>NC_049239.1:50868364-52116489 GCF_011100685.1 Canis lupus familiaris | reverse complement strand
CCCCCACCCCCTACCCCTACCCCAGCATCGAGGAGCAGGACCTGGAGCGGAGGTTTGAGTTGCTGAGCCGGGAGCTACGGGCCATGCTGGCGATCGAAGGTGGGACATGGGACCTGGGAGATGGCGCCGGAGGGGGCCCGAGAGCAGGACCCAGCCGGGCCGGCGCCTCCTGACTCCTAGCCCCCTCCGCTCCCAGACTGGCTGAAAACCGCGGCGCAGCAGCACCGAGAGCAGCTGCTCCTGGAGGAGCTGGTGTCGCTGGTGAACCAGCGCGACGAGCTGGTCCGGGACCTGGACCACAAGGAGCGGATGTGAGTGGGGTAGGGTCGCCGCGGGGAGGCGGGGAGGGCCTGGGGCGCGCTCCCGGGGGTTGCTCGGCCCGGCGGCAGGGGGCGGAGGGGGCCAGCGCCCCGGCTCTGACCGGATGGGGTTCCCTCGCAGCGCCCTGGAGGAGGATGAGCGCCTGGAACGCGGCCTGGAGCAGCGGCGCCGCAAGCTGAGCCGCCAGCTGAGCCGGCGCGAGCGCTGTTCGCTGAGCTGAGGCCTCCGGCTCGCACCGCAGCCCTTCTCGCCGCAGCGCAGCACGGGGTCGCCGCCCCGGGGCTGGCGCCTGGAGGACCGCACGTGGTCGCAGCGCGCTCCACTCGTGGGGCCGCCGTCGCCCACAGGGCGGGGAGCAGGGCGGCCCCCGAGCCCGACCGATGGGAGCGGCTGGACGGCCGTGCAGTCCGGGGCCGTATTTATTTGTTCGTGTGAGTGTGTGCGTGTGTTCGCCGGGGGCGGGGGGGGGGGGGGGGTCCCAGGGTCCCAGGGTCCCAGGAGTGTCCCGAAGTACGACACCGCCCCCCAGGCCGAGGGCCCTGGGCCTGCGGGCGGGGGAGCTGGGATGGCCGCTGGACCGTGCGCCCCCGCCCTCCCCCATTCTTGATCTTCGTGAGCAATAAAGTTGGACGAAGCTACACCACAATGGCCTTTCTCAGGAGGGGGCTTTCAATAGACGGAAGGGGGTGGGGCAGAGGCCGAAGAGGTTATCTGCGATCCCAAGTGGGGCCTGCTCGGGCTTTGAGGTTCCCAGATGCGGAGGAGGGCTCTGCCCGGCTTTCACTTTCAAAGGACTGGGGGTAGGTGGTTAAGGATGATGGGGTTTGGGTCGTTGATCGCTCTAGGGGTCCCGTTTTGAAGGAAGAGACAAAAACAGTTGGGGTTCTTACACCACCCCCTTTTTAAAACACATTATTATCTGAGGTCCTTACAATCCCCCCTCCCATCTCTGGAGGCTTCGTTGTGGGGCTTGTCCACTTGAGAGGAGCTCCACTCCATCACCTGACACCCGTCAGCAGGTTGCGGCCTGTTCTGGGGCTGCTGCTGAGGGTGGCAGGGTGCTCAGAGCCAGTTCATCCTGGCCTAGGATGCCACCTTGGTCTTCAGCAGTCAGCAGGCCACTGGACCCAAAGAACTTCACCATGGCACGGACCTGTGGCAGCTCTGAGAAGGTCTCCACAGTCAGCAGCATGGCCAGGAGCCCAAGGAGCAAGTAACCTGGTGAGGAGAGGTTGCTAGGGCAGCTCTTGGGGTGCCAGTGATGCTCCTTGCCCACCTCCCAGGCAGGTGACCCCCTCCCCACCAGTACCTAGTGCCAGTCACAACTCTCTCAACTCCACCATCAGGGTTCTTCCAACTACAACTCCCACTCCACAGCCTAGGGCAGTGCTCCTTCACCCTTGAGGCTCAGCCTTCCTGGTGGCTTATGGGAGTTTTAGTCCAGGCTCCTCTTCCCTCCTCTCCTTTCTCCCACACTCTGTGGCAGCTGGACTCACCAAGAAGTGCAAGCTGGCCAAGGTGGTAAAGTACTGGATGAAGGCCACGGCTACCACCTGGCAACAGGTCCCCCAGGCCGATGGTGCTGAGTGAGCTGAAGCAGAAGTAGATGGCCTCCAGCAGGTCGCACTCACCCTGCAACCCCCACAGCACCAGTGCCGGAAGCAGCACGAAGGTCCCAGCCACCAGCAGGCCCAATCCAGCTGCACACAGCAGTGCAGCCATCTCTGGGGCCAGCTGCCAGTGGATGGCCACCCAGGCCCCAGGATGGCTTAGCAGGGGCAGCAGGCAGCAGCGCAGAGCGGCCAGGAGTGCTAGGGAGGCTGGCAGCCCGAGGGTTGCGTAGACCACACAGAAAGCCTTTCCACCTGCTGAGAGTGGGGCCATGTTGCCATAACCTGGAAAGGAGAGAGGTGGTAGGCAAGGTCACTTGCATGGGGTGCCAGGTGTGGTTCCCCTCCTTCCCCCAACAAGGCCGCTGGCAGAAGGCTGCCCTCTGGTGGCTGAGATGATGGGAACTGTTCAGACCTGGGCTCTGGCTGGCTTTGCTCCTCATTTGCTGGGGGTCCTTTAACCAGTCTTTTAACCTCTGTAACTGCTCTTCCTAGGTAAGTGTCTGACTCTTAATCTTGGCTCAGGTCATGAACTCAGGGTCATGAGATCAAAGCCTGGAGCCTGCTTAAGATTCTCTCTCCTTTTCTCTCTGGGCACCATCCTCCTCCCCAACCTCCCCTACTCTTAAATAAACAAACCAACCAGCGTCTCTGGCCACTCTTTTCTGGAAAATGTAAGGATTAAAAGAAGCAGTCACCTTAGGCCTCTTGTAGCTTGGGACAGTTTTGAGAACTGCTGTCCTGCCCCAGAGGAAGCTTGGTTTTCTCAGATTCCTTAGCTCTGCCCTTGATACTTCCAAATCCCCTAGGAAGAATAATACCCAGTCTATCACTTCCCAAAGGTGTACTGAGACATCCTGTGTGCCAGGCCTTGCACTGGAATCTGAGTGTGCTCAGGCCCTGCCATTTGGAGACAGGCAGGAAAATCAGTAGAGACACTTCATGTGAAGGGTGGCAAGAGAGCCAGCATGCCTGAGAGAAGGCATTCAAAACTGGAAAAACATGTGCAAAGTTAGGGAGAGGTAGGGGAGCAGGGTGTGCTGGGCAAACAGGACCAGCTAGTCCAGAGGTTGTAAATTCAAATGCCTTGAGGAGCCTGTTGTGAGACAAGAGGGAGTGGTGGGGACTGGGCTGGCCTGGAGAGGACACACTCTGCCCAAAGTGCAGGCCTATTCCACTCCAGACAATACGGAATCCCTTGCAGGGTTTCTGGCTCTGTGCAAGTAGGTTTCCTGATTGTTCAAAAGAATCTGGCAATATAGATTTTAATTCAAAAAACACTTAGAGGGATCCCTGGGTGGCGCAGCGGTTTAGCGCCTGCCTTTGGCCCAGAGCGTGATCCTGGAGTCCTGGGATCGCGTCCCACATTGGGCTCCCCGCATGGAGCCTGCTTCTCCCTCTGCCTGTGTCTCTGCCTCTCTCTCTCTGTGTCTCTCATGAATAAATAAATAAAATCTTAAAAAAAAAATAAAAACAAAACAAAACAAAAACAAAAACAAAAAAACACTTAGACACTTGGCAGGTGGAGAAACCTCCAGGGCTGTGGGTCCCATTCCTTTATTTCTCCAGGCCTTTGCACATGCTGTTCCCTCTGCCAGGAATCCCTTCATCTGCCAGGAATCCCTCATCTCTGTGCCCTCTCACCATGGCTAACATGTCATCAGGGCCTCCTCCCCCTGGACACACTCTCCTGAGTTGGTGGTCCGAATCTGTACTCCTGGGTCTACTCCATTTTCCTCCACTCAAGAATTCGTCCCACAGTATCTGTCCCTTACCTGGCCTCAGGCCACGGGGTCTGGGCATCTTTCCTGGGTCTGGGGGGCAGGCAAGAGGGTGTGGCTGAGTAGGCCACACCCCACCTGGCAGCTGAAGTTGAGGCACCAGTTGGGGTGTTGGGGTGGGAAGCCCCAGCTGTGACGTCAGGCCTAGTCAGTCTGGCATTTTGGGTCTGGCAGAAGGGCTACACCCCCAGTGCCCCCAGGAACCCCTCCTGCTGGGCCGTCTGGTGGCCTTACCCGTGGTAGTGAGGATGCTGGCAGTGAAGAGCAGAGCTGAGGGCAGATCCCAGGTCCTGGCCTCTGAGCCATTGCCCAGGCTGGAGACCCCGTGTACCTGGGCTTCCAGGGCAGTGCCCAGCAGCTCCTCCAGCGCCCCCGGTGGCAGGCAGGCCCCATACTCCGCCTGGAAAGCAGCCAGCTCTGCCCTGAGCTTGGCCTGGAGCTGGAGCGCTGGAGGCCCCTCCAGGGCCTGAAGCACAGCAGCCCCGATCCCCAGGGCCAGCAGGTGGGCTGCCACCAGGAGTGGGAACCGGGCCCAAGGCTTCAGAGTCCCCATGGTGAGCTACCCAGGGTTGGATCCGCTGTGAAAGCTGATGGCGGCGCCACCACAGGCACCTACCTCGGAGGGGCTGGGCAGGGTGGGGTAGGGAGGAGGTGCTACGTGGGTGGCTGAAGACAGAGCAATGCCTAGGACGCAGCAAGGGAGAGTGTGAATGAGCTTGGAGGGCATCTGAGTCCCTCTGCCCGGTTTCCGGGGGCAAGGCGTTGTTTGCTCAATTCCCTGCAGCTGGGGAGATACGGGTGGGGTGAGGCAGGAGGAGGCCCCAAGAGATAGCGACTGGCTCAAAAATCACACTGTGGTGGCTTATTCAAGGAGGAGCTCACCCCTCTGCCACACACACTGCATTCACCTACTCAGCACACACTTTGATCCTGAAGACACTAAGAAGAGGACAGACACAGGTCCCTTCCCTCCTGGTGTTGCCACAAGAAAACTGTTAGCAAGGAGATGTGACAAGTTCACAGTTACACATGCCTGAAGTTCTGGGGGCGGGGGGGACTCCCTGGGAAGGCTCTTGGAGGAGTGAAGAGTGACATTTCAGCTGGGGAACAGAAGAGGCCAGTCAAGGTGGGGGAGAGCTTGGGGTGTGAGAGGAACAGCGGGCTGGCTGTTGGGGGAGAGAGGGTAAAGACATGGGGTCTTGAGGACAAGAATAGCCTAGGGAGACCTCTGGGGGGCTACCGTAGGTAGGAAGGAAGAGGGGAGGGGAGTGGCAGGATCTGGGACAGGCCAGGTAGGGGCAGGGTGGTGAACTAAGAGAAGCCAAGGATGCCCAGAGGACCCTGGACAGATGATGCTCTCACACCTCCGTTCTGAGTCCTCCCTGAGAACCCTCTGCGCTGGGCCCTCCTGAGTCCTGCCCCACTGAACATGGAGGACCCAGAGGGCCTGGCTGCTAGGAAGTGTGTAGGGGAGGGGAGGAGCCTAGGTGTGACTCCCCTGAACCATGGAGGGCCCTGCCCTGGGGCATGATGTGAGGGCGGCTGCTGCCCATAGAAGCCTGCAGCAGTAGAAGCACGGGCAGAGCTGGGTGCCAGCGTGGGTCACTCTTTCCAGTTCCAGACCATGGAACAGACAAACCTGGGACAAATCCCCAAGGTGCTGCCCAGAGGGCTCCAGCCCCCCAAGCTTAGCAAACTAACTGTGGTGGGGGCGGCACAGCCAGGGAAGATGTCCCAGAGGAGGTGATGTTGGAGCTGGGCCCTGACGACAAGCAGGGACTGCCCAGCAGCAGGAAGAATCGGGGTGAATAGTCACCAGTCACTTGTAATGGCAGGAAAGGCCTGGCAAGGGCAGGGTAAAGGTGGGTGAGACCAGTGCGTGTGGATGCCGAGAACCGGCCTAGACCACCTGGCTGAGGCCAGGGGACTCAACTCCAGCCTAGACACAGGCCAACTGCTCATCGCGCTGGGGGCACTAGGTTACCAGGTGTGTGTGATGGGTTGGATCTCCCCCACCCGCCCCATTACCTTCAGAAAGGTGACAGGCTATGCCTGGGGAGACAGCTTGGAGAGTTTATTTGGCTTCATTGGATCCTGAGGCCGAGGCCCCAACCCTGGCCGGGGCAGCAGGAAGGCACCCAGAGAGTCCTAGCCCCAAATGACCCCAGGGCAAGGTGAGGGCGGGTGGGGGGGGTGCCCAGGCACTGAGCCCTGGGGCAGGGGCTAGAGTAGCAGGGCCTGGTCAAAAGTGCTGGTGACAGCTGAGGCTGGCCCCTCTCCCAGGCACATCCCCTCCTTCCTGCACCAACCCTGGGGGCAATTCCCTGAGACAGGCTCTGGTCCTCCCAACCAGCTGGGTACAGTGTTGGGCCCCAATGGGGCAGGTAAGTCGGGGGACCCACAGGTTTCAGGTGTGTCGGGGGACGTAGGCCCCCCCATCCAGTGTGAAGGCTTCCTGTGCAGTGTAGTGTTCCTGACCCCCAGAAGGGGTGGGGTCCCTGGGGGAAACCAAGGCAGCTACAGAGGCTTGCCCGGCTCCTGTTCCAGTGTATACTGTGGCTCCTTTAGGGCAGCTGGAGCGTGGGGGAGCAGCCCGGCCCACTCACGGCCCTGCCTCTGGCGCCCACGGGGCCTGGGCACCTATGTCTTTGGTCTGTGCCCTGCAGTCCTGAGGGCCCCCCCGGAAGGGGTTGGCGGGTGGAGAGTCCCAGAAGGGGTCTGAGTCTGGAAACAAGGTCCAGGGTGCCCGGCGGGGCGCAGGTTGTGGCGAAGACAAAGGTGAAGGCCGGGGCCCAGCTGACACAAAGCTCCACGGGTCGATGCGGCTGCGAAGGGGTGAAGGCCGTGGTCGGCTGATGAGGCCCAGGGGTGGTGAGCGTGGGGTGCCTGGGGTGCCAGGAGCCGAGCGCGATATCCCGGGTGGGGGTGAGACAGTACTTCCTAGGGAGTGGGGAGAGGGGGCCTAGGGTCAGGCAGCCAGCGGGTCCTGGGCATCCACCCGAGGCACGGCCCAGCTCTGGGCCTGGGTTTTACCATCTGCACAGGGAGCGCTTGACTCTGAACTTCCATGCCCCCCGCCCTGTTGTGCTCTGCTGGGTGCGTATGTGTGTGTGTGTGTGTGTGTGTGTGTGCATCTGTTTAACCATGCAGTGGTTAAGAGCAAGATCTCTGGGGTAGAGGGGCCTGCACTTGGATTCCAGCTCCGCCTGGTACTGGTGGGAGCCTTGAGTCCCCCATCTCTGTGCCTTCGACTTCCTCATCTAAAACATGGGTATGACTGGAGTGCTTTGCGCACAGGGTCCCCCCCACTCCCCCGGTTGTTAAGTGAGACAAGGTCTCTAGGCAGTAGGAACAGCACCTGGCGCCAGTTAGCAACCAGTAGGCGTTTGCTCTCCTCACCCCACGATGATTATTCCTAGTATTTCACAACCCGCCAGGCCGGGCCCCACCCCATCCCCCCCCACCCCCCCGGGTGACTGAACTTGGCAGTCAGCCCCCCATAGGCGCCCCCAGTGCCCGAGGGCCCGGCCTGGCATCCAGCAGCCCCCTCCCCTCCGGCCCCACAGCGGGCGGCCACTGGCCACTCACCACGCCTCTCTCCGTCACGCCGGGGGCTCTTGGCCGACCGCTGGCCCACAGGGACCCCCAGCTCCAGCAGCAGGGGCGCGGGGGCCGGCGGGCCGGGGGCATCGGGGCTCAGCGGGGAGGCGGGGGCGTCAGGCGTCTTGGGGGAGAGGCGGAGGAGCGGGGCCGGGGGCGGCTCGGCCGGGGACACGGAGGGCAGTGCGCGGGGCGTCGGCGGGGTCTCGGCGCGCTCCCGGCCCGGGCCCCCGGGGGGCTGCAGGTCTCGGCCCAGGCCCAGGGAGGCGAGCAGGGCGGTGCCGCGCAGCAGGGCGCGCTGGATCAGCTTGGGCGTCCCCGAGCCGCTCCCGCGCTCCGACAGGCCTGGGCGCCGAGGCTCCTCAGGCTCCGGGCTCCCCCTCGGCCGCGGGGGGTTACCTGGCAGCGGGGGCGGGCACATGTTAGGCCGTCTTCGGGCGGGGACCCCAGGGACCCCTCAGTGGCCCTGGAACAAGGACTGAGTTCTGCTCCCCACCAACGTCTCCCCTGACTCCCTTATTCCCCCACCCAGTTCCTCCACCCCGCCGGCCTCCCCCCACCTCTCTCTCTCTCTCTCTCTCTCTCTCTCACTTTGGCCTTTCAGAAGGGGTGGGTATGGGAGGGCAGTGTAGGCTAAGGAGCCAGCAGGAGCAAAGCCTGGGAGGCAGCTAGGTGCCTTGGAGCCCAGAGCTGGGGGCTGGGCTGAAGAGAAGGGGTGGGGCTGGGTCCAGCAGGAGGTAAGCTGAGGTCCACCAGGAGGTAAGCTGAGGCCAGATCCCAGCTGACTTCAGTGGCCTTAATGGGCAGCCAGGGGCATCTGCAGGGCTCCAGGGACAGAGCTGGGACCTGTGCCCTGTGCCCACCTCCTTCCTGGCTGTTCAGCCCTGGTCCTTCTGCCCACCTGCTCTTATTCCATCCGTAGCTTGAACTGGGCACACAGGTCAATTATACTGTACACAACAGCCCGGAGAGGCACACATCACTGTCCTCATTCTAGAAATGAGGAAACTGAGACTCGGGTGGTCAGTTGTTTGTGCCAGGCCTGAGCTCAGTGAGTTAGGGGCATTATGTTGTCTGATCCTCGTGCCCCAGGGGTTCCAGGCTCAGAGAGGTTAAGGGTGTGTCTAAGGCTGCACAGCCAGTGAGGGCTAGAGATGGCTTCACTCCAGGTGGAGGCAACGGAGTCTTTTGCTCTCCACTACTTCCTAGCCAGACTCTGCTCTGGATTTCAGGACATCAGTGTCCTACCTATGGGCCTAAAGTTGGCCTGACTCCATTCTAGACCACCAGGGGTGAGTGTTGGGAACCTGACATTGAGGAGGGGGTGGTGGTAGCACCACCTATGATGGCCTCCCACAAAGCCCAAAGTCGTCTTTGGCGCTAGAACTTGCCACTCTCCATTACCACTAAAATAAAGTCCAAGCTCCTCGGCTAGGTTTTCAAAGCCTTCCCTTACTCCACGTACCTTGGGCCAGGCCTGGAGTGGGACATGGGGCTGAGTGTCCAGAGGAAGAAATGCAATGCTGGGGAAATTGAGCTTTTACTACCAAGACTTGGTTCAGGGTCCCTTTTCTCAGCTACAACCCTGATCCAGTCTTTGACTTATCCCTCCTTATCCAGGCCCCTGCCTTTAAAATGCAAATTGGCTAAATTCCCCATCACCGTTCCAGAACTGGCTCCTGCCTGCTTTTCCAGCTTCACCCACTCATTCACTCAACTGACATCTGTTGGGACTGGGCTGGGCCCCACAGACCTGGGGGATGAAGGCCTGCAACTCCCTGGCTCTCAGCTCTTCTCTGAGTTCCAGCCAAGTTTCCTTTTCCTCGGGTGTGATAAGCCCGGTGCCTGCACACACGCTATTCCCTCTGCCCAGCACACCTTCTCCACCTTGGCTTTCCATGATCTCTTATTCACCATTTAACACCTAGGTGAAAGGGCGCCTCCTCTGTGAAGCTGTGGTGCTGTTAATTATAGTAAGAAATATATATTTGGTCTTCATCTCATTCTTGGCACAGAACTTCTAACTAAAACTCTCAGATCTTACTCAGTGATAGGTGGGTAGAAGTAAAAGGAGCATCTTCCGCTCTTCCTAACCAGCCCCTATGAATCACATTTAAGTTCATATTAACAAAGTCATTTTTGGAAAGCCTGTAAAAAATGGAGGTCTAGTTGCCAGGGGAATGAGCCACATGACTAGGCAGCTGGAGATTGAGGTCTATCGCCAACAGCCAATGATTAATCAATTGATCATGTGCACATAATGAAGGCTCCCTAAAAACCCCAGCCAGAGGGTTCGGAGAGCTTCTAGGTTGGTCAGTACATCAAGGTGCTGGAGGGCGGCATGCCCAGAGAGGGTACTGAAGCTCCACACCCCCTCCGACATACATTGCCCTGCACATCTCTTCTCTCTGGTTGTGCTTGGTCTGTGGTCCTTTACACTTAGTTGGTAATCTAATAAGTACACTGCTCTCCTGAGTTCTGTGAGCTCCTCTAGCCAATTATCATGCCCAAGGGGGAGGAACCTGAGATTTAGAACTGGCTGGTCAGAAGCACAGGTGACACCTGGGACTCATGACCAGAGTCTGAACTCGGGTGGGGGGCAGGCTTATGGCACTGACCTTCACCCAGGGGGTCTGATGCTAATAACTCCAGCTAGACTATGTCAGGACTGAACATGAGCCACACCTGTGGTGTCAGAAGTGGAGTTGGCAACACCTAGAGGAGAACAAGAGCTTTTTCCTCTTCTAGAAGCCTTCCCTGAACCCCTCTTCACCTGAGCAGTTATTGCTCACAGCATGCATGCCTGATACAGCCTCTGCCTCTGCCCCACCACTTACTACGGTCGGCTCTACTTGTTTGTTTCTGAGCTGCCCCATCCACCAGACTAGGCCCTCTCCCGGGTCAGGGCAGGGCTGATTTCTTACAGGTCCATGCCTGGCTCATAAAATGCATCAATACATGTTTGATGGAAGGGTCCATTCTTATGACCCTAGCAACAACCACCTAAGGTGACTGTTATGATACCACTTTAAGGTGAAGGAACTCACCCTTTACAGTGATATTAAACAGAATAGGGGAAAACATGTTTAAAACCAGGAAGAGAGGGCAGCCCAGGTGGCTCAGCGGTTTAGCGCCACCTTTGGCCCAGGGCATGATCCTGGGGACCCGGGTGAGTCCCATGTCGGGCTCCCTGCATGGAGCGTGCTTCTCCCTCTGCCTGGGTCTCTGCCTCTCTCTCTCTCTCTCCCTCTCTCTTTCTCTCTCATGAATAAATAAATAAAATCTTAAAAAAATAAAAAATTAAAAAAGATTTTATTTATTTATTCATGAGAATACACAGAGAGGAGAGAGAGAGGCAGAGACACAGGCAGAGGGGGAAGCAGGCTCCACACAGGGAGCCCAATGTGGGACTCGATCCCGGTTCTCCAGGATCACACCCTGCGCTGAAGGCGGCGCCAAACCTCTGAGCCACCCAGGCTGCCCAATAAATAAAATCTTAAAAAAAAAAAAAACAAAACAAAACCAGGAAGAGAAATGAGACAAAGTTAAGGGAAGGTGGACATCAGTACCCGCACAAAATGAGAGCATAAAGACGTTCCTGTGCTCAGTGGCCTGAGAAACAGGTTTCCAAAAGGTTAAGTGCCTTGCTCAAGGTAATGCAGCAAGGAGTTCCTTGAATTTGCCTCTAAGCTTCCTAGCATGAAGAGCTGGCAACCCTGTAGTTTAGGATAAAGCAGAGACCCAGAGACCCTTGACCCAGAGATGAAGGTGAAATCGCCTCCATGGGGCCTCACAGAGAGGAGGTGCCATGTGACAGTGGCTCGAGGACAACGTGCTGCACAGGGACGTTCTCTCGTTCTCTCGGTAGAGGCTGACTGCATCCATCAGCAGGCAGCTTACTGCGACCTGTTCCCCAGTAGTATGGCTGACGCCTAGGGCAATCTCACAGGATCTGTTTTGATTCTCAGCCAGGCTTCTGGTTCTGGCTGTAGGTCAAGTTCATGTACTCTTGTGGGCTCAAGACAGCCACAGGAGTGTGGGCTTATGCTCGGGGAACCCAGTGCTCGGCCAGCAGTTGGGCTGAGGTTGGTGAGATCCTTCCAGATAAGGTGCAAGCTTGAGAAGGAGGGGTTCAGGCCCTTGTGTCCCTAGTCCTGCTTCCTCCAGAGGGCTCTGCAGAATATGGTAGGGGCTGCTTCAACCTACACACCTGGGTTGATGGTACTTTAAGTTCTCTCCTGGCCCTTCTAGCTTGGTATGCTCCAGAGCAGGTGAATCCAAGCTGCCTGCTTGGCCTTCTAATTCTCAGTTCAGTCCCTGCAGCACAGCCAGCTGGGGGCAGTAAAATTTCTGGACTGGGGAGTGGTACTGCAGATGTCTAGGACCTGCCTCTGGAGTCAGACCTTGGTTCAAATCTCTATTCTGCTGTGTGCCCTACATCAAACCACATAACCTTCTGTGCCTCTCTATGATGGTGCTAATGATCATACCCACCTCACAGCATTGTCTGGCACGTAGGAGGCACCCAGTAAATGTTACCCGTTGTTACTACTATCAAGTATAACTCAAGTAAGGGTGGAGGTGATATGCTGGGTGGGGTGACAGGGGCTCTGACGGGACCCAGAGGCAAGGAAGGATGCAGCTTCCTACCCTTTGCCAATCCTGAGCTGAGCCCTTATCCCTCTGAAACCGGGGCCCTGCTCTCTGCCCAACCCCCTAGCTTCCCAAGCAGTGTGTATGTACCCAACTCTTTCTTCAAAAAGCTTCTAAGTCTCTCTGAGTTCTAATTCTTAGCTGAAGGCTCTAGGTAGGTTACTTTACCTCTTGGAGCCTCAATTTTTTCATCTAAAATGGCAATAATAATAGCACATCCTTCACAGGGCTGTTGATCCGATGGAATGCCTGGCACCTAGTAATTGCTGCTATCCTCGTGGAGGACAGAGAAGCTCAGAACTGCCCCAGATACAGTGACAGTGGGTCCTGGATCCCCACCTGCTCAGCTTTCTTATCCTCTTCTCTACCTAGAGGATCCCTGGAAGGGACTCTGAGAAGTGCCAGTGTGGCAGCCACCTGCCTGGCTCCACTATGCATGGGTGGTCTCCCTCCCCTCTCTGAATCCAGTTTCCTTTGGATCCCAAATGGGGAGTACCATTCCCTGTCTTCCTTCCCTCCCTACAGCCTGCTGAGGCACAGTAGCTTCCACAGGGCTAGGAAAGCTCCCTCTTGCAGGCTAGGCCTGAACCCAGGATTAACTTCCTATAGTTCTCCCTGCAGTAGCCACAGGAGTACAGCAAGAGTCTGCTGTGGGGTAGATAAAACCACTCACCATTGAGCATCGGGGGTGTAGAAGGAGATCCCAAGGACGATGAGTCATCTGAATCCAGGTACCACGCGGCTTCATCCAAGCGGGACCTTCTCCTGGGGAGTGGAGGGGATTGGACTTCATGAATCTCAGAACTACTGGGAGGTGGACAATGCCGGGGTGGGGGCACTCAGGCGCTCACCTCCCATTCTGGGCTTCCCCAGGCTTGGGGGAACTGGGACCCCAGGCCCAGCATGCTCGCCGCTCTCCATTGCTGGAGTCCTCCAGACGCCGGGGGGATTGGCGGCCCCATGCCTGGCCTGGTTCTGCAGGCTCCACTGTAGGTGGAAAACCAGGGAGTCTGAGCTGAGGTCAAGAACCCTATCATGAGAGGTGGGCACCAGGGACAACTTCTTAGAGGATGGGGGATGAGGCTGGAACCCATACCATTCTGAGGGTGGGTTTGGGGCCACAGAGAATTTGAGCAGAACTGAGATGGAGTAGGTGGGTTTGTGTCCTGGGCTAGCAATGGGGTGGGACATCTCATCTAGTCCTTCCGCTGGCATCTGTGCTTAATAGTTAGCACACTGTGGCAAACTTGCCTGGGTTTGAATTCTGGCCCTGCCCATCATTAGCTGTGTGACATTAGGCAAGTTACTTTTTTCACTTTTCTCTTCTCCAAATTTAGATAAAATGAATGCTGTCCAGGGAACTTGGAGCTATCAGTCTAGAGACAGGGAAGGGAGCCTGGATGTGGGGAGTTAGAGGAGGAGACAGTGGGTGGAATCCACCTCCTAAGACAAGGTCTGAAAGAAAGATAAGGGGCGGGGGGAAGCACGGGAAGAGGTTTCTTACACTGGATCGCCCGGAACCGGGGGAAGGTGGGCGAATCCCCAGCTCCGACCTCGAAGACATTTCTCCTCCGGTCCAGGCCAGGTGAGGCCTGCACAGTGATGCGGTGTTTGAAATCTGGTGTTGGGGGGGAAGCAGGGTACAGGTTTGTGGTGGACAAGAGCCAGGATTCCAACCCTCAGGGTCCTCTCGGCCAGCTCCCGGGCCACCAAGGCAGCGCAAGGACCGGGCCTGGCACGGTGGCTGTGACCGAGGCCAGCATCACTACCTTCACGGGCCCCGGGTTCTCGGTAAGAGAAGCAGCCAGCCTGGACGCCGCCACCACCATAAGTGAGGCGGACTCGCTGATTCCCGGGAGGACACCGTCCGGGTCCCCAAGGCCTCACCGGCACTTTCCTGACCCCGCCCCTGCCCGGCCGCCAGCAGAGATTTCCACCAGAGCCCGCCCACACACGGAAACAGCGCTGTGGGCCCCGCCCCCGGCCCGCCCGCCAACACCGCCGGCCAATCCCAGTGTGGCCAGCGCGGCCGCCGCCGCCCCCGCCCCGCCCCCGCCCCGCCCCCGCCCCCGCCCCCTACCGAGGGGCATGCTGATGCGCTCGCCGCCGTCCCGCGCGCGGAGCTTGCTGCGCTTGAAGGTGCCGCGCCGGCGGCGTACGTGCGGCCGCTCGCGGTCCACCTGCTGCAGTAGCAGCGTCAGCTCGCGCTCGAACACCTCCAACTCCCACTGGGCCAGCAGGTGCTCGCGCCGCCGCAGCTGCTCCGCCTGTGACCGCTGCTCACGCGCCGCGCGGGTCAGCTCCTCCTCGCGGCTCAGAAGTTCCTGTGCCCGAACAGCGAAGGCGGTGGGATCAGCCGGGTCTGGGCCCTAGCGTCGGCGCCCCCCGCCCTGCCCCGCCCCAAGGAAACCGGGGAGGCACTTCCCGGCGTTCCTTTCCAACCTCGTGACCCCCCACCTTTTCCTTGGCCCGCAGCTCGTCGAAGAGGCCTTGGATCTCGCGCTTCCAGCCTTCCTGCATGGAATGGAAGGAGTCCCGCGGCATTTCCCGCAGGACTTGCGCCTCTAGCGCCTCCAGCTGCTGCAGGATGGAGGCAAAGTCGGGCCTGCGATGGGGGTCCTGCGCCCAGCAGTCTGGGGACACGGAGTGGAGGGGGGGACAGAATGAGAAGGGGTCTGTGGGTGGATGTGTCTTGTGCCCAGGAGCTCTGCCCCGCCTCCTCCAGCCCCTTCCCCTTACCTGCCATGAGCTGTGCGAAGGGCTCAGGGCAGGTGGATGGGATGGGCAGCGTGAGCTTGTTGACGGCTACTCCGTAGGCCACAGCAAGGCAGTCGATACCACGGTAGGGCACCTCCCCAGTCAGCAACTCCCACAGCAGCACCCCGAAACTGTGGGCGAGACAAAAGGTCTGTATCCACTCCTCTACCTACTCATTGCCATTTCACCCCAAAACAACTAGGAACCAAATGACGGGTCCCTCTCCACTGGGCACTGCCTCTCTACCCAGCCCTAGATTTTGGCAGCCACCTGTGTCCTCCTCAGCCCCACAGATGGCCTTGCCCAGTCTCTACCCAGGCCTCACCTCCAGACATCGCTGCCCTTAGAGAAGGTGGAAGCCTTGATGACCTCAGGAGCCATCCAGGCATAGGTGCCCGCAGCACTCATTTGTGTGGTTTTGTGCCACTCTCGGGCCAGGCCAAAGTCCGTTATCTTCAAGGTCTTGTGGTCCATGTCATCACCTTCAATGGGCTGCAGCAGCAGAACTGGGGAAAAGGGGGGCTGGATTGTGGGTGCTCCACATCAGGTAGTGGGGACAGGGGAGGAGCTAGGAGCAAGCCATCACCTGACAGACATGCAGGCTAGGTACTGGGAGCATAGAAGTGATCTTGCTCTGGAGAGTTCACAGCTGGGGTTGGGGTAAAATCAGAGAGAAATAGCAATACTGGGAAACTTGTGGAGGGGCTACTTGGGGCGGGGCATATACACTCAGCTCTAACACTCACAAAGCAATCTCTGAGGTACACACCATTATCCTCATTTTATAGAAAAGGAAACTGGGCAGAGAACTTGCCAAGATCATCTGCAAATAAAGAACAAATTTCCACCACATCTATGTGGTTCTAAATCCAGTGTTCTAACTTTTCTCTAGTGCTGCATTGGATAGAAACCCAATGTGTCTTGTCATGTTGCTGAAGCAGGAGAATGAACTAGAACCTCTCTTGGGAGGGGAGCAGGAGGGAGCAGGAGGGAACTCCTTGGTGAGAGAGGAAGCCCAGCAGGCCCCTGGTCCCCTTATCGCCTCTTGGCTAGTACAACCACTCCCGGGAGAGAAAGACTCCAACAAAAGACATCTACTGATGCAGTTGGATGTAAAGAAATAGGGGGTCTAAGAACTGAAGGTTCTTAGAAAAGAAAGAAGCTGGGGACAAATGTAGGAGTGGATGGTCAGACTTGGCAGGGGCTCACGGTGTTGACCCAGATGGGGCCACCAAACTCTATACAGAGAGGAGAAGCAGCAACTTGCAAATCTCTCATCAGGACAAACATGGCTCAAATGAGAAGGTTTTGAGGACAGAAAGGGGATAAAGTCATAGACTCATCGAGGGTTTGAAAGGGCCTCTCACTTTTCTACTTACTGCAGAGAAGTGACATCCAAGCCAAATACCTTCCTGCACATATGTCATTTTAGGGCACATGCACCTCTCAGCTCTCCTGTCCAGGGTGACAGCACCCTTCTGGGCACAGCTCAAGGTACTGGGGCTGGGGCAGAGGGGATGGACACCTAACCTAACCTGGCGAAATGGAGGACTTCTCAGGGCTGGTGGCGGAACTAGGATATTCACTTTTCCAGGCATAAAGCTATAACCCCCGATCCTGCGCAGGCCAAACTCTCTGGGCCTTGTGGGGGCAACTGGCACTGCTGTCCACCTGCTCCCTTCTGTCTTTGATTCTGGGGCCTCTGCCTGCTTCTGCTGCCCCCCCCCCCACTTTTAAAGATTTTATTTATTTATTAATGAGAGACACCGAGAGAGGCACGCTCACTGCTGGTGGGACTCTGATCCCAGGACCCCGGGATCATGCATGACCTGAGTCACTCAACCACCGAGCCACCCAGGTGCCCCTTCTGCTGTTTCCTTAGGCCCTCCTCTAACCTCATCCTTTCCAGTGCCAGTGTTCCTCAGAGCCTGGCCTCTCCTCAACCTCTGCCCACTGCCCTCAGGCTGTCTTGGCCTCTCCCAAGTGCCCCACTGCCCACTCCCCATTGGCTTCTCCCACATTTGGAGCTCTAGGTCGGAAACCAATTCAGCTGCCCATCATCGCCCTGTCTGATGTCCAAAGGCCCTCAACAACCACCTTCATCATCCTACCATACCAGCAAATCTTCCTACAATTTCTCCTGATTCAGAGAATGGTCCTACAATCCACCCTCTCCTCTGAGCCAGACTGACGCTGAGTCCCAAACAATTAATAAAGCTAAGGATGAAAAAAAAAAATAAAGCTAAGGATGATAACAAAACCCACCTCAGATGGTTGTCATAAGTATTTAACAAGATCACACTTTTTTATTTTTTAAGTAGGCTCCACACCCAGTGTGGAGCCCAACATGGGGCTTGAACTCACAGCCCTGAGATCAAGATTTGAGCTGAGATCAAGTTGGATGCTCAACTGACTGAGCAACCCAGACACCCAAACAAAATCATACTTCTTAAATCCTTAGCCCAGGGGGTGACATCTAGTATGAGTACCCTAAAGATTGTCAGCTGTCCTAAAGATTAGTCCTCTACCTTCTCATATGGACTCTCCTTGCTGTCCTCTGTCAAGGGTCCTCCCGGCTTTGCAACAGCCTCTGTCCTGGCTGTTGGAAGCTCAGAACTGGACCACTTAGAAGACACTACACAAGCTCATTCCAACGCAGAACCACAGCAGGGTGGGGGCAGGTGGCTGGAGTGGGACCAGGCAAAGGGGTCTATGTATGGAGGTTGGAGAGGAACTCCCATCTCCTCTGGTAACAGGACCCACCCATCCTCTTGAAGACCAACTGGTCAGGTCTCTAGCCACTCGTACCTCACAGACCAGTGAAGGGCTTCTGCACCAGCCTCTCTGGCTGGGGGGCCAGCCTCCCCTTTTCCATCAGGTAATCTGAAGCCCAAAGACACGCAGCCTCTCATCCAAAATCTTGGGACATCTTTGTCCTAATGGCCTGTCACCTCCCACCACCAACTTGGCCTGACACTTCTGAAGCCTCATCCTCACCTCTGCATCCCCTGCTTTTTTCCAAGTGCCTTGAATTTGTCCCAACCTGATCTGCCCCTTTGGTGTCTGATATGGACCTTGGGGAAGGGGTGGTCAGGGGCCACCTGGAGCGGAGAAGGCTGGAGACCCCAAGCTCAGTCCCATTCAGGGCCCTGGCCCCCACCCCCCTCCCCAGGCCAGCCTCTGTGGGGCCAGGGAGTGGCCTGGGCAGCTCACGCCTCTTCCGCTTCCCTCCCATGGTCCCTACTTCTCCTTTCTGGGAGGCTGAGACCAGGTCTCCAACTGGGAAGGGAGTCCTTTGGGGGAGAAATTGGGGGAGGTCTGACCCAGGCTGGGCTGGCTGGTCAGTCCTGTGACTCGTGGGCCCAGAGAATTCCCCCTCCACTCCCCGCCAGGCTTCCTCACAAGGCCCCCATTGTCCAGGAAAATCACGCCATTGTTTCCTGCCTCTGCCCCCCCCAGCCCAGGGACTCCCCCCACCATCCCACAGACAGCACCCCAAGCCGAGGACTGGGGTCTCCAAGGTGGGAGGCCAGGCTCAGCGAGGCTGAGGGCACCTGGCCTGTCCTTCACCATCACCCAGACTCTGGGAGAGAAACAGGGGAAGGGGGGGGATGCAATCCCTGGCTCCTTCCTCTCCCACAGCACCCCCCTCCCTTGGTTCTTTCCTCCCCGGCAGGCAGCTGGGGTGGGGAGGGAGCAGAGGCTGGAGCAGGGGCAGGAAGCCGGCTCAGGGGCAGCAGGAAACGCAGGAAGCAGTGGGGAGGGTGGGGAGCAGGGGCCTGGGCTATTGTTCCATTTTTTCTGGAAAGAAAACTGGAGGAAAAACAGAAGAAGGGAGTCCCCTCCCCCAAAGCCTTCGGGGAATCTCCCTTGGATTGGGGCAGGGAGTGGGGGTCCCTGGAGGGCTAGCACCAGGCTGAGCAGTGAGAAGTACCCCACTGGATGAGAGGAGTAGGTGGGGTGGCTGGCAGGCCTTTCCTTGTCCCTCCGGGCCTGGCAAGGACTCGGATATTACTGGGTTATGGCGTCCTACTCCCCAGAAGCCACTTGTATATGGCCAGCCCAAGCCAGGCGGTCCAAAATATCTATGCTCACCCCCCACCAAGAGCTGCCCAAGCCTCTCCAATAACCCATCAGCTCCTTCTGCACTTCCTATTGCTCTACAGCCTGGACCCTGGTCCCCCCTTCCCTGGCAAATCTAGCTCTGTGTCCCCACTATTGGGGGCACGGTAGGTGGCTCTGAGTCCTGCCTCTTTGCCTTTGCTCTGGTCGTGTTCTACCTGAACATCCAACAGGGTGCCTGCTTTGGGCCTGGTGTGAAGCTTATCTGCTCCAGGAAGCCCTCGGAACCTGTCACTCGCTTGTCTTGGGCCCATGCTGGGCAGTGTGTTGGGCCTGAAATGGCTGGAGATGCTGTACTGGACTGCTTGAGTCTCCCTTAACCCCACCAGGCCCACCCTAAGTGCTAATTCCAGGCAAAGCCCTCTAGGTGATCCAGCCCTCGAATGTTCCCCCACATAGCTGCAGACCCACTGTGTGCCAGGCAGCAGACACCAGGCTCACCCAGCCCCTTACACCATTTCACCTTCCTGGTCACTCCCTTTTTACAGAGTCCAAAATTGAGGCTCTGAGTTGAAATAACCAGTTAAAGGTCATGTAGTCAGGGGTATGGGCAGAGCCAGAATTCCAGCCCTGTCCCCAGCCTTGACCACCACGGGGTTTAGTGGGGGCTTTCCTCTCCAAGATCTCTGTTCTGGAGGAGCTTTCTACCCCAAGAACAGAGCATCAACAGCATGGGCATGAACTTTAGGGGGGGAAGAAGATGACTGCCAGCATCCAGAGCTCTACTGCCTTGAAGTGGTGCCCATGTTAGGCAGGACACTTATGGCTCACTTGAGAGATCCCAATTTTTTAACCTGGTGGCTGTGAGCCAGGGTCAAAGACTCCTGAGGCTGGGGCTTGAAGGACTGTTCGGTGCCTGGGTCTCCTGCTTTGCGGCCAGTGTGGGTAAATGGCACCCCGACTCTACTAGGACTCCCCTAGGGAAGGAGCTCCTGCCTCGAGTAGATCCCCAGGGGACTCAGCTGAGAAGTTGGCTGGTGTGTGCTTGGGCTATGCCACCCTCCAACCATGCTCCCCAAAACTCACTGTTGTTGGACTTGAGGTCTCGGTGGATGACAGGCACCAGGGCCTCACAGTGCAGGTAATGCATCCCACGGGCAATCTGCACAGCCCAGTTGACCAGTACGTGGGGGGGCACACGCCGCCCAGCCAGGGCACGGCTGAGGGGCCCACCAGCTGCGTACTCCATCACCAAGCACAGGTTGGGCTCCTCCAGGCACACGGCCTTGAGGGCAATGATGTTGGGGTGTGCCAGCATGGCGAAAAGCCGGGCCTCCTGGCGCACACTCTCGGCTGTCACACTGATGTCCTCATCGGGGTCCTGGCGAGCTGCCTTCACAGCCACCAGCTCACCTCGCCAGCTGCCGCGGTAGACCTTGCCGAAGCCACCGATGCCGATCACCTCCTCCAGCCGCAGCTCTTGGAAGCTGGCCACCTCGCAGGGGGGTGGGCCACCGCCCCGAGACACATAGTTGGATGGAAAGATGCCCACCTGGCCACCCACCTGGCCGGCCCACCAGCCCTCATCGCCTGAGATAGCTGCATCCCGGGACAGCACCTCCACACGGTCGCCCTTTCTCAGGGCCAGTTCATCCTGCCCATTGGGCTCATAGTCAAACAGGGCTGTCCACACGGGGTTGGCATAAGCCGCTGTCTTCGGGGACCCCTCTGGCCAGCCTCCGCCACTGCCCCCACTGCCCCCACCGCCACTGCTGTTCCATGACCCCAGCGGGCTCTTGAGAAAGAGGTTCTTCAAGGGCTCCATGGCTGGAGTTGATTTGGGGGCAAGCAGGGTATCTTCCCTGGGTGCCCCTGGTCCCCACCCCTGCTGGCTGCTGAGGCCCTAGTCCCGGAACCTGGGCATCCGGGCCCTGGCCCTCAGCTCCAGACCCACACCTCTCTGGGGAGCCAGGAGTATTGACTCCCGGCCCCCCGCATCTCGGGCTTCTAGAGGGCCACCCAGGGCAGTGTGGTCAGGCTCTGGGGGTGGGACCCCGGGGCCTCCTGCGTCTCACCATGGCCAGCTTGGAGGGGCCTGAAGTCCCTCCGTCCCAGAGCAGTCCTGGGAGATTGGCTCCAGCACTCGCCAAGTGCAAGGTGGGGTCCGCAACGGGCAGCGCGGGGACTCCGTTGGGTCTCTTTGCGCAGGGGGTGGCTGGCGTGTTCCTAGTTTGGCCGAGCTGCCGCTTCCCAGTCCGGCTCCCTCAGCCCGACGGCTCCAACCCCGTTCCCTTCTTCCTCCTCCCTTTGTACTTTGGCCCCGGGGGCGGGAGGCAGAGGTGGAGGGTGGAGTTTCACTTTTTTCCGCTCTTCTCCTTCTTGCAGGAAACAGCATCAGATGACGCGGGCGGGTAGCGCTGCTCCCCTCCCAGAGGCTGCCGGCGCCGGTCCCGGGAGTTCCCGGGTAGGCGGGCAATGAAGGGCAGGAGGGGATGATCGCCCCGAACACCCATCGCAGAAGGTTCAGGGTCAGGGTTGGTCTTTGCTAAGGACAGGCCATCCCTTCCGCATCCGCATCCGCAAAACGGGGTAAAGAACCTGGCTTGGGAGTGGGGCAAGCCTAGTCTTGGCTCCGAAGTTGCAGGACTGCATAACTCATCTTTTCGCCTCCTTCCCTTCATAGCTGAAATAGGGACCAGAAGCTCTGCTTGGGATGGGAGTGGGCAAGACTGGAAGACGGAACTGGCTGCATCTCAAACTCTTGGAACGAGTTGTCTAAGACTGTCCTCTTCCCCTTACCTGGGAAACAATCCACTTCTTCACCCCAAGCCAAGTGGGCGGAAACCTGAGACTGTAATTCTGAACTTCGCCCAGTGGTTGGATTCAGAAGAGCCAAATTGCCCTTACAGCTGCTGGATGGACAGACCCCGCCCCCCCATTGCCTTGAGCCTGTCACTTTAAGAAAAGCGACGCTATCCTATTTCTATTATTCATGCCTGTTCTGGAGGGTAGCTCTCCACCCGCTAAGTCTGAGCTCTGACCCGGAAGTAGAGGCTGCTTGGGGCGTGAGTGCGGGTACGCGGTCCTACACTGAAAGGGGCGGACCGAGAGGGGCGTGCCTCGGTGGTGCACAACTATCGCAGTAGCCCCGAGAAGTCCACGCCTCCTTTTGCTCCACCTCCTGTAACTCACTGAGAGAGTTTTGTGCCAATTAATCCCGCCATTACTCAGTGGCCACTCAACTATCCCTTCGGTTCCGCCCAGGGGTGTCCGCTGGGTGGACAACGCCTGGGCGTGCGCATGCGCCCTAGCGCTACCACTTTTGGAGCTCTTTTAGGCCTGGACTCCGCGCACGCCCAAAGGGCTCCGCCGCGTCTTAGCGCTCCACGACCTTCCTGCGCGTGCGTCAGGTTTCATGCCTTCAAGTTTTCCTTTTCCGGGTCCCAACTAGGCCGGTCGGGCGCATGCGCCACTGCTGGCTGGCGGCTCGCTGCTCCTTCCGGCCTCCCCCTTGGGCCGGGTCCCGCAGTAGCCGGGCGATCGCGGAGACCGAAGCGAGTGACCTGTAACCCCGGAAGTGGACCTCAGGGTCCCGGGGCTCTCCCCGGGCCGGAGCCGAGGGAGCCGTCGCCTGCATCCCCGGAGCACCCACCCCACGCCCATCTCTGGATGCCGCCGACGAGGGTCTGGCCCGTGCCCCGCGCCTGTCTACCGGCTCGGCCTCTCGGAGCAGTTGTGGGCCAGGGGTGGGGGCCTGGACCCCGCCCCTGATGAGGCTCCACCCCCGCGTCCAGGCCTCGCACCGCTGACTGCCCGGGTCGGCCCCGCCCCCTGCCCGCCCCCTCGCCCAGCCGACCCCTCTCTCCGGCTGTGGGAGGCCATGGCGTGAGCGCGAGGCCGGGCCCCGGGGCCCTCGGGCGCCAGGCGGGGCGTGGGCCGGCGGCCGCCCCCATGAGGGTCCCGGGAGGGGGGCGCGCGCAGCAGCGGCGGGGCCATGGGGTCGCAGGTATTGCAGATCCTGCGCCAGGGGGTGTGGGCCTCGCTCACCGGCGGTTGGTTCTTCGACCCGCACCAGAGCACCTTCTCCAACTGCTTCCACCTTTATGTCTGGATCTTCCTGCTCACCTTTCCCTTCTTGCTGTACATGGTGAGATGCTCCCGCCACCTGTAACCCCCCTCTGGGGAAAGGGAGGGCAGATGTCACGGAGGGGTGCCAAGCTGGCAGGGATTTGGGGATATGCCTTGTGGAGACAGAGGACCCCCTGCAGAGTTTGGGGGTATATGGAGAAGTGGCCAAATTATTCCTTTCCTGGGCTGGGTGACCTTGAGTCTCTCACTTAATTTCTCTTCAGTAAGAGGACAGAGTTCCCTGAGGAGGGTCTTTGTAGCAGTTCCGAGGGATGGGTGATGAACTCTTGTGAACTAGCTATGATTTTGGTGGTAGGTCTACCCCATAGGGACAGGGCTGCGTGAGGGGGAACCTGACTTGTTGCCACCTCCAGGTCCTGCCCCCCAGCTTGATGGTGGCCTGCGTGTACTGCCTCGTGGTGGCTGTCATCTTCACTACCATCAAGACTGTGAACTATCGGTTACACGCTATGTTCGATCAGGGCGAGATTGTGGAGAAGCGTAACTCTACCATGGGGGAGCCAGAGGAGGAGCCTGCACAGGGGGACAGCAGTCTGCCCAGGTGAGTCTCGGAGGGGCTGTGTTGGGAATTAAGGGTGCTTAGTGCCTGGGCTTAAGCACTGGGGCCTTAGGGACATTGGGTCCATGAGCAGGTGGGCACTTGTTCTGTGGTCAGCCCCAGACTTGTGAGAGGACCTTTGAGAAGAAAGGAGTGCTGGGGTAGTGGAGGAAGTATAGTATAAAGGGGCAGGAGGTTAGCTGAAAGCTGATGCTTTTCTCCACTGCTAGGGACCCTGGAGTGGAAATGACAGTGTTTCGGAAAGTGAGTTCCACACCCCCGGTACGCTGTAGCTCCCAGCATTCTGTGTTTGGCTTCAACCAGGTCTCGGTGAGTGGTCCATAGCTACCCCGTCCCACTCCTCTCCTGGGAGCCCATCCCCATTGGGGTATGTCCTGAGTCTACTTCTTACTCTTTTTGTTCCTTCATTTTTCTCTTTGCTCAGGAGCTGCTGCCCCGGATGGAGGACTCTGGGCCCCTCAGAGGTAGGTGGCTGCTGCTCAGGTCTGAATTTGGCGGTGTGGAATGAGATGGCACAGCGATGCCTCGAAGTCCTGCTGACACCTGTGGGGCCGTGGTTGCAGACATCAAGGAGCTGGTGCGAGAGCAGGGCAGCAATAATGTGATCGTGACCTCAGCGGATCGAGAGATGCTGAAGCTAAGCTCACAGGAGAAACTGAGTGAGTGGGGGTGACGTGGCAGGGGCTTAGGGGGAGGACTAGCTATCTGGTCTTTGAGTCACCTCAACTTTTGCTTCTCCGGAGCTCTCTTTGTCCTTTAGGATGGGGCTTTCTCGTTGTCCTGCCCCATCTGCCCCGTCCTGTAGCCTACCTCATCCTGTGGCCTGGCCACAGGACCCCCTCAGCAGCTGGTTCCTTTTGCAGCATGCCCTCCCCTCATTTTGTCTTCCTTTTTTCTGATAGTTGGAGACCTTCCCCAGACACCCCCGGGGGCTGCCCCAGACCCCTCTCTCCCCAGCACAGACTCTTCAGAACGTTCTCCCTTGGCTGGGGATGGAGCCCCCTGGAGTGGGAGCAGTGTGGCCGACACTCCCATGAGCCCCCTTCTGAAGGGGAGCCTCAGCCAGGAGCTGAGCAAGAGCTTCCTGACCCTGACCCGGCCTGAGCGGGCCCTGGTGAGGACCAGCAGTCGACGGGAACAGCGCCGGGGAGCAGGCGGCTACCAGCCCCTGGACCGGCGGGGCTCGGGTGAGCCCACGCCCCAGAAAGCAGGCTCCTCAGATTCCTGCTTCAGTGGCACTGACAGGGAGACGTTGAGCAGCTTCAAGAGTGAGAAGACCAACTCAACCCACCTGGACAGCCCTCCCGGTGGGCAAGCCCCGGAGGGCAGCGACACAGACCCACCCTCTGAGGCTGAGCTGCCTGCATCGCCAGATGCTGGAGTCCCCTCAGATGACACGCTGCGTTCCTTTGATACAGTCATAGGAGCAGGGACACCACCGGGCCCAGCTGAGCCACTCCTGGTTGTGCGGCCCAAGGACTTGGCCTTGCTGCGACCCACCAAACGGCGGCCACCCATGCGAAGACACTCTCCTCCTGGCCGTGCCCCTCGGCGGCCCCTGCTTGAAAGTGGGGGCTTCTTTGAGGATGAAGACACCAGCGAGGGCAGTGAACTGAGCCCAGCCTCTAGCCTCCGATCTCAGCGCCGCTACAGTACTGACAGTTCTTCTTCTACTTCCTGTTATTCCCCTGAGAGCTCCCGTGGTGCAGCAGGGGGACCCCGGAAGCGACGGGCCCCTCATGGGGCTGAGGAGGGGACTGCTGTACCCCCCAAGCGGCCCTATGGGACCCAGCGGACGCCTAGTACCGCCAGCGCCAAAACACATGCCCGTGTGCTGAGCATGGATGGGGCAGGGGGTGATGTCCTGAGGGCCCCCCTGGCTGGCTCCAAGGCTGAGCTGGAGGCCCAGGCGGGGGTGGAGCTGGCTTCTGTTGAGCCTGCTCTGCTGCCTGCTGAGGTCCACAGGGGACCTGCTGCCAACCAACCCGGCTGGCGGGGGGAGCTGCAAGAGGAAGGTGCTGTGGGGGGAGGTGAGTGCCTGCTGTGCTGGGGGGTGGGGGTAGGGAGGCGAGCTAGGTTTGGGCGTGGGTTTGGACAAGGGCTACGCTGGAGTGGAGCCAGTCAGAGTCATCTTAGCCTCTGTCTCAGGCAGCAGGTGGATGTGGACTGAGTGGTTGAGTGACACCTGCCGAACCCCTCAGATAAGCAGGGCTGGGAGACCTCAGACACTCAGCTCCAGGTCCTGTAGTTTGCACAAAGCACCTACCCATCGACAACTCTCAGCATCCACATTCATTCTCCTGGGCTGTCAGCAGGGCAGGGGAAGATCTTGTCCTTATTTCCAAATGTGGAAACTGAGTCATGAGTGGTTAGGTGACCTGGCTAGGCCCCAGAGGCAGGTCACAGTTGGATTAGGCCTGACCTTTAGCTCCGTGCAGGAGCAGCTATCCCCTCCTGTCCTCCCTCGCCCCAACCATGTCCAAGGCTGTGTCCAAGTCTCTCTGGCTTACGCATGGGACCTCTCTCTGGGCAGCAGCTGAGGAGCCTGGCAAACGGGACCGCACAAGCAGTGTGTGGCGGACTCAGGCCATCCGCAGACGCCACAATGCAGGCAGCAACCCTACTCCTCCAGCCTCTGTCATGGGTTCCCCACCCAGGTGAGCACCTACTGGTTGGTCAGAGGGGCAGTGGGGGCCAGTGGCTCTGAGTGGCGCTCACTTAAGTGCTGACCCCTCCTCAGCAGCCTGCAGGAGGCTCAGCGTGGCCGGGCTGCCTCTCACTCCCGGGCGCTGACACTGCCCTCTGCCCTGCACTTCGCCTCCTCGCTGCTGCTCACACGGGCCGGTGCCACCGTGCACGAAGCCTGCACCTTCGATGACACGTCTGAGGGTGCTGTGCACTACTTCTACGACGAAAGCGGTGAGCCCCTCTCTGAGTCCTGTGGCCAAGCCCCTGATCCCAGCATTCCCCACCCCCCGCCCCTTTCTGCTGCACGTCTTTGTCGCCCCAGTGGTAGTACTTGCTCTATTGGGTACTTAGCACCCTTTCGGGTCTGTAGCGACCACTTTACTTGTGCTGCCTGCTGTCACACTTGCAGCTAGACGTGGGTGGTCTCGTTATCCCTGCTCTGCTTCTGTGGAAGCTGAGGCACAACCTGAAGTGACAGTTGAGCAAATGGCAGAACAGGGACCCAAACCCAGGGCAGGCTGACCCACAGGCCCGCTCTGCTCCAGCTTGTGGTCCCTAGGGGCTGGGCTGTCATGCAGGGGACCAGGGGATGGGGTTCTTCCTCATCAGATGGTCCACTTGGGTCAGGTCCAGGGCTCCTGTCCCTGACGTGCTGCCTTGTGTCCCACACCCCTGACCCAGGCGTGCGGCGTTCCTATACCTTTGGCCTAGCTGGAGGCGGCTATGAGAACCCCGTGGGGCAGCAGGGGGAGCAGGCAGCCAACGGAGCGTGGTGAGTCCCCAGTCCTGAGCTCTCCTGGCCAGCAGCCTGGTGGGTTGCCATTTCTGGGGATTTTCTCTTTCTTCGCAGGGGCAGCTCAGAACTTCTAGAAGGGAGTGGGGAGCAGCAAAGGCCAGGCTTACAGGGATCCTTTGACATTGTAGGAACATGACCTTTCTAGGCAGGAGGCTTCCAGGAAGCCCAGGGCCTGGGAGGGAGGCACTTCTGCCACTTGCTTTCTCCAGATCCTCCTTTTGGGTATCTGAGCAGCCCCCTGTGGCCTTAATCCCACCGCTGTCCCAGGGCTCAACAGTGGCCCCAGTCTTCATGGCTGCTGTTCCCACAGGGACCGCCACTCACATTCCTCCAGCTTCCACTCGGCTGATGTCCCTGAGGCAGCGGGCAGCCTGAACCTGTTGCAGCCAAGGCCCGTGGTTCTGCAGGGCATGCAGGTGCGCCGTGTGCCCCTGGAGATCCCAGAGGTGAGGAGCCAATGGTCAGGGAAGGACCTGCAGGAGGGGCAGCAGCAGGGGAGCAGGTCGCAGAGCAGTTGCCCAGGCACCCAGGGGGACTGGCCACTCGAGTGAGGGCTCTAGGGGGCCCTAGGTGTCTGTCCTGACCTTTGACAGCTGGCACTGGGTGTGCAGGCTCTGGATCTCTGTGATTCAAGGAGTTGTCCGTTTGCTTATCAGACAAGCGTGTCTGGAGTATCTTTATTCTGTAGGGTCCCATAGGTAGAGGGGGCAGTGGGTATCTATGGTGAAACCTGCAGAAGAGACTGGTCAGCTTACTGGGCTGGGCCCAGGCTCATGGCACGGCTTGGGGTACTCTGTGCTTGTTACCGTACCCTCCCATTTCACTCCTGGAAGTGTCCCAGTTTGAACAATAATTCACATGGTCGCTGTAGTAATAGTAGAAGCATTAAAGACACATAAAACACAGACTCGGGACTTGAAGAACAGTGGTAAAAGAGGTACCCACACATCTAATGCTCAGGGTCATAGAGCACATGCAGTGTCTGGAAGCCCCATGTCTCCCTTACTGAGGCACTTATTGTCCCTAATTGTCATACAGGGTAGCCACCATGGTCCTGATAGAGCTGATGGCCACATCCATAGGCGGGGGCTGTGCAACTTTGGCTCTGCATGGTATCTCCAAGGCTGGGTACAGGGTCAGGCCCACAGCTTGCCCTCTAAGTATTTACTGAATGAAGGACACAAGAAATTCCCAGAGATCCAGTAGTTTGTCTCGGGCCTCATAGCATAGCCATCAGCGGGCCTGTCGTCAGGGCTGGTACTTTGTGTGCTCTGCGGTAGAGTGGTCAGAGTGACCTTGATGCTCTGTCCGGGAGGATGGTAGCATTTGTACCAGGTCCCAAAGGACAGGGTGGATTTCACTGAGCCCAGAAAGAAGCAGGAGAGGGTACCCGAGCAGCGAGAACAGGCACAGGCACTGGCGATTCTGGCCCTCAGCAACCCTAGCAGCCCCAGCTGCCATTGAGCCGTGTCTTGGGGACCTGGAGAAAGAAAGGAGCATGCCTTTGTGGTGGAAGATCAGGATAGGCCATAGGGCCACTAGATGGCGGGGACTTCCTGTGCCCAAGGCAATAGCTGACGAGCCAGCGGGCCCTGGGAAGGGGAATGGTGGCAGTGGGCCAGGTTGGGGGGTGAGGGGCTGATGGCTGCGGTATGGGGACCGCAGCTTGACCTGCTGGACCAGGACTCCCTGCACGAATCCCAGGAGCAGACGCTGATGGAGGAGGCACCGCCCCGCGCCCAGCACAGCTACAAGTACTGGCTTCTTCCTGGCCGCTGGACATCTGTGCGCTACGAGCGGCTGGCCCTCCTGGCCCTGCTGGACCGGTGAGTGCCTGCCTGCCTGGTCCCCAGTCCCTGGCCCCTGGCCTTCTGGACCCTCTAAACGTGTGGAAGCCGTTATTGCATTAGAGAATCTAACTGCCGGGGGTCACTGAAGGTACATTGAGGGGTGGGGTCTGCAGTGGGGTTTTACTAGGTTCCTCTGGGGTGAAAAGAGGTGGCCGAGTGGGGGCTGCTGTGGTTATTCCCTGTTCAAAAGTTTCTTTTTGTGTATGTGTTTTCTTTTTTTTTTTTTAGGAGTTTAGGAGATTTATTTATTTATTCACGAGAGACACAGAGAGGGAGAATCAGAGACATAGATAGAGGGAGAAGCAGGCTACTTGTGGGGAGCCCAATGCAGGACTCGATCTCAGGACCCCGGGATCACAACCTGAGCCAAAGGCTGACACTTAACCGCTGAGCCACCCAGGCGTCCCCCTGTCCAAAAGTTCTGCTCAAAACAAACGATTCTCATCTAGTCTCTTGCTTTTATTTTCTTCTGAATTAGATTTGACAAAGTTGAGTTTTATGGTCTAAAAAAACTAGCAAACCCTTTGTCTCAATCTCCCCATTTCTTATGGGGTAACTGAGGCTGGGGAAGTCAGATCAGAAGTCAGATGACTTTTGTTGTCTATGTGGATGACTTGGGCCTTGAGCCTGGGTCCTGGCTTCCCACACTTTGGATTTCCTCCCTGGCACAGTGTTTGTTGGGCATGCTTGATGGGGCACACATTAGCTGGAGCCAGGCAAGCCCCAGGGTGGTGGTGCTTGGAGCCTTTAGAGTCTAGAAGGGGCAAAGATTCGTATGCAGGGTAGCAATGGGGCAGCTTCCTGAACAGGTGCGACCTGGCCCTGTCCCTAAAAGGTATATAGGTTCAGATATTTAGAGGATGAGGGGTGGTGTGGGCACAGCCTCAAATGTGGGTCCTTGTGGCTGGGTCCTGTCTTCCCACCCAACCTGCTTTTGCCCCATTAGCCGGGAAGGTGATGGATGTACCCTGACCCTGCTGTCTCTCCAGGACTCGCGGGCTGGTGGAGAACATACTTGGCGTCGGCCTCAGCAGCCTTGTTGCCTTCCTGGGCTACCTGTTGCTGCTCAAGGGCTTCTTCACGGATATCTGGGTCTTCCAGTTCTGTTTGGTCATTGCCTCCTGCCAGTATTCCCTGCTGAAGGTCAGGCTTTATTCCTTGGCTTTCTTTCCCCCACCCATCTCTTTCCAGACGTCTCTGTTCCCACAACCTGTTTTGAGGAGTGTGAGTTAGAAAGCAGATAAGGTGCTTAAAAGCCCCTGTAATCAGCCCCCCATCTTTCTAATGAGAGAATTGAGGCTCAGGATGGTTTAGGTTCCTGCCCTGGTCACTCCTGACGGTCCCAATGGTAGAACTAAGCAGTCTGGGGGTCTCTGACCCTCTCTTGGGCTCTGGCTCTTGTTGCCAATGTAGCTCCTGTCTCTTCCAGAGTGTCCAGCCTGATGCGGCATCTCCCATGCACGTGAGTACCTGTGCCTTTACCCAGGAGGCTCAGGCAGGGGGCTGAGATAGGCTTGGAGGGTCCTGGGAGGGTCCTGGGAGGTCCTCAGATCCTCAGTCCCGTGGCCCTCACCCTGCCAAGCTTTCTGTCTTGGATCCAGGGCCATGGACAGGGTACACGAGCATGCATTAACATGTGCGTGCATGCATGTGTGTGTGTGTGTGTGTGTGTACGTGTGTGTGGGTTGGTCAGCTAGGGAGATCTGGCTCCTCACAGTCCCACTTCCCAGGGCCACAACTGGGTGATCGCATATAGCCGGCCTGTCTACTTCTGCATCTGCTGTCTGCTCATCTGGCTACTGGACGCCTTGGGCTCAGCTCAGCCCTTCCCACCCGTCTCCCTGTATGGCCTCACGCTCTTCTCCGCCTCCTTCTTCTTCTGTGCCCGGGACGTGGCCACTGGTGAGACTGGGCCACGTTGAGGTGGCCCAGGGGAGCGAAGTCCCAAGGGTGAGCCAGGGGGTGGCCTGCGGGCTGACCGACTGGGCCTTTGCTTTCCCTCCCTGCCAGTATTCACCTTGTGCTTCCCGTTCGTCTTCCTCCTGGGCCTCCTGCCCCAGGTCAACACCTGCCTCATGTACCTGCTGGAGCAGATAGATATGCACGGCTTCGGGGGTACAGGTATGGGGCCCATAGGTGGCTTGGGGGTTGGGGGGGGCAGCGTGAGGCCCAGGAAGTGCTGTGGTTTAGGTATGTGGCTCCAGCCTTTTGCTGATCCTTCTCCTCTGTTTATACTGTGGATTTCAAGAGCCCATCTTGCCCCCTCCCCAAGCAATGGTTTAAACCCAAGAATGCCAGAAGATCTGAAGGCTTCTCAAGGCTTGGGGACCAGAGGAGAATGGGCTGGGGATGGGTTGCAGGGAGGTTAGCTTGTGGGAATCAAGGGGCAGTGGGGTGGGGGTGAGGTGAGGTGCCAGCAGATGGAAGTTAGGCTTTACCTGCTGTTTCTCCCCTCACAGCCGCCACCAGTCCACTCACTGCAGTCTTCAGCCTCTCTCGCAGCCTGCTGGCTGCTGCCCTGCTCTATGGTTTCTGCCTTGGGGCCATCAAGGTAGGGATGACCTATGGGGTGGGGGGGCATGCTGAGACCTGGGGGGTGGGGTGGGATAGGGCTGCGAAGTGGGCTCAGCAGTGGCTTCTCCCGTGGGGGGATCCCCCTACCACCACGCTTACCCTTGCCTCCCTTGACCAGCATGGGTTCTCTCCCCAGACTCCTTGGCCGGAGCAGCACGTCCCTGTCCTCTTCTCGGTCTTCTGTGGCCTCCTGGTGGCACTGTCCTACCACCTGAGCCGTCAGAGCAGTGACCCCACTGTGCTCTGGTGGGTGCCTGCATGTGCCTGTCTGTGCGCATGTGTGTGTTTGTGTGAGTGTCTGTGCATGGCAAGGGTTGGAGGGGTGGTCTTGTGCATGTGCCTGTCACCAACTGACCCTGGAATCTGTGGGAGGAAGAATGGCCTCCGCAGACTCCGGGCTCCTGCCTTTTCTCACCCAACCCAGGTCTCTGATCCGGAGCAAGCTCTTCCCCGAGCTGGAGGAGCGGAGCTTAGAGACTGCTCGGGCTGAGCCCCCAGACCCACTGCCAGACAAGATGCGCCAGTCGGTGGTGAGAGCCTGAAGTGTGGGGTTCTACTCTCGGGGCGGAGGGCTAATAGTGTGTGGTTGCCCTGGGTGGTGGGCACCCAAGCTAGTCTTTCCTGGCCTTGCAGCGTGAGGTCCTGCACTCTGACCTGGTGATGTGTGTGGTGATTGCTGTCCTCACTTTTGCCATCAGTGCCAGCACTGTCTTCATTGCCCTGAAGGTGCGTGTGCCCCCCCCCCGCCCCCATTGCCCCCTCAGTCTTCACAGGAGCCCACTCCACCTGAGGGCCCTGGGCACCCATGGCTTCATGTTCCTCTCCACCCCTTCCTGGCCTGTGCCCAGGCCCTGTGGGCTCCTTGGCCCGCTCCTCTAAGCTGAGCCTCTGGCCTCTCCCCTGCAGTCAGTCCTGGGCTTCGTGCTGTATGCTCTGGCCGGGGCTGTGGGCTTCTTCACACATTACCTGCTGCCGCAGCTCCGCAAACAGCTGCCCTGGTTCTGCCTGTCACAGCCCGTGCTGAAGCCATCGGAGTACAGCCAGTATGAAGTTCGAGGTGAGTCCCTGCCCTGGGACTGGGGCCCCTGCACCCCTGCTGCTCTGATTTCCCGCAGGACCTGCAGCCTGGTGAGAGGGCAGCCTTCTCTTGGCTGAGAGTGCCAGCAGGGGGCAGCCTCTGCCCACACTGCCCTGTCCACTTGGTTCCGTCCAGCCGCGCTGTCCTTGCGGGGCCCCTTTGCAGCCCTGCCCCTGTCCTCTCCTCATGCCTGCTGTGCCTTGGCTGGGCCCCTGCTTCGCTTCCACCCTGCCCACCCTGCCCTTTCTCTGCCCATCTTGCTTTCTGTGGGGAGATGGAGGATGTACAATTCCAAGGGCCCTGTAGGGATCTGTTGTCCAGAATTATCAACTGGTTGTCGATAGACTAGATCTCCCTGGCTGGTTTTCATTTGGTCTGTGCATTCCCACAGTCAGCTCAAGCCAGGTGCCAGTGACCTGGGTCTCTGAGGATGTGGGCCTTACCTAGCCTGCCTTGGCTCCAGTGGGCATCTAGGACATCCTCCTTAGGTTTGTTTATATAGACTGCAGAGCAGGCAAAAGCATGTACCCGAAGACCCTGACACGCCTTGCCCGGGCCTCATCGCCCTCATTTGAGCTGCCACAAATTCTCTGGGAACCTGGAGAGCCACATCTTATAGTTCGCCCTCCCTTCAGCCCTCCCTTCGGGTTCTCTTCAAGAGGGCACCTGACCTGACCTTGCAGGGAGAGGGGGATGTGGAGGACCAACAGTCCTGCCTTCTGTTGCAGGTGCTGCTCAGGTGATGTGGTTTGAGAAGCTCTATGCCAGCCTTCAGTGCATCGAGAAGTATCTTATCTACCCTGCCGTGGTGCTCAACGCCCTCACGGTGGACGCCCACACTGTTGTCAGCCACCCAGACAAGTTCTGCCTCTCGTAAGGACGGCCCCACCCCCCACCATCTCACAGTCCACATTCCCAGGGGCCCGTGGGACGCTGAAGCCCATGGAGGGAATGCAACCTGCCTCAGTTGCCCAGCAAGCTATCACAATGCTCTGGATCCTGATACCCTTCTGTTTGAAAACATGTGTCTCCCAGATGGGTCTTAAAACAGTGATGACTGAGAGTCCCTGGCCCCCCGAGAGTAGGGCCCAGCCCAGCAGAGCCCAGTCCAGGATTCGGGAGGGATGGGCACCCACCGCCTCCGCCCCCTGAGTCCCACTTGGCACACAATGTCTGTTCCTCACCCACAGCTGCCGGGCACTGCTGATGACTGTGGCTGGGCTGAAGCTGTTGCGCTCAGCCTTCTGCTGCCCACCCCAGCAGTACCTGACCTTGGCCTTCACTGTCCTGCTATTCCACTTCGACTACCCGCGCCTCTCCCAGGGCTTTTTGCTTGACTATTTCCTCATGTCCCTGCTCTGCAGCAAGGTGAGTTGGTGGCTGAGTTGTAGGCTCTGGGCTGTACAGGAGAGCAGGACTTTTCTGCCTTGGTGGTGGGGAGAACTTCCCCAGGGGCCTGCAGCGCCACATCAGCCCCAGGTTCCCGAGGGACACAGAGGAAGCTGTGGTTTACAGAGCTAAAGTGACTTGCTTCGGGTTCCCTAGAGAATTGGTGAGCCGGTCTTTCTGACTTCACTGCCTGTTCTCATCTTCCTCTTAAGCAGTTACTAGATGGTGAGGATTTGTCCTTGTCCTCTGGGAACCAGCCTCTGAGCTCTGCCCCTCTCCCAGCCACAGCCCTGGGGAGCAGTTAAGAACAGAGTTTCACAAGCCCCTGGGGCCTGGATGGATCGGGGTATGGGGTGGGGCTCCCTGAATCTGCCAAGCTGTGGTGTGCCCTGATCTGGGGTTGAGGGGGATCACCAAACAAAGAACCATTCTCTGGCACTGTCTGGAAGGCCTGTAGGGTTGCCTGCAGTGGGATCCCGGCAAAGCCCTGAGCCTTTTTCTCTTCTACGTGGGCGTTCCAGTCCAGTTTTCTGGTCTGGTTCCAGACGGTAGTGATCCAAACTGTGCCCCTCTCTGAGGGCAGGGCTTGTCTCGACTTTCAGCATCATGGTGGAAGCCCAGCCTCATCACTGATAGCTTGAGCAACTCATTGTCCTGCTCTGCTTTTTCTGAAGTTTCTCATCTGTGAAACGGGGCAAGAATAGGAAGCTCACAGGGTGGTCCTGCAAATAGATGGCTAATGCTCCCTTAGAGGGTTTGCTAACAGGAACAGGTGCTTTGAGCCAGGTCCAGAGAGAAAGGGCTGGGCGTGAGCTTGGAGCTTGACTCCCACGTGGCAGCCACTGGGGTAGTGGAGGCTCTGAATGGGTCCTTGGCCAACTGCACCTCTGTGTGACCTGCGTATTGTCTACTTTTACCTCCTCTGACTCTGCCAGCTGTGGGACCTGCTGTACAAGCTACGTTTCGTGCTGACCTACATCGCGCCCTGGCAGATCACCTGGGGCTCAGCTTTCCATGCTTTTGCCCAGCCCTTTGCCGTGCCACGTACCCAGCCTGCCGGCCTGCTGCCCGCCGCCTGGCTGGGGGAGTGTGGGGAGGGGGACTGGATGAGGGAGTGTGGGGTGGGTTGATGGGGGGCACGGGGTGGGGTGGTGAGGGAGGCCAGGGCGGGTCCGTATGCCCGCCGCCTCCTTGACTCGTGCCCAGACTCGGCCATGCTGTTTGTTCAAGCTCTGCTCTCCGCACTCTTCTCCACACCGCTCAACCCCCTGCTGGGCAGCGCCGTCTTCATCATGTCCTATGCTCGGCCCCTCAAGTTCTGGGAGCGTGACTACAAGTAAGTCTGGAGGGACCAGGCGGATCACCCACAGGGGCCTTGGAAGGAAAGGGAGCTTGGAGCCCAGGCCAGGTGGGGTGCAGAGACAGGGCACAGCAGGGTTGCAAGTGCTTAAGCACAGTGGGCTTCAGGTGACTGATCTGATGAGGGCAGAACCTGAGTTGGGCCAAGCCTTGGGCTCACACCCTGGGCTTCCTGGCTGGGTGCTCCTGAGGGAGTCCCCTCATGTCCTGGAGCCTCAGCCTCCTGTGAAATGGGACTGTCATGGCATTTGCCCTGAGAACAGGGGTGTGGGCTATGAGGATGTGGTGGTGGGCTGGCAGGATCATCATCTGAACCCTGGCAGCCTCACCCTGTTGGCCAACTGTGTTGTCATTCTGTCTGAACAGCACTAAACGTGTGGATCATTCCAACACCCGCCTGGTCACACAGCTGGATCGGAACCCCGGTGTGTACTCGGCCATCCAGGGGACTTTTGGGCGGTGCCTCCCTGGGGAGGGGGCCTCGCTTATTTGTCATTTTGTCCATTTGTCTGTCTGTCTTGGGTCTCAGGCGCTGACGACAACAACCTCAACTCCATCTTCTACGAGCACTTGACACGCTCACTGCAGCACACACTGTGTGGGGACCTGGTGCTGGGCCGCTGGGGCAACTATGGCCCCGGTGACTGCTTCGTCCTGGCCTCTGACTACCTCAACGCCCTGGTGCACCTCATTGAGGTCGGCAATGGCCTTGTCACCTTCCAGCTGCGTGGCCTTGAGTTCCGGGGTAAGCTGTGGGGCCTGGGCCTGGTGCTGGATTCTAGTCCAGCCCTGCCCTGGTTTGCAGAGTGACTTAGAGCAGAGCATTCTTCCTCCCTAGGCATGGGGTTCATAGGATGAGTGGTGAGGTAGCAGGGTCTCCTGTGGCCACACTGTATCCCTGCCCTGACTCTGGGTCCACTGGCCCGAGTGGGTGGCTTTGGTGGAAGCTCGGGCCTGGAGCTCTGGGTTCTCCCATGGCTCCCCCTGCCTGCTCTCTTTTCTTGGGCTTGGCTCAGGCTGGGCGCCATGTATAGCCCCTGGTAAATGGGCTAGCTCCTTGCCCTCAGGAAGATGTATGTGTCGGATGCCAGTTTCAGAAGAGGGTCCTGAGGGTACAGAACGGCTCAAGCCACCGCTCACTCCTCTCTGAACTGCAGTCTTCACCATGGCCTCTGGGAGTCAGGAGGAAAAGGGTTCATTTGTTGACCCCCGCATTTAACGATTACTCACACGGCATCCCCAGGCAGGGAACGGTGAAGGCCTGGGTGCTTGTGAGGGAAAGGCAGGCAGGGAGGTCTTGGCAGCCCCCTGACTGGCCGTTCTCTGCCTCCAGGTACGTACTGCCAGCAGCGTGAGGTAGAGGCCATCACAGAGGGCGTGGAGGAGGATGAGGGCTGCTGCTGCTGTGAGCCTGGCCACCTGCCTCGGGTTCTGTCCTTCAATGCCGCCTTTGGGCAGCGTTGGCTGGCCTGGGAGGTGACAGCCAGCAAGTATGTGCTGGAAGGCTACAGCATCAGCGACAATAACGCTGCCTCCATGCTGCAGGTGTTTGATCTCCGCAAGATCCTCATCACTTACTATGTCAAGGTATGGCCGGCGGGTGGCTGGGCAGCAGAGTCCCTGCTAATGAGCACTCACTGACTGGGAGCATCCTGAGTGTCATCTCCAGGATGTTTGGGAGCCCATTTTGCCCAAGGGAAACAGGAGCCTTAGAGAGTTTAAGCATCCTGCAAAGTGCCACCTGCCACTGGCCAGTAGGCCTCAGGGGCCCCAGCAGCTTATGTGGCTCTAATGGGGTCTGGGGTAGGGCTCCCTGTCACCCTCCTGGAAGAGGTACCTTGGACAGTGAGTATTGGGGGTAGGTGGGCAGCTTGTGCATGGATCCCCTCATTGGGAATCCATGGTGCTGGGAAGGGCAGCTGCTGAGGCCAGCCTTCTAGACCATCAGGACCCTGCCCAACTCCCACCAGCGGACAGTGACGATAATATTCACAGTGGTAGTGGTAAATGATAATCATAGGAGTGGCTACCAAGCACTGATGCCTACCGAGGGGTAAGCTCTGTGCCAGGCAACCCTCCTGAGCTGGGTGAAGCCCACCACACCCTCCCAGAGAGGTTCCGATGTCTCAGCTGTGGAAGCTGGCTGGGAGAACAAAACGATTAGCCTGAGGCCCCAGATAAGGTGAAGGTGGCAGAGGCAAGCTTAGACCCAAGCCTGGGCCTCCCTATCAGACTCCGGATGCTCTGAGAACCCGCAGGGTTGTTGAGGGTTGTGGGCAGTGTGGGGTCCAGCAGAAGCCCTGGACTGGGTTCTAGGAAGCCTCTTTTGGATTGTCACCTCCGTCACCTCCTCTCCTGTGCCTAAGTGTATCTCCTTGAAGAGGGATTAGTATGGGAGTGGGGTGAGGGTGGCTCCTGTCCACATTCCCTTGTGTCCTCTTAGCATCTACCCTGGGGCTCCCCATGCAGAGCCTGGAGGGGAGGCCTGGAGGGGCCCAGGGAAGCCTGCTCACCTGAGGTTCTCTCCAGGGCAGTCTTCTGCACCTCCCAGCTGTCCTACTACCCCATGGACATCCCATCTGGGACACATGTCAGAGAAGCTATAATTCCTGTAATTTTTTCTATCCACCCATCCACTCCTAGGGAAGGGTTTGCAAATCTTGTGCCCCTCGCCTTCTCCAAGAAAGAGGCTGTGGTCCAAATGGGGACATTCCCAGCCTCAGGTCATGCAGGGGTCACAGTTCTCTCCACCTTCCTCCCCTGTTGTCAGAGAAGTGCTTTTACCCAGGTCACCCTGCTCCCACAAACCCAGTTCAAGGCCAGTGCAGCCTCATGGTAGCACACCAGGCACCCAGCCAGTCTCAGGCTGGCAGACTGAGATGAGCTCCACCCCTGCCAAGTTTAATATCCCCTGGGGGAAGCTAACTCTCCATGGCTCCAGCAGCCTCAAAGGTTGGGCACAGTCAGAGCTGGGTAGAGGTGTCCGGGGTACCTGGGGAATGCTCTGCCAAAGAGAGAGTGTCAGGTGAAGTTTGGAAGGATGAGTTGGGGGTGCCAGCGGCAGTGTCTGGGTGGGGTGGCAGCTGTGCAGGGAAGCCCCTTGGGCCTGCATACTCTACCAGAGCTACCCGGCTGGACATTCCTACTCCTGCTGCCTGGGTGGCCTCTGTTCGTGGCCAGCTGTAGCACCCTCCCCGGCCCTGGACTTCTCACCCTGTACCCAGGCATAGGGCCAGCCCCATCAGCTCCATCCCAGGGTGGCACATGGAATCTTAATAACCTTGCTGGCTGCCAGCCGCCAGCCTTGCACTGCCTATCCATCCTGTCCGCCTTCCAAAAGCTCTTCTCCATTTGCTCAAACCCCTGTTTAGCAACCAGCATTCTTTTAAGGGGTACAAGAGCCTCTGACTTTGGACACACGATATGTGCTTCTGCCTTTTTTCTGAGGGGATGCCTTGTGGCTGTCACACCTCGGCTGCCTAAAGGGACCCGTGACTCAGGCACTTAGGCCCACTGGCCTGCAGGCAGCCCCCACCTGGCCTTCCAAGGCCTCTGAGATATGGATCCCATAGCATTATGATGTGGTAAGATCCTGGGGGTTCCAATCCTAGCTCAGTTTGCCCTGCTGACTAACCTCAGGCAAGTCTGCTGTCTTTTTTTTTTTTTCCTAAAGATTTTTTTGTATGTATGTATGTATGTACGTATGTATGTATGTATTTATTTATTTATTTGAGACAGGGAGGCAGAGACACATGTAGAGGGAGAAGCAGGTTCCCTGCAGGGAGCCTGATGTGGGACTCAATCCCAGGACCCCGGGATCATGACCTGAGCCAAAGGCAGATGCTCAACCACCAAGCCACCCAGGCACCCCAAGTCCATTGTCTTCCCAAGCCTCAGTCTGTCTTACAAATGGGGGATCTTGGGCAGCCCAGGTGGCTCCGTGGTTTAGCACCGCTTTCGGCCCGGGGTGTGATCCTGGAAACCTGGGATTGAGTCCTGCATCCGGCTCCCTGCGTGGAGCCTGCTTCTCCCTCTGCCTGTGTTTCTGCCTGTCTCTCTCCCTTTGTCTCTCATGAATAAATAAATAAAATCTTAAAAAAAAAAAAAAAGCGGGGCGGGGGGGAATCTTTTGAAGCAAGCAGGTGAGCACTTGCCACAGTGCAGACCCTTCCGGGGGATGCTCTATAAGGCAGGGGGTGGAGGGTGCTTCCTGGTAGCTTTCTCACTCCTCTTCCCTGGCCTTGGAGAGGGGAGCACACTAGCCTATGTGGCCTCAGAGAACTCAGAGGGGACATGAGGTTGGTGTCCTAGGAAGCATCCTGGTGCTTTGTCCTCTGAGGCTAGGGCACCACCCCAGTCACTGGCCCCAGCTCTGATGCCTGCCCTCTCCTCCCAGAGCATCATCTACTACGTGAGCCGCTCACCGAAGCTGGAGGCGTGGCTTAGCCATGAGGGCATCTCGGCAGCCCTGCGCCCAGTGAGGGCGCCCGGCTATGCTGACTCGGACCCCACCTTCTCACTGAGTGTGGATGAGGACTATGACCTTCGCCTCTCTGGCCTCTCACTGCCTTCCTTCTGTGCGGTGCACCTCGAGTGGATCCAGTACTGTGCCTCCCGGCGCAGCCAGGTCTGGCCACCACTACCCTGGGGCTGCCCCCCCTCCCTTCCCTGGATGGGTTCCTCTTTCGGCCTCCCTTGGTCTGGGCCCTGGCCCCCATCCCAGGTTCCTTGTCCTGGGTCTGAGCTGGGCTCTGGGGACGGGGTCCTTGTGCCACAGCCCGTGGACCAAGATTGGAACTCGCCGCTGGTCACGCTGTGTTTTGGCCTGTGTGTGTTGGGCCGACGGGCCCTGGGGACAGCTTCGCATAGCATGTCGGCCAGGTGAGTGCCACAGGTCTGGCCCTGTTCCCCTCTAACCCCTCCACAAAGAGCTCTGGGCCAGAAGCCCCCAGGAGCCACCTCAGTCCTTCCTTCAGGGTGGCTCTTCTCCTCGGGCAGGGTACCTCCCACTTATAGACCTTGCCTGTTCCTCACCACCCTACGAGGGACCTAGACAGACACTGGCCTTGTCAGGATGGAGAAACAGAGGCTCAGCATAAAGAATGGTCTCAGCTCAGACCACCATGTGGAGAGCCAGGGCTCAGAAACCTTCATGCTTGCCTGTTCCTTCTCATCCCCAGCCTGGAGCCCTTCCTCTATGGCCTGCACGCCCTGTTCAAGGGCGACTTCCGCATCACCTCCCCACGCGACGAGTGGGTCTTTGCAGACATGGACCTGCTTCATCGTGTGGTGGCACCTGGGGTTCGCATGGCCCTCAAGCTTCACCAGGTGGGGAGAAGTGTGCCCAGGTAGGGTGGGCATTTGGGGGATGAAGCCCTCCCCGGGTCAGGGGCCACTGACCAGGCTTCCCATTGGCCCCCCAGGACCACTTCACGTCCCCAGATGAGTACGAGGAGCCGGCTGCTCTGTATGATGCCATCGCCGCCAATGAGGAGCGCCTGGTCATATCGCATGAGGGTGACCCGGCCTGGCGCAGTGCCATCCTCAGCAACACACCCTCACTGCTGGCTCTGCGCCACGTCCTAGATGATGCCTCCGACGAGTACAAGATCATCATGCTTAACCGGCGCCACCTCAGCTTCCGAGTCATCAAGGTGCGGATGGCCCATCCCTGCCAGGCACCTGGCCCCCTGCCAGGCACTGGCCCCCCCCCTGACCCTTGTGCATGGCCCCCCGCAGGTGAACCGTGAGTGTGTCCGTGGCCTATGGGCCGGGCAGCAGCAGGAGCTGGTGTTTCTGCGCAACCGCAACCCTGAACGTGGCAGTATCCAGAATGCCAAGCAGGCACTCCGCAACATGATTAATTCTTCCTGTGACCAGCCGCTGGGCTACCCCATCTATGTGTCGCCCCTCACCACCTCGCTGGCTGGTAGCCACCCCCAGCTGCGGGCTCTGTGGGGTGGCCCAGTCAGCCTGAGTGCCATTGCCCGCTGGCTTCTGCGCAGTTGGGAGAGGTGAGCCCTGAACGCTGCCCCGAGCCTGTGGGGCTGAGGTCCTGGAGTGGGAAGCGGAGGCTCAGCGAGGTGAAGCAGGTTCCTCCTAAGCCTCAGAGTGAAGAAGTGCTGGAGCCAGGCCTGGGTCCTGAGAGGTGACACTGCCTTAGAGCTGACCCATCTTCATGCTGCTTTCCCAAAGTTAGTGGTGGCCTTTTGCCTTCTGAGCTGTCAATGACACCTCTCTTAGAAGACCCTGAAAAGGAGATGGCAACATCTCTTAGAGACGGGATCCTGGGGCTCAGAGATGTTAGCTGGCTTGTCCTAGAGCTGGGGACTTGCGCCTCTGGAGTCTTAGGCCCTCCGCCTGCCAACCTGTCCCTCCCTGCCACCCCCTATTCCAGGCTTCATAAGGGCTGTGGTGCCGGCTGCAACAGCGGTGGGAACGTGGATGACTCGGACTGTGTCGGAGGTGGTGGCTTAACCTCCCTCAGCAATAACCCCGCCCTGGCACACTCCACACCTGAGAACACAGCAGGTGAGTGAGCAAGGCCAACCTAAGCCAGTGAGTGAGGAGGACAGCCTAGCTGAGAGCTTGACCCTCTTACCTGTTTCCCACAGGCAGTGGCGACCAGGCCCTCCCTCCGGGCCCAGGCTGGGGCCCTCGGCCTTCCCTGAGCGGCTCTGGTGATGGGCGACCCCCTCCATTGCTGCAGTGGCCACCCCCTCGGCTCCCTGGACCAACCCCTGCCTCCCCTGCCTCCACGGAGGGTCCCCGGCCCTCAAGGCCCCCTGGCCCTGGGCTCCTCAGTTCTGAGGGTCCCAGTGGGAAGTGGAGCCTGGGGGGTCGAAAGGGGCTAGGGGGATCTGAGGCAGAACCAGCCTCAGGGAGCCCCAAAGGAGGCACCCCCAAATCTCAGGTAAGGGTTCTGTGGAAGGATTGGGTCCTGAGCTACTCAGGTCTGCTCTTCCACCAACCGCTCTCCCCTCCCCTAGGCGCCCCTAGACCTCAGCCTCAGCCCGGATATCAGCACCAATGCTTCCTCGCCCCCCAGAGCAGCCAAGGACATTCCTTGCTTGGACAGTAGTGCTCCTGAAAGTGGCACACCTACTGGGACCCTGGGGGACTGGCCTGCCCCTGCTGAGGAGCGGGAGAGCCCGGCCGCTCAGCCCCTGCTGGAGCATCAATACTGAGTGGCCTGGTACCCTCTGGATCCCAGCCCCAGGATTCAGTAACTTGGATCCCCGGCCTCTGGCCCTCTCTCCTGGACCACAGAACTGAGTGGCTTTGGCTTCCACATCTGAACCCTGACCTCTGGCTGCCTTAGCCAGAGTATCAGAACTAAGTGGCCCAGACCTCTGACCTTGATCCCTGATCTCTCATCCCTAGTCCAGGGCCTGGGCTCCCAAAACTGAGGCAGGCAGCCTCCCAGCCAGGCCCTAAAAGCCAAATCCATGGGCTGGTCCCGCTTCGAGCCCATGGCCAGGACTGACTGGACTTGGCCCCTGGGCCCGCTCTGCCTTCAGAGGCGGCAGCCCTTGGCCTGGACCTGGGGCTGAAATGTGGGAAGGGTGGTTTCTTTTTTTCTTTTTTTTTTTTTTTTTCGTGCTTCGGAGACACCAGAATTAATAACACTATTTTTGATTTTGGTTGGTGTTTTCTTTTTCTGTCTGGGAATGTTTGGGTGGAAGATAGAGGCAGGTGGCCAGGTCAGGGTAGATGAGCAGAGAGGGAGATCAAGAATCTGGGGCTGGGTAATGATGGAGACAGAGGTAAGACCCAGGTGGGGTTCAAGTAGGCTTAGGTCCCCTTCCTCACAACTTTGTTCCTTTTTAAGCCTTGGCCTGAAGTTCATGTTCAGTTTCTCACCCCTGAATTTTCAAAGACTTCTACCTCATGAGGCTAGTGCCTAAAATTATCAGCCTTGACCTTGGCAAAAGCCTTTCTCTGAACCTCAATTTCTCCAGCTATAAAGCAGAGGAGAAAACACCTGTCTAAGGTGTTTTTAAGAACGAGAGCGTGTGGAGAGCAGGGTCCAGTGCTTAGTTAAGTGCTCATAAATGGTCAACTGTTTTCTGGGCACCTGCTCTGTGCTGGCCGGTGCGGGGTGGAGGGGTGTGAGGGAAGGGGCTGCTAAACACTAGGAATCCTGCTGTAGCCCTCCCAGTTGGTCTGGAAGGCAGGTCTACGTTTTTGCGTTTCTCAGCCGACGCAGGGGACCCAACCGCGCGCTGCACTGGGCCTGGCTCGGTTCTCTTGCCCGAGTGCGCCTGGTCTGCAGTCCCCGCCCTCGGGGCTTCCCGCCGCAGACTGCTCCCAGGCCGGCCCCGCCCCCTCCGCGCGGCCCCGCCCCCCGACGAGCCCCGCCCCCGAGGCGGAGCCGGTGCTGGAGCAGCAGCGGGAGAGGCAGCGGGACCCCAGCGCGGGAGGAGGCCACCAGGCGGGAGCCCCAGAGGTACCGGCGGGAGCGGGGGAGTGGAAGCACCGCGGTCGGGCCGGACAGGGGAAAAGGCTTGGCGTGGGCCCGGGGGGTGGATGTGTGGAAGGGGGTTCCTAGCCGCGTTCGCCGCCTGCACCCTCCTAACCTCTGGGCTCCAGCTCCAGTTCCGAGTCAGCGCGTCCACTCCCCTGAGTCCGACCGGCGGCCCCCACTTCTCGGCGTGACCGCCCGGCCCGGTCCGGCCAGTGTGCGGGCGATTGGATGAGGCGGTCCCTGACTCCTCTGGGCGGCGCTGGCGGCTGCCCCTAATGCCGGCCGTGTGTGGGACGACCCCGCTGTCCCGGCGCTCCCCTTGTCGCGAGGCGGCCTCCTCCCCAGCCTTTGCGCGCCGGCCCCTAGTCTCGGGCCTGGCCTGGGAGGAAACATCTGTCGCACCCCCTGGCAGCAGAAATGGGGTCATGACCTCCAGATGTGCTGGGAAGCATCCAGCGCCTCCTCCTGGGGCAGCCAGGCCTTCCGGATCTGTGGGGGCGGGGCCGGCCCTCTCCCCCCAGTGACACAGGCTGAGAGGAATGTCCCGGCCTCAATGGACCCTGTGTGAGGCTGCCGGGTGGGGGGCAGAGCTCAAGAACACCCCCCAAGGCAGGGCCAGAGCCCAGCATTGGGCCGGAACAAGAGGCAGCTCATGGGCTGTGCACACACACATAGGCAGAGCTCAGCCCACACAGAGCAGAGGCCCACTCGGCTTCCCTCTCATGTCCCCTCCCACCCCAACACACACATCACAGCCCAGGCCGAAGAGCTCGGCCCATGGAGCGAGCGCCTGCCTCACCACCACGTCCTTAACACATGGTCAGCTTTACACTCTTGAACCTTCTTGCGGTCTCCCCATGGTGTTGGGAAAGGGCAGAAGGATTAACCCCATTTTAGAGATGAGAGAACAGAGGCTCCGGGTCCGTGGCAAAGACGGGACTCTTTCTTCTAAGAGAAACGGGAGGAGGCACTCCAAGCTTCCTGGAGGCCCACACTTGCTTGGTCCTGGAGCTTTAGATGAGGGGTACACGGAGCCCCTGCCCCCACCCTGTCCTACCCCAGCCACTCACAGTGTCACTGGAGGATGCATGAAGACCTGCCAGCAGTTGTCTGTGTTCTTAGTGGAGCGTCCCACATCCCTTCCCTGCCTGCCCACACCTGCTGGGGTTCACTTGGGGTGGCTTCCCCTCACTTTCTCACACTACCCTTTGCACCTGCCCCTGGTCGCGACATTTCCGCATCTAGCAGGTCCCTGGGGCCTTGGGTGTCTCAGTCTTACATCCTGTGAGACTTTGAACCTCAGCCCAACCCCCACTCACCCAGCACCCACAAACAGGAGTGGGCAGGTACTACACTGTTTAGGCCCCAGAGATTGACAGACCCCAGATCCTAGCTGTAACATGGAATTACTTCAGGAGAGAACATCCCCTTTTCTGGACCTCAGTGTGACCCTTTGTCACATGAGGTTCAGCCTTCCCTGTCAGCATCAGTGAGTCCAGGTAGGCAGAGGACCCGTGGGTCCCAGTTCCTGCAAAGGGGCTCCAGCCTTGTGACCCCTCCCCCTGCCGCCAGGCATGGCCACAGTAGCTTGCAGAGAGTGAGCCTGGGCCTGTCCTTTAGGTCAGGGTGATGGGTCCCATGACTGAGCTGGTGTGACCCCAACACCTTCCTCAGGATAAGGGGCCGGGCTCAGAGCTGGGGCCACTTCCTGTGCTGAAGGAAGTCCTCTTGCCGTTTCTGTTGCCCTGCCAGTGTCCCCTGGGAACCCCTGTGTCCTTGAGGTATTGGAGTCAGAGGGCCAGGGCACCGAGATCCAGCTTCTGGGTGCCCAGCTCCTCAGGGACCCTGGAGGAAGTGGGAGGGGCAAGTCTCTGGGGACAGGACGTCCTCCCTTTGTCAAGCGGGCAGGACCCAGACACCAGTGGCCCCATGGACAGATCATCTGTCCAACTGGGCCAGGACTTGGTGGGGACCCTTATTCTGGTCCCAGGCCAAAGCCGAGGTGTGTGAGTAGGAACCGAGGGAGCCCGGCAGCCCCAGGGCCACCCAGGTTCCCAGATCCCCAGGGCTAAGGCGAGGACAGCCCAGTCCCCAGCCCTGCCCAGCACTCCGTGGAGGAGGGGGCTGGAAACCTCAGCCTTAGGCAGACAAGGAAGTGGCCAGGAAAGCGGAAGCGGCTTTGATGGTCGCGGAGGGGGCCGGAAGCCACCCTGTGCGTGGTGGAGGACCAGGCTGGTGGCCCGGGTTCCTGTTTTCTCCCCAGGCCCCTCTGAGCAGCCCCCTCCTCCCTCAGGGCAGGAGCTGGCCTGCCACTCGGGCACCGACCACCTGTGCCCGCCAATGCGACCCGGCCCCCGGCGAGCCAGGCCCACGGCACGCCCATGTGGGCTGGCGGTGTGGGGAGCCCGCGGCGGGGCGCCGCCCCTGCGCCCACTGATGACCTCTTCGCCCGCAAGCTACGCCAGCCGGCCCGGCCCCCGCTGACCCCGCACACCTTTGAGCCACGGCCAGCCCGGGGCCCGCTCCTCCGCAGCGGCAGCGACGCTGGCGAGGCCCGGCCCCCCACACCGGCCAGCCCCCGCGCCCGTGCCCACAGCCACGAGGAGGCCGGCCGCCCCGCCGCCGGCCCTACCCGGCTCTTCACTGACCCGCTGGCCCTGCTGGGGCTGCCAGCCGAGGAGCCAGAGCCCGCCTTCCCGCCAGTGCCTGAGCCCCACTGGTTTGCCCACTATGATGTGCAGAGTCTGCTCTTTGACTGGGCTCCGAGGCCGCGGGGGACGGGGGGCCATGCAGAGTCCGCCTCTGGGACTCTGGCCTCTGCCGAGGACCGATCTGCCAGCTCGGACCTACTGCTTGAAGCGCCCGGCTTTGTGAGTGAGCTTGGGGGTGAGGGCGAGCTGGGCCTGGGTGGCGCCGTGGCCCCACCTGTGCCGCCTGCGCTGCCCAATGCGGCCGTGTCCGTTCTGGAGGAGCCGCAGAACCGAACTTCAGCCTACAGCCTGGAGCATGCAGACCTGGGTGCTGGCTACTACCGCAAGTACTTCTATGGCAAAGGTAAGGGGAGGGCTTCCTGGCTGGGCAGCCGTCCCTGTCACCTGAGGAGCACACGGTAGAGCTCATGAGTTGTCCTCTCCCTGTTAAGTTCCCGGCCACATGAAGGATCAGGCTCTGCCTCTGAGGCCAAGGCTGTGCTGCGGAGCCTCGCTTTAACCACCTCCCTAAGTAAGGCCTTTGGCCTCCATCTGATTCATCCTCCTATCCCTGAGGGCTGGGGAGAGATTTCCAATCAACGTTTGTGGGAAGTGAGAACTGAGGCCTGAATACCTCTGCACCTGAGAACCTTGTTCTCGTCAGTGTCCAGAAGGGAGGGTCCAAGACATCCTGCCTCAGAATCTGGGCGTGGCGGGCACGGCCTTGCCAAGGGGGCGAGGCATGGGACCAAGCCTCCTAGGGGAGGATCTAGGCCTGGAAGCAAACAGGCATTGGTCCCCTGCGTCTGGGGCAAGGTGTGATGTGTACAGAGCCGCCAAGGCGGCTAGGCGTCGGCTGGAGTGTCAGGGAGCCTGCACGAATAGGGATTTGGCAGCAGAGGGAATGAGCCTTAGTCTAGGGTCTAGACTAGGTTGATGGTTTAGTCTCAGGAGTCATCACTAGGTGATGAAATGGGGCGTGGGCAGGGTTTAGCAATGGGTGTGGTCGAGCCCCAGTGGGACTCCCAGGGGCGCAGGAGCGGTCATCCACTGCCCTGGCTCCCCTCCTCGTCAGAACACCAGAACTTCTTCGGACTGGACGAGGCCCTGGGTCCGGTGGCAGTGAGCCTGCGGCGGGAGGAGAAGGAAGGCAGCGGAGGGGGCACTCTGCACAGCTATCGAATCATTGTGCGGACCACACAGGTGGGCCGGGGTCATGGGATCAGACCGCGGATTGCCTCCTCGGAAACCTGTATGGATTCTGAGGGTCCCTACATTCCCCTCCTCAGCTCCGGACCCTCCGCGGCACCATCTCTGAGGATGTGCTGCCGCCGGGGCCCCCAAGGGGCCTGTCCCCTAGAAAGCTTCTGGAGCACGTGGCTCCGCGGCTGAGCCTGACCTGCCTGCGCCTGGGCTCAGCGTCTCCGAAGGTGCCACGCACGCTACTCACTCTGGATGAACAAGTAGTGAGTAGCCAGTGTCCCCCCACCCCCACCCTCAGCTTAACGGCTATACCTGGTTGCCATCCAGCTTGTCCAGATGGGGAGCACTGGGGAGCCATGGAAAATATGAGAGGCAGAGCAGCCCTCTGGTTGTAGTATGGGAGCCAGACTGGAGGAGCAGGGAGGCCAGGCCAAAGGCTGTTGCATTCATCCAGGCCAGACCTGGTGGTGATGATGGCAGAAGTGAAGAGGAGGTGACAGTCCAGGGATAGATAGGTGGGATGGGAGGATCCAGTGAGAAGATGAGGTGCCAAGGTGAGGAAAGGACATCTGGGCAGCTGGAGAAGGGTGTCTGGAGCTCAGAAGAAAGGTGTGGGCTGGGGGCAGAGACTGGAGTGTGTTCCCATGGAGGCAGCTCTTGCAGTCACTGAGGGCGAAGACTGTGGTAGAGAAGAGGCCCAGGCCTGAGACAACAGGGTCGCTAGGGGCTCAGGCAAAGTAAAGTTCCAGCTCCCTATGGTGAGAGTGTGCCAGGATGAAGCCATGCTGTGGGCCCTCAGGGGAAGCTGGGGTTTAGGAGCTGGAGTGGAAGTGGGGCTGCAGGGCTTAGGAGGGATGAAATGAAAGCAGGGGCTGTGCTGTAGACAGGGCCAGAGCCAGAGGGGCCAGAGCACCTAGAGCTGTGCGTGATTGACCCCAGATGAAAAGAAGCCAAAGGAGCCGGGCGCAGGGTGAGCCGAGATGGTACAGGGTCAAGGCCTCCAGGGGCTGGGCTGGGGGTGCCGGGATTCCAGGGAGGGAAGGACAGGCTAGCCTTGAGATAAAGAGGGTGACAATGTGAACATTTATTGGGATTCAGGATCCTTTCCACCAATCACCTCCACTGTGATCATGTGAGAACTGACCGCCTCCCAGTCCCTTCCCACCTGTGACTTCACTACCTTCCTGAGCACTGGGAGCAGGCATCTTAGGAGTAGAGACCCAGAGGCAGCATAGGGAGGGTGATGCTCAGGGCCCTGCACAGAGATAGCACAGCCACCCTGGGCATCCCCAGAAGCTGTGGGTACAGGGCCTTCTGACTGTGCCCTCCCCTGCAGCTAAGCTTCCAGCGCAAGGTGGGCATCTTGTACTGCCGCGCGGGCCAGGGCTCGGAGGAGGAGATGTACAACAACCAGGAGGCGGGACCGGCCTTCATGCAGTTTCTCACCCTGCTGGGCGACGTGGTGCGGCTCAAAGGCTTTGAGAGCTACAGGGCCCAGCTGGACACCAAAAGTGAGGCCCAGGGGCTGGGGAGTGGGGCAGACCCGTGCCGAGGGGCAGACAGCCTCCATGAGAACCAACTGCCTTGTCATTTCTCTGTCCCGCATTGTCCCGGGCCTGGGGCTGGGGTTGGAGAGCTCTTTGGGTAGGCTGAGGACGCGGGTCAAAGGCCAAGCAAGCCATAGGCTGGAAGGAGCAACTAGGGTGGTGCCCCTGCTGCCTGAGCTGCAGCCAAGGGGGTTTTGCGGGCACCACGCCTGCCCCTCAAATACACATATTCCACCAGCTCAGCTTCCTGGGGAGCGCCCCTGCCTCCCTGGTTGGAAGGGCCCCAGGGCCCCTTCTGGAGCACCGGTCTTGCCTCCCACTCTCAGCAGCTCCACACATGCTGGTGCCTGGGCCAATATCCATCCTCTCCTGGGACTTCCACCCCCTCATCCCTCATAGCAGGCCATTCCTCATTGGGTCATCATTCTCTCTCAGCAACCCCATGACCGGAGCCTGGAGGCCGGAGCCTGGTGGGGAGGGAAAGGGAGCAGCCAAATCTGAGGCCCTTAGACTTCAGGGCCTGGTGGCGTGAAGGGGTAGCCCATCTGTTGGTTGGGGTCATAGGAGCTCCAGACTGCAGGTAGAGATGGCAAGTTCAAGCAGATCCCCCCTCCTCTCCCTCTGCGGCCACAGCGGATTCCACAGGCACGCACTCCCTCTATACCACATACCAGGACCACGAGATCATGTTCCACGTGTCCACGATGCTGCCTTACACCCCCAATAACCAGCAGCAGGTGTGAGGGGGCAACGATGGGGCTGGGGGAATGCCAAGGGCTTCTGGGGGACCAGGGAGAGGTATTGTGGGGGCGGGGGCATTTGAACCTTGGCCTAAGTTCTCCTGAGCTTTAACAACCCTCCCCAAAGACAAACACCCAGGCTTCACCAGGGGCAGGTCGGGGAGCCACTGATACCCAGGCTCTGCCCTGACTGAATGAGGAGGGGCCTGGGGGACAGACAGGTCCAGCTTACATCCCCCACCGTTCTAACTCCCAGCTCCTGCGCAAACGCCACATTGGGAATGACATCGTGACGATCGTGTTCCAGGAACCTGACAGCAAGCCCTTCTGCCCTACCACCATCCGCTCGCACTTCCAGCACGTGTTCCTAGTGGTGCGGGCTCACGCACCCTGCACTCCGCACACCTCCTACAGGTGGGTGCCTAAGTGCTCCTGGTTCTGCCGCTGTCAGGGATCCTCCCAGTTGCCCCTAATTCCCGCCTCCCTCCCCCCAGGGTGGCCGTGAGCCGCACCCAGGACACCCCGGCCTTTGGGCCAGCTCTGCCCCAGGGCGGAGGCCCCTTTGCCGCCAATGCCGACTTCCGTGCCTTCCTGCTGGCCAAGGCGCTCAACGGCGAGCAGGCAGCAGGCCACGCACGCCAGTTCCACGCCATGGCCACGCGCACGCGTCAGCAGTACCTGCAGGAGCTGGCCACCAACGAAGTGACCACGACGTCCCTGGACTCGGCTTCGCGCTTCGGCCTGCCCTCCCTAGGCGGGAGGCGGCGGGCGCCCCCTCGGGGCCTGGGGGCCGAGCTGCAGGCGGCGGGGGCTCTGGTGTGGGGCGTGCGAGCTGCGCCTGGGGCGCGGGGCGCGGCGGGGGCCGGGGCCGAGGCCGGCGGGCTGGACGACGCCGAGGTGCCCTGCCTGCTGGGCGTCTCGGCTGAGGCGCTGGTGCTGGTGGCGCCGCGCGACGGCCGCGTCGTCTTCAACTGCGCCTGTCGCGACGTGCTGGCCTGGACCTTCTCCGAGCAGCGGCTCGACCTGTACCACGGCCGCGGGGAGGCGATCACACTGCGGTTCGACGGGGCCCCCGGCCAAGCCGTGGGCGAGGTGGTCACGCGCCTGCAGGTGAGGCCCCGCGGTGGGGGCGATAGGGCGGTAGGCGATCCGGGCCGGCCCGCGCTTGGCCAAGCTGGGAAGGGGGAGGGGGCCCGGGGCAAGTGGCGCTCTGAGCCCCAGGAGGCCCCTCTGCCTGGGACCCCGCGGGGGGCGGGGGGCTGGCGCGCCCCGCTCACGCCCCGCCGGCCCTAGGTGGTGAGCCGAGGCTGCGAGACCCGCGAGCTGGCGCTGCCCCGCGACGGCCAAGGCCGCCTGGGCTTCGAGGTGGACGCCGAGGGCTTCGTCACACACGTGGAGCGCTTCACGTTCGCAGAGACCGCGGGGCTGCGGCCCGGGGCGCGCCTGCTGCGCGTGTGCGGCCAGACGCTGCCCACGCTGGGCCCCGAGGGGGCTGCCCGGCTGCTGCGCTCGGCGCCCAAGGTCTGCGTCACCGTCCTGCCCCCCGACGAGAGCGGCCGGCCCCGCAGGTCAGGGCGGGGACGCGGGGAGGTGGGAGGAGCAGGCAGCGGGCCCCCCGGAGCCTGTGCCTCCCGCGTGGCCATGAGCGTTCGCCCGAGAATACACGATCCCATGAGGAAGGCTCGCCTCCTCGGGAGAACCCCGCGTCTCTTAATCTGAGTCACATACGTGGAGTGAAGCCAATTGAGCAGGCTGTCTTCACTGCTCATTATTTAACAGCAGCCCTAACTTTTTTTTTAAGTTTAAAAAAATTATTTAGAGAGAGTGAGAGAGCGGGAGCAGGGGGAAGGGCAGAGGCAAAGGAGAGAGCCTCAAGCTGACTTCAGGCTCAGCTGAGTGCAGAGTCCACGCCAGCTGGATCTCGACCCAGAGATCACGCCCCGAGTCAAAAATCAAGACTCAGATGCTCAACAGACTGAGCCACCCAGGCGCCCCTACAACCCATCTTTTTTTTTTTTTTAAAGGATTATCCACAGAACATACATGATTAATGACTTGCTGCCTTAAGCCAGTATATGTGAACTTTCTCTGTAAAGGGCCAGATAGTAAATATTTAGGTTTTCTGGGCTATCTGGTCTGTGCTACAGCTACACAGCTCTGCTGTAGCACAAAAGCATCCCTAGATGATTGGTAAATGCAGGAGTTGTCTTTATTCCACTAAAACTATTCGTGGACACTGAAATTTGAATTTTATTGATTTTCACATGTCATGAAATATCCTTTTTATTTCTTTCAACTATTTAACAATGTACAAACCACTCTTGGCTCACAGGAGTACAAAAATAGGCATAGCTGCTAAAACAGAAAAAGGCACAGGCTGGATTTGGTTCCCAGGCAGGTTTTAGATCTCTATACTAAGTGATTTACCTGTGTTATTATTGAAAGCTTCACAGCAAGCTATAAATCTACTCTTATCCCCATTTCACAGATGGAGAAATCAATGTTTGGAGTGAGTTGCCCAGGATACACAGGGGCAGCACTGGGTCTGGAAAAATAGCTAGTAGTCAGGCAAACATTTTCCATTGTTAGGGAGTTTGGAGAGTTCTCCTCCTGGAAGTGAGCCTCAGGCGCATTTGGGAGTAGGTTTGGAGATGCAGGACACTGGTGACTGGGGGTTCCTGCCTGACACTGCCCATTCCTCCCCGCAGGAGCTTTTCGGAGCTGTACACGCTATCTCTGCAGGAGCCCAGCCGGCGGGGGGCCCCAGAGCCGGTGCAGGATGAGGCCCTGGGGGTGGTGACCCTGCTGCCCAACACAAAGCAGCTGCTGGAAGTGTGCCTGCACGATGGTGGCATTCCCACAGGGCCTGGGGATCTGGCTGAAGAGAGGACTGAGTTCCTGCACAGCCAGAACTCACCATCACCCCACAGGTGCCGTCTTTCGGCCTTCCCTCTTCAGCCCGGTGAGGCTGGACAGGCACGGTCTGTAAAGACCAGAGCCATGGGGTGCAGCTTCTCTTGCTGAGCTATCTCTGCTCTCCCCAGCTCCCTGTCAGACGAGGCCCCAGTCCTGCCAAACACCACCCCAGACCTCCTCCTGGCCGCCACAGCCAAGCCGGCAGTACCCAGTATTGGCAGAGAGACATCCCCCACCCAGGTAAGCAGAAACAGGACTCTGGAGCCCAAAGAACAGGGGTGGGCACAGTGGTGATGGTGGACATCACTGCATCCATACTCATTAATACCGTCCAGGATGGGCCAGACAGCTCCAGTGGTTGTGAGGAGAGTGGACACCCGGCCCCCGAGCTGAGGGCCTCCTTCCTTCCACGAACCTTGTCTCTGCAGAACTCCATCAGCAAAAGTGAGTCTCAAGCAAGGTGGGGTATGGGGGTGGGGGCTCAGAGGAGCTGGCTTGGGCTTCCCTGGCTGAGCCCACCTCCTTGTGCCCATAGTCATATCCGAGGCGGGCAGTGAGACCCTGGAAGACGAGTGGCAGTCCATCTCGGAGATCGCCTCCTCTTGCAACACCATCCTGGAGTCACTGTCTCGGGATGGTAAGGCACGAGGCACTGGGGGTCAGAGCCAGGATAGGGTAGGGCTCTTTCTCCTTTTACCTACCTGCTCTAATGATCGCTGTCTCCCCACAGGACAGCCCATCCCAGAGAGTGGAGATGTGAAGGAAACTCCAAAGTCTGATGCTGAGTAAGCCTCCCTGTGGTGATCTAGCCCCTTCACTGTGCCCATGTGACCATACACGAGTTAAGCACTGTCCCAGGCAGGGCTCTGCCTTCCCCCATATACAAGTCTGCAAACGCGCCCATCTCATTTAAGTGGGCCTGGGAGCCAGCCAGAGGTACTGCTGCCGACCTGGTCCCATGACCTGACCCTTATGTCCTCAGGCCAGAATCTGGGAGCCTGTCCGAGAAGGTCTCTCACCTGGAGTCCATGCTCTGGAAGCTGCAGGAAGACCTGGAGAAGGTGACAGGGTGGGCTGGGGGTCGGCAGGGAATTACAGGGCTGCCCTGGGAAAGGAGCCAGCGCTCTGACACACGCCTTCCACCACCCCAGGAGAAGGCAGACAGGGCAGCCCTGGAGGAGGAAGTGCGGAGCCTGCGGCACAACAACCAGAGACTGCAGGCGGAGTCGGAGAGCGCAGCCACCCGCTTGCTCCTGGCCTCCAAGCAGCTGGGCTCACCCACCACCGACCCGGTCTGAGCTGTCTGGCCCAGCTGCAGCCTGGCCACGGACCTGCTTGAAACTGCTCAGGTCATCAGGATACCTGGGCCCCCTGGGGCCCTGGGCCCTCCTCAGGAACTCTCTCTTAGCACTGCCCCCCAACTCCCCCGCTGGATACTTGGTGGTGAAGTTGCCCTTCCCCCATCCTTTGTGTGTAAATATTCTGTGGAGAAAAGGGGACTTCAGGGAGTAAAGAAGCCACTACTCTGTGTCTGTGCGGGTGTTCATGACATGACTAGGGGGAGAGGTTTTGCCCCCAGAGGCTCCAGCCAAGTCCCCAGGACCACTCAGGACAGGCCTTTGGAACACTGGCTCGGGGTTAGGTTGGCACTCACTGAGGGCTTCTCGGGTGCTAGGCCACCCGTTGGCTTCTCTCACAAACACTGGTCTGTTGGGAAGCAGATGGTCACATCCCACACCTATTCTGCATTGTCGGGGGAGCCAGCCCCAGCTAGGCCCTTTTCCTGGAACCAAACGTGAGGGATGGAGATCAGGGGCAGAGGGACAGACGTGGACCTGCAGTGGACCTGCAGGGCGGGGGAGGGAGAGATGAAGTTTAGGGATGAAGGAGAGCCTGACTATGCTCGGATGTAAAGGCTCTGACTTTTTAAGGCGTAGGCCCGTGCTCCCTTGGCCCCGAGAGAGGTGACTGTGACACTGGGAAAGCTAGGGAGGGGCGTGGCCTGGGCGAGAGGACGGGCTCACTCCTTCCCCTGGGGCCTTAGGCGGCGCGCACCGCTCTCGGCTGTCACCCGCTTCCTCTGGTGAGGAGCCTCCTCACCACTCGTGGTCCAGCTGCAGCCTGGCCACGGCCCGGGTGCTGGGGACCCATCGCGCCCCGCCTCTCGGGGTGCTACTCGGAAGGTTCTCAGGGGTCCTGACCTGACGACCACGCTCGGGACCGCCCATGCGCGGAAGCGCCCCAGGGCCTGGCCCCCGAGTGGCCCGCCCTACTCCAGGCCCCGCCCGTGGCTCCGCCCCCCGGGCCAGAGGCTTGGGGGACGCTCGGCGCTCCCGGCGCTCCCCGGTACCCCGACGCTCCGCGGCCCGCTGGCGTGTTCCAGGCGGCACGCTCCGTGGGAGTCCGCAGCCAGGGCCTGCTGTTCCCAGGGGACGCACTAGCTTTTGAGCAAGCTCCACTGATCACCCGCACGCCTCTGCTTCACCCTCCCACACACCCTCCTGTGCACAGCCCAGAACTTAGATGCCGTCGGACTGTGGGTAGAGGCTTCCCCCGGGCTCCATACCGGCTTCCCCGCAGAAGGCTGTCTGCGCCTGCGCACTTGGAAGGCAGGCTAGCGGGCTGGGCCCTTTCGCGAACACGACTTTACTGCGCCTGCGTGGGGCTGAGCAGGAAGTACTAGAGCTCCGCCGCTTCGGGCTGTGGCCTGGCTTTTGTTTAGGCCTCTCTACGCTGATTTATTTCTTCGGCCCTCGCAGAACAGGATGTCAGAGCATAGACCTTTACCTGGAATCTCCTCTTCCTCAACAGATGTGGACTTTCCCTTGGCCACTCAAGAGATGAAATTCAAACCGTTTTTAAATTCAGAGTCCTTGACCTTTATAGCCTGGCCCCATCCAAGCTTTTCAAGATTGTCTCACACTGGAACGCTGGTAGCGGCTCTGTAAAGACTCTCCTGCCTCTGTTGATCTAAGACCTAAAGCTGGTATGGCCTCTGATGCCCTTCCTGAAACTACTCCATCCCCACAGCCAGTGGGCCCCACTGGGCCTTCTTCTCTATGCTGAGCCCCCACCCACATTAGTTGCCTGCCTTGACCCACGGGCTTTGATCCTCAGACTTCTAGAAGGCACTGTAAATATTCATCCAGCTCTCACTAATGTCCAGCCTGACGTGACCAGCCAAGAGTGTTCGGTTTGCTAAAAGAAGGGAAACCAACGGCCAGCTTGGCAATGAATTTATTAGTTCAGAGTAGAAAGAGCAAGAGTCCAACTGCTTTCATTCTTCAGTAAAAACCGAGCCTCTTGATTGGAGAGCTGCCAGCCTGCCCTCCCCCCTACTCTCCAAACACCTAGCCCTACTATTAAGGCACTTGAGAAAAGGGGGAACAGAAAAGTCTCGGACTGAACCTCCCTGGATCCTGGAAAGGGCCAGTGTTGTCCCACCAGTCCCCCTGGGCCACAGTTGAGCAAGGGAAGAGCTGGTAGAGACCTCTGCTGGGCCAGGGGGACAGGCCCTCAAATGCTGGTGTTAGTTTAAGGACAATGCCAGCACCACAGAGGGGCTGGTAGGGGGCATTATTTTGGCACAAGGTGAGAATGAATCCATGATTTGAGGAAGACACTTGGTGATAAGGCTCTGTGGCCTCAAAGGCCATAGCTCCAGCCCGGCCCTCTCTAGGAGAGTATTAGAAGCTGGAGGGTAGGGATGGGGGCCCCCAGAATTCCTTATAAAGAGAAGGGAGCTGAACATTAGGATAGTGGAAGAGTTTGAGTCCTCCCTGCTCCCCCCTTTCCAGAGAAGTTAATGCTTCTGCTTAAGCACCTCCAAAAAGAGAGACACTGCCAATAAAAGAATAAAATGCACCCCCCCCAAGACATCACCCAAAGAAGGTGGGGGCAGTTGGAGCACATACAACCCCCCCCCGCCCCCAGAATCCATAAGTGCTTGCTTTGGGAGGGCTTCCATCCCCTGCAACCCAGTGCTCTGAGCAGGGTAACACCCACTTAGGAGCTGATCTGACTCAGAAGGGCTGAGAAGTCCATGTCTGCAATGGAGGAGAAGTCTTCATCCCCTGAGAGGAGGCCGTTGGGGAGCCCAGAGGCCCCTACGGGAGCAGGAACTGGGTCAGGGGGCCTCTGGGACCCTGTCACCAGGCGTGTTATTGCCTCAGGGTACTCCATCAGCATGGGCTCGGCTGTGTGGGGGGCCACAGATACACCCTGGTTCAGCAGCTGCTGAAACTCAGAGTTGTCGACGGAGGCCAGGTCTGTGAACACGGCTGGGTCAGCGCTGTTGCCCAGCAGGGCCCCCAGGTCTTCATCAGCATCAAACTGCAGCTGTAGCAGGGCCTCTGTCAGCGTCCCTTCCCCGGCTTGGGTGGTCTTGGGGGCAGGGGGGGCCATGGCCTGAGCAAGGCCTGGGGCTAAGATTGGGGCAGGGGCTGGGGCTGGCGGGGCCGGGGCCAGGATTGGGGCAGGGGCAGGGGCTGATGCCAAGGCAGAGGTCTGGCTTGAGATCTGCCCCGAAGAAAAGACCATGGGGGAGAACTCCTCGAAGTTGATGGTGCTGAGGGATGGCGTAAAGGGATAGGACTGGGGAGCTGGGAGAAAGAGACAGAGAATCAGGGGCCAGAGGAAGCTGTAGAGACCCACCCCGTTGTCTGTGCCCTAGCCCCTGTGCTAGGGATTAGGATCAACACCTCCCTAGGAGCTCCCTGCCAGCACCCTCACTCCTTCCTTTTACTCCATCTGACCTGTGCAGTTCTATCCTCACCCCCTCCTGTGGGGCCCCACAAAGCTCTCCTAGCCTTTAAGAGAAAGGGATGCTGTCAGAGATCAGCTGGTAAAACTTCAAGAGACCAGGAGCCTGGACACTGAGCCCAAGTAGCATCCAGTGTCATGGCCTGAAGCAGGGCACTTTGTTACTCTTTTTTGTTACTCTGCTACCAGCTACCAGCATATACACTCTACTACATTGGAGGGGATTTTGCTTCCCTAATTCGATTGAGAGCTGAGGTCAAAGACTACATTTTTAAACTATCTCCCAAGGCATCCAATATGGGACCTAGCTGACACAGTGGCTCTCAGACCTCAGTGCTCACTAGTGCATTAGCTGCTTCCTGGGCCATGTTTCCAAAGCCTGATTGCACAGGTCAGTAAGGGGCCCGGGAATGCATGTCTTCACCACACCCCAAATGGCTCTGATGTAGTAACTAGGCCTCAAGCCCTGAGAAACATGAGCCCAACAGAGAGCAGGATTCAGACACCTGCTGGTGAAGCTGACTGCTTATCCCCCCAACCCAGAAGGTGTCTAAACCACAGGCTGAACAGATTTGAGCTTGTAGTTCTGGTGGGACAACAGGAAATCCTCACCTGGCTTGGGGACGGAAGTCGTGCTTCGGGAAGGCACAGCAATGCGCCGGGGTGGAGGCCGGGGGTCAGTGGGTCCTGTGGGGTGAGGATGGGTCAGTTCCTAGCCCCCACTTCCTCGTCCCCTTCCCCCATTGGCCACCTCTCTCATGCTCTCCACTGCCCCCTCACCATTGAAAGGACTCTTTTTCATGATGCTCTTGAAGGTCTCATATGTCCTTTTACGTTTCTCTTCAATCCGGTGACGATCATCTAGAAAAGTAATGGGGAGAAGTGGGCCTCGCTCTTTTCAGATGGATCCCCAAGGCTTTCAAAGGACCATCAGGAGGAAGAGGATGAGACAAGCTTTCCGTAAGACCCATTCTCCAAACCCACCCCACCAGGGAGAAGAGCTGCATGATACTTTGACACACAATTGTGAGACTCCCACAGCTTTCTGAGAAGGCCTGTATCAGCTGAATGTGACAGACCAAAGGCCACAGGGATGACTCCAAATGAAGCGGCCAGGCTCTAGGGAACAGGACCCCTCGTGGAGCCCTGTCTCCAGCTTCTTCTCTTACCTGCACTGCCCAGATTCTAGCTCACCCACAGCCTTGATCCAGGCCTGGCCATGATCTTTGTGCTCTGGGGAAGCTGAGGCACGACGGGCTTGCTGAAGACCAACAGAGACCCGTATTCATTTCTGATGGTTGGCTAGCTCAGTCCACAACCTCCAGGACTGCCTTTCTAAGTACTGTGGCATGTGGGGTAACCCCAAAGTACTCAACACCGTCGGTCCAAAGCCAACCTCATCATCTCACCTCAAAAACCTGGTTCTTCCTCCTCCAGTGTCCGCTCGCCACCCATCTTCCCCACCACCCGAACTAGAAACCTTGAAATCATCATCAACATCTTCCTTTCTCTCACTCCCCACTGTCCACTAACATGACACACATTCACCAAGCACCCACCCTGTGCAGGCTCCACTCTGGCCATAGAGGCTATGGCCGGGAGTAAGCAAAGCTCCTGCTCCCCCAGAAGTGGACATCCTAGCTACACGGGGCAGGGACACAACCATATACAATGATAGGAATGCTGAGGAAGAGACACAGGGTGACATAACAGAACCTGAAGTGAGGCTGGAGAGCTGAGTTTAGATGTGGCCATGGGAAGCTCATCATGTAAAGATCTGGGCCAAAGCATTCCAAATAAAGTCAAGAGCTGGAGCACAGGTCCTGAGGACGGACTGAGCTTAGTGTGTTTCAGACAAAAGGGCCTGGGGGCTCACGAGTACCTAGGGAGGACAGCAGCGGAGGGGTCCTTTGCCATCGGCTCCATGAGGTTCACAGCACTTCTCCTGAACCACTGCAGCACCTTCCACCATGGCCTTTCTGCCCTGAGTCTCTCCCTCTCAGCTCCTCTATATACTCCTGCCAGTGTGAGCTTCCAGATCCACTGATATCCCCTCCCCTTGCTTGAACCTTATGTGGCTCCCCGCTGCCTTTAGGATGAAATCTTGGATGAACGCCTCGAGTCTGACACTCAAGGCCCTCCTACCAGCGCCTGATCACTGCCCACTGACAGCTCCCACAAAGTTGCCCCCCAAACACAGTGGGCACCCTCCAACACGCCTGCACCTCCAGGTGCCTGTCCACCTGCCTGGAGAATGCACAGAATTCTGGGTCTTTCTCTACCTTAGATGCTCCCGCTCTGTGAGGCCGTCTCCAGTTCTCTGCACCACCTCCTTCCGGCTCAGGTCATTCTGTCACTTAAGAATCTGTTCTGCAGGTTTGTCTTTCTCATGTGACTGACCTTCCAGAGTGCAGGAAACACACTGCGTTCATCTTTGTATTCCCTCTACCTGCCATGGGCCTTGACACCAAGTGGGTGCTTGGTAATTATTTGTGGCAGGAAATGATGGCTGTTTCAGGGGCTGCTTTCCAAACTCTATTTGACTGCTCTGAGGGCAAGAAAACAGCCTCCGGCTAAACGATGGGCTTTGGATTGAAGATGATGCTGGCTGTTCCTAATGTGGTCAGGTGCCCAAAACCCATGATCATGATCAGATCATGACTATGTGGTAGAGACACACAGTGTGGCGACAGGACCCTAGAGCCAGAGAGCCTGGGTTTAAATACTAACTCTGCAACTATCTCTGTGACCCTGGGCCAAGTTAGATGCTATCTTCCAAAATCAGATTAATTCACTGATAGGCTTGGAATAGGACCAAACAGGTAATAAGGACTCAGTAAGTCTTGGGTATTCTTCCTATCAACTGAGGCAAGAAAGAGGCAGACAGTCCCTGCCCCAGCTGCAGACATTCCTGCCCCGGCCTGGGTGTTTGACCCTCAACTACAGCCTCAGGCGTCCAGCCTGATGGCCCTGTTGCTTCCCTCCCCAGCTGTGTACCTGTGTCTGGTAAGTACTGGAATTCCATGGGCTCGCTGAGCTCCCGATCAGAAGGCCGCCGCAGCTGCATGGTGACACGCACGGGAGCCTGCAGGCTGGGGTCCGCGTAGGGAGGTGTCCGGAATACAATGGCTACTTGTCGGTGTACATCAGCTTGAGAAAAGGAGCCTCGGGCCTCCCAGCCTGGTCCCGTGAAATACACTTCAATGTCCTCTGTGGGAGATGGGGCATCAGTGTGGGTCACCACTCAACTCACACAGCTCACTGCCCCCACAATTGCCGAGACTTGTTTCCCGAGATACATCAATCTGCTGCCCCCGAGGTGTTGGTGGGGAGTGTTTAAAGCCAGCCTCCTGACACTCACCATCTCTGCTCAGCCTTGCCCCTCACCTCCTGCTCCAGAGTCTAGCCCCCTTCTGGGTGTGTACCTTTCTGCACCTTGTCACAGAGCAGGAAGATCTCATCCCCCCCGAGGCAGCTCCCAGAGTTTCGGTTCACTCGGCAGATCTTGAGCTCAGCAGTGTTGGGGGCACCTGAGGGTGTGGGGAGAAAATAAGCCCCCTTCAGAGGTCTCCAGGACCGGCCTGCAGGAGTTGCAATATTCCCTATCCATCCCACAGTCAAGGTTGTCCAGAGCTTGCTGACCATACCTCTGCAGCTGAGGTTCAACCAATCCCATGGCTCCTCACCCCCAACTTATTTGGCAACTATTTCCATACTGGTATCACTATGGACCCAGTACCATTCTAGGAACGGAGAACACGACAAAACTCAAACATCTCTGACCTCATGGAGCTTATAGTCCAGGGAAGCAGTCTGGTCACACCTCTTTCCACCAGACCCAAGCAACCTTCAAGGCCCAGTTTGTGTGGCCACAAACCCTTCCCTCCTGACCTCCACTTCATCCTGGTTTCCTGTCCTAAGGGCTCCAGAGTCCTTTTATTTTCATTCATCCTTGCTGTTTACTTGATTAAAACTACAACTGATCAACATGGGCCCAATTCATCTGTGAACTTTTTTTTTTTTTTTTTAAGATTTTATTTATTCATGAGAGACATAGAGAGGCAGAGACATAGGCAGAGAGAGAAGCAGGCTCCATAGAGGGAGCCTGATGTGGGACTCCATCCCAGGATCCCAGGACTCCAGGATCATTCCCTGAGCTGAAGGCAGACGCTCAACTGCCAAGCCACCCAGGCGTCCCCATCTGTGAACTTCCTATGAGCTTCATCATTGAAGTACTACTCTGTAACATCATCTTGTTCCCAGGAGTTCATTTCCCAGAGTCGTTAGTACAGTTACGGGCACACCATCCTCCCATCACATATTCCAAGTACCTGTCTTCTATCTGACTTCCTGCCAGCCTTGAAGCTAACACCTTAAGGGCAGATCCAGGTCTTCTTTGTCTCATTAACCGCCCCCCCCCCCAACCCCCACCACAGCCAGCACAGAGCTGGACACAGAAGAGGTGACAAATACACTAGATGCCTGCATGAAGCCAGAGCTCCTCTAGTGGGCCATTCCCCACCAACCCCTTCCTCCTCACAGGCTTGTCCCTCCCTCTACCCTTCCCATGGCTCCTTGGTCACTTACGGTTGTCAAAGATGGGATGGGAGAGGACAGGTGACAAGCGCAGGGGCCTGCCTGCCGGGTCCCGCACTGTCACCTGGAAGCAGAGCCGCACCGCATTCAGGTCATAGTCCCCACGCTGTTCTTCTATGGGAACTGCCACAAGAATAGACGGTCAGGGGACCGGGAGGCGTGGCAGGGGATGAGGGGGGCAGGGAGCTCTGGACCCGGGAGCATTGTCTGAGGGTGTGTCAAACAGTGGGAGTCCTAAAGGAGGAGAGAGAGAAGATTCTAGACCCATCACTGAACTGTGTGACCCACCTGTGCCCCTGGGTGTTATGCCCCCTCACTGGCTCCCAGTTTCCCCAGTGGTAAATGGGAGTGGGTACTGAATGGGCAGCAAAATTCCATCAGTACTAAGAGTCTTGGCCAATAAGGGAGGTGGCTTGGAAGAACCAGAGAGGGTGGGGGTGCTTCGGACAGGTCTCAGCCTTTGCTCCCTCAGCCCTCAACTTGTTTTTTATTTTATTTTATTTTATTTTTTAAATTTATGATAGTCAGGCAGAGAGAGAGAGAGAGGCAGAGACATAGGCAGAGGGAGAAGCAGGCTCCATGCACCGGGAGCCCGACGTGGGATTCGATCCCGGGTCTCCAGGATCGCGCCCTGGGCCAAAGGCAGGCGCCAAACCGCTGCGCCACCCAGGGATCCCTCAGCCCTCACCTTGGAAGGGGTTGTTGTTGGTCTGGATGCGCTGGCTGATGGCCTGCTCCAGGTCCCGCTTCTTTACACACTGGATCCCCAGGTTCTGGAAGCTGAGTCCCTCTCCATGTATTAGTCCCATTGTCTCTGCCCAGTCTGTTCCTCCCTCCCCTCCCCATTCACCAAATCACCACTGTGCTTCCTATTGTGCTGTAAAGAAACCCACTCTTTACCTTGGCTGACAAGCATCTGTGCCCTGCTGCCTGGGCTCCCTACCCTCAGTAACAGCCGCTTCTTTTCTGTTTCCCAAACACCCTAAACTCACCCCCACTTCAAGACCTTTGCATTTGTTCACTCTGCTTGAAATGTTTTTTCCCATGCTTCTCTGCTCTCCTCACTATTCAAGCCTTAACAGAGAGGCTTTTCCTGACCTCCAACTTGCCGACCTTCCCTCCACCAGTGGGCTATTCTTCCAACCTAACTATGTTATTTTCATCAGTGAAGTTACTTTGGGGGTTCAGAGGTTATTAGGGATCCATTCCTATCCCATGGAGCTCATATCTACTTGACAGTTGAGATGCACAGATGATTTCAAGGCAAAGAGAATCTGCTTGCAAAGCTAGAAGTGAAGAATTCTTCCCAGTGTCCAGAATGGAGTAACACTATAACAGCTACACACCCACCCAGCCTCCCGTCTCCTCACCTCACCCCCCATACCCGGCTGGTCAGGAGTTCACCTGTGGATGCAGCGGTCGGGGCAGAGCTCAGCCTCATAGAAGCCATCCCGGCAGTCTTTCCCCACAAGCTCATGGGGATGAGGCCGGTGAGGGGGGTCCTTGGTGACCAGGGAGATGCGAACTGTCCCTGGCCCCGTGTAGCCATTGATCTGTTCAAAGTACAGAGAACTTCTAGAGACTCCGGGAAGTCCAAACCTAACTCCCAGACACTGCACCCAGCCCCACCCCCCACCTGGAGGCGGCAAACCCACCCTGTGCCCCCCACACCACCACTAACAGTCATGCTGACCTTGATGGTGGGGTGGGTCTTGGTGGTGTCTGTGCTCCTCTCGCCCGGGATGCTGCCCGCTGAGCGGCCCTCGCACTTGTAGCGGAAGCGCATGCCCCGCTGCTTGGGTTGCTCGATGATCTCCACATAGGGGCCAGAGGCCTGGGCGGGCTCTGTGGCCAGACCCGGACCAGCTCCAATCAGGCGGCTGCCCTCCTCGCCCCTAACCCCAGGGCACTCCTCCCCCAATCACCGAGAGGGAAGGCGGTCCACTTACCAGCTGGGAAGATGAGGGGAAACAGGTCTGAAAGGGAGGGAGACAAGGATCAGCACAAGCCCCCTTTCCCCCTTTCCGTCCTTACCGGGGAGCGCCTGCTTCCTCACGGAGAGGACAGAGCGCCAGGCTCCCTCCCCGCCAAGGGCACTGGGGCAGGGCCCGCTCCCTGGAACCTGCGGTGAAACTAAGGGGAAGGGGTGAAGAAGGCAGAAACAGCTGTTTCCCGAGGGAAAACTGGCCAGAGCGCCTTCTCCTTACTGAGGGAAACGGAGTCAGAGGCTGTTCTACTTCCAAAAGGAAAACTACGGAGGGCACCCCCACGCCTCATCCTGAGAGCAAACGGAGTCGGATACACTTTCCCCTAACGAGGAAACGAAGTCAGACCTGCGCCCAGGGCCCCGGAGTGAAGCTGGGCCGAAGCTCCCCGCCACCCCGGAGATTACGGAGTCAAGACCCCGCCACCCAGTGGGGAAACTGAGTCAGACCCTTCAAAGCCCGCCCCGCCCCGCGCCACCATCCGGCCGGCCGCTCCCTGCGCAGCACCCGCCGGCGCAGGAAGGGGCGGAAGGCGGCGCGGGGGCTCCCGTCGCCATCCCCGCGGCCCCGACGCGCCCACCCCGCGGGGTCAGAGGGCGCCCTCACCGTCCATGGCTGGGGTCCCGGGGGCGGGGCCGGGGTCGCAGCTGGGCCCGCGGCGCGCGCTACAGCCAAGCCATTCGCCAGAGGCGGAAATGCGCCGCGCGCGCCCGCCGCCGCGTCACTGCCGGGAATCCGGCCGCGCCTGCGCGCTGCGCCACCTCCGCCGCCGCCGCGGCCGCCGCAGCCCCTGCCGCTGCCGCTGCCGCCGCCACCCTGGGGCGGGGCGGGGCGGGGGGCAACTGTGCCCCGCGCCGACGACGGAGAGGCCGCGCGCCGGACGCCACGGCCCGAGGCTGGGGACAGGTTGCGCCGCTCCGGGGACTAAGAGGCTGCTCGTCCCGACGCCGCTCCGGGGCTGGCAGGGCTGCTGGGCTCCCTCCCCGGTCTGGGCTCCGTCTGGAGGGCGGGCCCGGTGATTACTCACAATGTTTTTAGGGGATTTCGGGGGCCCCCTCCCGCTGATCGGAGGAGTTTGGTGATGTCACCGGGCCCGGTCTGGAGCCCAGCCAGGACTGCTGGCTGCGGCCGCCTGCCCTGCGCAGGGAAAGGCCCGGGCCTAATTCGCCCGCAAAGGCCAGGTGACCGAACTCCACGGGGCTTCTGACCGCTAAAGGTGCCTCTTGGTGGTGGTCGCGGCATAAGCATTTTTTAATTAGCCACCCACCGCCGTGGGGGCGAAGGGGGACGACCTGATCTCTCCACCTGGCAGCGCCTGCACCGTGGGCTTTGTGGAGCCTGCTGCTCGAGGGCGACCCAGGTGGCGCCGCGTCTGCTCCCGCTGGCGAGGGGGCACCTGAGGGCTTTTAGGGTTAAGAAGCCTGTGCGTTTACGGTTCCTCCATACTGTCGGCCCTCGGGGGCGATGGATGGACAAGAGGCGCCCAGGGGTAAATCTTCGGAGCCTCGTCTCTGCAGCCAGATATCCTTCTTAGAAAGTCCGGTACTTCTGGGGCCGCCTAAACCGACAGGGTCATTCCCGCCTCCGCTCGTCTCTCCAGGGCCTACTGCTAGGGTCCAAAGCATTTCCACTAATTACCCACCAAATGACCTCTCAGCGGGTATCTTCCCCAAGGCCGAGCTCAAGGCCAGTATGCGGTGTGAGGGAGGAGGCTGGAATACCCCCCACTCCAGGCTTTTTCCTCATCCCCAAAGGAAGAAGATGCTCGGTGGCAGGCCGTATGTTCTTCCCCAGATGGAGAAAGACCGTTCTAAATTAGGGAATCATGTGGGAATTGGAAAAGACTGGAAATTCTGACTTGCTTTCCCAGGCTCTGAAAAAACAGGAAGAGAAAAGTGAAAACAGTTAACCACTCCTCCCACTCATTTCAGTTTCAACTGTGGCTGGCCCGGATTTGAAGAGTCAGCTCACTTTTTTTGAGGAGGCCGACTTCAGGTTAACAGAATGGATTAATTATAATCTTTGGTTAATGACACAATTATTAATCCTTGTGTGGTCCTCTTTTAAAAATTCACATATACTTGTGACGTAACACACTGAATTGCAGCAAACCTATTGCAAAATTTAAGGGGTTAGGTAGGTAGAACACCCCTGGGACTTGTGTCCACCCATCTGTCCTCACCTATTCATCCCCTCCTTACCCTTGTGTCCCATGTACCATCACCCAGTATTCTGTGTTATTCTCTTGACACTTCTTAAAAAAGAAAAATAATGTAATCATATACATGTCTACACAATATGTTGTTTGGTTTTGATTAGTTTTGAACTTCTAAGAAGAGAGTTATATTACTTGTCCTTCGGTATTTGCTTTTATTACTCAATATATTACTAAGATTCATCTGTTCCATAGTTCATTCACTTTTTACTGCTGTATACTATTCTGTTGTGTAAATATACAACAGTTTATTTATTCATCCTGAGAATGGCCACTTGGGTTTCTAGTTTTTTGCTATTATAAACAGTGTTATTAAGAACATCCCTTGAACGTGCCCTGGTGTATGTGTATCCAGGTTTTTTTGGATATATACCCAAAAGTGGTTTATTAGGGTATAGAATTTCCCTTTAGTAATTTTCTAAATAAAGCTTTGATTCTCTAGTATCCTTGAAAATTGATCAATAGGCATTTTTTTTAAAGATTTTATTTATTTATTCATGATAGTCGCACGGAGAGAGAGAGAGGCAGAGACACAGGCAGAGGGAGAAGCAGGCTCCATGCAGGGAGCCCAACATGGGATTCGATCCCGGGTCTCCAGGATCGCGCCCTGGGCCAAAGGCAGGCGCCAAACCGCTACGCCACCCAGGGATCCCAATCAATGGGTATTTTTAAAAAGATTTTACTTATCCACTTGAAAGAGAAAGAGCACAAGCAGGGGGAGGAGCAGAGGGAGAGGGATGAGCAGACTCTGCTCAGTGATTAGCCTGCCATGGGGCTTGATCCCATGACCCTGAAATCACAACCTGAGCTGAGATCAAGAGTCAGAGGCTCGGGCAGCCCAGGTGGCTCAGTGGTTTAGAGCCTGCCTTCAGCCCAGGGTGTGGTCCTGGGGACCTGGGATCGAGTCCCGCATCGGGCTCCCTGCATGGAGCCTGCTTCTCCCTCTGCCTCTCTCTCTCTGTCTCTAAAGAATAAATAAATAAAATTAAAAAAAAAAAAAGTCAGAGGCTCAGGATACCTGGATGGCTCAGGGCATGACCCTAGAGTTCCTGGGATTGAGTCCCACAACGGGCTCCTTGTATGGAACCTGCTTCTCCCTCTGCCTAAGTCTCTGCCTCTCTCCTGTGTCTCTCATGAATAAATAAGATAAAATCTTAAAAAAAAAAGTCAAAAAAAATTTTTAAAAAAAATCTTAAAAAAAAAAAGTCAGAGGCTCAACTGACAGAGCCACCCAGGTGCCCCCATTTAAAAAAATCGTAATGAATACATAGATTTAAACATACCCAATGTGCTTTGACCTATTAATATTTGATCTATCGTTATTGAAGTTTGAATTGTCCCATCTTTGGCCAGTGGAAACCTTTTCAACTTTGTTAAGTCCTTTTGACACAATTCCAGAATTCTAGCATCCAAAATCTGGAATTGGAAAGCTTTGCAAGGAGTCCTGGTTCTTCTTAGTAAGAAATGGTATTTAGAGGCCACAGTCTGAGTGCTAATATCAATAAGTATTGACACTGGGTCAGTCATTGGACATCTTTTCAATAAAGAGTCTATATATATAATATGAAACTCATTAAGAGTTCACATTGATCTCCTTTTCAAATTCAGGACTACAGGGTTAGTCCTATAGGGTTAAAAAAACTTAACCTCAATCATCTTATGTATTTCTCCTGTGTTTTTTTTTTTTTAAATCTCAATTCTCTTTTTACAGAAATAGAACAATCCATCTTTAAGTTCATATGCAGTCTCAAGGGACCCCGAATAGCCAAAACAATCTGGAAAAAGAAGAACAAAGTTGTAAGAGTGATACTTCTTGGTTTCAAAACTTACTACAAAAAATGCTAATCAAACCAATGTGGTACAGACATATAGATCAAAGAAATAGAATAGATAGCCCAGAAAAAGAAACTTTCACATATATGGTTGAATGATTTTTTTAAAAGATTTTATTTATTTATTCACGAAAGACCCAGAGAGAGGCAGAAACATAGGCAGAGGAAGAAGCAGGTTCCCTGCAGAGAGCCGGATGTGGAACTCGATCCCAGTACCCCGGGATCACAAACTGACCTGAGCCAATGGCAGACGCTCAACCGCTGAGCGGCGCAGGTGCCCCTGGCTGAATGAGTTTTGATAAGAGTGCTAAGACCATTCAATGAGGAAAGGACAGTCTTTTCAACAAATGGTGCTGGGAAAACTGGATATCCTTCAAAGGAATGAAGTTGGATTCTTAAACTATATACAAAAATTAACTCAAAATAGATTGAAGACTTAAAGAGCTGAAACCATAAAACTTTTTTTTAAAAGAGGAGGAGAGAGTGAGGATGGGGTTGGGGGAGGGACAGAGGGAGATGGAGAGAAAGAATCTTAAGCAAAGTCCATGCCCAGTGTGGAGCCCAATGCCAGGCTCAGTCTCACAACCTTGAGATCATGATCAGAGTTGAAATCAAGAGTTGGACACTTAACCAACTGAGTCACCCAGGTTCCCCAAACCATAAAACTCTTAGAAGAAAGCAGAGGGGAAAATATTCATGACATTCATGCATTGGATTTGGCAGTGATTTTTTGGATGTGACACAACAGCACAGGGAACGAAAGAAAAATAGTTTTAAAAAATAGGTAAATTGGACTTTATCAAAACTGAAAACTTTTTTGCATCAAAAGACACTATCAACAGAGTAAAAAAGCAACCCACAGAATGGGAAGAAGTATTTACAAGGCATGATCAGCTAAGAATTAGTATCAGAATATATAATGACTCCTAAAACTCAACAACCACTCAAAAACCCAATGCAAAAGATGGGCAATGCACTTAGATTATTTCTCCAACGAAGATATGAAGTGGCCAATATGCACATAAAAAGATGCTCAACATAATACCTATCAGAGAAATGCAAATAAAACCACAATGAGGGACACCTGGGTGGCTCAGTGGTTGAGTGGCTGCCTTCCACTAAGGCTGTGATCCGGGGGTCTGGGATCAAGTTCTGCATTGGGCTCCTGCTTCTCCCTCTGCCTATGTCTCTGCCTCTCTCTGTGTGTGTCTCTTATGAATAAATAAATCTTTAAAAATAAATAAATAAATAAATAAATAAATAAATAAATAAATAAATAAATAAAACCACAATGACATACCACTTCACAACCATTTAGGATGGCTGCTATTAGAGAAACAAAATAACAAGTGTTGGCAAGGATGTGGAGAAATTGGAACTCTTGTGTGTTACTGATGAGAATGTAAAATGGAGCTGTGGAGAACAGTACGGCTGTTCCTCAAAAAATTAAAAAATTAAACAGAATAGCATATATCCAGAATTCCACTTCTGGGTGTATATACAAAACAAATGAAACCAGAAACTCAAACAGGTATTTATATACCAATGTTCATAGCAGCATTACTCACAATAGCCAAAACATAGAAACAACCTAAATGTCCCCAGACAGATGAACGGATTAAAACAATGTGGTATAGACATACAATGGCATGTTCTTCAACCTTACAAAGGAGTGGAATTCTGATATATGCTACAATATAATGTGGATGAAACTTGAAGGCATTATGCTATGTGATATATGGCAGACACAAAAAGAAAAATATTGTATGATTATACTTATATGATTGTACCTAGAATTGTCATGTTCCTAGAGACAGAAAATAGAATGGTGATTACTAGGGGCTGGGGAGAGAGAGGAATGGGGAGTTAGTATTTAGTGAGTACAGAGCTTATGTTGGGAATGATGAAAAGGACTCCAGAAATGGATAGCAGTGATGGTTGCACAACAATGTAAGTGTACCTAATGCCATGGAACTATAGACTTAAAATGGTTAAAATGGTAAATTTTATACAATGCGTATTTTACCCCACTAAAAAATCTGTTCTCAGTGATCAAATCACCAAATACTCATTTGATGTGTTTTACACTATACACAAAACACTCTCAGAATAACACCACCAACTGCCACCAATAATGTGGTTATTGAAAACAGAGAATATTCTTTGCAGTGCTTGTGCTTAGGTATATATAACCTGGGGGCACATGTCCATGATCAGGTTAAGGTAGCTCGTTTCTAGTTCTAGTTCTACTAAGAAAATGTATGGTAAATGGGTATTAATTTTCTCAAATGCTTTTCCCTCATCTACAAAGATCATATGATTTTTGTCCTTTGTCTGTCAATGTAAAGTATGATGTAGATTTCCTAACAGTAAACGATCCTGTGTTCTTGGGATAAAACTAACTTGGTCACAGTGTGTTATATTGTTGACTTTGATTCCCTGATATCTGAGGAAGGGATTTTACAACTATATTTATAAATGAAATGGCCGTGGCTTTGCCTTTTTTAAATCTTCTCCTCCTGGCCTTGTTTAATTTTGGTATCAAAACTTAGGCACCCTGGGTGGCTCAGTGGTTTAGTGCTGCCTTCAGCCCAGGGTGTGATCCTGGAGACCTGGGATCGAGCCCCATGTCGGGCTCCCTGCATGGAGCCTGCTTCTCCCTCTGCCTGTGTCTCTGCCTCTGTCTCTGTCTCTCATGAATAGATAAATAAAATCTCTAAAAAAAAAAAAAAAAAAACAAACTGTACCAGCCTCAGAATGACTGGAGGAGGAAAAATCCCCCTCTTCTATTCTCTTGAAGAATCCATATAAATTTGGAATGATTTACTCCCTGAAAGATAGGTAAAACACACCAGTAAAACTGGCTGTGGCTGTTATTTTTTCAGTACACTTTCTTTATCTTAACCTTTTAATCATGAACATTTTCACATGCACTCAATGTTAGAGAGAATGGCATAATTAACTCACACATACCCAGCCTTTAGCTTACATAAGTTATTGACATTCCTGTTTTTGCTCCATCTCTGTCCTCACTGTTTTAGGGGGTGGTGGAGTATTTAAAAGCCACCATTACATTAACTCATAAATACAGAATTATGTATGTCTATGTCTAAGGATTTATTGTTTTAAAAAACCAACATTTTTGTGGAAAAAAAATGTTCTTTGTTTCTTCAGTATAAAGGAATCTTTAGTATTTATAGGACTATTCCACTTTTTTGAGTCAATTTTGAAGGCGTATTTTCCTAGGAATTTATCTAAATTCTTAAATCTATTGGTATTAAACTGATGACAGTTCTCTTATTATCTTTTTAACATCTGCTGTAACTATAGTTATGAGTCACCCAGGTTCCCCAAAAGAGAAAAGTTATCTCTTTTCATTCATTATGCTATTTACTTGTACATTCTATTTTTCTGTATACACCTTGCCAGAGGTTTTTGAGAATCTTTTCCTATGCTTCATATGCTTATTAGCTATCCATATATCTTTTTTAGTAAAGGATCTATGCAAATATTTGTCTATGTAAAAAAATGAGTGGATATTTTAGAATTATAAGAAGTTTTACATATTCTTTTTTTCTAAGGTTTTATTTATTTTTTTAAACATTTTTTTAAATTTTTATTTATTTATGATAGTCACACAGAGAGAGAGAGAGAGGCAGAGACATAGGCAGAAGGAGAAGCAGGCTCCATGCACCGGGAGCCCGACGTGGGATTCGATCCCGGGTCTCCAGGATCGCGCCCTGGGCCAAAGGCAGGCGCCAAACCGCTGCGCCACCCAGGGATCCCCTTTTTTTTTTTTTTTTTTCTAAGGTTTTATTTATTTATTCATGAGAGACACAGAGAGAGAGGTAGAGACACAGGCAGAGGGAGAAGCAGGCTCCCTGCAGGGACCCTGATGTGAGACTCCATCCCAGGATCCTGGGATCATGCCCTGAGCTGAAGGCAGACGCTCAACCGCTGAGCCACCCAAGTGTCCCAGTTTTACATATTCTAAACACAAGTGCTGTTGAATGTGTTTTACAAATATTTCTCCCAGTCTGTGTCTTGCCCTTTCATTTTCTTTTTTTTTTTAAGATTTTATTTATTTATTCATAGACACAGAGAGAGAGAGAGAGGCAGAGACACAGGCAGAGGGAGAAGCAGGCTCCATGCAGGGAACCCGATGTGGGACTCGATCCCCGGTCTCCAGCATCACACCCCAGGCTGCAGGCGGCGCCAAACCGCTGCGCCACTGGGGCTGCCCCCCCCCCTCTTTTTTTTTAAGATTTTATTTATTTATTTGAGAGAGAGAGATAGGGAGAGAGGGAGAAAGAAAGAGAGAGCAAGAGCAGGGGGTAGGGACAGAAGCAGGCTTCTCCCAGAGCAGGTAGCCCACTCTGGGCTCTGGGCTCAATCCCAGGACCCTAGGATCATGACTTGACCCGAGGGCAGATGCTTAACTCACCCAGGCGCCCCACCTTTTCATTTTCAAAACAATATTGTTTGCAGAATAAAACATTTACATTTTGCTGAAGTCCATGAAGGTATTTCATTCATTTTGGTCATATTTAAGAAATCTTTGCCAAATCCAAGGTCACTATGGTTTTCTCCAATTTTTTTTTTTAAAGATTTTATTTATTTATTCATGAGAGATACAGAGAGAGTGTGAGAGGTAGAGACACAGGCAGAGGGAGAAGCGGGCTCCATGCAGGGAGCCTGACGTGGGACTCGATCTGGGGACTCGATCTGGGGACTCATCTGGGGACTCCAGGATCACGCCCTAAGCGGAAGGCAGGCGCTAAACCACTGAGCCACCCAGGGATCCCCAGTTTTCTCCATTTTTTTTCCTAAAACATATTCAGTTTTAGCTCTTACATTTAGGTCTATGATCCATATTGGGTTATTTTGAAGTAAGGGTTATTTGAAGTAAGGATGTACTTTCCCTTCCCCCTTTTTTTTCATACAGCTATCCAATTGTTTCAGAGCTATCTGTTGGAAAAAATTACCCTTTCTTCATCGAGTCCCTTTAGCACCATGTTGAAAACCAATTGGCCAATACATATCTCAGGTACTTTTGGATTTTCTATTATGTTATATGTGTCTTATGTTTATTTTTATGCCAGTACCACAGAGTCTTGATTATAGTAGCATTAGAATAGATCTTGAAAACAGAGTGTAAGTCCTCCAACTCTCCTCTTTTTTTACATTTCTTTCCATCTCCTTATTTTTTTATTTTTATTTTTTAGATATTATTTATTTATTGAGACACAGAGAGAGAGAGGCAGAGACACAGGCAGAGGGAGAAGCAGGCTCCACGCAGGGAACCCGACATGGGACTCGATGCCAGATCTCCAGGATCACACCCGGGCTGCAGGCGGCACCAAACCACTGTGCCACTGGGGCTGCCCTCCATCTCCTTATAAATGTTAGAATCAGCTTGTTAATTTCTATAAAACAGCACCGAATCTATAGATCACTTTGGGGAACATTGACGTCTTAATATCAAGTCTCTCAGTCCATGATTATGGTATGATCTACACTTGGTTAGGTTTTCTTTAAATTTTTATGCAATGTCATAGTTCTTAATGTTCAAGTCTTGCACATCTTTTGTCAAATTTATGTCTAGGTATTCAACATTTTATGGTATTTTAAAATTTTGATTGTTGCCAGTTTATAGAAATATTAATTAATTAATTAATTTGAGAGAGAGAGAGAGCACGTGCATGTGCACTTGCATATGGGGATTTGTGAGGGGAGGGACAGAGGGGGAGAGAGCCTTAAACAGATACCTCGTTGAGCATGGAGCCCAACATAGGGCTCAATATCATGTCCCTGAATCCATCCGGGCTGAAACCAAGAGTCAGATGCTCAACCAACTGTGCCACCCAGGTGCTCTGAAATATAATTTATTTTTGAATATTGCATCCCAGTTTGATAAACTCATATTTTGTTCTGGTAGCTTTATTGTAAATTCCTTAGGATTTTCTACATAGATGATCATGCTGCAAATAAAGTCAGTTTTGCCTTTTCCTTTTTTTTTAAAAAAAGATTTTACTTATTTATTCACGAGAGATACAGAAAGGGAGGCATAGACATAGGCAGAAGGAGAGGCAGGCTCCCTGCCAGGAGTCCAATGCGGAACTTGATCCCTGTACCTGATCTCGGGACTCTGGGATCACATTCTGAGCTGAAGGCACTCAACCACTGAGCCACCCAGGTATCTCTGCCTTTTCTTTTCTAATCTAGATGCCTTTTAATCTCTTCCTTCCTCCCTCTCTTCCTTCCTCCTTTCTTTGCTTTCTTGCTTTCTTGTTCTAGCTAGAACCTCCAGTATAAGTCTGAATAAAAGTGGTGGCAGTGGACATCTTTACTTTTTCCCAGATCTTAGGAGGAAAGCATTCTCTTTCATCAAGTAAAATGTTTGCTGCAGGTTTTTTATAGATGCCTTTAATCAGGTTAAGGACATTCCTTTCTATTACTACTTTGCTGAGAAATTTTATCATTATTATTGGATTTTGTCAAGTGCTTTTTCTACATCTATTGAGATGATCATCTTTAACTTCAAAAAGTGTTAATGTAAAACAATATCTGAACTGCCTCATTCACTTCCCTACAATAAAAAGACCTTAAAAAACTCTTTGGTTTTTTGTCTTACCCCTCACGATCAATATAGAATTGTAGCAGAATATCTCAGATTCACTTTTTGTTTTAATTACATCAGGTAGACACTATTCTTTTTTTTTTTTTTTTTTTTTTTTTTAGGTAGACACTATTCTTATTGCTCTAAGCATCTGTGTTTATATGGATTTAACTACATGTATGCACTTTTATAGTTGGTCATTCCTTCTCACAACTCAAGTCACCCTTCTAGGATAATTGTCTCTCCTCTTGAAACATATCTTTTAAAAGATCCTTGTACATATTTCCTGCTATTAAGCTCTTAATTTTTGATTATCTGCAAATGACTTCATTTTACCCTCATTCTTGAAAGATAATTTTGGTAAGCACACAATTCTCTCTTGGTTATCCTCTCAATATTTTACAGATTGTCTTGTGGCTCCCTTTGTTGTGTTGAGAAGGTTGTTATTATTCTAACTCTTATTTCTTTATTAGAAATCCATCCTGGGATGCCTGGGTGTCTCAGCGGTTGGGCGTCTGCCTTTGGCTCAGGGCATGATCCTGAAGTCCCCGGATTGAGTCCCACATTGGGTTCCCTGCATGGAGCCTGCTTCTCTCTCTGCCTGTGTCTCTGCCTCTGTGTGTGTGTGTCTCTCATGAATAAATAAATAAAAATCTTTTTTTTTATTTTTTTTTAAATTTTTATTTATTTATGATAGTCACACAGAAAGAGAGAGAGGCAGAGACATAGGCAGAGGGAGAAGCAGGCTCCATGCACTGGGAGTCCGACGTGGGATTCGATCCCGGGGCTCCAGGATCGCGCCCTGGGCCAAAGGCAGGCGCCAAACCGCTGCGCCACCCAGGGATCCCCAAAATCTTTTTTTCTAAGAAAAGAAATCTATCCTTTCTTTTTGGCTGATTTTAGGATCTCCTCTTTTTTTTTTTTAGATTTTATTTATTTATTCATGAGAGACACACACACAGAAAGAAAGAGAGAGAGAGAGAGGCAGAGACACAGGCAGAGGGAGAAGCAGGCTCCATGCAGGGAGCCCGATGTAGGACTTGATTCCGGGTCTCCAGGATCACGCCCTGGGCTGAAGGCGGCGATAAACCCCAGAGCCACCGGGGCTGCCCTCCTCTTTGTCTTTGATATTCCAGTAGAATCTGTCTAGGCATTGATTTCTTTCTACTTAACTTCCTTGGGATAAATTATGTTTTTCAGATCTGTGGATTGATGTTTTTCATCAGTTTTGAAAACTTTATATCCATTATCTCTAAATATATTACCTTTCCTCTATGCTCTCTCTATATTCTTTCTGGGACTTATTAGTAAAATAACTAGATAGGCCTCAGGGGAAAAAATATTTACAACATATATAACTAAGAAGGTCCTTATACCCAGAATATATAAGTAACTCCTCAAAGCCAATGATAAAAAGAAAAACAATAAAAATGGCAAAAGAATTGAACAGAGGGCAGCCCAGGTGGCTCAGCGGTTTAGCTCCGCCTTCTGTTCAGGGTGTGATCCTGGAGTCCTGGGATCAAGTCCCCCATGGGGCTCCCTGCATGACGCCTGCTTCTCCCTCTGCCTGTTTCTCTGCCTCTCTCTGTCTCTCTCTCTGTCTCTCATGAATAAATAAATGAAATCTTTAAACAAACAAAAAAAGAATTGATCAGAAACTTCACAACAGAACATACACAAAGAATTGTCAATAAACACACAAAAGAGTATTCATCAAGAGTCATCAAAGAATTGCAGATTAAAACTATACTAAGATACCACTATAATATATACTAAAATAAAAAAAAACATCAAATGAGGAAGAGGATGTGAAGCAACTTGAACTCTTGCTGGTGAGAATATAAAGTGGTACAACAATTTTGGGGAACTGTTTGGCACTTGTAAAGTTAAATATACATTCACCCACTCTATGACCAGCAATTTCACTCTCATGTATTTTCCAAAAATGAATTTTAAAAAATGATTTCACAAAATATACAAGGGTGTTTAAAGCTTTTTCATAATACAAAAAAAAACCCTGTAAATTACTTAAATGTCCATCAGTAATAATTTATTTGTGAATGGATAAACAAGTTGTGGAATAGTCACACGATGGACTACAGTTATTGCACCTTGCACTTTCTGCCATGGAAAAGCAGCACAGTGTCTGCTAGGCAGTTTTCTTTCTTTCTTTCTTTCTTTCTTTCTTTCTTTCTTTCTTTCTTTCTTTCTTTCTTTCTTTCTTCTTTCTTTCTTTCTTTCTTTCTTCTTCTCTCTTTCTTTCTTTCTTTCTCTTTTTTTTTCTTTCTTTCTTTCTCTTTCTTTATTAAAAAGATTTTTTAAAAAGATTTATTTATTTTAAAAAAAGATTGATTTATTTATTCATCAGAGACACAGAGAGAGAGAGACACAGGCAGAGGGAGCAGCAGGCTCCCCATGGGGAGCCCAGTGCAGGACTCAATCCCAGACCCTAGGATCATGCCCTGAGCAGAAGGTTGAGGCTCAACCACTGAGCCACCACCAGGTGCCCCAGCTAGGCAGTTTTTAGATTTAGACAACAGTACATACAACATTTGGGAATTCTGTTCTGATCCATTCACTGAGCCGCTTGAAGGCTGCCAGGTTTAAGTAGAGCCCAGAGCAAGAGAGAGCTCTATGTATGTTAGGTTAAGGTACGAGGGTCTCTGCCTATCATGATCTATGAACTGTCAGCCCCACCAAATTCAGAGTGGTATATTCAAGGTTGGGCCTGCACAGATCCAAAGGGCAAATGTAAGTTTCATGACAATATGGCCTGACCTCCACCTGTATCTGTGGCATCAATACCTCTCCCTCAGCTCATGCCTATGGCCTCTTGGAGATTCTCTATTACCAGCTAACAGCAAGGAAAAACTCAGGCTTGGTTCATTGATGGGTCAGTATGATAAGCTTGACTGAACCAAAAATGGTCTGCTGCTGTTCTACAGACCTACCCAGGGTAAAAAATAGTGGTTAGGGGTAATCTTCACAGTGGGCAGAGCTTCAAGTAGTAGCCTTGGTCATCAACTTGGTGTAGAGTGAGAAATTAATGTCCTGGAATAGGGATATGTATGGATTCCCAGGCAGTGATGAACTGGTTGGTCAGGGGCCTGGAAGTAGCAAGGTTGAAAGGTTAGAGACAAGGAGATGTAAGGAAGAAGCCTATAAGTGGACCTATGAGAGTGGAAACAAAGTGCATAGATCTTCGTGTCTAGTGTTACTGCCTACAGCATCTGTCACAGAGAGAAAATAAACAATATGGTGGAAAAGGTGACTTGTCTCATAGACGTAAGTCAGCTTTTATTTTAGGCTACTCTAGTGTTTCTACAATGGGTTCATTAGTAGAGTACTACAGTGGCAGGGATGCACGTTACCTATGGCCCAATAATGTAGGCTCCCTTTCATCACATCTGGTGGCAAGTGAATTACATTGAGTCCTTCTGCTATGGAGCGGCTGTAATTTTTTTCCTACTAGGCTTGGCGTGCATTCTGGGTATGGATTTGCCTTCCATACATTGTAGTGCCTTGGCCAGTACCACTGTCTGAGAGCTTAAAGAGCATTTGGTCTACCAACCTGTGACCCACTTTATAGAGAATGAGATGTAATGATGGTCACATTACCACATTACAGAATCCTCTAGTGCTACCATATACTGCATCACCCAGGAGTTAGACCTGAGAGAATGCTAGAATGACCTCTGAAAGTTAGTTAATGTACCAGCTTGGGAATGACACTGCCTTCAAGGTGTAGTATATGGCCATAACATAGCTTCAAAGGGAATATGCTTTTACCAAGAACATAAAGTTCCACCAAACCTAAAGCTATGGTTAACACTCAGTCATGTTGTGCTCCTGGTGCCAGTAAGCCAGCAGCCAAAGAAAGGAATTCCTATGCTGACAGAGGTAACTAAACCTATTATGAGAAGGTAAGGTTCTTTTTTTTTTTTAAAGATTTTATTTATTCATTCATGAAAGACAGACAGAGAGAGAGGCAGAGACACAGGCACAGGGAGAAGCAGGCTCCATGCAGGGAGCCTGATGTGGGACTCGATCCCGGGTCCCCAGGATCAGGCCCTGGGCTGAAGGTGGCGCTAAACCGCTGAGCAACCGGGGCTGCCTGGGTTCTTTTATATAAGGGGCGGGGGCTGGGGGGTGTGGGGACAGTGGAAACATCGCTGAAACTCAAGAGATTCACTGACATGCCTCTTGGTGTTTCCATGCCTATCGATAAGTATGTATGGGCAACTTCAGCAGCCACAGTGTGACAAAGATGAGGTTAAGCCACTGAACTAGCAAACACGTTCATGGATTGGAAGATTCAGTACTGCTATCAATTCTCCTCAAATTTATCTATTGAATTAGTGCACTCTCAATTAAAACACTGGTAGAATCTATCATAGAAATTGACAAACTGATTTTAAAATTTATATGGAAATACAAAGGACCTATAATAGCCAAACATCTTTGAAAAAGAATAAAGTTAGAAGAATTGCATTACTTGATTTCAAATTTATTTTATTTATTTTTAAGATTTTATTTATTTATTTATTTATTTGAGAGAGAGAGAGAGAGAGGACAAGCAGGGAGGAGAAGGAGAAGCAGGCCCCCCATGAACAGGGAGCCTGGTCCCAGGGTCTGGCATCACAACCTGAGCCAAAGGCAGATGCTCAACTGACTGAGCCACCTAAATGCCCCTCAAATTTATTTTAAAACTGTATATTGGACTTTGATTAAAGAAGATTTCTTGAAATTAAAAGAAAAAGCTGTAATAAACAAGAAAGTGTGATATTAGTGTAAGGACAGAATATAGGTAAATGGAACAAATTAGAGAGACCTGAAAGAGATCTACTCATATACATACATGATCAATTGATTTTCAAAAGTGGGACCAAGGCAATTCAATGGGGAAAGGTTAATCTTTTCAAGAAGTGGTGCTGGAATAATGAGACAGGGGATGGGGTGGGAAGGAAAGAAACTTAATCCTTACTTCATACCATATACAATAAGTGATTTCTTGTCTCTGCTGAGATTTACTGCTAGTAGTATATACATTCACATGTTTGGTGGTGGTTTGAGAAATCAAACAATAGTCTTGTAGGCTTAACTTGAGAAAGCTTCCCTAATTCAGCCTTTCTTGTGAGTTTAGCTCTACCTGGAAGTCTCAAAATCAGTATTTTATCTTTGTTCTTGTTCTGAGAATTTAAGAGTACGGCCTAATGTTAATTGTGTTTGCTAAATACTGCAATTTTATTGTTCTATTGATAAAATCATTGTTTCTACAAATGACTGACACAAAATTTAACACAAAGATTAGCACAAATATGAACAGAGGAGCTTAATAAAACAATGTAAATATTGTCTATGAAACCATCTAAATAGTTTTCTTGTTGGAGCTGGTTGTTGTATTGTTTTTAAGTAGGTTCCATGCTCAGCATGGAGCCCAACATAGGGCTTGAACTTATGACCCTGAGATTGAGACCTGAGCTGAAATCAAGAGTCGGGCACTTAACCCGACTGTACCACACAGGTATCCTGTTGTTGTCTTTTAAGTACGCTCCATGTCCAATGTGGGGCTTGAGCTCATGACTGTGAGATCAAGAGTCACATGCTCTACCAACTGAGCCAGGTAAACACCTATGGAGTTGCTTGTTCTAATAAAGAAGAGCAGAACTAGTACTTTTTAAAAAAATTTTTTTATTTATTCACTCATGAGAGACACAGAGAGAGGCAGAGACACAGGCAGAGGGAGGAGAAGCAGGCTCCATGCAGGAGCCTGATGCAGGACTTGATCTTGGAACCCTGGGACCACCTCCCTGAGCTGAAGGCAGACGTTTCACCGCTGAGCCACCCAGATGTCCCAGAACTAGTCCTTAAGCCTTCTAGTTTACTAATTTATTTTTTTAAGTTGTATTTATTTATTTGTGAGGGGAAGGGGCAGACGGGGAGAGAATCTTAAGCAGAGTCCATGCTTAGCATGGAGCTGGCATGTGGGGCTTGACAGGGGGCTCAATCTCATGACACTGAGATAATGATCTGAACCAAAACCAAGAGCCAGACACTCAACTGATTGCACCACCCAGGCACTCCTATTTATTTGTTTTTAAAAATATTTTATTTTTAAGTAATCTCTATGCCCAACATGGGACTTGAACTCACAACCCCAAGATCAAGAGTCAGATGCTGTACTGACTGAGCAGGCCAAGCACCTCAAACCTTCCAGTTTAAGTAAGGGACTTAGAACCAGGTTATCTGTCAGTTTTTCTGACATATATGAGAAATATCTATACCAGTTATGGATTTAGTATCTGTTTCTATTAAATCTCCTAAAAATGGCGTCTTCCCTATCTCTTGGTATTGTCCTCCCAGTGGTAATTTGGGGATGTATGAATCATAACTATATCAAACTAAAAAAGTACACCTAGATATTTAAAGAAATCACTGCCTTGCACCTCTCTGGCTGCCAACCAGTTGATTTATTTTACATGTGACTTGTCTTAGTTCACTGGGCCCTGGGAACTAGCTCCCCTGGCCCATTTCCAGCATTGTAACAATAGCTAACATTGAGAATTGGTTGTGTGCCAGATATTGCACTAAATACTGTACATGGGTAGTCACTTGAATCTAATGCTCACAGCCAGTCTTTGAGGTAGGTGTTGCACCATTCATCTCCACATTACATGTGAAGTAGCAGGTTCAAAGACATTGGTAACATGCCTAAGGTAACACAGCTTCTGGAAAAGCCAAGATTAAAACCCAGTTCTGTCTGACTTGAAAGCTGACATTTTGTTGCAATTACCTTCCACAGTGTATGTGACCATGGCCAAATTCCAGATGCAGTGGCGGGAAGGACCCTTGGGGCCCTTCAGGTCTGCCTTGTAGCGAGTCATCTTCCCTAGTGTCCCTCCATGTTTACTTTTGGCTCCAATATGGTTAGTTCAAGCAACATGATGCTCAAAGTAGCTTCTGGGTTTTCTTTTTTTTTTTTTTTTTTAATTTTTATTTATTTATGGTAGTCACAGAGAGAGAGAGAGAGAGAGAGAGAGAGGCAGAGACACAGGCAGAGGGAGAAGCAGGCTCCATGCACCAGGAGCCCGACGTGGGATTCGATCCCGGGTCTCCAGGATCGCGCCCTGGGCCAAAGGCAGGCGCTAAACCGCTGCGCCACCCAGGGATCCCAGCTCTGGGTTTTCAAAGCCCTTTCTGATATAAAGTCAAAATCTGCCTCCTTTTGGCTTCCATTAGATGGTCAGCCTTTTGCCTTATGGGGCCTTATAGAAGACATAAATCTAGTCCCCATCCTAGGGAATCCCCTCAGATCTCGACTCATTCATTTACCAGATTTTTACTGTGTACCCACAATGTGCCTGGGACAGAGCACTGAGCAAGACAAAGTTGTAGCCCTGGTGGAGCTGGCATTTTAAAAGGGGAGACAGACAATAAGTTCCTTATTGTCTCTCTCTCTCTCCCTCCCTCCCTCTCTCTTTCTCTCTCTCTCTCTCTCTCACACACACACACACACACACACACACACTTCTAGTCTCTCTGGATTATTCCAGCTTTCCAAATTTAAGATCCTTTGAAAATGTGGTCCCAAATTAGGTAGCAATACAAAGAGCAAGGACATTGGGCTGGCTCTAATGAGCCCACGTAAGAAGCTCTGGCTTATTTCTGGGGTTTGGAGGGGCCATAGGTCCAGGGTAATCCCAAAGCTTTATTCTGTCCAAATTCTGGCAAAAAAGGAAAGAAAATCTTGTCTCCATATACCAAACAAGCAAGCAGCAAACAAGCCCAATTCACTGGCCTCCCTACCTTCTCCCAAACTCCAGAGTTCCCACTCCTACCACTGCCAACTATCTCCTACACCTGTCCCCAGCTCCTCTCCTAGCCAGAAAGCATGGGCACTTCTGACTAAACTCACATTCTGCTCTTCTTCAGCCCAAAGCTTCTTTGCCTGTTCTCACTGCCTCCCACTCCCTGTCTCAGTCCTCTTTACCCTCCCCCAGGCTTCTGGCCTCTTCCGCCTCCCAAATCTCTCTATTTCAGCCATGCCCCAAGATCAAGTGTTGGCACTGTTCCCTCAGACTTACATCCTTCCTTTTCACCTCCCCAACCCTACTCCAACAGATAGTTGGAATAGGAGAACATCTGAGATAGTATCACAGGTCAAACACACACACACACACACACACACACTTCCTTTTATCCTGTGACTCTCTGGTCACTGACTCAGGGCACAGTGGAACAAAAGAACTCATGATGTTGGTTTCAGTGTCATAACAATAGATTTGGAAGAATGAATGCCTACCGAAGGGAATCATGAGACAATGAGGAGCAGAGATGACAGGAACAGCAGAGGTTTCAGGAAGGATTCAAAAAGTTGGGGTGTCCCCCTGTATCCCAGGCCCCCCCCAACCAATCCCCACCCTGGCTGAGGTACAGAAATAAAAATAGGACCCAGAGAGATTGGGTTGCTGACAGCCCCATGTCTGTGTCATGTTTCTGGGCTGGAGCCAAGGTCAAGGATATCTTCAAGGATGATGGTCAGTGGGAGCCCCTGTGATCTGACGGGACTCAGAGTCCCTGGGCTTCAAGAGGGATGGGGCACAGAAGGGTTCTCCTGCCACCAAGAGTTGTATGGCTTTGGCATCAAGAGTTGGTAGACCTGGAATGGCCCTGCCTTCATGACAGGGAGGGCCAAGATGCAGAAGGGACCAAGTAGACTTCCCATAGGTGCCAGCAGGGGCTGGAAGCCCTCCCCCAATAATATTACCTAGCCTTTGTGGAGTGCTCACAACATGACACTTCATGTGAATGGACCTCATCTACATCTCAAAACAACCTTGTGAGATACTATTATTCCCATTTTACAGATGAACAAATTGAAGCACAGAAAAGTGAAGACACCCACTCAAGGACACAGTACACGAGTGGCAGGGCAGGTATTTTCACTCAAAGAATCAATTTTAGGGCAGCTCTGGTGGCTCAGCAGTTTAGCGCAACGTTCAGCCCAGGGTGTGATCCTGGAGACAGGGGATTGAGTCCCACGTCAGGCTCCCTGCATGGAGCCTGCTTCTCCCTCTGCCTGTGTCTCTGCCTCTATCTCTCTCTCTGTGTCTCTCGTGAATAAATAAATAAAATATTTTTTGAAAAATCAATTTTATTAAGACATATATGCATACAATAAATGCATATATTTTGAGTGTGCAGTTTGATGAATTTTGACAAACGTAAATGTCCATCACCACAATCAAGACATAGAACACTTCCATTTTTCCAAAATGTTCCCTTGTGCCTCTTCCCAGTCAATCTCCATACCCATTCCATGCTCCAGGCATTAAGTGATCTGCTTTCTGATACTATTAATTCAATTAGTCTTTCCTAAAATTTCATAAAATGTAATTATACAATACAATCAGTACTCTTTTATAGCTGGCTTCATATATCCTCTATTGTGAAGTTTCCATTCAAGTTTTTTGCTCTGTATTTGTTTTGAGTTTTTAGGGTTCTTTATATGTCTGAATACAAGTCTGAATACTTGTATTGCAAATAGTTTCTTCCAGGCTGTGGTTTGCCTTTTCATTTTGCAAATGATGTCTAAGGGTCGATTTTTATTTTTTATTTTTTATTTATTTATTTATTTATTTATTTTTTAAATTTTTATTTACTTATGATAGGCACACAGTGAGAGAGAGAGGCAGAGACACAGGCAGAGGGAGAAGCAGGCTCCATGCACCGGGAGCCCGACGTGGGATTCGATCCCGGGTCTCCAGGATTGCGCCCTGGGCCAAAGGCAGGCGCCAAACCGCTGCGCCACCCAGGGATCCCTAAGGGTCGATTTTTATTTATCGATTTTTTCTTTTATGGTTCGTGCTTGTTATGTCCTATCAAAGACCCCTAAGGTCACAAAAAATTTCTCTTACATTGTCTTCTAGAAGTTTTATTTATTTATTTATTTATTATTTATTTATTTATTTTAAAAAGATTTGTATTTATTTATGAGAGACAGAGAGAGAGAGAGAGAGAGAGAGAGAGAGAAGCAGAGACACAGACAGAGGGAGAAGCAGGCTCCATGCAGGGAGCCTGATGGGGGACTCGATCCCAGGACTCCAGGATCACACCCTGAATGGAAGGCGGCGCTACACTGCTGAGCCACCCGGGCTGCCCTCTCGAAGTTTTGTAGTTATAGTTTATACCTTATTAGTTTTAGTTTTGCATTTAGGTTATATGATCTATTTTGAATTAGTTTTTGTATAGGTTAAGAATGAAGGATCAAAGTTCCTCCTCCCCCTCCCCCACCAATGGATATACAGCTGGTCCTGCTTCATTTGTTAAAAAGCCTATCCATTCCTCATTAACTTATCCTGACTCCTTTGTCTCAAATCAATTGACTGTATATGTGAGGATCTATTTCTGGACCCTATTCTGTTCCATAGATATGTTTTGATATATATTTATGTTCTTTTTTTTTTTTAAGATTTTATTTATTTACTCATAGAGACACAGAGAGAGAATGAGAGGCAGAGACACAGGCAGAGGGAGAAGCAGGCTCCATGCAGAGAGCCCGACGGGGGACTCGATCCAGGGTCTCCAGGATCACGCCCTAGGCTGCAGGTGGTGCTAAACCGCTGCGCCACCGGGGCTGCCCATATATTTATATTCTTATGCTAATATTACACTGCACTGTATGTCCTCTGATCTCATTCTTCTTTTTCAAAAATTATATTGGCTATTCCAGGTCCTTTGAATTTCTGAATTCATTTTATTCATTCTTTTTTTTTTTTTAAGATTTTATTTATTTATTCATGAGAGACACAGAGACACAGGCAGAGGGAGAACCTGGCTCCCCGAAGAAAGCCCAATGTGGGACTCGATCACAGGATCACAACCTGAGCTGAAGGCAAATGCTCAAGTCACTGAGCCACCCAGGTGCCCCTGTATTCATTTTATTTTATTTTTTTAAGATTTTATTTATTTACGAGAGAGAGAGAGAGAGAGAGAGAGAGAGAGGCAGAGACACAGGCAGAGGGAGAAGCAGGGCCCATGCAGGGAGCCTGATGTGGGACTCGATCCCGATCCCGGGTCTCCAGCATCACTCCCTGGACTGAAGGCGGCGCTAAACCGCTGAGCTACCCAGGCTGCCCCTGTATTCATTTGAGAATCAGCTTCTCAATTTCTACCCATAAAGCCTGCTGAGATTTTGACTGATTTACTTTTTTGAGTCTATAAAATTGAATCTCATTCTCAAAATGAAAAGGCTGCTTAGAAACAGTATACTCTTTAATCAAATTTCTAGGATATACAATTATTAACTGTAGCCATCAAACTTAATGTTTAATTAATCTGAATAATTATTAAATTTAAATCCTTATTAAAAAATAAGTGTGAGGACATGGAGAAATGGGAACTTTTATGCATTGCTGGTGAGGATGTAAAGTGGTACAGGCACTATGGAAAACAGTTCCCAGATTCTTCAGAAAGTTAAACATAGAACTAGCATATGATCTATCCAGCAATTCCACTCCTAGGCATATATCCAAAAAAAAAAAAAAAAAAAAAAAGGAAAGAAGGGACCCAAACAGATAGGTGTACACCAATGTCTATAATAGCATTATTCACAGTAGCCAAAAGGCAGAAATAACCCAAATATCCATCAACAGGGGGATCCCTGGGTGGCTCGGTGGTTTGGCGCCTGCCTTTGGCCTGGGGCGCAATCCTGGAGTCCCGGGATCGAGTCCTGCGTCGGGCTCCCGGCATGGAGCCTGCTTCTCCCTCTGCCTGTGTCTCTGCCTCTCTCTCTCTCTCTCTCTCTCTATCATGGATAAATAAATAAATAAACTTTAAAAACAAAAACAAATATCCATCAACAGATGCATGTGTAAACAAAATGTGGTCTATACATACAATGGAATTTTTTGGGTATATTTTTTAATTGAGTTCAATTTGCCAACATATAGCATAACACCCAGTACGCATCCCGTCAAGTGCCCCCCTCAGTGTCCATCACCCAGTCACCCCAACCCCCCACCCACCTCCCCTTCCACTACCCGTTGTTCATTTCCCAGAACATTTCTGTCACCCTCTCTGATATTTCCCACTCATTTTCTCTCCTTTCCCCTTATTCCCTTTCACTATTTTTTATAGTGAAATGAAATGAATGAAACCATATAATGTTTGTCCTTCTCCGATTGACTTACTTCACTCAGCATATACCCTCCAGTTCCATCCACGTTGAAGCAAATGGTGGGTATTTGTCTTTCCTTTTTTTTTTTTTTTTTTTTTTTTGGTATTTGTCTTTCCAATGGCTGAGTAATATTCCATTGTATACATATACCACATCTTTACAATGGAGTTTTTAAAAATATTTTATATATTTATTCATGAAAGAGACAGAGAGGGAGGCTCTCCAGAGGAGAACCCGGCGTGGACTCAATCCCAGGAACTCAGGATCATGACCTGAGCCACCCAGATGTCCCCATACAATGGAATTTCATTCAACCATAAAAAGGAAGGAAGTTCTGACACATACTACAACATGGATGTACCTTGAAGACACTATGGCTAAATGATGTAAGCTAGACACAAAAGGACAAATATTGTATGATTTCACTTATATGAGGACCTAGAATAAGGAAATTCATAAAGACAGGAAGCAGACTAGAGGTTACCGGGAGTGCAAAAGGGAAATGGTGAATTATTGTTTGTAATACAGAGATTATGTTGGGGATGATGAAAAAGATATATAGCAGTGATAGTTACACGACATTGTGAATGCATTTAATGCCATTCGATTGTACATTTACAAATGGTTATAATGATAAATATTATGCTATATTTTACCAAAATAAAAACTAAATCTTTATTAATGAACCAATGGCATATACCTAGTTACATTTAAAAATGGAATAGTAAAAAAAATAAAAAATAAAAAATAAAAAATAAAAATGGAATAGTATTCCCAGGGCGCCTGGTGGCTCAGTCATTTAAGCATCTGCCTTTCGCTCAGATCATGATCCTAGGGTCCTGGGATTGAGCTGTACATCAGGCTCCTTGCTCAGTGGGGACTTTGCTTTTCCCTCTGCTTGTGCTCTCTCTCAAATAAATGAATAATCTTTTTAAAAATGGAAGTGTGGGCCAGGACTGGGGTTCCTCATTTTAATCTTTTTAAAATGTGTCCCATTATCTTCCTTTGTACTTGAGCTCACAAGGGCAACAATGTGTCTCTTGAAATCACCTGGGAATTCATCTCTTAATCAGTCAACAGATATTTATTTAGCATCTAGTATTGGTCAAGCACTGTTCTAAATTCTGGGATGGTGGTGTGGAGAGAATGGCCATGAACAAAACAAAGTCCTTGCACTCAGGGAACTTATATTCTACTTGGAAGATACAGGTAATATATCAAGTACAGTAGCAATATATCAAGTAGAGATACATGTAATGGAGAGAAGGGATTATCTGATAATATTTTGTTAAAGAATTTTTGTGTCTATATTCATGCCAGATTCTGATCCATGTATTCTCTCCTTGTGATAGCCATGGCTTTGAAGGCAAGGTAATGCTGGCCTTATAAAACAAGCTGGGATGTGTCTTCTCTTCTGTTTCCAAAAGAATTTGTGTAGGGTTGGTATTATTTCTTCTTTAACTTTGGTAGAATTTGGGATCCCTGGGTGGCGCAGCGGTTTAGCGCCTGCCTTTGGCCCAGGGCGCGATCCTGGAGACCCGGGATCGAATCCCACGTCGGGCTCCCGGTGCATGGAGCCTGCTTCTCCCTCTGCCTATGTCTCTGCCTCTCTCTCTCTCTCTCTCTCTCTCTGTGGGACTATCATAAAAAAAAAAAAGACAACAATGCCAATAAAAGGAAATTAAAAAAAAAAAAAAAAAACTTTGGTAGAATTCACCAGTGAACCAACAGGACCTAGCATTCCCTTTGTGGGAAGGTTTTATGAATTCAATTTCTTTAATAGACATAGGACTATTCTGTATTTTTTACTTCTTGAATCAGTTCTAGTCATTTGTGTCTCAAAGAATTTGTCCATTTCACATAGATTACTGAATATATTAACATAATGTTAAAAATATTTACTTGTTACCCTTTTTTATCTTTTAAAAAAGTTTAAGTAGGAGCATGTGGGTGGCTCAGTTGGTTGGGCATCTGCCTTCAGTTCAGATCATGATCTCAAGATTCTTGGGTCAAGCCCTGAGCTGGGCTCCCAGCTCAGTAGGAACCCTACTTCTCCCTCTCCCTCTGCTGCTCCCCCTGCTTGTGTATGCTCTCTCTCTCAATAAATCAATAAACAAATCAATAAATTTTTAAAAAGATTTAAATAATAATTAAAAATCTTATATTTTTATTCACATAGTTACCATTTTTGGTGTACTTCATTGCTTTTTGTAGACCCACACTTTCATCTGATGTCATTTTCCTTCCACTTAAAAGGCTTAACATTTTTTTCCCTAACATTTCTTATGGTGTGAATTTCATTTCTTTAAAAATCTTTATTTGTCATCATTTGCTGGGTACAGAATTCTACTATACCGACAGCTTTTCTGTTTCAACACTTTAAAGATATTGCTTCACTGTCTTCTTGCTTGCATTGTTACCAGTGAGAAATCTGCTGCCATACTTATCTTTATTTGTATATAACAAATTACTTTTTTCCTGACTGCTTCCAAGCTTTTCTGTTAATCACTGGCTTTGAACAATGTGATTATAATCTGTCTTGATTTGGGGTTTTTTCGCCTCATGTTTCTGGTGCTTGAAGTAAATTGAACTTCTTGGATCTGTGGGTTTACAGTTCTCATCAAATTTAGAAAATCTTTAGCTATTATTTCTCCAAATATTTTTTGTCCCACTCCCCTCATTCAAGGACTCCAATCACACACATCTCAGGCCACTTGAGGTTGTCTCACAGCTCACTGATACACTTCAGTTTTTGTATTCTTTTTCTGTTTCATTTCGATAATTTCTTTGATATATCTTCAAGTTCATTAATCTTTTCTTCTGCAGTGTTTTTTTAAAAAAGATTTTATTTATTTATTCATGAGAGACACAGAGAGATAGGGAGAGAGGCAGAGACACAGGCAGAGGGAGAAGCAGGCTCCATGCAGGGAGCCTGACATGGGACTCAATCCCGGGTCTTCAGGATCACGCCCTGGACTGAAGGTGGCACTAAACTGCTGAGCCACCAGGGCTGCCCTCTTCTGCAGTGTTTAATCTAGTAATCCCATTCAGCATATTTTTCATCTCTGATATTGTAGTTCTCATCCCAGGAAATTTGATATGGGAATTTTTATATCTTACATGTCTCTTCTTAGCTTTTTTTTTTTTTTTAAAGATTTTATTTATTTATTCATGAGAGACACAGAGACAAAGGCAGAGACAGAGGCAGAGGGAGATGCAGACTCCCTGCGGGGAGCCTGATGCGGGACTGGATCCCAGGATCATGACCTGAGCCAAAGGCAGACACTCAACCACTGAGCCACCCAGGTGCCCCTCTTATTAGTTTTTTAAACATATAGAATAGTTATATTTTTAAGTATCCTTATCTGTCAATTCTAACATCTGTTAATTCTGGGTCAGTTTTAATTGATTGATTTTTTTCTTTTCTCTATGGGTCCTTTTTCCTACATTTTTGCATGTTTGTAATCTTTTGTTGGATGCCAGGCATTATGAATTTTGCCTTTTGGTAGACTAGAATATTTTTGTATACCTATAAATATTCTTGAACTTGTGTTTTGGGGCACAGTTAAATTACTTTAAAATGGTTTGATCCTTTTGAGTCTTGCTTTTAAGATTTTGAAAGTTTTTTTCCCTCACACCAACCAGTTCTCTGGCCCCAACTGAATATCCAACTATTCATTTCAGTTCTGATACTATTTGTATTTAGCACAGCCTTTACAGGATAAGGGGTTAGTCTCACAAGACTAAGTTCACTTCAGATGCCAATTTCAGATGGGATGCCCAAACTACCCACATTTCTGCCTGGTGTTCTACAAATTTGGAGGTTTCCCATGCCCCGCCCCCCTCCCCCCCCCAGGTTCAATAATTTAGTACAACTCACAGAGCTCAGGAAAATGCTTTACTTAGAATTACTGGTGTATTAAAAAGGACATAACTCAAGAACAGCCAAATAGAAGAGATGTGTAAGGGAGGGTATGGGGGTTACAGAGCTTCCATGCATTCTCTGGACTCACCACCTTCTGACTGTGTAGATGTTCACCACTCTAGAAGAACTCCGCATCCTATTGTTTAGGAGTTTTTATGGAGATCTCCTTATGTAGGCATGATTGATTAAATCATTGGCCATTGGTAATTAACTCATTGGCTATTGGTAATTAATTCAATCTTTAGTCCCTCTCCCTTCTTTCAGGATTGGGGGTGGGGTTAACAGTTCTAACCCTCTAATCACATGGCTGGCTCCTCTGGCTACCAGTTCCCATCCTGAATCTATTAAGGGGCCCACCAACAGTCACCTTATAGCACAAATTTGAGTATCACTTTAAGGAGCTTACTATGAATAACAAAAGACATTCCTATCATTCAGTAAATTCCAAGGGTTTTATGAGCTCTGTGCCAGGAACCAAGACAAAGACTAAATGTATATTTTTTATTATAACACAGATCTATTAGGTGGGACCAGAGCAACATTTAGTTTGGCTAATTATTCCTCACTACTGAGGCAAGACCCATCTAGGACCGATGTATTATGAAGTCTTTCATTCTGACTGGTGGGAACAGAGACTATTTTTGGCCCATAAATATCAGTTAGGTCAAGGTGGTTAATAGTGTTACCAGGTCTTCTATATACCGAATGCTATTTTCTGTACTGTTTTTATCAATTCCTGAGAGATGAGTGCTAATGTTTCTATGCATTTTTCTGTTTATCCTTTTGGTTCTGTCAGTTTTTGCTTCATGAATTTAGAAACTCTTATTGAATACACACACTTAGGACTTCTATATTTTCTTGATGCTATACCCCTTTCACAACTATAAAATGTCTCTCTTTATCCCTGGTAATATATTTTCTTCCAAAGAGAGTTATAGCATTCAACTATCAGGTCAAATGACCAATACCATGGCTCCACGTTAGGCCCTTTTCTCTCCATCTCTACCATAGATTCAAGACCACATCACAAAAATTACTAAGATTAGTTCCCCCACCCTCCAGGCATGGTGGATCCCAAGGCAGAGATGAAGCTGAGTTATGGAAAAAATAAAGATTCTCTGCTTTCTCAACAGTGTTGTGACTACTGCACAGATAGAAGGATTGATGGATAGATGGATGGATGCTCCTTATTTTTTTTTTAAGATTTTATTTATTTATTCATGAGAGACACAGAAAGAGAGAGAGGCAGAGACACAGGCAGAGGGAGAAGCAGGTTCCATGCAGGGAGCCCAACATGGGACTTGCTCCAGGATCAGGCCCTGGGCCGAAGGCGGGGCTAAACTGCTGAGCCACCAGGGCTGCCCAAGGATGCATGTTCTTTAATGTCACAAAGTCCATCTATTCTTCCTTTGTTCCCTGTTAGTCAACCTACTCCACAGCAGCAGCTTCTTTCTTGAATTCTAAACCACTCTTTTTGTTTTTTAAAGATTTAATTTATTTATTCATGAGAGACCCAAAGAGAGGCAGAGACATAGGCAGAGGGAGAAGCAGGCTCCCTGCAGGGAGCCTGATGTGGGGCTTGATCCCAGGACCCCAGGATCATAACCTGAGCTGAAGGTAGACGCTCAACCACTGAGCCACCCAGGAGTCCCTAAACAACTCTTAACCAGCAATTCTCCCAGATTCTCTTGCACATCCTCTTCCATCCAGGTCCTCCACACTCTGCCCAGCAATGTTCCTGCTCCCTTTGATCCATCTTCTAAGGACACCAGAAGCCCCCTGACTGTTAAAGTGAAGTCATTTTTCATCCTGTTCTTAGCCCATCCCTTGGGCAGTTCCCTCTCCAGTTCTTATTGTCAACTACTCCAAACCCAAACCTCTTTTGCCTCTACACTCATGCACATCCTCAACAAAGCACCTGGTTAACCACTCCCCCCAAAAAAGATACCAAGGAAGGGTTCTCAAACTCAAAAGACCTCACCAGTGCTAAGGCCCCATGATATCACAAACTAAACATGCCTTAATTCAACAAAACTTATTTTAGCTACTATGATTGTGTACTTATGCTACTGAGATCTTTACATTCAATAGTTATTTATCTGTCACAACCACCAACGGAAAGAGGTGTAATTATTCACACCTTATACATTAGGAAATTGAGGCCCAGAGAAGTTAAATTACTTGTCCAATCAGATAGCTAGTAAGTGGCAAAGCAAGGGTTCTTTCTGTAACATCACTTTTACTCTCAATAGTACATTAAAACATTAAAATAGATAAGATTTATTTTAAACAAAAAAATAAAAGTAAAAAAAGTAATAACACAAAATAAATTCAAACCATAATATAACATTGACAGATTATAAGCTAAGTATATCATTCATTATACAAAACGTGGGGGGACTGAAATGCTTACTATAAAAGGTAAATTACCAGATTAGGTTAAAAAAAAAAAAAAAACAGCCAAAAGTAGTATAATCTGGCAGTCCAAAAATAGACATATGGACTGGTTGGAATAGAATGGAGACCCCAGAGGGACTCCTGAGTGGTCCAGTCAGTTAAGTGTCCAACTCCTGATTTTAGCTCAGGTTTTGATCTCAGGGATCATGGGATAGAGCCCCAACCTGGGCTCCACGCTCAGCTCAGTATAGACTCTGCTGGAGATTCTCTCTTTCCTCTCCCGCTGCTCCTCCCTGTGCACTCTCTCTCTCAAATAAAAAAATCTTTAAAAAAAATTGAGACCCCAGAAAAAACTCTTGCATATAGGGGGTACCTGGTGGCTGAGTCCCTTAAACATTATCTGACTTTGGCTCAAGTTCATGATCCCAGGGTCCTGGGATGGACCCTCACATTGGGCTCCCTGCTCTGTGGGGAGCCTGCTTCTCTCTCTCCCTCTGCCTGCTGCTCTCCCTGCTTGTGCTCACTCATTCTCTCTGTCAAAAAAACCCCCACAACTTTCACATATGTGGACAATGGATTTTCAACAAGAGTACAAAGACCATTCAATGGGGGAAACGACAGTCTTTACAACAGATAGTATCAAGGAAGCGGAATATCCACATGCAAAAGAATGAAGTAGGACCCTTGACTTACATCATATACAAAAATTAACTCAAAATGGATCAAAGATAAATCTAAATTTTTAAGGAAAGCATGTAGCAATATGAACAGAACTATAATATCACATTGAAAGACACTTTAAAAATGCAAACCTGGGGGGCTTAGTTGGTTGGACATCTAACTCTTGATTTTAGCTCAGGTCAGGATCTCAGGGTGTGAGATTGAGTCCCACATCAGGCTGTGCACTGGGCATGGAGCCTCTGCTTAAGATTCTCTCCTCTTCTCTCTGCCTCCACCCCCTCACCCCACTCATGCATGCATTTACACTTTCTCTCCAAAAAAAAAAAAAAAAAAGAACAAATAGGTATCTCAGGTTTTGACATGGCTAGACAAAATAGCATAAAGTAGTCATGTGTCGCCAAATTAGTAGATATATTTCACACAATTTAAATTAGAATTCGAGGGATGCCTGAGTGGCTCAGCAGTTGAGTGCCTTCCTTTGGTCCAGGGCGTGATCCTGGAGCCCTGGGATCGAGTCCCACATCTGGCTCCCTGTGTGGAGCCTGCTCCTCTCTCTACCTGTGTCTCTGTCTCTCTCTGTGTGTCTCTCATGAATAAATAAATTAAATAAATAAATAAATTAGAATTCTAACAAGTTTTCTCTTTTAAATGGTTTAAATGATCCTAATTCTTAACCTGAAAAATACTAAGCCTGGGAATAGTCAAAATATATAGAAAAGAATAATGCGGGGCCTTGCCTACCCAGAAAGAAGCCATTATAAGGACACTATGACACAATCAATATAGAATTTGCAAAGAAGCAGACAAACAAACTTATGGAGCCAAATCAGGGACATAATATTGGGTTCCAGCTGGGATATCTGGGTGGCTCAGCGGTTGGGCATCTGCCTGTGGCGCAGGGTGTGATCCCGGATTTCTGGGATCGAGTCCCGCATCGGGCTCCTTGCATGAAGCCTGCTTCTCCTCCTTCTGCCTGTGTCTCTGGCTTTTTTTCTGTGTCTCTCATGAATAAATAAATAAAATCTTAAAAAAATATATTGGGTTCAAATCCATTTTATTAGGATTAATATATGACACATAGAGTATTTTGATTCAGCAGGAAAGAGCTGAATTATGTAATGAAAGGTACTGGCACACAGCTCGCTGTTAATCTGGAAGAAAATACAGTTGGGTCAGTCTCTTACACCTGTTTCCCAAATAAATTCCAGAAGGATCAAACACTTAAATGTTAAAAATAGCATAATAAAAATCTCATGAGAAACTTGAAAAAAATGAGAAGACTTTTTTTTTTTTTTTTTAAGATTTTACTTATTTATTCACAACAGAGAAAGGCAGAGACACAGGCAGAGGGAGAAGCAGGCTCCATGCAGGGAGCCGGACGTGGGACTCGATCCCGGGTCTCCAGGATCACGCCCCTGGGCTGAAGGCAGCGCTAAACCACTGAGCCACCCGGGCTGCCCCAGAAGACTGTCTTAATCAAGCCTGCAAACCCAGAAGTTATCATGGGAAGGATTGCCATCTCTGACTTAAATTAAAAAAACCTTCAATGTACACATGCCACAGATGCCAGCCACAAAGCAAAGAGACAAAGGATAGATTTAGAAAAGATATTTGGGGATCCCTGGGTGGCGCAGCGGTTTGGCGCCTGCCTTTGGCCCAGGGCGCGATCCTGGAGACCCGGGATCGAATCCCACATCGGGCTCCTGGTGCATGGAGCCTGCTTCTCCCTCTGCCTGTGTCTCTGCCTCTCTTTCTCTCTGTGTGACTATCATAAATAAATAAAAATTAGAAAAAAAAATTAGAAAAGATATTTGCAAAGCAAAATTTCTACCATCAAGGTGGGACAAACAACATAGCAGAAAATGAGCTAAGCATATAGAAAGGCAACTCACAGAAGAGAAGCTCCAGTGGCCAACAAACAGAAGGAAAGATGCTAACCTGACAAAAGGCCACAACATGCAAATTAAAGTTATGCTACTCCATCACTTTACCCATCAATCTGGCAGAAATTAAAAAGGCCTCTAACACCTGTTGCTGATGGGGATATAGGGAAATAGGAATTTTCACACATTTTTCATTGCTTTTTTTTATTTTTTTATTTTTATTTATGATAGTCACAGAGAGAGAGAGAGAGAGAGGCAGAGACACAGGCAGAGGGAGAAGCAGGCTCCATGCACCGGGAGCCCGACGTGGGATTCAATCCCGGGTCTCCGGGATCGCGCCCTGGGCCAAAGGCAGGCGCCAAACCACTGCGCCACCCAGGGATCCCACATTTTTCATTGCTTAAAAAAAAAAATCCCACTCACTTAGCTAGTAATGAGTTTAACTGAAAAATCTTTCAAACCCAGCAATCCCACTCATGGAAACCCATCCCTTAGACTCAGGGATTTACTGTAGCTGTGTTCATGTTGGCATAAAACCAAGAGCAAAGCAAAAGGCCCCAGAGAGCTGACTTCCACCTGTGGAATATTATAGGCATTAAAGAATGAAGCAGGACTTGAACACCTGGCTTTGAGGGGGGTCCCACGAGGTATTGCTGAGTGAGGAAAGTACATTTGGTCCAAGCACTAAGAGTGACTAAGAAACCAAATGAAAACATATCCTGTGTATAAACATTTGCACATATTTACAATCCTACATAGGCGTAAAAACACATGTGTTATGGCCACTAATTCATCAGGTTCTCCAGAGAAACAAACCCAACAGAATGGTAACACTGAGGGTAGACCAGGTGTTGTAATGGTTGTCTATAATCAAAGAATAGAAATAGTTTTTAAAACTTAAGAATAGAAATATTTTTAAGCAAAAAGTATATTGAGGGTGAAATAAAACTTAAAAAAATTAATTTGAGAGAGAGAGAGTGTGTGTGTGCATACTCACGCAGAGGGGAGGAGCAAAGGGTGAAAGAGAGACTCCTCAGCAGACTCCATGCTGGGCGTGGAGCCTGACATGGGGCTTGATCCCAGGACCCTGAGATCATGACATGAGCCGGAACCAAGAGTTGGACGCTTAACTAATCTACCCAGGTACCCCATGAGGTAAAATAAAACTTGTGAAAAGCCTTCCTGAACCCTCCATCTTCAGGATGATTCTAGGCAGAGCCCTACTCAACCTTACGATTCAGAAAACTACCTGATGTGCAGAAGTGTGTTTATTAGGACAAACAGAGCAAGCACCAGATGAATGCTACCTAGTAACAACAATAATGAAAAAACAACACAATGAAAGCCCACTCCTTTAAATTCAAATTTAAAAATCTCAGATAAACTTTAAGATTACTCACAGTACCTAAAGGATCTCCTGCCCAGCAGTCACTGTTGTAGCCACTCAGACCACACCCTGGGTTTCTCTGCTGAGGTGGGGGATCTGTGCTCCCAGGGTCCCTGCCCATCGGCTCTGGGTTTCCTGGAGCAGGGCTGGCAGTAGGTGCGATAGTGGATTGGAAGGTAGGGTCTGTGTCCAAATGATGTCTCTGCTAATCCTTGGTTCTATGGCTTGGTTAAGTCCCCAAAGCTCCGAGCTTTTGTGGCTTATCCATTTATGGATAACTGTGGAGTCAGATTCATTTCTCCAGTAAATGTTCACTGAGAGCCTCCTTTGTGCAGGTGCCATGCTGGCACTGGGGAAATTGGGATGGACGATGCAGAAATGTCCCTGGTTCCACAGAGCCTGAGTTTGGGAAGGTGGGGAAAGAAATTGACATGTTACCAGATGACAAGCAACCTGGGCTGGGAGGCCCAGAGGAAGAGTCATCTGAGCTGAGAAAGCATTTTCACACTGTCGAGGGGGCAAATAGGAAGAGCAGTAAAAGGTCAGAAGGAGGGCTCCAGGGATCCCTGGGTGGCGCGGCGGTTTGGCGCCTGCCTTTGCCCCAGGGCGTGATCCTGGAGACCCGGGATCGAGTCCCACATCGGGCTCCCGGTGCATGGAGCCTGCTTCTCCCTCTGCCTGTGTCTCTGCCTCTCTCTCTCTCTGTATCTGTCATAAATAAATAAAATATTAAAAAAAAAAAAAAAAAAAAAGAAGGAGGGCTCCAGATGGGAAGGGAAGTGTCCTGGATCTCCTGTGAGAGGCATCAGCTCTGGTCTGTCTCCAGCCTCTAGGGGGCCTCTCTCTCCCCCAACACCCTCCTCTTACCTATGTATTCCCCATGCCCCATGTATGATCCTACCAAGTGCACAAGTCATTTTGTATCTTTCACAATATTTTATGTATTTTTAAATAAAAATGACTGAACATAAACATTGAGTCATTTTCCTGTAATAGACTTGTACTAAGAATTTCAGAGCTTTCTATAAAAAGATATAGTAATTGAAAGGTTTATCAGGGCATCCCCAGTGGCACAGCGGCTAAGTGCCACCTGCGGTCTAGGGTGTGATCCTGGAGACCCAGGATCGAGTCCCACGTCAGGCTCTCTGCAGGGAGCCTGCTTCTCCCTCTGCCTGTGTCTCTGCTTCTCTCTCTCTCTATGAATAAATAAATAAATTATCTTTAAAAAAAAGAAAGGTTTATCATTATGAACCAATATCACAAGACTATATATGTCAATGACAACTAAAAATAATCTCTAATTCAGACATTTGATTACAGAAAAGATTAAAAGAAGAGAAATGAAGGGCCCCTGGGTGGTACAGTCGGTTAAGCACCCAACTCTTGGTTTTGGCTCAGGTCATGACCACAGGGTCATGGGATGGAGCCCCAAGTGGGATTCAGTGCAGAGTCTGCTTGAGATTCTCTCTCCCTCTCCCTCTGCCCCTCCTGCTGTGCACTCTCTCTCTCAAATAAATAAATAAATAAATACAATTTTTTAAAAAAGGAGATGAATAAGTTCAATGCCAATTAAAAGCCAATTATCAAGAAATAAATATAATGAGTACTTAATTTTTAGAGGTTACCACTTCTTAAAACGAAAACATAGAACATACAAAATATTAACTGGCCTACCTGATAGTCCTGATAATTGTTTTGTGACAAATATTCTAGATGTAAAAACCTCCCTTTCATTTTTCATTGACCTTGATCAAATTGTTGAAAAGGTGTCCACAAGCAACTTCAACTTGGGCATATATCCTTCATGTAAACCCATTTCCTTTTTAAAATTTTTTTTTTCTTTTTTAAATTTTTTAAAAGATTTTATTTATTTATTTATTCATGAGAGACAAAAAGAGAGAGAAGCAGAGACACAGGCGGAGGGAGAAGAAGGCTCCATGCAGGGAAGAAAATACAAATGTTCATTATTCAAATACCACCTAAGAATGTTCACTGGAGTATTCCAGCATTTAAGTATCAGCTGTAGGTGGGGTGCCTGGCTGGCTCGATCCCGGGTCCCCAGAATCACACCCTGGGCTGAAGGCAGCACTAAACTGCTGAGCGACCCAGACTGCCCTGTATATTTTTTTATTGGAGTTCGACTTGCCAACATATAGGATAACACCAGTGCTCATCCCGTCAAGTGGCCCCCTCAGTGCCCATCACCCAGTCACCCCAACCCCCCACCCACCTCCCCTTCCACTACCCCTTTTTCGTTTCCCAGAGTTAGGAGGCTCTCATGTTCTGTCACCCTCACTGATATTTCCCACTCATTTTGTCTCCATTCCCCTTTAATCCCTTTCACTATTTTTTATATTCCCCAAATGAATGAAACCATGTTTGTCCTTCTCTGATTGACTTACTTCACTCAGCATAATACCCTCCAGTTCTATCCATGTTGAAGCATCATTTCCTTTTTTTAATGAGGAGTATCTTTTGTCTGCTTGCCCTGATTTTGGTTTTGTTGTTGAAATCAATATTGTTAATTCAGATTTCAGACCAGTTTCTGCTTTCCTGTTGCCAGTATTTCACCACATTCACATCTTCTTCATCTCCTTGGATTTCTCCTCTTGAAGTTTTTGCAACAGCTGTAGCCTACAGCTAATATATGTATCTTTTAATTTTTAATTTTATTTTAAGCAGGTTCCGCACCCAACGTGGGGCTCAAACACAACCCCAAGATCAAGAGTTGCATGCTCTACTGCCTGAGCCAGCCAGGCACCCCACCTACAGCTGATACTTAAATGCTGGAATACTCCAGTGAACATTCTTAGGTGGTATTTGAATAATGAACATTTGTATCTTCTAGCAAGATGTACAGTATTACACTGCCATGTAATGGCATGGAATGCCATGTCAAAATAATCAATTTAAGGACTTATTGTACTTCCAAAAGGTGTTAGATCTTGGAACACTATTCATAGGATTTGTATAAAGGATACTTTGCATATAGACTTATTAGTATGTGAGTTGCAAGAAGGATTCACTGATGTGGTCTATCCATGAAATAGAATGTTATTCAGCCTTAAAAAAGAATGAAATTCTGACACCCGCTACAGCACGCGTGAATCTTAAAAACATTATTTAAGTGAAGTAAACTAGCTACAAAAAGATGGATATTGTAGGATTCCACTTACATCAGTTACCAAGAGCAATTCAATTCTTAGAGAGAGAGTAGAACAGTGGTTCCCAGAGGCTGAGGAAAGAAGAGAATGGGGAGTTATTGGGTAATAGGTACAGAGTCATGTTGGAGATGATGAAAAATATTCTGGAGATGGATGGTGGTGATGGTTACACAAAAATGTAAATGTACTTAATACCACTGAACTGTACACTTATAAATGGTTAGAATGTTAACTTTTAGGTTATGTATATTTGGGGATGTCTGGGTAGCTCAGTGGTTGAATATGCCTTTGGCTCAGGGCATGATCCTGGGATTGAGTCCCATATCAGGTTCCCCACAGGGAACCTGCTTCTCCTTCTGCCTATGTGTCTGCCTCTGTCTCTCTCATGAATAAACAAGTAAAATCTTCAAAAAACAAATAAATTTTAAGTTATGTATATTTTACCAGAATTAATTTTAAAAAACGATGCCTCACTGTTAGAAGAAATAGGACTATGAGAACCCACACTTGCAAATGGAAACAACTAAAGGCAAAACTAATTTCATCACGATGACTTCTCCCTTATGTACTCCTATTTCTGCATTTGCTGTCAACCGGGCATCAGTGAGTTAACGATTGCCCACTAAGCATTAATGTGTCCACGTTGACTGCTAAGCTTTAACTATTGTAGAATTGTAAGATTTTTTCCCCCCTGATTTTGGTGAGTGGAGAGAAGGAGAGAGAGAATCTTAAGCAGGTTCCATGTCCAACATGATGTGGGGCTTGATCTCACTACCCTGAGATCATGACCTAAACCAAAATCAAGAGTTGGACACTTAACCGAATGAGCCACCCAGGCACCCCACAGCTAAGATTTTTATAATTTTCTTCCATTTTTCACTTAAGCTTCTCTAACATTTCAAATTCAAACTACCCTAAAGGGGTGTCTGCTGCTTCCACTTCCTCAATCCTTTCACATACTAGCTTTCACCTAACGCCACCTCTGCAAAGAGCCCCCCCTGAAATCTACACTGGCCACTCTACTGAGTCCAGTGGGCATTTTCTTGGCCTTGCTGCTGTCTAGGCTGGGGATTCCCAGACCTAAGCCTTCAGCCTAGGACCCCATGCCAAGCATCCTTTATCCTCACTTTGAGTTCAGCAAGCATTCCAATGGATTGGGATCTTATTAGGCATAGCTGCAGTGCATGCTTTTGGAAAATACAAGTCCATGTTAATTTTTTCTGAAGAGATAAGCTCTTGGAATAAGTATTCTCCTCCTGCAGGATCTGAGACCCCCCCCAGAGTTTTGGGGCCTGGGTGGAGAACCACAAGCTCCCCCAACAGGATCAGGACCCCTGTCCCTCTGCCCTGCCAGGCAGGGACTTTTCTCTCACCATGCTTGGGCTACACCTCAGTCTGCAGGCAGCTTCAGTCCCTGCCCATGGCAGTAAGAACCAGCTGCATTCAGTCTGCTACTTGTGTGTTGTGTCTTCAACAACATTCTTTCCCTCAGTCATCTTTTAAAACTTCAATCAGGGCAGCCCCGGTGGTGCAGCGGCTAAGCGCTGCCTGCAGCCTGGGGTGTGATCCTGGAGACCCTGGATCGAGTCCCACGTCAGGCTCTCTGCGTAGTGCCTGCTTCTCCCTCTGCCTGTGTCTCTGCCTCTCTCTCTCTCTCTCTCTGCATCTCTATGAATAAATAAATAAAATCTTTTAAAAAATAAAATAAAATAAAACTTCAATCAGACACTTTGGTTTCTTATTCCAAATTCTTCAATGGCTTCCCACTGCACTTAAAGCAAAATCTGACTTCCTTACACATGTGCCATGAAAGGCTCCGTGACTGGGCCCTGCTAGCTCTCTGACTCCTGGAACATCAACCCCCCTACTCACACTGGCTTCTCTTCCCCGCTGAAGCTGACCTCCTTACTTGCCATTCCTGCTGCTTGAAACACATGTCCTCCAGATCTTCTAAGGGTGCCTTTACTTTTTAAAAATTTTTTAATTCCAGTATAGTTAACCTATGGTGTTATATTATTTTCAGGGGTACAATATAGTGATTCAACAATTCTATGCACGACTCACTGCTCATTGTGAGAAGCGTATTCTTAATCCGCTGCACCTATTTCACCCAGTCCCCACACCCCTCCCCTTTGGTAACCATGTTTGTTCTCTGTATTTAAGAGTCAAGGTTTTTGTCTCTTTTTCTCTTTGTCCATTTGTTGTTTTTGTTTTTTAAGATATTATTTATTTATTTATTTTGAGAGACAGCGAGAGAGAGACACAGAGAGAGAGCCAAGAGCATGCATGCACACAAACAGGGGGTAGGGGCAGGAGGAGAGGGAGAGGGAGAAGACTCCTCACTGAGCAGGGAGCCTGATGTGAGACTTGATCCTAGGAACCTGGTATCCTGACCTGAGCTGAAGGCAGACACTTTACCAACTGAGCCACCCAGGTGCCCTGTTCATTTGTTTTTTGTCTTAAGTTCCGCATGAGTGAAATTGTATGGTATTTGTCTTTTCTGACTTATTTTGCTTAGCATTATACTCTCTAGCTCCATCCATGTTGTTGCAAATGGCAAGATTTCATTATTTTTATGGCTGAGTAACGTTCCATTGTATGTTTGTACCCCATCTTCTTTGTCCACTCATCTACCTCTTTGTTCAGGTCTCAGGTCATGGGTCAGCTTCTGCAGTGGCCATCCTGGCCACCTCAACAGCTGTTCTAACCTCTCCCCGCTCCAGCTGCTGTGCTGCTTGGATGGACGGACCCTGCTTTGTCCAAACCGGTGGAATTCCATCCCCTCACCAGAGGTATTGGCTGAGGCAGAGGCACATGCCCTAAAATGGTTCACCCTGAGGGAAGCTCAGGACTTCCCTTCAGTAGGTGGGTAAGATATTTTTCTCCTTGGCTGTGGCCTCAAACACATGTAGGCCTGAAAGCTAGGGGTAGCTGTCCTGTGATCATGAGAGGAACCCACCATGATGTAGGAGGAAGGTAATCATGACAAAGGTGCAGTGGAAAGACATGAACTTCGTTGTTGATGACACTGACAATGAAGCCATCCTGAATTCAGCTCTGTAGGCCTTCGGGCCACCTGGGCCAAGACATTCGACCAGTTGGAAGCAAGGCATTGTGAGACTCTGGGTGGTAGAGATCCTGACTGGCTGCCCTCAGAGAAGCCCACACTGACCAGTACCTCAATCTCAGCCAGCTCTCACTGTTTTATCACTGACACTCTCCACATGGATTATTTTTGTTTTGTTTTGTGAACTGCTCATGTCTATCCCCCTCAAACAGGGGCCTCCTTTGTTTTCACTCAAGTTGCTCCTGCATGGTATGGCACACGGTTGGTGCTCAATTAATGTTGCTGAATGCCTTTTGCCCTGTTCAACAGCTGTTCCTTTTCTCCTTTTTTACCCTCTTTGCAATTGCCGTCCTCACTTCCTGGGATGTCCCCAAGTCCTTCCTCTGGCCAACAGTCATCCTCTAAACTGCAGGTCAGATCTCAGCTGCTCTGGGATCCCTTCCTGGATCTGTCTTCTCTGAGCCCTAGCTTTCCTTTCCATCTTACAAGACCAATCACTCTCTATAGTAAGTATCAGTTCACATCTCTGGCTCACTGGGGAGACCATGTACTTAATCCATTTGACGGTAGGCACGATTCTAGAAGCTGGGAAAACAGCACTGAAAAGAAGCACTACAAAACAACACGGACAAAACAATATAAACACTGTGTCCAGGGATCTTATATTCTAGTGACAGAAAGACAGTTAACAAGTGAATAAGCAAAATATATGGTTCAACAGCTAATCAATGCCACGTAGGACAATGAAGCAAAGGAAGGGGGGTGGGGAATGAGGTGGGTGGGGGATGGGCAGACCTACCTGGGGAGGTCAAAGGTGGCATCACTGAGAAGGTGACATTTGAACCAAGGCTTGAATGAAGTAGGAGATTAAGCCAAGTGGATAAATGGAGAGAAAATGTTGTACGTAGGAAGCAGCAAAGGACCAGAGAAAGGAACTTCCTGCTATGTCCTGGAAACATGGCGAGGCAGTGTGGATAGAGTGTAGTGAGTAAGGTAACAGAAGAACAAGAAGCAGAGTGGTAATGGGGCTGATTTATACAGGGATTTTGGGTTTTACTCTGAGTAAATGACAAACCACTGGTGGACTTTGATCATCAGGGTGACATGGTATGAATTATATACATATAATGTTTAGAATTTTTATTTGAGAGAGAAAGAGAGCACAGCACAAGCAGGAGGAACAGAGGGAGAACCAGACTCCCTGATAAGGGGCTCGATCCCAGTGCCCTGAGATCATGACCTGAGCTGAAGTCAGATGCTTAACTGACTGACCCACCCAGGTGTGAATTATATTTTTGAATGATCCCTCTTGTTTCTATGTATGAGGCTATTGCAATAGTTCTGGGAGGAGATGGTGGTAGCTTGCAGCAGAGTAGTAGTGTTGAAGGCAGAGAGAAATGATAGAGCCTAGAATATCTGCTGACTGGTTGAGTGAAAGGTAAAGTGAGATGACTTCAAGGTTCTTGGTGTGAGAAACTGGATGGATAAATCATCACTAGCAGGGACAAGAAAGATAGTGGGAGGGGCGCTTGGGTGGCCTTGATGGTTGGGCGTCTGCCTTTGGCTCAGGTCGTCATCCTGGGATCGAGCCCCGTGTCAGGCTCCCTGTTCAGTATGGAGCATACTTTTCCCTCTGCCTCTGCCTCTGCCCGTGCTGTGCTCTTTCTCTCTTAAATACAAATAAAATCTTTAAAAAAATAAAGATAAATCAATCCCATACCTGTTTCTTGATCCACTTGTCAGTGGCATTTGGCATGGTTGGTCATTCTCTCATCCTTGAAACACTGTTGTCCTTGTTTCCAGGATACCAGACCCTCCTGGTTCCCATCCAACTTCTGTGGCTGTGCCTTATCTCCTTTGCTTGTTCCTCTTCCTGTCCATGACTGCTAAATGTCCACGGAGCCCAGGTTCAGTCCTGGACTTCACGTCTGTTTCCACTCCCTTCATGATCCCCTTACAGGCTCATGGCTTTAAATACCATTCACATGCCAAGGTTTCCCAAATTCCTATCTTCAGCTTAGATTTCTCCCCACCAAACTCAGCTGAGGGTGCCGTTGAGCGGTGGTTGGGCTGCAGACAGGAGCTGGAGGAGAGCAGCAGCCATGGGATTGACAGGGGGGTCACTGGTGACTTTGACAAGGCAGCAGGGACTGAACCTGTACTAACTGTGATACATATCAGCCCCTGGATAAACATTTACTGATTTATTAGTGAACAGTCAATTTTGACAATCTTCTGATTGGTTCTGTTCTGGTTTTCAACCCAAGGACAGTGCCACCAGGGTGATCTTTTCAAAATGCAGATAAAATCATTCCCCCACTTATATCTTCAATGCAAATCATGCTGGGATGAATAGCTGGAAAGTTGTATAAGGAAGGATGCTGTTTGTAGTACTATGTAATAAGGGAAAATCAGAAGTAACTTGGAGTATTCAACAACTGGAAACTGGTTATGGTGGCTAACATGCATCTAAACAACAAAACACTACATACCCATTGAAGTACTGCTGAAGAGTAGTGACAAGTGTTCCATTTATGTTGCTAAGCAAATGAGTTGGGAACAGCATAACATACACGATCAAGAATATCCTTTTGTACTGAACAGACAACACAACAGTCTATAAAGCAGAGGTTGCCAAACATTTTCTGCAAGGCACCAGAGAGTAAAAAATTTAGGTTTTATGGGACATATCCCAAGCACAATCATCCAATCTTAATGTGAAGGCTTCATAGATAAAATGTAAATGAGGAGTATTTGAACACATAACTTTCATGTATCACAAAATATTATTTTCGATGTTTCCACAACCATTAACAAATACAAAACCATCCCACTGGCTTTAAAAAAAAAACCAGCAGAGGGCTGGATTTGGCCCACCAGCTTAGTTTGCCCACCTCAGGTCTCCAAGACAATCAAACAAAACGTTCACTGCAGGTATTTTCTTGTGATGATCTGAGATTATACTTTTCTCCCCTTTATTGTGGTGTTTTTTTGGGGACAGTTTCCTCCCAGATACCTGCATGGCTCATCCCTTCGGCCCTCTAAAGCTTTGCTCAAGTACTCCATTCCAGTCAGGCTTGCCCTGAGCACTCTATTTAAAACTGCAACCAACCCACCTACCCATCTCCTTTGGCCTGCATTGTTTTGGGGGAGGGGGGTTGTTTTCATAATATGTATCACTTCTTCATATACTAAATAATTTAATTTAATTTTATTTTTTAAAAATATTTTATTTATTTATTCATAGAGACACACACACAGAGAGGCAGAGATACAGGCAGAGGGAGAAGCAGGCTCCATGCAGAGAGCCCGACGCGGGACTCGATTCAGGGCCTCCAGGATCACGCCCTGGACTGCAGGCGGCGCTATACCGCTGCGCCACCGGGGCTGCCCTAAGTAATTTAATTTTAAATACACTTATTATCTATGCCCCTTTTTCCTCCCAATCCCCAAGACTGTAAGCTCCATGAGATCAGGCTTATTATATTTAGTGTAGTAGAAGCTCCTAGAATAATGCCTGGTACATGCTAGATCACCAAATATCTGTTGAATGTATGCATGAGTATTATTTTTAAAATTAAAAACATACAAAACAAGCCTGAGTATTTGAATCCCAACCCTAAGGAAGAAGTCCACAAAACGCCAGGCACAAGGTCCGTTTGCAGTGCTCCCCCTTCTCCAGCTTCCCAAGTCCCCCCAGGACACCTCCCCCAACTCCCCGCCCCCGGGGCCAACCACGCGCAGCTGCTCCCGGCGACGCCTCCTGCTGCCACTAGGAGACGCGCGAGCCGGGCCGTCCTCGAAGCACAAACCTAGTTGCACGTGACCCGCGCCGCATCCACGTGACCGGCGTCGCACCCGGTGGGCGTCACGTGACGGACTCAGCTTTCCGCCAATCGAGCGCGTTTCGGGGATTCTGCCCAGGACTCGGGCCGAAACTTAAAACGCCCCACTCTCCCGCCAGCCAAACGGCGCGGCTGCCTGCTTCCAGGGTAGCCGCGGTGTCTCTCAAAAGTCTTCTTCTAAAGCGGCTTAAGGAGGCACGGGCCTACAGCGCGTTCAGTCCCGGAAGTGACGTCTCCCAGAGGGGCCGGAAGTGGCAGTGGAGGGAGGGAAGATGGCGGAGGTGGTGAGTCCGGTGCCCGGGGCGGGGCGGAGGGAGCCAGGGGAGGTGGGTAGAACCCGAGGCCCCCCAGTAGCCGACCCTGGCGCCGCGCTGTCTCCCCAGGGGGAGATAATCGAGGGCTGCCGCCTGCCCGTGCTTCGGCGGAACCAGGACAACGAAGATGAGTGGCGTGAGTGACGTCGGGGGGCGGGGTTAAGGAACCTGAGGGCGAGGGGCGGGAGTCAACGGAACCCTCGGGAGGGGGTGGGGCCTCTATAATCCTGGGGCGGGCGGGGCGCCGATACCCAGGAGGGGCGTGGCCTTCTGCCGCTCCGAATGGGTAGGGCGGGGCTTGGAAAGGGGGCGGCACTTGGTGATTGAAGGGGGTTTGGGCGAAAGCCTCCAAGTCCTGGGGCTTAGGTATCGGCCTGACGGTGGAGATCAGGTCTTAGGAGGGTGAATTCTCCTCGCCTGGCTCCTCTAAGGCTCCTGCCTGTGTTGTTTCCACAGCCCTGGCCGAGATCCTGAGCGTGAAGGACATCAGTGGCCGCAAGCTTTTCTACGTCCATTACATTGACTGTGAGTCCTGGGCTGGGTGAGGTAGGGCTGCGGGGAGGGGTTGGGAAACAGTCTCTGGCATTCCTTCCTGAGCCATCCCCACTGCTACAGTCAACAAACGCCTGGATGAATGGGTGACCCACGAGCGGCTGGACCTAAAGAAGATCCAGTTCCCCAAGAAAGAGGCCAAGACCCCCACCAAGAACGGACTTCCTGGGTCTCGCCCCGGCTCTCCAGAGAGAGAGGTGGTGAGTAGGTCCCCTGCTTCACCTTTTCTCTCCTGCCTCCTACTTTTCTCATCTCTTGGCCTCAGGGGTTTTTGGATGGGTAGAAGTCTGCACCCTTCTACTCTGGCTTTAGCTTGCAAAAGGATGGGGGCCAAATTGTAGCTTCCAGAGTCCAGTAGCTGTTCCTGTGTCCTTGAGAGGGCAGAGGGTGGGACTTGATCATGCTGAGGGGCCCTACTCCCCTTTCCCATCCCACCACCATCCCCACCCTAGAGGAAGACCCTGGACCTATCTCTACAGCCGGCCTCCGCCCAGGCCAGCGGGAAGACCTTGCCAATCCCGGTCCAGATCACACTCCGCTTCAACCTGCCCAAGGAGCGGGAGGCCATTCCCGGTGGCGAGCCTGACCAGCCGCTCTCCTCCAGCTCCTGCCTGCAGCCCAACCACCGCTCAACGGTACCCTCAGCAATTCCAGGGACCTTGCTTTCCTCTGAGGTCCCACCTTCTCTACCGTCTGACCCACCTTTCTTGGTTTCTCTCTACAGAAACGGAAGGTGGAGGTGGTTTCACCAGCAACTCCAGTGCCCAGCGAGACAGCCCCAGCTTCAGTTTTTCCCCAGGTGAGTCCCCCAAACCCTTTTTTTCTTCCTCTTGTCTACTCTCTGGCAGCCCCGATCAGGCTCCTCTCACAACCCTCCTTTCTTGTTCTCATTATTTTACCTACAGAATGGATCGGCCCGTAGGGCAGTGGCAGCTCAGCCAGGACGGAAGCGAAAATCAAATTGCTTGGGCACTGACGAGGTAGGTCTGAGGAAGAGGGAAGCTAGGTGAAAAGGAGGAAATATAGGTAGCACAGAGAGTTTACTGATGGGTTTAAAAATAAACAAGAAGGGGCACCTGGCTGAGTCAGAAGAGTATGCCACTCTCGATCTTGGGGTTGTGAGTTCGAGCCCCACCTTGGGTGGAGATTATTAAAAAATAAATAAACTCGGGCAGTCCCGATGGCCCAGCGGTTTGGCGCCGCCTTTATCCCGCGGTATGACCCTGGAGACCCAGGATCGAGTCCCACGTCGGGTTCCCTGCATGGAGCCCGCTTCTCCCACTGCCTGTGTGTCTGCCTCTCTCTCTCTGTGTCTGTCATGAATAAATAAATAAAATCTTTAAAAATAGGGCAGCCCGAGTGGCTCAGCGGTTTAGCACTGTCTTCAGCCCAGGGTGTGATCCTGGAGACCGGCATCAAGTCCCATGTCGGGCTCCCTACATGGAGCCTGCTTCTCCCTCTGCCTATGTCTCTGCTTGTCTCTCTGTCTCATGAATAAATAAAATCTTAAAGAAAAAAAAAAACTTTAAAAATACATAAATAAGTAAACTTAAAAAAATAAACAAGAGGTGGTAGGCAGTGATGGTTTTTGGCAGGATTAGGAGCCAGGCAAAGCTGATTCAGATCAGTCATTGGTGATCTTTTTCAAAGTGCAATTGATAATTTACCTAGTTTCCCTTCCCTTATCTGGAAAGTGGGGAATACAATGTAGTACCAGCCTTTTTCTTCCTCTGCCATAGAGTTGTTGTTACACTTTGAAAATAAGGAAAGCTATGTAAGGGTTGTGTGAGCTGTCGGGTGTCCTGCTTGAGCTGTCTTCTGTAACCTGGTGTTTTCCACTGGGCCTGGGCAGGATTCCCAGGACAGCTCAGATGGAATACCGTCCGCTCCACGCATGACTGGCAGCTTGGTGTCTGACCGCAGCCACGACGACATTGTCACCCGGATGAAGAACATTGAGTGTATCGAGCTGGGCCGGCACCGCCTGAAGCCGTGGTACTTCTCCCCATACCCACAGGAACTTACCACATTGCCCGTCCTCTACCTCTGCGAGTTCTGCCTCAAATACGGCCGTAGTCTCAAGTGTCTGCAGCGTCACTTGGTATGAAGGGTCCAAGGAGGTTGCTTTACTACCATCCCCCACCCTGTCCCTGCCTCTGATCCTCCTCTCTTCCTCAGACCAAGTGTGACCTGCGACACCCCCCAGGCAATGAGATTTACCGCAAGGGTACCATCTCTTTCTTTGAGATTGATGGACGGAAGAACAAGGTCTGTGGCTGAGGGGCAGTGGGGAGTCATTGGCACTGGTGGTCTGGGGGAAGTTAAACGAGCAGCTTTTTCCTGCTCAGGAAAATACTAGGCAGTCTGGCCAACAGATTAGCTCATTCCATTTTTATTGAGTTTCTGCTGTGAGGTAGTTAGTGGGAGGTATAAAGATGACCAGTAATTAGAATCTTTGAGTTCACAGTTCATGGCAAAAACAGATCTGCCAACATCCACTCAGATCCCAGGGATAAGTGTCATGAAACAAAGGATGGGTTATCAGGACCCAGAGGTAGCCAGCAGTTTCACATAGGAGATGATCTTTGATCCTTAACATGAAGGATAAGATAGGTAAGGGAAGCCCAAGGAGTGGGGTTCTGAAGGGCAGTCGTGGATGTACAGATGGTGGGAAAGGTAAAGATCATTCTGGCTGAGAAGCAGAGAGGATGAGGCAAGGCTGTTCCAAGATACAGAGCTCAGGTGGGGAGAAGGTGGCCAGTTGGGGGAGGAGTAGGGGTCACTGCAGGTTTTGGGCTTCAAACCTGCCTTAGTCTGTGGGAAGGAAGAAGGGAGTAATCTGGACCGTTAAGACTGTGGGACCATTCCTGGGGCAAAGAGGGGGCAGTAAGGGAGAAGCAGGGCATCTTGAATTACAGGGTAGAGCTCTGGCCTGGGTGCTGAGGAAGCTCAAGGGAAGGAGGCTGCTTTCACTACTGTTCTGTGTGGACTTGGGCATCCTGATGGCCCAGCATCTGGCTAAAAAGTCATGCCTCATATGCAGAAAATGTGTATAGAGGTAAAGCAAAGCAGCAAGATGAATCCTTTTGGTGGGGAGACCCCTAAGGCAGTTACTTTCAGTTTCAGAACACCTGATCTCCATTGTAGGTTAGGAGATCAGTCTCCAGTATGTGTGACTGGAGGCGGGAGAGTTTTGTGGTTTTTATTTTTTATTTTTTTTTATTTTTATTTTTTTAGTTTTGTGGTTTTTAAAAGGTAGATTCCTAAGACTGTCACCAGGGTAGAGGTCCTCTCCTAAGCCTTGGCAGTGTCTTTCTAGACATGCCACAACCTACTGACTTTTGTTACTGCAGCAGAGAGCAGTGGAAACCCCCCAGACAAGACTTAGGGGGAGGTATGGGGAACAGGGGTAAACTTGCCCAGCTCACCAGCAAGACAGGAGGTCAGACACTATCACAGAGCTGGTACATGGGCTCCTTGACTCTGAGAATTAGCTCTGCCTGAGTAGGAGGGACAGCCTAATAGAACGGGTCAGGTGCCAGGGAGGAAGACTCATCATCTATCAGCCCTGGGTAAAGAAACCAAATGACCACATTTAAGACAGGGTACCCAGAGTGGTGACACGCCTTTTCCTTTGCAGAGTTATTCCCAGAACCTGTGTCTTTTGGCCAAGTGTTTCCTCGACCACAAGACATTGTACTATGATACAGATCCCTTCCTCTTCTATGTCATGACAGAGTATGATTGCAAGGGCTTCCACATCGTCGGCTACTTCTCCAAGGTGAGTGCTCATCCAGATCATCTCTTGGCCCTGCCCTGAGCTGTGTCCCCTCCTCACTCACCTTCCTCCCCTTTCCAGGAAAAGGAATCCACAGAAGACTACAATGTGGCCTGCATCCTGACCCTGCCTCCCTACCAGCGCCGGGGCTACGGCAAGCTGCTGATCGAGTTCAGTGAGTAGTACCTTTGCTCCCGGCCAGGGGCCCCGGGGTGGGTACATGCGGGCCCAGGCTCAGTGCCAGTGCTGCCATTGTGCCTCCCTTGTAGACAAGCTAGGTTGCTATGATTGTTAACCCTGCTGTCACCAGGGTAGCTGGCCAGAAATAAAGGTGGGACTCTCCCAAGGCTTTCTCCATTCTCAGGGCAACTACCCTGCTTGTCTGGGCTAGGTTTTCAGCTCCTCACTCTTCCTTGGGTGAGGTTCTAAGCACCACCCAACTTTTCACAAATCTGACTCATATGCTCCCATCCAGGGAGCCATCAGCAGAAACCAGGTGAGCCACTGTTGCTCATCTGCCTGGTTCTGTGCCACCATAGAAATTCCTAAGTGAGGACCAGTGCTTCATATGCCACCATACAAATTCCTGAGTGAGGACCAGTGCTTCATTATCCCAGCTGTAACCTGAGCCTTGCAGATAGTGGATGCTCAAAATGCTAAAGTGATGTTAACTCAGCAAAAATAAGGAAGCACTGATTTGTGTGGATTTGGTCTCTGCTCCTTGGATTCAGGCAGGTCAGTCTCTTAAAGCCCACAAGGGACTCTGCCCCTCATCATCCGTGAACTCTTCTATGTCCCCCACCCGCAAGGCCCCCTTTTGCTTCCCAGCATCTTACATCACTCCACTCAACTCACCACTCACTGAACCCTTGGGATAGTTAAGTTCTGACCTGAGAGACAGGAGGGAGCCTTAGCTGTTTGGTGAAGTCACAGTGGCTTGACTTGATAAGGTCATGATCCATTTGAGTTATTTTATTAATAGAATGATGCCAAGATGGGGTCACATTCTCAGGAAGCCCTCAGCCTGATATGTGGGCGGATACTTAAAATGAATCCAAGCCTTGAAGCTCAGACCTCCATGGAGATAGGATGTGGGCAAGGACACCAATGTGATGTGCTCACTTCTGCCCAGCAGGAGCAGACAGGTGCACTGGGAGTGCCCATTCCGGGCAGTTCTTGAGGGCAGGTGGATGTTCACTGGGGAGGGGCCAGGAGCTCCTTGCAGCTGGGGAGGCTGATGTGGCAGGATCCCACATGCACTGGCAGGCCCAGCAAAGTCAAGTAGGGACCCAGGTGTGCTCCCTTCCTCTTCCAGGCTTCCTTTCTCTAAAGCAGGAGCTTTTCTGTCCCTCTCCCCAGCAGGCTGCTTGGTGGAAGTCACAGAAGATTGGGCAAGACTAGCTGATAAAGATTGGGAGGGGTAGGCAAAAAGGGCTGTGAGCCTACATAGCTGTGACTGAGGGTGAAGAAGGGCTTATAGAGGTAATGAAGGACACCCCAGGACCCTGAGGGAGAGAATGAAGACTCTGCCAAGAGACACGAAGCCATATAGGATTTTGCACAGCCTGAGGGGCTCCCTAGGAACTGCCTGCTAGTGCCCAGTAATCAGCAGGGTAGAGGAGGACAGAGCAGTCGGAGAGTGCCTCTGGAGAGGTGAGTTACCTGCTGTGGAATGGCCGCCTTCTGACCTGGGAAGTACATTAGTGCCTCTCCTTGCTTCTTATCAACACCTAGTCAGGCCAGCCTGGTCCTGGAGCAGCCAATGCTCCCCAGGTCACAGCTAGGGGGACTGACTTGACTGCAAATCCAGACATCCTGAGGCCCAGACCACACGTGGGGGCTGCCTTCCCTTCTCACATACCCAGGAGATATGGTCTGGAATGATGAAAATCAGGCACTTGCCTTTCTTGTCATTTTCTCTGCACTTCCCTGGTTCCTGAGTTTTTCTCCAGGTGGATTATAGCTGTTCCTTTCAGTACCCTCCACAGCACAGAGATGAAGAGTGAATGCTCATTAGCTCTCTGGGGAAACAGACACAGCAGACTAGCTACGTATGTCAGGTCACAGAACTACCACATGGCAAGGGTGAGATGGGAACCAGGCAGTTTACTCCTGTAACCATATTCTGAAAGTTGCATGAAGGTGTGATCGCTTACCCACCCCTTCTTGCTGCCTTGCTGTAGGCTATGAACTCTCCAAAGTGGAAGGGAAAACGGGGACCCCTGAGAAGCCCCTCTCAGACCTTGGCCTCCTATCCTACCGAAGCTACTGGTCCCAGACCATCCTGGAGATCCTGATGGGGCTGAAGTCAGAGAGCGGGGAGAGGCCACAGATCACCATCAAGTGAGCCTGGCCCTACCTCTGACCCTGGGGGTGCATGGCATGGCCCATCCTCATTCCTGGGGCTCCTGGGGGCTTGGGGCAGAGAGGAAGGCCTCCAGAGGACCTGATCCTTGTCCTCCCACAGCGAGATCAGTGAAATCACCAGCATCAAGAAGGAAGATGTCATTTCTACTCTACAGTACCTCAATCTCATCAACTACTACAAGGTAGGGAGGCAGGCAGGGGGAGACGTGTGTGTAGGGCTGCAGAGTGTGCACCCCACATGGGCTGACCCTTCCGGTCCTATCTCCCATCCAGGGCCAGTATATCCTCACACTGTCTGAGGACATCGTGGATGGGCATGAAAGAGCTATGCTCAAGCGGCTCCTTCGAATCGACTCCAAGTGTTTGCACTTCACTCCCAAGGACTGGAGCAAGAGGGGAAAATGGTGACCAGGCACTGTCTATAGCAGTGGCAACAAAGCAGAACTGGGGCTGACAGCACATCCCACCCCCACCAGGGCCCCCAAGAGGCACACCAAGGGAGGTGGGGCTGAGGACAGCTTCATAAGGAGAGGACAGGCCTGGTAGGGGCTAGCTGCCCAGCACCAAGGCGAGCTCAGGGCTCAGGTCAACTCCAAGGTCAACTGGCTGCAGGTCTGGGCCTGCTATGAAGCAGGGACTGGACGGAGCCAAGCAGCTATGTACAGTGAGATGGGGGGTGGGTGCACTCTGTACAGAGGGCTAGTGGCTGTAAAAATTTCTTTTGTAAGGAGTTGGGAGGAGGGGTGGGTACTGGCAGCAAAATTCTGGCCTCTTGCCCTCACTGCTCCTTGGCAATAAATCATTTCTATAGACTGAGCCATGAAAGTTTCTTGTGGGAGAAGGGGTAGTGCCAGCTTAGAAGACTCCAAGGTGCCCACAAACTCGCAGGTGCTGTGAAGAGCTTGTTTATTGGGGTGATGGAATCAGTGGTTCCAAAATGAAGAGCTGGTTTATTGGGGTGAAGGAACCAGTGGCTTTCAATTTCAAGTTCCGGCTCTCAGTCTTCAGGCACCTGTGCGTGAATCTGCAACAGGAGTCACCTCTACTATTGGGTTTTTGACACACACTGGGTGGCCCACATACTCTGGGAGTGACCCAGCTACTCAGAATGACAACCCCTTCTAGACCAGTCAGAGGTAGGGAAGCGCCCCTGCCCCTGACCAGTCTAATCCAGTCAGACCCAGGCTCCTTGTACCCCATTGTACTCCCCGGCCCTGAAGCCCCAAGTCCACTCGGACAAGATTCTGGACAGTCCAGGGAATACCCTTGAAGGCACAAGGGAATGGATGGGGCCTGAAGAGTGAGGTCCCATCCCCCTACTCACCGCTGCGGCCAGACTGGGCCAGGTTAGGGCCCCGCGCACTTTGGCGTCCGGACCAGGAATGGTCTCCAGACCCCATAGCGTGAAGCGGCTGAAACTGGCGATGGCTCCGATAAACTGGTCCTGAGGAAGGGGCCCGGCTCAGCATGAGGGCCACCGCTGCCGCCCGCACCACTCTCCAGCCCTGCCCCTCCACCCCCGTGCTCACGAAGTCCCGCTCCAGCGCCTCGCGGGGTTCTGCCCGCTCCTGCTCCTCTCGCTCGTCACCCTCCGAGAAGTCCTTCTCCATCGACACCTCTCCCTGCTCCTCCATCGCCATCACGTATCCCACGAGGCCAGGAGGCACCACCACCTCCTCGCCTCGTAGTTTGCGGCCCCGAAACGACACTTCGAGTCCTGCAGAAGGCAGGCTCGGGACCTCGGTACGGGCTTGATTCAGGGCTTGCGGGGCAAGCCCCCCGGGGCCCTCCCGCCACCTCCGTTGGACCACGATCCCCAGGAGCCCTCGCGCCACTCCTCGCCGAGGAGAACGTGGCGTGGGCGCGGGGGTTGCCGGGAGTCGTAGTCCGGCGGTGAGCACTCACCGTCGGGACCCTGTCGAATGGCTGGGGTGAAGAAGCGGTCCACGGGGGCGGGCCGGTTAACTAGAACCTCGCAAGGCAGAAGATGCAGCGTGGCGCGAGCGGCGTCGCGCAGCGTGCCGGGGCGCAAGTGGACGCGGCACTTCTCGACTGCTGCCTCCTCGCTACTCTCCATTCTCCGCCGCCGATTCCGCTGCTCGGTGGCCAAGGCCAAAGCTGGCGCGTAAAGCGCGCGGAGCCTGTCGGGAGTCCGGGGACGCTCAGCTCAGAGCCTCCTGGGAAGCGTAGTCCTTCCTTGAGGCTCCTCTGAGCCTCTGCGAGCCCTGCCTCGATGTGTTCAAATCCCAGTCTTTTTTTCTTGAAAATGATTTTCAGGAGTACATTCTTATGGTAAAAAATCGAAACTATTCCGAAAAGTACTCTTTTTATGTTATTGGTAGGGAGAGTTGCTTGTTTGTTTTACTGGGGACATCACTTCCTCAAATGCGTTGAAGTTATTTTATCCGAGTTTGTGATTTGTTCTCCAAACTGACTTATTTTTTTTTGTAGTAGATTAATCAATCTTTTCTTCTTACGTCTTTTTTGTTTACGCAATACTATTTCTTTTTTGGTTTCTTAACTCTTTCCTAATGTTTATTTGTTCAGATACCCAAATTAAATATGTTTTGTCAAGTTCTTTCGTAAAACAAGAACAGACATAACTGGCAATTAAGTTTAAAATTGCATTTAATTTATAGATTTGAGAAAGTTAAACACACCTCCAGACATCCAGGTACTGGCCGTGGTGTTCTGTTAAACATGAACAATTTCACAGAGTATCAACATTGGACAAAGTCACTGCGTGATGTGAGGGATCAAGACAAAAACAAGATCACTCTATAGTCATGTGATCACCAACAAAGAGAGGAACATTGTCCAAACCACAAGAATGATGAAACATCGACCATGTTGGGAAATATAAGTGAACTTTACCAATTACAGCTTTAGCTTTTGTCTGGGTAAGATCTGTTAACATATCCCATCCTAGAAATACTTCCCCTTCTTGACAGTATCCAATCCAGAGAAAAACTCTGGCTTTCTTAAACCCTCCCCCAAATCACTTAGCGCAAGCCAAATCCTGTAAATCCTTTCTGAACACCATCTTACTGAGATGTCCAACAGTACAAGAGTAATAAACACGTCTGTTCAACTATAGATGTTTCCTGGTAGTCTTTGGCTGGAGGGTACTAACAGATTAGAGCGTCTTGCTGTAGTTTTCTATCAAGAATAAGATATATAATACCATTTGTTCTTTTTTTTTCTTTAATACCATTTATTCTTTTTTTAAAGATTATTTATTTATTTATTAATGAGAGAGAGAGAGAGAGAGGCAGAGACACAGGCAGAGGGAGAAGCAGGCTCCATGCAGGGAGCCCAACCTGGGACTTGATCACAGGTCTCCAGGATCAAGCCCTGGGCTGAAGGCAGCGCTAAACCACTGAGCCACCCTTATTCTTATCTCCTTTAATGTCTGCCTGTGCAACTCTAAAGTTGTTTTTTTGTTGTATATAATAGTTATGTATTTTATTTTTTTATTTTTATTTTTTTTTAAATTTTTATTTATTTATGATAGTCACAGAGAGAGAGAGAGAGAGAGAGAGAGAGAGAGGCAGAGACACAGGCAGAGGGAGAAGCAGGCTCCATGCACCGGGACCCCGATGTGGGATTTGATCCCGGGTCTCCAGGATCGCGCCCTGGGCCAAAGGCAGGCGCTAAACCGTTGCGCCACCCAGGGATCCCAATAGTTATGTATTTTATGTTTATTGCTAGGTAGTTTTTGTTTCCATTATAAATTAGATTTTTTCCATTTCATTTTATTTTGTTACTTTTAGAGACAGAGGAGTTGGGAAGGGCAGAGGGGAGAGACTTTTTTATTTATAAGAGAGAGGGAGAGAGAGAGCAGGGGGACAAGCAGAGGGAGAGAGACAGACTCCAAGATGAGCTCAGAGCCCAAGGTGGGGCTCAATCTCAAAACCCTTAGATCATGACCTAACCCAAAATGAAGAGTCGGTCACTTAACCAAGTGGGCCACCCTGGCGCCCCATTTTGCATTTTCTTTTTAACTATCAGTTATCTAAAGCAGAGGTTGGCAAATTTCACATATTATCTCCGTCACAATTACTCAACTTTGTTGTCGTAGCATTAAAACAACTATAGGGGAATCCCTGGGTGGCTCAGAGGTTTGGCGCCTGCCTTTGGCCCAGGGTGCGATCCTGGAGTCCCCGGATGGAATCCCGCATCGGGCTCCCTGCATGGAGCCTGCTTCTCCGTCCTCCTGTGTCTCTGCCTCTCTCTCTCTCTGTGTCTATCATAAATAAATAAATAAATAAATAAATAAATAAATAAATAAATAAATAAATAAATCTTTAAAAAATAAATAAAACAACTATAAACAATATGCAATACATAAGCATGGATGTCTTCCAGAAAAAAACTTTATTTGCAAAAACAAGAAGTGAGCTGGATTTGGTCTGCAGGCATAGTTTTCAGGAAAGCTGATGATTCTTACACATTAGTTTTTAAACCAGATAGGTACTGAATTCTTCTCTTATTTCTAAGAATTTTCACTTTACTTTCTTGGGTTGTCCAGAGTTAGTTCTTTCCACTTCCAAACAATGATAACTTTGCCTCCTCATTGCATTGTGTAATTTGTAGCGCTTTCTAGCACTTTCAGAACAATCTTACATGTTACTAGTATCAGGGGACATCCTTTTATTTTTCCTGAAATTTTCATGGGAATGCTTTGCTATTTCACCAATAATTGTGAAGCTACCTTTTGATTTGCTATATACTATACTACTAACTGTTTTTTAACTGTAGATGTTGGATTTTATTTTTGTATTTATTTTATGTATTTTTTTTTTAAGATTTATTTATGAGAGAGAGAGAGAGAGAGACAGGAGGAGGGAGAAGCAGGCTCCATGCCAGGAGCCCGATGCGGGACTCGATCCCGGGACTCCAGGATCGCGCTCTGGGCCAAAGGCAGGGGCTAAACCGCTGAGCCACCCAGAGATCCCCATATTTTTGTATTTATTATTCTGCAACTTTCCCATAGTCTGGATTCTAGTGATTGTGTTCCTACTTCTATGGTCATCTGTCCTACAAATTAGTAGTGAGATATAGAAGTTTCATCAGATTATTGGAGGGGGGGGCAAGACAATTTCAAGGGGTGGCGTCTTTTTCTGCCAGGGTTACATAATACCTCATCTCTTTTTTGTGAGGTTAGCAGTCATAGATGATCATCACCCAGATCCCTTCATTCATAGGGGCTACAAAACCAATATTCTAAGTCCATCATTCTTCTTTCACTGTCTATAATACTTCTCTAAAGACCACTCCCCCTCATCAACTACCTGGTTGATAGAGTAATTTTAAGAAAAGCAAAATAAATGCTTGATACTTTCCTTTTTATATATATATATACTTTTGGGATCCCTGGGTGGCGCAGCGGTTTGGCGCCTGCCTTTGGCCCAGGGTGTGATCCTGGAGACCGGGGATCGAATCCCACATCAGGCTCCCGTTGAATGGAGCCTGTTTCTCCCTCTGCCTGTGTCTCTGCCTCTCTCTCTCTGTGAGACTATCATAAATAAATAAAAATTAAAAAAAAACATATATATATATATATACTTTCCTTTTATTTCCGTTTTTAAAATGGTAAGTTGTTTCCCTGGCATGCTCCAACTGTGACCTTTTAAAAAAATATTAAGTAATAGATTTTAACATTTTGATATAATTTAGCTAACTGTGGTTATTATTCTTTTTTTAAAGATTTATTTATTAAGATTCATTCTAGAGCAGGAGAGGAAGAGGGAGAGAGAGGGAGTCTTTTTTTTTTTAGATTTTTTTAAATTGTTGGGGATCCCTGGGTGGCGCAGAGGTTTAGCGCCTGCCTTTGACCCAGGGCACGATCCTGGAGACCTGGGATCAAACCCCACGTCGGGCTTCCTGCATGGTGCCTGCTTCTCCCTCTGCCTATGTCTCTGCCTCTCTCTCTCTCTCTCTGTGTGACTATCATGAATAAATAAATAAAATCTTAAAAAAAAATAAAAAAGAAATAAAGAAATAAATTGTTCATCATGATGATTTGATACATGTATACACTGTGAGAGAGTTCCTCCCATCCAGTTAAGTAACACTTCCATCACCCCACATGTTTATTGTTATAAATATATATAATTTATATACATATAATATATAATTATATGTTATATATTAAGAGTATATAATGGTAACTATTGTATTTTATATACTTATTAATTATTGATTCAAATTCTTTCATAGATATGAGTCAATTCAGATAATCTATTTCTTCTAGTTTTCTTGCTTTGTATCATTCAAGGAATTGGTCTATTTCTTTTTTTTAAGATTTTACTTATTTATTCATGAGAGAAACAGAGAGAGAGGCAGAGACACAGGCAGAGGGAGAAGCAGGCTCCATGCAGGGAGCCCGATGTGGGACTCCAGCCCTGACCTGGGATCACGCCCTGAGCCGAAGGCAGACGCTTAACTGCTGAGCCACCCAGGTGCCCCGGAATTGGTCTATTTCATTTAAGTTATCAGATTGTGGACATAGAGTTGCTTGTAATATTTCTTTATTATCCCTTTAATGGCTGTGGGATCAGTAGTGATGACTCTTCTTTTATTTATGGTATTTGTCATTTCTGTCCTCTCTTTTTTTCTTAGTCTGACTAGAGGCTTATCAATTTTTACTGATTTTCATGAAATCAGCTTTTGGTTTCATTGATGCTCTCTGTTGATTTCCTGCTTTTGATGTCATTGGTTTCTGCTCTGATTTTTGTTATTGTTTCCCCTTTGCCTGCTTTAGGCTTATGTTACTCTTCCTTCTCTAGGTTCCTAAAGCAGCAGCTTAGATTATTGATTCGTAGAGATTTCTTCTTTTCTAATATGTGTATTTAATGCCAGGAACCTCACTCTAAGTTTAACTTTTACTGAATTCCACAGATTTGGGCAAGTTATATTCTATTTTCGTTTAGTTCAAGATATTTTAAAATTTTTCTCAAGACTTCTTTGACCCATGGGTTATTTAGGAGCGTGTTGCTTAATTTCCAAATATTTGGAAACTTTTTTTTTGTAAAGATTTTATTTATATATTCATGAGAGACACACAGAGAGAGGCAGAGATATAGGCAGAGGGAGAAGCAGACTCCCTGTGGGGAGCCCGATGCAGGACTTGATCCCAGGACTCCAGGATCACACCCTGAGCCAAAAACAGATGCTCAACTGCTGAGCAACCCAGGCGTCCCTATTTGGGAACTTTCCAGCAATATTTCTGTCATTGATTTCTAATTTAATTCATTCAGTCCAAGAACAGATTTCTATTCTTTTAAATTCATTAAGGTGTATTTTATGGCCCCAAATGTGATCTTTCCTGGTGAATATTCCATGTGCAATTGAGAAGAACATGTATTCTGCTGCTGTTGGATGCAATACTCTATCATCTATAAATATTCTATAATCTACAGAAGTATTATATAATTAAATCCAGTTGATTAGGGATGCCGGGGTGGCTCAGTATGATCATCTGCCTTTGGCTTGGGGCATGATCCCGGGGTTCTGGGAAGGAGTCCCACATCAGGCTCCCTGCGAGGAGCCTGCTTCTCCCTCTGCCTCTGTGTGTGTGTGTGTGTGTGTGTGTCTCTCATGAATAAATAAATACAATCTTAAAAAAAAAATCCAGTTGAGGGCACCCCGGGTGGCTCAGCAGTTTAGCGCCACCTTCAGCCCAGGGTGTGGCCCTGGAGACCCAGATCCAGTCCCATGTCTGGCTCCCTGCATGGAGCCTGCTTCTCTCTCTCTCTCTCTCTCTCTCTCTCTCTCATGAATAAATAAAATCTTTAAAAAGTCCATTTGATTAATGGTACTGTTCAGTTCAACTACATAATTACTGATTTTCTGCTTGCTGGTCTGGCAGTTACTGACAAAAGGGTATTGAAGTCTCCCACAAGCAGTGCATTTGTCTATCTCTCCTTTCAGTTTTGTCAAGTTTTTGCCTCACATGCCTCATCAGGGGCAGAGGAGAGGGAGAGAGAAACCCAAGCAGACTCCACACACAGCATGGATCCTGATGCAAGGCTCAATCTCACGACCCTGAAATCATGACCTGAGCTGAAATCAAGACCAGACCCTTAACTATCTTTGCCACCTAGGTGTCCCTGCCTCATATGTTTAGATGCTCTGTGGTTGGGTGCATCGAATACACATTAAAGAGTGTTAGGTCTTGGAAAATTGACTCCTTTATCATTCTATGATGCCCCTCTTTATCCCTTATAAACATCCTTGTTCTGAAGCCTGCTTTGTCTGAAATTAACATAGCTAGTCCAGCTCTCTTTGGATCAGTGTCAGCATGGTGTATCCGTCTTACTCTCCCTGTGTCTTTATATTTGAAGTGGGTCTCTTGTAGACAGCATATAGTTGGGTCTTTTTTTTTTTTATTCATGCTGACAGTCTCTGTCTTTTAATTGGTGTACTCATGATGAAAGTGATTATTATTGATACAGTTGGATTAATATGAACCATGTTTTTACTGTTTTATTTGTGGCACTTTAAAAAAACATTCCTCTTTCTGCCTTATCAGACTTTATTTTATATTTATATTTATATTTTTAAAAAATTTTTGTAGAATATCCCTGTTTGGGTTTGCCTGATGTTTTCTCCCAACTGAATTGAAGATATTTAATTTTGGCAAAAATATCACAGAAGTGCTACTATGCCCTTCTCTACCAACACATATCACTGCATTTTTTTAAAAAAGATTTTATTTGGAAGTAACCTCTACACCCAATGTGGAGCTCAAACCCACAACCCCGAGATCAAGAGTTGAACCCTCGTCAGACTGAGTCAGCCAGGCACTCCATCAATACCCTTATTACCAGTATGTTAACTCCAATCACTTGGTGAAGGTGGTGACTGCAGAGTCCTCTCCTTTAGAGTTACTATGTTTTATAAATAATAAGTGTCTTATATGGAAGTATTTTGAGACTATGCAAATAATCTGTCCCTTATCACACGTTTTCCACTATTTAAGAATTCTCTGGTAAAAAAAAAAAAAAAAAAAAAAAAAAAAAGAATTCTCTGATGATTGCCTGAAACTATTACTACTATGGTGTTTGCCTGGTGGTGATTTTCTTTTTCAGACATTCCTTCTACATTGATTAATTGGAATTCTAGAGCTGTCCATTCTCATTTATTCATTCAGTTACTTATATCAACATGGGCTCAAGGATATTTACTCATTCTAATGGTTTTAATCTATTGTTATTAGGTTCTTACTTAACTCATTCCAGGCTTGGCCACTGGGAGCTCCTTCAAATTCACTTCCTTCATACTTTGAACAAGTCACCATCATTAGGAAATTTCATAATGATGAATAGTTCACACACCATAAAATTCACCCCTTTAAAGTATAAAGTCTAGTCATTTTAGTATATTCACAAGATAATGAAACCACCACAATGATCCAATTCCAGAATATTTTCATCATGCTAAAAGGAAATGCCATTTCCACTTGTAGCCACTTCTTGTTTTCCCTTCCTCCAGTCTCTGGCTGCCATTAATTTATTTCCTGTCTTCATGGATTTGCCTAGTCTGAAGATTCATAAAAATGATCTCTTATAGTATATGGCTTTTTGTTTCTCGCTTCTTTTACTTAGCACAATGTTTTCAAGGTTCCTCCATGCTGTAGAAGGTGTCAGGTCTTGTTCCTTTTTATGGATGAATAATATTCGTATTTTGTTTATCCATTCATTTATCAATGCCCATTGGGTTGTTCCCACATTTTAGTCATTATGAATAATGCTACAACCACAGGCTGTGTGGATTAAACAACAGAAATCTATTTTCTATTTTCTCTATTTTTTTTTCAAATCCATGCAGGTCTTTACTCCCTTAATCTTATCCCAGGTAAAACCCAAAGAAATCAATATATGAAATAGTAGGAACTCAAAAAATATTAGAGTCAGAAATTCAGCTGTATTTTTCTATCAGTGAAGCAATCTTAGATCAAGCTAAGAGAAAACAGTTTGTCTCTACTCGTCATATGCATTATTTATAATATGCTAAGTACTATCCTGGTGTTATAATTATGTGATGGGCTAAACTAAAGCAACCCCCAAATCTCAAGTAACATAAAAAGAAAGAAAGAAAACAACTTAATGCTTATAAGTTGCATACACAATTCTTAAATATAAAATTTCAGTGTTGCTCTTCTAGGAGAATCATAACGCTTAAAAACAACCTCTAGGGCAACCCACGTGGCTCAGTGGTTTAGTGGCTCAGTGGTTTAGCTCCGCCTTTGGCCCAGAGCCTGATCCTGGAGACCCGGGATCAGTCCCGCGTTGGGCTTCCTGCATGGAGTCTGCTTCCTCCTCTGCCTCTCTCTCTCATGATTCAGCAATTGCACTACCAGGTATTTATCCCAAAGATACAGATGTAGTGATTCTTTTTTTTTTTTTTTTTTTTTGCATTTCAGAAATTTTAATAGTTTTATTTGGCAAAGAGAAGCCTAAGAATTTTTTTAAAAACATTTCGAGAGGGAACATCCTTTTACCATAAAATAAATTTGTGTGATTTGGGAGGACAAATTTCAAATGTATATTTTTTGATAAATGTGCCAATTTTACAATTAATACAAAAAAGATAAAGTTAGTTGAAATATTTTTAAAATGTAAAAACCAGTCCAGGCAACGTAACTATACAATCTTGCTGTAAAAGTACTTGTATCAAATTCTGCCCAAAATATGTATGCAATATAGTAAATTTTAGTTCTTCAAATCATTCTTCACTGCCGGCCGGCTTTGCCATTTTCTGTTGTCTCCATTCCATTTTCCTCTTTAAGATGTTGATATAATTCAGCTCTGTTATTAACAGAGTTCAAACGTCCAGCAAGGGGCCATCAAGGTTGGTTTCTGATGACAGCTTTTTTCCTGGCTTGTAGATGGCCACCTTCTCACTGCATCCTTGCATGTTCTCTCTCTGTGCTTTGCATTTGACTCACATTTCCCTAATGACTTATGCTGAGCATCTTTTCATATGTTTTTTGGCCATTTATATATTTTCTTTGGAGAAATATCTACTCTAGTCCTTTGCACATTTTATTTTTTCTTTGCACATTTATTGTTTTTTAAAGATTTTATTTATTCATGAGACAGAGAGAGAGAGATTGAGAGAGAGAGAGAGAGAGAGGCAGAGACACAGGCAGAGGGAGAAACAGGCTCTACGCAGGGAGCCCGATGTAGGACTCGATTCCAGGTCTCCAGGATCAGGCCCTGGGCTGAAGGCGACGCTAAACCGCTGAGCCACCCGGGCGGCTCATTTCTTTGCACATTTAAAAAAATATTTTATTTATTTATTTGAGAGAGAGAGAGAGAGAGAGAGAGAGAGAATATGAAAGGGGGAGGGGCAGAGAGAGAAGGAGAAGCAGAGTCCTCATTGAGCATGGAGCCTAACTCAAGGCTCTATCTCAGGACCCTGAGATCATGACCTGAGCCAAAGTCAGCTGCTTAGCCCATGGAGCCACCCAGGCACCCACCTTTGCACGTTTTTTTATTGGGTTGTTTGTCTCTTTGTTGTTGAATTGTAATAGAACTTTAAAAAAAAATATTTTATTTATTTATTTGACAGAGAGGGAGAGAGAGGAGGGAGGGAGAGAGAGGGAGGGAGGGAGAGAGAGGGAGGGAGGGAGAGAGAGGGAGGAAGGGAGGGAGAGGGAGCACAAGCAGGGGGAGGGGCAGAGAGAAGGAGAAACAGACTCCCCACTGAGCAGGGAGCCAGACACCGGGCTCCATCCCAGGATCCCAGGATAATGACCTGAGCCAAACACTTAACCAACTGAGTCACTCAGGTGCCCCATAATATAATTCTTAATATATGTTGCTATTATAACCTTATCAGATACATGATTTGCAAATATTTTCTGTTCTGTGGGTTATCTTTTCACTTTCCTGATAGTGTCTCTATCAATTGATGTACAAGTTTTAGAATTTTCAGTGAAGTTCAATTTACCTATGTTCCTGCTTATGTTTTTTAGTGTCATATCTAAGAAACCATTGCCAAGGGACACCTGGGTGGCTCAGTGGCTGAGCGCTTGCCTTTGGCTCAGGGTGTGATCCCAGAGTCTCTGGATGGAGTCTCACATCGGACTCCCCACAGGTAGCCTGCTTCTCCCTCTGCCTCTCTCATGAATAAATAAATAAAATCCTTAAAAAAATAAAATTCAGTCTTTCAATCCATAAACATGGATTGCCTTCCCATTATTTACATCTTCGTTCATTTCTTTCAGAAATGTGTTATATTTTCAATGTGCAACTCCTGCATTTTCTTTATCAGATTTATTTTGAAGTATTTTATTCTTTCTGATGCTACCATAAATGGAATTTTTTCTTAATTCCATTTATGGATTGTTCATTGCTAGTGTATAGAGTTCAACAGACATCCTTGAGATCTACTATACTGATTATTATGTTGTTTATGTCTTATTTTCATTCCTTATTTTTGTCCCTCTTCTTCATTTGTCTTACACCAAGTGTGATGAATTAAAATCTCCTGTAATTAGTGTATTTCCATCTATATTTATTTGCATCCTCTGTAGTTTTTATATCTTAAAAGTGTTTACTGGGTTGTCTGGCTCAGTTAGAAGAGTGTGTGAATTTGATTTTAGGTTTGTGAGTTTAAGCCCCACATTGGGTGGAGAGATTACTTAAAAAGAGAAAGTTTGCTGTGCTATTTGGTGCATAAATATTGATAAATGTCACAGCTTGGTTGTAAATTATGGCTTATAATGTTTAAAAGTGCTTCTTTTGTCATGTCTAATACTTTGCAAATTGAATTCTACTTTGTTTTATATCAGGGGCATTACTTCTGATTTTTTATTGTTTCCATGTGCCTGTATACCTTTGTTTGTCCTCTTATCTTTAGTTTCTCTGAATCATGTTGCTCTAAGTGTTTCTCTTATAGATAACGTATTGTTGGGTCTTGCTATTTGAACCAAGTTAAGAACTTTCTAAGAATAGGTGAGTTAAGCCTTACATTTACATTTCTCAATATAATAGGCATGTTTGGTCTTAACTCTCTGTCATAATATTTTATATTATGTTTGTTATATTTGATTTTTTTTTTCCGCCAAGATTTTTTAAAACTCAAATTAGTTAGCATATGGTGTAGTAGTAGTTTCAGAGTAGAATCTAGTGACTCATCACTTACATATAACTCCAGTGCTCATCACAACAAGTGCCCTCCTTTAATTCCCATCACCTTTAGCCCATCCCCCACCTGTCTCCCCTCCAGCAACCTTCAGTTTATTTTCTACAGTTAAGAGTCTCTTGGGATTTGCCTCACTCTCTGTTTTTATCTGATTTTTCTTTCCCTTCCCCTGTGTTCATCTCTTTTGTTTCTTAAATTCTACATACATACAAGTGAAATTATATGGTATTTGACTTTCTCTGACTGACTTATTTCGCTTAGAATAATGTGTTCTGGGCAGCCCCAGTGGCTCAGTGGTTTAGCGCCGCCTTCAGTCCAGGGCATGATCTTGGAGACCCGGGATCGAGTCCACGTCAGGCTCCCTGCATGGAGCCTGCTTCTCCCTCTGCCTCTTTTTCTCTGTCTCTGTCTCTCATGAATAAATAAATAAAATCTTTAAAAAAAAAAAAAAAGAGTAATGTATTCTAGTTTCATCCACATCATGGATTTTTTTTTCCTATACAAAAATCTTTAACATTTAAAAGAATCACATGTTCATCCTGACAGTTTTACCAGGCTTGGCCACCCAAGCCTGCTTTTGTGCCACCCAGTAAGTTACACACAAACATAGGTACTTGGAAGGTTATCGCCTACCTGTTGCAATGATGTGGTCAAGGTGAAGTGGTCATTCTCCCCACAGCCACACCCCAACTTGCAAATGGCAATAGTTCATTTTTTTAATGGCTGAGTAATATTTCATTGTATATATCTACCACATCTTCTTTATCCACTCCTCAGCCAGTGGACATTTCAGCTCTTTCCATACTTTGGCTATTATTAATAATGCTGCTATAAACATTGGGGTGCAGGTGCCTCTTCAAATCAGTATTTATGTATCCTTTGGATAAATACCTGGAAGTGCAATTGCTGGGTCATAGGGTAGTTCCATTTTTTAAATATTTATTTATTTATTTATTTATTTATTTATTTATTTATTTGAGAGAGAGCAGGAGGAGGGGCAAAGGGAGAGGGAGAGAGAGAATCTCAAGCAAACTCCCTGCTAAGCATGGAGTCTGATGTGGGGCTCAATTTCACAACCCCAAGATCATGACTTGAGCCAAAATCAAGAGTCGGACACTTAACTAACTGAGCCTCCCAGGCACCCTGGATAGTTGTATTTTTAACTTTTTGGGGAACCACCATTCTGTTTTTCAGAGTGACTGCACCAGCTTTCATTCTCACAAACAGTGCAGGAAGGTTCCTCTTTCTCCACATCCTCGCCAACATCTATTGTTTCCTGAGTTGTTATTTTCAGCCATTCTAACTGGTAGGAGGTGGTATCTTATTGTGGTTTTGATTTGTATTTCCCTGATGCCAAGTGATGTGGAGCATTTTTTTATGTCTGTTGGCCATCTGTATGTCTTCTTTTTTTTTAATTTTTATTTATTTATTCATGAGAGACACAGAGAGAGAGGCAGAGACATAGGCAGAGGGAGAAGCAGGCTTCCTGCGGGGAGCCCAATGTGGGACTTGATCCTAGGACCCTGGGATCATGACCTGAGCAGAAGGCAGATGCTCAACCACGGAACCATCGAGGTGCCCCATCTCTATGTCTTCTTTGGAGAAATGTCTTTTCATGTCTTCTGCCCATTTCTTAACTGGACTATTTATTTTTTGGATGTTGAGTTTGATAAGTTCTTTATAGATTTTGTATACTAGCCATTTATCTGATGGTCATTTGCAAATGTATTCTCCCATTCTGTTGGTTGCCTTTTAGTCTTGTTGATTATTTCCATAACTGTGCAGAAGCGTTTTATCTTTTTAAATTTTATTTATTTATTTATTCATGAGAGACACACACACACACAGAGGCAGAGACAGAGGCAGAGGAGAAGCAGGTTCCATGCAGGGAGCCTGATGCAGAACTTGATCCAAGGACTCCTCCAGAATCACATCCTGGGCTAAAGGCAGGCACTAAAGTGCCAACCCACCCAGGGTTCCCCTTTTTATCTTGATGAAGTTCCAGTAGTTCAATTTTGCATTTCATTCAGTAGCTTCATTCTTTTGCATGTTGCTGTCCAATTTTCCCAACACCATTTGTTGAAGAGACTGTCCTTTATCCATTGAACATTCTTTCCTACTTTGTCAAAGATTACTTGACCTTATAGTTCTGGGGCTGTTTCTGAGTTGTCTATTCTGTTCCACTGATCTATGTGTCTGCTTTTGTGCCAGTACCATACTGTCTTGAGGACTGAAGCTTTGTAATACAGCTTAAAGTATAGGATTATGATGTCTTCAGCTTTGGTTTTCTTTTTCAACATCACTTTGGTTATTCAGGATCTTTTCTGGTTCTGAAATTTCTCTATGATCTGTATATTCTTTGGTATATTTTTATTTTTAAAAATATTTTATTTATTTATTCATGAGGGACAGAGAGAGAGAGAGAGAGAGAGAGAGAGGCAGAGACACAGGCAGAGGGAGAAGCAGGCTCCATGCAGGGAGCCCGACGCGGAACTCGATCCCAGGACTCCAGGATCACGCCCTGGGCCAAAGGCAGGCGCTAAACTGCTGAGCCACCCAGGGATCCCCTGATATATTTTTAAAAGAACTTATTTATATATTTATTTAGAAAGTGAAAGTGCAAGTGGGGGGAAGGGGTAGAGGCAGTGGGGGAGAGAAAATCTCAAGTAGACTCCACAATGAGCATGGAGCCCACCATGAAGCTTGCTCTCATGACCTTGAGATCATGACCTGAGCTAAAATCAAGAATTGAATGCTCAACCAACTGAGCCACCCAGGCACCTCTTCTTTGATCTTTATTTTATGGGCAGCCCCAGTGGCCCAGTGATTTAGTGCTGCCTGTAGCCCAGGGCATGATCCTGGAGACCCTGGATCGAGTCCCGCGTTGGGCTCTCTGCATGGAGCCTGCTTCTCTCTCTGCCTCTCTCTCTCTCTTTCTGCATCTGTATGAATAAATAAATAAAAATCTTTAAAAAACAAAAATATTGTCTGATCTTTATTTTATAAGATAAATAGGAAGGCTTATATTTTTGTTCTAGTGTTTACTGTTATATTTATACCTTTTTAAAAAACTTCAGTTTCAAAACTCTATGTGGCTTATCTGTTTTGAAAATGGTTTTGAAATTGAGGATTTTTATTTTTTTTTAATTTTTATTTATTTATGATAGTCACACACACACACACACAGAGGCAGAGACATAGGCAGAGGGAGAAGCAGGCTCCATGCACCGGGAGGGAGCCCGACGTGGGATTCGATCCCGAATCTCCAGGATCGCGCCCTGGGCCAAAGGCAGGCGCCAAACCGCTGTGCCACCCGGGGATCCCAAAATTGAGGATTTTTAAAGGTATAAATAGAAAAAGCAAACACTACAACAAAAATATAAGCCTTCCTATTTATCGGTAAGGGTCCAACCAGGAGAGAAATCACACAGTAATTTGAATAGGAGAAGTTTAATATAAAGAATTATCAACTTTAACAGGGGACTGAAGTAGCAAGGCATTGCCCAGTAATAGGAAAAGAGAACTGCAAAGAGCATAGAAGAGTACAGAAATACCAGATATAAGAAGTAGCTCTCCTCACCCCCCATTTACGGCAAGGCCGTACCTGGAGGAGCACCTCCCTTCCTAACCACAAGTCTGAGATCCAGATCCAGTTGGACAAAGCATGCCTGTGGTTCACAGTGTGAAGAGAAGTTTCTGTGGGCTGTGCTGGTAGAATTTGCTGGAAAACCATTCTGTAGGGGGCCAGGGAAGGCTGTTTATGGGGAGGGGTCTCACTGCAGATACTCTGCTGCAAAACTGTCCAAGGAAAGGTGCTGGGAAGCTGCTGGCTGCTGGCGGCTGCTGACTGTCATGCACTATAGGAGGCTGGTGCTGGCAAAGCCTTGGGTGCTAGAGCTGCTTGATGCCTGTGGCCTTGGGTACTGGAGAAGCTTCCGGAGATAATCTAGTGAGTCCATCAAAGGTGGAAGGAAAACTCCCTTCTGCAATGGCTCCTCTGCGCCCTCTGCTGACAAAGCTTAGTAATGAGCCAGAAGCAAAGCCCAATATTTAAAGGGCCCAGATTTATTTTCACAGAGCAGCCCATAAGAGTGACTCAAGAGCTGAGAGTCACTCATACAACCATTAGTGAGCTTTACCCTCTTTTCCTCTCTTCCTCTCTTCTTCTCCCATGCTTTTAATTACATTAATTATCGCAATATATAATATTTCTACTTATTTACCCTCATGCCACCTTTGTTTTAGCCTTAGGCCTTTTTTTTTTAAGATTTTATTTATTTATTCATGAGAGACAGAGAGAGAGAGAGAGAGAGAGAGGCAGAGACAGAGGTAGAGGGAGAAGCAGGCTCCATGCAGGGAGCCCGACGTGGGACTTGATCCCAGGTCTCCAGGCTGGGCCTGGACCAAAGGCGGTGCCAAACCGCCAAGCCACCGGGGTGCCCACCTTAGGTCCTTTATATATATATTCTTCAGCTCTTGGTTGGATGAAGTGCATTTTCTATCAGATTGGCTCATCGGTGCAGAATTATAGAATTACTTGTTAAAAAACAGAAAACTGTTTCATATGACCTTGATACTTGAAGAACAACTTTTTGAATATAAAATCCTTGGTTCACACTTTAGAAAATAGAACGTTAAAAAAAAATGCTGTCCCATTGCTGTATTATATGTCGGTTGGCTTTTTAAAATCTGATGCCATTATGATTATTTTGCCTTTGTAAGTTATTTGTTCTTTCTTCCTGAAGATCTTGAGTTGTTTGTTAGAGAGAGAGAGAGAGAGAGAGAGAGAGAGGGCACGGGAGCCAGCATGGGAAGGGGCAGAGGGAGAGAAAGAGAATTTTAAGCATGCGCCATGCCCAGTCCAGAGCCTGACCTCACCGAGATCATGACCTGAGTTGAAATCAAGAGTTGGATGCTTAACCAATTGAGCCACCCAGGCATCCCTTTGAGAATTCTTTTTTTTTTTTTTTTGAGAATTCTTTTTAAAAAATATTTTGAAATTGGGATGTCTGGGTGGCTCAGCGGTTAAGCATCTGCCTTCAGCTCAGGGTGTGATCCTGGGGTCCTGGGATCCTGGGATTGAGTCGTGTCTCCTCCCCAGCCCCATTGGGCTCCTCCCTCTGCCTGTGTCTCTGCCTCTGTGTGTCTCTCATGAATGAATAAATAAAATCTTTAAAAAATATTTTGAAATCTAATAGTTTTATGAGGATATGTCTCAACATTGGTTGTTATGGGTTAATTTTTCAAGGTTCCCAGCAGTTCCTTTCAATTTGCAAATCTGTTGCTCTTGGAAAGTTTTCTTATATGTTAAATATCAGCTCTGGTTCATTGTTTGGTTTTTCTTCTGGGACTCCAATAATACAAATAGAATTTCTTCTTTGACAATCTTCTGCTACCATTATTTTGTTCTGACTTCTACTTCTTTATCTCATTTTTATTCTCTTCTTTGTTTCTCTGTCTTTCTTCAGTGCCCCTTATTATACATTTATTTGAGTCCATTTTCCCTTGGGCATCTTATAATGTAATCTGTATTTCTAGATAATAGTCTGTTTCTTCCGTTTCTCTCCTGAGTTCAATCAACCTCCTTCATTCTTTCCTAGGTCTTATCTATTTCTATTTAAAAATTTTCTCATCGTAAATTTTGTATATCTTCAAACACTTGTTTTGAGTATATTTAGTTATGTTTAGAGTGCTGTGTTCAGCTTTTTTCTGCTTTGAGGCTGTTTATTCGGGGGTGTGTGTAAAATTTCCTTGGTTGATATGTAATGAAATACATTTTTTGATATTTTGCAATAACTCCGTATGAACTTGCTAATCTTTTCTTGCTAATTTCTGTGGTGCTGGGTGTTTTATCCTTACTTTACTGATCCCTCTTCTGCCAATACTGCGAAGTCCAGATGCTTTCATGGATTTGTTTGGAGAGTGGGGAAAGAGTTGTGTGTCCTTTGATTTTGTCCTTTGTCTAGCAGAGCCATGACATTTCTCCATTTGCTTCCCCTTTGACAGCCAAATATCTAAGATACTTCTTTCTTCCTTTTTGCCTGGTGCTCTCCCCAAATCTGTGTGTTTCAAAGACCATTGCTCAAATCACCATGTACTTTGAAATCCATCCCTTGTAGTCAAAGCTCTGACCTCTCCAGACATGTTTTCACATTTTCAGACTTCAGGTGGACTCCGTCTTTCTATGAGGTCTTCCATCAAGCATAGGCCATCACTAGCTCCCCTCTTCTCTTCTGGTTTCTCTGCCAGTCTGCCCAGGGCCCTGCAGGGTGAGGCTGGGCAAGGATGTGGGAGATGGTGCGCTGTCACTTGTTTCTGTTTGTTTTTACTTACTGGTACTTTTAAGTTTGAGCATTGTATCTTCAAGTTATACTAAGGGTTACTTGGTTTTATGTAAATGTATCTTGCTCTTCTCTTTATTCCATATTATTTTGGGGAGGGGGAGAGATGGGAACCTGCACTGCTACCATTATTGTATCAAGCAATCTGAAGTCTCTCTCAAAATATCTGCTTCTCATCCCTCCAGCTCTGGGCCTTGCTAGTTTGGAGTCCTTGGTACCCAAGCATGAATGCTGATGGACACAGCAGTAGTTCTTTTGAACTGGAAGGGAAGACTGCTACCTTGTCGTTTTGCCTTTTTCGTGCCTTGGAAACAACAGCTCCAGAAGGATGATTGGTCCTGGTGATCAGTGAAGAAACTGTTGCTGCCACACAATGGAAGCAGAATCCCAGGACTGCCAGACCCAGCGATAACATTCACTCAACAAACTAAAGACACTCAGTACAAGCAGACTTACCAAGGACTCACGTCTCTCAGGGATGAAGGCCACTTTACTAGATAAAGAGCCTTGAAGGTTAAAAAAAAATAGAGTGGATTGTAGGAGAAACAAGTTATAAATACGTCTAGGACTGAGAGATAAAATACAAGATGCCCAATTACATCTGAATTTCTTAGAAACTCTTTTCTTTTGGAAGAAGTTTGTCCTAATGTTTGGGACATACTGATACTAAAAAATTATTTGTTGTTTCTTTGAAGTTAACGGGACGTGCTGTACAATATTCTTATTTGCTAAAGCCCCCATTATGGCCTTGTAGCCCATTCCACCATACTTTCTTCCTTGCAAGTAAAATATAGCTTAACCAATATTCTTTCCCATGCCTTTCCCCAGTGTCATATAAAGTACGTTATTGATGATTGCCTTCATAATCCAGTGTTTGTTACAGTAGATTGAGATGTGATTGTGACTCAACTATCCAGCACCTCCACATCAATGAACACTTCCACAACTGCCATGCCAGGGCGAGAGAGGGCCAGACGCTGAGTGCTAGCAGTGAGTGTTCTGCCCCAGAATCAACACTCTACATTCCATTAGCCAGAGCTGAACTCCTGGCCAGGCCTAACCTCAGGGAGGTAGGGAAGGGTATGGATGTACCTGGAAGTGGAGAACCAGTAACTGGTGAGCATTGGTGACATCCAGATGGGTGGCCAGTGGCTGATGGAATTTGGGGTTCTTCCCTCTTGGCAAAGAAGTCTTGGTTGTAAGAGGGGTTGGTGGAGGAGCATGTTGCTGTTGCTATGACCTTCAAGAAGTTTAAATATGAGCAGAGGTACATGGACACCGAGCATGCAAAGGGGTAGACTGTGGTGGATGTCATGGGCTGGCTCACTCATGTCTGTCCCTACCCTCCTAGGCATGCTGAGAGGAGGCGAAACTAAACACTTGAATTACTTGGATATCTCTTAGTCAAATTTAAGTACATGCATGCCTTAGGATTCAGTAATTCTGCTCCTAGTGTGTACCCCAGGGGAAGTGTCACACAGACACATGAGGGGAAATTTGTTTGCCATTTACTGAATTTTTTTGAAGTTAATTTCTAACTTCTTTCACTGATAAATGAAGAAAAGTATTGCACCTTTTGAAATACACCAAATGGATTGAGTACGTACTTAAAAAACATTTTTTCCCTGTCAGTCATTGTCTTATATGCTTAGCATAGATGTCCAGCTTAATAGTGTATGATAACAGTGTTCCTAGAACACAACTGAAGACCTGGTGAATTGAAGAAATGTGAGAGGTGGTACTCGGAGACAGATGTCTATGGAATGATGCACATCCTCTTTTAAGTTGGGAGAATGGAGACCTGCTTCATGAAGAAGCTGGAGGTGCGGGTGGGGGTGGGGAGAACATTTAACAACATAGGGACCAGTCAGGGGAATCCCCTTATGTCTGTTTTGCATATGAGGAACCCTAGAGTAGCCCGTTAAGGCTCTCTGGTTTAATAAAAAAATCATGGAGTCTTATGAAGACTCTTCATAAGTGTTAATAGGGATATTATCCACTTATTTTGGTCGCAGTTTCCAATTTTTAAAAATATTTAGGTAATCTTCTCCCCCTTCCCCAAATCCTAATTCTTGTAGATTCATTAGTGTTGAACCAATGCTTTCTCATGTCTCAATTCTTTGTATATGCATTCTTTTCAGATGTATTAAACAAACAAAAAACCCTTAAAAAAAAAACAGAAGTCGCACAGTCTCCTCTTGCTCAATGTCCTTTATTCATCAGTTGGTTGAGACTAAAATGGAATCGACAGGGATCAAGCTTTTCTAATACTTAGAAGTGTTCTTGTGACTCCAGGACAGCCTTCTTTGCCTGCAGACATGTGTGGCATATTTTTTAAGTGAATTTAAATTATTTTACTTGGCATTCTGAGGAGGTAATTTTACAGGACCTCCGGAGATATGTGGAGACCCCCGGGGGTGTCACAAATCTAAGATTAGAAGTCATGGCTGTGAACAAAGAAGTCTGTTACGTTAGTCCAGACATCTTAGGGGAACTCAAAAATGTTTATGCTTCAACTCCCAATAAAAGCCCAGGCTTGCCTTTCCAAATCCTGCATCTCAAATAAACTTTCCCTCTTCTGGTATTTATACAAAACAAAAAACAAAAAAAACTTGTCCATTTAAGCTTCATACATAATTGGTGATATGCCTCCTGGATGTACTAAAATTTGCTTTCATTCGCTTCTGGACTGGCCGAGAAGGGAGGAGATGGTTATTTAAAAGAGAATTCCCTATTTATTTGACAAAAAAACAAAAAACAAAAAAAAAACAGTTAATATATTAATGTGAAATAAACCCTGTTTGCACCTTTATTTGTTTGCTGAAAATGTGAAGTAGTAAAAACGAAGTGACTGGGAAAAAAGAAAAGGTGGCTATGAAGACCTACAGTACGATGTTTTTTTTGTTGTTGTTGGTTTTTTTTTTTTTTTTTTTTTTGGAGCAGCTCACTCTTTATTAATGGAAGGCCCTGGGTCACTTGGAGCTGGTGTACTTGGTGATGGCCTTGGTGCCCTCAGATACAGCATGCTTGGCCAGCTCTCCGGGCAGCAGCAGACGCACCGCCGTCTGGACCTCCCGGGATGTCAGTGTGGTCCGGCCCGAGTACTGGGCCAGCCGGGCAGCCTCGCCAGCCAGCCGTTCAAACACATCGTTCACAAATGAGTTCATGATGCTCATGGCCTTGGAAGAGATGCCGATGTCCGGGTGCACCTTGTAGATATACATCAAGTAGGTTTCCTTGCACCGGCTACGCTTTTTGCACTTCTTATCGCCAGAACCACGGCCCCTGCAGCCCCTGGACTGCGGCTGCTGCCCATGCTCAGCGCCCACCCTCCTGCTCCTCCTAATAGGAGGTCCACTGTGGCATATTTGTGGTGGGGGTGGGAGAGTCAGAGGCCATCTGGGGCCCTTACACAGGCCCTTTACCTCAATCTTACACTAAGGATTAACACTACCTCCTACATCTGAGGACATTTTCTAGACTTCCCTGTGCTTGAGGTCTGTGGGAGACATATGGCCTACTCACTGGATGCCCTCTGAATGATGTGGGCAGAGGAAACCAGGCCGGGGCCATTTGGCAGCTTTGGGAGCTCAGCCCTTCTGTAGCAGTGCCAGCACGCTCAGGTTTCGTGGGTGTCAAGGGGCGGTACTGGCAGGCCCACCCACGTTCCGGGGTCCAGGCCCAGCATCTGGGCACTGAGAGGAACTGGACTGCAGGCAGGGTGGTCTATTCTGGAACTTGGCAGTGCCGAGGCTGGCTCCCGGAGGCACCCCTTCTCTGGCCTTCCCAGACACCTTGGAAGTAGTCAATTATCTTAAATCCCTGTCTGCTGCAAACAGCTGGACAAGCTTGTTTCCTAGAACCAACCCCTTCCTGATTCACATGTGCCTCAGATCACATGAGTTACTGCCGTACCTCAGCCCTTTGACAGACCTCCTGACCTGACCTGCACCAGCCCTGCTTGTCCCAGGCCCTGCTTCCCGTTCCCATCCTGCCACCATCAAGAGGGGAAGGAATGGCTTCCAGGAACCTGTGGGCTGGGAGTCTGAGGCAGGGGCCACAGAACAGACCCTTCGCCAGTAGAACAATTAGGCCCCAGCCCTCGGTCCTTTTCCGCCCAGCACTGCAAATGGCCGCTCCTGCAAGCTCCCGAGGGCTGGCCCAGGGCAGGGAGGCCTGGGGACTCGGTGGCCCTCTGGTCCGTACAGGTTGCGCTTTGACGATGTGGCAATAGAAACCTGGTCCGAGATGACAAAATACGATTGCTAACCAGCTGGGTGACCACAGGAAAATCATTCAACCCCTCTGGCCTACAGATTTCCTCATCTGTGGGGCCCTGCTAGCTGTTGCAAGCACGAAGAAAGGCAGTGAATGTGGAAAATACCAGCTCAGTGCCTGGTAGCAGAGTCGGCCTCAAAATACTTGAGCCCAAACTATCTGACATGTTTGGAAAGAGGATGAGGGGGACTCGTTTCTCACCAGGAAGATTCTTAGGTCTGCAGGTTGTGTTGGGGTGAGGAAATGTCAGCTCATAGTTAGCCCACATCATGGGGCTACTCTCTCTTAGCTCCCAAACTCTACTGATGGGCCCTCCTAGATCTGGGTCCCGTCAACAGTGTGGAGAGCCCCCACCAAGGAAAGGGGCCGCTGCCGTCCTAGCCAGCCTGAGCTCCCTGGGGCAGGGACCCTACAAGCCTCTGGAACTGAAAAGCACTGGCCACTCGGTGAAGAGGCCCAAGTCCAGGAGGCTCGAGTTCCTAAGCTACTGCAGGGCTTTGGGCCAAGGCCCAACTCTCTCAGGGAGGCAGAGATAAGGGTATTTTTTCTCCTACCTGCTGGGCAGGAAGAAACTCTGGAACCCTGCACTAGGGGGGTATGGAGGTTCCTAGTCTAGAAGTACTCCTGGAGCCTCTCCTCCCCCGCCCCAGTGTGCATGCCCCCAACCAGGGCTCAAAAGAAAACAAACCAGTGAATGTCATCAGTGAACTTAAGTTGCTTGTTTTTTTAGGAAAGAAACCACAGGACTGTGTTCTGGGCCTCTGTGCCCTCCTTGGGCAAGCCCCTCTGAGGACCTGAGCTGGCATCCATGTTCAGACAGTGGCTGACAGCCCACGGAGGTAGTCCCCAGCCAAGGGCAGCACAGCCCAGTCATCTGTCCGCAGGGCCACCGGCACCCCGTCCACCTGGGCCGCCTCCAGTCGCAGCAGCAGTCTTGAGTTGGGGGGCAGGTGGATGGCCACATGGTAGCTGGTGGGGGGCTGGGCCACCACCACAAAGGGCTCCAGGTGGTGGGACACCAAGGCCTCCAGCCCCTGTGGTCCAAGAGGGCACCAGAGGCTACTCTCAGCGCCCTTGGGAAGGCAGGAGTCCCAGAGCTCCTCAAAGAAGCCCTGCTTGTCCCCCTCAGGGGACTGAGGGAAAGGCAGAAAAAGGTCAGCAAAGGTCACAAGCAGAGGTGGCAGGTGGGCGTGGCGTGTGAGGCCGCTGGGTGTGGTGTACAGGGCACGCACATCCAGATGCGTGGGAGCCGGGCGCCGGGGCTGCAGAGGCAAGAGCAGGGGACGGCAAGGGCGGCCAGGGTACAGGCAGGGCACATGGACGGCCTCCAGGGGTGCGTAGAGCTGTCCTTCCACACGGAAGCGTAGCTCCAGAGAGTACACTGGCTCTAGCACTTCCACCTGGAGCTGTAGCACGGGGACTGGGCCCTCGGCTCTGCGGGGCCCCACGCTTAGCCGAATTGGGGCTGGGGCCTCCTGCACCATCAGCGCAGCAGCAAAGCCCTGGTTCTCGGCCACCAATGAGGAGGCCGCGGGTGCGGCCAGCGAGGGTCCCAGGGCCACCCCCAGCTTGGGCCCCGCAAGGTGGGCCAGGAGGATGTAGTAGAGGCGTGCACGGTCCCGCCCGTCAGGGTCCTCCAACTGCCTGGCCAGTGCCTGCAGCAAATCGGCCAAGCCTTTCCCAACACCCGCCCGCAGCAAGGCCCGGCAGACCTGTAGCAGGGCCTGCTGGAGGTCCCAGTCCGTGCAGCGAGCAGCCGCAGCTCGCAGGAAGCCTAGGGTGGCACTCTGAGCATTCCCATCTGCCACTTTTGCCAGTATCTGCAGGTGCCAACAAAGAGCCTCGTCCTTGCCTGGCCTGGCCACCACCTCCTGCCGTAATACCACTCTCAGGGGCTCCCCCAGCTCAGGGCCCACCCTGTCCAAGAGATCCACAAAATGGGGAGCCAGCGCAGGCCGGGACTGGTACAGCTGGGCCAGTCCACGGGTCAAGGGTGTCAGCACAGCAGGCTGCATGGCTAGGCAGCGAACAACCAGGTATGAGGCCTGGAAGCAGAGAGTGGCCAACGCCCGAGGGCCCCCATCCAGGGCTGCCCTCTGCCGCAGGCCAGCCAGTAGCTCCTCCAGGTAATGCTGGGGGCTCCAATCTTGGGCTTTCTCCTCCTTTTCTTCATCGTCCGCACAGAGCAGGCAAAGCAGATGCAAGCGGGCCAGGAGGGCCATCGGGTCATGCAGGAGGCTGGGCAGGAGGCCACGGCATAGCCGGGGCCCGAGCAGCAGTGGAGCGGCCTCCTCACCTGTGGGGCCTAGAGGCCAGTTCTCCGGGAAGCTCAGCAGGCAGTGCAGGTAGAAGAGATGGGCGGACAGGGGCAGGGCTGGGTGCTGGGCAGCCAAGGTGAGCCGACGGAGCAGCAAGGCCTCGTCCTGAGCCGTGAACAGTGCTTCACCAAAGGCTGCCTTGAGTGCCAGAATGGCATGCAGCAGCGTCAACTGTGCCGTGCCCAGCAGCCGTACCAGCTGTGGCTTGAAGAGCACTGGAGGCTGTCCCCGAAGACCCCGCAGAGCCCAGCCCAGCAGCCACAGGAGCTGGGCCTGAGCCACAGGAGTGAGCAGGTAGGAGGTGTCCAGGAGCTGGGCCACGGCAGCCCGCAGCTCCCGGGCCTCCTCAGGACTGGGCTCCAGTACAGCAAGGCCACACTCCTGCACCTCAGCGGCCGGCCAGCCAGGTGCCTGGGGCTGCAGGTGGGCAGCCCCCTCCTCAGCTAATGCCCAGTTCCAGGGAATGCCCACAGCGGGAGCATCCCCGGCCACGAGCAGGCCCTGTAGGCCAGCCCTGGCTCTGGCCTGTATCAGCAAGGCGTTGCGCAGGGCAAGCGCCAGCAGCAGGCTGAGCGGCTGGACCGGGCCTTCCTGCCCAAGCAGGCCCCGTAGCAGCCCCAGGCGGCCACCCAGCAGCCCAGGCTTGCAGCTCTCCAGCTCCCGCAGGCACTCGCACGCTGTGGCCTGCAGGGAGCGCTGCTCCGAGGCGGGGCCAAAGCCTCGCCCCAGATCGCTGCCGGAGGCCAAGCCGAGAAGCAGGGGCAGGAGCCGGAGGGAGGCTGCAGAGGTGGGGCCCAGCGCATCTCCCGCCGCCAAGGCCGTGGTGGCCGCCAGCAGCAGGGGCCGCCGCAGGGCCGAGGGCCGTGGGGGCAGAAGGACCAGGGTGTCCAACAGGGAGGTGGCGGCTGCCTCGGCCGCAGCGGTGTCCGGCCAGAGCTGGGCTGGGTACTCCAGGCTCAGGGCCAGCAAGGAAACCTGGGGATGGGAGATTTGGGTGGGAATCACGGAAATGAGGCTCAGGGCGCGGTGGACGGAGCTGACCAGATGGGCCAGGGCAGGGGGTGCACGCAGAGCCTACCTTGGTCTGTTCGCTCAGCTTCTCACTCCTCAGTTCGCTCAGCAGGTCACAACCCAGATCTTCACCCTCGGGACCGGCCATGAAGGCGGACGGGCTGGCCCGGAAGGCGCCCAGGCGCTGGGCCCAGGTTTCCCTGCTCCGGGGTCCCATGGTCCCGCACCCCGGGCCCTGCAAAGAAGCGAGGGAAGGTCAGGCCCGTGGCCGCCAGAGGGCGCCCGAGCACCTGCGCGCACCCCGAAGGGGCCACCGACACCCCAGGGCCGCTTCTCGAATCCCAGCTGCCCCCTGCCCCGCGCAGACGCCAGGGGGACCCCGCGCCTGAACCCCAAGACGAAACCGAGAGGTTTCGGGGGCGACTCCAGGGCGGGCAGCCAAGGGTCCCCGCGGGGCAGGGCCGCCGGCGCGCGGTGCGTGCCGAGAGCTCATTAGGCCGCCCGCCCGCTGCCGGCACCGAAACCACAGCGCCGCCCCGGCCCCCGGCGCCCGCGGTAACGGGCCCGGCGCTCTCACCGCGTCTGACTCAGCCGCCGCGGGCGCTCGGGCCGGCCGGCTCCTTCCGGGCGGCGGCGCGCGGCGGGGCGGGGCGGCAGGGGCGGGGCGGGGCGCGCGGCGCGTGGGCGGCAGGGGCGGGGCCGTAACGGGGCCGCTCCCCCTCCCGCCCCGCCGACAGGTGCCGACTCGCCGGTTTCGCCGGGGCTGAGTAACTGTCCCGCTGCGCGCAGCGCCCCTTCCCCGAAACCGCCGCAGGCCCGGGCAGAGCTGGTGGGGCTGGTGGGCCCGCGCTCCGGCTGCCGGGGTCCCGTCCGCGCGCGCCCTGCGATCCCAGGGCCTCCCACGGCTCGGCGCCCGCCGGGCCCGCGAGGATGACGACCAGCGCGCCCCCATCCCCGCGGGCGTCCGGGCGCGGCGCGGCGCACCCTGCGGGGGGAGTGGGGTGCGGGTCTTTGGGCTCCCGGGGTGCCCGCTGCGGGGTGTGCCAGGTGCGGTCCCGGGGCGCCCGCAGGAAGCGCTGCTCGCGGCCCCGGCAGAACCGGTCGGGCGGGCGCCTCAGGGCTTGGCTTCGCTTCTCTGACGCCAGCCCCGGTCCCCCACCGGCTGGGCTTGGGGGCGCGGAGCCGGCGGCGCCGGGGTCACGGCGGGCGGAAGCTGGTGACCTTTGCCTTAGGCCGCACCGGCAGCCGCGCCAGGGTACAGCTGGGAGGGCAGCTGGGCAGGGCAAGGCCCTAATCCTGGGTGAAGGCGGGAAGCAACGGGACGCAGACGTGCAGAGTGGCAGGGCCCGGGAGGTCACGGGGCTCACGCCTGCGAGCCCAGACCTGGAAACCGCGACCTCACCACTGAAGACCTAGGGCCAAGCAGGGCATCGACCCAGCATTCTTGAATTCCAGAGGGCTGGATCGGAGCTGTCTGGGGACACTAAGGGGGGCTTGCCTGGGGCTCCTGAGCTCTGGACTGCGCCGCAGATGCCCCATTGACAGGCTTCCAGGACCCAGAACTGCGGGGTGCAGGCCACACGGGCTACAGTAACACCTTTGGCTATAATTAGGCGGCTTTGAAGATGAAACAGACCTGAGCCCCCATGTTAGCGCTGCCAACCAGTTTCTCTCCTTTCTCCAGGCTTCGCGGGCCCCTCCCTACCCCATCCTGTTGTCCTCCAGATAGGAGGTGGTAGGGAGTGGTGGGGCAGAGAGAGCTGGAAATGAGGCTGTCTGGGTGCCCACAGTGCTGGGGATGCCAGGGGGATGGAGACAGGGATCCACCCCGAGGGACAAGTCCAGCTGGAAAGCCCAGTCCCAATTCCTCTGGGCCCTGGCTCCATAGTTGACTCACAGGCGGCAGCCCCAAACCACTTCCCTCTAGGTGCCTCAGTTTCCCCATCTATAAAATGGGAGTGATGACTCCCGCCCAAGGGACTTCAGGGTGGGGCAGCCTGGCTAATTAAACCTAAGATGAAAGAGGCCAGGATGAGAGCAGCCCTGGGAGGGAAGGCAGCTTGAGGGTAACAAGGAGCCTGTCTGGTTTCCCTGTCTGAGGCCCAGAGGGTGCTGATAACTACACACCCCTAGCCCTCACCACTCACAGGGAGGGAGGAATGATTATTAAACCTCTTTTACAGCTGAGGAGACAGGCTTCAAAGGGTCAGGAAATCTACCATTGGCTTTGGCCCTCATTCAGCCTCTGACAAGTCGCCAGCCTTTCTGAGCCTTGGCTCCTTGGGGTGAGGGGTCTGGAGGGAGGGAACCTGTGTTGGTTCCCAATGTGGTGGTGGGTGCATCCACATGGACTTCCAGGCTCAGAGCAACCTGGTGTACCCCAGGGATGGGTACCATTCACAGATGAGGCAACAAAGGTCCAGAGAAATGCAGTCACTGCCCAAAGTCACAGAGCTCCTAACTTCAACAAACAGCCCCCCACTGCCCCTGACTGGGCCGTCCTTCTTGCACCAGCTACCCTCAGCCCTCTTGGGTGTCCAAGTACTGGGATAGGCCTTCCCCTTACCTGCCTGCCCCCATGTCCCTGTGCTGTTCTCCTGTGGGAGGGTGGCACTGGTCTGTCTCCAGCACAGGCCAGACAGAGTTAAGCTCAGCCCACCAGCACTGAGGGCAGGAAGACTCCCTGAATCTGCAGTCAGTGAGCCTGCCCAGGAAAGTGACCTCCTGGCCCGAGAGGGCCCAAGTATGGGCTGCAGCCAGATGGCTGAGCAGGGACCTCCCCACTCCATGTTCACACCTCATTCCTTCTCTTTCTGATGAGTTTCCAGCTTCCCCAGTGTAGCCCAGCTCTGAGGGGGATGCCAGACACCAGGCTTGAAAAAGGGAAAGTCAGTTTCCGGAGGGGTCTTGAGCCTCAGTTTTCTCATTTGTAAAATGGGGACATAACCAACCCATCTTCCCAGCACTGGTTGCTCACTGGAGATATAGGGATGGTTTAAAATGAAAACATCAATAGGCAAATCTAGAGAGAGAAAGCAGAGTCATGGATGTCAGGGGTGAGAGGAAGGGAGGGATGGGGAACAACTGCTGTGTACAGAGTTTCTTTTGGGTGATGAGAATGTTCTGGAAGACGGTGGTGATGGCTTCATGACTCTGTGAAGATATCAAACCCCTTGAATTGTATACCTTAAAAAGGTGAATTTTATAGTATGTGAATTATATCTAAATAAAGCTATTAAAATGGTGTTAAAAGAAAGAGGTCCCTTGTATATAGGATTTACACTGGGTGGGGGGGAGGGGGACAGGGGACAACAGACAACAAACGGGACCAACCAAAATTTCACAGACTAAAAGATGCTGCAAGGACAACAGAATAGGGTAATGGGCTGGAGGTGGCTGGGGACAAGGATTTAGCTGGGGTGCTCAGAGAGGCCTCTCAGAAGAGGGGACACTTGCCTGGAACCTGAATGACAAGAGGTAACCAGTCATCAAGTGGGGGAAAGCATTCCGCGTGGAAGCCACAACGGAGGAGAGGCCTGAGCAGGGCCAGGCTCTGTCAGGCTGGGTGGATGATGGGCAAGCGGCATGGCTACAACGCACAGAACCAGTAGAAAGGGAGAGGCGCGCAGCCAGGAACTCAGTGGGGACCAGAGCGCACCAGGCCTCCAAGACCCTATTCCACCTGCCAGGGAGCCACTGCAGGGCTTCAGCTGAGGGGAGACAGCTGACTGGGGGTGTGGGAAGGGGGCTAAGGTTGCTCAGGAGGCTGTCTTGCGGCCAGGTGAAATGTGACGGACGGGTCTTGGACCAGGGCAGCAGCTGCAGGGATGGAGGTGTGGGCAGAGGCCGGATGATTTGGGTGCTCCCAGGAGTTGGCAGTGGGTTGATGTGGAGGGTAAGGGAAGAGGGGGACAGATGACTCTGGTCTTTGGCCCTGAGTACTTGGGAGCTGATGGTTCCAGTCTCTGCGATGAGGATGGAATAAAGTCTGGCGGCCACTGTGGAGAGCCTCACCTGGCTCCTTGGCCTCCTCCAGCAGGAACCTTTTGCTTCTCCCTGCACTGACCCAGAGGCTCCAGATGGCCCTGGAGACTTCCTCCTCGGGCTACTGCCCCCCAGCTGCGCCTAAGGAGCCTTCTGCCCACCCTGACAGCGGGAGGGTTGGGAGGCCCACAAGCCGAACTTAGCAGAGGTGGAGGAGTTGGTGTCCTCACAGCACTCATGGTTTCTCAGGGGCTTTGCAGCTCCGGAGGCTGTTGTTAAACAGGGCTGGAAGGGCCACTGTTTGAGCCACTCAGAAGCCTTGGTGGCCAGGGCACAATCAGCCTGCTTTAAGGCTGAATCCATTTTCAAAGGCTGCTAGACTTCCGGGCAAAAGCAAATCAACATCTCTGGACTGCTGTGAGGAACAGAGCTGGAACTAGGAGCCTGACTTTACAGATGCTTAAACTGAGGCCCTGATAGGTTAGATGGCTTGGCTTGAGTCCCCAGACACTAAAAGTATGGGGCAGCCCTTTCCTGCTTGTCCTCTCAGCACATCTCATGCCCAGAAGAACTTCTGCCTTCAGCCTCTCTAGCCTCCCTGCCACCCAGCCCCTGCTCCACCTTCACCCCCTCAGGGCTCCCCTACTAAGCTTTCTCTGAGAACAGGAAGGGGTTATTCCAAGCCTTCTCCATCTAACTTCTGCCCCAGCTCTCTCTGGGCTTCTCAGGCCAGAGCGCAGCACCACTGGAGTCGGCCACCACTCTTGGGGAGCGTGGTCCTTGCTCACTTGCTGGAGTTCTGCCTTCCTTTACACCCCCGTCCACTATGCCAACAAGAGAGGTCCACACAGAACACCTAGAATCAGAGCTCGTGGCTCTGTCTGCAGATGGCCCAGGCTACCAGCACCTCCTGCTTGGACAGTTGCAGTAGCCTCCTTGCTGGTCTCTCTACTACTCTGTTCTACCACAGCCGACCCCAAGGCTTCCTACCACACTGAGCCTCACATGACATGGCACACGGCCTCTTCAACCTCAGTTCCCACACCCTCCTATCTCCTCCCAATATCACCACCTCGTCTTTTGGTTCATCTCACATGCACAAGGCTCACTCTCACTCTGGCTCCTACCTTTTGTTCAGATCTCAGCATCCCCACCTGTCACCATCCCATCACCAAAGTCATGGATCTCACTAAGAGTTTCCTTTTTTTTTTTTTTTTTTAAGATTTTATTTATCTGACACACACAGAGGGCATGTGCATAAGCAGGGGGAGCAGCAGGCAGAGGGAGAGGGAGAAGCAGACTCCCCACTGAGCAGGGAGCCCCATGCAGGGCTCAACCCCAGGACCCTGGTATCATGACCTGAGCTGAAGCCAGATGCCTGACCAACTGAGCCACGTAGGTGCCCCTAAGAGTTTCCTTCTTTCTCTTTCTGCCTTGCATCACAGAATCATCAGTGCCAGGCAAATGGTAGGCTTTCGATATTTGTTGACAGAATTAAGGACCTAATGGATGATGTCTGACACTCTGTGAACAGAGCAGAAGGTGCCTGCCCTCATCCATGAGGCTCACAGGTTAGCTTGGTGTTTATCCAAGTTCATGCACATTGTCTCGTTCCAGAGCTGCTAGTGAACCACAGACTACACACCAGCAGTCTATGGGGCAAATCTGACCCATAATGGTATTTTGACTCACCCACGGCCAAGTCCCGGGAGCTCCCAAATCATCCGGCCTCTGCCCACACCTCCATTCCCGCAGATGCCGCCCTGGTCCAAGGCTTGTCACGTTTCACCTGGTCACAAGACAGCTTCCTTCCATGTTTGTTTGTTTTAATTTGAGCCAACTTTTAAAAATTGGTAGATTTCAGGGACGCCTGGGTGGCTCATTGGTTAAAACTTGGTAGATTTCACATACAAATCTGGATTTTTGGCTTCTTTTTGAAAATGGACAGATGTGGCCACATTGGGTTTCTGTGCTCAAATGACATGATTGTCACTGCCCCTTTAGATAGACACATTCTCCACCATCCCCACTACTCTATCTCTTCCTGACAGCCAGTGTCAGTTGCCTTTTATCACCAGCCCTGCCCCGTTGCTTTCCTTATAATAAATTTACTCTGTATCCATGCCTCTACCAAAAAGTCAGAACAGAAAAGGCTGAATGGGTCACATGAGTCAAGAAAAAGAGATATTCATTCATGCAACAAATATTTATCGATAATCCACTAGTGCCAGGTATAGCTGTAGATACTGGAGACACAGCCTCTGGACAGCATGGGACTATCCCTCTCTCTGAACATTGTGTAACATTCTTTCCACAATTGGAGACATTTGAGTTGTTTCTCACCCACCTACTCCCCCAACAAGAAAGATTCCTTCTTGTCCAAGGTCATCTGTGAAGACTTAATTTCCACTAAGCACCTACTGTGTAACACGCCCCTGTCAGGGTCTGGTATAATGAAACGTTCAATAAATATTTGTTGAATTGATTAACCAAATTTACCTTCTAGACAGACTATTGGTCAATGTTGTTTCTCCAGGATTTATTCAAAATTCAAAAGGTAAGTACATAGTAGGTGCTCACTTCATGCCAGCTGAATAAAAGGGTGCAGGTAAGAATGGAGAACTGAGGGGATCCTGGGTGGCTCGGGTTTAGTGCCTGCCTTCAGCCCGAGGCGTGATCCTGGATCCCCGGGTGGAGTCCCACATGGGGCTTCCTGCATGGAGCCTGCCTCTCTCTCTCTCTCATGAATAAATAAATAAAATCTTTAAGGAAAAAAAAATGGAGAACCGATAAAATACATTTGGGCCGCAGGAAGGTAGAGCCCTGGGAGAGGAAGAGGCAAGCAGCCCCACCGCCACCACTGTCACTGGATCCCACAGTGACCCCAGGAGGTAGGTGACAGGATTCTTAGGTGCTAGACTAGGAAACAGGTTGGAGAGGAAAGCCCCTTAGCTAAACTCACAGGCCCCAGGAGGGAGTGTAGGAGGAGGCCCAACTGCCCCGGAAGTGCAGACTCTGCCCACCCACCCAGGGGGGGGTCCTGTGAGACCCCCTAGGGGGGATGGCAAGGGCCTGCCCCAAATTCGGTCAGGAGCCTTCTGCTCCTCTTTGACTCCTGACTTTGGAATTTTGTGATTTTGTGAATAGGACTCATTTGCTCTTAATCGGTTCCAGGAAACATTTAACAGGTGGGAAAGGTATCTGTGTGGTGGAGATCCCGAAATGTTTATTTTATATGTGGGAAGGAGGAGAGCTAAAAAGAGGAAGGGGTCCCATTCCAGACTTCAGTAGGCCAGCTGGTAAGAGAAGCCCAGATGCCAAAGTGTCACAGTAATTTGGAAGGCAACAAGCCCTCGGATGGAGGTTGGGCCTCCCTCCAGCTAAGCCTGGGGGCTGGGCAGAGCATGCTGAAGGTCTGGGGGTAAGGGGGAGGGTGTGTGTGTCCCAGGCTGAACCTCAGCCAAAGGTGGGCTGGGGGGGGGGGGGGGTGGAGCAGACGGGAGCCCTCTGCCTGCAGTGGCTCCAACGGCAAACGAGGTTGGGCCTGACTTCAGAGGGCCTCGGCCTCGCCGCACTTGAAATCTGGACATTCGGGGCCAGGATGAGGGTGTTTGCGGGTGTGTAGGACTAAGGCACTGCGGTCTTTCGGATCTCAGTGGACTCAGGTTTAAATGCCCCTTCCTCCACGAAGCCTTCCACACTTCCCTGGTCAGAGAGCGGCTCTGGGCAGTGATCAGGGATCAGCTCTCCGCTTTGTACTGTGGCCGCCTTGTCCCCGCGGGCCCGCCCACCGGCCTACGCGCCCCTGGAGCCTCGCGTGCCTTCCCGCACGGAGCCAGAGCCCAGCAAATACTTCTGGGCTGAACCACGAATTGCTCAGCCGGGCCTTGGGGATCCGGGCCGCCCGGGCCCAGGCCCGGTTCAGCAAGTGTGGGCGGGCCGCCGGCTCCCGCCCGACGGCTCCGTGCCTCCCCAGGCGCCCGGGACCCGCAGAATCGGGCCGGCCCCGTCGGGCGAGTTTCATTTCATCACCTGCAGAGCGTGCGAGCGCGGGTGCACATAACGTTGCCCCCGCCGCTCCTCGGCTCTCTGAAACTCCGAAGCTTCCGTTTGCCAACGCTAGCGCTCCGGGTTGGGAGGTCCCGGGAGGGCGGCGGCCCGGCCGGCGGGGCAGCCGGGTGCTGGGTACCCCGCGCCGGCACGCACTCCCCCGTCGCCGTCCCCGCCCTCGCCCGGCCACCCCGCCCAGGCCGCGAGGCCACCTCACCCGCAGCGGAATGGAAACCGGTTCGACAGGTAACAAATAGGTGGGTTGTCACCGTTATTTCCCAACGCATGCGCCGTCGCTCCCCCGGACGCTCCAAGCTAATTAGCTCAGATCACCCCCCCACCCCGCCCCAGCCACCGACACACACCGCCGCGAGCCAATAAAGCGTGAACCCGTCCGTCCGGCTCGCACTTTAAGACTTCCCGAGCGGCCGCGGGGGACGCCAGTCGAGCCGGGAGACGCTTACCTGCCGCCTCCCCGCCGCCCGGCGCACCTGGCTGCAAGGCCTCCGCTCGGAGGGCGGGCGGCGACGGCCCCGCGGAGTTGCCAACGGGCGCGCGCCGTCCCGGGCACGGTCTCCCCGCAGAACGTGCGGGCACTTCGGCGACTCCTTCCCTGACCCGCACGCTCCCCTCCCCCGCCCCAGTCGGCCCGGGAAAGGTGCGACCGCTCCCGGCTCCAGTTACGGAAGCGGACGGTTCCGGGCCAGGAGGATTCGAAAATGCCCCGCGCGTTTCTGGTCAAGAAGCCGTGCGTCTCCACGTGCAAGAGGAACTGGAGCGAGCTCCCCGACGAGGAGCGCGGCGAGATCTACGTGCCAGGTGAGGCCAAGCCCGCGGCCGCGAGCCCTCCACTGCCTGGTGCGCGGCGCGAGCGGCGGGGGCCCGTCCGGGCGGCGGGAGCGCAGAGCGCAGCGGCGCGAGTCAGGCGGCGAGCGCGGCCGGGGCGCCCGATTTAATGTTTAAGCGGCCGCGGCCCCGTTAGCCCGCGGCGCTGGAGGAGGGGAGCGGAGCCTGGCGGCGGGAGAGGCGCCGGCTGGGGGCGGGGGCCGCCGGGAGGGGGCGAGAGCGGTTCCCAGGCCGCGCGGCGGGGCTGGGGGCAGGCGGGTCCGTGGCGCACCGGCCCGCGCGGTGCCGCCCTCCCCTGCACCGGCCGGAGCCGCGGCGCAGGGGAGGCAACGGGGTGTGTCACCGCTCAGGCGACCCTCCACTCTCACGTCGTAAATCCAGAAAGCTGGGACTTTTATGAGGCGGGAGGAGGGCACTGGAGCGATGCCACTTGGGGGGGGCAGGGAGCGAGCTAAAGTTTCGGCCTCAATTGGTGCAAAATGTAAGAGAAGACTCATTTAAGTCACCTTCACTGATCTCTCCATTTTCCCACACTCTGGTGGCCAGAAGGTCGTGTTGGGGGGAGGGGTGCCCGGCCAGCCGCCCCACAGAGTGAGCTGAGATAGTGGGGAAGGCGCCCGGCTCTACCCCGGCTTGTCCGGAGGACCGAGGTGGGATCAGGTCTCACCACTGGTAGAAACGCGCCTACTTGCAGAGGACGTGGTTGCAGAGGACACAGTTGAGTGGAAAGTGTTTTTAAGGAGCCCGGCCCACAGCCTGGGGACCAGGCCCCCGGGGCGGCTGGTGCACCCAGCTTGTTTTTGGAGGACGCCTTGACAGCGCCCGGGTCACCTTTGAATGAGTAACCCGAGTTGTTTCCCTCTCCAGTGGCATCTTTCCCTGGAGGTCCTGAGAACACTTTAGTGCCTTCTGTCCCCCACCAACCAGAAAATCTTGAGTCAGGAGAAAGCCAGCTTCCCTCGGAACTCCCCCTCCCCTCGCCTTGGGGGTGGGGCGGGGGCTGCGCAGCACACCCTGCCCAGCGCCTCCAAGGGGTGGGGGGGGAGGTTGTAATTAACCAACCGACTTTGACCCTTGATCCGCAGGCTCCGTGGCACCGCCCCAGGCCTTGTAGAAAAGCGGTGAAATGAGGGCAGTGAGGGGCCCTGTAAGGGCCCTTGCCTCAGTTTCTCCCCTGAATAAATTGGTGGAGATAGTGGAAGTAGTGGTGAGATCTCTGTGGCCTGATCCGCCAGGATCCAATGGCCTGTGGAGCTGATGGGATGTTTCACAGCTTAACTTTATCTCAGGCGCCTTGGCGCTGCCTCTACAGCCTCCTTAAAACAAGGGGAAACTGAGACCAAAAGGCAGGTGAGCTGCCTGCTTACCTGAGGTGGATTAGGGTGTGGGCGCAGGATTCTGTTTGTAGTTTCCTGCCTGACCAAGTTCGCTGGCAGGAGGGTTGGGGTTGATGGGTGCTCTACCTCCAGAAGCACCAGGAGAGGAACGGAGCCCCCCTCGGCTCCAGTCTCCTCCCTCACCTGTGTTTGTCTTGCTGCTTAGCTACTCCTTCGGATCTGATAAACCGAACTTGCACTGTGTGAAAGGTGAGCCGAGCCTTGCGGGAGACTCCGTGTGCTGTTATTTTTAGTTTTATTTCACATCCCAATCAGTAACAGATCATGTGTTGACTCTTACAAAGGACAAAGAAATTCCGTTTGTTCAAATCATTGACTTCCTAGCATCCCAACACAGTTCTGGTGGCAGCAGCTAGTGGGAGTGGTGGGGGAAGCCTACCCCCCAGGGGCTGTCTCATCAGGTGACCCGGAGGAGGGCTTCTGGGTGGTCTGTGCCCCCGGCTGCTGCTGTCCAAGTGACCAGAGCTGTGCCGGCCTCTCACTCCACAGGATGGGCCCCGGTCGGGGTAGGGGTTGAAATGCGGAGGGCGCAGGTGAGAATCTGCCCCCGTCATTCTGCAGAGGGATAGTCCTATGGAGTGAAGCAAAGGGTAGAAGACAAAGCACTAATTTAACCTCTCAAAGCCATGTGGCCCACTGGAGAGTTTTCCCACAGGTTTTGGAAGTGAGAAAGGGAATGTTCTCGGGCCACGCTTGGGTGCCTCAGATGGCTGGAGAGTGGGGAGTGTGTTTTGTGGTGGCTTGTCCCCTGACTGAGCCATTCCATCACTAGCCGACCATGACCCCAGGAGCTGGCTGGGCACGTTTCCTTCACCCCACCTCACAGACTCAGCACGTTGTGACCGGCTAAGCATTGACCCCGTTCCCACTGGGAGAAGCCCTGGGGGAGCTGGGGAACAGAGAAGCGTTAGCAGTCTGACCTCCCTGACAGGGCCCTCTGAGACCCTTAAAGCATCTGAGAGGCCCTGGAAGGAGACATTTTTACCGACTGAAGCTCAGGGCTCCAGTCTGACCAGCACTCCAGCCTCTCTCCCTGGGGCACAATTCAAGAAGTTCCCACCCCCAGGATAGAACCTTTTCCTGGCCTCACTCTCCTGTCAAAGCCAAGGGAAAAGCCCAGAAGTGGGCACATGGGGCTGAAAGGTCGTAGTGGAAGGGAGATTGCAGGCTATCCTGGGATATCCCATCTGGGCCCAAGAGCCTGGCCTGAGCCCTGCACTCCCCGCCCCTCATCTCCCAAGGCATTTCTCCTTTGTTATGTCAATATTAATGTGCAGGGAGTAATGCTGGCTTCTTGGGGAGGGACCTAAGCACCTGGGCCCAGGGGCTAAATTCCATCTTTTGGACTGAAGGGGAGGCTGAAGAAACAGATGAAGCCCCATGCTCCCAAGCCCTTGGCTGAGCCACCACCAAAAGCCAGTAAGGTACTTGAGGGTAGAGGAGCCTGGGAGCAGCCTGGAAGCAGAAATGATGCACTTCCAGATGTGGACATCCCAGGGCCTCTTCCAGGCCCCCTGGCATTGGGGCCTCTGTAGCCTGTCCTCCCACTTCACGACCACCTGCCTACCCCGGGGAGGCAGCCAGGCCAAGGTATGGGACACTGGAGCTGCTCAGCCCGGCTCTGATTAGGCAGTGCAGGAGCCGGAGCTGCTTTTGGGCCAGGCCAAGGTGGGACAGGCTCCTCAGTCGGCTCTGGGCCGCAGAGCACAGGTGTGCAGGTGGCAGGGAGTGGGTGCTGCGGAGGATGAGGACTCGCCTGAGGGTCGCTCTTCTCATTCCTGGGAAGTGCTGGCAGCAAAGGACATGTCTGCCATACTCTCCAGGGAGCAAGGCTGGGAGCACAGAAAGCCAGACCATGGATGGGGACAGAAGAACAACTTGGGCCTGGGCAGTGGCCTGGATGGGGCTCCTGCCTATCCCATAGGGCTCTGTCCCAGAAGCTGCCAAGTGGTTCGCTCCAGACCGGGGTGCCCCTGGATGGACTCCCTGCAGACCGCTGGTCCCAGAAAGAAAGCAGGAGAGGGCAAGCCCTCCGGGCACAGGGCAAGGCTAGAGCCAAGCGTGGCCACTGCGGATGTCCACCTTCAGCAGGTCTGGGGTTGCACAGGGGTGCCCAGCCCTGTGCTGGCCGGAAACAGACACAAATGGAAGGGCAGGCTGCGGCTGGTCAGGGCCACCCCCTCTGGCACGAGGCTGAGGGCTGAGGAGCACAGCGTCGACTTCACATGGACCCGCTGTGAAAGGCAGTCAGGAAAGGGAGACAAAGATGGCCTGAGAGAGAAACTTGGCATCCGCAGCACAGAAGCAACAGGCTGAGAAACAGGCCCGTTGTGTTTCCAGGGCTGCCCGCCTCCACCAGTTGGCTGGCACTAGCTGCCTTTCAGGTGTTGCTGGGTGACCTGCTGGGGCAGGGGAGGCAGGCGCAGGGGACCCCTGCCTTTCCTGATAAGGGGGCAAGGCCATCTAACAGCAGCGTGGGTCTCCACTGTGGCCCCCCATTCAGAGCTGAGTTACACGTACCCCCCACCAGGTCAGCACCAGCACCACCCCCATGTGGTCAGAGGTTAGGCGTCCTCCTGTCTGCTTCACCTGCTCCCCCTAGAGAGCCAGCACCAGGCCTTGTGCCCAGCCCTGACCTGAGGCCCTGCTTGGGGTAGCAGCCCTTGGGGAGAAAGCTGCCCTGGGCCCAGGCCTGCGTGTCCTCCAGTAGAGGTGAGCTGGACTGCCAGAAGGGGAACCCGGGAACCCCTGAGGGAGTAGGGAGAGGGCCAGGCTGGCGTGGCCTGGCCCTGTTCCACAGCCGTGGGCAGGTGATGCGTAGCCACAGCCACCCGCCTGGCCGGAAACATCTAATTAGGGGACAGAGAGCAGCACCAGCAGGACCCAACCAGTTCTGCTTCCTGCCTCCTACCACCCAGTGATACCCGGTGACAGGAGCAGCATGCCGAAGAGCAATCCCCCGTGCGTGCGGTGGCAGCAGGGGCATGCTCACGGGGGTGGCAGGAAGACAGGTTTGGCGGGGTGGATGGGATGAGGCAAATATCCCCACCCTGGCACCCTGTGGCTGCCCATGCAACCTCACCCGCCCCTGGCTCAGAGTAGAGGCAGTTCAGAGGCCAGACTGGGCAGGCTCCCTCCCGGTCCCCAGCTCCTTCGCACCATCATGTCCAGGTTCCTGTGGAAGGGGAGAGGCAGGCGCAGGAAATAGGTCTTCTCCCAGACTGGCCTGGATCCTCAGAACCCTCACTGGGAACACAGCCACCCATTAGTGGAGCATGGGAGCAAAGAGTGACAACTCATTTTGAGCACAAACTGGTTAGCCCTCACCTGCTGCCACTCTTCCCTCTGCTGCTCCCTGTGCTGGTGGTATGGCCAGGCTCCAGCTTTCAGGAGCTTCACTCACGCTACCCAAGCCTGAAAGACAGAAGAGGGTAGAGGTTTTTGTGTGTCCCGACCTGGATTGACAAATGGAAATTGTCACTCAGCTTTGAATTCTTGTCCAAGATCTCCAGTAGCTGGTAAACTGGCATCAGAAGCTGCCAACACTCTGACACACCCCTGCCCTCTCCCAGCCATCACTGCGGGAAGGCCAGAGGGACCCCCAGAGCTCGGGCCTGACGTCCAGCCTCCCAGGGTTTGGAGAGAGGCACCAAGCCAGCTCCAGCTCCAAGGCCGGGCCAGGGCCAGGCACTGGTGAATCAACTCCCAGAATGAGGTGGCTCATTAAAGTCCCCCGGACAGACGGACGCCAGTGCCAGCAGAACGGGTTCTGGGCGGCAGACGGGCGCATTCTTCCCTTGTCAGACCTTTGTTGTGTTTTGAGGGGGCGAGAGCCAGGGCCTCTCCCCAAAGGAAACTTCGAAACTTAGGTGCTTTCATATTCATGCTTCTTCCATTAGTAGTTCCTTCTGCCTCCAGCCTCACCTGGGGGGTCCCAGGAGCAGTCCTGGGGCCGCCCTTCCCTGGGTTCCAGACTCTGAGGCACAGGGTGCACCGGGCCTAGTTCACAGGTCTGAGACCTGTCTTCGGCCTCCTGAAGCACATTCATTCTTTCCTATTCCCCTCTTGATTTTTCCTTTCAAAGCTTGAAAAATGTTCCTTTCTTATGGGTTTTAAGTATGGCTGACCCCTGAACAACAACACAAGTCCGCACACAGGTCCACTTACACGTGGGTTGTTGTTGTTGTTGTTGTTGTTGTTGTTGTTTTTTTGATAAATAAAGCACAATACTGTAAATGTACTTTCTTTTAGGATTTTCTTAATATATTTTCTAGCTTACTTTATTGTAATAATACACAGAACATGCAAAATATGTGTTATTCGACTGTTTCTGTCCTCGATAAGGCTTCTGGGTAACAGTAGGCTCTGAGTAGTTAAGTCTGGGGGGAGTCAAAAGTTATATTCGGATTTTTTACCTGGGGGGGGTGGTCAGCACCCTAACCCCAGCCTTGTTAAAGGGTCAGCTGTATAGAGTTTAGCCTTTTGGGAAGAAAAATACCAATAAATTAAAACATTAGCTAGTTTGCCCAGCTTTGGTCAGCTTTGAGACCTCTCCCCTCTGTGTCACTCAGGCAGCTCTTCCTCTTCTCTACTCTGCAACTGGGACCAGGCTTTTCTGGCCCCGTTTAGTGTGAGGTGTCTGGTGTCTGTCGTGGGGAGCGGCTGCGTCAAGGGGCTGCCAGGTATCGGTGCTTTGGAGGGCGGAGGTTGGGAGCCCAGCCCTCACTGTGCCACATCGAGCAAGCGGTCCCTGCTGTGGGGGAGGGTTGCATAATAGCTGGGCACAACGCCCAGGAGACTGTTACACCGCATCCACCTGCTGCTCCCTGACCTCCTCCCTGCTCCACCTCACCTGGCCTGTTTGGCTGCCAAGCTTGGCCAGTGGGAGTGGGGAGCCTAGAACCCTGATGAGCTGCAGCCAAAGACGCCAGCCAGTGTGGAGGACCACCCAGTCCCCCTAAGGCCAGCAGCTAAATCGGCCTGAAGAAGCAGCCTAGGCTGGCGTAGGCCACCAGGGACCCTTCAGGAGCAGGGATGAATCCCTGGGCACAGGGCCTCCAATGCTGCCCCTTGTCTGTGCAGGAGCATGGATGAGGCCTGGAATCCAGAGGGACTGGCCCAGGTGGGGCAGGCAGACAGCTCCGGACGGATAATTGGCAGGGCAGGTTCAGTCCTCCCAGTTCCGCTAAGACACAAATTACTCAGCGGGCAGGCCTGTGGGCTGTGGTGCTTGGCGGGCGTCACCTGTAATTACCTTAATGGGGCAGGAGGGAGGGGCAGCACATATGGGTGGGGGGCAGTCCTCTCTGCCATGTGCCTGCAAAGGGCATGAAGGCTCCGGGATCCAGGCAGCCCACTGCCAGGCAACCATCCTGAGAGCCCACTGAGTCCTGTTCTCCCCCCACCTAGCCCCTCACCTGGCTGTTTCTTTTCTCTGTAGTCAGCCTGGGCTTCTGTCCGCCTCAGCCCTACCAGGAGCCAGAGCCGTCAGTGGCTGAACCCTCATCTTGCCCCCTGGTTTTGGACATGAGCCTCCGGGACTCCAGCTATGGTGTGGTCCCTGGGCCCTGTGTGGTAGCCCAGCTGCCCTCTGAAGACATCAGTCATTTGGCAGAGCCCCAGAACAGAGACCATGGCTTCCTACGCACCAAGATGAAGGTACTGAGCCTCACATTGTTTCTGGGGACTAGGAGCGTGTCTCTAGACCTGTGCCCAGCCCACAAGACCAGGCACAATGAGAGCTAGGCAGAGGGCTCGCCTTGGATCGAGGTCCAGGCTTCTGTAGAGAAGTGACCCCAGCAGGGCACAGATGGGGGTAGAAAATAAGAGAAGTGGCTCTAAAGCAACAATGTCCTGCATTGGGAAGAAGCAGCAGGGTTCCAGAGACATTTCACCCTTTGGAGTCCATTCTAGGTCTTGTTTCCATTTGTTTCTGGCCTTAAGGGGAGCCACCTCTTTGCAAGTCCTAGAAAAGCAGGAGACGTGAGCCCAGCTCAGCACCTTCTCCTGGGTTCCCATCCATGCTGTATCCAGAGTGAATTCTGGAGTGCACTTGGGGTTAACCACCCATTGAGGCACATGCCTAGTGGTCTCCACCTAACCCAGGTGTGCAACTTCCAGCTGCATGGAATCTAGGGCAAAGTCTGGGGAGCTACCCACTGTACTCAGCCTCAGCAGTGGGAACAGTCCCGAGTGTCTGAGGCAAAGGAAACTTCCTGCTCTCGAGGAGCATACAGACAGCAAGGCTGTCCCTGGCTAGGCCTGCATTCCTAAAAGGTCTAGGATCTGGAAGCACCTGGCAGCAGTGATCTAGTGGAAGAGTTCTTGTAGTGCTCTTCTGTGTGCCAAAGGCCTGAAGAAAGCTGGCAGTGAATGCTGTTCCTTCCTCTCTGCCCTGTGTAGGACAAGCGTGTGTGGTAACTAGAGGGGAACCACTCAGACGTGTGCTCATTGGTTGGCCAGAGAGCCAGCACATGCCCTTGAACCCCTGTGGCCTTCCTCTCATCCCTTGGACCCTGGTCCATAGGGAGGACATGGAGAGAGAGCAGAGGGCCCAGGATGGCGGATGTGCCTGAGGAGTGAGTCCTGACTCGAAAGGTCTTGACTAGTCAGCAACAAGGGGCATTCCCCAGGGGCCAGAAGCAGTAGAGGAGGAGGGGTGGTGTGACCTAGGAAGCCTAGGGAGCTCAAGAGGAGTTTCCAGCAACAGGGCCACCCACAGAGCACAGGCAGCCTCTGGACATTAATGGACGTGGAGGGTCAGGACCATGTCTCCCTGTGTCGGCCAAACACCTGACACTCTGAGCAGCATCCTTCTTGAGGGGCAGAGGGTGGCCAGAGATTTTCTTCCAAATGATCCAGGGCCAGGGGGAGGTTGGGAGGGAAAGATAAAACAAGATTGGCCCTTTAGGGGGTCTCAGTACTCGTGGTACTCATCTCCACATCTGAAAAGATTGGAGATTTTCTGTAGTTAGAAAAGAAATGGAAGAAGGTATTTATAAGCAAGATGGTGGTGAGGATGGCAAGGGTCCTCACATCCTACCCTGTCACGCCTGGCTCAAGAAAAAGCAAGGGGCTGAGCTGGCCTGCACTGGGACTCCAGGCTCAGAGCAATGGCCTTGGCCTAGGAGGGCTGCCACAGAGGCCATGTCCCGGGCATCCCCCTGTCCTACTGCATAGAATGAGAACAGACAGGGCGACAGCAGCAAGCTCACTGCTCACTCAGTGAAGGGAGCCCTTTCTAACAGGTGATGTGACCCCGGCTGTTTCTACAGGTATAGTCAGTTGCCCATCTCTAGAGATTGTAAAGGAGCTGGCTGGCAGCCTTGAAAGGGGATTTGGGGACCACAGGAGGCTGGACGATGGACCCAAAGGTTCCTTCCAGCCCCAGTACCGCTGATCTGTGAGCCTGCGGTGCAGAGGTGTGGCCTCTGCAGGGCGAGCTCGGTTCTCCCCGAGGGGCTGGGGGCTGTATCCTCCCAAGATGCCCACCTGCAGCCACAGCTCCTCCTCCTCACTTGCAGGTGACCCTGGGGGATGGGCCCAGTGGAGACCTCTTCACCTGCCACATTTGTCAGAAGGCCTTCACCTACCAGCGCATGCTCAATCGCCACATGAAGTGTCACAATGATGTCAAGAGGCACCTGTGCACCTACTGTGGGAAGGGCTTCAATGACACGTTCGACCTGAAGAGACACGTCCGCACCCACACCGGTAAGAGGGGCTCCAGCCTGGCTTCGATAACAGGCAGCCTCAAGAGGCACCTTGGAGCTCAGGGCACAAGCCCTCCTCAGCTCATCAGTTCTGTCACTTAGGGAGCTGGACACGGGACACGGGAAAGGCCTCCTCCGTTCTTCTTTCCCCCTAGTCAGGAGGCCTGGCCTTTCAGTGTCAAGTCCCTGACACCCAGCCCCCTCCTCCCTGCAGGCGTGCGGCCCTACAAATGCAGCCTGTGTGACAAGGCCTTCACACAGCGCTGCTCTCTGGAGTCACACCTCAAGAAGATCCACGGCGTGCAGCAGAAGTACGCGTACAAGGAGCGGCGGGCCAAGCTGTACGTGTGTGAAGAGTGTGGCTGTACATCCGAGAGCCAGGAGGGCCATGTCCTCCACCTGAAGGAGCACCACCCCGACAGCCCACTGCTGCGTAAGACCTCCAAGAAGGTGGCTGTGGCCTTGCAGAATACTGTCACCTCTCTGTTACAGAGCAACCACCATCTCTAAGTGGCCTGGCCCGGCCTGGCCCGATCCCCCCTCCTGCTGCCCCTCGCGGGATGTGGTGACCAGGACTGGAGCCCCCAGGCACACTTGCTCACTCAGCCCCCGTGCTGAACTCTGCTCACGTTTGCATTTTTGTCTCGTGGGCAGGGGTCTCTCCAAGCCTGGGCCGATGTGTGTGAGTGTGTGGCAGGAGCCGGGCCCAGGCTGCCTTCAGTTTGAGGTGGCACACCTACAGAGACAGGCCTCCCTTCCCAGAGGAGGTACATGAAGATGCTCCTGTGGCCATCTTCCTCTGGAGCCCAGGGGTGGGGACCACTGGTGCCCTGTGGACAGCAGAGGAAAGGGCAGCCCAGCAAACCTAGGTGCTGGGGGAGCTGGCCCCTGCCTGCGCAGCGGTGTGTCTCACGTTCAGGGCTGCTGGGGCAGGGTCCACCCTTCCGACAGGGAGACACACATGGACGAGTGCGCGCACACAGGAGGCCTTTCCATACATCACCTCATTTTTAGGAAATTGACTACAAGGTGCCAAGGAAGTCTTATTTCCTTTTTTTAAAGATGACAAATGTACAGATATTAATATATTTTTGGTGCCAATGGTGGCTATTTTTAAGAGAGGACGGAGCTGGCTTTTCTCCCTCTCCATGCAGTTCTATTTATCCTGGACATTTCATACTTTCTCTGTGCCTTGACTCTGGGGAGTAGGGGGCTGCCCCGAGCCACCCCTACCCTTCATACCTCCTGAGATATTTAACTGAAGACCCTCCTCCAGCCCTGCCTGAGGGATATGCTGTGCTTTCTCTCCTTCCCCTTCCACTGGGGTCCATGCCACAGTGGCTCTTCCTTGACCCTCAGGGCTGCCTCCCTCCCACATCCTTTCAAGGCATGCCTGGGGGTTACCAAGAGCTTGCTTGCCTCCTAATAACAGACCTTTTGTGGAGCAACTCACCATTGCGAAGGCCAAGAGTTTGTCCAGCTGCAGCTGCGGGAGAAAGCCCACAGGGTGATGAGTCTGATACGTCCAGAGTCCACCATTTGAGACACTGAGAGGACAGGGCCAGGCTGCAAGGCCTGTCCTTTTCCTTCTTGAGTGGAAAACCCTAGGGCCGCAGCAAAAAATTGGGACAGAATAATAACCAGACCCATCAGAAGCCTCTCAGGAGGACGATATTAGAGGGCTGACAAGTTCTATTTGTAGCCTATCTGCGGACTGTTTTTCAAACAGCTAGGCTGGGTTGTGAGCCTTCAAGGAGAGCCACCCCGGGGCTGGTTGGCTCCATCTGAGGAAATCGGCCAGGCTCTACTGGCTTGGCTGTATTTTCTGCTAAAAACAGGAAAGGGGTGTGGGTCAAAAGGGAGAGAGGGGCAGGGCTGGAGGCAGCCGGCTGAAGAATGAGAAGGCGAACTCTCAAAAGAGGTCCACAGGACGCAGTGGGCTGGACTGGGCAGTGGAGCTGAGCCCGAGGCAGAACCAGCCCAGAGGCTGCTGCTGAGGAGGAATCGGGTCGCTTTCTCGGACAGCCCTCTGACGGTGTATAGATTGTTTTGGAAGACTCCTGTCTTATTTTACTTTAGAGTGTCTGGGAGCTGCTGTATTCTGGAAGTTCTATAACATTATCTGGAGGCTCTGTTTCGTTTACATTTCTGTATCCCTGTGTTATTGCAATCTGAGGGGGTTCCAACGCTCTGTGTTGTCTATTTTATTTTATAACTTTCCCCTCAACTATTAAAATCAGAGAATTATTGTTTTCTGCATTTCTGCTTTTTTGTCTCATAGGCCTCTTTTTCCACCTGCAGGGAAATTAATCAAAACAGTTGTTGCATTCTAGTCAAAGCTTTACCCTTGTACAGTTACCAGTGAGCCTTGAGTCAAGACAAGAATCTGACCAGCAGAGATGAAGCAGCCTGCCCGTGGTCTCGGCAGTCAATGCCTGCTGACCCTTGGGCCATAGCTTTGCTGTGGCCGTGGCAGCAGGGCCTCCCCTGAGCTTGCTTCACCGGCCCGAAGCTCTCATACCCAGACATGGCTCTCCACCAGGCCAATGTAGTCACTCGGGCTCCAGTTTTAGTTTCTCTTCCCACCATCCTGCCAGGGCCATAGAAGGAAGACTGTGATCCCAAATGATGACACAAAGGTCTCATCGCTTCCAAGTCAGACACCTAGCTCTAGGGATGGCCACATTTGCAGAGCACTTGTTCTGTGCCAGGGCGCACTTATTCACCCACATTAGCTCACTTGATCTTTCAGCCACCGTCTGGAAGATGCTGCCATCATTGCTGGCAGAGAGATGTTAGGTAGTGGGCCCAAGGCCTCCTGACTGACTGGTGGAACTGGGATGTGAACCAGACAGCCTGGCTCGGGGACTATGCTCCAAGCACCTTGTGCTCTGTTGCTACAGAGACCAGGGGGCAGCATGTACCTCTAGGCAATTCAAACTAGACAAGAATTTAGAGATTTACTGGCCTTCACTATCACCTACCTAGGATCACCTGGGGAGATCTGATCACTCTGGGTACTGTGATACCCAAGGCTCAGCTCACTGTTCTTCCAATGTGCCCCTTCCAGATGGATGAGGAAGAGGTGGTTGCCAGGCTTGGGATGTGAGGTTCCAGGAGGTGTGAAAAGGGTTAGTGCCCCAGTGCTGTGAAGAGAAAGGAAAACACGAGTCTGACCTGTAAGGCTCCCTGTGAGAAGCCCAGATGATTGAAAAGGGCCACTACCCCTCCTTATGTCTCGAAATAGGCAGGCATAGAGGATTTTTATCTCTAGTAGCCTCTCAATATGACAAGCCAACCAAATCCTATTTTTACCTGTCCCTAGGTGAGCAGAAACCATTGTTGGGAACCCAAATGATTAACTGCTGTATAAACAGGAGGAGCTAGGAACCGGGGAGAAGCTTCTAGAAAGGCAGGCGGGGGGAAGCAGGGGAATGTTCCTGGGGCTCCCTGGGAACTTTTACTCTCTCTCCCACTCTTTAGAAGGAGTCCAGCATGGGCCACCTCTCCAAGGAGCCCTTCTCTAGCAGCATCAGGCCAGACAGTCCCATTTCAAGGGCCCACGATGATCTCCAGCCCCTATAGCATGGGTGCCATGAGAGAAAAAGGAAAGGTAGAGAGGCCTCCACTGACTGGGAAAATGCACCTGGGCCAGGCAGGGAGAAGAGAGGAATGGAAGTCAATATATAACCAAGGACACACCTGTGACCACACTACAACTGCAGTGGAACCCAAAAAGGAGTCTTTTGCATCTGAAAGAGTAAAGACTTCTTGGAAAAAGTGGAGCCCAAGCTGAGCCGGGTGAGAAAAACGGGGGTTCTGAATAGAACAGAGCAGGGGGAAGGTGTTTTGGGGAGGGAAGAGTGGGATCAGGCCCAGAGAGGAGGTATGGGCAGGGGGTCTCACTATTTCCATCAGCAATCTGGATGCTTGATTGGTTCACTCAGCACACCAGAGGCATGCTTTGAACCCTGCCCAGGTGCCAGTCAGAGCTGATGAGACAAGATTCTGACAAGAGAGCTGGTATCACCTCCTTGCATGATGGGCTGGTCACCAGTCAATGGCTTTGAGCCCCAGCCCTGTCTCATGCTGTCTGCGTGGCCTTGGGCAAATGACCTCACTTTCTGGTTACTTCAGCTATAAAATGAGGTGGGTTCCCGAGTTTGAAAGTCCCTCTCTGGTATCAGGACTTCAGGTCTCTAGGCCCCCATCTTGAGAAGGCCTTTGAAGAGACTCACTAACACCTTGCAGGGGAGATGGGGAGGGACCGAAGGCTGAGAAGCTGCTTAGTAGGTGGCAAAGACCAACTACAGGGCTCCTGGCTTGAAGCAGAGGGAAAGGCTTAGCCCAGGTCATTCCAGCTGGTATAACCTGGGCCCAGGGGTGAGGTTTAGACAGGAGCAGAGCCCACTGTGGGGAGAAGACTCTAAGCTCCAGCATGGCTTACCCATGGGACGGCTACATGGGGGTGGGGGCGTGGAGGGGAGCCCCGGGCACTGTCACTAGAGAGCTAGGGCTGGAAAACCATATGTTGGCAATTTCTTTCTTTCAAAGATTTTATTTATTTACTTGAGAGACACAAAGAGAGAGGGAGAGGGCAGCCCCGGTGGCTCAGCGGTTTAACGCTGCCTTCAGCCCAGGGCGTGACCCTGGAGACCTGGGATCCAGTCCCGCATCCGACTCCCTGCATGGAGCCTGCTTCTCCCTCTGCCTGCGTCTCTACCTCTCTTTCTCTCTGTGTCTCTCATGAATAAATAAATAAAATCTTTTAAAAAAGAGAGAGAGAGAGAAAATGAGTGGAGTGAGGGGCAGGGGGAGAAGCAGAGTCCCCCACTGAGCAGGGAGCCTGATGCAGAACTTGATTCTGGAACTCTGGGATCATGACCTGAGCCAAAGGCAGGTGCTCAACCAACTGAGCCACCCAGGTGCCCTGTTAGCAATTTCTAAGAGGACTCTGTCATGGAACCAAAAGCTGGACAAAACAACCTTCAAGACTCTTTCTACTCACCTTTCTAAAATGTCAGGCCAAAGTGCAGTGGTTATGACTCCCAGGCCAGTTTACCATTCCCAACAAAGCAGAGCCAGAGTGAAATGTTACTGAACAGAACAAAACGGGAAAGACAACCCTGGAAAGAGATGAGCTGGGGGGCTGGATGGAGACCTGGATTTGCCAGGGGAAGCAGACCCCTTCTCCCTGCCTCTGGCCCTGGCCACATTGCCCTCGGGACCTGACCCAGGGTGTTCCACCCTCTTCATGTCCAGACCAATGCGCACCCTCCTCTGCTCCTTATGCCAGCCCCCTTCCTGAGTTTCTAGAGCCTGTTTGTTTTGTTTTTTTTTTAAGATTTTACTTACTTATTCATGAGAGACACACAGAGAGAGACACAGAGAGAGAGAGGCAGAGACACAGGCAGAGACAGAAACAGGCTCCATGCAGGGACCCCGATGTGGGACTCGATCCCGGGCCTCCAGGATCACGCCCTGGGCCGAAAGCAGTCACCTAACTGCTGAGCCACCCAGGGATCCCTCTAGAGTCTGTTTTGATATTCCATCCCTCATCCTGCAGGCTAGCACCTGCTAGCCTTTTTGAGTTCCTGTACTAGGAGGTCCACTCCTCTTAGTGCTCCCCCTGAGACCACCCTTCTTGTCTGGCAGCTCTCCTCCTGGGTGGTGGGCTTGATGATGGCACGTGGTGCTCATGCCCTGCCCCCCACCCCCACCCCGAGGGGCCAGTGCTGGCGAGGAGGCCAGCAGATGTGCAGATTTGGGTCCTGGGCCAGGGCAGTGCATTGAGAATGAGATCTTCCAGGTTCTGTTTCCTGAATATAAAAGCTGGGTATCAAGTGACTGATTTCCTCTATTCCTCACTTATTCCTCACTTATTCTCTCTATATCAACTGGGTGAGAACTTCTACCTTGATCAATCTTTCAGAGTAGAGTAAAGCACAGATCAGGGTTTCTTACAACGTGCTCACAGGAGAGAGGCAGGGAGCCAGTTGTGATGTATGTGACCTGCCTCAGTAGCAAACGGAGGGCACCACCAGCCCTCAGACTTCTCCTCAGACTTCAGACCCTAGGGTCAGTGCCCTCAACCCCTATGAAGAAGAAATCCGAGCCAGCAAGTGCTACCAGGTGAGCTATTCTGTGCCCAGGCTGCCAGGCCACATTGCCCACTGGCATCAATTGGTTCATCACTCCTGAGAGAAGGACCACGGCATTCCGGGTGGGAGACCAAACTGAGGGAGGCTCCCCAGGGCTCCGATGTTACTCACTGCTAACCCCAGAACTCTCGAAGCGAGTTTGCTTCAGGCATACACGTCAACAGTCCTGTAATAGCAGCTAATCACTGCTTCCACTGAATGAGCTCCTACTATGCACCAGGCAGCAACGAGCTTCGCTTCCCTCTGACATCATCACCAATCCCCACAACGACCCTAGGAGGTAGCTATTACTGTTCTATTTTTAGACAAAGAAATTGAGGCTCAGGGGGAATAAATATCTTGCTCAAGGTCATGTGGATGGTGAGCGATGAGGCCAGGCTCCACCCGAGGTCTGCTGGACTTTCAAGTTGAGCTCTTTCTTGTCTCTCTGATTCTCAATGATTATGAAATGGGAGATCCTTTCCCTTCAGTTCTTTATTCCTTCTCTGGATCCTGAGCACCTACTTTGTGTCAAGCACTGTGCTGATGCATTGGCTTTGCTAGGATGAGTGAGGCATGGGACCTGGGCTCCAGGGGTCAGCTTCTGCTGGGGGAAACGGAACTGGCAGGTAGGTCCGTGTAGGGGGAAGTGACAGGTGAAGGAGTGCGTGAGCACTGAGGACAGCAGGAAAGGAGCCAGGCTGCCCGAGGGTCTCATCCTCAAGCAGAGATCTCTGAAGCTCCCCAATGTCACCCACATCAGTAGGTTGAGAAAAGGGAAGAAGGGAGAAAACCTGACACAGTTGAGCACCCACCTACCACCCGTCTGGTGTACTAGGCACCAGCCCCAAGGCCAGCACTGTTGCTGTCTGTCCAGATGAGGAAAGTAAACCCTAAAGAGGTCATGTGCTGTCAAGGTCACCATGGCCACCGGACACCTGGCTAGAACCCCCAGCTTCCCATGCCGAGCATCACACTGTCTTCCCAGAAAGTGTGTGGAAATGTAAAATGAAGGAGGTCTGGAAACTCCTAAGCCCAGCTGCAGGGGGAAAAAGCCCAAGTCCTCTGCAGAGACCACAGAGGCCAAGGGTGTGAGAATCCAGCTCCTACCACAGACATGCCAGGTGTCTTGTTCCCGTTCAAGTCACAGCCACAGCCATCTCCCAAACATGCCAAACCAGGAGAAAGGGTTGGAGGGGAGACACTCAGGGGAGTGAGAGCAGGTCAGGGCGGTCCAAACCCAAGGGAGCTCTGATGTGAACTCCCAACATCTGCCCGCCCCCGTGTGTACCCTGACCTCCTCCCTGCAGCCCCAGTTTTCCAAGGTACTGATCTCGGCAGGGAAGAAACTCCTCCTGTCCTCACCACCTGGGCTTGTCCTGTCCAGCCGGCTCCTGCCTAGGGCCTCCCCCGCCTCTGCTCTCTCTGCTCTGGGTGGAGGGGGTACTCCAGGTAATAGGCCTGGGCCCCTCCTCCTCCCCAAGCAGGAGGCTGTGTGGCAGGACACCAGGAGAACTGGTAGGACTTGCGTCCCTGTTGCCAGAGGCACAAACAAACCTGCCAGCGGTAATAACAGGGCAAAGGAGCGGACCGCCTGGGACTCTGGAGGAGGACTGCAGGCTCCCGGCCAAGGCACCCCTGCCATGAGGGCCTTGCTCAGAAGCAAGAGGGGTCCTTGGAGAGTGGGTTTCTCTTCATTCTTGCCACAGCAGACCTACTAATACTTCCTCCCCCGCAAGACGATCCCCTTCTACTACTAATACTCCCTAATGCGCACCCTCCTCTGCTCCTCCCTAAGTGCTCTCTGTCACCCTTTTCCCTGGGGGTTCTGAGAGGCCCGTGTCAGGGTTTTCTGAAGCATTAAGCAACAGCGGAGGTGGGGGGTTCACCACGACCCCCCAGCCAGAGGCCTGGGTAAGAGGAGGAGGCAGTAAGGTTTTGGAGGTCAGGGCAGGAGGGATGGGAGCCACCCTTACCGGTCCTACGCAGAGGAATGGCGGTTGGGGGGGGGGTGCTTGTGGGGATGGGCACAAGAAGAGGAGCCCTTTACCAAATATACTTTGGAAGGAACTTGTTAAAGAAAAAGTAGAGGAAAAAGAGCAAAGCGTCCATGGTCTGGTTGGGATTGTCAGGGAAAGTCAGTATGTACTCGAATTCAAAATGGTGCATTGAAATATGATGTAAATGAGTTTTTAGCAGATACAATTTCAGCCTCAATATAAAGAGTTCTTACAAATCAGTAAAAAAGTAAAAAAAAATAAATGCACACCATTGAAACCTGTAAATAGTATGGATGGACTATTCATGAATGAGCTTCAAATGATAAAAATCATATGAAAAAATTCAACTTCATTCATAATCAAAGAAATGAAAATTAAAATTAGATCCAGGAGTCTATCATAAAACTGGTCATAATAATGAAAAAATAGGAACAATCTAAATATATAACTCTAGAGTACCATTAAGAACTATAATGAAATATTACATATCCATAAATATGTTATAAAAATATTTACTAACAGGAAAATGTTTGCAGTATATTAAGTTTAAAAAGCAGATTCCAAAACAGTGTTATGGGTAGGAGCATTTTACATTTTGGTAAACACAAGTAAGTCCACGTGTACATCATAAAATTTACAGAAGACTAAACGAAGCGTTCATAGTACTAAGTCATTACTCAAGGGTAGAATTATGATTTTATTGTCTTGTTTATTTTTCTATATTTTGTACTTTTCCTACGATGATCCCATTTTGATTTTGCAATGAAAATTTTTTGGAAAAAAATTTTTTTTGGTAACTTTGAAAGAGTCTTTGACAGAGGAAATGTACGAATCATTATGTTTCTATGAACTCTTCTCCAAGAAGCGGCAAGTCTCTCCCACCTGGTGACTGTGGAAATAGGGGTAGGATATGAATGGGTTTGAGGATGGCTGATGTTGGAGGTCACTCAGGCTGCAGAACTGGGGTGGGGGGTGTTCTTTTTGATAGGAATTGCAATTTTTATGTTAACTCTGAGATCTCTAGGGGCCCATGACCTTGTAGAGAGAGGCCAGAGGATTTATAGTTAGAGAATGAGAAGGGATCTTAGGTCTACCAGTTGTCACTGAGGAAGATACTTTATCTTTCTGAGACTCAACATCTATAAAGTGGAAGTAACAGTAACACAAGATTATTGTGTGGATTAAATAAGATAATTATTTGCTTTGTGAGGTATAAATCACTAAACAAATGTTAGATGTTGTCTTTTTTTTTTTTTTTTTAGATGTTGTCCTTAATAACATCCATCTCTCCCTCAGCCTCAGCAGGAAAGCAGGCCAACTGCAAACCGGTCAAGTTCACATGGGCTGTTGAGAATCCTGGATATGCAGGAGGTGAGGGCCAGTTTTCCCATGTGTCTTAGGCAAACTGATGTCCTGGTCCATGGTAATAGAATACAAAAACAAAAAGAAGGTAAACTTATTCTGAGCTCAGAGGAAGGTGTTTGGAGATCTTCTGACTACCCTCTAAGGAAAGAATACATAGCCTGTGATAAGAAATTCCTCACTAGCATTGTGCTGGGCACTGGTAAAGAGGAGAAACAGCCCAAAGTGGAGAGGTCTGTGACTCCCTTTACCTGTACTTGTTTACTCATGTTTTGGCAAGATGCTTGGGGGCTGAGTTGGGTGGACCAAGGATGCCACAGCTTGTCATCTAAGGAGACTGGGAGAGGCTGGGTGGTGATTCTGGTTAGATGGGTCCCCACCCTGCACGAGACGAGGGAAGTCATGGCTTCTGGGTGGAGGTGGTAGGCACGCTCATGAATCATAAACCCCTCTCATTCATAACTGAGTAGCTGGTACTTCTAGTGCCATGCCTGTTTTTTACACAGTATGGTGCCAAACGTACACCCTCAAAGAGCACCACTTTCTTCATCCCACTAGATGAAAGGGATTTATTGATCAGATGACAAGCTTTCCAAGGGCTGATCACATTTGGTGACTCCATCTTGCCTGCGCCACTCCAAGGCCTTAAGATGAGGAGGAGGATCTTCACTCTTCCTTTCTTGCTTCTTCTAGAATGCCCCTCCTACATTTCCTTCTGGTTTTTTTTTTTTTTTTTTTTTTTAAGATTCTATTTATTTATCCACGAGAGACAGAATGAGAGAGAGAGGCAGAGAGACACAGACAGAGGGAGGAGCAGGCCTCATGCAGGGAGCCCGACGTGGAACTCGATCCTGGGTCTCCAGGATCATGTCCTGGGCCAAAGGTGGCGCTAAATTGCTGAGCCACCCGGCCTGCCCTTTCCTTCTGTTTACCTCCTTTTCTTCTTTGGAGTTGGTTTCATTGCTCTTCCTCTCCTTGTTTGTCAGGTTTCCCTCTCCTTCCTCCCATGGCCACCTTATGTGGTTCTGGATCCAGGTGGCATCTTCTTCTGTGCTCTTCATGTCAGAGGCACCCACCACTTGGAGCCACCCCGTTCTGGGGTATTCTGAGCTAGAGCCCACTGGTCCATGAGGTGAGGCTGCCCCTCCTGCAGGGCTTACTGAAGTTTGGGTTCACAAGCTTTTTTACCCCTTGCTTCACCTAGTCCTCTCCTCAATGACCCAACAAGCCTTTTCAAATCTTTCTGTAACTAAGTTTTCTCTTTTTTTTTTTTAATTTTTATTTATTTATGATAGTCACACAGAGAGAGAGAGAGAGGCAGAGACATAGGCAGAGGGAGAAGCAGGCTCCATGCACCGGGAGCCCGATGTGGGATTTGATCCCGGGTCTCCAGGATCACGCCCTGGGCCAAAGGCAGGCGCTAAACCACTGCGCCACCCAGGGATCCCCTAAGTTTTTCTCTTAATCCTCCTGCCAACTCTGCTCCTCTGCTCCCCAGGCCCCTGTCTCTTCTGTGGGGCCCTCTGATCTATCTGTACCTTGCTGGTGTTTACATGTCCTAGGCTGAACGTGTGTTCTAGTCAGTGGGGGGGGGAAGAGTGAAGGATGGCCATGTGTTCCTGTCCAGCTGGGCTTTTCTGTCCAGCTGGGCTTTTCCTGTCCAGCTCCCTTCCACTCTGGGCTTTTCTAGCCTCTTCTGTATTCCCGCTATCCAGCCAAGAGCCAGGATGGGAGTGTTCTCTGTCTCTTTTATTCCTTAGAACCTCACCCCACTGTTTTTTTTCCAGTCTAAATCTCATTTCGAAATCTCCTACCCAAAGGGTTTCCCAATGCCTCCCAGTTTTGAATCAACCTGCTGTTTACAGCACACCCAGATCAGGAATAGAGACGTCAGGGGGGACCAGATCTGATACTACGCCCTGAAGACACTCATGTGCCTGAATTCGTCATTGGACTGGTGGCACCTGGACAAACAAATCTATTTCCTCCTATCTCCCAAGAAGGTAAGAAACCAAGTAGGCTCCAAGCTGAGAACAAGGACTGGCCAGAAGGCAAATACCAACTTGGCCATATTCCTCCCCTGGGGAAGGTGTTTGAGGAAGGGCTGTCACTGCAAGTCCAGCCTGCACCAGGGGAGATCCTCTCTAAGCAGCCCACAGAATTCTCTGTCCCCTGACTGAAGTGCCCAGGCCCTCCCTGAGGGCCGTTTCTTAAGAATATGCATCTTACTTCCCCACTCACTTAATGGGGTGGATTCCTAGCCCTCAAGAACCTGAGTCAGGAGCAGCCTCTAGAACACAGAGAAGTAGGTCAGTGGTGTTTTTTGAACAAGCAAAGTGGGTTGTTCCCTACATACCCAGGGTACCAACCACTTGCCTCAGTAACCTGACAGCTCTCTGTCACCAGCAAGGAGGGCCCACCTGTGGTCTTTACTCTCCAAAAGAAGCTGAAGGATCAGCTTGGGGTGGAAATGGCAACCTGGATCTCTGCATCATGTTCTAGCCAACAAAACATCTCAACTTGACTTAAAAAAAAAAAAAAATTCGATTCAAAGCCCAATTCTTTTTTTTAAATATTTATTTATTTATTTTAGAGGGACAGCATGAGCAGTGGGGAGGGGTAGGGGAGAGAGGGGAAACAGACTCTCTGCTGAGGAGGGAGCCTCACATGGGGCTCTATCCCAGGACGCTGAGATCATGACCTGAGATCATAACCTGAGCCAAAACCAAGAGTCCAATGCTCAACCACCTGAGCCACCCAGTTGCCCCCTCAAAGCCCCAATTCTGCATATAATTCCCTTTCATCTGAATGAACAGAGTGGAATATGGACATCAAACCAGCCTCTGAGGGCTCTTGTCACCCTCTGTCTGAGGTAAATGCTGCAGACAAGAACTAAGCCTTTCTGCTCCCATAATTTGAGGAGAGAAAACACCATCTGATGCCATAGCAAGCTCCTATTCTTGGCACTTGGTGTCACTCTTGCTTCACCTTGCCTCAGCTCGAAGCCTTCCACTGACTGGTGGCAACCACCACAGAGGGGCAGAACTCTCTCCTCCCTCTCCTTCCCCACGGATGCACACACATGTACACATTTACAAAAGTCTGGGCAGGAGTCCATCTCTCCTGAGGAAGGGCAAGTGTCCTGGCAGAAGGATGACAGGAGTGCCACATGGTGAAGGGTAGGAAGAAGGACCTCATCTTCCCTGAGAAGGCTGGGGTGGAACCTAGGCTCCTGGAATTGTTGGTTGTTGACCTTGCCAATGTTTTCTTAAAACTCAAAATTGCTCAGAAGACAATCTAATAGCACAAACTTGCACATATAAACACTAAGAGTCACTTGATATCAAACTGGCAAATTTTGGTGACAGAAGCACAGAGATGACCCATCTATAGCTGCAAGGCTTGCTGTCTCTCTCCTTTTCAAGACCTTGGCTACTAAACCTTCGTCAATCCCCAAGGCAGAGTTTGATACATTTGTTTCTGCTGAGAACACCTTTTGGCAACTAAATAAATGCCATATTTCCTTTTAGTTAATCTTTTAATTAGCAAAATCAAACTTCTCCACTTGCACATTCCATGGCCTCTGTTCCATTGTCTCAATCTCTCTTAACCTCTGCTGTTTCTCTTTCCTCCCTCCACCACTGCCAGGCTCCTCTCAACAAGAGTTATGTGCTCCCACTGGCCTCTAGTCTCACTCCAGAGTCCCCTCTTGCAACACCCCCCCAACACACACACACACACACACACACACACACACACACACACACACACACATTGTCTCTAGAAGATCCCTTTGTCCTTGAGGCTCTCCCATGGATGGATAGCCCTTAGAAGGAGAGTGGTTCCTCCTTCTCTGGGTCACACAGATCTAATATTCTTCTTAGAAGAAATCTAACTCCTTTATGACCCATGAGGGAAGGTAGTTCAGGGTAAAGGAGAGGCTGGAGCGTCCCTAAAGAGCACAGGCTAGTGAAGATCCACTACCCAAGAAGAGCCAGTCTGGAAAGGGCCACCTGCCCAAGCCAAAACTGAACTTCCACAACACTCCTATCTGCAGCAGGTCACACCATTATCGGCCTAAGAAGACAACAATAACTAGCTTACAGGGCTTGCAGTTACTTTGCTATTCCCTAATCCCAGGCTAACTGGCTGTTCTGAGCAAAAGCTCTCGGGGAAGGTAGGACTTCACTGTGCCCTCCCAGCAGAGTTCTGACATCTCAACACACAAGGGAGCAGGGCTCACAATTTCCCTGCTGCCTTTTATTTGAAAACATCTTGTGAGAGTGCATCCTAGGTTCCCAGGTTCCACCCAGATCATTCCACCTAGAGTCTACCTTTTAGTAGTTCCTGGAATAGGGGCAGGTAATATCTAGCCTGGCAAGTCACACTGGAGGTGACTGAAGGCCCCACGAGGAGGAGACACAGTGCCTGAACTACCATTTATCCTATTTCTAGAGATAAGAGTGTTGATGCCAAGGTCAGGAATGAGCAGCTCCCACCAATAGTACTATGTGGTGCTGAGACCTAGCCCCTCTTGCTTTTTCTTGGGCAGCACCCCCAGGGTAGCAGATGGAAGCCCTAGACTGTGGGGAATGTGAAGTGATCCAAGGGTAGTAGTGAGTCAGGTTGCACTCTTGGAGTAATACAAAACACTTTATCACTTTTATTCCATGGATCTTATTCATATCCAAGGAAAGAAAGAAGGAAGGAAAAGGGTAGAGCCTTCTCATTTCATCAAAACAAAGTGAACGGGGCACCTACGGGTGGCTCAGTTGGTTGAGCATCTTACTCTTAGTTTCAGCTCAGGTCATGATCTCAGGGTCATGGGATTGAACCCCATGATGGGCTTCATGCTGGGTATGGAGCCTACTTTTCAAAAAATTAAATTTAATAAAAAAAAAAAGAAGTACATACAAACCTAAAAATGTGGACACTGGCCCTTGGTCACAGCAAATGAGACGGCTGATTGTGTGTGTGTGTGTGTGGGTGGTGGGGGTCCTCTACTCTGGCGGTCTCTGGTAATCTGACAGTTCAGACTGACTTCAAAAGAAGGCTGAACTTGACCCCCCGTGTTAGAAAGCCTACCAAAGCACAAATACTCCCTGCCCTGCGTTCCTCAAACTTTGTAAATAACAGAGACGCTTGCTAGAGTAATTAGAACAAAAATTCAGCTAAGTGGTTTGAGAAGGTGTGGCTGGAGCATTCTATGTGTTTTTTCTAAAGCCGGACATGTAGACTGTCCAAAATACAAGTTTAATGAGCTTATAAATTTGGAGTGACTCTTCATATCTTGTAGTGAGGTCAGGGGTTCAACTACTTCACTCTTGACATCAAAGAGGCTGCTATAGGTTGCTCAGCCCTAAACGTTTCCTCCAGAATTTTCTCCAAGGACGTCTTCCCCAGAGCTTCTTCATCCACCCACACAAGCAACTAACCTAAAGATTCGGTCCCCAGGGTTTTGTAGAGGGAGATAACTCCTGGTGTTCAAAGGTGCTCTGTGATGTTTGATCCTTGGTCTGACTCTAGGTACCCGAAATACTGCTTAAATGGCCCCGAGATCCTTTGGAGACTTAGATGTTTCTCATAAGAGATGGTACCCATCCTGGTTAACTCCTACAAATTCCCAACATCCTCTAATGCTCTAGTTCAAAGTGTTTTAATTTCAGTAATCATTGTTTGCTACAGTGCTTTCTGGCCTTTTCTGCCTACAGTAATTCTAAACATTAATTTAATTGAACTTGAAAGAGATTGTGCATAATGTGCCACAATGTGGCAGACGAATCATATAAACAGTGTCCTGCTGACAAGGTAGGTCTAGCACAGGAACAACCCTGTCAGCACTGCTGGCCCACATAGGACTACAAATCCAAAACAGCCATGGGTGCTCCCAAGAGGCACACATGGGTGACATCATTCATCTGGGGATGGCTACCCTGACTGAATCCAAGATGCTTGCCCTTTCCAGTCAGTTTGTTTTTTCAGAACCAATATTTGGGATGCTGCTTCAATATTTTACTCTATTTCTGATCCATGCCTGCCTGGAGGCTGAGATAAAATAAGCCTGAAGCTGAATACTTTGTCACCAATTTTCCAGAGCCCTAGGACAGCACTGCTAATATCCAGGGCTAACATGACCTTGCTAACCCACACCAGAGAACTATCTATTAATTAAACAGACAGCTAACCTTATAATTAGGTCAACTACATGTATTCCAACCCAAGCCCTTGATTCCATTCCTTTCTCTCCGAGATTATTTAGAGGAAATATCTCACTGATAACACAGAAATGTTCTCCTCACACCTCAAAATGGACTCCTTAGTCCAAAGCCATCCCCCAATGTCCCACAACTTTTGACATCTACCCCAATACACTAAGCTTCCTCCGTGAGTTTTTTATTTTTCTGATTCCATCATTCTCCTGAGTTTTCCTGTGATTCTGAGGATATCACCAAGACAAAGGGAAAGCCTCAATCCTGTGGGTGCTAGTTGGAGGAGTAAAAACCTTAAGACAAGGGAATCTTGGGAAAATCTTCATAACATCCTAAGAATTCATGGTGCATAAGTCCCTGTTGCTACCCTGCCAGCCCCACACCAGTTGGAGACACAGACCCGCCCTTCCCTGGGCTAATTTAGCTCCACCAGCTAGGCACCTACATCTGTGCTCTCTCCCAACAGAATCAGCGCCCAACCAGTTACCTCCCAGGGCTCCTCAAGGAGAATCACCAAATAGAAGTCCTTCCTAGGGGGGTGAGAGCGCCATTTGGGAAGTCTAGCCTCCTCCTGAGAGTGCAACCCCAACACCTCTGCCTTTGGTAGGTACATGAGGAGGAATCAGGAAAGAGGGATGTGTCTTGGAATGTTGCAACCCAGGTTCAAATGAGTAACTGCACCCAGGGGGCAGGGAGAGGGGCTGAGCAGGGAAGGAGGTTCCTGAGACACGGTGGCACAGGTCTGAGCTGGAGGCCGTGCTAGAAACTGAATGATGTAACAGAAACACCTTCATAGTGGTGATCAAAATCCCAGATTAGCTTGGATTTCTTTCTTCTCCCTTTTTATTTTTTTTAAATTTATATCCATATGAATTATTTTCCTCTAGGCACGTGAAACTTGCACTTTTCTTCTTCAGTACCCTTCCAGAGGCGAGAGAAATGGGAAGCACCAGGTTCTGATGCTATGCCAGATTAGGTCACAAGTGGATGATCTTTTTCCTTATGTGCATCGAATCTAACCAATAAGTGTGCTGGTCTGACGTTCATGGTGTGTTGTGACCCAGTAAGCCCAGCAGCAAGGAGCTATGGAAGACACAGTCAGGAGGTTTTGTGGGACCAATCAGGCCAGTGTGGCTATTCCTGGCTTTCTGCACCTGCCCTTCAAAGAGTCTGCACAAGGTCAGATTTTTCTAAAGGGAAGCCTCAGCCCTTACTGACTCGCTGGGTAATCAGACCCTTTATTTCCACGTACAACTCATCTTCCACTGGTAACAGCTTGTGATAGTGTCCAGTTTTTCCGTCCTCCCTCCTACTGAAGTGCTCCGGAAGACCTTCCCATTTAAATAAGTCTAAGCATGAATCTCTGCTGAAGATTCATTCTGTAAAATGAGGAAGTCATCCCAAATTTGTTTGCCTCAGCTGGCATAATCATTTTTTCTAGAATTGGTCTCCATTGTGTATCCCATATTCTTTTCATCTTTGATATTTTTTTAATTACCAAAAAAGAGGTTTGCTACCTAAACTGCAAAAATGGTTGGTAACCTATTTGTCTTTCTGCATCAAAATCTTTTTTTTTTAATTTTTATTTATTTATGATAGTTACAGAGAGAGAGAGAGGCAGAGACACAGGCAGAGGGAGAAGCAGGCTCCATGCACTGGGAGCCCGATGTGGGATTCGATCCCGGGTCTCCAGGATCGCGCCCTGGGCCAAAGGCAGGCGCCAAACCGCTGCGCCACCCAGGGATCCCTTTTTTTTTTTTTTTTTTAAGATTTTATCCATTTATTCATGAGAGAGAGAGAGAGAGAGAGGCAGAGACATAGGCAGAGGGAGGAGCAGGCTCCATGCAGGGAGCCCGACGTGGGACTCGATCCCGGGTCTCCAGGATCACGCCCTGGGTCGAAGGCAGGCGCTAAACTGCTCAGCCACCCAGGGATCCCCTGCATCAAAATCTTTAATGTCCTACAAATACAGGTAATTATTACCAAAGGACCTGCATTGTAGGTTAAAAAGGAATCAGTGGTATCCCCACCAGTGCAGGGAGTTCTGGGGATCCCAGCTCTGCTTCACTGCCTGCGTAAGGTCATTGCTAAGGAGATAACGCCTGTCACTGCTCACAGACCTGTCTGGTGACCACATTTTCAGAAGTGAGAAGTGTGGCAGTCTGATGCATGACTGGCAAAGGGCCAGTGTATCTTCTTTCTCAGAAACTGAGATTGTCCCAGAAAACTGAGGCCACATGGCTGCCCATAGGATAGCTCTGAAAAAGTCATTCTCTGCTGCATTCAGCCTAGGGCCCCACTTGGGGCCTCTAAATCATCTTGTCCCTCAGTGCTCGACTCAGCTCACTCTCCTTGGACACCTGGTGTTTATAAGATTGATTAAAGCAGAAATTCAAATATTCCTTCAAACTGCCCTATCCACAATTTTCATTTCCCTTTTATCCCACCAAACCAGTCTCCCCTTTTAAAAAGAGAGAGGTTAGCAGTACATGACCAAAACTGTGTCTATTCATTCCCGGGCAGGAGGTGTTACTGCTCTGTATCAGACTGGCTCTTTCAAGATTAAAAAGTAATTATTCTAAAAGAAGAGTGTATGGTTAAAATTAAACCATAGACCCAAAGCTATCAGAACCTGGACTTTGGACAAATGCCAAAGAGGACAGTCATAGGCATCTTGCTGAGAATACGGGGAAGAGATCCACTAAGAGGAAGAGATCTCAAACAAATGGCCATATTAAAAAACTAAGTAAAAAGTTGGAACCTGTTCAACCACCCTACTTCAGTTAGAAGGCACTTTTTAACAACATTAGGAAAGCGAAACTAGCTGTGGGTGGGGTGGAAATGCTGCCAGGTCACCTTGCCTAAAGAAATCCGACGATTGCGCCTACATGACAGACGTGCAGTGTTGGCAACGCCATGGCACTGCTGGACCACGTGGCTACCGAGGACCAGGCTAGCAGTTTTTGTGGCTCCCTGCTCCAGCGGGCTGTACCTAGGTTTTGGTGATCACTAGCTCATCACTCGAGGTGACTTGGGTTCCCAGCTGTGATTTGTTATTTCATAGTGTGATTAAGAAACAATCATCTAGGAAAACACAGATGTACGCATCAGTGTGCAAGAAAGGCCTGAGGGTGCTGAGAGCTTCCTGGGTCATGAGTCAGGGTGGGGGTTGGGTGGGGTAGGGGGAGAGAAGGCGGGGGGGTTGCTGCAGGAGGGCAGGACCCAGGAAGTCTGGTGAGGCAACTCCAAGGCCAGCCTAGCAGCGCCTTCTCCTGGAAGGCTGGGAGCACACCAAGTGGGCTGGGTGGATACAAACCAACCCTGTCTTCTTCCAACCATTACTGACCCCTACTGGGCAAAATGCTTTTCAGCTTTACCAGACAGAGGGCTAAAGCAAAATAAAATCCCCGCCAGGTGGCATGTGGCAAGGCACAGTGTTCCAAGTCTCCATTTCCACATCATAAAATGGGAGCAGTGTTCACAATAGCTATCCTTGCATATCCCAATAGATTGATATCAGGAGGAAATGAATGAAGGTACCACTGCTTTTACCTTAACCTACCTCCCGGCTCTTTGCCCTAATATAAACCAGATCACTTCCCTGAGGTGATCTTTCTTTCCATTGTCTCTGAACTAAGGGCACAATTATAAAAACAATATGGTCACGTTAGCCTAATCATTACTAGCTAGTGGCATCTCACTGCTGGTAGCTTTAATAATTCCACAAATATTGGGGCTCCTGGGTGGCTCATTTGATTTCAGTCAGGTCATGATCTCAGGAACCTGAGATTGAGCCCGGCATCAGGTTCTGAGCTCAATGTGGAGTCTGCTTGCCCTTCTCCATCCCCCCTGCTTGCTCTTACACACTTGTTCTTTCTCTCTCTCTCAAATAATAAATAAAATATTTTAAAATTTTTAAAAAATTCCGCAAATGTTTTAAACACAATTTTCAAAGCATGTTTTCATTTAAGCATCTAATTTAATTTCCTAGTAATTGTATCCTCAATGTCTAAATCCCCACTAGATTATGAGTCCCCTAAATGCAAGAACCTGCATGTCCTTTGTCACTGTTGTAGCCTCTGTAGTACCTACCTAGCATACCTACTGCATAGTAGATGCTCCATAAATATCTGTTGAATAAACACACAGATGAGTCATAGGAACCGGTGAACACCAGCCAGAAACAGGAAGGACAAAGTCAGATATTGGTGGTGGTGGGGGGGGATCTTTTCTCACGGGTGGTAACATAAATATGAAAAACATAAGAGCGGGGTCATGAAAAAGTTTGAAACTAGATAGGGGTGGTAGTTGCACAAGAGTGTGAATGTACTAAATATCACTGGATTGTACACTTTAAAATGGATAATTATATGTTATATAAATTTCATCACAATAATAGAAAAATGAAAGGGCAGAGTTGTAATATATTAATTATAATCCTGATGATTTAGACACTCTACAAAAATGTGATAAAGTCAATACAAAGAGAACTTTGACACAGTGCTTGATGGTTGATATAATTATTTCTATAAATGATTTCATCTGTTCCTCCCAACAAGCCCATGGACTTGCAGACGAGAAAACAGTGGAGTCCAGGAGTTCAGTTGGTGACTTATTATTTCTCAAACAGGCCAGGCCACTCGCCACTTGAAGGATCTGTCCCCTGCGTACCTCTGCCCCCACTCCAAACCACCACCACCCCCCACCCAGGGAAGGACTTCCTTCAAAACACTCTTCATCTTCTGGGCTCTGCTACAAGAGTCACCTCATCAGAAAGGCCTTCCTAGCCACCCTATCTCAAAGAGCAGGCCCCCCACCCCCGCCTTGGATCATTCTCTCTCCCTATCCTGCTTGGTTTTTCTTCAAAATTCTTAGCTCAAATTACATATTGACACACTTTTCCTGTCTCCTTCTGTCACAGCATAAGCTCCAAGAGAACAGGGATATTTGTGAGTTTTGTCCTCTGTTTAATCCTGACATCTGGCATGGTGCCTAACAAATAATAGATGTTTAATACATATCTGTTAAATGAATAAGTAGAATTTTACCATGCACTTGGCTGATCTTTGGGGGAGCCTGAGGTTTTTAAGCCACACTACAAAAATGAAATTATAATGTGACTGAGAGAAAATACCAGTCTATCTAGTACTGTAACAAAGTGCCACCTTGTTCACAAATGAATCCCATGGTGTTAAATACCTAGTACTGGGCACTTGTCTATATGATATAAATAAGAAACAATGGATGCTGAGTGTTACAGACAAGAATGAACTTAAGAACTGTCCCTAACACACACTGGGTCCCACCCTGGGTGTGTATGTTGGGGGCAGGGAGTCTCTGAGGAGGAGGGAAAGGAGGAAGGATATTGTGCTGGGTAGGGGTCAAAGTCCAAGGAACAGCAGTGTGGCCTGACAAGTCCAGTATAACTGTGTACAAATGGCTCCACAGACTGAATTGATATGCAGTATGAATCTTGTACAGTTATGTCTAGGTCCCAGGGAAAAGCTTGCAGGGCTGGCTTATTGAGAGTTGGGTCATTGTGGTTTGATTACACAGATGACCCTTTAAGATGGACAGTGAACCTCTGAGACCCAATGGCCATCCCAGATTGGTACCTCAGTGGCCTCTGAAAAGTTCATTCCCAGCAGCAACAGCTGCCTTCCCCTAGTTCCTAAATCAGGTGGCCAGGCATGAAGGAAATTTGTCTGGTAACACACAAAGAACAGGGATTAGGAGTCAAACTCCCGCGGGTGCCTGGGTGGCTCAGTGGTTGAGTGTCTGCCTTTGGCTAGGTCATGATCCTGGGGTCCTGTGATCAAGTTCTGCATCAGGTTCCCCATAGGGAGCCTGCTTCTCCCTCTGCCTATGTCTCTGCCTCACTCTCTGAGTCTCTCATGAATAAATAAATAAAATCTTAAAAAAAAAGGGGGAGTCAAACTCTTGAAGCTCTGCTGTCGGCTCTTTTTTTTACACTTGTTTGAAGCTGTGTCTCTAAGTGTAGTTTACAAATGGAAGACAAACACACAAGCATAAAGTCCGTCATTTGTCCAACCTGACCACTGTCATGGGAGTTATTACATCCTAGACATAACAAAATATTTAATATGGAAAAATATCTGTTTGCCAACCTGTGACTCATGTTAATTTTACAGAAACATGTTTTCAAATCTGTAATAAATCATTAAACTTAAAAAATAATATTTTGAAATCGAACTTCTGCAGAGAATTCCAAGCTATGGAATGTAAGCTATGGCCCACCCACAGCCCACACACATGCATATGTGCACACGTATTTTCCCAAAAGCTTCCTTATAATATGTCTAAAGTACACAGTTCAAAATTCAAGCAAATAATTAATTACTGAACAAATTCAGCAGAAAAAAAATCACAGCATGATTTGTATAGCTGCCATTATGTCTGCCACTTGCCATGGTATGCTTGATATTTCCTTTATCTGGTGCTAGTTTCAGGAACTCTGACCATTCACCTTTGTCCTGTACTACCTGTATGTAACTCGCCTCCTGTGGGCACTCAAGTGTGAGTGGGTAATTATTTTTTTCTCAGTTCCCACAGTATGAAGGGAAAAAAAACCCCACAAAACATGTTATTTTTATATTGTATTCTTTAAAGTTCATAGAAGAGTATTTAACCATTAGTGAAGCCTGGGCTTGACACAGGATTAAATGCACAAACACAGCCTATCATCAAGCTGGACCAGCTTGTGGCTGAGAGATACAAATTCAAGCACCTTCGGAGGTGGGCATGGACCCCAGGCTGGTGGGTGCTGGCCAAATGGGGAGCATAGGTCGCAGCTGAAAGAAACACAGAATAGGCAGCAAGAGTTGCTATATGGGCACAATATGGTCAGATCTTCTCACTTTTTTAAAAAAGATTTTATTTATATATTCATGAGAGACACAGAAAGAGAGATAAGCAGAGACACAGGCAGAGGGAGAAGCAGGCTCCATGCAGGCAGCCCAATGTGGGACTAGATCACAGGACTCCAGGATCACACCCTGGGCCAAAGGCAGATGCTCAACTGCTGAGCCACCCAGGCGTCCCAGATCTTCTCATTTTTTAAGATAATCCAGCAGGTTCTAATGTGAATCTCTAGATTTTTTAATGTTCTAAAATTAGCAATTAGTTTTTGCAACAATTAGTTTTAAAATTAAAAATATTCAATATATCAAACACAACACGGCTTTGGCTTCATATGGTGCCCAGTAGCCTGTAAACTGTGGGGGGCAGAAGGTGATTCCAGTGGGTTCTAGGCCCTAATCTGCTACTCATTAACTGCTTCCTGAAGTGGTCACTTTACTTCCCAATCACTTAGTACCAAAATCCAGTCGGCTGCTGATGCTACTGTATAGTAGCTAAAGGTGCTGATTCTTTTGAGTTCAAATCCTAACTACTACCACACTATACATGTCTTGTCATTTTGATTGACCACTCTAGGCTCCAACTTCTTCTCCTATAAAGTGCAGAGAGTAATACAACCTCTTTCATAGGGCTATTATGGGATTAAATGAGATACTGCATGCAAAGTGCCTAACTACGTAGTAAGCAGTGGATGATACAAGTCAGCTATTGTTATCTGTAAGCTTGGTGCCTCCATCCTCATCATCTATTCATAATTAATGAGCAATCTTGTTCAATAAAACTTATCAACCCCTCACCAACCTATCCCCTGATTTTGTCCCTACTGTCTCTGCCTTAATTCATAGCCTTGACCTCTTTATCTTGAACTGTTCATTCTAATGATCTAATGATCATATCTCCTGCTATACTGAGCACCTACTCACGGCCCCACTCTGACCCATCCTGCAGCCAGTTGCACTCTCAGCTTGGTAAACTATGTAAAGCAAAGATCTCATGGTGTCATTCTCCTTGTCACCTATAGAATAAAGGCTAACTTCCTTAGTCCTGAATTTAAGGCTGTCCTCAAGGCTCTCTCAAGCTCACATTCCGCCAGTCTCTATAATACTCTCCCCGCTCCAGTTGTACCAAACTACTGTTCTTGCCCTCTCCTGAGTGAGCCATGTAGGCCCAGGTCACTGTATCTCAGCAATCTTATTCTTTCTGCTGAGAATGTTTGTTTGTCCTCTCCTCATCCAGTGTTGACCCCATTCTCTCACTATTCTTCTCACTAGTCCAGCCCCAAGTGGCCATCTCCATGAGGAAGCCCCCCTGAACAATTTTATGGCCAGGTCCTCCCTCTTCTGCAGTTCCACCACACTTAGTACCTAGCACTTTCCTAGTCCACCTCGCAACGCACAGACATCTACTTGTAGAGATGTTTGTCTCAACAAGAGGAATGAGGCCAAAGGCAAGAACCTGGTCTTATACATTTGTTACATTCCTTACTGGCACATAGTAAGTGTTCAGTGTTTGTTAAATAAATTAATGGGACTAGCAAAGGAAACATTTGAACTAAATCCAAACAATAATGTCATTTTTAGCACATCTTGTTGCAAGGCACAGGAATCTCTGGGAATATCCAAAGAAAGACTAGAATACTGGAGACACAGGGGCACCCCGGTGGCTCAATTGGTTAAGCATCTGCCTTTCGCTCTGGTCATGAGGCCCCATGTTGGGCTGTCTGTTCAGGGGGGTGCCTGTTTCTCCCTCTCCTGCTCCCGCAGCTTGTGCTCTCTCTCTCTCTCTGTCAAATAAATAAAATCTTAAAAAAAAAAGAATACTGGAGATACATAGAATCACTCAGAAGCCCTCAATTATCTCAAATTTGTTCATTTTGGTTAATTTTAGTAAAAAAGGATATTATATATATAAAGTTCTAGTTACCTAGATGATTGAAAACATCTGCACTTACAAGGTGGTGGTGTTGTGGTGTCTTGATCTTCATTTTTTCTTTCTGTGGCCTCAGTGGAATGCATCTGATATCCCAGGAGAAAAATGTAATCCAGCCAAAGAACAAGTCTGGTTATTTGGTTCATAATTTACATACCGTGCAATGCAATCTGAGAGACCCACACAACTGTCCTGACCTTGTGCCTGCATAGGCTTCCTATAAGAGAAGCAACAATTTCTTGGTCCTCAGAGAATCACCGGAGGAGGCTAGGAGTAGACTATCTTGGGAACGTAGAGATCTGGGAAAGAAAATAAACATCATTGCTTTTTGGCATTTATGTTCTTAAAAACTTGCCATGAAGTATTCATTCAACAAGCTTTACTGAATAGATGGAAGGGTTATTACCCAGCCTCATTCCTCATCCCCTAGGCAGGACTGCAGGCCTTGCTTTGGCAGGCTGGGAAACTGAGTAGTGGGGCTTGTCTAGTAGGAACAGAGGGGGCAGTTCATGAGAGTGGTTTCCAGTGCAACTCTGAAATCAGGCTGCCTGGGCTCAGGGCATGGCCCTGGCAATTTCTAGCTGGTAGAGTTGACAGAGTAATAGTTCCCATTTCAGAGAGTTGTTGGAAGGATTAAATGATAGCATGTACGGTGCTTAGCATGGTGCCTATGAAGCTATTTAGATTATTATAAGTATTTAGTGAGTGTTAGCTGTCATCACTTGCCAAAAAGATTCTACTACTAGGTTTGGGCCTTCTGTAGCTTATCTTTACAACTCTGCCCACACCCAGTATCTCTACTTTATTGTTCAACTATGGGATCAGAGTTCCTAGAGAATGGAAGAAAGAGTAACCGATAAACTTCTGATCAATAAATAAGCAGAAATAACAAAGGCAAGGAGAAGAAAGCAGACTACATATACAAATCAGCTGGTCATGTGCTATGACTCAAGCATAAAAATGGAAGTGGACTATCAATGGCCATGCATGAAGGGAGAAAACAAAGGGACATGTCTTTAAACTACTAAGGGATAATTCTATATACCTAGACAAACCTCAAGAATGAAATAAAGACATTTTCAGGCATTTGAGGCTTCAAAAAATATATTAAGGAACAGGGTAAAGTAGTACAGCAATTTCTACTAGATGTGAAATAGTATTGACACAGGTAAAGTCACTGAATGTGACTTTAATTCATACCACAAATACATGCTGAATGTCTACTATGTGTTGGTTAGACAGCAGATTAGTACAGATAACCCAACAGGTACATATTGATTTCCCCATGGAGCTCACATTCTAGAGGGGAGAGATAATTAACAATGACAGAAAGCAGGATGCCTGGGTGGCTCAGTGGTTAATCATCTGCCTTTGGCTCAGGGTATGATCCCAGAGTCCAGGGATTGAGTCCCAAGTCAGGCTCCTTGAAAAAAGTCTGCTTCTCCCTCTGCCTCTCTCATGAGTAAGATTTTATTTATTTATTCATGAGAGACACACAAAGAGAGGCAGAGACATAGGCAGAAGGAGAAGCAAGCTCCATGCAGGAAGCCCAATGTGGGACTCCAGGATCATGCCCTGAGCCAAAGGCAGACGCTCAACTGCTGAGCTACCCAGGCGTCCCAATAAATAAAATCTTTAAAAAAATTTAAAGGTAAAAAAAAAGAAACAACGACAGAAGGTAAACTCTGAGTCAGTAGGTGATAAGTGCTACAGAGAAAGAAACCAGGAGCCTATAGCTCCAACTTCAAGTACATAAGAACTACAGTGGATAGAAGAATGAACTAAATGACACCATCTGGACACAATCAGATAAATAAAAAAATGCTGGACATCTATAAGCAAATAGGTTTGAATTCTTTTAAAAGTCAAAGTTGTTGGGCAGCCCAGGTGGCTCAGCGGTTTAGCACCGCCGTCAGCTCAGGGCATGATCCTGGAGTCCTGGAAGTGAGTCCCACGTCAGGCTCCCTGCATGGAGCCTGCTTCTCCCTCTGCCTGTGTCTCTGCCTCTCTTTCTCTCTCTGTGTCTCTCATGAATAAATAAATAAAATCTTTTAAAAAAAAGTTGGATAAAAAGGAATGGAGAAGATTAGAAAAAGTAAGCATAGACCACTTTTTAGAGAAATTCTGCTATAAAAGGAATGTATTCATTTCCTAGAGCTGTTACAACAAATTACTACAAACTGCATGGCTTAAAAAAAAACAGAAATGTATTCTCTCTGGAGAATAGAGTTCTGGAAACCAAAAGTCCAAAATCAAGGTGTTGGCAAAGGCTACACCCAGTCTCTACAAGTCTCTAAGGAAGAATCCATTATTTAACCCTTCCAACTTCCAGTGGCTCCAGAATACTGCTTGACTTGTAGCTGAATCTGCGCAGCCTCTGCCTTTGGGGTCACATGGCTTCCTCCTCTTCTGTGTGTCTGATCTTCTTTATCTCTCTCTTATAAGGACACTTGTGATAGCATTTAGGGTTCATCCAGATTATCCAGAATAATCTCTTTCTCTCAAGATCTTTTACTTAATCACATATTTTGCCATGTAAGGTAATCACTCTTCTGCCATACGAAGCAATATGCAGAGGCTCCTGGGACTAGAAAGTGAGTATATCTTTGGGAGGTCACTTTTGTGCCTACCACAGGGAGCAAGGAAAATAGGACAGTAGGTAAAGGGGAATGTGGAGTCAAGAGAGGTTTTGTGCTTTTTCAAAGATGAGAGCAATTACAGCATGATTATAACTGATGTAGCAGTTTGCTGTATGCCGAGGTTTATTTGTTCATTGTGCTAGTCACTTTCACCTAGGAAAATTCATAAAGGAAATAGCAAGTTACCTTCAAGATGAAAATCAGGGCTACCTTTGAGAAATCAATTAAGAACAATCAAAATGTAATGGAGACTTTTTGTCAAACTTGGCAGACTGAACACACACACACATTTATCTCCAAACCCCACCAAGATGAAAATAAGGGATAAATACAGTATAAAACAATAAAGAATGAAGACCATCAATTAACAAGTCCTATCAGTGCACACAGAGTAAGATCAAACATTTGAGGAAAACCTCCAACACACACACACACACACACACACACACACACACAAGAAAAGGGGGAGGAGAATTCAGGGGAAATAATATGAAAAGCAGAACACTTAGAAACAAAAAAAGAGAACATGTACACAAAACAAAAACAAAAATGCCATATAGAAAAAGAGAAGCAATCAATGAACAAGGGAGTTGAAATTAAAAAACAAAAAACAAAAACAAAAAATTCTGGGATGCCTGGGTGGCTCAGCTGTTGAGCATCTGCCTTTGACTCAGGTCGTGATCCCTGGGTCCTGGGATTGAATCCCACATCAGGCTCCCTGCAGGGAGCCTGCTTCTCCCTCTGCCTATGTCTCTGCCAATCTGTGTGTCTCTCATGAATAAATAAAATCTTTAAAAAAAGAAAAAGAAAAAGAACAAAACTGCAATTATAAACAGCAACATTCAGAGGTTAGAAGAGAGTGGGGCAATGACTTTACATTTTCTAAGGGGAAAATATTTCCAACTTAGAGTCCCATAACAGCTAACCCTAGTAGCTCTTCATCCCATTCCCTCCTCACGGATTCAGATGCTTTCCCTTCCTCTCATATTTACCCATTCAACATCAGTATGTTATGCTTGGCTCTAATTGCTCCTCTTTGTCTTGCAATAAATCGATCAAATATGAGAAAAGAATCAATATTTCAGGCAGATAAGGTATCACAAAGTTTACCTCCCATGGTCACTTTCTCTGTGAAGCTCTTAGCTAATGTGGTTGGCCAAAATGAGGCTGTAAAACAAGAAAGAGGGAGAAGATCTAAGATCCAGGCAGTAGGAGATCAGATCCAACACAGAGGAACAGAGAAAAGTGTTAAAGGCCCAGGAAAGCAGCTATGGAGCAAGCCTAGAAGACAGTCACTCTACATCAGACCCAGAGGACAAAGGACTCAAAGAAAAAAAAATTGCCAAGGAACAAATGAAATCAATCAATCAATCAACCATCTTTAGGTTTCACTACATGAACAAAAATATGGCATCAGGTTCACAGATCTGTTGGAGACTGTAGGGAAAATCAGCAAAGTGTATGTAGAAAACTTAAAAAACATGACCCTATTATAAATTTGTGTCATGACATTTATGATATAATGAATTTATACACAGAAATATTATAGAGGGGCAGCCCGGGTGGCTCAGTGGTTTAGCACTGCCTTCAGCCCAGGCCCTGATCCTGGAGACACGGGATCGAGTCCCACGTCAGGCAGAGTCCCTCTCTGTGTGTGTGTGTGTGTGTGTCTCTCATTAATAAATTAATAAAATCTTTAAAAAATAAAGAAATATTATAGACTTTAAAAGTACATGGAGGGGCAGCTGGATGGCTCAGTAGATTGAGTGTCCAACTCTTGGTTTCAGCTCAGCTCATGATCTTAGGGTCATGAGATGGAGTCCCAAAAGGGGCTCCATCCTGGGAGTGGAGCTGCTTAAGATTCTCTCTCTCCCTCTGCTCCCCACCCACACTCTCTCTCCCCACTTAAAAAAAAAGGTATATGGAGGGAAAACGGTGAAATATTTCTTTCATCCGAATTATCTATGGCTGCTTTTTGTCATTTCTTACATCCCCATCCAAGAGACAAACAGGATCTAAGAGCCTAAGTTTTGGGATGCCTGGGTGGCTCAGTGGTTGGGCGCCTGCCTTTGGCTCAGGTTATGATCCCGGGATCCCGGATCGAGTCCTGCATCGGGCTCCCTGCAAGGAGCCTGCTTCTCTCTCTACCTATGTCTCTGCCTTTCTCTCTCAGTCTGTATCTCTCATGAATAAATAAATAAATCTTAAAAAAATAAAAAGCCTAAGTTTTGACATTGATGTCTTGACAGTAGGCACTTAGGGAGTCTTCTCTGTTCCCTGGGATGAAAGTGGATGATGGATGGCATGTGAAAGTCATAGGAGAAAGCTCCAAAAGAAACTTACACAAGGGGGAAAGTCCATGTGATTAGATGAATAACTAAGTCAAAGATGGAAAAAATAATAACACAAACCATTGAGGTAACTTGAAATCGAGTATGAGCAACTCAGATTTGATGTGTGGAGGTGAAGGAAACCCATGGAAATAGTTATCATGGTGAGTCAAGCCCAACAATTATTCTGGCTGCAGAATAATCTGGAATATTCTGGTCCAGATATACAGGGCCCTGTGAGAGGCCTGTCCCATTCAATTGAAAAATTGACTTACATGGGAAGAAGGGCAAACAAAGAGTAAAGGAAAGAACTTTAAAACACAACTACATAAATCATTATGATAGGACTTGACTTCTTACTTTTTTTCTTCATTTCTTTCTCTTCTCTTGCTTGGGTCACTTTGGAGCCCCTCATCCCTTTTCAGGATCCTCTCAGAAGTGTTCTTTGCTCACTATAGCTTGCATCTTCTTTCACAACCTTATCTACCCTTTATCCTGCTATAATACCCCATTTTTCTCACTATATTTTCTCTATCTTATAAACCCAATCACACTTTTCTTTTGTTTTGTTTTTTGTTTTTTTTTTCCAATCACACTTTTTAAACTAAATCCTCTAGCCCCTCCCAAACCCATTTCTCAAATATTTCAAAACAAGCCCTTCAGTCACAGCTCTTCTCCAAAATAATCTCTACCTTTCCTTGACGTAGCAACACATTATCAGATCTTTTCATTCTCCTCAAAATGTTTTCATTTCTCTCTCACTCTTCTTCATTTCCTTTGGTCCTAGCCTCCACCTTCATCCTGAAAAGTTCTTCATTCCCATGTTCTCCTTTCCTCTCTTATATTTACTTATTCAGGGCCCTAATTCTCTGTTTGGCTCTAATTTCTCCTCCTTGATTTACAACACTTCCTCTATCTGCCTCTCTTTTCTTCCTTAGCTTCAATCTTTCATCTAACTCATTCACTATCACCTTCATCTATAACCTCTCTCTCTTCCATAGAAACAGATTCATCAGCTGTATCATTCACTCCACCCAAGACATCCTCCTCAACCACCACTGCCCCCTTGGTCCCTTCTAGCTCTTCATCACTCCCTTCCACCCTTTCCAAAGGAATTTCCATCTCTGCATCAGTAACTTTAATCAATTTTTCATCACCAGCAACTTCTACTACTCTCTCATCTGTCTCTTCATTTATGCTTCCCATCCCTGAATCCTCCAGCTTCTCCACACTTGACTGCAGTTGATCTCCAGTGGATCTCAAATCGTTTCCACTACTTTCCAGCTTCTCTCCCCTGGATCCCTGCTTCTCTCCACTTGACCTCAGGATCTCTTCACTCAGACTCAGCTTCTCACCACTTGATCTCAGCTTCTCTCCACTCAGCTTCTCTCCATTTGACCTCAGTTTCTCTCCACTTGACCTCAGCTTCTCTCTACTTGACCTCAGCTTCTCTCCACTTGACCTAAGCTTCTCTCCACTTGACCTCAGCATCTCTCCACTTGACCTCAGCTTCTCTCCACTTGACCTCAGCTTCTCTCTACTTGACCTCAGCTTCTCTCCACTTGACCTAAGCTTCTCTCCACTTGACCTCAGCATCTCTCCACTTGACCTCAGCTTCTCTCCACTTGACCTCAGCTTCTCTCGACTCAGCTTCTCTCCACTGGACCTCAGCATCTCCTCATTCTGTGGGAGTGTATGTGGTCTGGATCTCAAGTCCCCTCCTTTGGTCCCCACCCCAGTAAACTTCAACTTCTCTTTAAACCCAGACCCCCTCCTAGACCCTTCGGTAGTCCCTGCTATCTCAGATTCATCGTCTATTTTGCCTCTAACGTCTTCCTTTCCCCACAACTCCTTTGCGGTACTTTTCCGCAAACCTGCTGAAGCCTGTAATGCACTTGCTACACTGTGCAGTAGCTTCACATCCATCCTTTCCTGATTCTGGCCTAACTTCGCTTTCAAGACCGTCTTTTCCACATCTTCCAGACCCCAGTCCTCAGAGTCAAGCTTTGGGTCCCACATTCTGGGCTTTTGTGTATTTCTACCCAGGAGCTCCATTCTCTTCCCGATCACAATGAGCCCGTTCCAGGGCACCCACAGTTTTTCTCGCAGCATCTGCGCCCCTCTGCTTCTTGGCTCCAGGTACCACCGCCCGTGGACCCGGGCCTGGCATGGGGCGCCCTGGCCGCCGGCCTTGCCGCGTCTCTTCACGGCTCTGTGCGGCTTACCCCGCGGGTCTCGCATGCCCCGGAGCGAAAATTCTAACGGAACCGCCTTCTCCCAGACATTAACCCTCACCCTAGTCCCTGGTCCACTAGCCCCCCTCCTCCCCACCCCCGCCCCCCTCCCACCCGGCCCACCCACCCGCCGCCTGGAGCGCGCGCCCCCGGGCTGGTGCGCACGCGCAGCTCGGCGAGGCGGTTGGAGGGCGCCGCGGGGAGACGCGGTCCGCGGCCCGCTGCCGGCCGGGGGGCGGGGCTGACGTGGCTCGCGACCTCCGTAACCCCAGGGCCCCCGACCCCAGCCCTCTGCGGTCCCGGGTCCCCGGCCCTAGCTTCCGCGCTTCCTCCTAAAAGCTGGGGCCAAGCACAGGAACGATGGGTGCTGCAGCCAATGGCGTCGCTCACGGCGAACCTGATACCCAATCAAAAGGCGTGGCTGCGAAGGGCGGCGGGAGCCACGCCTGACTCCAGGTGACTCCAGGCGGGGAGGGGCGAGTGGCTCCGTCCGCCGGTCGGGTGGTAGGGTCCCGAGCCTCGGGCCGGCTCCCGGGGACGAAGCTGCTGGAGCCGGCCGGCCTTGGCCAGCCGCGGAATACTTGGGTGCTGCCGCCGAGAAGAAGGGTGATGGAGGGGCGTCAGGCTGGGAAGGAGAGCAAGGTAAAGAAAGGATGCAAACCCTCTCTCTCCCAACGTCCATCTCACTCCATGATACCCAGTGATGCCCAATCAGGGAGTGGGGCGTGTGTGCGTGTGTTCGCGCGCACGCGTTGAGCTGGAAGAGACCTGAGCAAGGGGATGCGGGGGTGCGGCGCCTCTGTGGCACCTGCGTGGGGGCTGGCGAGGATGCCAAAGGAGGCAGGGTTTGCCTCTGCCCTGACAGATGTAAAGGGACCTGTCACTGCCACTCCTTTCCTCGCCAGGACCAATTAACTCATGATTCTGGCTTAATGGGGAAGAAGAGGGGAGAGGGAGAGAGACTGAGAAGGGGATGGAGTAAGTTTCTCCTTTGCCAAGGTAGGAGGAATCCAGTTCAGCACTAATGGCTTCACTTGTGTATCTGTGTTCATTTAATCATAAGATCATTAATTCTTCACTTTTTCCTCTTGATTTCATTCAACAAATACTTATCGAGCATCCTTGGGTTCACAGAGGTGCACACTTTTGAGAGTTGGAGGCACGTGCAAAGTAGGCTGTGGCTGAGGATAAGAATGGAGTAGCTGTGGTCCAGACTTAAAGTCCCATCTCCCTCAAGCAGTTACCAAACAGTACGGGTTAGAGTAGAGATACTAAGGCGGCAGGAGGGAGACAAGGGACTCAGGGGCCCATTTACCAATGAGTCAGATTGTGTGTATAAGGGGCGATTTGCAGTTGGACAAAAGGGGAGGCTGCCCTGAGGATGTCAGAGAAGCCAAGAAGTGAGGAGTGGGGTTCAAGTGGAGTTTGGAGAGGTGAGAGGGGCTGAGCGACACAAAGTATGGAGTAGGAAATATCAGTTTCAATGTTTATATTCATATTCCTGGCTAATATATTTAAAATGCTTAGATCAGTGCCTGGCATATAGGAAGCTCAAGTATAAGTGTTAGCTATTATATCTGACTATTTAGACAAGTCATTGTTGTTGTTGTTGTTGTTACTGTTGTCATATGAGATGTGTACTGTGCTTTCAAACTGATGGTTGAATCCCCAAACTTTGTAGGTGCCAGACTCTCTGACAGTCCACTATTAGATCTTGTCCTCTAGAGTAATCATTGCCTTCTTTAAGACTCTCCTTTAAATAGAGAGAAATGGAAAGAATACTATGAAGATGTAAACAAAAATAGAAGAGAAAATGAAATAATATAAAAAAACATTTGACTAACAGAATGCAAGGAAAAAAGAGTAAAGGAACAACAACAACAACAACAACAACAAAAACCAGATGAGGCAAAGAAAAAAACAAAAAGCAAGATGGTAGGTTTATAGCTTATGTCAGTAATTACAGTAATTATGAATAGACCAAACACTCCAATTAAAAACATATTCAGGCGGCGCCTGGCTGGCTCAGTTGGTAGAACATGCAACTCTTGATCTTGGGGTTGAGAGTTTGAGCCATACCTTGAATGTAGGTTACTTAAAAAAAAAGTTCGACTGGATTTTTTTCAGATTGGATTCTTTTTTTTTTTTTTTTTAAGTAGGCCTCATGCCCAGTGCAGAGCATGGTGTGGAGCCCATCATGGGGCTTGAACTCACAACCCCAGATCAAGACCTGAGCTGATGGGCAGCCGGGGTGGCTCAGCGATTTAGCACTGCCTTCAGCCCAGGGCTTGATCCTGGAGACCTGGGATCGAGTCCCACGTCGGGCTCCCTGCATGGAGCCTGCTTCTCCCTCTGCCTGTGTCTCTGCCTCTCTCTCTCTCTCTGTGTCTTTCATGAATAAATAAATAAAATCTTAAAAAAAAAAAAAAGACCTGAGCTGAGACCAAGATTCTGACACCTAACCAACTGAGCCACACAGGTGCCCCTCAGATTGGATTTTTTTTTTTTTCAGATTGGATTTTTAAAGGACAACTATATTCTCTTAAAAGACACATACTTTAGGGGCACCTGAGTGGCGCAGTTGGTTAAACATCTGACTCTTGATTTTGGCTCTGGTCATGATCTTGGGGGGTTGTGGGATTGAGCCTCTTACTGGGCTCTGTGTTCAGCAGGGAGTCAGCTTGAGATTCTCTCTTCTCCCTCTCCAACTCCTGCTTGTGCATGCACATGTGCACACACTCTCTCTTAAATAAATAATTATTTTTTAAAAATAAGTATTTTTAAGAGACATACTTTATAAGGACACAGAAAGAATGCTAACCAAAAGAATGCTGGCATGGCTATATTAATTTCAGACAAAGTAGACTAAGACAAGAAGTATTAGAAATAAAGAGGGACATTTTATAATGATTAAAGAGTCAACTCAACAGGAAGATAAAAATCCTAAATTTATATGCAACTAATAGCATTGTTTCAAAATATGCAGAGTAAAAGATTACAGAATTAAAAGGAGAAATAGACAAACCCACAATTACAATTAGAGGTTTAACACAACTCTTTCAACTGTTAGAACAAGCAGACCAAAAACCAAAAGAAAAAATCAGTAAGGATTTTGAATCCTTAAAATTTTTAAAATACCATGATTAATTAACTTGATCTAATTGGTTTAATTAGAGCTCTGTACCCAACAACTGCAGGAAACACATCCTTTTCAAGTGCACTGGAAACATTTACCAAAATACATTATATGTTAGGCTATAAAGCAACTATCAACAAGTTTTAAAACATTGAAACCAGACAGGATGAAATCTCTGTCCCAGTAGAATTAATAAGGAATCAAAACAAAAAGATAGATAGATTCCAAAATATTCAGAAAGTAAACAGTGTGCTTCTAAGTAATTCATAGGTCAAAGAAGAAATTATAATGAAAATTAGAAAAAATTTTTAAAGATTTATTTATTTATTTATTTATTTATTTATTTATTTGAGAGAGAGAGCACAAGCAGGGGGAGCAGGAGAGGGAGAAGCAGACTCCCCACTGAGCAGGGAACCTGATGTGGGACTTGATCCCAGGACCCAGAGATTATGACCTGAGCCAAAGGCAGACTCTAAACCAACTAAGCCACCCAGGAGCCCCTAAAATTAGAAAAATTTTTTAAAGAAATGAATTTAAGGGATGCCTGTGTAGCTCAGCGATTGAGCGTCTGCTTGAGAGTCTGCTCAGGGTGTGATCCCGGAATCCTGGGACCAAGTCCTGCATCGGGCTTCCTGCATGGAGCCTGCTTTTCTCTCTGCTTATGTCTCTGCCTCTCTCTATATATGTCTCTCATGAATAAATAAATAAATAATCTTTTTAAAAAATGATTTTGAAAATATGATAAACCTGGAGATGCAGCTAAAGAAGTATCCAGGGGGAAATTTATACCTTCAAACGCATTTTTTAGAGAAGTTGAAAAGTCAGTGATCTACATTTCAATCTCAAGAAACTAGAAAAAGAAGAACAATTTAAATCCCAAGAAAGTAAAAGGAAGGAAATAATAAAGAGCAGAAATCAATAGAAGATAAATATACAAATATAGAAAATCAATAATGCCAAAAATAGTTTGTTTAAAATACTAATAAAAATTGATAAGCATCTAGCAAGACTGATAAAAGTGAGAGAAAGGGAGAAAGAGAGAGAACGGGAGGGAGACTGAGAGGGAGGAAGGGAGAAAATGTTAATTACCAGTATCAGGAATGATCAAGTGCACATTGGTAGAGATGTTTCAGCCCTTATAAAGATAAAAGTATTTAAGAACAAGTTTATGCCAACAAATGAGAGAATTTTGATAAAATGGACGAACTACTTGAAAAATGCAACTTACCAAACCTGAAATAAGAAACCGAAAATCTGAATAGTCATATATCTATTATAGGAAGTAAATTTATAATTAAGAACTTTTCCAAAAATACCTTTCTGAGCAATAAATTTCACATGTGAATTCTTTGAAGCATTAAAGGATGAATAATACCATTCTCATATAAATTATCCCAAAAACAAATAGAAGGCACAATTCCAACTTATTTTAGGAGGACAACATAACCTTGATACAAAAACCTGTCAAGAGGAGGTGGACAATGATGGGTAACTGAATATACTTAATACCAATATATTGTATACTTTAAAATGGCTAAAATGGTAAATTTTGTGTTATGTATATTTTACCACAAAAAATCCTGTCAAAAACATTAAAAGAGGGGTCTGGGTGCCTCTCAATTAAGCAACTGGCTTTGGCACAGGTCATGATCCCAGGGTCTTGGGATCAAGCCCTACATTGGGCTCCTTGCTCAGCAAGAAACCTGCTTCTCCCTCTCCTGCCTGCCATTCCCCCTGCTTGTGCTTTCTTTTTCTCTGTCAGATAAATAAATGAAATGTTTAAAAAAAAATACAGGTTAATCTCTTGTGAACATAAATGGAAAATCACAAACAATATTATCAAGTTGAATAAGCAGTATGTAAAAAGATAATACTTCGGAGTACCTGGGTGGCTCAGTTGGTCCAGCTCTTGATTTCTGCTCAGGTCATGATCTCAGGGTTGTGGAATTAAGTCCTGCATTGGGCTTCATGCTCAATGCAGAGTCAGCTTGTCTCTCTCCCTCTGCTCCTCTCCTTAATCAAACACTCACGCTCTCTCTCTCAAATAAATAAATAAATAAACAAATAAATTAAAAAATATTTTAAAAATTAAAACTAAAAAGCAGAAAGATAATACTTCATGATGAAGGCCTTATTCCAGGAATGCAGGGTAGTTCAATATTTGAAAATCAATAAATGAAATTTGGGACATATACAGAAAAACCCATTTGATATTTCAATAAAGGAAGGAAACATTGATAAAAATCAATGTTCTTACCAAACTAGGCATAGAAGGTGGTCTCATTAATCTAATTCAAGTTTAATCATCTTCAGGATTACATTTTGTTTTGTTTTGTTTTGTTTAATTTTATTTATTTATTCATGAGGGACACAGATACAGAGAAGCAGAGACACAGGCAGAGGGAGAAGCAGGCTCCATGTAGGGAGCCCGACATGGGACTCGACCCCAGGTCTCCAGGATCACACCCTAGGCTGAAGGCGGCGCTAAACCGCTGAGCCACCGGGGCTGCCCCAGGATTACATTTTGAATGCATTCTCTCTGAGATAAAGACAAGTCAGATCTTTTTCACCATGTCACCATTTCTGCATTGTACTAGAGGTTCTAGCAAGTGCAATAAGGCAAGAAAAAGAAATAAGGTATATGGCTGGGAAAAACTAAAACTGTCATTATTTTATAGTATAGGATTGTATACGGAGGAAATCCAAAATAATCTACAAACTATTAAAAGCAGTAAGAAAATATAGCAAGGTTCTTGGACACAAAGGTAGTATATAAAGATCAATTGTGTGTTTCTACATACTAGCAACAAATAACCAGGTGATTAAATTTTTAAAAATGTTATTTCAAATAGCAACAATAATTTTTAAAAAATCATAAAATACCTAGGAGTAAATCTAACAAAAGATATGCAAAACCTTTACAGAGAATACAACAAAACATTACTGAGAAACATTAAAGAATATCTAAATAATTGGGGAGATATTTCATGTTGATTGATTGGAAGATTCAAAATTGTAAAAATGTCTATCCTTCTCAAATTGATCTGTAGATTCAATTTAATCTCAATCAAAATCTCAGTAAGTTTTGGGGATCCCTGGGTGGCTCAGCGGTTTAGAGCCTGCCTTTGGCCCAGGGCGAGATCCTGGAGTCCCGGGATTGAGTCCCACATCAGGCGCCTGGCGTGGAGCCTGCTTCTCCCTCCTCCTGCTTCTCCCTCCTCCTGTGTCTCTGCCTGTCTCTTCTCTCTATCATAAATAAATAAATAAATAAATAAATAAATAAATAAATAAATAAATAAATCTTAAAAAATATTTTTAAAAATCTCAGTAAGTTTTTTTGGTTGGAAATTAACAAGCTGAGTCTATAATTTTTAAAAAGATTTTATTAATTTTTGAATGAGAGCGAGAGCACAAGTGGGGGTGTGGGCAGAGGGAGAAGCAGATTCCCCACTGAGCAGGGATCCTGATGTGGGACTTGATTCCAGGACCCTGGGATCTATTTAGACCCCTGAGTCTAAATAATTAGTCTAAAATCTTTTAAAAAGATTTTATTTATTTATTAGAGACATAAAGAGAAAGAGAGAGAGAGAGAGGGAGAGAGAGAGACAGGCAGAGGGAGAAGCAGGCTCCATACAGGGAGCCGGATTAGAACCCGATCCTTGGTCTCCAGGATAACGCCCCAGGCTGAGGGCACCAAACCGCTAAGCCACCAGGGCTGCCCAGGAGTCTACAATTTTTTTTAACATTTATTTATTTTTTAATTAATTTATTTTAATTTATTTTATTTTAATTTTTTATTTTATTTTATTTTATTTATTTTTTATTTATTTATTTTTTAAAATCTTTTTAAAAAAGATTTTATTTATTTATTCATGATAATCACACACACAGAGAGAGAGAGAGGCAGAGACACGAGCAGAGGGAGAAGCAGGCTTCATGCAGGGAGCCTGACCTGGGATCCAATCCCAGGTCTGCAGGATCACGCCCCGGGCCAAAGGCAGGCGCTAAACCGCTGCGCCACCCAGGGATCCCACATTTATTTTTTTTTAAGATTTTATTTATTTATTCATGAGAATACACAGAGAGGAGAGAGAGAGGCAGAGACACAGGCAGAGGGGGAAGCAGGCTCCATGCAGGGAGCCCGACGTGGGACTCGATCCCGGGTCCCCAGGACCACGCCCTGAGCTGCAGGCGGTGCTAAACCGCTGAGCCACCAGGGCTGCCCCAGGAGTCTACAATTTATATAGAAATTCAAAGACCTATAATAACCAAAATGATTTTGAAAAAGAACAAAATTAATTCCATCTGATTTCAAGTGTGTCAATTACAGGAATCAAGAGTGTGATATATCAAAAGTGCAAACATATGATCAGTGGAACAGAATAGATACAGAATTGATAACATTTATGAAATCAGTTTATTTTCTTTTTTTAAAGATTTTATTTATTTATTCATGAGACAGAGAGAGAGAGAGAGAGAGAGGCAGAGATACAGACACAGGTAGAGGGAGAAGCAGGCTCCAGGCAGGGAACCTGACATGGGACTCGATCCTGGAACCCGGCGGGATCATGCCCTGGGCTGGAGGAGGCACCAAACCGCTGAGCCACCCAGGCTGCCCTGAAGTCAGTTTATTTTCTAGCAAGATGTCTACCAAAGCAAATAAATACTCAAAAGATTTTTTTTAACACATCAGTGCTAAAATGACTGGCTATTATATGGCAAAAATGAGTCATAACCTATACCTGACACTGTATACAAAATGAAATGAAAGTGGATCTAAATATAGACCTAAATATAAAAGCTAAAATTATTAAATCTAGAGGAAAAGAAAATAGATTATCTTCATGACCTGAGGGTAGGCAAAAGTTTCTTCGAGAGTACACAAATATCCTTAATCATAAAAGAAAAGACTGATATACTGGAGCTTGTAAAACTGTAAGCAATTAAGAGAGTGAAAAGGCAACCGAAAGAGTAGGAGATAATGGCAACACATATAACTGAGAAAGGACTTGTTTCCAGGGTATATAAAGAGTTCCTACAAATCAAAAAGAAAAAGACAATCTGATTTTTAAAAGGGGGGAGAGGAGGATCAAAAGACTTGGATAGGCACTTTATAAAAGATTTCCAAATGGGCAATAGATACATAAAATGGTGTTCAATGTCATTTCTCACCAGGAAATACAAGTTAAAGCCACAATGGGCAATAACTATACCCCCATCAGTATGGTTAACATAAAAAGGACTAACAATTCTAAGTATTGGTGTTGGCAAAGATATGGTACAACTGGAATTTTCATACAATGCTGGCAGGAATATAAATTTGTACAATCACCTTGAAAAACTGGCAGTTTAAAGCATTTAAACACATGCCTACCCTATAAAAGGCATATGCAAAAATGTTCATGGCAGCTTTATTCATAACAGGCCAATCTTGAAATAATCTAAATGACTACCAACAGTAGAACAGATACATAAGTTATGGCATTCATATGAATACAATACAGCAATGAAAGAGAATTACTGCTGCACTCAATAACGTGGATGGATCTCCCTAAAGACCATGGATACAAGAGTGTATACTGTATAATTGCACTCACATGAAGTTTAAATTGAGACAAAAATAATCTGTGATGAGAGAAGTCAGAATAGTTGTCTATGGACAGTGTGTGCCAAATCTGTGCCAAAGCCTGTGAGAGGAGAGACTGAGGGGATGGGAGAGGGGCGCAGGTGCCAGTTTATATATTGGGAGCTACACTTTTTTTTTTAATTTTTTTAAATTTTTTATTTATTTATGATAGGCACACAGTGAGAGAGAGAGAGAGGCAGAGACACAGGCAGAGGGAGAAGCAGGCTCCATGCACCGGAAGCCCGACGTGGGATTCGATCCCAGGTCTCCAGGATCGTGCCCTGGGCCAAAGGCAGGCGCCAAACCGCTGCGCCATCCAGGGATCCCTGGGAGCTACACTTGAAGGGAGAATGGCTTCTTCCTTTCACTTGGCACAGTGGTATAGACATCGTAGGTGTTCAATAAATGTGTGTTGAAAAGCTCAATGCAAGGGACACGTGGGTGGCTCAGTGGTTGAACATCTGCCTTTGACTCAGGTAGTGACCCTGGGTCCTGGGATCGAGTCCCGCATCGGACTCCCTGTGGGGAGCCTGCTTCTCCCTCTGCCTGTGTCTCTGCCTCTCTCTGTGTGTCTCTCATGAATAAATAAATAAAATCTTAGAAAGAAAGAAAAAAGAAAGAAAGAAAGAAAGGAAAGAAAGAAAGGAAAGGAAGGAAGGAAAGGAAGGAAGGAAGGAAGGAAGGAAGGAAAGCAAAGCTCGGGATCCCTGGGTGCCTCAGCAGTTAGAGCGTCTGCCTTCGGCTCAGGGCGTGATCCTGGAGTCTTGGGATCGAGTCCCGCATCAGGCTCCCTGTGAGGTGCCTGCTTCTCCCTCTGCTTGTGTGCCTGTGCTTTTCTCTCTTTGTGCCTCTCATGAATAAATAAGTAAAATCTTAAAAAGAAGAAGAAGGAGGAGGAGGAGAAGGAGGAGGAGGAGGAGGAGGAAGAGGAGGAGGGGAAGAGCTCAATGCAAGAATGATCTAGTAGTTTGGTGCCTCATGGATCTTTTCTCTTTTAGAGAAATCCATGTGTTTTGTTGACAAGCCAATGCCTCTTGGCACTAAAAGCAGCGAATGGAGTGGTCTCAGGATCCCCTCAAAAGGGGTGAGAACTTGTTATTGAACTCACATTAGGCCCTGGTGAAAGGGTACCAGCTTCTGCCAGTAACCAGTTGGGGAAAAGGTGAACGGGTAGTTGAGAAAGTAGTTGGGGTTTGGAATTTGAGAAACTGGGTTCAAATCTCGCCCTGCCACTTTGCAGCTGTGTGATTTGGGGCAACATATTTCACTTTTGGAGGTGTCAGTTTCCATATCTGTAAAGCAGGCAGAATTCTGCCTCCTTCTAAGGATGAAAGTGTGGAGTAACTGGAAAGCCCTGAGCAGTGACTTACCAGGATCCCTCCAGGGGTGGCCACCCCAGGGCATTGAAGAAGCAATGCTGAGCTGGGCTTGGCAGGAGGACGTGACATCTGCGGTGAGGATGCGGTAAGGGGCTGTGGTCAGCCATGTCAGAGGCCTCCCCTCCCCAGCAGCCCTCCTCCGTGTCAGTGGACCTGCAGGGAGACAGCTCCTTACAGGTGGAGATCTCTGATGCAGTGAGCGAGCGGGACAAGGTGAAGTTCACCGTTCAAACCAAGGTGAGGCTGCCAGGGGAGTGAGAGGGCAGTTCGGACAGCTGCCTCAGGAGGCTTCAAGAGCTTGAGATGCCTACTTTCCCCAGCCTTGCTAGCCTGGGGTGGGGGGTGGGGGGGCAGATGTCAACTTGGACTTTGGGCCCTGTTCCTCAACCTAGCTCCTGCTCCCTGCCCCTTGGAGAAAACAAGCATCTTGTCTAGTCTCCAACTGCCTTTTGCCTCCAACACCAAGTCCTAAGCATTCCCCATCCTTCGTCCTGATGGAAATCACCAACACCTGAACCACCCAGGCCCACCTTGGGCCTCACCTGGGATGTGGGGTTGGGGAAGCCCCACAGTGGGTGCTCAGGATGCCTGATGAGTGCAGGGTTTGGAAGGGGAGGACAGACACCTCAGACAGGCTTCCTGGCTTCCAGAGCTGCCTCCCTCACTTCACCCAGTTGGAGTTCTCAGTTGTGCGACAGCACGAGGAGTTCATCTGGCTACATGATGCCTATGTGGAAAATGAGGAGTACGCCGGTCTCATTGTGAGAAAGGGCTAGGTGGGCTGGGGCAGGGAGGGGCAGCCCTGGGTGCTTGGGTGGGGGTGGAAGACTGGGCCACACTTCCGGGTGTGGGTGATGGCCTTCTCAGCAATGAGAACTGCCAGCTGTATCCTTCCTTTGAGCAGATCCCCCCAGCCCCTCCAAGGCCAGACTTTGAGGCTTCAAGGGAAAAGCTGCAGAAGTTGGGTGAGGGGGACAGCTCCATCACGAGGGAAGAGTTTGCCAAAATGAAGCAGGAGCTGGAAGCGTGAGTGCTACTTTCTTTCCTTGTCTATGATGAAGCTCCAGGTCCACTCCCCCCTCCTGGGAATCCCTAGATTTCATCACCTATGGTTAGAGACCCTGACCTCTGACTCCTGGGCTTCTGAGGGGAAGGGAGCAGGATAATCAGAGGCAAGGAGGGCCCTTCAGCTGCTTGCCATTTTCTGCAGGGAGTATCTCGCCATCTTTAAGAAGACAGTTGCAATGCATGAGGTCTTTCTGCAGCGCCTGGCGGCCCACCCTACCCTGCGCCGAGACCACAACTTCTTTGTCTTTTTGGAATATGGCCAGGATGTGAGCTGGGCCAGAGCACTGGGGTCACTCTTGGGGGTAGGGGGCTGGGTGCTAGATGGGCTCAAGCCTCTGTCTCATCAGCGCCATAAGTGGCATGAGCCTGGGGTGAGAAGTGCAAATGCCTACCCCAACATCCTACTCTCTGTGTGTGCTTCAGCTGAGTGTCCGAGGAAAGAACAGGAAGGAGCTCCTTGGGGGATATCTGAGGAATATAGTTAAATCTGCAGATGAAGCCCTCATCACCAGGATGTCAGGGCTCAAGGTAATCCCTGGGACCCCTCTGTGGATTGAACCCAGGGCCTCAATCTGCAGCAAAGATGGAGGCCCAGGGTGGTTGTGGGAGGGAAACCACTGGTGGGGCATGGCCTAGAGGAAAATTGTGCCACCCCTTCGTGTCCATGGCTTCCATGTTCCTGCTGACTCAATATAAGTGACTCCTGTCTGGCTCCCTTAGGAGGTGGATGACTTCTTTGAGCATGAGAGGACCTTCCTGCTGGAGTACCACACCCGCATCCGGGACGCCTGCCTGCGAGCAGACCGTGTCATGTACTCCCACAAGTGTACGCAGAGCCCAAGGGGCCCTGGGTTCTCTGTCCCTTCTCCTGGGCATTCCTACTTCCTGCAGGGAGAGAAAAGAGCAGGACACAAACACCAGGGGTGGGGCTTGATGTGCAGACCAAGAGGGGTCTGATGGAGGGCTGTTCCCCAACAGGCCTGGCAGACGATTATATTCCTATCTCTGCTGCACTGAATAGTCTGGGAGTACAAGAAGTCAACCAGCTGAAGATGTGAGGACTCCCTCTCACTCCTCCTGTCCTCTCCCTATGCCTGTAATACTGTGTCTGCCCATGAGGGGTCACTGTGGAGATGTACTATCAGCTGTAGGTGGGAGGTGCAGAAGTTCCTGCTGGGATTTGGGAAAGGGAAAATTTCCCCACTGCAGGCCATTGGGAGGGTGAAAGCCCTAAAGAGAGGGAGGCTTTAAGCAACACCCTTTCAAGACCGCTGCCCTAACTCTTCCCCACTGCCTCCTAGGAGCTTCCTCAAATTGGCAGAATTCTTCGAAAGGCTAAGGGTGAGTCCTGCCTTCTGTATTGGAAGGGCACCCAATCAGTGATCCTTTGCAGAAATGAAAATTTCTCCTCCTGAAAGAGGAGAAAGCTCCAGGATCAATTTGGAATGTTTGGTGAAAAGTTGGGCCCAGTGATACCCTGGACTCACCTTCAGTTTAACCCTAGTTTAATAAGATGGGAGTGGGGACAGGGATACAACTTCAGGTGTGTGTATGTGTGGGGGGTAACGGGGGCAGGGGTGGGAACCAGGCCTGGCAAGGCATTTACAAGGATGTGCCACGTGCCTCTGGCAAGCTGCACCGCATTGTCAACATCCCACCCCAGACACACACTTCCTGAACTCTTCTGAGAGTCACTACAGTGTGCCAATCTTTCTCAGCTGTCCATTGGATCACATCTCTTCTCTGCTCAAGGCCCTCCAGTGACCCTGCCAGTCCCAGAAACTGCCCTTAGCTTGCATTTTAGGTTTGGGATCCAGCCACTGCCATCCAAGTGCTCCCATTGATTTCATGGTTCCCTGAACACTTACAAGGTTTGCACATCTGCACAGCCTTTGGCTGTTGTCTGATTCCTACTCAACCCCCGAGATCCAGATCAGAAGCCATTCCTCTGTGGAGTTTTCCTTGGCCTGGTCTCCTGAACATCAGGGTTTGACCTCAAGTGGTTATCAGGTGACTCTTGGATATTGAGATGAACAGCAGCACCCCAGCCTTTAGCTTCTCCTCTGCAAGCTCCCTCCCTAGCCTCCAAACTTCCTGATTCAGAAGCTGGAGGGCCGAGTGGCATCTGATGAGGACCTTAAGCTGTCAGACATGCTGAGATACTACATGCGAGACTCACAGGCAGCCAAGGTGAGATGTGGCCCCAGAGCAAACCTCAGGCTGGAGGACAAGACTGAAGCAGCAGGGGAGGGCAGGTAGATGAGGCCTCGGGCAACAGTGATCCTGTGCCCCTGGTGACCCTAGGACTTGCTGTACCGGCGGCTCCGAGCACTGGCTGACTATGAGAACGCCAACAAGGCACTGGACAAAGCACGCACCAGGAACCGGGAAGTGCGGACTGCTGAGAGCCACCAGCAACGGTGCTGCCAACGCTTTGAGCGCCTCTCCGACTCAGCCAAGCAGGGTAAGTCCCATGGCCCCAGAGCCTCAGCAACTGGGTTGCCTACCCTGCCAGGGTCCCCATTTCTCCTCCCTCCCCTGTCCAGAGCTCATGGATTTCAAGTCCCGCCGGGTCATCTCCTTCCGCAAGAACCTCATAGAGTTGGCAGAGCTGGAGCTCAAACACGCCAAGGTGAGCCCTCCACCCTCACTGGCCTCTCGCTGCCTTTCTGCCACCCACTCCCAGACCTCTAGGTTCTTACCAAGTGTTGGCAAGCAGGTGTTGGGGAAGGAGGTCTGGCAGCCCTGAGCAGCCATTGACTTTTTCAGGACTGTTTCATCTTGGAGCAGGACCCTTCCCTCCTCATTAATAAGCCCTGAATAAATGGCAGCTATTATTGCTGAGGATAGGAATGTAAGGAAGGGGGTGGTGACAGGAGCTAGAAATATGGAAAGAACAGCACTCTATCAAGGACCTCTCCTCCTCTGCAGGCCAGCACCCTGCTTCTCTGGAACACCCTTCTCACCCTCAAGGGGGAGCCTTAGAACTGCCAGAGCCTGCTGTGGGGCCTTTGGAGGCAAAAGTCCCCCAGATTTCCCACAAGATGCCACGTTCCCCACCACAGCAGCCACTAGCCATGCCCCATCATCTCCCAGGGCAAGCCCAAGCCCCACCCCCCACCCAAAGGTGCCAGGTCTTTCAAGAGGAAGATAGGGCAACATGGGTACCAGACTTGGCCACAGGTAAGAACCCCAGCCTAGGGGAGGCCAGGGGCCTGGACCTTCCTTTTCTCCTAGAGTCTGAGGGGCAGCCCTGGCCCACCCTATCAACCCCCTACCCCCTGGAGTTTGTCCCCAGCCTGTTCAAATAAAAAGCCTGGTTTATATAGCTAACAGGCCTGTTTGTCCTGACTTCCCTCAGCACCAGGGGCCACCATTTACCTTTATACACTTTGCCAGGGCACTACAGAGACAAGATCCTGGGCACCACTCCTGCAGTATCAAAATACCCCTTCCTGCTTTCCTCTTAAGAGATACTGGCAAGCTCCAAAAAACTTAGGAACCAGCTTTAACAGGATGCCTTTTTTCCCCCCAATTCAGGCGAGGGGGTGGGGGAGATAATAAATCCTGCATTCACACCCTTAGGGTGAGAATTCTAGAATACCTTTAACCTCCTAAGCAAGTGAAAACCCAAAGTACAGGTTGGAGAGAACCTGCAGCTATGCTGGTAAAAGGCTTGGGGCTCCAGCCAACACCCTCTTGGTTAAATACAGGGAGGTGGAACCCAAGACACTTGGGTCTGAAGTCCTGGGCTCCACCTGACTCAGCCCCACCCTGGACTCCAGTCACATCTGCAGAAGGCCAAAGGCTCTACTTGGCTTCTGACTCATAGAAGCAACTGGACCCGGCCCTCTTAGAGGAGTCAGTCATCCATGAAAGCAAGCAGACGAAAACCAAAGAGAACCCCAAAGACAGAAGAGTTCAAGAGGAACTCTGTAACTTGCAGTCTCACAGCCTACCATCAGGCAGGGGGTCGGAGAATAGGCCTCACTGCCCAGCTGTCCACCTGGGTAAGAAGTTACAGGGGAAAGAGTTCAGGCAAAACACTTCTGCCCAAAGGGCTCTTGCAGCCAGCAGCAGACACACCCTCATTCAGCTGCCTCCTAAATAGTTTGACCCCAACTGAGGCACCACCTATGAGTGGTGACCATCAGGAGACTCAGCCGATCTCTGGGGCCCAATGAACGGGGTGGATGGAGGCCATGTGTAGAGGAGATAGATGCTGCTCATTACCTCAGCAGACCTTCCCCCGCAAGATCCCTTGGGCCCCAACCCTGAAACAAACATCCCATTAGTGAGCCTTTTTATTGTTGTGTGTGTTGTTGGTTTTTTTTTAATTGAAGGTCCCTTACTGGTCCTGTTTCCATGAGTGCCAAGACCAGGGGAAAAGGGGAGGGGAACCAGGTGGCGCAAGGAAGGGTCATCTCCACAACATTCCATTTATACACAGAACTAAACAGACAAGCACAGAGTCACTATTGCGGTTAGAAGTTGGCAGCATGGGAAAAGGGAGGAACAGGTGAGGAACTGGGGTGTCGTTAAAAAAAATACAGGCCCCCCCCAAACTGGGGTGCCTGGGGGGAACTTGGTCTGCTTCAACCCAAGAGGAATCAGAAGATCAAAAGCGGTTTGGGAAAGCCAGAACCGTCAGGGATAGAGGGAGGAGGAAGGTCCAGGGGGTGAGGGGGCTGTTTGGCAACTGGGGTGAAGGGATTGCCCTCCCCCTGCTGGGATCCCCCCAGCCCCTCCGGTCTGGCAGGAAGGGGGCAGCCTGCAACCCCCATGGGCAGGTCTGGGGCTGCCAGATGCTCCAGGCAGGGGGCTGGAGGGGGCTCACAAAGGCTTGCCCTCCAGAGAGATGACGGCACTGCCCCCCAGTTTCTCTGCCAGGGTGCAGCGGTCCTTGACCTCCTCGTAGCAGTTTGCTTGTAACTCATGCTTGATCCCTGTGAGGAAGAAAGGGAGCATCTGTGAGCAGGATGCATTGGGGGAGGGGAAGTCAGGGCTGGGAAGGAGCCAATCAGAACAGATGGAAGGGACAAGGTTACCTTCTAGCAGGCAGGGAAGAGGAGGGGGAGGAATCTCATATACCACGGCATTCATCCCACCCTGCAGCCAAAGCCTGAGTGAAAAGGTGCATGGCACCAATGCTGGCCCTTACCAGTCAGCTTTTTCTTGATGGCATCCTTGGAGCTGGCATAAATCATTTTGCTCTTAAGGGGTGCAGACTCAGGTGCCCTGAAGGAAAACAACAGAGAATATGCAACAAAGTTCCCTCTCCAAGTCTAGCAAGTGCCATCAAGTAATAGAGGACTTCAAGAAACCCTTGAGCTGGTCTCCAGCATTCAAGCTTTTATCAAGTTCCTCATTGACAAGTGTTTTGTTACAATACCCTCCCCCTCCCTCCGAATTCCATTAACTGGGAACCACAGAGATTCCCATCCTAAGAAAGTAGGGTGGGGCAGAGCTAGAGCAGGTAACAGGAAGAAAGTGCCTGCAGAGAAGCTCACCAGAAGATAAACACCAGGTCCTCCTTCTTGCTCTCCTTGGTCTCATAGGTTGCGTCATAGAGGGCATAGCGGCAGTCCTTGTCTGGTAGCATCTTGACAAAGGTGGCGTAGGGGTCATCTACAGTCTGGCCCACATCACCTACCAGGATCTCCTTGCCCTCCTCGAGGATGATGTTCTTCTTGTCCTCGCTCAGGCAGAAAAGAACTGCCTTCTTGCGCTTCTTCACTTCCTCGGGTGTTGAAGACTTACGCACCTTCATGTCATTGAACACTTTGATGACGCCATCAGAAACCGCCACGCCAGAGGCCTGGGGGACAAGCCACATATTTTTCATGAAGGAAAGACTTCTGGACCCCCCCCTGAAGTCCCTCCTTTGCAATTTTAAGAAATATACCTCGGATGCCAACAAGTTCTCAACCCGTGGAGATCATTAATCCCCTTCCCAAGACAAGAATCACTATTTTCCCACCCAAACCACTGTCCAAGGACCAAGTGAGACACAACTCCAGAATGGCAGCCACAGAAGAAACCTCTTATCTAACATAATTCCTCCTCATCCAACACTTTACAGCCTAGAAACTGAAGATCTCTGAGAGGCAGAACCTTGGCTTTGATGTGAGCCCAGAATCAAAAGAATCCTAGGCTATTGACTCCTTACAGTACTCAATCTCAGCTTTAGGGTAACAGTGCCGACTTAAAACTTCACGGATAGGAAAAGGAGACCCAGGCACCCAGGGAACAGACACCTCTTCTGGAAACAGAACCAGAACGCCACAATGGTAGGGCACAAAGAAATTTAACGGTTCTCGTTAAATCCGTCATAACTATTCAGTATAGTTGTTCACAAACCATCCTTTTTCCTGGGTTTTCTTCAACCAAAGCAAAAATCACAATCCCTAATTAAGACCATAACCCATTAACTCCCAGTCTTCGGGAAAAATGTAGGACCTAAAGGTGGCTGACAGAAGTTAGCAGGTCAAACCCAAATGCGCACAGTCCTTGAGCTCTTTTAACGTCTATTTTGGGTCGTGTTGGGTGGGGACACGATAGCCAAGAGAGGGGCTACTGACCAAAACGAAATATGCCGCGCCCCCCACTCCCGGAACTGCAGAGGAAGCCGGCCACGTGACTCAGCCGCTTCCGGAGTAGGCGGGAGAAAACGTTCGCCTGGGCCCGGCCAGGACCCGGAGAGAAAGCAGTACCTGGAGGCAGTAGCACCCCCAGGGCCTCAAGACCGAAGAATCGCTTTACCGACCGGCGTATCCGTCCCCTCCGCTGCCGGTCGGAGGATGGACAAGTTACACAACCTTCAGTTCTCGTAGCCCTGGGGCTGAACACAGGGGGCGGGGTGGTTTCCGGGCGGTGCCCGCCTGGGTCACTTCCCTAAACTCGGCTCCACCCTCAGGCCCCATCCGGGAAAGCCGAAGGCCCCGCTTGTCCAGGGCTTCGGGCCCAGTAGTGGGGCCAGTGCGTGTGCGCAGGCGCCGGCCGACGGTGCCTTTCCAGCCTTTGCCGGATGTACAGAGCAGAGAACCCAGATCGCTTTGTGGGCTCCCTCGCAGGGCCGTGATCCCTCCGCGGTGCAAACCTGCGGCTCCGGTGGCGAGGTGCAGGCTTCTAATCCCCAGCGCTAGCACGCAGACCCCTCCGCGCCCGCATCCCCCTTGGCCCTCTGCCCCCGCCCCTCCTGGGCGCAGACATCCCTGCCACCTGCTCTCGACAGACCCGCCAGCCGAGGGAGGGTGACGCGGAAACAGGAACAGCCCTTGGGTGGGGCGCGCACGCCGAGACCGCTCGCGCGCTTTTCCTTCGACACCCCCGGGAAGGGTTCGGATGCCGCGTGCTCCGCCGAACGCGCGCCCCCGTGAACCGACTTGCCTCAGCGCGCGCCCCCGGCTGCTCCGCGAGGGGCGGGCACGCGCGCGCGCACCACGGACCCCTCCCCCACCGCCGGTATCCGCGCGGGCGCACCAGCGCGGTGGGGGAGGGGAAAGGAGCCCAGGGGGCGCGCGAGCGACGGCCGAGCTAGCCCTCCCCAGCGCCCTCGGGCGCGCACGCGCGTCCCAACGCTACCCGCCCCTCAGCCCGAGACCCTTATCCCGCCCGGGGCGCTGGGGGAGGGGGTGCAGATGTCGCTCCCCCGTTCCTTCCCCCGCGCGCAGACGAGCGACTTGCAGACGCCTCCCCTCAGTCGCCATGGCCTGCTGCTCACCATGTTTCCGGAAGCGAAAGGGAGATAGCAAAAAGGGTCAGAAGAGATGAGAGCCGCTGCAGCTGCCGCCGGGATCCGACTGAACGCGGCCTCTCCCGGCCCCTTCCGTTTAGTAGGAGCCGCACAATGAGGGGCGGGGCGGGCTTCCGGCGCTCCCCCCACGGGGCGACGGGAAATGAAGTCCAAGGGTCCTGCGCCGTCTTTTTGGCCAGCCGGCCTCTCAGGGCCCTATTACATGCTGGGAAACGTAGTTCGAGACAGCCAAGGGGGGCGGTGCTGTGGCGCGGAGAGCACGCCCATTGGTCCACTTTTCCAGGAAACGCTCAGCTGGGCAGAGGCCCCTAGCTCTAGGTAATGTGACCCGAAAATGAGCCTCGACCTCGCCGCTCTTTAACCGCCGCGAAACTGTTTCTTATGATCCATCTTGGCACCTTCTGGTCTGAAAATTTTGGGTTTAGTATTTTGCTTTTCTGAACTGAAGTAACTATTTATTGGCCTGGAATCCAGTCCTGGAGCAAGAGGAATCGCAAGTGTAAAGCGTGTTCAACCCGATAAACAATTCGTTGGGCACCCTCCATATGCAAAGCCACTCGTTTCCTGGGAAAGACCATATGCAACTTCAATAAAATTAAAATAAGACACAAGAGAGACTCTACAAGGAAGTCTTTAAGAATATAGCTTTGTTCTTGTTTTAAAGATAGATGGCAAATTCACGAAACGGGTTTATGTCAATTTAAAGACTGCGCCTTTTACTAGACACGGTGAAAAGAATAGATATTAAGCCAGACTCGAATCACGTCCTCGAGTTAACAGCCATGCATACGGTTAACTTAAAACTCGCAAAAATTAAGACACAGCTGTGTTAGCTTAAGTTTCTGAAAAAGAAGCCGGTGGGGACTACGGAAAGTTTTCCTTGGCCTCGAACAACGATCATGCCTTAGTCTTTGCCGAAAGGGTCACAAATCAGGGATCTGAGGGCCTAGATCCCATCAGCGGAATAAAGAGTGTAAATGAAGAGCTGGAAGCCCGGTCTTCAAGACCGGGAGTGGGGCGCTTCGCAGGGCATGCTGGGGATTGTAGTCAAGGACGTCCCGCTGCATCGCTCACCCCCCGAGTTCCCGGAAGCCCCAGGTGGAGGCCGCCGCTGGACCCACAGCCCGGTAAACGACCCTGCCAGAAAAGGAGACTGGCTCCACTTTTTTTCAAGCCTCGGAGTTTCCAAGAGCAACGAGGAGGGGCAGAGAGACTTCGAAGTTACCCTGGAGACACGCTCCCGCCCGCCCCTAGCCACGGGATGCCCTAGATGTCCTTATTAGGACAAGAGACTAGAGGGGGTGGGGCCAACCCGCACACTCGATGGAGGCTCCTTATAAGGCAGCCTCGGGAGGGAGGCGGGAGTTCGGAGCTGGCTTGGGCGCGCGCGGGGTGGGGGTGGGGGGTGCGTTCGCGGCTGGGCGGAGTCTGGAGGGGCGGGCCTAGAGCTAGGGTGCCAGCCTCCGTACTCCTCGAAGGCCGCAGACCATCTCCTCGCGACTTCAGTATAACAGCTGGGTGGAGGCTCTAACTCTCTGGTGACATCTTCAAGCCGAACTCAGCTGTACGTGTCCCTCAACCTGGGACCCTTTTGCATAAGCCTGAACCTAAACTTCCTTGAGAGTCTCCCACCTCCAATGAGTTACAAAAATGACTGTGTTCTCCCCTTCCACCTTCGTCCGGGCTTTTACCTTCAGTCTGCTCCCCTGAATCTAACCACGTGCCCATCTCAGACCCCCACCTCGGGCTGAGGCCCAGCACCTCCCATTTGCCCCCCTTCTATTTGCCCTCTGTTCCCCTCTGTTCTCCTAGCTTTAACCTTCCCTGAAAGTCCCAGACTTCGTGCCCTCCCCCACTGCTGGATCTCCACATCTCCCCGCCCCTCACCCAGCTCGGAATCACCATTTCTTCGGAGTCCTTGAGCTCCTCCTACATTACCTTTGTATCTTCATCCCTTATACTTCTTTCTAGATGTCCTTCCTACAAATACGCCTGCACTTACTTGCCCCACCCTCCACCTCTTGGGCTTCTCAGAAGCCCAGCGTCTCTCCGGCATCCTCAGCAAAGGTGAGACAAACTGACACCCTGGTTCCTCGGTGTTCAGGATTACTGCCATCCAGCCCTCCTAGCCACACGGGGGCGCTGTCTGTCTTTCTGTCCGCACAAGGAGTACCCCGCTCTCCAATCTGGGCTAGGAGGAAGGGGCGGGTCAAGGCTCCGGGGGTCTGGGTGGGGCCGATCCGAAAGACTGGTCTGGGCCGGGAGGGGCGAGGGGGCGAGAGGCCGTAGAAAAGGCGCTTGGTACCAACCACTTGAAGCAGTGCCGGAGCGGGGAGGGCAGCTGGAGGCTGTTCGCTAGTAATTGCCCCGCGTGGGGCCACGTGATTGGAGAGGTGCCGCCCTCACTCTCGAGCCAGGTGTTCGAATCCCGTCTCCAGAACTGGCGGCGCCCCAGCCTGGTTGGCGCGAAGCGCCAGGGGACCCGCCCCGGGGCTCATGGCAGCGTCGGTCCGCCTGGGCCGGAAACGCCCGCTGCCCGTTTGCCCCAACCCGCTCTTCGTTCGCTGGCTAACCGAATGGCGGGACGAGGCAGCCAGTAGGGGGCGCCGCACGCAATTCGTATTTCAGAAGGTGGGTCTCGGCTCGACGCGGACTGGTACGGGTGGAGCCGGACAACCAGGCCTGCCCTGACCCCAGTACGGTACCCCTGCCCCCGCCAGGCGCTGCGCTCCCTCCGGCGGTACCCACTGCCCCTGCGCAGCGGCAAGGAAGCTAAGATCTTGCAGCACTTCGGAGACAGGCTGTGCCGTATGCTGGACCAGCGGCTGCAGCAGCACAAAGCATCGGGGGGTGAGCGCTGGAGTCAGGGTCGGTGGTCCCCTGAACCTCCCCCAGGCGCAGCCTCCGAAACCACCTGGGATACCTTAGCTTCAGGCTCCCCCCCTCATGTCCTAGTTGTTGTTTGACCGCAGGCTAGTGGCTGGCTTGCAAAACGTCACCCCTCTCACCTACCACATGAACTGGCAGCGCCCCAGACCTTCCTGCCTGCTGGATTCCGTGGGATTGACTCTCTCTGCTCCCGCAGGTGACCATGCCCGGAGTTCACCTTCTGGAGAGAAGAGTTCAACCCCAGAAGGGCCACCTGCGAGAGTGCGAGACTCTTCCGTGCCAGTGAGAACTGGGCGAGGGCAGTGAGAAGGAAAGGGGAGAAGGAGCAGTAAGATTTTCTGGCTTGTGGGGACTTAGCAGCCCTGAGTCCAGATCTGCCACCAGTGACGCCTGGCCTTGGGCAAATGACTTATTCTGGTACTTAGTTTTCTTCTGTGTAGGTGGAGATATTGTATAATAATAGTTGAGAGTTCTGTGATTGGGCTATTCAGGGAGCCAAGACCAGTATCGAGCCAAGACCCGAGGATTGCTGTTACTGGCTTTTGTTGCCTTAGCACTTCTGTAGTGAATGGGAGAACTGAGGCTGGGTCAGGCAGATGAGACCCCTCGGCCCACTCCCATCCCGGCAACCATCCACCGTCTCATCCCAGCCTTACAGGCTGTCCCATCATCCCACCCATCTTACAGACAGGGAATCTGAGAGGTGGCTGAGTGACTTGTTCGGGGCCGTGTAGCCTGCTGAGATACAACCTGAACTTCAGCCCTTCCAGGGATTCAGTCCACGATGGCTGATTGGTTTTCATGTTCAAAACGTCTTGTCTTTCAGATTCCAGCCCAGCCCAAAGCAGGAGGCTCTGGCAGCTACTGGCCAGCTCGGCACTCAGGAGCACGAGCAGTACTGCTGCTGCTTTACAGGGAACGCTTGGTGAGCACTTGGCTGTCCCAGGAGTTAGGAGAAGCCAGGTGGTGAGGCTCCTGGAGGAGACTGGCCCCTGTGCTGAACCTGCCTTGGCTACATTTCTGTCCTGGTTACAGAATCCTAGTGGCCGTAGTTTCCTAACGAAGGAGGAGCTGCTGCAGAGATGTGCTCAGAAAGCTCCCAGGGTGAGTGCTGAGATGGGAAAGGATAGAGCTGAGTGGCTTTGAAACAGACCCTAAGTCCACCAGAGATTTCTCTTCTTGGGAGCAAGCAGTGGTATGGGGCCCAGCGAGTTGGACATGTGGTAGCACCAGGAGGTTTTTAAGGGTCTCCTCTCTTATGGACAGGTGGCTCTTGGGAGTACTCGACCCTGGCCAGCCCTCCGCTCCCTCCTCCACAGGAACCTGGTTCTCAGGACACACCAGCCAGCCAGGTGGGGTCAACTGCAGGGGGATACAGGAGGTGTGTGTGTGTGTGTGTGTGTGTGTGTGTGTGTGTGTAGGGCGAGGGGAGAATGTGTGTGATGTTCTGAGTGGGGCCCTACAGTCACCCAGCAAATCTCAGGCCTCATGCTATTGAGATAGGGGTAGGAAGGGAGGCCTTACTCCTAGGAGCCCACATTGGTGGAGTACCATGAGGATCTGAGAGACCAAGCAGTAGATGGGAGGAGGAGGAGGTGTCACAGGTTATTGAAAGAGCAGAAAGGCTTTGGTGAGGACACAGCGTTTTGATGTGTCTTAGAATTTTAGGAACAGCACTCCAGAGAGGAGGAAGAAGTTTGTCTGAAATGTGCTTGTTGCAGACTAGGAAACATTCCTGGGCAGGTCCAAAAGAAGCTGATCTGAGGAGCAAGAGCACAGCCTGTCGGTGGAGGTGGGGGTGGAAGCCACTGGACTTGTTTGTGCAGGGTCGCCAAGGCTGGTGAGACCAGCTCAGCTGGGGGCAAGCAGGAGAGCCTGCCAGGTCTGAGTGAAAAAGGGAGATCTGTGTTCATCTACCAGGTACTCGCTGACTCCGGAGGGTCTGGAGCTGGCCCAGAAGCTGGCTGAGTCAGAGGGCCTGAGCTCACTGGATGTGGGCTTCAGGCCAGAGGAGCCCCCTGGGAAGGAGCCAGAAGTGCCAGGAGCGGCCTCTGCTGAGCTGTGAGGAGGAGGGGGAGGGGACAGAGAGGAGCCCGAAGGGTCCCAGAAATGAGGCCCAACCCTATCTCCATCATCTCTAGCTAAGCTGCCCCACCCAGTGTGGGTTGCAAGGGGGGATTGCCTGGCACTGGCGTTCTGGCCTTAAAACACACCAACACCTCCCTCCCCTCCTTGTAGTGGTGCTAGTGAAGGGAGTGTCCAGCAGCTGCCACTGGAGCTTGGGCCTGGAGAGTACAGGGTGCTGTTGTGTGTGGACGTTGGCGAAGCCAAGGGGTGAGTGGGGTAAGAGAAACAAGAGAGAGGATGCTGGGGTGGGTGGCAGGGGCCTGCCCTGATCTAGGCCTCCTGTCTCACCATTCTAGGGCAGGGCACAAGCCAAAATTGCTCCTGGAGCTACAGCGGCTGCACGTGACCCATGTAGTGCGCAAGTTGCACGTCGGGGACTTCGTGTGGGTGGCTCAGGAGACCAGGCCCAGAGACCCAGGTAAGGGGTGTAGACAGAGGGGCAGAGATATAACAGGCAGGGCCTGGTAGGGGGAGGGAGGGCACAAGCCAATAGAACCCTTCTTGGTCTCCTGACAGCAAGACCTGGGGAGCTCGTCCTGGACCACATCGTGGAGCGCAAGCGGCTAGATGATCTGTGTAGCAGCATCATAGATGGCCGCTTCCGAGAGCAGAAGGTTCCTAGACTGGCCTCACCGTGCTCCCCATTTCCTGTCCACTTTAGGGCCCCTCCACAGCCCAGAGGTGTCCTCAAGGCAGAGCTCCCATAGCTCTAGCCACACCTCCATTAGAGCTACACCCAGGCAGCCCCAACATCAGACCCCTTGCGCTCCTACAGGTGCATGGTAGGTGTGCAGGGTGACTGAACTGGTTGAGGAGCATATTCAAGACCCCTTGGGCAGCCAGCCCCTACAACCTAGGATAAATAAGACCCAGACCTCCAGGAGTGGGACCACACAGCTCAGGCTAGGTACTGGCTGCTGGGCTGACTGCATAGTCACAGAGGCTATGTGTAGGCCAAGAAAGGTTTGAAGAATGGACATCATTCAGAGATGGTGGAAGGCTTTTCCAGGCAATGGTAACAGTGTGAGCAAAGGTGGGGGCCCTTTGAGACAGGCAGAGAAGCTAGGGAGGATGAGGAGGTGGATTGGTGAGACCAGGGTCCCGTGATGATTTTGAGTGACATGCTGGACAGCCAGCATACGGGCATCCAGGCCTGACCCTCCCTGCCTCTCTACCTCCCCAGTTCCGGCTGAAGCGCTGTGGTCTGGGGCACAGAATATACCTGGTGGAGGAGCATGGCTCTGCACACCACCTTAGCCTTCCTGAGAGCACGCTGCTGCAGGCTGTCACCAACACTCAGGTGAGCCAAGAGGACAAGGCAAGGCTTGCAGGAACCCCATGGTCCACAGCTCTGGCCAAGAATTCCCATCATCTCTTGGGTGGGTTCCTCTTCCCCAGGTCATCGATGGCTTCTTTGTGAAGCGCACAGCAGACATCAAGGAGTCAGCTGCCTACCTGGCCCTCTTGACACTGGGCTTGCAGAGGCTCTACCAGGTGAGGAAGTGATTTGTCCTTGGGTCCTATGCTCCCCCAAGGAAGTGAAGTGAGCAAGATCCAAATTTTTCATACTGGCCTCCTGAGGCCGAGGATTAGGCAAGGAATGGCAGGGAGTTGTCCCCTAGAGCTCTGTCCTGGCCTCAGTTCCCTCTTCCTTCAGGGCCATACCCTACGCAGTCGCCCCTGGGGAACCTCAGGGGATCCTGAATCAAGGCCTGGGCCCTCCCCACATCCTCTCTGCTCACTCCTCACCTTCAGTGACTTCAACGCAGGAGCCATGAAGAACAAGGTACAGCCTGTACCCCATGCCTCCTTACTCGGGCCAGCCCCAGGCCACGCCTGACACCATTCCCCTCGCCCAATCCCAGGCCCAGTGTGTGCAGGAGGTGTTCGCCAGGCAGCTGATGCAGGTGCGGGGAGTGAGTGGGGAGAAGGCAGCAGCCATAGTGGGCCAGTACAGCACCCCTGCCAGGTGAGTGCTTTGCGGAGGGGTCTGGCTCTGCCAGGGTGCATGGACCTGACTGAGTGGACAGAGGGGAGTTGGTGGAGGTCAGGTGGTAAGGAAGACGGGGTCAGCTAGGAGTAGACAGTATCTCAGGGTCAGCTAGAAATAGACAGTATCTCAGCGGCCAGGGGAGCCAACAGGAGTGAGCGAGCGCTTCTGCCTGGTGCAGCGGAGAAGGCTCCTGGATGAGGGGGTTGGGCCATGAAGACTAGGCCAAGAATAGTCACACTTGGAGAACATTTGCAGCTGCATGAAGGGAGGCTGAGCTGGATGGAAGGCTCAGGAAGTACAGCAGCAGTGCTGACTCCTCTCCTCCACGCTGACCCCTTCTGCTTGTCTCCCGTAATGGTGGCCTAGCCACTCAAGAGTGGGCCAGCTGTCCGCTGTTGCCAAGCTTTAGAAATTCAAACACCCTACCCCACCCCCAGCCTCCTGGCCGCCTATGACGCCTGTGTCACCCCCAAGGAACAGGAGATGCTGCTGAGCACCATCAAGTGTGGTCGACTGCAAAGGTGATGATGGCAAGGAAAAAGGACCTACAGGGAGTGGCTGGGGCAGGGTTGCTCTGGCTCATGGTCTGACCCTCACCTGCATTTCTCTTTGTGCAGGAATCTGGGGCCTGCTCTGAGCAGAATCTTTTCCCAGCTCTACTGCTGCTACAGCCCTCTGACCTGAGGCATCCCGTGAGGCCGACTACACCACCACCCCCCACCTTCATGGGCTAGCCAGCCTTTTAAGCCACTGGGCTACAATAAAAATATAAGTATTTGCAGCTTGATGTATTATGGAGGTGATGCCAGGGACTTTGTGAAGTATCCAGGCAGAAATTGGGGAGACCAACAGATCCAGTGGTTTTTAAACTGAGCTCTAAGGACCCTGGGGTTCCCTGGGAGAGCACTGAGACCACCAAGGAGATGGAGTCAGTGAGGCGTTACAACTTTGAATCTAGTTTATATCATCAGAGTTCCCTGATAGGATCAAATATCCTTCCATAATAAGTTCTGTGTTTTGGAAAAGAAATATGTGGAAAGCACTAATCTTAATTGCCTCATTTTATAGATTGGAAAACTGATGCCCAGAAAGAATCTACTAGGGTTTAGTCAAATTGATAGTTTGAGGCCAAACTGGGATTAGAACCCAAGGCCTCCAATGTCTACAGTAGAGTTATAAACCAAACTCCAGTTCCTGGGCTGGGTCCCTGGAGTCTGTAGCCTTATCATCTCCTCCATTCTCAGACCGATTCTGATGTGCATGGTACATGGATCAATCCTGGTCTTGGGGACACAGTTCCCAACTTCTATCTATGGGGCACCCTGAGCCCGAATGGAGATACCCCCCTTTAGGTGATTGGCCTGCCTCCCACAGCCTGGCCACTTCCCCAGTCCAGGGGTTCACTACAGTGTTACCCACCCACCTCAGCCACCAGGACTCCTTCTTTCTCCCTTTATTGCCTTTCTCTTTCTACTCTTCACAACAGCATCTGCCCTTGCAGCCGAGCACAGTCATCCCTGAGCCCCAGGCTCTTGGGCCACAGGAAGCCTCTCCCTCCCTGAGGGCTCCCCACCCCCACCTCAGAAAGTATAGGCCCCCACGAAGACGGTGAGTCTCAGTACAGAACTGGCCCGGTAGCTCATGAGGGAATTCATGGTGACCATCTCCAGATCCAGCACGTACTCCCGGGGGCCCGTCACAGGCCGGGCGAGGACCAGCATGGCGCTGACATTGTTGATTTGCTGCAGGGCATAGTGGGTGGGGGACATGTAGATTGTGTCAACCTACATGCCAAGACCCCTGCCCCAGCCTCACCTCCCCATCCCATATCTTGAGCCCACAATCAGTTGGCTGTGAAATGGAGAGTCCTAGCAGGCTGTGACCCCAGGCTCTCATCCAGCTCTGATACCCTTGACATCTTGTCACTGATGCACCCAGGCTCCTGCCCTCAGAAATTTCCCACTGGTGCTCTTCCCACACTTTCCATCTAGTTCTTTTGTCTAATCAGGGTCAACTGATGATGCAAGGCCAGGTGGGAAACTTTTGGGAGTGGTGGGGTCTTTGGTGACCTGGAGCTGGCTGACTTCCCTTCAGAGCATCCAATTGCAGAAAGAGAAAACAAGGACTAATATCAGATAAACCCTTGGCCCCCTCTCCTCGTGAGTCATGCCTGGATCTCTCCCTAATAGCTCCACCAGCAGCGAGCTGGATTCTTGGATGCCAGACCCCTGCACCAACCCCTGCTGCCTCTCTCTCCAAGGCCCAGCTCCATCTGCTTGTGTTCCCCAGACCCTGTTGTGTCCTGTTACCTGGGCAGGCTTCTCATGCCAGTGCCTTGTTCTAAGAGTGAACAAATCAGAGGCCAGATATGGAAACCAGTGCCAGGACTCAAACCCCAGTGTCCAAGTGCCTCATTGGAACTGCATTTAACAACCTGTAGTTTGTTAGTTTGTAGCAAGGGAATTTAGAATACCCCTACCTTTCTGCAGAAATTCCACCTCCTGGGGGGACAGGGCTTTGAGAAAAGGGGTAGAGCCAAATCTCCCACTTAAGGTTTTCTGGAATTCAGTTTTGGATTATGCATGTCACTTGAGGGGTGCAATTAGGGGAAAGCCTTACCCTAATGTAGAAATCCCCTTGCGAGTTTCCTGCACGGATCTGAAAGGCATTGTAGGCGCCAGGGTAGACAGAGGTTGCTTGGATCTGGAACACATCGGCGGGCACACTCCGCTCTGAGGTGATGCTCATGTAGCGGTGCACAATAGACGAGGGCTGCTCCCGGCACAGGGGGTTGGAGGCCGGACAGAGGCAGCGACTAGAAACCCCAAAATGGGGACACAAATGAGGTCCTGGCCTATACCCCAAGTTTGGTCCCATTCCTAAAACTAGGTATCCCCAAAGGATTCTCCCACTCCTTCTAGAACTGTTTGCATGGTTTAGTCATGAAAGACTACAATTCCCATAGGCCCTGGAGCACTAGACAGCCTGCACAGCAGCCAGTCAGCCACAGAGCCCTCTGAGAGTTGTAGTTTCTGCGGGCGGGGGGTGTGGGGGCGGGTGTCTGGTGTCCCATGGACTCACTTGTCAGACACCTGGACGTAGGGTTCCACGCAACGGTTGGTATCCACACAGCGGTAGCCTCCATGGAAGTTGACACAAGTTTGGGCCTCAGAGCACTGGTGCGCGCCTGACTCACACTCATCAATGTCTGCATCAGGGGAAAGGGGCTGGAACCCAGATGTCAGGCCACCAGCCCCCGATACCACCCTACCTGCTCCACTGGGGCAACCTGTACCTTGGCAGAGGCGTGTGGCCAGCAGCTGGTAGCCCTGCGGGCAATGGCAGGAGAAGCGGCCAGGTTCGTTGACACAGCGGTACTGGCAGAGGTAACTGGAGTAGCTGCACTCATCAATATCTGAGGAAGAGTGGGGATGAGGGCTCTGGGCCAAGGGCAAGCCTCTCAATTCATTCCCACGAATGAATTGAATTTACAGAGAGAGCCTGGCCATATGTTAGGCTCAGTATGGAAAGACAGGGGGATGCAAAGCTCAGTAAGGAGACAGGATTCAAATAAAGGTCTGCCCAGACTGCCCAGCTCCCGGACCTCTGCCCCAGCTCTGCAATACAAGACCTCATGGAAGCACTGTGAATCTAGAGGCTTGGGTGTAAGTCCTGATTGAATTTGGGGAACCTTGATTTCCCTGTCAATAAAATGAGCAGGTTGGACTAGATGAGACTTGAAGGCCCAGCCTGTTCAAGCTTTTGGTAACTTGCCCAATTCCTGCAACCCACAACCAGCCTCAGTGTACAGTCCCCTCCTGCCAACAGGTAGTTTATAGGCAAGAGCCAGGGTTTCTTTTTTTTTTTTTTTTTTAAGAGCCAGGGTTTCTGCTCTGGTTAGCCTCATGCTGTCTAGCACTGAGCCAGGTACCAATGGGGCCATACAACCCCAAAGCACAACATAAACAAGGTACCTGGCCAGCTGACAAGGAATGAGTGATCCAGAGTGGAACCCTGGTGCGACCTCACCCTAGCTGTATGACCTTGGGCAAGTCACTTAACCTCTTTGCTGAAGGACTTTGTGCTTATTATTTTCTTTAACAATAGTTGCCAAAAACCTCAAGGGAGAGACTACCATCCTCGTTTTGCAGAGGAAGGAAAAATTCATACTTACAGCCTAGGATTGTTGGCAGGATTAAATGAAGCCAAGTATGTAGGGGAAATTAATGCCCTGCACAGGGAAGGCTCTCAATAAATGATAGTTCACTTTAAAACGTCGTGGCTTGGGACTTGACGAAGCCTGTCTTGTCATTTTCCCACTTCATCCTCAAGACGATCCATTTTACAGAAGAAATGGGCTCAAAAGAGTGGCTGGCCCTAGTCCAGGATGCAGGTCCATCTAACTCCCAAGAGGGGAGCAGCTGCATCCTTTGTCAGTCTCCCCACTGAGCTTCAGTGCTCCCTACTGAGCATTCCTACTGTGCCTTCCCCTCCATCCCAGACTGGAAGTTCTGTAGGTGCCCTGCAATCAACCTGGGGTGGAACACAGAGGATGTACACGGGTGCAGAATGGATGGGATGGGAAGGCGTCAAATGGAGGACTGTGTGGCAGGAACAGGGCCTGGGAGACTTACAGAGGAGCACAGCAGAGAGGGGGAGCTCTCACCATTGCAGGAGAAGCCATCCCGATGCAGCTCATAGCCCTGGTGGCAGCGACACAGGAAGGTCCCATAGGAATTGAAGCAGCGCTGCTCACATGGAGCCCCCATGTCGCATTCGTTCACGTCTGAGGGTTCAGGGAAAAACAGGAAGGGTGAAAGCCAAGGAGCAGCCCAGAGCGCCCACCTTCCCCAGGTGGGTCAGAAAGAGAACTCCTGCACCCCACACCACCCTGCCCAGGATCCAAGAGCCTGGCCTGGCCCAGCCTCACCTACACAGGAGCGGTTGTTGGGCCCCAGCTGGAAGCCTGGTTCACATTGGCAGCGAAAGGAGCCAGGCAGGTTGACACAGCGGTGCTGGCAGTAGCGGTAGCGGCACTCGTCTATATCTGGGAGGGAGTCAGGGAAAGGGGCAGAGGGCATGGATTGGCTGGGACTCAAGGCCTCACCACCCATACGTAGTCTTGCCTGTGTCTGGGGGTCTGAGCTCGGTCAGGTGAGCCAGGACTCACACACAGATCCTCACAGTTCTGTGACTGGTGACAGGAAGGCAGAGGTGGCAGGGGGGGTTGTCAGGTGCTAGGGGGAGAGCTGGGCCAAGGGCACAGAGCAGAGACTAGAGAGGCTGTCCTCCAGACTTACCCACACACTCAGGCCCAATCTTGCGGTAGCCATCTGGGCAGGTGCACTGGTAGGAGCCGGGCAGGTTATGGCACTCCTGGCTGGGGCGGCAGTCATGCAGGGCCTGGGCACACTCGTCCACGTCTGCAGGAGACACCACTCAGCCCCCACCTGGGAGCCCACGCACCACCCATCATGCCAGATGCCTCAGCACAGGAGGATACAGGTCAGGTACCGTGCATGTCAGTTACGTGGATGACTGGCACAGCCTCCCCCAAAAAGGAGCACATGGATTAGACCCTCCCAACAGCACAATAACAGCCCATCAGCCTGGGAGCCAACAGGAAAGGCACCCTTGATCTGTGAGATACCCTACCAGAGATGCATAGGAAATAAGGCCCTGCCCAGACTCCCAGGAACACCGATTCCAGGGCCTTCCTCCAAGGACCATGGCACCCACAGGTGGGAAGTGGGTAGAGGGCAGAAGCTAAGAGGCAGAGCTCTTGCCTGCCCTTGCAGTGTGTCTCTAGCAGCTGAGAGGGGGATCCAGATGCTGGCTAGAGCACTGAGACCAGAGCTGGGGCCACCTGTGGCAGGCACCTCACAGAGTGAGGATCTGGATGGCAATCCCAATAGCTCTGAAGAGGCTTTTGAGCAAGAGAGCAATTGAGGTCCGAGTTTTTAAGTTGCAGTGATAGATGCTTAGTAGGTGGACTGAAAGCCCTAGTGCCAAGGTGACCCTCACTCACCCACACAGCGCTCTTGCTCGTCAGGTTCATAGCCTGGTAGGCAGGGGTTGGGGTATTCAGCAGGGGGCACTGGTGGTGGTGGTCCCTCGCCATGCAGATCATTGATGACAGCGGCTGAGCGGGGCAGGCACAAGTAGCCCCCATAGTGGTTGATGCATTTCATCTCTCCCTTGCAGGCCTCGGGGATGGTCAGGCACTCGTTGACATCTGCAGAGAGGGGTCTGCTGGGCACAGCCGGTCTCCTGGGCTGGCTGTGAAGTGGGTGGCAGGTGGGAGCCCAGCCCGGCCTTCTATAAGCTGTGTGACCCAGGCAGGGCCTCCTCTCTCGACTCAACAAGCTAAGGTTCCCTGCTCAGAACCCCTCCTCAAGGCCTGCCTGGGCAAATGGTGGGGCAGGGGGCTATTCCCATAGTCAGCCCCATTCTCTTGTCCCCAAGAGGCTCTCTACCCCTCCCCATAGCCTGGGCCCTGGCTCAGCCCAAGAGTGACGGGCAGGCCTCCCTACCCACCCCGCAGACACTGTCCTCCCAGGACGTGATGGGGCAAAGCCAGACGGGAGAGTAGTTCGAGGTATCCAAGACCCAGCTCCTCTGGGCAGTGCCCTGCTGCTCTCCTGCCCACTGAGTGGTGGGGACAGGATGTCCCGGGCTTCTCTGAGAGGGAGGGGCCTGCATGGCTTCTCCACCCCTAGCTGAGCTGGCCCCCAGAGAATCAGAGCTGGCCTCCGCCAAGCCAAGCTGGGCAGAGGACAGGTCATCGGGCTCCCTGATGCTGCTCTTGGAGCTGAGCTTGCAATCCCTTTCCCAGTTCCTGGGGGTGGGTCAGTTCCCCAGTTCCCTGGGCACACTCACCCCGGCAGTGCTGGCTGTCGGGGTCCCACTCATAGCCATCTGTGCATTCCTACAAAGGGACCAGAGATGACCAGTAGTCATCCCCAGTCCCCTTCAGATGACCAGGCCAAGATCAGGGCCTGAGTCTGGCCACCCTCCCAGCCTGCTCCAAACAATGGCCCCCAGCTGCTTCCTACACCAATCAGGGGAGGGGACAATCTCCCCCAGCAGCAGCCACCCCAGGATCCTGATCTCTGTGTCCCAACCCAGCCCGGCCCAGGCCAGTGGCCCCACTGTCCCCACCGTGTAGCTGTCGGGCTCCTCCGAATCCTGGGGAGACGCTGCTCCCAAAAGCAACAGCAGCAGCGCCCAGAGCAGTAGAGACCCGGGGAGGCAGGAGGCGAAGGGGAGCATCCTGGGGGCTGGGAGGTGGCGGAGGGGTAGTGGAGGGAAGGGGGGTCAGGGCGCTTCCGCCACGCACCCCCACCCCCATTCCCTGTACCAGAACTCAGAACCCTGGCCCCAGCCGCCCCCCGCTCCGTACCGTGCCTGGGGCCCCGGAGCTTCCCAGGACCCAGGGCCCACTCCACCCTCAGGCCGGGGTTCGGGGCCCACCCGCCCGGGGCCGCCCCGCCCCCGCCCGGTCCCCCAGTGGCGCGGGCCGAGGAGCGCGGGCCTCTCGGCTCTGCGCTGACGCCGACTCGGCCGAGACTCCGGCTCGCGCCCTCCCCACACCGACCGCCACTCACTTGAGCCCGTGACGCCCCCGCGGCCCGCGTCTCCGGCGGCTCGGCTGGTTCGGGCAGTGCCTGCGGGCAGACGGACGGGCGGACGGCGCAGCTCCCTGGACGCGCGGCCCCAGGAAGCGCCCCCCGCTCGCCCGCCCGCCGCGGCGCGGCCCACCCCGGCGCCTCCGCCCGCCCCTCGGCGGATTCCTGAGCCCGCGCCAGGGGGAGGGACCCCGACCCCCCGCTTCTCCGCCCCCGGCCAGCCACAGGCCCCCACCCGGTCCCCCGCGGCGCTGCCCGGAGCCGCCTCCTGGCGCAGGGCCAGGGTCCCCCTAGATCCCCATCCCGGGTGTATGGCCTTGATGTCAGGCCCCCAAACTCACCCGAGAGCCTCTGGGCCCTCACTTTGTGCACCCCACTATGTCACCCTGCGCACCTGGACCCTACAAATCTGGGCTCCTGGAATTCCGCCCTGCGCACCCACAAATTAACGCCTGGGCCTTCACACTCTGCGCCTCCCAGAATGTCATCCTCGGTTCCTGGACCCCATCTAATCCTGGGGCTTCCAGACCCTCGCTCTATGCCCTGCAGACCTTTACTCTGTGCACCTTGTACAGTCATACTGGGAACACCAAAATTTCATTCGGGGGCCCCAGACCCTCGCCCGAGGACGAGACGCTCCCAGGCCCAGAACAGTTCAGGTGCGCCCCTTCTCTCCTCCATCCCTAGGGCTGTCAGCCGCAGGTGGTCCCTCCTCTCCTGGACGGCCTCCTCCCAACAATCGTTCTGCGAAACCACAACGGTTTGGGAGCGGGGTCTGCAGTTGCCTTTTGGCCCAGAATGAATGGAAGCCCCTGAGAAGGCAGGCAGGGCTGAACTGGCGCGTACCGGACGCCAGGGTCGGGTGCCAGTGCCCCAGCCGCTCTCCTTCCCAACGCGTCCCCACCCCCAACCTCGGGGTTCCAGCCTCCTTTCGGGAGCCGAGGGCGAGGGCGCGCCTTTCGGGGAGGAGATTGGGCGGAGTTGGCTCCCAGGAAGGGGCGGGGCCTCCTCCTGCCCACGTTTCAGGGCGGGACCAGACGGGAAAAGGCCGCGTGTCCAGGGATCTCCCGCCGGGGGGCAGACGAAGTGCGGGAATCGCTGAGCCCTCCCTTCCCCTTCCCACCCGGGGTTTAGCCTCACGATCGCCCCCAGTGCAGCCCCGCCCAGGGGGAGGGTGTGCTGACGGGGGCAAATGGGTCCGCAGGTCAGCCCTTGGGGTTCAAGGTGACTTGGAGAGTGCACCCCTCCACCCCCCAGATCCTTCACATCCACGGGGGCGAGGATGCTAAAAAGAATAGCTCTTCTAAACCAAAAAGACAGGCATTAACAAGTGTTGGTGAGGAAATGGAGAAATTGGAATCTTCCTGCACTGCAGGTGGGAATTTAAGATGGTCCTCTTTGGGAAACGGTGTGGCAGGACCTCAGAATGTTACATGACCCAGAAATTTCACCCCCATGTACATGCCCAAGGGAATTGAAAACATGTCCATACAAAAAGACCTATACACAACATTCATAGCAATGTTATTCATAAGATCCAAAATGTAGAAACAATCTAATGTTCATTAATTGATGAATGGATAAACAAAATGTGGTAATATGATGAAATGTCACTCAGTCATAAAAAGGAAGTACTGATGTGTGTGCTAAAACCAAGGAAGAATCTTGAAAGTATTACCCTAAGTGAAAGAAGCCAGACATACATCCTCATATTCCACTAATACGACACATCTAGAATTAGGCAAATCTAGGAGACAAATTCATGTTTGCCAAGGGAAGGGGGGACTGCTGACATGGTTTCTTTTGGGGGTATGAAAATATTCTGAAATCAGATGGTGGTGATGATTACTCAGTTAAGCAAGTACACTAAAACCATTGAATTATATAAAGTTTTTTTAAAAATTTATTTATTCAAGTAATCTCTACACCCAGTATAGGGCTCGAACTTATAACCTCAAGATCAAGAGTCCTGTGCTCTTCTGACTGAACCAGCCAGGCATCCAGTGAATTGTATATATATATTTTAAGATTTTATTTATTTGAGAGAGAGAGGCAGAGACACAGGCAGAGGGAGAAGCAGGTTCCATGCAGGGAGCCGGACGTGGGACTCGATCCTGGGAATCCAGGATCACGCCCTGGGCCAAAGGCAGGCGCTAAACTGCTGAACCACCCAGGGATCCCCTGAATTAAATACTTTAAAAGGCTGAATTTTATGGAATGTTAACTATGACTCAATAAAGTTGTTTTTAAGAATAATAAGAGTTCTTAAATTTCAAGATATAAACTTCCCAGCCACCAGCATGCACTTCATGCAATCCTCCTGCAAGGGAAGGGGTACTTGTATCATCCTATTTCACTGATGAGAGTGTGCCTGAGATTTGTCCAGGCACAGCCAGAGTGGTAAGGAAAGGATGTGGACTTAAGTCATTGTGATTCCAAGACTCCCTGGGCTCTTTGCCTCCCAAGTAGAGTATTAAGGACCTACCATTTGAACATCATTCTGTGCCAGCCAGCGTCATGGGTGCCCACAGTCACTCCACTCAAAGGAATTGTTGCCACTTAGAGATGAGGATCTGAGGTCTAGAGGGGAATGGCTGGGTGTATCCACTGTTGGATGTGGGTGTAGCTGCCATTTGCAATAGCCTCCTCTGGGATTTACTTTCCCTGCTCTCATCTCTTCAGCAGTCAATCTGGCCCCTCAAACCCACCCAACCCCCACATCCCCATCCCCAAACTGTGATAAGAATGAGGAACAGGGGGATCCCTGGGTGGCTCAGCGGTTTAGCGCCTGCCTTTGGCTCAGGGTGCAATCCTGGAGTCCCGGGATTGAGTCCCACGTCGGGCTCCTGGAATGGAGCCTGCTTCTCCCTCCTCCTGTGTCTCTGCCTCTCTCTCTATCATAAATAAATAAATAAATCTTAAAAAAAAAAAAAAATGAGGAACAGAATGAGGCAGTAGCTGCCACTTACTGTACCCCAGACCCTGAACTTTCCTATTTAAAACCCAGGACAACCAATTGTTGTCTACAAACACCCAGCGAGGCTGCTCCCTGCCCAGCCCCATCCTGGGTGCTGAGGACACAGGCATATCAGATGCTTCTGGTGTGAGTGGGAGTCAGATACCAAATGGGCACAGGCACAGCCGGATGCCAGAGAGCTGCCCCTGACACCAGGGGATGGGGGGCAGGGAAGGCTTCTTGGAGGGTGACCCTTGAGCTGTCTCATTTTCCCAGGACAAGCAAGAGTGCTTCCCCAGGGGGCAATGACCACCCTCCATCCCCACCCAGAGCCTCCTGGCCTTCCCTGTCATGACACCAATGGCCATATACGGTAACTGCTCACTTAGGATCTCTCTATTCCTATTTCCTTAAGGAAAAGTCCATCTCTTTATCCCTAGAATCTTCCAGAACGGGGTGGGCAGAGGGGCTCTGCTAAAGAAAGAAAAAGGGTAGAGGGGAAACAGGCAGGCTGAGGGCTGTATAGGACAGACTGAAGGCCTGAGCCAGCCCCTGTGCTCAAGGGGTCCACCTCCCCCTCCCAACATGGTTTCCACTTTGTGGTTTCTCTAGCTCCACCCTCTCAGCCCCTCCAGTGTGGTTTGCTCAGCTTCCTGCTACCCACACTTTTGCCTGCAACACCATGGCACTAACCATCTACCTTTCCTGCCTCCTGGCCCTGTCGGTGGCAAGCCTGGCTCATGGCATCAAGAGATCCCTCAAGAACCAGGTAAGTGTCTCTCCTTTGATTTCCATGCTCTTCCTCCACAAGTTTCATGCCTGGGGCTCACCCTTTCAGAAACAACTGCCTTATTCCCATTTCTCAGAGCAACTGAAGCTGTAGAGGTGATTGACATATGCCTAAGCTAACATAGGGAGACAGAACAGGCTAAGCAGCTGATCCCTTAGCCTGATCCCTGTTTCGGGGGAAGGCAAGGTGTGGTTCCAGCAATGACCCTTCACCTGCTCTTCCCCACCCCCTCGATTTCTTGCCAGGACCCAGGTCCCCAGCCACTGGAGCTGAAACAGGTCTTTGCGTTGTTCCAGATCCAGTACAACCGGAGTTACTCAAACCCAGAAGGTATCATGGGGCATGTGCATCTCTGGTCCCACTCCCCCTTCCCATTTAATAGATGAGGAAATTGAGATTCAGGGTGGGGAGTGGGCTTGGCCAAAGCCACTCAGCATAACTGGCAGGGCTGTGGATATACTCCCTGGTTTCCCAAGTGCATAAGCGGGGACAGGATCATTCTTTGCTATGAACTCAGAAGGCAGGCAGCAGCTGTCTGGGGGTGGGGGTGGGGGGACTACCCAGTCTCAGGGTATCATTTCCATAGCCACTTTCTTGTCACTCCACACAGAAGGTAGACTACCATCTAGGCATGAGTTCATTCAGAAACACCAAGGATACTTATTTTGCGCTCAAGCTGGGACTCTCTCTCCATGCCCATGAGGTCCGAGCCCTGCTCCTGCCCTCTCTCTGGGTCTTATCCTCTGTACCATAGGGGGATCATCTGAGGGGACCTTTCAGCCCAGGCTGCCCAAGCCATGGACCCATATCCCCCCACCCCCCATCCTTCCCCACCTTCATGTTCCAGCTCTGAAGCTACAGTTAGAGGTGTAAAATGGAGGCAGAGAGGGACGCCTGGGTGGCTCAGTGGTTGAGCGTCTGCCTTTGGCTCAGGGCGTGATCCTGGAGATCCGGGATCGAGTCCCACATCAGGCTCCCTGCATGGAGCCTGCTTCTCTCTCTGCCTCTGTGTCTCTCATGAATAAATAAATAAAATCTTAAAAAAAAAAAATGGAGGCAGAGAAAGTAACCCAGCAGGAAACCAGTCTCCTCTGATTAAACCCCTTTCTGAGTCACTCTGCCTTCAGACCCTTTGTCTTCTCTGTGGGTGGGTAGAGATGTCCCCCTTACTGCTTCTGGGGGAATCCCAGCCCTAGAGAGGCTGAGGAGCCACTTCCTTGGCCCAGACGTCTGCAGGGTGGCCTGCAAGGGCCACAGGAAAGGAAGCAATGCTCACCTGGGTGGGTGTGGGTGGGGATGCCCTGGCAGTGGCCACTTCCTGCCTCTGGGGTCTTAGGAGGTAACTTAGGACAACCGCCTTCTGGTACAGAATATGCTCGTCGTCTGGACATCTTTGCACACAACCTGGCCCAGGCTCAGCAGCTGGAGGATGAAGATTTGGGCACAGCAGAGTTTGGGGTGACTCCATTCAGTGACCTCACAGGTACTGGACCCTTCCTGGGCCCTAGGTAGTAGGAGGGGAAACAGAGACTTCTCCAGGGATACTGGCAGATGGGCAGGGCAGACCTTTAGCTTTCATTTTCCAGAGAGAGACCCTGAGGACCAGAGGCCTGGTTGCTTGCCCCAAGTCACAAAAACAGGGACAGGTCTAGGTCCCAGTCTAGCTCAGGGGTGAGGCAGCAAGTACAAGGGAACGCATCCCAAGAAGAAACTTGGCGCTTTCCGCCATCTCTCCGAGCTGCCACAATGGTGCGCATGAACGTCCTGGCAGATGCTCTCAAGAGCATCAACAATGCTGAAAAGAGAGGCAAGCGCCAGGTTATCAGGCCATGCTCCAAAGTCATCGTCCGATTTCTCACTGTGATGATGAAGCATGGTTACATTGGCGAATTTGAAATCATCGATGATCACAGAGCTAGGAAAATTGTTGTGAACCTCACAGGCAGGTTAAACAAGTGTGGAGTGATCAGCCCCAGATTTGATGTACAACTGAAAGATCTAGAAATGGCAGAATAACCTGCTCCCATCCCACCAGTTTGGTTTCATTGTACTGACAACCTCAGCTGGCATCATGGACCACGAATAAGCAAGATAAAAACCCACAGGAGGGAAAATCCTGGGATTTTTTCTCTAGGAATGTAATTCTTTTTTTTTTTTTTTTTTTTATGATAGTCACAGAGAGAGAGAGAGGCAGAGACACAGGCAGAGGGAGATGCAGGCTCCATGCACCGGGAGCCCGATGTGGGATTCGATCCCGGGTCTCCAGGATCGTGCCCTGGGCCAAAGGCAGGCGCCAAACCGCTGCGCCACCCAGGGATCCCTAGGGATGTAATTCATACGTGCAAATAAAATGCCTCAATGGGAAAAAAAAAAAAGAAAAGAAAAAAGAAACTTGGCTTTTCTCTGGGTCTCCGTATCTGTGCGTCCCCTAGGGTATCATGGGGATTTAACAGGATGTGGATGGTTGGAGTAGGAGAAGCAGAATATGGGGAAGAAGTAGTCAAACTTGTGACTCTGGTGGCCCCATCTACCCTCCAGAGGAGGAGTTTGGCCAGTTCTATGGGCATCAGAGGATGGCTGGAGAGGCTCCCAGCGTGGGCAGAAAGGTAGAGTCTGAAGAGTGGGGGGAGCCAGTGCCTCCCACCTGTGACTGGAGGAAGTTGCCCGGCATCATCTCACCCATCAAGCAGCAGGTATCTGCCCCCAGCTGGCCCAATCTAACTTGGGTGGTGTTGGGGGGGCGGGAGGGCAATGGCCAGACATCTGCTCACTAACCCCCTTCCCTGCTAGGGAAACTGCCGCTGCTGCTGGGCCATGGCAGCGGCGGGCAACATCGAGGCTCTGTGGGGCATCAGATACCACCAGCCTGTGGAAGTCTCTGTGCAGGGTATGGCTCAAAGAGGGGTGCATGTGAAGGGGTAGAGGGGAAGCACAGGGCAGGGGGGCAGGGTGCAGTCAACCCACATTGTTCCTTCTCACACCAGAGCTGCTTGACTGTGGCCGCTGTGGGGATGGCTGCAAGGGCGGCTTCACCTGGGACGCATTCATAACTGTCCTCAACAACAGTGAGTGCACTGCCTCTCTGGGCAGCTTTTGGGGGGTAGGGGGTGAGGGGCTGGTGTGGGGTGTTCAGGAGCTGAGCCTCTGCCCTGTTTTATCTCCAGGTGGGTTGGCCAGCGCAAAGGACTACCCATTCTTGGGGAACACCAAACCCCACAGGTGCCTGGCCAAAAAATATAAGAAGGTGGCCTGGATCCAGGACTTCATCATGCTGCAGGGCAATGAGCAGGGTGCGGGCAGAGTGGAGACATGGGCAGGCCTAGGGGTGGGGGGTGGGGGTGTGAATGACAGGGAGAGACAGACCAGGATAGAGGACAGACGAGACTGGGTTAGAGACAGATGGAGGAACAGAGAGGTGGGGGGTGGGGTGAAGGTAGAGCCAAAAGCAGGGGGCACAGAGCAAGCAGGGCCTAACGGCACTTTCCACCCCCAGCAATCGCCTGGTACCTGGCCACCAAAGGCCCCATCACTGTGACCATCAACATGAAGCTACTGCAGGTGGGACAGGGTCAGGCCTTGGAGGGGAGGGACCCCTGGAGGAGGGGGGAGGGCCCCAGACTCAGCCCCTCTGCCCCTGCAGCATTACCAGAAGGGTGTGATCCAGGCCACGCATACCACCTGTGACCCCCAGCGTGTGGACCACTCTGTCCTGCTTGTGGGTTTTGGGAAGAGCAAGTCAGTAGCAGGGAAGCAGGCAGAGGGAGGCTCATCCCGGCCTCGTCCTCACCACCCAATTCCGTACTGGATCCTGAAGAACTCCTGGGGTGCTGAATGGGGTGAGGAGGTGAGTGTGATCTACTCAGGGGACAGGGAAGGACAGGCCCCTCCCCACCTTCTGGCCCTGATGTCCCCTTGACTTCCTAGGGCTACTTCCGGCTGCACCGTGGGAACAATACGTGTGGCATCACTAAGTACCCAGTCACGGCCCGGGTGGACCTGCGGGTGAAGAAGCGCCTGGTGTCCTGTCCACCCTGAGCCTGTGAGGCAGGCCCTCAGCTCTCTCCTGCTATGCCCACGGCCTCCTTGCTGCCTCCACCCATGGCTTTTACCTGTTCTCCTAATCTTGCTATGGCTTGAATAAACCAAGATGAGCTCTCCTGTCTTGTATGTGAACTCAGGTGGGGTGGGGAGAGCACAGACATCCCATACTCTGACAAGTCTCCATGGGGTGCCCCCCAAGCACATACATCCCTATACCCGTTCACCGTGATGCTCAGAGACAGATTCGTGGGCTCCTATGTGTCCGTGCACAGGTTCCTCCAAAGTCACAGCAGCTTTATTGTCAATGTGGGTAGGGTGGCGGGAGCAGACCTCAATCATGATAGAGGCGCAAGAGGCAGCCACGGAGGGTGCCCATGTAGCGGTCCCAGAGGGCCTGGTGCCTGCAACAGAAAGTGACAGCAACCATTGCCTGAATTTTCACCACATCAGACACACTACTCTAAGAGCTTCATATACCAAGGCTGCTTCACTCCTTACACTGTTCTTATGATCATTATCACCATTATCATCCGGTTCTACAGGGGAAACTAAGGTGTGAAGAGGTTCAGGAACCTATCCAAGGTCAGGTCACAGCCTCTAATGGGGGTGGGGGACACACAGAGAGACTCCCCCCACCAGGGTACAACGGAGAACCCAGAGTTTGCAGGAGGGCTAGGCTCTGGCAGGAGACTGGCTACAGCAAGGCCAAGCTGCAGGGGAAGCCTGGGATCTCTCACCGGAAGCCATCTAGGGAGTGGACAGATGCTGAATACTGATTCAAGAAGAGCCGCACATCATTCAGTGGCCAGTGGTCAGAACGGCAGGGTTCCACGAACTGTGGGCCCAAGGAAACATCTAGCACTGGTACAGCCCAGGGACGGGCTGGGTTGGGGATCAGAGGGCAATGGGCAGGCCAGCTCACCTTCTCCACAAGGTCCACAAACAGGTCTCGGACATCCTTATTGTGGGTCAGCTTGGCAGCCACATTCACCAGCCCCCGGGACAGGTTCTATGAAGCAGAGAGCCTGCAAGGTCTGTCTTCTGTCCCAGAGGCTAGAGGCTGAGCCCAGGGGCTGCAAGAGGGGCAGGCCCTTCCCCAGATCTATCCACCTCCCTCAATCAAATAGCTCCCCAATGTTCCTCCAGCAGGTGGGTAGGAGCAACAGGGCTACCTGCTGGTCAATCCCCAGCATGAGCAAAGGTGCCCAGTGGGGACAATGCAGGGAGGGTGAAGATGCCCAAGGGACAGAGGCTGGATTGGATCACAGACCTTGAAGTTGGCTTCCATTTCCGAGAAGACACCAAGCTTTCCCCGAAGAGCAGTACACACCAGGCTACAGGGAGACAGGGTAAGCCCAGAGGTGCCTGGGCCCCGACTCAGGCCCCATCCTGTGGCCTCCCCAGGATCACCTCTTGTGCAGGTCCAGAAGGTCCTTGTCAGCCACAAGCATTTTGAGCTCCTTCAAGTCCTGGAGAAACTCCTTGTCTAGATCCACGTCCATGTCATCCACTTGGGAGTCTGGGGGAGGCCCAGCAAGGTAATTGGGGTGGGGTAAAAACCCCTCCAGTGATATCCGGAGCCTTACACACCCACCACCTCAACAAACCCCCACAAGACAGACAAGGAAGTATCAGAAAGGTGAAGTGACACCTCAGGCCACAGACCAGCAGCAGGTCCTTTGTGCACAGACAAGCTGGGTGTGGGACACTGGGTTATGAGCAGTGGCGGCTGTGTTGTGGGCACTGAAGAAAGGATGCCCGAAAATGGGGCCCGCAGGATAAAGTGCTGGTGGGGAACCAGGCTCTGAGAGCGTGGAGAGGCATCCGGGCACCTGGGTGAGTGGGGGCCTCACCGACGGCTCCGAGGGTCCAGTTCTGGATCATGAGCTCAGCACAGAAGGCAAAGTCTCCAAAGCTCAGATACTGCAGTTTTTTCTTCCCTGTCTCGAAGCGGTTGTTGGCAAAGAAGACAATGGCTGCGTAGTCCCTGCAGGAAGGGGAAAGTGGGCCTGTCAGGGTTTCAAATTCCTTTTTAGCAAGCAGCTTGCACCTGCGACATTGGCCAGACATCTGACTTCTGGCCTGTCTCTGCCCCAGCTCACTACATGACATGCTTCAGGCCACTTTTCTCTGGGCCTCCTTGTTTGTGTACAGAGGTTTCAGCCCAGGTCTCCTAAGGGGTACAGAAGAAGACCTCAGGATAACAGTTACCATTTACTGAGCACTTCCTAAGCCCCAGGGGTTATACTATGGGCTTTATGTGTGGCATCTCACAACAGTTCCATTGGTAAATGGAACCTGGGATCTGAAGCCAGGCCAGCTTGATCCAAAGTGCAGGCCAGGCGTAGGATAGCCATCCCCCCAATGCAGCAGGGAGGTCAAGTGGGTTGGGGTGGGGAAGGTGGTCCTGCTTCACAGCCCAAGGAAGGAGGGTGCAGGAAGGGGAGATGGCTGGCTCCTTGCCCGACCCCCCTCACCTGGCCAACCGGTCAGACAGGAGGAAGTGTTGCTGAATGTTATCCACCAGGGAACCCCGCATTTCCTCCACCACCTTGAAGACTCGCTTAAAGTTGTCAAACTGTAGGGCAGTTAGGGGAGGAGGGAGGACTGGTCAGAGATTGGTCATCCAATAAACTGATTATTAAACATCCCTCCCTTACCTAGCCATCTATCCAGTCAACAGACTTAGCATGTGGTATTCTTCGATAAACTATTAACTGTTAATACCTGTTACCAATTCAACCATTTTGTCTTGGATAAATGTTTACTCATTTCTATCTCTGAATTCCCCTATTTTAGCATCATGCTCTCCAGTTCTTCGCGAACTTGTGCTGAAACTGATCCTCCTGGCTAAGGTCCAGGAAGTAAAAAATGAGCAAATGCTAAACTGTAAAGAGAGAGTGCACAAAAGACACAGAAAAAATACTATAGGCCCAGAAGGGTTACTTCTTCTTGGGCCACCAGAAAGGTTTGCGTAGAAGGTGGCATCTGGCTCCCTGCTTTGTATTTCAAGGGGTAGATAAGGCCAAGAATAGTACCCTCCAGGGAAAAGTAGCTGGAGCAAAAAGAAAGGCAGGGGCGCTGGAGAAATATAAGCTGAGAAAGGCTGGCAGAGACCAGACCATGGAGGAGTATGAAGGTCAAGGCCAAGGAATGTGGCTACTATCCAGGATGGAGTGGAAGAGCCAATTAAAGTTTCTGAGGAGGGAAAAGCTATGGTCAGATCTGAGCTTCTGAAAGAGTAGCTCCCACAGGAGAGTAGGAGATGCTTTGGAGGAGCAAAAGAAGGGACAGGAGACTGGGTATGAAGCCCCTCCCACAATCAGAGGTGAGGGAGGAGAATGGAGCTGGGGCAGTGACCAAAGGGATGGAGTGAAGGGGCAGACTGGACATGGGATGTTGCATTGGGGAGCAGGGGTGCAGTGCCCACTTGTCTCCGGCAGCTCTTGAGGGTGATGCCTGTTTTGGTGCTGATGTCATCCAGGTCTTTCTTGGTGCCCTTGGACAGCTTCTTGCCCAGGACCTCCCGCACAAAGGCCTCGTCAAAGGCATAGTACCTGCGTGGAGGCAGAGGACACCACTGACTTTCCACATAGGAGGGGAAAGGGGGTCCGGCAGGGCCCAGGTTTGGTCCCTCCAGAGACCATCTCAGTTGAGAAGGTCTCAACTTTCTTAGACCCTGTGTAAGTCCCATCCCATCCCGGGCCTCAGTTTCGGCCTGCAAAATGGGTATATGGTCAGTTCGGTTGGCATCCCCACCTCTCAATGAGCAGCGCCTGCCGAGAGGGCGGGATCTGGAAGATTAGCTGGTGCAACAGCTTGGGCGGTGCGTGCAGCAGGCGCTCGAGCATGTGGAAAGTTCGGTAGTGGTCCATGGTGTCGCTCTGCAGCACCGCTGCCGTGGCGCCTGTCTGCTCCAGGATTCCCGAGCGCACCCTCAGGGCCACTGCGTCACTTACTGGGGAGTGGGCGATACCGTTAGGCCCCGCTCCGCGAACCCACAGGCCCTCCGGGGATCCCAAGTCCAACTCCAAGTCCAACTCCTAAACATCCCTCACTCCCCCTGCCCAGTTCCCCACAGGACGGAATTCCCGGCCCCGCTCCGTCTCCCATCCCAAACAATCGCTCTTCTAACCCGCTCCGCAGACGGCCCCCCACACACCCGAGTAACCATCCAGCCAGAGGCGATACACGTCCTCGTCGATGAGGGTCGTGTTCCCCACGAAGATGTCCAGCTCGCTGGTCATGGCGACGCCCGGACCCGGGCGCAGCTGCAGCGCCCCAGCCGGAGCGAGCACTCCCCGGGTCCGGCGCGCCGCCGGCAGGCTACTTCCGGGAGCGCGGGGCTTCGGCTCCCGGCACCCGGAGCCAGAGAAGGACCACTTCCGGGACAGAGAGGGTGGGGCAGAAGCGGCGGCGGCGGAGTAGCCCCTCCTCCCAGCGGGAGGGGCAGCCCCCGGGTCCCCGCCCCCTGTCCTCACCCCCGCTCGTCTCCTGGCGGGGCTTGCCGGAAGGCGCAGGGGAGTCGAGGCCAACAGCTAGTGGCCCCAGCGCCGGCCACCTTCCCCCATCTCCCCCTTTCTCTGCCCTTTTCTGGGCCTCCCTACTTTGACTTGTGTCTTAAATGTAGGAGTTTCACAGATCTCTGTCCTGAATCTTTTCTCTGCAGAAAGTGTGTCTGACCTAATGTCCAAGGGCCATTGGTTTTAACCCTCGTCGCCCCCATCCCAGCCCGCCCCGCACTAATGACTTCTCTTACTCGGAGCTCGGAGCTCTGCCTGGGAAGTCCACATCAGGAGGGCTGCCGAGCTGCTTGTTTTTCTACGCTGTTTCCCTACAGGCCCCTCAAAAGCTAGACAGCCTTTTTTCCAATCTGTTTCTTTCCTTCGTTCCTATCTCAGTGATAGTCCCAACATTTACCCAGTTCTCATGCCAGAACCCTGGGTTTTCTCCCAGAGTCCTCTTTCCTCACATTCAGTTCTGCTGATTTGCTTCCTGAGTATTTCTAGGTTTCGTCCTCTCCACCCCTACGGGCACTGTTCCAGCCCAGTCCTGCATGGCTCTACCTTGCCCATTGACACAGTGTTTTTTACTAATCTCCCTGCCTACATCTCTTCCCCTTGGTGCATCCCACACAGAACAGCCTGAATAATTTTTTTAATGTATATTTTAAAATGTTACTCCCCTGCTTAAAATCCTACTTGCCTGTGGCAACGTTCCTGCCAACTACCTTTGTGGCTTCTCTCCCTCAGGTTACCATTTTCTCCACACACCCATCTTTTGAAAACAATGAGCTACTCTCAGGGTTCCTAAAGCAGCTAGGCCCCCATGGTGTTTCACCACGCTATTCCTGCTTGCTGAAATAGCTCTTTACTCATCAAAGTCCTATACATCTTTCAGGGCCCCTCAGATTACCACCTCTTCGGGGAAACCTTTCTGGACCATGTCTCTCCCCGCGTTTACTTCTTGTTTAACACAGCCTGTCTCCCCCACTAAATTATGACCTCTTTGAGGACAGGATCAGAATCTTAGTCAAGTTTATTTCTGCCCGAGCTTTGCACACAGTAAAAGTTTATTGAATAAATGAATCCCTGTATGTGCCTCCCCACCCTCCGCCCCCACCCTGGACAGGAAACCATCCTTAAGAGGGTAGCCTGATGGTGAGCCAGGCACGTTTGGACTCCGGGTTCCGAAGAGCTGGAAGTGATGTTCAATGAGCCGAGACTCTCGAGCATGAATTAAGCTAGAAAAGTTGGAGACGAGACCCCTCTGGGTTCCGTCAGGGGTGGGCTTGAGAGTCGGTGGCCGACACCGGAGTCTAAGTTCTCAGAAAGAGTCGAGAGGCCTAGGCTAGAGCGTGAGGAAATTTGGAACTGGGAAGTACGAAGCGCCTAGTTTAGGGTTACCTGTCGCGGAGGGTGGTGGCGCTGGGACCCAGCGTATGGAAGGGTCACTCCTGGGTCTGGAGTGGGCGGGGAAGGGGCTCGCTCCTTCTCTGTGTTCCGTGCTCAAGCCCCGCCCCTTTCAGGGGAGCCTTCTCTGGATTGGCTGTCGTTCCTTAACGTCATACGGCCCCGCCCCAGCGCGCGCCCCGCCGCGTGCCCACGCCCGGGCGGCTGCTGCAGCCTACGCTACCCCGCCACAGCCTGCGGCCCGCGGAGCCGGAGCCCGACCCCGAGCGCGCAGAGCTCGACGTGGGCTCCTGGGCCGCGGCGGCGGACAGGCGATGCTCCAGAGGCCTGAGCAGCCATGGAGGCCGAGGCGGGCGGCCTGGAGGAGCTGACGGACGAGGAGATGGCGGCGCTAGGCAAGGAAGAGCTGGTGCGGCGCCTGCGGCGGGAGGAGGCGGCACGCCTGGCGGCTCTGGTGCAGCGCGGCCGCCTCATGCAGGAGGTGAATCGGCAGCTGCAGGGTCACCTGGGCGAGATCCGCGAGCTCAAGCAGCTCAACCGGCGCTTACAGGCGGAGAACCGCGAGCTGCGCGACCTCTGCTGCTTCCTGGACTCGGAGCGCCAGCGCGGGCGGCGCGCCGCGCGCCAGTGGCAGCTCTTCGGGACCCAAGCATCCCGAGCCGTGCGCGAGGACTTGGGCGGTTGTTGGCAGAAGCTGGCCGAGCTGGAGGGCCGCCAGGAGGAGCTGCTGCGGGAGAACCTGGCGCTTAAGGAGCTCTGCCTGGCTCTGGGTGAGGAGTGGGGCCCCCGGGGCGGCCCCGGCGGCGCTGGCGGCTCAAGCTCCGGGCCGACACCCGAGCTCGCCTTGCCCCCCTGCGGGCCCCGCGACCTGGGCGATGGAAGCTCCAGCACCGGCAGCGTGGGCAGTCCAGATCAGTTGCCCCTGGCCTGCTCCCCGGATGACTGAGGCTCATCTTCCTTCACGTCGACGCCCGACCAGACTGCTTCCCAAGCGCCGGGACTGCGGTGGACCTCCGGACCCGGACGCCGTCCCGCCTGTGCACGAGGGGCCGCTGGCATGGATTTGGAAACTCTGGCACCGAGGAGGGCCCCTTGCTTTCTCTTGGTGGGGCAGCAGGGAGACTGGAGGCTGGAGCGGAGGGACGTGCTGGGAGCGGGGTGGGGGCTAATAAACTGGAACGGAAGCAGAGCCCCTGGCCTGGGCTGCGTCTGTTTGGGACTCCCCGGGGTGGGACGAGGGCGGGGACGTTGAGACGGGGTACCATTACCGTCCGGAGGGGCTGCAGAACTAAGGTGGCTGACTCCCCCACTCCCTCAAGCCTGGGGCAGGATGTGGGACGGTGGTAAGCCCCTAGCTCCCCCCATTAGACCTCCGGAGGGGCCGTAATCCGGCCCCTGAAGTGGCTCCAGCTCCCTTCCCGGCTCCTTCCTGTCCAAGACAATGGGGCAGGAAGCAGGTGTTGGGGGCCTAGAACCCACTCAGCGGCCTCCCCCGAGGCTGAAAAGGGCATAAGAGCGCCCTCCTGTGGCCCACGCAGGCGAGCTGTGGGCCCCCATCAGGAGAAAGACAGATAATCCTTTTAGTTTGCACCCAGCAGCACTCCATTCCTCCTTTCAATCTTGGAGATGAGGCATAGCAGATGTAACAATTCCTCAGATAAGACAACTGAGGTCCAGATATCAAATAATTTTCCAAAGTCATGCAGTAAGTCTGTAGAACTGAGACCGGAGCCTAGGGCGTCTGGTTCGAAATGTTCTCCCTTTTGCTTCTGGGTTCAGTGAGACCAGGACAGAGCTTCGAGCCTTTTATTCCATTTTGGCAGGTTTGTATAAAAATACTCTCTGTAGGAAAATAAATAGCAGCTGCCTTCGTTTTGGAGGCTTGGATTCCCTGGAGCTAAAGTCTTCTCAGAGCTGGGGAGGGGGGGGGGGTGCAGTTCAGCTCGTCACAGAAGCCTCTGGCACTCTCCTACCATTCAGGAGGGGCCAGCAGAATGCCCTGGTTCAATCACTTGGTGCTGCTGGCAGTGTGGGGCTGGGCGAGTTAGTGTTCTAGGCTGGTAGAATACCACCTTCTGTCAGAGTAGGATTGGGTGGATCACAGGAAGAGGGTGATGAAGACTATAGGTGTGGTGGTCTGAAGGGGGTTAGGGCTCTAGAGGACTCCGAGGGATCTACAAAGTCCTTTTTGGTTGCCAGGAGTTTTCTCGCACAAATGGGAAATATTTTGTCTCTGATTTAGTGCAAATTGTGCTAAAGAAGCCAGCTCTGGAAAAACAGTGGGCAGTTACATGACCCCAAGCTGGCTCTACTAGGAAGCAAAATATGCTCAGTGTCATCTGGAGGAATGGAGAAGAACCTGAAGAGGGCATGGGATTATGGTCCAGACCAGCTGGACCAATGGGTGGGGAGACATTGGCTAGAGTGGCATCCCCAGGTACCGGGGCTGAGGTGCCTCATAAGGCAAGGAGGGTGGGGGAGCCGAGAGGGTCAGAGGATGGGTCCCCGCTGCTGCTGCTGCTCCTGCGATGGGCTGAGGCACAGGGCTCAGGGGTGCTAGGGTAAGTGAAGACCGGACTAGGGGTGAAAGGAGTCAGGGAGGGTGTGGTCATGAGTGTGGGGGTGTGCAATGCTTCGGGTTCAAGCACAGGCCCCGAGGAAAGAGAGATACAAGGTACAGGGCCGGAGGTGGCTGGTGGGCTGCTAGGACCGCCCGCGCCGCCAGTGTCGCTCTCCGTGGCCCGTTCCGGGATTTTGCAGATGGGGCGGTGGGCTTCAAGCACGAGCTCCAGGCGCTCCTTCTGCTTCTGCAGCTCCTCAATCTCTCGCTGCAGACCGGATTTCTCGTCTTCCAGTTTGTCGGTCTCCTGCAGGGGGTTAGGAGAGGAGTTAGAAGATGAGGGCTGAGTACCGCGTAGCCTCAGGAGGTGGTGGTAATTGGGGGAGTGGGAGTGGGGGTGGGGGGGTCTCCAGCGAGTCTGGACTACAACTCCCATGAGCCCTTGGAAGAAAATGGGCACGACTCCCTTCGGGCCCGGGAGCATCTTCGAAGGAGATTGTCCGCGGAAGCTTTGACTCTCCCCTGCTTTTCTGGGAGTGAGACGCGCGGTAACTAATTTCTAATCGCATTTTTCTCGTCGTTTTCTCCGAAGGACTGCTCCTCCAGCGGGGACTGGGGGAAGGGGACTTAATATACCGGCGCCCCTCTGGGGCCCTGCAAGCTCAGGGGAGCCGCGCCCGTCTGAGGTTCGGTGGGCCGCGGCCTGGACACCCTCCGCACCGGTGGGTGCTCACCGCCTGCAGGAAGTCGGTCAGTTCCTTCCTCCGGTTCCTGCACTTGGCCGCGGCCAGCTTGTTCCGCTCGCGCCTCACTCGACGGCGCTCCTCCTCCTCGGGGCTGATCTGGACGGGTAGAGGGAATAGTGAGGTAGACCCTGGCCTCTGGTTGCCCGGCACTCGCCGTGTGCAGCGGCCCAGTGCTAGGACCCTGCGGTGGGCATGGCCGTGCGGGGACCCGCGAGCCTGCGCTTCAGGGATCACAGCGCCGCGACTGGTTCTCCGCACTCACGCTTTAGTAAGATTGAATTAATCAGATTTCTTCCTCCTCGCACCCAGCTTTGCCTCCTTTGGTTCCTCTTTCAGAAGCAAACCCCCCCCCCCATCGCCACCACACTCTCCGTAAACCTTTACCCCCCTCATCTCTCAGGACTCAACCAAGATACCCCCACTCTTACAGGGAGCCTCCTCTCGTTGCCCAGCCAGAAGCAGCCTTTATTACTCTGAGCCTCTGGGACCCAGCTGCTCTTTCTCGAAGGACCCTCATTCTCCACCCCCCCTTAAAAAAAAAAGATTTTATTTGTTCATGAGACACTCACAGAGAGTCAGAGACATAGAGACATAGGCTCCCCGCGGGGCGCCTGATGCGGAACTCAATCCCAGGACCCTGGGATCACCAGCAAGCCCAAGGCAGACACTCAACCACTGAGCCACCCAAGTGTCCTCTTCCCCAGGGGTTTGTAAGCACTAAGAGGAGTTAATGAGTGTTGCTGCTGAGTACGTTTTTTATTTTTTAATTTTTATTTATTTATTTATTTAGTAAGTTGTTTTTTATTAGGAACCTATTACATGCCGGCTAAGAGCTTTACACAGATTATTTACCCAACTTTCCTTTTTTTTTTTTTTCCCAACTTTCCATATAAGGAACTGAAGCCCAGAGAGGATAGATAACTCCTTTATGGTCCCAGAGCAGAAATTAAAATCCACTCACTCTATTCAATATTGAGAGGCCTGCTGATGGGGACCAGCCCCCCACAAAGAACCCTACTTAGAGCTCATAGCCCCTGTCTAGGAGTCCCAGAAACAAATAGCCACCCTCAGGTCAGGGCTAAAGAAGTCCAGGAGCCTGCCTCTGGGACCTCACAGCATGGTCCTCTTCTGCAGTTGGTCACACTGCCAATCCTGCTGTTTCTGGGAAAGCCACTCCTGTCTAACTGTTCATCTTTGCAAGATCCTGACTTCTCATCTACCCTGCTGTCAGGGCAAGCTCCTTAATGAGTAAGTCTCACTCCAGTACAGTCTCATAAACCAAAATGAAAGAGGAGCAACTCCCTTAAAGACCCTCTATCTCTTATTTATGTTGGTAAAGATTTTTTTTTTTTTTTTTTTTAGTGTGAAGGCAGGAGCCCTGGTTGGGGAGTCAAGAGTTCCCAACTCACTCTGCTTCGAGCCTCTGTTAGCTCTGGATGAGATAGTGTGGCTTGATGGTTAGGATCTCACTTTAGAATTGAAAAGACCTGTCTCATTACTCACTACTTGTGTAATCTGGGCAAGTGACTACCTCTGTGCCTTCATTTCCCAGCTGTAAAGTGGAGAAAACCAGAGTGCATCCCTAGAGGCTATTTGTAAAGATTAAATGAGATAGGGAAACAGCCCCAGAGAGTAGCTACAGGGAACCCTCCCCTTTCTGTTCCCTCCCAGCACATAGACAGCATACATCTCAGCAGGGATACCCTCTACCATCCATCCACCTTTCCACATGTACACCTTACACGTTCTCATGTCCACCTCCATTCTTGTTCCTGCCATCCTCTCTCCCTGAAATGTCTTTTCTTTCATCTCTATCTATGAAGATCCTACCCATCCTTCTGGGCTAATATACCTCCAGCTTCAGAAAGCTTTCCCTAGCCTAGAATCACCTCTTGCCCTCTGGATCACCCCAAGGGCTCCTATTACTCTCAGCTTTGGCCAGGAGTCATCAGTGGCTCTTCTTCCCCAGCACTCCCTTTCTAAGTCTGTTTTTTGTTTGTTTGTTTGTTTGTTTTTTGTTTGTTTTTTAGATTTTATTTACTTATTCATGAGAAAGAGAGAGAGGCAGAGACACAGGCAGAGGGAGAAGCAGGTTCCATGCAGGGAGCCCAACATGGGACTCGATCATGGGTCTCCAGGATCATGCCCTGGGCTGAAGGCAGTGCTAAACTGCTGAGCCACCCAGGCTGCCTTGCCTGTGTTCTTTTGGCCAAGAACTTGTCCTCTGCACCTCAGCACCCCTATGGGCATCAGAACCAGTGCAATGCCTTTGCTACTTACCTGTTCACAGGGTCGGCGACGTACCCCTGGAGGTGGTCCTAGGACCCGGATGACTCCTGGCCGGGGCTGTGGGGGGCTGTACTGGGGGTAGGTCAGAGGCCTGGGGTAGCTGCTGGGTCCCAGGAAGTGGGGTTGCACCATCCACTGCAGGTCCTGGCTGCCACTCACAGCATTGATGCTTGGCACGAGGTGGAACTTCTGAGGCATAAGAAATGGAAAGCCAAGGATGAAGTCTGTGTAGATTGAGGGGCTTCAACAGGACAGAAGCCACAATTTCATCCACCGTCAATGCAGCTGCTCGTTCCGTATGACCAGAAAGAGCACAACTTGACAGAGAGACTAACTTGGTGACAAATCCCTGCTTGGGAGCTATGTGACTTTGGGCAAGTCTCATAACCTTGCTGTGCCTTCATTTCCCTGTCAGAACTAATACATATAACATATGAATTCCAGGCACTGTCCCAACCACTTTACAAATACTGACTCATAATTTGCACAACAGTGTCTTCATTTTCAGACAGAAAAACAGTTGTCCATAGGTCCATAGCCAGTAAGTAGGAAGTGGAGTTTGGCCCTGGCACCTAGGCTCTCAGCTACTCCTGTACTCTGCCTGAGTCCCATCTGCATAGAAAAATTCCAGCTCCTAACTCCAGGGGTGGCTGTGAGAATCCAGTGTGTGACAGTGCCTCGTAAGTGGCAGGTGTCCAATGCACAGAGGCTGTGGTGGCAAGAACCACTGCCCTGGGTTTAGGCTGTCCCAGTTAGCTCTTAGCTCAGCCACTTACTGGCCATGACTCTGGGCAAGTTATTTAACCTCAATGTGCCTGGGTTTCCTTGTTTTTAATACTGGTGTTAAGTGAGGATTATGGCATTTCATTGATGCTAAGAAATGCCTTTTAATAGCTCTAAATCATAGTTGGATTGGCAACTTTAAGAAAATTTAGTGACATAAAACAATGGTGTGGGTTTTCAAATCAATGAATTCTTCGATTCTGTGAAATACAATACGGTTAATGAGGTAGAAACCTCCCCGAACCATGCAAGCTGCACTGTATGTACTCTATGTATTACCTGCCAAGATTTTCTTTCAGCCAGAAATCTGAGGAAAGAGTTGAGATGGGGGATCAGTGTTCCGGGAAGAGAACTGGGTTCAAGCCTTGGGGCTGGGCCCTGGCGCCCAAGCGTCCCGGAAGCGTGCCACAAGCCCAGGCAAGTCCAGGCAGCGGTGTCCCAAGCCCGGCGCTGCGGGCCCAGTGGCCCAGTGACCCCAGTTCCGGGACGAAGGCACCCCTGGCGGCACCTCTCGCTCCCGATGTGGCCCGGGCCAGGGCCGCTCCGGGCCAGGAAGGGAGGGGCGCCCCGGGTGAGTCAGCCACCGTGACTCGGCCGCCGTGACTCGGCAGAACGGACGCCGCTCCTTCCCTCCCCTAGCGACACGTGCGCGCTGCCCCTCGACAGGAAATGGGCACCTGCAACCACCCGAGCCCCCCCAGCCTGCAGCAGGGCGCCGTGCGGTGCCGAGAGGCGGGGGCGCGGGAGCTGCCCGCTGCAAGACCACGCGCACGTCCCGGCATCTCGCAGTCTCCCCTGGCCCCAGCCTGTGAAGGTGTGGAGCACCAGTTTCCCGGAGCCCACCGGGCTGCGCTGCGCCGAGAAGGGGATAGGGCCTTGGCGACAGGGTAGAGAGGGACAGACAAATGGACACACACTGACTCTCAGGCAGTGCTGAGGATTCCCAGTGTGTGGGAGCCCGCCTGCCGCTGGATCCCGCCTCCCTTCGGTGTGGGGACTTCTCGGCCTCAGCCCAGGTACGGGATCCCGGGAATTTAGTCCGAGATGGATCAGACCCTCTGATCCCGTCCGAGCCGGGACTAATCTCAGACTAAGGGGCGCCCTTCTGACGCAGACAAAACAAAGAAATTAGGCGTGGACGAGAGGAAAGAAAGAAGGTGACAGAGACGGCGGGACAGATGACAGCAGACAGCGAAGGAAAAAGGGGCGAGCGAGAGGAGACGGTCGCAGATCCTGGCTCCAGACGGTGGAGAACGAGCAGCACCCGCGGCCGCGGCCACGGCCACGGCCACTGCCGCGGACCCAGGTCCAGCCCCTACTCGTGCTCCCGGCCCCATCCCAGAGCGTGCGGGAGCTGACCGCGGCGTCCCAGGCGCTGTCCACGCGGGACGCCCAGGCGGCGGGGCGCTCTCACCTGCTGGCCTGAAGTGGGGGTCTGCGCCGGGCCGCCGTACGCACCGCCGGCCCCGGAGCTCGGTCCGGGTTCCCCGAAGTCTCGGAACATGCCCTGGCTGGCTGCTCTGTGGGGTCCGCGTCGGCTGCTTGGGTTCTGACTCACTTGCTCCTCTTTTCTTTTTATGAATGAAAAGTTCTCGGGCTGAACCACTTGGATGGGGGGGAGGAGCGGGCGATTTTCAACGGCGCTGGACACCTCGCGGCTCCACCTCCCCAGACGCACCGCCCTCTGCCAGTGCGCGCTGAACTTCTCTGCGCCTCCCACAGTCCGGTAGCCGCCTTTTCGTAGGGAAGGGGACGGGCCTGGCGTCCCCTACAACAGCGGCAGGTCTGCCCCCTCTGACGTAGTTGCCCATACATGGTGCAATTTCCTCGCCGCGCCCAGGTGGAGCCGAGGATTCCCCCGCGGATTTACGCACCTGCCTGCAGCTGGGCGCCCCGCCGCGTCCCGCCCGCGAGCCCAGACTCTGGGCCGCGGTCCCACTCCCGGGAGCCCATTCACCGCCTGGTCTCGCCTTAGTTTTTGCCTCCTTCAGATGGGGACGAAGTAATTACGCCTTGCAGCACGTGGGAGGTTGGAATGAAGAATGAGGAAAGGGTCTGGAAACAGTAAAGTGGATTATAAATGTGCTTGTTGTGGTTATTCTTTTATTTACTAGATGCTTACTTCATGCTAGGGACCACGCTCTGCCATCCAAGCTTCACAGTGGTGGCGTGAGGTCCTTTTGCCGGCATTGTTTTAAGGTTCAGGCATACTAAAAGTGGACAAATGATAAACTAGGGTTACCAACGGGGTAGTATATTTTAGATGTTTACAATGAGCCGGTTAATGGTTTGAACTACCCACAAATACAAGGCAACCTGATTGTGCTACTCGTTATTTAATTTTGGAAGCTGTAACAAGTTTTAGTTCAGAGCCCCTATAAGCAGTAAGAGCCTGCAGTGGGACAAAGTTGTCCTGTGGGCTGATAAATGCCATCTTCTTTAAATACTGCCAAATAAGGCTTGGAAGCCTCATTTGGAGATTATGTCAAAGGTCTGTATGAATGTGAGGCCAGGGCCAAATTTTGACAACCAAGGCCAACCGCCCTGGGGAGTAGTAGGTACTGTCATCATCCCTATTTTACAGTTGGGAAAACTAAGGCTGGGAGATGTTGAAATGAAGTGCCTAATATCACTAAGTGAGTAGCTGAAGGAGGTTGTCAAATAAGGGCTGTGGGTCCAAGCCCAGGCTCAGGCAAGATTTCTCAAAGACCCTCTCAATAACTTTCTCATGGGTGCAGAACATCAGTGCTGAGAGGACCATCCCAAAGCTTCTCTACTTCCTCCCACTCTGCAGATGGGAAAACTAGGGCCCAGCAAGACTAAAGAGCTGCCGATGTCACACAACTATAGAAAGAGAGCTGGGCTCTCCTGCTTTCCACTGCTACCTCCATTTGATCAGCTCCAGTTTTGTCCACAGGGAAGAAAGAGTTCAGGGAAGGAGGGTCCTGGGCTGCCTTCCTTGGGGACTCAGGCCAGGAGTCTGTGGGTGCATTCAGGACTCAGAGACAGGCCAGCTTGGCCCTGGGCTTCCAGTCCCACAGCTACTACCATTTTCTGTGTTTGTGGCCCTGGCTGGGTTAACTTCCCTATGAGTCCCAGTCCCAGTGGGAATAATTGGGCCTCCTGCTGACCTCATGGTGTTGCTATAGGATCAAATGAGATCATAAATGTGAAAGTGCTTTGTAAGCTATAAAGTGCTGTGTACTCACAAGGCGGTTACCAGCTTGGTGCCTCTCCCTTGTCCTTGTTCTATTCAATGCCTGTCTTTCTCTAAAAAGAAAAGAAACCAACAGGAGTTTACCAGCATAAGAAAAAGAGATATGAGAGAGAGAGAGAGAGAGAGAGAGAGAGATTTGAGGCAGTGTGATCCATGGAAAAGAATGTGCATGCCAGAATCAGACAACTCTGGGTTCTGAAGTTTGAATTCTGGTTAGGCTGCTTGCCAGCTGTGAGATCTAGATGACACACACAATCTCTCAGAGCCTCTGTGTCCTGTTCTGTAAAATGGAAGCATAAAGGTAATTACGTCTCAGGGCTGTTAGAGAATAGAAATAAAATTATATCACATGAAAAAAAATTATATCACATGTTTAGCCCAGTGGATAGTAAGAACTTGACAAATGGCAAAAATAAATAGACATGTTAGTAAAAACTTCAGAAGTGGGAGCCCTTGGGGTTCTGATCACATGCTAGGGCAATCATGCAGTGCACTCACACTGACTGATGTTCGAACTCTTTGGCTGAGACGGGTTGAGGTGACAAAGGTGGCCAGATGGTGGCACATGTGAGGACTGACAGGTCAGCCTTGACTGCATATACATGCCAGATCCAGAAACACCACGCTGTCCCACTCCCCCAGCATCCTGGGGCAGTGACTGAGCAGGGGCTCAGGTCTCAAATCTGTGTGTGTGATTACATGGTTCTGAAAGTCCCTTCCTGCTCTAACCGTTGGTGGAGCCACAAGGAGGTCCTTTCAGAGGCAGCACATTCCAAGCTCCTCAATCACTAACTCCTGCTTCGTGGCTGCAGAAACGTTCCTGGTCCCTGACCTCACCAGCTCCCACTCAGGGAGGTCAGGCAAAAATCCCAAGGGATTGCCAAGGGGCCACCATGATTATAGGAGTCTGGAGTCTGAGAAACCAGGGCACTGTCCCTTGGCACCCTGTGTGAGCTTGGTTCAGTCACTTCCCTCTCTGAGCCCCAAAGAATGCCCACTTCTATGGGGCTGCAAGGAGACGATTAGTGAGGCAAAAGGAGATGATGGATGAGTGTGCTTGGCACCCAGCAAGTTCTGTCAATGTCCCCAGGATGTTGGAGGTGATGTTTATGTGTTTCATTTTCCATTCATTTCTTATTTTTTATTTTTTGTTTATTTTTTTATTTTTTTTTAAAGATTTTATTTATTTATTCATGATAGTCACACACACACACAGAGAGAGAGAGAGAGGCAGAGACACAGGCAGAGGGAGAAGCAGGCTCCATGCACCGGGAGCCCGACGTGGGATTCGATCCCGGGTCTCCAGGATCGCGCCCTGGGCCAAAGGCATGCGCCAAACTGCTGTGCCACCCAGGGATCCCCTTATTTTTTATTTTTAAAATATTTATTTATTTATGTATTTGAGAGAGAGAGAGAGAAATAGAGAGGAGGGGTAGGAGTGGGGCAGAGGGAGCTGGGGAGAAATCCTTAAGCCGACTTCCCACTGAGCGTGGAGCCAGACTTGGGGCTCCATCCTAGGATCCTGAGATCATGATGTAAACCAAGATCAAGAGTGGATACTTAACCCACTAAGCCACCCAGACATCGATTTGCTCTTTAAATTAAAGTCTATTTTATAAATGAGGGTGAAATTTACATAACATGCAATTAACCATTTTAAAATGTTGACTGCAATAGGATTTTATGCATTCACAATGTTGTGCAACCACCACTTCTCTCTAGGTTTTTTTTTTTCTCTCTAGTTTTCAAAACTTTTATTATCACAGAAAATCATCCCATCCCCATGAAGAAATCACTCCCAATCCCATCTCCTGGGAACCACAAATTCTCCTTCTATCTCTATGAATTTGCCTATTTCATATAAATGGGATCATACAATATGTGACCTTCTGCATCTGGTTTCCTTCACTTACTGGAATCTTTTCGAGGCTCATTTATGTCATAGCATGTATCAATACTCTGTTCTTTTTTATTGCTGAATAATATTCTATTGTATGGATATACCACTATTTATTTATTTATTCTTAAGCTGATGGATATTTGAATGTTTCTCCTTCTGGGGTGTTATGACTAATGCTACAAATTTTTATGTGGACATATGTTTCTATTTATCTTGGGTATGAGAATTGCTGGCTCATATGGTAATTCTGTTTAACCTTGTGAAGAACTGCCAGACTGTTTTACAAAGTGGTTGTACCATTTTACATTCATACTAGCAGTGTATAAGTGTTTTTTTTGTATAAGTGTTTTAATTTGCCCACATCCTTGCCAACATTTATTATTTCTATTGTTGAAATGAAGGACATCCTAGAGGGTCTGACATGGTATCTCATTATGTTAATTTGTATTTCCTTAATAGCCTATCATGTTCCTTAATGATGATTATCTTTTCATGTGCTTGTTTGCTATTTCTACATATTTTAGGGACAAATACCTATTCATGTTCTTCATCTATTTTTTTAAAAAAATGTTTTTTAAGGCTCCATATTCAACATGGGGCTTGAACTCATAATCCTGAGATCAAGAGTCCCATGCTCTAATGACTAAGCCAGCCAGGTACACCTAATTGTGTGTGTGTGTGTGTGTGTGTGTGTGTGGTTGTTGAATTAAATGAGTTCTTTATATATTCTGGCTATCAAACCCTTATCAAAAATATGATTTGCAAATATTTCCTCCCATCTTGTAGATTGTCTTTTCACATTTTCCAGAACGTCTTTTGATGTGCAAAAGTTTTTAGAATTTTTATGAAGTCCAATTTGTTTTTACTTTCTTAATTTTAATTTTAATTTATTTTTTTTAATTTTTATTTATTTATGATAGTCACAGAGAGAGAGAGAGAGGCAGAGACACAGGGAGAGGGAGAAGCAGGCTCCATGCACCGGAAGCCCGTCGTGGGATTCTATCCCAGATCTTCAGGATCACGCCCTGGGCCAAAGGCAGGTGCTAAACCGCTGCGCCACCCAGGGATCCCTGTTTTTACTTTTTTTAAAAAAAGATTTTATTCATTTATTCATGAGAGACACAGAGAAAAGCAGAGACATAGGCAGAGGGAAAAACAATCTCCCTGCTGAGAGCCTGATGCAGGACTCCAACCCAGGACCTTGGCCTCAGGACCTGAGCCAAAGGCAGATGCTCAACCACTGGGCCACCCACGTGCCCCTGTCTTTACTTTTATTGCTCATTCTTCCAGTGTCAGATCTAAGAATCCACTGTCCAATTTGAACATTTACCCCTATGTTTTCTTCTAATTATTTTATAATTTTGGTTCTTATACTTAGGTTCCTGGCTAAATTGAAGTTTATTTTTTTGAAGATTTTATTTATTTGATAGAAAGCATGAGCAGGGGAAGGAAGAGGGAGAAGCAGGCTGCCCTCTGAGCAGGGAGCCCAACTTGGGGCTCGATCCTAGGACCCCAGGATCATGATCTGAGCCGAAGGCAGACGCCTAACTTAGTGAGCCACTCAGGTGCCCCTAAATTGAAGTTTAATATACATCTAGTGAAGTGCACTCATAAAATATACTCAGCTCAGTGACTTGTTACAGGTATGGAAACCCATGGTGCTATTACCCTGATCAAGACAGAGGACGTTTCTAGCAGCTCACAAGTTCCTTGTGCCCCATTCTGGTCACTATTCCCCACCCATAGGTACCACTACTGTGACTTCTACCCTTGATGATGACTTTTGCCTGTTCTTGAACTTCATATAAAAGGATGTGTCCTTTGGTGGCTGATTGCACTCATTTTTCTGGGATAAGTGCCCTGGGATGGGATTATTGGGTCACAGGGTACATGCATGTTTGCTTTTGATGTTCTCCAAGGGAATTTCTGCTCCTTTGCAGTCAATCTCTCCTCCCCTCCAGGAAGTCACTTATCTCAGTCCTATTGCCATATGTCAGTTCTATCTCTTTTGGACTTTTACGTCGGTGGAATCCTACCATGCATGCTCTGTTGTGTCTGCCTTCTTTCTCTCACCTTTTGTCTGAGACTCATCCAGGTGTGTGGAGCAGTAGTTCACTCCTTTCGCTTGCTGAATCCAATCCCATTGCATGATGGACCAGTTCTATATCCATTCTCCTGAATTAATGGAATATAAAGTCGAATGGAGCTGGCTGTGGAGGGGGGCAGTAGGGATGATTAAAGACTTGGTCTTGGCCCCAAGGTATGTACAGTGCAGAGAGGTGATCAGACACTGAAGAAAACAGCCCTGGCAGTAGGTGGACAATGCTGGAGGCAGGAGCTGGAGAGCACCAGGGACACTATAGGAGGTCCCTAAGAAGGAAGGGTGCTTTCCCACTAGGGAGGGCAGGCTTCCTGGCAGAGGAATCCTTGAGATTGTGGGAGCTATTCCTGGGGTTGAAGTCAGTGGGCACAAAGGCCTGGGGGTGGAGAGACAGGAGGCCTGGGGACTCTGAAGTCCAGAACATGTGCTGGAATGTTTGTTGGGACTGTGAACTGGAAGGGTGGGCAGAGTAAAGCCTAAGCCAGGGTCTTGGATGCCTCGCCAAGGAACTTGACTTGGGCTGGGTAACAAGGGGACTCCTGAGTGGTGTTTGAACAGGGAAGTGACCTGTGCCCTGTTTGCTGAGGCTGAACTCTAGAGAAGAGGGGGCTGAGTCTCTCATGGGAAGGTCTTCTGGGCCTGGCCATCCAGGCTTTCAAGGTCAGAGGGAGTCATATGGTAGGCCCCGGGAGAGGAAGAAGATGAGGTAAGAGGGAGGCTGGGCTGCTGTTTCCAGAGTCTGGGTATCACTCTACTCAGTCCCCAGATGCCAATTGAGCATACACTTGTGCCTGTCCCTCTGCAGTCCTTTGAGGCTCATGCCACCCTGCTGTGATGGCAGTCCTGTCCCCATGAGGCAGATGAGGACCCCAAGAAAGAAAGAGGCTGGACTGAGCAGGAGTTAGGGACAGGGCTACCATGTCCCCATTCTTGTCCTGGGGTTCCCTCCCCCACCAGCCACCTCTCCAGCCCAGGGCATCCTGGAGAGCATCAAAGACATGGTCCCAGGGGCACCTGGGGGGCTCACTGCGTTAAGCGTCTGCCTTTGGCTCAGGTCACGATCCTGGGGTCCTAGGATTGAGGCCCCACATTGGGATCCCTGCTTAGTGAGGAGCCTGCTTTTCCCCCTCTCTCTGCTCCTCCACCTACTGTGCTCTTTCTCTCTCATAAATAAATAAAATCTTTTTAAAAAATATTTTATTTATTTATTCATGAGAGACACACACAGAGAGAGAGAGAGGCAGAGACAGGCAGAGGAAGAAGCAGACTCCATGCAGAGAGCCCAATGTGGGACTCGATCCTGGGACTCCAGGATCATGCCATGGGCCGAAGGCAGGCACTTAACCGCTGAGCCACCCAGGGATCCCCAAATAAATAAAGTCTTAAAAAAAAAAAAAAAAAAAAGGACACAGTCCCAGTCGACTGCATCTCTGATCTGTTCTGCAACCTCAGGCCAATTTCTTTTCCTCTGGAAGCCTGTTTTTTTCCTTCCTTCCTTCCTTCCTTCCTTCCTTCCTTCCTTCCTTCCTTCCTTCCTTCCTTCCTCCCTCCCTCCCTCCCTCCCTCCCTTCCTTTCTTCCTTCCTTCCTAAGATTTTATTTATTCATGAGAGACACACAGAAAGAGGCAGAGACATAGAAGGAGAAGCAGGCTTCTCACAGGGAGCCCGATGTGGGACTCGATCCCTGGACCCAGGATCATGCCCTGAGCCAAACGCAGATGCTCAAGGGCTGAGCCACCCAGGCGTCCCCTGCATTCTCTTCTTGCAGATGACTACTTTACATGCTGTGAGCCCTAAAACCAGAAGTTTCCATGGAGATCTGCCCTGTGGGAGGGGTAAGGTAGACCATCAGGTCCCTCACCCCTGCTACAACCAAGATGGCTTGGGGAAGCAGGGGAGGATGACCACAAGAATTCTGGAGTCTGGTGGCCTGGATTCAAGTCCCAGGTCTGGCCTTTTTTTTTTTTTTTTTTTTAAGATTTACTTACTTATTCACGAGAGACACACAGAGAGAGGCAGAGACAGGCAGGGGGAGAAGTAGGCTCCCTTCAGGGAGCCTGATGTGGGACTTGATCCTGGCTCCTGGGATCACACCCTGAGCCGAAGGCGGATGCTCAACCGCTGAGCCACCCAGACATCCCTCTGGCCATTCCTTTAACTTCTCTATGCCTCTATCTCCTCATTGTGAAAATGATATAATGATTTCAACTTGCTTTTCAGGGTTGTTGGGGAGAGTAAATGAGATAAGGTGTGGATGGCACTTAGCACAGGACTGGTTTCTTGTAGAAGAGCTCAGTAAGTGTGAGCATTTTCTTGCTGTAGTGTTTTGTGCCATGTGGACCATTCCCTCTGCAGGGCATCAAAGGTTCTTCTGTCAGTGCCCAGTATGGCTCTGCCCACGCAACATAGCCCTTTAGGTTTCTCGGTGCAACTCCTGCTCCCTGCAGACCCAAGCCCAGAGCAGTTAGGGCCTGTTACTCAGTTCTTGGGCTCTCCTCACCCTCCTGGACCTGAGGCTTACCCCCACCCCTGGGCTCCAGGGTGCTCCTGCTCTAGGCCAGGAGGGGGATGAAACGCTCATCCTAGGATAAAAGGCTGGCAGGCCTAGGCTGGGCCAATAAACCACTCCACCCTCACTGGGAGGATCTCTGGGCACCCATGTAAACTGAGTCATGGGGGGTAAGGGAATGAGTCATGCAGCCTATGAGTGGGAGCCAGATGGGGCAGAACTTGCCTGTGGAGGGCCTCTGGCCATGCCCCATAAAGCTACAACTCTCAGGGCCCCTCCAACACCCGGCAGGACCCCAGCCTGCCTGGCCAAGGGGCAGGGGTCTGGAGGCTGGAGTCTCAGTGTGCCCGCCAGTGTGTTCCTGTGTGAGTGTATGTGTGGCATCGGGGAGCGAGACTGGCAGACCGGAAAGGGAGGCTCTGACTCCAGAGGAAAGGATGGGGGTTTGGAAAGGAGTCAAAGTCCTAGGGAGGAAGATTTTGGCGGGAATGCTTCTCTGCCCTCTCCTAACCTCTGAGGAGGTCTTTTTTTTCTTTTTTCCCCTGCTGGACAAGTTTTCTCTTTTTAGCCTGGGAGGAGCCAGGGCCCAGCAGGTGACATTTCTGTCCTCTAGAGTTCCCAGGAGCCAAAGCTGCTCAGTGACCAGGGACACGGCTCCCTGTGTGAGCACTTTGGGAGGCTGTGGAAGCTGCCAGAGCGTTTCTACCCTTGACTGTGGCCAAGTTACTTTATCTCTTCTGACTCGCTGTTTTTTCCTCAGTAACATGAGGGCTGTGAGGACCAAAATGAGTTACTGCTCGCAAACTGCATGAGGGAGTGCCAGGTACCGACTAGGTCTGTGTGCCCATTTGTTCTTACTGTCTGACCCTCAGTGTTGTCAACTAAAAAAATGGGTGATGGGAGAGGGCCCGAGGCACCCGTTGTCTGGCCACTGCTTTGGTTCCAGTCTTGAGGTCACTGCTCCGGAAACTGCCTGCATGCCTTGCCCCACAGCCTGACTCTGTCCCTCTGTCCGGCCTGGGGGTTTTCACACCCTTCTGGGAAGCCAATAATCAAGGAAAAATGGGTTCGCTGGGTTTCTGGGCTATGTGCCTTCAAGGCACCCCGTCGGTGTCTGGGGGCTGCCCGCCAGAGAAGTGGGGAGTTTCCCTGCCTGGATGAATCAGCCTGTGAGCCAAGCCTCAGCCCTGCCAGGGCCCCTCCCAGCGGGCGGGAGCGGGGTGCAGTTGTCCTGCTGGGAAAATCCCCCAAACCTTGTCAAAGCCCCAGCTGAAACTTTCTCCCAACTCAGCTGTTTCTTGGCTTCCCTGTTTCCGCCCCTGGCGCCAGGTGAAATCAGGGGTCAGGTAGATATTCCCCCCATTCCCCAGCCAGTTTCTCCAGGGCCCCTCCCTGGGGTTTGGAGCACAAAGGACATGTGAGTGGGAGAAGGTAGAGAGAGTGTGTGGGGTCTCCTTGCCCTGGCCTCACTCAGCCTTCCTGTGGTTTTATAAGAGGGCTAAGCATAGGGGCATGTTCAAATGTACTCAGCCTCGCCCGCCGGGGGCTGGGCTGTTTCCTTACTTCAAAAGGGGCAGAATTCAGAATTTGAGGCAGGCAGGCCTGAGAGGGTGGGTCTTGGGGAGCCCCTGGCCTGGTAGGGAAGCTGTTGGTCTGTCCTTATCATAGGCCTGGTAGATCCTTCCGGCCCAGGTACCCTCTGGGCCTCAGTTTCTCCACCAGTAAAACAAGAAGCTTAGTCTTGGCCCAGTCTGTTCTCCCCAGGCATCCTGAGGACCCAACTTGTGAGCTTTACAAATCGGATCCTAAGTCCTTGTTGGGGCTTACTTATCTTTGCAGCCTCACCCCAACAGCGCTTTTCTATAGTGGGAGCTCAGCAATGCCATTAGGTGCTCTGGAGTTGGATGACCTGGTTTCAAATCTTGGCTCTGCCACTTAGGGCTTTGTAACCTGGAACCAATTATTGCACCTCTTTGGGCTTCAGTTTCCTCTTCTGCAAAGCAGTGATAATAACAAGGCGAGGGGAGACGTCGATGAGACGATGGAGGGAAACACTTTGTATGGTGCCTGGCTCTTTTTATGAATGGAATGAGGAAACAGGCCCGGAGACAGAGAATGACTTTTGTTCAATCACTCATTTATTCAATAATGCTTATGTGGCACTTGGGCTAGGCCGGGTCCAATGCTGGACTCTGAAGACACCTTGCGGTTTAAAAGTACAGCCACCATCCTTGACACACAGATGAGAGCCACAGGGCAGTGGGTGTTATGAGAGCCTGGAATGCGATGAATGGGGAAGGAGAAATCTCTGGGAGGATGAGGGGGTAGGTCTGAGGTGTGTTCAGCCAGGAAAGCATGTGACGGTCAGGTACACCAAGTGGAGGTGACAGCATGAGCAGGGCACAAAAGTGAGAAAGGCCAGTATGCATGCAAGAAAATAACATGCAAGGACGCCTGGGTGGCTCAGCAGTTGAATGTCTGCCTTGGGCTCAGGGCATGATCCCGGCGTCCTGGGATCTAGTCCCATGTTGGGCTCCTGCTTCTCTCAGGGAGCCTGCTTCAGAGAGCCTGCTTCTCTCTCTGGTTTTCTCCTTGTGTCTCTCATGAATGAATGAATAAAATCTTAAAAAAAAAAAAAAAAAAAGGAAAGAGAAAGAAAGAAAGAAAAGAAAAGAAAAGAAAAGAAAAGAAAAGAAAAGAAAAGAAAAGAAAAGAAAAGAAAAGAAAAGAAAGAACAGTCAGCTAATACTTCTGCGACAAAGAGGGTGAAGCAGAGAGTGAAGGAGAGGAGTCCAGAGGAACAGGCAGGGGCTGGATTCAGATTGGAATTTGGGTTCGGATTTTAGTTTAATGAACTTATGGAGAGGTTGCTCTGACCAAGCCCCGTGCTGGGCTCTCAGGACAGGGCTTTAAGTGTCGTTCTTGCTTTCACTGAGCCCCATAGTCTGGGCACGTGGCTTAGGGACCAGTGGGAGATATACATCAATCAAGTGATTACATAAGTAACCTCCTGATCCTTGCTGAACGACAGGTGTTCAAGCAGAAGGAACAGCCTGAGGCCCAGAGCTGCATGCCAAGGGGTGAAGGAAGTGCCAGTTGGTTCCAGTGGGGTGAGCATAGGCGGGAAGTGAGGCTTGGCAGGGGTCTAGGGTCATGGCCACTTCAGGAGAGTGGACTCTATGTTGTTTCCATGGGGAACCATGGAAGGGCTTTGAATAGGAGAGGGGGACGGGTGGCTGTGCAGGAGAGCTGGCTGTCAGGGGATGGGGGGGTTGCAGGGAGGGAATGGGGCAGGGGTGGCAAGCTGCAGTGGTGTGGGAGGGAGAGAGTGAGGATTGGGCTAAGGCAGGGCTGTGAGGATGGAGGATAGAGGAAGAGTGTATGAAATGCTTAGTTAGGAAAGGAGAATCAGGTGCTATTGGTACCACCTGGGCATCTTCATGGGCAACCTCAGGATCCGGCAGGATCCCCCGCCCCGAGCCCTGCATCAATTTGGTCAAGTGCAAGGCATCACTTGTCTGAGGGAGGCCGGGCAATGGGCTCCAAGCCAGAGACCACCCAGCTCTGGGGCTTCCCAGGGCTGGGCTGAGGGAACTCAGCCCTGGAGAAACAGGGTGAAGAGGAAGCTGGGGAGGGGGCTGACCAGCATCTCATGACTCACCCACTTCCATCCAGTCAGCCCAGTGGCATCTCCGCTCCCCTGCTCCAAATTCCAATTTGGTGAGGCTGCTGGAGGTTGAGTCAGCTCCGGCACGGCACGAGAGCAGCGTCCCAAGGGGCTCCTTGCCAGAAACCCTGGCCTCCAACCAAGGCCAGGGCCAGGGCCAGACATGGGGTTGAGGGATGTGGAGCCAGGCTCCCAGGCTCCAGCAGCTTCAGGTGGACGGTGCTGTCCAAGTTCAGTGAGTGAACGTGCCCTATCGGTTGTGAAGAACTCATTGTGGGTGAGGCCTGGATATCAGCCTGGGCAGGAGGCAGGGCCTGGGGTGTAAGTCCTACTCTGCCCAACTCACCGCATAACCCCAAGAGATATCCTTTTCCCTGTTGGCCTCAATTTCCTTGACCACACAATGGGACCAATATCTTCTTCTGAATAGGTCATGAGACTTAAATAATACATATGGAAGTGCCTTGCAAACTGTCCAGTGGCCCGTGACAGTCAGGGTGGGAGAAGTGAGTTCTTAGATGTGAGTTCCTTATGGCTGTACACATCATTCACCACATAAAGATGTCCAACCTAGGCTGTTGAAACCTAGCCCATCCTCTACTCACCAGACCATATGCCCTAACCTAGAAATGCCAGGACCAAGCAAATACACCCTATGCGCGGTAGCCTCAGACTTTGCTGGTTCAAGCTCCTAGATTTATGAGAAATCACTGAGAAACCGATTCTGATTCTTGGGATGGAGGAGAAGCAGGACTAGCTTTGCAGAGGCTCTCAGAGAGGCTCCCAGCCTTGGCAGTGAGGTGAATCTTATTATAGGAGGCAGTTAGGCGTACCCATGTAGGGCAGAGAAGCAGGCTTTCCTGGCCCAGCTTCTTTCCAGAGACCAAAGCAGGTAACCACCAACACAGTATTTTAAAAAACACTCAAGACACAGACCCAAACTGGGTTTTATTGAAATGCCAGGAGCAGGCACATGTCAAGGTAGTGAAGGAAGGAAGGTGGTGCAGGGAAGGAAGGAAGGTGGTGCAGGCTGTATGAGGTGGCAGGGAGGGGCAGGACCCATGTCCATGGCCCTGGCATCCCCTCTCTCTGCCAAGGGCTGAGTGGGTACAATCACCCTTCCCCCACCCTACCCCCAAAATAGCATGCTTAGGCCTGCAGGGCCTTTGCCCCCTGGACTAGGAAGGCTCCAAGAGGGACTGGAAGCACTAGTTTTCTCTCTTGTGAGGGAGGAGAAGGAAAGGATGCAGGAGAGGGAGGTACACCTGGGGAGGAGGGTGGCTAAGGAAGGCTCTCCTCCTGGGAATCTGTACCCAGCCCATGGTCCTGGATGACAGAAGGGAGCAGCAGTGAAAAGAGAGGCTGAGGGTCCGGCCCTCAGGGAGCCAGAGCCTCCAGCTGGTGGGAACTTGAGTCAGCCCTGAACAGAGGGCAAAGGTTCAAAGGGACCAAAGATGCAGGCAGTTTCCGATTGACCTGGTCCTCAGAGCTAGGGGGCTCAAACTCCTTGGGACAAAGAGGAGGAAGACAGGAGGATCCAACCGTAGCAGGGAGCTGAGTGGGAGGGGGGCAGAACGTGGTCTCCCCCAACTTGGCCACACTAGGTCAGTTCCACATTGTTGGCGCGATCCAGCACACGGGAGCCACGGGTACTGCCCCCCAGCTGAAAACGACTCTCATAGAGAGTGGGGCAGAGGTGCCAGCGGTTGGCCCGGTAGATGCCCAAGTAGGTGTAGACGTCAGGTTTGTAGGTGAGCAGGCACTTAATGCCTGCCGCACGGATGGCTGCATCTGCCTCCAGTACACCTAAACGGTCCGTGAAGTCATCGGTGTAAACACAGATGACCTGGCGCCCACCCTCCCTGGCCCGTGGGCTCACCTTGGCCACCTGAAGCTGGCCCTCGACCACAGCCCGAGCAATGCCAGCCCAGGCGTGGTCCAGCTTAAAGCCAGGTGCCAGGTGTATCAGCCACTTGCCAGACAGCACATGATGGGTGATAGCCAGTTGGCGCAGGGTACTCGGTGTGATGGGCCGCCCGCTGGTCTGCAGAGCCTCCCAGGCTGCCTGCAGGCCCTGCACATCGCCCGAGTTGGGGACATAGCCTTGCCCATATGCTGCAATCCAGCCCACGGGCTCAGAGTTGGGTGAGCCAGGGTCCCCATAGCGAGTAACTTGGGATGGTGGGTACTTGGCCAACCAGGCATCCAGCTCGGTGGCAGGTGTGGTGCGAGCATCAAACACCAGCCAGGGGTCCATGTCAGCTGCCATGGCCTCTGCGGCCAGGTGCTCAGCAGTGAAGCCATCCTCGCGGCCGCCTGGAGAGTCTTCCTCCTCCATCTCTTCACCTGGCTCCATCCTGCCATGAAGGAACAGAGTTAGAGCAGGTCCAGGACAGACGTACAACGTGCTGGGCCCTAGCTGGTGCAGCCAATGGGCTTAAACTCCGTGGCCTTAGGCAAGACTTAAGGTCTGGTGCCTCAGCTGCCTCATCTTTACAGTGGACAAAAGCTGTTCCTGTCCCGTAGAGCTATGGAGCATTAAACGCCTAAGGTGGAATAAGCGCTGCATAAAGGTTATTACTAATGCTATTACCACTCTCCCCAATTTACAGACCAGAAAATCGAAGCTCAGGGAGAAGTGACCCACCCAAGGTCACACCTGCAATGAGTGACAGGGGCCGAAATGTGAATTCAGGTGTGGGAGCAACCAGCCCAGCTACACCTCCCGGCCCTGCCCGGAACTGGCAGGCATCCCGATCGCAGGATTCAGCGGAGGGAGGCAGAGAAGCGCACTTTCGCGTAGCATCGAGGCAGGCCCAGCAGGACCAGACCCCCGGGCTGGCGCTGTCGGGCCTACTTGAGCACGAGCACATTGATGCCCGGAAAGAGCCGTGACCAGTCCAAGGCCAACGGGGCGACAGCCGGACTGGAACCCAGGCTTGGTAGAGCCTACGAGAGCGCCAGCCTCGGGCCCGCCGCGCCCGCCGCCATTAGCGCCCACAGCCCGAGCCGCGCCCCCGCCCAGCCCTGCCCCCTCCCGCAGCCCCGCCGTCACCTCCGGCCTTCGCCGCGCTCGGCGCCGGCCCAGCCCCGCGCCCGGCTACGCTCCTGCCGGGGCTCCGCGCCGCCGCCGCCGCCGCCGCCGCCCCCGCCGCGCCCCGCCCCCGCCACGGCTGCCGCCGCCGCCATCTTAGCGCCCGCCGCCTCAACAACAACTTTATAGACAAGCGCAGCACGGGGCGGGGCCGCCGGGCCTGTCGCCCGCGCCGCGGGGCGGGGCCTGCGAGGGGAGGGACTGACCCCGGGGGCGGGGCCGCCAGGGGAACCGGGGCGGGGCGGGGCGGGGCCTCGGGGGCGGGGCTAACGTTCGCTTTCCTAGGCTTGGGGGCCGGCGGGAGCGGCGCTCCGGTCCCGGATCGACGCGCACCGCCCGGGAGGCCGCAAGGGGAGGGCGCTCCGGCCCTGCGAGCGGCGTCCTGACCGGCGGCGCTAGGACCGCGTGGGGAGCGGCGGGGGCGGAGCAGGCGGCACCAGGACCCGGGGGAACCGCGGCAGGCGGGTGGCGAGCAGGCCCGGGGGCCGGGAAGCTGCGGGCGGCGGCGCTGGGCCCGGCGTGGCGAGAGAGGCCCTGAGATGCCGAGCAAGAAGAAAAAGTATAACGCGCGGTTCCCGCCGGTGAGCACGTGGCCAGGCCCCCGAGGAGCGGGCCGGGCTCTTTGGAGGCTCGGGCCCGAGCCGGGCTTGGGGAGGTTGCGTGGGGGGGCGGGCGCACCGTGGTGTTCGGGGTACGAACGCCCCGCCCCCTTCCGTGCCCTCCCGGCGTCCGGGTCCCCAGCCCTCTCTCCCGGGAGAACCTCTCTCGTTAGCCCCCAGCACCCCTTTCGGGGATGGAGGCGACAGGGTCCGAGTTTTCTGCCCCCTCCCCAGGCGCGGATCAAGAAGATCATGCAAACTGACGAAGAGATTGGGAAGGTGGCGGCGGCAGTGCCTGTCATCATCTGTATCCTGTCGGGGCCTGGCCAGGTTGAGGGACCTGGGGTAGGGAGGGAGCCCGGGGTCGCCTTGTTTAGGTTGGGGATCCCCCACCCGTGTTCTCCTTGACGCTCCTCAGCCCGGGCGCTCGAGCTGTTCCTAGAGTCGCTGTTGAAAAAGGCTTGCCAGGTGACCCAGTCCCGAAACGCCAAGACCATGACCACATCCCACCTGTGAGTGGCCTGGGAGCTGGTTGGGCCCAGTGGAACCTTGCCCCAGGAGTTCACACACTTAGGAGAGGTGGGAGGCTGCTGGGAGACCAGCAACGCCTCGAATATGGGTGGGTTTGAACTGGGGGAGGAGGGGTTGGGTGGTGTAGCAAGGCGAGCAGGTTCCGTAGTGGAGATGGGATGGAGGTTCTCCAGGCTCTATCCTCCTGATATCCATCTCCTGATATCTCCTGCTGTCCCTTGCTGAGAACCCAGACATCTGGGCCCCAGCTGAATTCCATCTTCTCCTCACCTCTTCCAGGAAACAGTGCATTGAGCTGGAGCAGCAGTTTGACTTTTTAAAGGATCTGGTGGCCTCTGTGCCTGACATGCAGGGAGACGGGGAAGACAACCACATGGATGGGGACAAGGGTACCCGCAGGTGGGGAGCCAGGGCCAGGTGTCCAGGCAAGGAAGGCCAAGGCCAACTGGGGTTGGGGGTGACTGGGAGGGGGTGGTCAGGGATGGTGAGACCTCTGGGCAGATGGACTGTACCTTCCCAAAGGGGTCGGAAGCCAGGCAGCAGTGGCCGGAAGAATGGTGGGATGGGAAGCAAAAGCAAGGACAAGAAGCTGTCAGGGACGGACTCAGAGCAAGAGGTGAGTGAGGCCCGCAGCCCTCTGGTCTACTGTGTGGTGTGGAGGGGGTGGTCTTGTATCTGGCCTAGCATGCTGGCTGGACACCCGGACCCATCCTCACCTATGGTTTTTTGTAAATTAGGGCTGTAAAGTTAAGGCTAGAGAGTTCAATGTCTTGTCCCTGCCGCTCCCAGGGATCTAGGCTCGCCAGTGATGGGCTCATGCTTTTCTTGTCACTTCTGACCCCTGCCTTGCTCCCAGGATGAGTCTGAGGACACAGACACTGAGGGAGAAGAGGAGGCACCCCAGGCGCCACCCCAGGCTGGCCATCCCCCTGCCCACTTTCAGAGGTAATCAGCTTGGTGGCACCAGATGAGGCTAGCAGACTCCTCAAGGCTGGCCTGCTCTTGTGGCCACTTGGTTTTGTTGTTTGTGGAAGATTTGGTGGATGAGAGGGGAGGAACTGAGGAGGGCTTAAAGGCAGAATGCTGCTGTCAGAAGATCCCCTCCCCTACCCCCACCCAGCCCCATTGGAGGGGGCCTGGGCAGGAGCTGTGTGACCTGCTCTGGGTTCTTCCCTTCTCTGGGCTCGGCTGCCCCTGGGTACAGAAGGCCGGGGGCTCCATGCTCACAAGGGTGGGGTAGGTGGGCACTGGCAAGGGGCCTGATCTTTCTCTTCTGCTTTCTGCCCTGCAGCCCCCCGACACCCTTCATGCCCTTCACTTCGACTCTGCCTCTGCCCCCAGCACCCCCGGGCCCCTCAGCACCTGACGCAGAGGATGAAGAGGACTATGACTCCTAGCGGCCTCTGCCCCCCCCCCAGGCCACACCCCCTTTTAGTTGGTTTTAGTTGCTCTGGGGGGAGGAGAGAAGATAGAGCTGTTCTTAAATTTATTAAAAAATTAATAAAAGGGAACACCAGTGTCTGTCCCAGCCTATGTCCAGGGCTTTGTGGCCACCTCCCCATCCATCTACCTGTTTTCCCCATGCTGAGCTGAGGCCAGAAGTGGTGGTAGGCAGGGCAGCAGCTGAGTGAGGGAGGCTCCAGAGGCCATGGTCCTGCCAGGGTAGGAGCAGGGGTGCTGACAGAAGGCAGAGTGGTGGTGGAGGGCTGGAGCCAGAGGTGCTGGTTGTGCTGGAGGATGACCTGTCCTGTTTTGCTGTGTGACCCTGGCAAGGTTCCTATCTTTGAGTGGCCTCTCCTTATCTCCCCGGTAGAGATCTTTCTGCCTACTCCGGGCTACTGCAAATAGACAGATTGGACAAACAATGGGAAGAGGACTTGCAAGCTATAGAGCTCTGTGCCTGGTGCCATGAAGGGCGTGTGGGAAGGGGCAGTGGGAGCAGAGACAGGTGGGATTGTCAGGGGCCTCAGAGATCAGCTTCTGAGCAGGAGAGTGACCCATTTGGTCAGTCCACTCCCATTTCTGAGTAGACCCTGGAATCGTGGGGTCCCCAAGGCAGGTGTGTGCTTTCAGGGAGCAGGGGCTTGGTGAGGCTGGGCAGAAGATGTGGTGGACAGTGGGTAGACTTGAGGTGTATGTTCTCAGTAGACCTAAGTGTATGGCAAACTGACTGGCTGTGGGGCTGAGAGGGAGGGAACCCTTAGGGACTGCTAGGTTTCTTTCCATAGTGACGTGGGCAGGGGCCCTGTTCCAGCTGGAGGACACAGAGAAAGAGCAGGATTAGGTGTTAGGGTCACAAGTTGGGCTGTGGCGAGTTTGGAGTGCCTGTGAAGCTGCTGTGGAGAGGCATAGGATGGGTACTGGCATGTAGGGGACTGGAGACAAATGTGTGAGCCTTGAGAGTAAGTGACTTCACCCCAGGGGGAGAGGGGAAGGCCTGGGCAGGCCACCCAGGGAGACTGGACAGCAGCCACACCCAGGTGCCCCCTGCCTCCCGCCCCTGGGCACTGGGGGTGCCTCCAAGTGTGTCGGAGGAGGGAGAGGTAGGCAGCTGTCACAACAGCTTGGAGGCTTTAGGAAAAGCTGGGTGATGGTTGATGAGGGAACTGGAGGTGAGAAGCTGAGGTGGGAAAGTGACACTCAGGCCTGAGAAGCAGAGATGAGAGCCGTGGCTCAGAGTGAGGACAGAAAGACAATTTTTGGTTTTGTTTTCTAAGATAACACAAATGCAAGCTGTAGTGAGGGAGGGAGACTGATGCAGTGAGGTGAGCTTGCCTGAGGCTGGTCTTGGCCTGACCAGGGGGAAGTGGAGGATGATGAGTGGGTTTGGCAGGAGTCCTGAGGTATTCAGGGTTTGTGTTGTGTTGTATTGCATTTTTTAAATTTATTTATTTATTTATTTATTTATTTATTTATTTATTTATTTATTTATTTATTTATTTATTTATGAGACAGGCAGTGATAGCAAGAGAGAGCAGGAGTGGGGAGGAGAGGGAGAAGCAGGTTCCCCACTGAGCAGGGAGCCCGACGTGATCCTAGGACCCCAGGATCATAACCTGAGCCAAAGTTAGAGGATGCTCAACCAAGTAAGTCATCCAGGTGCCCTGAGGTATTCGGATTTTATGTAACAGTGTCTGACTTCTTTGGGGCATAGGAGGCCAGGTGGCAGTGTGGAAGGGCCCGGGCACCTGGAGCCTAGGGGCACCTGGGTCCTGTCTGCCTCTCGTCTGGTTGTAGAGCCCTTGCTGTCTTTTTGGGATCATCTCTCTTCTCTTCAACCTGTAGTATGTGCAGCTGATCCCACTCCCTGAAGTTAGGGGGTATGGATGTTGCACCACATCTTATGGCCGCAGTGAATCGGGCAGGCTGGGCCGTGATCCTAGCAGGCCTGAGCCCTTGACGTTAGGCGGGACCATTGGAGAAGGATTTTGACAAGATGGCTAGCTTTCCCATGGCACTGGAGGCAGCAGGGAGCCCTTTCGGGAGTCCTGACGAGAGTGACAGTGGCCACATTGGGGTAGCAAAGCTGGCAGGATGCAAGCTGGGTGCTGCTGGAAGCCATTCCCCACCCCAAGGGGTGGTCCTGACTGAGAACAAAGTCAGTGCAAGAGAGCTGGGAGGTTCAGAGATACGGATTTCTGATGACACCAGGACCTGGTCTTGCCTGAACCCTGTTTACCTTGGACTTCTTAGTCACATGAGCCAATAAACGTTTTCCTCCTTCAAAGCCAACTGGCTTTCTGTTACTTGCAACTGGAAGAGTTCTTGTTGATGGGGATTATGAATGGGAAGCGGTCCCCAGCGGCACAAGAGCAGGAGCAGTTTTCTCTAGCAGTCAGTTGGGCCCAGTCCAGGGGTAGGTGGACACCTGGGACCCCTGGTTAAGGGCGTGCCACATGCCAACTGTGATGAGTGGGGTGGGAGAGGAAGAGACCTTTGGAGCCGGTTGCTGGGCTGTGTCCAGAGATGAGGTTCTGCACTGAGAAGTTTCAGAGTGCCTGGGCTGGGGGGACGACAGGAGGAAGGCAAGGAGGCCAGGGTGCTGGAAGCAGCCTCTAGACAAAAGGCTTGAGGCACAGGTGAGGGGGAGATACCCAGGAGCCAGTGGCCTGGGTCTCTGTGTTCTAGGCCTGTTTCTTCAGTCTGGGCAGTGGGCTGATGAGTGTACCCTCGGGAGCCAGGCCCTGGATTCAAATGCTGCTAGCCTTGAGCAAGTTCTATAGCTTCTTTGGGTCTCAGTTTTCTCATCTAAATGGGGCTGGTGATTACCTATGTTGGTTATATATGCTATACTAAATGTGCTTGGTAGTTACTAGTTGGGGCCAAGGGTTGACTCAACAAACTCAAAATACATAAGCTCAAATGCAGTGGATGCTCATCACTTGCTCACATAAGACTCGTAATGGGATTTGTCTGATCAGTGGCAGAGCTTCTCCAAGGGGGACCTGAGGTCCCAGGGTTCCTATCTCGTGGTCCTACCATTTTCAACCCGTGACTGTCAGGCCAGTGCGGAAGGGACAAGCTCATAGCCCACAGAGGTGTTTGGGGGCCAGGACTGTAAGTGGCCCATCGCCTCTTTACTTCCTACTGGAACTGTCACAAGGTCCCACCCGAGGGCAGCTGGGAAAGGTGGCCTAGCCCACCTGTGGGGACCAACTGGCTGGTTCTGCCCCAGGACCTCCCAGGCCTTTGGGAAGGGCCTGACCCAACCTCCGCCAAGTGTTAGGAGTGCAGCCTCCTGAGTGAGGGCGGGGGGCTTAGGAGACCGTACCCCTGGCTGGGCTTGGTCTCTTGGTGCATCCTGGGAATGGGAAAGGTGGCCGTGCCCGACAGGCAGCACTGGGCACCAGGAGTCAGTCAGCAGCTGGTCAGCAGTCCCATCTGCAGAGCTCTGCCTGGGCCTGGATGATTTTCTCTTTTCGTTCTCAATTTCTGCTGTGGAGCCTTGAGCCTTGGGCCAAGTCCTATCTGAAGGCCTCAGCCCAGCCTTGGCTCCACCCTGGGATGGTGTAAGCGGGACTAATACGTGAAATGGGCAGCCGCTTCTGAGGCAGCACGGCCACCAGGGACTGCCACCCTTGGGTGAAACGTATGGACGCAGCCCTCCTTGCCAAGTGGAAAGGCTCCCTCCGTTGTTCACCTGAGTATTCATGCAGCAAGCGTTCCTTGAGCACCCAGCAGGGAGAGGAGAGGCCAGAGCCAGCCACCGGGAGCCTGAAACAAGGAGCATGCAATCCCTGGGGGCTGGAGAGGAAGGTAGTGGCCTTAGAACTCACACTGCTGGTAGGAATCTCAGGTGGTGCCACCACCCCAGAAAAGGGTCTGGCAGCTTCTTGAGTCTGTTGACTGTGCTTCCCTGCGGCACAGTTCCTCTAGGAGTGTGTCCACTGACAGATGCATCCAGGAATGGTCCTGGCCCCCAGCCGGAGACAACGCAAATGCCCCACAACAAGAGCATGAATAAAGAAATGGGAGAATATTGGGCAATCGAAAAACACTAACCACTGTTGCATGCAACATCTCGGGCGGATCTTGTAGACATTCTGTTGAGCAAAGGGAGCCAAACACAAGACTACACACACTATGATCTAATTCATTCACATGAAGTTCAGGAACAGGGAGCAGGAGTCAGGATGATGGTACCACAAACGGGGGTGATGGGGCTGGCCGGCTGGGGGCGCAAAGGAGCCCTCTGGAAGTGTTTTACCGCTTGAACTGGGTGGTGCTTGTATATAAAAATACATTAAAGCTGCACATTTAAGGTACACACATTTTTACCACAGCCTTATAAAAATTTTATCTACCTATTGAGACCCCGTTGCATGCTAGGTAGTGACAATTATGTGTGCTCTCGGAGTTGATTCCTGAGGGGGAGAGGTAGACAATAAGGAGATAAATAGTGTATCAGACGGTAATACACGCCCTGGGGAAAATAAAGCATAATAAAGGAGGGAGGAGTAGGGAGTCCTGGGGCAGGAAGGGTGGCCCCAGCCATTCCATGTGGGGTTCAAGGGAGACTCTGATAAGGTGAGATTGGACCCCATTAAGTAAGGAGCTATCTGAGGAGAGGGCTCCTGGCAGGACAGTGAGGACAAAGGCCCAGAGGATTGTGATTTAGTCCTGTCAGGTTTCTCTATGGGCTGGCCCGGCTCCCACTACCTCATCCACCACCCAGAAGCCTGATCGTCTAGCCATTACCCTGTACTTGGCTGCCTTGGCTGGGATGTGGTTTTGTGGCAAAGTCTCAGGAACTCAGAAGCTTTCTGAAGGGGAAGAAGGCAGTGGTGTGGACACATGAGGAGCTCCTATCCACACGTACCCTGTGCGGGGTCCAGGGGTCCAGTGAGTGGGGAAATGGGAGTTAATGGCCTTCTCCTCTCACTCAAGGGCCATCCTTTCTCAGGTGCAATAGGTTTGGCTCCAGGACATGGACGGAACCAAATTTCCAGGCCATGGACACTGTGGCAGCGGAATGACACCTGTGACCCAGATGCTCTGTCAGGGGCCTCATCCTTCCTTTCTCAGGCAGAGCCTTTGTGAGAGCAGCAGGTGGCTCTGGATTCCTGTAGGGGATTCCCTGTAGCTGAGGAGTGAGGCAGGAGTTGGGTGACCCTCACTTCTTTTCATCAGAGGGAGCTATATTCTGAAATCATTTCCATCCTATTTTGTGTGCATGTGCATGTGCAAATGTCATTTAAAAAAAAAAAGTGAAATAAGGACTAAGGTCTCTGCACCCACCCCGGTAATCAAAGAGCTCCAAAGGAAAACAGAAGATCCCACATGACACCTGTCAGAGTAGCAGGAATAGGAAGCCATATAAACATGATAGCTGGTAAAGAGCTGGTAAATGGAAGTCTGGTGCTTTTGGTGGGAGTGTAGCCAGTCAGGATGTTTGCAAGGGCAGTTTGACATCTAAGTGCCCCGGCAGGTCCACTCTTGAATAAAATCTCTCACAAATAGAAAAACGTGTCCTAGGTATGTTTTGAGGTGGTGAAGAGCCAGAGGCTGTCAGATAGCATGTGGACAAAGCTTACACATATAGTGTTGCATAAAAACCAGAAAAACACAGAACAAGATACACAGCAGAGCCATGTTTGTGGAAACTGAACCAAGAGAGGACAACAATCTTGCATATTTCTGCCAATACTCTGTGGCCTGGGGCAACTGACTGAAGGTCTCTCTATTTCTGTTTTCTCATCTATAAAGTGGGGACAATAGCAACTCCTTCAGGGACATGTGACGATTAAATGAGATTTGATACGTTAAGTGCTTAGCAAAGTGCCCAGCACACAACTAAGCACACAGTACAGTGCCTTAGGTCACTGCTGCATATGGAGCTCAATGCCTAGAAAGCAGGTTGGAAGCGCATGTGCCAAACATAAGAGCAGGGGCCTATGGAAAGCTGGGGTAGGTTGGGGATGGGCTGAAGGGAAGGTTCATTTCAAAAGGAGTTTTTTTGGAGATGCTGGTGATGCATGGAGTGCCCCAAGCAAGAAGCATGGGCTACTTCAGACTATGCTCCCAAGTTTAAATAAAAACAGAAGATATTGCCAATTGTCATCCTCCAAAATTGGCTAAACCCATTTATCCTCCTAGACAGTGTCTCACAAGGATAGGAGAACAGTGACCCTGAAGTATTTATGGGATCGTGTATGTTTTTATCACTCACTCACTCAACAAATATTTCTGGGCACCTGTTCTGGGCTCTGGGGAGGAACACAAAAGATTTGACAACCTGTAGCTTGTGGTCTGACTCTGGGGTCTTTGCTGAGGGTCACACTGAACTGGAAGCTGCTTCAGGGGTGTCTTTGGGACTCGGCACCATGGCAGAAGACGTCAAGACCCAAGTCAAGAACTACTAGACTTGTCCCTTTTGATAGCCACTTCCCCAACCGGAACTGCAGGCAGAACTATCTGGACTTCACTGCAATGACTGTTAAAGAGGGTGATGTCTCTGTGTGTGTGTTTGTGAGTGAGTGGTACCAGCATGTGTACAAGTCCCTCTGCCCCAAATCCTGAGTGTCAGCCAGGGTTAACCACAGGGCAGAAGGCACATTTCCTGGGAAAATCTGAACTGGCTCCAGCCACCCCTCCACTGTCTTCCATCCTTCTCCCAGGGTGGTGAAGGGGGACCTGAGTACATGGTGATCCCCACCCTGGGATCCTGAATCATGGCTTAAGTAACAGTACTCACTGGAAAAGTATAAGACTGTGTCTGTGTAAAAGAGCCAGATGATTGAGCAAGAATGTGGGGGTGGAATTAGTACCTTGACCAGGAAGAGGGGCTTCTGGGTGATTATTTTTTCCATTTTGTTTTGTTTTGTTTTATGTTATGAAACTGACCACCTTCTCTATACCCCCCCCTCCCCCAAATTGACCACCTGCCCCTCCGGCTTCTGTTCTAGCTGGGGATGGTGTAACTGGCAGACCAAAAACAAAAGTTACAAACACCTAAGGGCTGAGTGGTAGGTGCCAGGAAGGGAGAGAAAGCAGAGAGGGAAGGGAGACAGGGTGTGAGTGTGCACACTGTTCCAGGAGCTCAGAGGAGTGGCCCTGGCCGCTGAGTCCTTTCCCCTTCCTTGTTCCTGCGAGAGGCATGGTGCTGGTTTCCAGCCACAGACTCCCTGTGGTGGCTGTGTCCTGGGACCCGGTGTCACTTCCACTCCCCTTAAGTGCTTCAAGTTGTGTTTCTGCCTCATGGGTTCTCTGCCCCCACCTGCCCCCTCTGTCTGGAGCCACATCTGACCTTGCTGGGAAGCTGGGCATTTGTGGGGCAGGGGGAGGGGGGACGGCAGGCAGGGAGAGCTGATGATGGGGTAGGGGCCCCTCAGAAGGGGCCTCCTCCACACTCCTACCACACACAAGGCAGTAGATTACCCCATAAAAGTCTGGGCTCTGCGGTGATGTTCCCTGTATTTTATAGCACAACACTTATCAGCTTTGTAGTCATATAACCTTGTAACACATAACCTGACCTCTCTGTGCCTCAGTTTCCCTATTATGAAACAGGCATCATCTTTTTCCCTACCTCTTGGGGATGTTGTAATCTCTGAGATCTACAGAGATTTCTTGACCCTGTTTTGTGCCAGGCTCAGTTTTAGGCAATGGCATTTGACCTGGCCCTGTGTACTTGACCTTGGGTGAGGGTGGGGGTTTCACCCCTCATTGCACTTGGAATCACTGGGGATCTGTGAAGGCTACTGATGCCTTGGGCCCATCTGTGGAGATTCTGATCTAACTGCCTGGGAGGCCCAGTTTTAAAAGCTCCCCAGGGGGTTCTAATGTAAGCCGGGGTTGAGATCCGCTAGGCTAACAATCCACAAAACAACCTGGAACAGTGTCTTGCTTCTAAGCCTTCCATACAAGGGTACAAGGTGCTGTTCCCTCCCCTAGACCATCATTATCTGCCGCCTGAGTCATCCTCAGTACTCCTCACTGGCTGCCCTGCCTCCAGGGTCCCTGGGGCTGAGTCTTTCTCCACTGTGGGACCAGAGTCCTCTCTGCAAGCTCAGATTTAATCTTCTGGCTGCCCCTGTCTCCCTGGGTTTGAATCCTACTGCCCTCATGACTGGAAAATGCGTCTCCTCCCAAAGTAATTATCTAACCGCACCTACACTGTCAACCCAGCTCACCTCCCTCCATCACTGTGTTAATTAACTCCTTGTGTGCCACTCATCACACACACACACACACACACACACACACACACACACACTCAATGCCTTCGCCACATGGGCTTTCTCAGTCTTCACAGTCCCTAATACTACGCAGCCTTTAAAGCTCAGCTCAAATGTCACATCCTCCAGGAGGCCTTCCTGGAAGCCTGGCTCAAAGTGGCCTCTCCTTCCTTCGGTCTTGGGTTAGTGTTTGTGTGATATACCTTACCTCATCTGTTTCCATTTGAATCTCTCTGTGTCCTTGCATTTAGAGTGGGTTTCTTGTAGGCAGAATATGTTTGAGTCTTGCATTTTTAATGCAATCTGACAAGCTCTTCTTATTAATTGGCACGTGTACACCATTTTACACCCTTTTTTTATGGTACCAAACTACAAACCAAACTACATGTATGATTTACCATTTTAACCACTTTTGAGTGTTCAGTTCAGCGGCATTAAGTATTTAAGCATTGTTGTGCGACTGTCACCACCACCATCCATCTGCAGCATCACTTCATCTTTCCAAACTGAAACTCTGTTCCCATTAAACACCAACTCCCCCTTATCTCCAGGCCCGGGTAAGCAGTGTTTTATTTACCATCTCTGACTTTGACTATTCTAGATATCTTATGTAAATGGGATCACACTATATTTATATTTATGTGTCTGGCTTGTTTCACTTAGCATAATATCTTTAAGGTTCATCCATATCTTGGCATATGCCAGAATTTCTTTTTTTAAACAGCTGAATAATATTCCATTAATGTCCACACCACATTTCATGTATCCATTCATTCATTGAGGGGCATTTGGGTTGTTTCCAGCTTTTGATTACTGTGAATAATGCGTCATGACCATGGGTGTACAAATATCTATTCCAGTCCCTGCTTTCAATTCTTTTGGCTATACGTGCAGATGGGGTATTTCTGGATCATATGGCAATTCTATGTTTGAATCTCTGAGGAACTACCATACTGTCTTCCATAGCAGCTGCATCATTTTACCTTCCAGCAAAGCACGAGATGCCAATTTCTCCAAATCCCCACTGACTCTTGTTATTTTTTGTTTTTTGCTTTTTGCATTTCTCCTTTTTTTTTTTGGCAAGTTAAACACATTTACATTTAGTGTATTGATATATTGGAATATGCTATTATGTGACTACAAAAATTTTTGCTTGTTCCTCTATTTTTGTTTCCTCTTTCTTCTTGTTTGTCTTTCTCAGTGATTAACATTTTTGATAAATATCTCCTTCCCTAATTATTTCTTCTATTTTTCTATCAGTTTGGAACTTATCTTTCTGATTGTTTTTTTTTTTGTAACTACTCCTACAATTTTACCAGGTGTGCTAACACAAGATGTTACAATAAATGATATCTTTCCTCTCCTTCCAATCACAAAAGGGCTTTAGGACTCTTACACTTATGTCTCTTTCTCTCACCTTGCCTTCCATTCCATTGTCATCTAATATTTCCCATTTTTTATTCCCACAAATTAGATGCTATTACTGTTACTTGAGACAAACATTGCCCATTTGGAATTAACTGTTTGTTTACTATTTTATTTTCCCACCATTCCTTCATTTTGCATTTCTTTTGCAGCAATGATGCTGAGTACATTTTCATGTGCTTACTGGCTATTTGTATGTATTTTTTTGAGAAATGTCGATTCAAATCCTTTGCCCATTTTTAAAGATTTTTTTCTTTTTCTTTTTTTTTTAATTTTTATTTATTTATGATAGTCACACAGAGAGAGAGAGAGAGAGGCAGAGACATAGGCAGAGGGAGAAGCAGGCTCCATGCACCGGGAGCCCGACGTGGGATTCGATCCCGGGTCTCCAGGATCGCGCCCTGGGCCAAAGGCAGGCGCCAAACCGCTGCGCCACCCAGGGATCCCTCTTTTTCTTGAAGTAGAGGTGACATACAATGTCATATTAGTTTCAGGTTTACATTAGTTTACAGGATAGTGAATTGCCGATTCTATATATTATGCAATGGCTCACCACAATAAGTGTAGTTACCATCTGTCGCCATTCAATGTTGTTGCAATATTATTGGTTATATTCCTTGTGCTATACTTTTTAATCCCTGTGACTTATTTATTTTATAACTGGAACTTTGTATCTCTTAATCCCCTTTGCTTATTTTGTTCATCCCTATATCCCCTTCCCTCTGGCAACTACCAGTTTGTTCTGTGTATTCATGAGTCTGTTTCTGTTTTTTCTTTGTGTGCTTGCTTTGCCCATTTTTATATTGGGTCATTTGCCTTTTCATTGTTGAATTTTAAGAGTTATTTATCTATTTTGGACACAGGTCCTCTATCAAATATATGGTTTGCAAATATTTTCTCCCATCTGGTGGGTTACCTTTTCACTTCCTTGATGGTGTAATTTTTTAAAAAGATTTTATTTAGTCATGAGAAGCACGGAAAGAGAAGCAGAGACATAGGCAGAGGGAGAAGTAGGCTCCCTGCAGGGAGCCTGATGTGGGACTTGATCCCCATCGATTCTTTTTTCCATTGAATGGTCTTGTCACCCTTGTCTAAAATTAACTGACCATAAGTGTAAGATCTCCTATTTCTGGATTCTCATTTTTTTTTAGATTTTATTTATTTCTTTGACAGAGAATGAGAGAGAGAGTGTGTGTGCACAAGCAGGCAGAGCAGCAGGCAGAGGGAGAGGGAGAGGCAGACTCCCCACTGGGGAGGGAACCCAACATGGGGCTTGATTCCAGGACCCCAGGATCATGACCTGAACCAAAGGCAGACGCCCGAGTGAGCCACCCAGGTGCCCCTATTAATTTTCTTTTGGATGCCAAACATTGTGAATTTTACATTATTAATCTGGATTTTGCTGAATTCCTTTAAAGAGTATTGAACTTTTACTGGTAATTTAGTTACCTATGGGTTAGGTTTGATCATTTCAAGATTTGTTTCAAGCTCTTTTATGGCAAGCCTAGAGTAGCTTTCATTAACGGTTGATTTAGGCTCCCCTCCAAAGTATGGCTTGTTTGGTTCTCTACTGAATTTTCTGCGTATTCAGTGATATTTCTCTACTCTGACTAGAGAATCTTCTTACAAATATTTCTAGAACTGTGTAGAAGAATTTCTAGAATATTCAAATAACTGGGAATTATTTGTCTTCAGCTCTGCAGTAATTGCTCTTCTCTCTCACTTTCTAAGGATTTTATCTAGGGCAGCCCAGGTGGCTCAGCGGTTTAGCGCCGCCTTCAGACCAGGGCCTGATCCTGGGGACCTGGGATCGAATTCCACATCGGGCTCCCTGCATGGAGCCTGCTTCTCCTTCTGCCTGTGTCTCTGCCTCTCTTTCTCCGTATGTCTCTCATGAATAAATAAATACAATCTTAAAAAAAAAGACTATTTATTTATGAGAGAGAGAGAGAGAGAGATATCACACATGCACAAGGAGGGAGCAGCAGAGGGAGAGGGAGAAGCAGACTCTCCACTGAGCAGGGAGCCCAATGTGGGACTCGATCCCCGGACCCCAGGATCATGACCTGAGCCAAAGGCAGACATTTAACCAACTAAGTCACCCAGGTGCCCCGTTCTTCCCTTGAACTGTATTTTTGTCCAGCTTTGTGGAATTTTGCCTTATGCCAGGTGCAAATTAGTATTTTTCCTAAAGCTTAAGGGGATCCCTCTACAAGGTTTGGAGCTCTTTTTCTACATAGGTTCTTAAATGTTCTACCTCACAAATTCTACCTGTCTTTTGCCTGTCCAAACTCTGATCTCTGACTCCTTAATCAGTGAGACTGATGGACCCTGTTTGGATTCCCCTCCTTGCATGTAGTAGGGCATTTACCTGTGGGCAGGTGGCAGATGTAGATGACCTGAATGATGGTAGGGCTTACCTCACCTGCTTCCCTTTTCTCATGGATTACGGTCCTGTGCAGTCAGTTTTCTAAAATCTAGAAGTAGTTTTCCTAACGCTTTGTCCAGTTTCTCAGTTGTTTGTGGCAAAAGGATCAATTTGGTAAAACTTACTTTCTCATGGCCAGAATCAGAAGTTCCTCTGTCCTCCTTGGAATACCCCAAATCCTTTGCCTATTGCTCTTCTGAGATTCTTCCCATGTTCTGATTTTATCATAGTCGTCATTGCATGTTTTACCTCCCTCTGTTGGACTATGGCCATCTCAGGGGCAGAGGGCTTGTTTTATTCACATCTGCATCTCCAGGGTGTCTCCTGGTTACTTGGCACATGGTAAGCCTGTGGTGGGTGTTTGGTCTGTCCTGGCCATCTTCCTTCAGGACACCCCAAATCACATCCCCACCTTTAGAGTACTGCTCCTCCCACTCCAACGAGGTGGTAGTGCCAGAAATGCTGGTCCACATTCCCTTCCCACTGGGTTCCTGTGATTGGTGCAGGGATGGCCACAAGACTCGAGGCAGGGCATGTCAGAGTCCTTCCCTAGGATTTTTCAACCTGGGAAGAGTTTTCTTTTCACACTGGTGGCAAAGGTCCAAGGATAGCAATGTCGTGCTCCTTGCAGCCAACATTCCCATCAGAGAGAATGAAGGTGACAGAGAGAGGGAAATGGAGATGAAATGAAGAGGAGAGTAACATACACATGCGCACACACACACACACCTACACACATACCTATACACATGGAGACAAGGGGCCCCGAGTCCTGCCATCCAGGCAAAATTGGGCTCAGGTACACCTTTGCTCTTTTCATGAGTTAGTCATTTATTTTACCATTTTTTGGCTTAATAGAGTCCTGTCAATCGCAAATCAAAAGGACTTGACATATAAAAGGCATCTCTGTACATTTGCTGAATGAATGGAAATAATTTGCATACCTGCCTCATACTCAAGGCACATGAGGTAGTTTCCAACAAGAGGTAGGAAGATAAAATAAAAATAGAAGATCAAAAACATAAAGATATAATTTAAAAGAGAATGTGAAGATCAGGTTCAAGAACATAAATAAATAAATATGAAGCCCATAATGTTCTCTCAGATCTATTAACTGAATATCATGTTCATCTCTGAGCTTCCTGGCAGCCAAAGCAGCCAAAACAAAATGGGAGATGTAGTGAGTTAGCTTCTTCCCTCTACCCAAGGAGCAGATAGTGCCTGCAAGTTCTTCAGGGGAAAGAACATGTATCCTAAAGGAAAAGTTTCAGAGGGGGCTCCATGAGGAGGTAGAGGGTGGTGTGGTAGAGGCCATTCCCAGCCACGTTCCAACAGCCAAAGCCTGTAGTGAGCCTCCTGGATCTGGTCCTCAGAACGTGGGCCTAGGAAACAAGTAAGGTTGCCAAGTGTAGTTGTTAATGCTGTTAGTCTTGCCTTGAACTTTCAGTGGCTCTGGTCACAGTTGGTCACTCCCCCCTCTTTGAAACACTTTCTTTGCTTGGCTGGGAGCCTTTACTCTCTCCAATTCTTCCCCATTGGCTGCTCTCTGGTGTCCATGGCCCCATCTCTCTGGCCTCTCCTGATCTCTGAAGGGTGGCAGGCCCCGCTCTAATATCCAGACCTCTCCTCTTCTCTCCTCTCTCTGCCTTTCCTGGCCCAAGCCTTCCAGTGTCTTTCCCAGATGACAGTCCCTCATTCCACCCTGGCCCTCCTGTCTAATCTCTAGCAGTCAGAAGGACCTTTTAAAAACATAAATCAGGGGTGCCTGGGTGGCTCAGTGGTTGAGCATCTGCCTTCGGCTCAGGTCATGATCCATCCTGGGGTCTTGGGATGGAGCTCTGCATTGGGCTCCCTGCTCAGTAGGGAGTCTGCTTCTCCACCTCCCTCTGCCACTCTCCTTGCTTTTTCTCTTTTTCTCTCAAATAAATTAATATAAATAAATAAATAAATAAATAAATAAATAAATACAAACATAAATCAGCTCACATTACTCGCCCTCTCAAAATTCTTTGCTTGATGGCTACTTTCTCCAAACAAGGTTTATGGGATATAATTAAAGATTATTTTTGTCTCCCAATGTTCCTCTAAAATGCATAAGAGAATTTCTCCCTGTTCCCACAAATGAAGTTATGACTTTCTGTGCCATGTTTTCTTACAGTCCTATGATCACCTGAAGTCACTAAATAAGTTGTTAGACCGCCCGTTTTGCATGGTAGCCAAATCTCTACACTTGATGAGATAGTTTCCACTTCCCCAGCCATGTGGTCCCTGCTGATGAGGAAGAGGGAAGTCAAGTCTGTCTCCCTCCCTTCCCTCCTGCTCCCCCAGTTTGAGAACTTGCTGCTGTTGGAGCACAGGGAGGAAGGAGGGTAGGGGGTGCAGAGAGTTCTTCCTTGATTGGCTCTGGATAAGATGGCCAGTCACTCTATGAGTAGCAGGTGTTTAAATTGCGTTCTTGCCCTGTGGCGGCTTTACAGCTCCTTTATGGGCTACCTCCTTGACTGTAACTCCTGGGAAGTGGGCAGAGATTCCCACTCTGGGAATCTTTTGGCTGGCTCCAGTTTTCTTTTGCTTGGTACACACCTACCTTCATTGGGTGCCCCCTGCCAGATAACAGAAGCCACCTGGACAGGACCTCCTGCTACCTTGCCGCAGGCCAGTTCCCACTGTGGTTCCATAGCCATTCTGGAAGTCTCATGTACCACTGACCTACAGGACTGCCATGGCTTCAGGGAGCCCACCTGAGCTCTCCAGGCATCTTCTTTTAAGCGCTTCTCCCCAGACTTAGAGACTAGCAGGCAGTCCCTGGTCCTACTCCCTGAGGGCAGTATTAGGGCTCCTTTTCTAAATCCGTCTCCTCACAAAGTTTCCCTTTCAGGATCTACTCTATTTCTTTATACTCTTGAGGTGGATCAGGGGTTTCAAGAGTGGCAAAATGAAGGGGCGCCTGGGTGGCTCAGTCAAACATCTGACTCTTGATTTCAGCTCAGGTCATGATCTCAGAGTTGTGAGATTGAGCCCCATGTAGGGCTCTGTGCTGGGCATGTAGCCTGCTTAGGATTCTTTCTCTCCTCCTCCCTCTGCCCTTGCCCTCCCCAAAAGTGGCGAAATGGGTTTTTCCAATATCCTGTCACACTTTCCATCATGTTTAAGACAAACGTAGAGTCCTTCTTATAGCCAGCAGTCCCCATGATCTGACTCCTGAGTCCCACAAAAGTTTAAAATATCAAATATTGGGAGCGCCTGACTGGCTCACTTGGAAGAGCTTGTGACTCTTGATCTCAGGGTTGTGAGTTTGAGCCCCACATTGGGTATAGAGATTACTTAAATAAATGAATAAATTTTAAAAATGAAATAAAAACTTAAAAAAATAAAAAATACAATGTCAAAGGATTTTGCAAATAATTGGATGTTAGTAAATATAAAAGCTTAATCAAAGTGAATGCCTTTCCAGGAAAATATGAAATGTCAAAGTTGGAACAAAAATATCAAAAATTTCAGTAGATCAGTAACCAGTAGAGAAAATTACCATCTAAGACTCCAATACTAAAGAGTGCGAATGGAGGTACTTTTACAGGGATGTTCCACAGACTTTCAAGGAACAAATGGTCCCTATCATGTATCAGTTGTTCCAAAAGACAAGGACTGGCAACAAGTTTGCCGGGGAAGATGGCAGATGACAAGGATTCTCTGCCCAAGCTTAAGGACCTGGTATTTCTCAAGAACCAGCTGGAAAAAAAAAAAAAAAAACAAAAGAACCAGCTGGAATGCCTGCAGCAGCGTGTGGAAGAAGTCAGCAGTGGTGTGAGCCAGGAGGGCTCGCTCTTGTCCTCCCCATTCCTCAAGGGCTTCTTAGCCGGCTATGTGGTGGCCAAACTGAGGGCATCAGCAGTATTAGGCTTTGCTGTGGGTACCTGCACTGGCATCTATGCAGCTCAGGCATATGCTGTGCCGAATGTGGAGAAGACATTGAGGGACTATCTTCAGTCATTGCGAAAGGGGCCTGACTAGCTCTGGATCCCATGGAGGAGAAAGGATGAGCACCTCTGGCCTGCAGTTAGAGGCCTTTCAACCACAGACACCATATTTGGCTTCTCGACCTATCACCTTTTGCTATCTCCAACTTGCCCACAGCCTTCATCCTTGCTTTCCTTCCTGCAGAGGGTAAACGGTGGCTTATCAGCCAGCAGTTTGGATGCACCTCCTTAACCCCACAAGACTGACCCCGAAACTGTGGCTTCTAGAGCCACCAGCCCCTTTCTCTTCCATCCCTGACTGTGGAGTTTGCAGCTGACTCTGATTCTCAGTACACTCTCTACCAATGTACCACAGCTCCTCCCTCCTGGGAGCTGGCTCCATACTGATTTTCCCCAAACTTGTTACAATTCCTACAGCCCCCTTGCTAGCTATACAGGCCACCCAGGGTCTGGTTTGGGCATGAGTGTAGAGGACGGAGGTATGCCAGGCTTGGGCCGTCCCAGGCAGGCCTACTGGACCCTGATGCTACTCTTATCCACTGCTATGTATGGTGCCCATCCCCCATTGCTGGCACTATGCCATGTGAACGGCAAAGTGCCCTTCCAGCCCTCCTCAGCTGTGCTGCTGACTGAGTTGACCAAGCTACTGTTGTGTGCCTTCCCCCTCTTGGTGGGCTGGCAGGCATGGCCCCAGGGGGCCACACCATGGCGCCAGACTCCCCCATTTGCACTATCAGCTCTATTCTATGGAGCTAACAACAATCTAGTGATCTCTCTTCAACATTATATGGACCCCAGCACCTACCAGGTGCTGAGCTATCTCAAGATTGGAAGCATGGCCTTGTTCTACTGCCTCTGTCTCCAGCACCTCAGGGCCTAGCAGTGCTGCTGCTGATGGTGGCAGGGGCCTGTTATGCAGCTGGTGGCCTCCAGGACCCTGGGAACACCTTTCCTGGATCTCCGTCAGCAGTTGCTGCTGGCCCCATGCCCCTGTATATCATTTCACTGGAACTGCTGCTTTTCATCCTGTACTGCCTCATCTCAGGCCTCTCGTCCATGTACACAGAACTGCTCATGAAGCGACAGCAGCTTCCCCTAGCACTTCAGAACCTCTTCCTCTACACTTTTGGTGTGCTCCTAAATCTAGGTCTGCATGCAGGTGGCGGCCCTGGCCCGGGCCTCCTGGAGGGTTTCTCAGGATGGGCAGCGTTTGTGGTATGAGCCAGGCAGTAAATGGACTGCTCATATCAGCTGTCATGAAGCACGGCAGCAGCATCACAAAAACAAAACAAAACAAACAAACAAACAAACAAACAAACGAAAACACCAAAAGGCAAGGACCGAGAGAACGCTGCATAGTTCCTCATATGACTCCCAAACCGGCTAGAGACAGTATCAGAAAAGGAAAATATAGAGCATTTTGCTCTGAATGCAGATGTTAAACTACGACCTAATTGGATAAAATATAGGAGAATGCCCCACCTAAGGATGGGGAAAGGACATCTTAAGACATCCAGAATACATCCCCCCACTCAGACATTCATGGATCCAACTACATCAAAATTAAGAATTTCTATTCCACAAAGATTCTCAGAGCTAATATTGACAGACAAGTGGTTGCAATCTAGTGAATAAAGGACTCCTACAGGTCAATGAGGAAAAGACAAGAAACACAATAGAGAATTGGGCAGTGAATATAAACAGGCAACTCAGAAGATTTGGCTCAAAATGGCAAGAAATTAATGACGATGTGGTCAGAGAAATAATCAGTGCAATTCAATTAAAATTACAATGAGATACCATTTTATAAGCATCAGGTAAGTGAAAATTCATAAAGCAAATCATACCAATGTTTGGTGAGGGTGTAGGAGGCAGAAATCTTTGGTTACTTCTATAGGCCTTTAAGCTGGTACAGTCTCTTGAGAACATTCTGAAATGAGGCATACATTTCTTCTGAGACCGCACACTTTCAATCCTTGGTAAATAAGCCACAGAAATTTGTGTGCACTGGAGCACCTGGGTGGCTCAGTTGGTTAAGTGTCTGCCTTCGGCTCAGGTCATGATCCCAGGGTCCTGGGATTGAGCCCCATGTCAGGCTCCCTGCTCAGTATGGCACAGCGTCTGCTTCTCCCTCTACCTCTGCCCCTCTCCCAAACTCGTGCTCCTACTCTCTCTAAAGTAAATAAAATCTTAAAAAAAAAGAAAGAAATTCGTGTGCAAGTGTTCAAAGAGGTCTGTACAAGGGTGCTGGCTGCAGTGTCCTTTGTGGAAGCAAGCGTCAGGGGCCACTTTGGCATCCGTCCTCAGGAGGATGGGTTAGTGATGTGTAATGGATGCAAACTATGCAACACCAGGCAACAGTCAGAATCAACAGTTTTTTAAAAAACATAGTGTTCAAAGAATAAGGAACAAAAATGAGATCAATAGCACAATACCATTTATATAAGCTAAACCCACAAATGCATAAAAATATTAGATATTTCCCCACAATTCATTCATATTGAAGTGGGATGGGAATGGGGATTGAAGACAAAGGAGAACAAAAATAAACTCAAAACAATGAAGTGGCCTTGTATCCATCACTGATTTTTGGTCATTGTGAGATAAGGAATGCCGAAAACTCACCTCCCTGCTCCTGAGGACTGGAAGAAGAGAAATGTGTGGACACAAGGAGGCGGTTCACAAATGGCTCATGAAGCTATGAAAATGCACTCATCTCACAGATAATAAAGGGAATGCAAGTTATAGCAACAATGAGATAATATTTTTTCATCTATCAAATTAATGATTTTAAAAATTATAATACACTTTGCTGGTGGGAATGTAAACACGGTTGATAGAAATCTACACTGATTGGGGGGAGTGGTTAGTTATTATCAAAATGTAAATTGTTTAGAGCCAGCAAATTTGCTTATAGGAACATATTTTGCAGAACTATCCAATGTGCCGCACGTGGGTGACTCAGTGGTTGAGCATCTGCCTTTGGCTTGATGTAATCCCGGGTCCTGGGATCGAGTCCCGCATTGGGCTCCCTGCAGGGAGCCTGCTTCTCCTTCTGCCTGTTTCTGGCTCTCTCTGTGTTTCTCATGAATAAATAAACAAAATCTAAAAAAATAAATAAATAAAATGACCCACTGTCTCAGGTCTCAGTTTTTGCGCTGAAAACCAAGCATTCCTAGGGACGCCTGGGTGGCTCAGCGGTTGAGCATATGCCTTTGGCTCAGGGCGTGATCCCGGAGTACCCGGATCGAGTGCCACGTCGGGCTCCCTGCATGGAGCCTGCTCCTCTCTCTGCCTGTGTCTCTGCCTCTCTCTCTCTGTGTCTCTCACGAATAATAAATAAAATAAAATAAAACGAAAACCAAGCATTCCTAAGCAGGACCCAGATGGTTTAACAGGCAGAACAGGAGGGGAACAAAGAGGGCGCCATCACCCCAGCACCCATCCCACTACCGGTGGTGTGCAAGAAGACAGAGGGGCAAGGAGGAGAAGCCTGTGGTGGTAAGCTGGGCTTCCTCCCTCCTCAGGCTTTGAGAGGGGCTCAGGAAACTTTGTTTCCAGAAATTTGGAAAGATCTGAAGGTTAGAATCCGACTGTGCCCAAGAAACTGGAAGTGGAAAGGGGATACAGTGGGCAGCCACCACCCTCCTGGGTGAAGGTCTGCACAGGGAGAGCTGGCTGCCTGTGATCTAAGAGTGAAGTAAGCCCTCCAATCTCAGGGGGCAGAAGATGTGGGGGGTAGTGAGCCAGGTGGCCAGCTTGACAGGAGGGGGTGCCAGATGGCTATGGGGATGATGGTGACTGTGCAGAGAAAGGCATTCTGGGTGCAGAGGAGTGCAGCTCCCTGTGCCAGCGGTTGGGGCTAAAGTTGGGGACAGAGGGAGCAGCTTTGGTTGAAAGTTCCCAGAGAGGTCTCTGGAGCGCCATAAATTGCCCAAAGACAAAGCCTCAACATGAATCCTGCCAGTCCACAGAGTGCCTTCCACGCCATCTGCTCCTCCCTCCTTTCTGAGCTCCACCCCAGGGGAGATATATTTTATTCCCATGCATGTGTGTATATATTTAAAAAGATGCCTATCTGGCTCAGTCAATGGTGCATGTGACTCTTGATCTTGGGGTTGTGAGTTTGGGCTCCACGTTGGGCATAGAGCCTACTTTAAAAATATATAGAACAAAAAAAATAAATAAATAAAAAATAAAACAAAATTAAAAAATAATAAAAATATATAGAACAAAACAAAATAAAAAATAAAGTAAGGGAAATGTTTGGGGCTCCTGGCTGGCTCAATCAGGAAGGCAAGCAACTCTTGATCTCAAGGTTATGAGTTCGAGCCCCACACTGGGTATAGTGATTACATAAAAATAAATAAATAAAACTTAAAAAAAAAAAGATGCTAGTGTACGTGCTCATCAGTTACTGTAAGATTATGTTGCATTCACATCACCTTATCCACCAGCTACTGGGTCCCAATCTGGAAGCCAAAGGAAGGTGCATGAAAGGCAACAATCTGAAAACATGTGTAAATTATTCCCACTAGGTTTCTGCCTGAGATGATAGCACCCTGCAGTGTATTTTCTCTTTATCTGTTCGCTCACAAACTCGTTATTGAGGGTTCACTGTGTGGGGGCTCTGTGCTAGGGGCTGAGGACACAGCTGTGAACAGAAATAAAGACTCTGCTCTTAGGAATCTGAGAGTTACCTGGGAACAACAGAGAGTAAAGCAGAACACATACGTGGATTCAATTGAAGGTGTATTCGTGTGGTAGAGCTGCCATAATAAGTACTACAGATGATAGAAATTTAACCAATGGGAATTTATTTTCTCACATATCTGGAGGTCAGAAGTCTAAGATCAATATATTGGCAGGTTTGGCTTCTTCTCAGGCCTCTCTCCTTGGCCAGCATGTGGCCATTGTCTTCTGGTGTCCTCATGTGGGCTTCCCTCTGTGTGTCTGTGTCCTGATCTCCTCTTTGTGTTGAGTGAAGGCCACCCGTAGGACCTCATTTTACCTTAATCACTACTTTAAGGGCCCTATTCCCAAATGCAGTCAGATGATCAGGTACTGAGGGTTAGAATATCAAAGTCTGAATCTGGGGCTGGTGGGCTGGCAGTCCATAGTAGGAGGGTAAGGTGAGAAAGAGACTAGTGCAATGGGGAAAAGCAGAGCAAGAGGGGTTGAGTGCGTGGTTATGGTGTAGGTTGCAGGTCTAAATTGGGTGGTTAGAGTGGAGTCTCTGATAGGTTGACATTTGAGCACTACCTTGGAAAAAAGTGAAGGACTGAGCCACACAATTATCTGGGGGGACAGCATCCGGAGGGAAGGGCCAGGTCAGAGGTGAGACCATGTCTGATTCATCCCATAGAACAGCTAGAAGCAAAGACGGGAGGCGTGGTAAGCAGCTGAGGATGAAGGGTCACATAGGCCCCATAGGCCATTGCAAGACTTTGGATTTGAGTTTTCTTTCTTCCTTTTTTTTTTTTTTTTTAAGATTTTATTTTCTTATTTATTCATGAGAGACACAGAGAGAGAGGTAGAGACACCCGCAGAGGGAGAAGCAGGCTCCCTGCAGGGAGCCCGATGCAGGACTTAATTCCAGGACTCTGGGATCATGATCTAAGCCAAAGGCAGATGCTCTACTACTGAGCTACCCAGGTGCCCTGGATTTGAGTTTTCAAAACCATTGCAGGTCACATCTACAAGGAGGCTGCTATCAACAAAGAATAAGCAAACAAAAATCCACCAGAAAAACCCCACCTGAAAAACAGAACATAACAAGTACTCTTGTGCGCTACTGGTGTGAATGTGAAATGGTGTGATCAGCTATAGAAAACAGTATGATAAAAAAAAAAAACAGTATGATGATGCCTCAAAAAATTAAACAGAGGGACGCCTGTGTGGCTCAGTGGTTGAGCATCTGCCTTTGGCTCAGGGCATGATCCTGGGTCCGGGGATCAAGTCCCACATCGAGCTCCCTGTGAGAAGCCTGCTTCTCCCTCTGTCTTTACTTCTATGTGTCTCTCATGAATAAATAAATAAAATCTTTGTAAAAAGTAAACGTAGAATTACCATGTAGTCCAGCACTTCAGCTTCTGAGGACACACCCAAGAGAATGGAAAGCAGACACCTGAAAAGATTGTCTGTACATCCACAATCACAGCAGCAATGTTCATTGTAGCTGAAAGCTAGAAACAACCCAAATGCCCATCAACAGATGAATGGATAAATGAAATGTGGTAAATACATTAAAGGAATATTATTTGGCCTTAAAACAGAAGGAAATTCTGACATAGGCTACAAAGTGGGTGAATCTGGAGGACTTTATACTAAGTGAAACAAGCCAGTTACAAAATAACAAATATTACATGATTCCACTCATATGAGGTCCCTAGAATAGCCAAAGACAGAGAGAAAATGGAGTGGTGGTGGCCAGGGACTGGGGAGACGGGGAGTTATTATTTAATGTGTTAGACTTTCAGTTACGGATGATAAAAACTGTTCTGGAGACTGATGGCAGTGAGGGTTGCACAACATTTTGTAAATAGAATAATGCGATTGGGGATGCCTGGGTGGCTCAGCAGTTGAACATCTACCTTCAGCTCAGGTCATGATCTCAGGGCCCTGGGATTGAGTCCTGCATTGGGCTCCCTGTGAGGAGTCTGTTTTTCCCTCTGCCTGTGTCTCTGCATCTGTCTCTCTGTGTATCTCTCATGAGTTAAAAAGAGGAAAAAGGAGAAGGAGAAGAAGGAGGAGGAGGAGGAGAGGAGGAGGAGAATAAGAATAAGAATAAGAATAAGAAGAAGAAGAAGAAGAAGAAGAAGAAGAAGAAGAAGAAGAAGTAGTAGTAGTAGTAGTAGTAGTAGTAGTAGTAGTAGTAGTAGTAGAAGGTGGCCACTGGGGACAGCCTGGGTGGCTCAGTGGTTTAAGCACCTCCTTCTGCCCAGGGCGTGATCCTGGAGTCCCAGGATCGAGTCCCACATCAGACTCCTTGCATGGAGCCTGCTCCTCCCTCTGCCTGTGTCTCTGCCTCTCTCTCTCTCTCTCTGTGTCTATCATAAATAAATAAAATCTTAAAAAAAAAAAAAACAGCGGCCACTGAATGGGACACTTAAAAATGGTTGAAATGGTAAATTTAGATAAGTGTTGAAAGTGGTGTGAACTCAGGTGGTGGGAAGTGTTCTGATTCTGAATACACTTGGACGTTGAGGATTAATTCCCAGATAGGATGGGGAAGAAAAAGAAGAGTCCAGGGTTTGGCCTGAGATACTGGGAGGATAGATAACCACTTGTCTAAGATGGGAAGGTCTGTGGGGGAAGACAGAGGGCTCAACTGGATGCCTATAAGACATCCGGGGAGAGGAGTGGAGTGGAAATTTGATATCTGGGAGAGAGGGATGGAATTCCAAGTCTGAGGGAGACACCAGGAGCACTGATAACTTTGAGTCTCATTTGCAGATAGATGGTATTTTCAAAGAGGAGCCTGGATGAGACCACTGGGAGCGTGAATGTGTGGACTCAGAGGACTGCAGGCTGAGCCTGCTCCTGGATGGGAGGAGGAGTGAGCAAAGGAGCCGGGAAGTGGCCAGAGGATCCAGGGCACCTTGGGTTAGCAACAGGGCCAGCAGCTGGGGATCAAGGCAGGAGCAGGTTCAGTGGGTAGTGGGGGTGACAGCCTGATGGGAGCGGGTTGAAGAGAGAACAGGAGGAGATTGATCTTGGCAAATCAGATCAACTCTTTCAGGGGGTTTTGCTACAAAGGGGAACAAGGAAAAGGGGCAGTGCTGGGGAAGGAGAGGTGAGGTCAGGAAGGATATGATAGCACATTTGTGCTGATGGAAGTTTCTGAAGAGAGTGAAAAGTTGCCGGGAACAGAGGGGGCCGATTGCTGGAGACACATCCTTGGGCAGGCAATAAATGAATATATATGAAGTGTAGTCAGTGAAGTAGAGTAAGAGCACAGTGCCACTTAGGTAGTCTTTGTCAGGGGACATTTTAGCAGAAGCCTGAAGGAAGTGGGAGAGTGAGCCATAGGGATTCTGGAGACAGAGCATTTCAAGAAGCAGCAGCAGCAAGTGCAAAGGCCCTGAGGTGGGATTGACTGGGGTGGTTGGATCAGAGTGAGTGATGGGGGCAGGGATGACACCTGCAAAGAGATGGGGCAGACAGATCAAGCAGGACCAAGGAGGCTATGGTAGAGACTTGGGCTTTTACTCTATGAGAGATGGGATCCATTTGAGAATTGTGAACAAAGGCATGGCAGGCTCTGGTCTTAACAGGATCATTCTGGCTACTGAGTACAGAATAGAATTAGGCAAGAGCAGAAGCCAGGTGGAGGGGCCATTGCAATGATTCAGATGAGAGACAGCGGTGGTTTGGGAGAGCGTGTTCATGAAGGAGATGGGGAGAAGTGGCTGGATTCTGCATGAATTCTATTTTTTTAAGATTTAATTTATTTCTTTGAGATAGAGAGCACAATTAAGGGGAGTGGCAAGCAGAGGGAAAGGAAGAAGCAGGCTCTCCAGTGAGCAGGGAGCCAAATGTGGGGCTTGACCCCAGGACCCTGGGATCACGACCTGAGCCGAAGGCAGATGCCCTACCGGCTGAGCTACCCAGGCGCCCCTCTGCATGAATTCTGAAGGTGGCACCAGTAGGTTTGCTTGCGTGGATTGTGGAGTATGAGAGAGAGGAATCCAGGATGCTGCTGGGGTTTTGCTCTGAGCAACAGGAAGGATGGATGTGACCTTGACTGAGATGGGGAGAGTCTTACTTTCAACGTGCCAAGTCAAGATGCTTACCTATCTTCCATGTAGAGTGTCAAACGGCTGATGGATAGGAGTCTGGACTTTGTGGGAGAAGGCAGGGCTGACTTGGGAGTAGGTGGAAGGTGAAGGATGGCTTGTGTCAGACAGGATGAGCTCCCTTAAGAAGTGAGAGTGGCTAGGTAAGAAAAGAGGTCTGCACGCACCTCATAAAAATACCAGCCTGAGCGACCCAGACCTGCCCTCTGCCAAGGAAGGAAGTGGCCCAGAGTTTGTCCAGGAAATCAGTGGGGCTAGGGTCTGGAAATGGAGCAGCCTACCTGTGTACTTCCACAGGACACCTGATAGAGGAGGCAGTGGGGTGGGCATGGCAACCCACCAGAAAGAGCAGATTTTGCCTATTTTAGGGACAAGAAATCTTCACCTGGAGCATTAATTAGGCTGTTCCACTGGGTGAGCTCATTGTAAAGGTGCTGCCGGGATGGAGTCTGAGAGCAGATATGAGGCCACAGAAACAAAGCTCAGGGAAAACCATGCCTGTAGGGCATCTGCTGGACTCTGCTTCCTTTACTGGTCTCACTGGGGCTGCATGGTTGGCTAAGGAGCAACAGCTCTTCCACAGAAGTTCGGATGAGCCATGGGAATGTTCTAGGTGTACCTGTCTCTAGTAACTGATTTAAGCCTCACTGTGACCCCAGGAGGAAGATGCCATCATAACCAGCCTTGTGATGCCCAAGAGGACACAGAGGTACAAGGGGAGCTGGATCTGAACCCCAGTGCTTCCTGTGTTCTCTTAATCACCATGTGCTGCTACCCCCCAATAATAGTCCGCCATTGTTAGCAGTAGTGATAATGAACCATTACCGAGCATGCTGCCTTCATGATTTCATTTAATCTTTGTAATTAACCTATGGAATGGGTCTATGCTTTCCAGTTTGGCAGAGGGGAGAGGTGACTTGCCCAAGGTCACAGAGCTGGTGAGCAGCCAAGCCAGGCCTCCAACCCTGCCGCTGGGTCTCTAGGGCTCAGTTTGGCGCCGAACTCCCTATGCTGCTGGTGGTAGTGGTCAGTCCTAGGCGTACCATGGGGATTTACCATGGTAAGGCATTTTGGTGATGCTTAGAAGTTTGGGATGAGATTTAAATGCTCTGACTTCCTCCACAGCCTCCTCTGGGTCCTGGTTGCCTGCTGCTTCCCTCCTGGGCATGGTGTTCAACTGGCTTTTCTTGCCCTGTCTGGACCTGGGAGGCCAAGTGGTTTGAACAAGATCTTGTTGTGAGAGCTCAGCTTAGCTTTTGCAAGGCCTCAGTTGGGGCTGGAGTACTGGGGGCAGCCCAGGAGGCAGGTGGAGGGAGAGGGACCCCCTCAGGCACCGAGGGTGTGAGGACCCTTCCAAATGGTCAAGTCTTGAGATCCCTTGTACAGATAGAGGGGGAGACACAGGCTGAGTGAGGACAGGGGACTCATACCAGGTCAACGAAGAGTCCTGCAGAGGTAGGCTTGGCCCTGGGCCTCAAGACTCTCAGGCCTGGACTCTTTCTCAGCATCATCCTGAACTTTACCCCCCCAGAAGGAAGTTGACCTCACATACCCTGGCTGACTCTCCCTGGCCTGCTTTTTGCCAGAGCCCTTGAGGCTGACTGAGAACTGGTTGCCATAGAGATGGTGGGGTGGGCAGTTCCAAGGCTGGCAGATGGGGGTGGGGGTCCGGGCAGGACACCAATATGCGAAACACCCACCAACGGGCGAGCAGGACTACTTCAGGGAGACCAGGGCAGGACATGCGGCTTCAGGGAGACCAGGGCAGGACATCCCAGGCTCCTGGGATGACCATAGGGCTGCTCAAGTTCCTGTCAGACATCCCCCAAGCTGAGCAGGTGAGGGAGGCCCTGTGGGGGGACTTCCAACTGCCTGGAGGCAGCCTGGCTGCCTGGGGTCAGTATAGGCCAGGGCTCAGGATGGCACTGGAGAAGTCATGAAACTGGAGCTGAGGCCCGGCGAGAGACAAGAAGGCCCAAGGCAGGCAGGGACCACAGGGAGGCCTAAAGGGTCCAAGGCGAGGATGAGGAAGACACCCAGGGATGACTCCCAGGCTTCCAGGAGAGCCATCTAGGGGAACTGCAGGAGAAGGAGGAGGAGGAGGGTTTTAGGAAAGATAATAAGCTTCCTCTATCTTGATTTAGCAAGTCCAGAGCCCCATGGAGCATTCAAAAGAGCTATCCGGGACATGGAGGCAGCACCGTACCATGGTGACAAATCTGGGCTCTCGAGACAGACTATGCATGTTCAGATCCTGACTCCACTTACTGGCTAGGTAACCTTAGTCAAGTGATGTCACCTCTCTGAGTCTCAGTGTTCTTATCTGGGATGAGATGAGATCTCATCGGGCCCTTTCACGAAGATGGCACTGAAGGCGAAGAAGGAAGCCCCTGCCCCTCCCAAAGCCGAAGCCAAAACAAACGCTTTAAAAGCTAAGAAAGTGGTGCTGAAAGATGTGCACAGTCACACACACAAAAAGAAGATCCGTATGTCACCTACATTCCGACCACCCAAGACCCTGCATCTCCGGAGGCAGCCCAAATAACCTGGAAAGAGCGCCCCCAGGAGAAACAAGCTTGATCACTATGCCATATCAAGTTCCCCCTGACTACTGAGTCAGCCGTGAAGAAAATAGAAGACAACAACACACTTGTGTTCATTATGGATGTCAAGGCCAATAAGCACCAGATCAAACAGGCTGTGAAGAAGCTCTATGACATTGATGTGGCCAAGGTCAACACCTTAATCAGGCCTGATGGAGAGGAAAAAGCATATGTTCGACTGGCTCCTATCATGCTTTGGATGTTGCCAACAAAATTGGGATCATCTAAACTGAGTCCAGCCGGCTATAAATCTAAATATAAATTTTTTTCACCATAAAAAAAAAGATCTCATGGGATAACAGTGGGATATAGGTCCTTGGGAAAGTTAAATGAGTTGATGCATGAAAATCCTGAGCATCCAGCAGGTACTCAGCAGCATCATTAAATATTAAAAATTGAGGTGGTGATCAGTCAGTTTTACCAATAACAAGAGCCCAGCAGGCCAGCCATGGTACAGAGAAGAGGAGGGTCCCCTGGAGGAGGTGTGGGATGCTCCAGGAGGCTGCTTGCAGCCAGGCCTCCTCTCCTGTCTTCACCTAGGGGAGGCTTGGGAATGGCGATGATGTGGCTCTGGGCCAGCAGCCGAGGTCTCGGAGCACAGGACAGATGCCAAAGAAGGACCGGAGGCCCAAGGCTCGGAATAAGAAAGACCGTGGCTCTGCTGAAGCTGAAGAGTAAGCCACTGTGCAATAGGCTGGGGGGATACTGGCTGGCAGGCCCCACTGGGGGCCGAGGCCCTGACCTTGACCCTTGCTCCCTGTCCTCTCCTTCCTCAGTCTCATCCCCTCTCCTCCTCGGAAACCCTCCTTCCCCTTCCAGTGGGCCTGGGAGAGCTTCACCACTGATGGCCAGGCTCTGCATCAGCCCAGCTTCTCCTCGGCCTCCGCCCCAGGCCACCAAGCTCTGTCCTTGTCCCGAGCAGTCCCCCAGTATAAGGCCAGGCACAAGTCCACAACCACCCTCCCAGAGCCCCATGGCTTCTGCTGGAAAACAGAGGGGCCAAACCTGGAGAGAAGCCAGCAGCTCAGGGCCTGGGGTTGCATCCCCAGCTGTTCTGGCAAAGGGGAGAGCCAAGAACTGGAGGCACCCAGTGAGTATGACCTCCAGCCACCTGGGAGGAGGTCAGGATCAGGATCTGAGTCTGAGGAAGGCACCGAGCTGGAAGCCCTGGGTTCTGAGGAGATAGAGAGGGTTTTGAGCCCTGGGGAGCTGCCCCAACTCCTCAGCAGGGGGTTGATATTAGAAGAGGAACAGTTTGTAGAGGTGACAGAGCAGGCCGAGGAGGGAGAGCACAGGACCCTCCATAGAAGGAGAGCTGGTTCTCAGAGAAAGGGGCAGAATTTTCGCGAGGCAGCCTCCGATGAAGATGACCTGCAGTGCAAAGGGAGCAGCTCCAGCTCCAAACTCAGAAGACCACAGAGGAGGAAGTCAAGGGCCAAGGAGCTGGAGGGGCCATGGGACCCGGAGAAGCTGCAGAGGCAGTTACAGCAAGAGTTGGACTGTGGTGAGTGTGGGCTTCGATGTCTGGGTTCCCCAGGAAACTACAAGGTGGGGAGAGAGTTTGGGGAACCAGCAACCTGGACCAGGAGTTCAGACAGGGTTATACTGCGCTCCAGGTGCTGGGCGGGATTGTCCAGCGGGCTGGGAGGGAGGAGGCTATTCTCTGACTTGTCCCACTCTGGATAGGCCCTCAAAAGCAGCCCTGGAAGGCTTTGGGGGCTGCTGTCCAGGCCTCCAATCGGAGTGGGAAGGCCTATGCCTTGGGAGATGAAGAGAGTTTCCTGTTTGCCAACTTTCCTAACCGTACCTTCCACAAACGACAGGAGGCCACCAGGTAAGGTAAAAGAAAAAGGAGGATGGGAAGAAAGGGCTGGGAGTAGAGAAGGAGCCAGTTCTCCAGAGACACTGAATCATTCATCCTCATTCATTAATTCATTTATCCATTCTCTAATCTTTTGGTCATCCAATCTTCTACAGATCGATGCATCTATCCACCCACCCATCCATCCATCCATCCATCCATCCACCTACCCATTCATATACCCACCCATCTATCCATCTCTGTCTACTTGGCCAGGTGTCTATTGACACAAGCCACTTTTCATTTATTTTCCATCTTCTATCCACCCATTAATCTATTAACTAAGTGATCAAAGCAACACATGTTGAATATCTACTCGTGGGTCCTTAGGATATAAAGATGAAAAGACGTGGCCCCAGCCCTAAGAAAGTCAAGGTCTGCTGGGAAAGGAGGCAGATGGACAAGACAACAATGAAGGCAGTAGAGTCAGACAACTGCTATGCTTGGGGCTTGAACAAAAGACAATGAGAGCAGAGGGGAATCCTGGGAAGGGGCACTGTTGCATTGTCTAGGTGAAGGATGATAAGGGCCTGAACCAGCTGGCCCTGTGAATAGAGAGAGGGGAATAAATTAAAGAGATATTTGGGGGCTGGCTCAGCAGGTCTTGGTGATTGGTTAGAGGTGGCAGGTGAGAATCCATTTCAACATTCCAATAGCACCCCTCAATTCTGACTCTGTCATCCCTGGCTTGCTTCCCACGCTTCTCAGTGCACTTGGAACAAAGCCCAGGTGTCTTGGTAAGGAGGCTCCTGTCTCCCACACCCGCCCATATAGGAATAGCTAGAATGTGCCATGCTCTCCCTCCCTCATCTCCCGGAGCTGCCATTCTCCCTCATTCACTCAGCTAACTCAATGTATCTTTAAGCTTCCTCTGGGAAGCTCTCCCCTCTGCTTGCCTCTGTCATAGCTCTTGCCACATGGCATTGCATTGGGGGGCTGGGCTGCCTGACTATCCCTGGGTGCAGACTTAGAGATCCCTAAGACAGGTGCCAGATTTTATTGGTCATGGCCTCCCTGCTGCCCTACACGAGACATGGCACCTAGTTGGTGCTCAACAAATATGTGCTGAGTAAACAAGTTTATTGGTGAGGACCATGATTGAACTATGCATGAATTCACCAACACTGAGTTTCTATTTATGTTAAGCACTGTTTTAGATGCTGGGGAATCCACTGGTAGTGAAGAGAAGAGATAAGGAACCCTGCTCTCATGAGACTTACCCTCTACTTGGGATGAAGGATAATTAATAAAGAAATGAACAAAATGTACAGCTAGAAATGGAAAATACCTGGGGGTAGAAGGGGTGGTAAGGGAGTCTCTCTCTCTCTCTCTCTCTCTCTGATATTTGAGCAAGGATCTAATTAACAAGGAACTGGCCATCAGAGCTAGGGAAAGAATGTTCCAGGTGGAGCTAAGCGTTGTCTACTCAACCACCCACACCATTCATCCACGCCTTTATCCATCCGTTGATCCCATCCATTCCATTCATATATCTGTCCCTCAAACCAAAAGGCATCAATCTAGTTCCTACCAGAGATGGGGGTCAGAGAGAACAAGGTCTGACCCCTGTCCTCAAGGAGAGCTGCTTTGCAATGGGAAGTGAGCAATCTGGGTGAGATCACAGGTGCACCAAGCCCCACAGGACTGAGGGTGTTCAGAGTTGGGGCACACAGCTGGCTGGAGTGGGAGGAGGCTTCCAGGAAAAGTAGGGAAAGGCCTTGAGGTGGGCCTGTGGGCCGAGCCCCAGATGTAGCCCTCATCATGTCAGACTTCCATGACAAACCCACTCCTCTCCCTGCCCCTGGCCTCTATGAGACTGCTGCTCCCCCCAGACTTCTCCCATCCTCTTCTTTCCCTCTCCCTATTGAAGAAGCTTGCTGCAGGCCTGGGAGCGGCAGCAGGAGGAGGAGCGGCAGCAGGCCGAGCTGCGGAGGGCCCGGGAGCATCGGGTACAGCAGCAGGTGGCTCGCTGCCTGGCGGCCTATGCACCCAAAGGGAGCCGGAGGTCAGGGACCACCCACCACAGGCTGGAGGAGCTGAGGTAGGAAGCCAGGCTGGGGAGGCTCTGGTGGGGAGAGGTCAGGGAAGGCAGTGCAAGATGCCAGAGGAAAGACACAGGGGACGCAGTCCTCATCTCCCTCCAGGGCTGAGTCTCCACAACCATCCTCCAGCCCTGGCTGGTGGGCCAGGCCATTTGGCCACACTTTACAGATGAAGACCCTGAGGTATGCAAGGAGGAGGGGCTGAGCCAAGGTCACCTAGTTAATATAACAGTCCTGCAGCTGTCAAGCTCACAGAATGTTCTATATGCATTACCACATGTTCAAATCTTTTTTTTTTCTGATTTCAAAAACTAGGCATGCTTATTATAAAAATACAGATGTAACCAAAATAGTTCACATAGCACATCAACAGTGCCTATGATCTCACTCCTGGGGACAACCGTTGTTTGCCTCAGGTGAAGAGTCATCTATTTTATTCTCTTCCTATATGTTGACCATTAAGAAGAAATAGACAAATGTGTCTTTAAAAGCAAACCTTTTTTAGACTCATAACAGACCCTTAAATGGGCGTTATTATCAGTCCCATCATTCAACAGAGGAGGAGACGGAGCTCACAGAGCTCAATTAATTTGCCAAGTGTCACAAGTGAGGGGCAAAACTAGGATTTCAACTTGGGAAGCCACTTAGCCAAACCTGCTAGCCCATTTCTTAGTGCTTGAATACCTAATCTGTAGATAAAGGGCACTGGGATCTTCCCCCGAATGCCCTATCCAGTGAAACAGATAATACAAATAAATATGGTCACCAGTGCCATGGACATTGAGCACCTACTGGGTGCAGCTGGCAGCAGGGCAGCCCTTTCCACACCTCATCTCCTTTCATCCTGAGAGAGGAGCTAGGTCAGGGTTGAGGTCTCTGCTCTGCAGTGGGGTCACCAGGGACTCAGCAGGGTTCTGGTCATCTACTCTTGGAGGCTCAGTCTTATTATTCCCAATTTTGAAGATGAGAAAACTAGGGATCTAAGAAGGCAACGGTGTTTTAAAAGAATCCTTGGCCAGTGATCAAGGAGATGCCTTCTCCTTGCGAAACCTCAAGTTCATTGTTTGTGTGTTTATTTTTTTCAATGAGGCAGGAAGCCTAAGGTTCAAACTCCAAGGGACAGATGTGAATGAGAAGAGTGTTTCACACACATCTCTTGTATTTTCTACTAGAGAGCAGATATTTTCCATTGGGGTCTCTCAGTCCTTATAACCTGTGACTTTTGCTCTCTCTGCTCCTCAAAGGCTCTGGCCTGTACAGGAGATGTGGGCTCAAGAGAGGTCACCCTGTGGGAGGAAGGCCTTCCTTTCCTTCCCAGATGTTGGACAGGGCTGACATCCACTCTCCAGCTTCCTTTCTGCTTGGGGCTCCAAGACATGGACTTCCTCTCAATTCTAACAAGAATCAAAAAGGAAAAATATGCATGACATCATAGGAGAGACAGACTGAATGCCAGCTCACTTCCCACCCCCACCTTTGTAACTGCTGAAATTACCTCTTGAATGCTGAAGACTCCATTTTGCAATGACTTCTGTTCCTGGCCATGGGTTTTCAAATTCATCTGTTTTTCACCAATGGCCCTGGTGGGGCAAGGCAGTGTTTTTCAGGGGCCCTGTACACTTGTTAGAGGTCCCAACATGAGTCTTGTCTGCTTCTCCGCTCCTGTGTATGGGTGCTGCTGGCACACCCAAAGACCTCTCTTACATGCTTCACAGGATTCCTGGTCCTCACAGGATTCCTGCCAGAGGGCCCCTCTTGCTGCCTGGATATTCAGCTTGATAAGCAGGCATATTTCAGACAAATGTGCAAACCAATTTTTTGTAAACAGATGTGTGCTTCCCCTGTGGAACCTTGATCTTTTTTGGGATGTTTTCTTTCATTTGCAACATCATTCTTTTGTTCCTCTGTCCCATGTTCTAAGTTGTGTGCTTATAAGAACCCCAGAGAATGGTAGCAACTTTGTCCAATCCCTGCCATAGTGCAGAGAAAACTGAGCCCGGAGCCCAGAGTGGAGCCTTACCCAAAGCCATGGTCAATAGCCACTGCTTCTTCCTCACAGATGCAGCGTGAGAGGGTGCAGGGGTGTAAACACAGGGGGAAGAGGCTGTGCAAGCAGATGCCCAGTTGCTCCGAAGGCAGTGCTGCCCCCCCTACCCCGCCCTGTGAGTGTGGCTGGGAGGCTAGATGAGCCCTGGCTGCACAGCCTGCAGACTTGGTCTCAGTCTCTACTCCCCAGCTGTGTGAACTTGGACAAGTCCCTCAACCCTCCTGGGCCTCAGGCTCATCATGGGTAAAATGGAGCAAATAATTTCTATCCCATTGACCTCAGGAGGAATCCAGGGCGGAGATGGGAATGAAATGGCTTTGCAAGGTAAGGGTGGGGAGAATGTCAAGTCCTTAGTGAGAATGAATGGACTCAAGAGTGGGGATAGGTTGTGTTCATGGTTAGCTGCCCAAAGGCCCATCTCCCTGCAGGCGCCAGGAGCGACAGCGCTTTGCTCAGTATCAGGCAGAGCTACAGGACATCCAGCACAGGGTACAGGCCCGGCCCTACCTGTTCCAGCAGGCCATGCAGGTGAGGGCTAGCACCTGGAAGACATGCCACCTCCCTGAGAACAGTGCTTTTCATTGGATGAGTGGGTAGGGAGAGTGGGCCCTTTAGATAGGACCCTGGGCCACACCCACCTGGAAGCCCTGGGACCCTCTCAGTAATCACAATGCTATTTGTTCTCAGCAGCCTTGGTGCAGAGTAGGAACCCTTATCTCTCCTCAGGTCAATGCCCGGCTCACGGTGACCCGGCGCTTCTCCCAAGTGCTGTCAGCACTGGGACTGGATGAGGAGCAGCTGCTGGCTGAGGCAGGAAAGGGAGACACAGAGGGCACCTCCAGGAAATCCAGGTGAGGCCATCTAGCTAGCCAGAGAACAGGCTCTGCCCAGCTATCGGAAGAAGGGGTGCCACTGCCAGTCCTGGGCCCTACAGCCTCTCCCCCCTGTCTTCCTGGGCTCGGCATCCAGGGAAAAGCTGAGAAAACTTGTGAGCAACCATGTTGACCTGCCCTGAATCTAAGCTTCAACCCTGGCCTGGTCCACTGTCTCAGCCTGAAGGACTCTGCCTAGCTCTAGCAGTCAATAAGGCCTCCCCCAGACCCCGTTCTCCGTGTCACCCGAGAAGGGCAGGACCCGGGTTATGTTTTCCAGATCCCAATAAAGAAACTAAGGACCTGGGGGCAAGGTCTTACCCAAAGACACAGGAGCAAATAAGCTGCAGAGCCAGTGTAGGAATCTGTGGCCAACTGAGTGGCCACACACCAAGCCCCTGTTACAGGGTAGTGCCACACAAATCACCCTCTGCATACTGTCCCTTATACTTTAGGACAACCTGGTGCACAGCAAGGTTTATAAAGCTTATTCATAAGTAAACTGAGGCTTGAGAAGGGGAAATCACTTGCTCAGAGTCTCAGCATAGAAGCCAGATCTGAACCCCTATTGCCAAGAATGGCCTTTCCTCCCCTAAAGCCCAGGTCTCCTTGGGCCTGGGGGTGGGGAACTAGAGCCCATGGTCTCTATCTGTGTCTCCTCCTTCTTTAAGGAGCCACAGGTCAATGGAGGTGAGAACGGAGCACTCTTCTGAGAGCCTCCCAAAGACAGAACCCACCAGAAGGCACTCCAACAGGCACTCTACTCCAAGCCCAAGTCAAGAGTCTAGCCCCTAAGATAACAATTAAATGCTTTATGGGAAATATAACGTGTAATTTCTGGTGGTGCTGGGAAGAGGCTGCAGGTTGGGAGTAGGAGGTAGCAGGAAGCAGCAGGCTTAGCTTGCCCCATCACCCAGGAGCTTTGGTTGTGGAGCTGCCCCCACCAGCACACACAGCTCTGCTTCTGCTCCTGAGTGGATCATCTCACAGAGCAACAGCTGTGACTCCTCCACTCCCATTTCCAACATTTATGCTGGGTCCTAGGAATTCAAGAGGGAACAGGACCTAATGGCCTCTGCCTTTGAGAACTCAGGGTGGGAGGGGAGGAGGTTTGGATCCTTAAAGGGGTACGTATCTTACACTGTAACCAGTGGTTTGCACAGGGGCCGCCAGTCCCAGCAACTGGGGGTTGCGGGTCAGAGGAGGAATTATGTGAATTGCGATTTTACTTTTTAAAAGACTTTGTTTATTCATGAGACACACAGAGATGTAGCCAAAGGGAGAAGCAGGCTCCCTCTGGGGAGCCCGACAGGAACTGGGTCCGGGATTACGACCTGAGCCAGAGGCAGACGCTCAACTACTGAGCCACCCATGCGCCTTGGGATTTTAACTTCTAAGTAACTTCAAATTTGGGCCCCCAAGGAGGGGGGTGGGAATGAGCTCACATACCCAGTCGTGCTGTGTGGAATTTTGCAGTTTCTGGGGGTTCAAAGTACAGATTTAAAAACCCAATCCAAGGTGAGGGGGGTGCCTGGGTGGCGTCTCCCACTCTTGGTTTCGGCTCAGGTACGATCTCAGGGTTCAGCTGGCCCTTGTCTCCCTCTCCTTGCCGCTCCCGCTTACGCGCTCTCTCAAATAAGTAGATCTTAAAAAAAAAGAAACAAAAGACAAGGAAAAAAGAACCCAATACGAGTAAGGTGGAAAGGCAGCATTTGATAATATCGGGTGTAGGGGCTCAGAGGCTGGGCTGGGTCTCAAAACAAGCTGCGGCGTCCCACACCCGATGGAGCCACGACGAGGGGGCGGGGGCGGGTGGAGCCCACCGGGAGGACGCCGACTGGAGCGGCGGGCGCGGTGCACGGTAAAACCGGTAAACCCGTGAGGCAGGGAGCGTCTGGTGGCGGGGGGGGGGGCGCCTCCAGCTCCCAGATTGCCGGCTTTAAGGGCTTATAGTTCGGAGGCCTGTAACCCCTACACCCGGCGCACGCACGCACTTCGAAGACCGCCACCAGACCAACAGCTCCGCAAACACGCAGCCGGGCTCCAACCCCGGCCTTCCCGTGAGCCCTCGGGGCAGGCACCGAGGCGAACGGCGGAAGCAGCCACTCTTGGTTTCCGGCAACACGACAGCGGCTGCCGGGCGACCCGGAAGTAGTCCCATTTTGCGTCGTCGGGGCTCGGCGGCGGCCGGGCTCGGGGCGGACGTACCACCATGGGGTCGTCAAAGAAGCACCGTGGGGAGAAAGAGGCGGCCGGGACGACGGCGGCGGCCAGCACCGGAGGCGCCACCGAGCAGCCGCCGCGGCACCGGGAGCACAAAAAACACAAGCACCGGAGCGGCGGTGGCGGGAGCAGCGGTGGCGAACGTCGGAAGCGGAGTCGGGAGCGTGGGGGCGAGCGCGGGGGCGGGCGGCGCGGGACCGAAGCCGAGACACGCAGCGGCGCGCACGGGCGGGAGCGCGGCCAGGCTGAGCCCTCAGAGCGGCGCGTGAAGCGGGAGAAGCGCGATGACGGCTACGAGGCCGGTGAGGGCGGGGCCTGTGGGGGCGGGGCGGGGCGTCCCGGGGCGGGCGGTCTGGCCTGGGTGCGAGCCGAGCGCTGCCGCCCCGGCTCCCCGACGCTGTCTCCGTCAGCAATTATTAGAGAGTCTCCCCGTTTGGGATTAAAAGTTGTCTCTCTCTACTAACCTCTGCGAGGGCAGAGGTTTTCTGTTGTCTCAAAATTGGCCCCTCACAGGCCCTTATTTGTTGAGTGAATGAATCAATGAAGTTGTTCTAGCTCGTGCAGAACCAAGAAGAAACCTGATATTGGGCAAACCGGGTAGGGTTCATAGCAGAGATAGGAAACCGGTCGGAGCACAAAGGGCCCTACAGAAATTTGAATTTTGTCTTGAGGGTGGTAGAGAGCCATGGATTTAAGCTGAGGAATGAGTTGATCATATTTTGCAAAGATTCCTAGATTGAGACCTGGTTCAAAAATAGTCAAGACTGGAGGCCACGTGAGGATTGATAGTGGCGTGTGCTGAGGCAGCGGAGGGTGGAGAGACCTGAACAGATTGAAGAACCGTTTGGGAGGAGGAATTAGAGCTTACTTAGCACTTGGGTGAGGGTAAGAAGGAAATGAGGATGGCTCCTTAAATTTTGGTTTGAGCAACTGGGTGGGTGGTTGTGTCTCCTGAAATTGAGGACTTTGGGAGAGAAGCAGACTTTTGAGGGGAGAGAGTTCAGTTGTGGAGAGCATTGCAACCGATAGGGTTTGGGCTGGATAGAGCAATTTGGAAGTCATAAGTAAATCAGGTGGCAAATGAAGCCTGGCGAGAGAGTAAGGAGTGGGCAGTAGAACCTTAAAAATGCCAGCATTTTCGTAGTAGGTAGAGTAAGAGGCTATAAGAATGCTTGATGGTACAATATCCAGAAAAGAAAACTATAGAATCTTGTGTCATGGGGTCTGTTGCAAAGAATAGTCAATGGTGTCACACACACCACAGAAAATAAAGGAAATTCGAGCTGAAAAGAATCCGTTGGATTTAGAAATAAGGAGGCTGGTGACCTTGGAGAGAGCCTAGAAAGGTTGAGATCCAGGGTCCAGGTGAGGTATAGGGGAAGAGGTAGGTTATGGAGTGGGGACGCAGGAAGGATGAACAGGTGGTAGCACCTGGGTGGGGAAGCTCCATCTGGTGGCGTCTAGCCTCTGTCTGTGTGTTGTGTTCCGAAGTTACTTGCTGAGTGAGAGATGAGTAGAGGAAGTCTGAAAAGCTACTTTATCTCAGCATCCTCACTATCCATCGCAAAACAGGGACCATTAAGTGTATTTCTTGACTGGATGAACTGCGCAGAGAACACAGTCATGCTGCTAACACAGTCCCTGACCAGTGGGGAGAAACAGACCTGGAAGTGAGTGATGAGCTGTGGAGTTCAGGAGAGAGCAGTTCATTCTGACCAATAATTAAATAGGAGTTCAGAAGGAGGTGGCATTTGGTCTCAGCATTTGGATAGGATCTCGTCTATCAGAGTTAGGCCAAGGAGGGCAGTGTGGGCTGAAAACAGAATGTACAGAAGTGGAGAGGAGGCAGAGTGAAGGCTGCAAAAAGGTTGGACCTTTTGGGGCAGGAAAGGAAGGTTATGTTGGGGTCTCAAGAGATTGGGACTGAGATGGAAGGAGCTACTGAGATGGAGGAAGGTTGCTGTTTTCGAGTGTCTCAGTAGGGCCCGGGTATGGGTAAGGGAGGTCCCTGCAGAGCTCGAGCCAAAGATGTGGTTTGTTGGCCCTTTGTTCAGCTCCTGAACTATACTTCTTGTTCCAGCTGCCAGCTCCAAAAGTAGCTCAGGAGATGCCTCATCTCTTAGCATCGAGGAGACCAAGTAAGTTCTGTCTTCCTGATGTTTCTACTTTTATTTTCTGAGACAGAGGGCTTCTGGGAACAGTTTCCTGGGGGACCATTCACACACTAAGGCATTCTGACTGGAATTGGAAATGACGTATAACCATTTGAGTTACAGAAAAGACGCTAAGACCCAAGAGAAAGATGGTCTTCTGCTGGTTAGGGGCAGGCCAGGCCTAGTGCCTGTGTTCCCTGATTTGGAGGCCAGCATCCTTCCCAATGTCCTTGGCTGCCTGGGTCAGTCTCTGCTTTGGGGACCCTTAGGACTTCTCAGTTCCATCCTGTTTTCACTCTCTATCCAGAAATGTCTCTGATGTCCCTATTTTGTTGGCAGCTCCTAACATGTGTATCTCTTGTCCTCAGTAAACTCCGGGCAAAGTTGGGGCTGAAACCCTTGGAAGTCAATGCTGTCAAGAAGGGTGAGTGTGGGACTGAGGATGGGGGTGAGGGAGGGCATTTGGGTGGAGGAGAAAGATCATCTGAAGGGGTCTTTGAGGAGGATGGGGTTATGGCACAGGTTCAGCACCATTTAGTGGCCATGTGTGTGTATGTGTGTGTGTACACACATCCTTGTGGATAGGCACAGGCTTCTCCTTAGTGTCACAATGGAGGGCTGGGAATAGGCTTATTCTTTAAGTTCATATGGCTAGCATCGTTGCTTGCTCTGGCTGTGAGGCAGCATTAGCTAGACCAAGATACATGCGTAGTTGCTGCAAACTGATCTGGGCTATGCAGGTGTTGGGTTCATTTGTTTCTTAATGCATGATGGGAGGCGAGGATGCTTGCAAGGTGTGGAGGATCCCGTCATGCTGTGCGGGAAGGAAGTAGGAGGAGGGAGGTGAAGGATTCACTCCCCTTCTCCTGGCCCCTTCTGGCCCCCTGAGCTGGAAGGGGGCAGGGTGAGTGGCTCCCTCCTCTCCCCACCAGCCATGGGCAGGCATAGCCTCACGTCTGGGCCCCCCTTCCAGAGACGGGCACCAAGGAGGAGCCCGTGGCAGCTGATGTCATCAATCCCATGGCCTTGAGACAGCGAGAGGAGCTACGAGAGAAGCTGGCAGCCGCCAAAGAAAAGCGCCTCCTGAACCAAAAGCTGGGGTGAGGAGGTCCCAGCCAGGGTGGACAAGGGAAGAACCTGAGGAGGCTGCCAAGGAGCTCTTGAGTCAGGTGTGCGGAGCAGGAGTGGGGGTCCCCAGAAGGCCACTTTGTTCTTTTTTCAGAAAGATAAAGACACTGGGGGAGGATGACCCCTGGCTGGATGACACTGCAGCCTGGATTGAGAGGAGTCGGCAGCTTCAGAAGGAGAAGGACTTGGCAGAGAAGAGGGTGAGCGCCTGGGCAGTTGGGGGTGGTTGCTCATTGCCTCTGGTAACCTGCCTGGCTGGTGAAGCAGGAGACTTGTCCTTGGGAGGTGACTGGGCTCAGAGAGGTCGGAGATCCGTGGTCAGTGGCATCTGTTTTGGATTCTTAGCAGCTGGCCTACAAGGCCTGCTGGTTTTTTGTTTTGTTTTGTTTTGTTTTGTTTTTTTAAGATTTATTTATTTATTCATGAGAATACAGAGAGGAGAGAGAGGCAGAGGCATAGGCAGAGGGAGAAGGAGGCTCCATGCAGGGAGCCTGATGTGGGACTCGATCCTGGCTCTCCAGGACCAGGCCCTGGGCTAAAGATGGCGCTAAACCACTGAGCCATCTGGGCTGCCCTATTTTTGTTTGTTTGTTTGTTTGTTTCTGTTTTTTGTACTCCCACCTGGTAAAGTCCCATGGGTCTTCCAGTGATGCTGAATGGCCGGAGGTCATTGGTTACCCCTCTCTCATCCCATAGGCCAAACTGCTGGAGGAGATGGACCAAGAGTTTGGAGTCAGCACTCTGGTGGAGGAGGAGTTTGGGCAAAGGCGGCAGGTGAGGCTGAGAACAGGGTGCCAAGCGCTGTTGTACTTGGTGCTGGGATCCCAGGGCTGGATGGGTCAGGGCTCCTGACTTAGCTGGACATTTCCCCTCCCTTGTAGGATCTGTACAGTGCCCGGGACCTACAGGGCCTCACTGTGGAACATGCTATTGATTCCTTTCGAGAAGGGGAGACTGTGATCCTCACCCTTAAAGACAAAGGTGGGTTGAGCTCCGGTGCTCTGGTTAGGGGCATAGGCCCTGAGTCGAGGGTAAACATGAATGGCTGTTGCTCCTGCCCTCTCCGCAGGTGTGCTGCAGGAGGAGGAGGATGTACTGGTGAACGTGAACCTAGTAGATAAAGAGCGGGCGGAGAAAAATGTGGAGTTGCGGAAGAAGAAACCTGACTACCTGCCCTACGCAGAGGATGAGAGCGTGGATGACTTGGCACAGGCAGGCTAGGCAGCAAGATGGGGTCTGTGGCTTTTCAGGAGCCAGGCTGGGTCCCAATCTGTACCTCTTGTTTTGCAGCAAAAACCCCGCTCTATCCTGTCCAAGTATGATGAGGAGCTTGAGGGCGAGCGGCCACACTCGTTCCGCCTGGAGCAGGGTGGCACTGCTGATGGCTTACGAGAGCGGGAGCTGGAGGAGATCCGGGCCAAGTTGCGACTACAGGCTCAGTCGCTGAGCACAGCGGGGCCTCGACTCGCCTCTGAGTACCTCACACCTGAGGAGATGGTGAGCCCTGCGGCCTCCACCTGCACCTTGTAATTGGGGTGGAGATTCCTCCCTCTCCTCTGGGAGTCTTGTGCTGTGGGGGGAGCTGTGGAGGAAGAGCGAGTATGAGGGGCTTGGTCCTCGTGGGTAAGCAGCATATGACAGCCCTAGGGAGGTGCTGGAGGGGGACGATGGCTATAGACAGAACAGGGACTGTTGACACAGAGGGTTCTGAGTTCGTGTTCGAGCTCTGCCACGTAGCCAGCTTGTGCCTTGGATGAGTCATTTAACTGTGAGCCTGTGGCACCCGTTTGAAATGGGAATGGTGGGAGCCATCTCTTGAGGGGTGTCGTGAGGGTTAGTGACAATGTGGGTAAGTGGTAATTTTATAGCTGTGTGTGGATTTTGTATCCGGGATGATTGTGAACACAGAGGTAGATCTCTGGCTCAGTAGATCGTTTGGCTTTGTGATTAAGAGCAGGATTCTGGAACCAGAAGAATAAGAGCTCTCTCTTCACAATCCTGCCTTCCCATTCAGGAGTTAGGTGAACTTCAGCAAGGAACTTAGCCTCTCTGGGCCTTGGTTTTCCTCATCTCACAAGTGGGATGAAGTCACACCTATGTCACATTTTTTTTTTTAAGATTTATTTATTTACACAGAGAGAGAGAGGCAGAGACACAGGAGGAGGGAGAAGCAGGCTCCATGCAGGGAGCCCGACGCGGGACTCGATCCCGGGACTCCAGGATCGCGCTCTGGGCCAAAGGCAGGCGCTAAACCGCTGAGCCACCCAGGGATCCCCCCTTATGTCACATGTTGTTTGTGTTTGTAAAGTACTTAGAACAGTGGCTGGTGTGGAGGAATGCTAAAGAAGCATTCATCCTTGGGATGCCTGGGTGGCTCAATTAAGCATCTGACTCTTGATTTCAGCTCAGGCCATGATCTCAAGGTGGTGAGATGGAGCCCTGTGATGGGCTCCATGCTGGACGTGAGTCTCCTTAAGATTCTTTTTCCGGGACACCTGGGTGGCTCAGTGGTTGAGCTTCTGCCTTCGGCTCAGGGCGTGATCCCGGAGTTCAGGGATCAAGTTCCGCATCAGGCTCTTTGCGTGGAGCCTGCTTCTCCTTCTGCCTGTGTCTCTGTCTCTCTCTCTCTTTCTCTGTAATGAATAAATAAAATCTTAAAAAAAAAAAAAAAAAAAAGATTCTTTTCCCTGTTCCTCCCACCTCTTGCTCCCCCACCTTCTAATTAAACTTTTTTTTTTTTTTTTTATAGCATTCATTCTTGTGGGCTCATGGCTGCCCGCCTTCCCCATTTCATGTCTCATTTTTCTTTTCTTCCTCTCAGGTAACTTTTAAAAAGACCAAACGGAGGGTGAAGAAGATCCGCAAGAAAGAGAAGGAGGTGGTAGTGCGAGCCGATGACTTGCTACCTCTTGGGGACCAGACTCAAGATGGGGACTTCGGGTCTAGGTGGGCTTGGAGATCAGGTTGTAGTATGGGGGTTGGACTGGCCTAGGGCCCACACTCACCCGAGAGGCCTCTTCCCACAGGCTGCGGGGCCGGGGCCGGCGCCGAGTGCCTGAGGCCGATGAAGAGGCCCCAGAGGAGGAGGACAAGGAACCGGCACCTCAGCCCCTGCAGTCAGATGACACCCGTGTGGAGAACATGGACATCAGCGATGAGGGTGAGGGGCCTGTCCAGCCGGGGCAGGGTAGGGGTGGCAAGGGCCGGGCTGAGGGGCCCTGGGCAAGGAGGTGATCTGAGCAGGGCTTCCCTTTGTTTCTTTCAGAAGAGGCTGGAGGACCACAGTCAGGGTCCCCAGAGGTGCTGGAGGAGGATGAGGCAGAGCTGGAGCTGCAGAAGCAGCTGGAGAAGGGGCGTCGCCTGCGGCAGCTCCAGCAACTCCAGCAGCTGCGAGACAGCGGTGAGAAGGTGAGGGGGCCCAGGAGCTGAGCGTGGGGTTGGGGGCATGCTGACCTCCTCAGGGCCAGGGCCTTTAGGGACAGGTGTGTCCATGGTGACCTGTCCTCAGGAGCATGGCACCTTCATTCCAGTTTGGAACTCTTTTGTGTGTGTAATGTCATGTTGTTAGCAGATTTCTTTAAGATCAACCAGTGTTTTGCTCTCAAGATATTTTAAAGTTGGAGCCTTCCCTGTCTTCTTTCCTTCTATGGCTGGGTGTTGCATTCCTCCTGGGAGTAAGGATTGTCCCCGGGGGTGGGGGTATCACTGGTGAGCAGGACAGCGAGGGGCCCTGTGTTCTTGGAGCTGCCTCTCTAGCTGTGGCCTGAGGGCAGGGTAGCAGTAAGCGTGTGTGCACATGCGCACACAGCACTTCTGGTAGCACCTGGAGCTGGGCAGACCGTCTGTGGAAAGCGGAGCAGATGGCTGGAGGGCTGGAGTCTTGGGTCTGCTTTTGAGGGGAGACCTTGCAGGGGATGGCATTTGAGCTGAGACATAAATAACAACGAGGAGCCAATCTTGCAGAGATTCAGGGTGGAGGTGGGTGGGCAGACTGGGCACTCAGGTGGTAGAGACAGCAGGTGTCCTTGGGAGGAGTAGCCTAGAACACTTGAGGGCCTGGCAGTATGAGCCGGACAGAGGCCAGTGGGGCCTTATGGCCATGACCACTGTTGACCCTCAGTGGGCACTTGCCTGGGCCAGGCCCTGCTTGCGTGCTTTGTATATCCAGTGACTTGATGTTCACTGCAACACCTTGTGAGGAAGGTTCTGTTATCTCCGTTTTATAGATGAGGAAACTGAGGCATAGAGGCCTTAGGGAAGTGACCTGGGGTTACATGGCTGGTAAGTGGCAGAGCTGGGGTTTGAACAGCCTGACTCCAAAGTCCACGCTTTTCACCCTACCCCTCCCAGCTCAGGGGGGAGAGACTGGAGCAGTGGCCCAGCCCGTGGGGGCTCCTGCTGTGGGGTCAGAGAAGCAGCAGCCCCTGAGCTGGAAGAGAGCCATGGGAGTGGGTGGCACAGCAGCCAAGTAAGGCTTTTGAGGAGGGGGAGTAGGGAGTCCTCTAATTCCTGAGAGGCAGGTCCGATCTGGAATAATAGAGTCAGCAAGACTGAGGAGGTAAGGAAGCCAGGCCAGCAATTGGGGACAGTCCCTCAGAGCGAGAGCAGGTGGACTGTGCGAATGTTGGAGGTGCAGCGGCGGGTGGTCTCGGCCTCAGTGACCCAGGTGCTCTGCTGCAGCAGGGAACATGGCCCTGGATGGTGTGGTGAGTGGGCGTGGCTGTGATCCAAAAAGGCTTGGTTGGCAAGAGCAGGTGGTGGGCTGTATGCTGTCCACCGCTGCTGCAAAGAGGGTCAGAGAAATGGGGCGGTAGCCAAAAGGGGTGTGAATGAGGATAACCAAGAGTGCAGAAGTCTGTCCTTGTGGAACTTTTGTTCTAGTGAGAGGACATGAAAGAAGACATAAACAACATCCAGTAGGAAAACCACTGTGAGCAGAAACAGGAAAAGGCCAGGTAGTGGAGAGATGAGGAGTGAAGAAGCGCTCCCGTTTTAGGTCTTCTGGTCAGGGTGGGCTTCCCCGAGGAGGTGACCATTGAGATCCAGATGAAGTGTAAGTATCAGTGACATCTAAGGGCGCAGTCCAAGGTGAGGGAACACCTGGCCCCTGAGACCCTGAGACACGAGCCACTGGGCTTGCTCAGGAAGTTGGCTGAGGCCTGCATGGCTGCAGGGGCAGGAACCCCAGGGAGTGTTACAGGGAAGGAGATGGTCACGGGCCATTCAGGCAGAGACTTGCTGTTGCGGTAGATGTAGCCATCAGAGTTCTGTCTTTGGAGGAAAAGCAGTGGAAGGCTGTTGCAGACATCCAGTTGGAATGACGTCGACTGTGATGGTAGCCGCAGAAACAGGAGGAAGTGGCTGTATTTGGAATGCATTTTGAGGGTAGAATCAACAGCGCTCATTTGTAGATTGTGTGCAAGATTGTGAGTGGGTACAAGAAGTTAAGGATGACTCCCAAGAATTCTGACTTGAACAGCTGGCCTCTTGCTGAGTTAAGGAGAGGGTAAGGCCATTCCTGAGATGGGAAGAGCTGGGGAGATAACAAAATGTTCGGTTTTGGTTAAGTCTAATAAAAAGTGCTTTTCTATTAGGGGTATTTGATACTGAACAGGCAGTTGGATATGTGAATTTGAACTTTAAGGGAAAGGCTGAGACTGGAGTTATAAATGCAGAAGTCATTTAAAGTCCTAGGATCAGCTGGAGTCATCAGGACGGTGAGTGTGGAGAAGGGAAAGTGCGTGAGGGTAGCCAAGAGGAGAGGGTCATGTGACAAGGTCCTGAGTCACGTGACAAGTGGCTCTTGAGAGGAAGCGTGTAAGCATCTGTGACGCATGCTCCAGAGAACTTGGGTATTGGGGATGAGCATTGACCTTTGGATTGGGCAACATGGAGGTCACTGATGGTCTTGTCTAAATCGTGGTCTTTTGGGGTGCGGTGGTGGGAACTGAGAGCCAGACCACACAAGTTTCAGCAAGGCTGCCAGGTATAAGATTACCAGATAAGAGCCAGTTGTGTTTACACACACCAACAAGAGAGAGAAAGTATAACTTTAAAAAAGGTACTGTTTGTGAAAGCAGTATAAATAGTAAAGTAGCATAGATAAGTGATAACAAAATGGATAAGAGAGAGGCCGATTGCAACAAAATAAAAAGGAATAAATGATGTGTGAGATAGGGATCCCTGGGTGGCGCAGCGGTTTAGCGTCTGCCTTTGGCCCAGGGCGTGATCCTGGAGACCCGGGATCGAATCCCTCGTCGGGCTCCCAGTGCATGGAGCCTGCTTCTCCCTCTGCCTGTGTCTCTGCCTCTCTCTCTCTCTCTCTCTCTCTCTCTCTCTGTGTGTGTGACTATCATAAATAAATAAAAATTAAAAAAAAAGATTTAATGATGTGTGAGATAGATCTCTATGGGGGAAGTTGCAGTCCATCTTTGAAAGACATTGAAGAAGACATAAATAGATAGACTGTGGTTTTAGGCAGCTAGGGCTGCCGTGACAGAATGTCACAGACTGGGTGGCTTAAGCAGCAGAAATTTACTTCTCAAAGTTTTGGAGTCTGGAAGTTCAAGATCAAGGTGTTGGTAGGTCTGGTTTCTCCTGAGGCTTGTAGGTGGTTGTCTTCCTGCTGTGTCCTCTTATGGCCTTTTCCCTGAGTGCCTATGTCCTTGCTGTCCTTTTCTTTTATGAGGACACCAAACTACTGGGTTAGGGTCCTGCCCTTATGGCATCCTTCAACTTTAACCATCTCCTTAAAGGTTCTGTCTCTAAATACAGTCACCCCATGGGTGAGGTTTGAACATACGAATTCTGGGAGGACACACTTCAGTCCATAACTACTGTGTTCATAGGTAGGACTCGGTAGTGTAAAGATGTTCATTTCCTCAGACTAATTTGTGGATTAAATGCAATTCCAGGGGATCCCTGGGTGGCTCAACAGTTTAGCGCCTGCCTTCAGCCCAGGGCATGATCCTGGAGTCCCGGGATCGAGTTCTGCATCAGGCTCCCTACATGGAGCCTGCTTCTCCCTCTGCCTGTGCCGGTGCCGCCGCCCCCCCCCCCCCCCCCCCCCCCCCCCCCCGTCTCTCATGAGAAAATAAAATCTTTAAAAAACAAATAAGTAAATAAATGCAATTCCAGTAAAAATCCCAAAGGGATTTTTGTGGAACCTGAAAAGCTATTTCTGAGTTTACTTGGAAGATCAAAGGGCCAAAAAAAGCCAAGGTGCCTTGAATAATAAAGTGGTGGGCCTTGCTCTAACAGCGATCCCTTTATGTCATCGTGGTAACTAAGATGGTGAAGTAGTGGTGGAAGGACAGACTGACAGGGCCAAGACCAAGTGGAGGGTCCAGGAGCAGACATAGGACAGCTATTGACCCAGTCGGAAGGGCACCCGGTTCAGCAAGGCCTGTATGGACAGCCAGTTACCAATTTGGGGGAAAAAGTGAAATTGGGTTTGTATCTCACACAGAATTTATTACAGATAAAGAACTTAAAAGTAAAGAATTAACATTCTAGAACAAGGTTAAGGAAATTATGTTTGTGACTTTGTTGCAGAGAAAGTTTTTCTTTTCCTTTTTTAAATTACATTAGAATACATAGAACATAAAATTTACCAACTTAACCATTTTTAAATGTTCAATTCTATTGAATTGTTAAATCCATTCACATTGTGCAGCCATCCCCACCATCCCCACCCCCCCAGCTCTTCTCGTCTTGAAAGCTGAAACTCTGTCCCCGTTAAACACTGGCTCCCCCGCTCCCTGCGGCAGCCACTGTCCTTTCTGTGGCTATGACTTTGACTACTCTAGGAACCTCCAGTAAGAGCAGTCACAGAGGATTTTTTTTGTGACTGGATTATTTCAAGAGAAAGATTTTTTTAAGATATAAATGTGAGGGCAGCCCCAGTGGCTCAGCGGTTTAGCGCCGCCTCCAGCCCAGGGTGTGATCCTGGAGACCCAGGATCGAGTCCCGCGTCGGGGTCCCTGCATGGAGCCTGCTTCTCCCTCTGCCTGTGTCTCTGCCTCTCTCTTTCTCTGTGTCTCTCATGAATAAGTAAATAAAATCTTAAAAAAAGAAAAGATATAAATGTGAAACATAAGCCATGAGGAAAAAAAATTTAATTACTTAGAAATTAAGAACTTAAGTTTTTTAAAAAAGGTATCAAGAATGTAAGAAGGCCAGAGAAGACTCTTGCCTACATGTATATAATCATCAGTGGGTTGGTGCCAAAAGTCCAAATGACAAAAATTGGCAAAGCAGGAAAATAGGCAAAAGACCTCAATGGACAGTTCACAGAAGTAGAAGGATAAATGGTCAATAAAACACCCAAGGGCGGTGCTTGGGTGGCTCTGTCGATTAAGTGTCTGACTCAATTTTGGCTCAGGTCATGATTTCAGCATCATGAGCTTGAGCCCACTTGTCAGGCACCATGCTGGGTGTGGAGTCTGTTTGAGATTCTCTCCCCCTCTGCCTTACCCCCTGCTCATGTATGTTCTCTCTCTCTCTGTCTCTCTGTCTCTCTCTCTTTAAATCAAAATTAAAACCAAAAAACCCCCCAGTGAGGTGCAACTTCATTAATGGTCAAGGAGAGGTGAACTAAAATAATGACGGACCAGGTTATACCCACATCATTTGTCAAAAATGTCAAAGTCTGACAATATCAGGTGTCAGGATTTGGAGCAGCCAGAGTTCTTAAGGATTTTTTGTTTGTCTTTTGAGAGAGAGAGAGACAGATGGTGAGAGAGAGCACAAGTGAGGAGGAGAGGGAGAAGCAGACTCCCTGCTGAGCAGGGAGCTCAAGCGGAACTTGATCCCAGGATCCCCTGACTATGACCTGAGCTGAAGGTAAACGCTTAACCGTCTGAGCCATCCAGGCGCCCCTGGGGTAGCCAGAATTCTCACACATGCTCTTTGCAGGCCCGTAGGGGAATCTGATGAGCTTGGGAGGGCAGTGACCTACTGTACAGGCAAGTGTGTGCCCTTCGGCCCAGTGTCCCCTCTCCTGCACGTGTACCCCCAGAAACACACTTGCCTGTGATCCTGGAGACGAGCATCAGATTGCTTGTATTTGCATTGTTTGTGATAACAGAGAAAGTCCATCCACAGTGTGCAAGGAAGCTAGATTAAGATGCGTTTATCGTGGAATATGATTCTGCAGTGAAAAGCTAAGAAATACAGCCATTCGGGTCAAGATGAATTAAAAAAAAAAAATATATATATATGTATTTTATCTCTCTATTTGCTTATTTAAAAGATTTTATTCATTTATTCATGGGGGGCGGGGTGTGTGGCAGGGACACAGGCAGAGAGAGAAGCAGGCTCCATGCAGGAAGCCCGATGCGGGCCTCGATCCCGGGATCACACCCTGAGCCAAAGGCAGACGCTCAACTGCCAAGCCACCCAGGCGTCCCTATATATGTGTATTTTAAAAAGGAAATCTTAGGGGAATCAGATTCAGACGATACACTGTTTTAAAAAATGCACAACAAAATAATACCCTGTTTGTGGATAGGTCCTTATGTGGAAAAACTGTAAATAAAAGCCCCTGAATCATGACCACAAACAAGAGATAAGGAGACACTCAGGCTTTGAAAGGGTATTAATAGTGTTTCTCAGACTGGATGATGGGTACCTGGGTGTGTGCGTGGTTGTTATTGTTTTTAAAAATATGTGTTAGAACCTGTTTACATTTATGTTGCCATTCATTAAAAAAAAAAATATCGTGTAACAACATGGAAGGAAGGGGTGTTGAGTGGCATGGTGATGGGAGACTTCTCTCAGGAGTGTGCTGTCAGGGGGAAGCAGTGAGACTGCGGGGTGGAAAGAGTGGAAATACTAGGCCACCCTGTCTACTTATGGGAATGATACAGTCAGCAGAGGGGACAGTGGGTTCAGTCGATGGTGTCTGGGGCGGATATATGAGGGGTCTTGGAGCCATGCTGGGTAGGAGGGTAGTCTGAGGGAGGAGCAGGGCAGAAGGGGTGGGTGCCAGAAGTCTGTTGGAGTTCCACACGACATCTTCCCAGCCTGTGGCCTCAGAGAAGGATTCTAGAAGAAGCTGTGTTTAGTTGAGCCCTGAAACAGGAGTTTGTCGGGTGAAGGGTGGATGGTAGTGAAGTGGCAAGAAGCCCTGATGTGCTCTGATCCGGGAGGGAGATGTGAGGCTGTGGGGCTTTGGACAAGGGCCATGTAGCATTTTGGATATTAATTTAAAGGGCAAAAGGGAGCCATCGATGGCTTTGCAGCAGAGGAATGAGATGGGTGTAGGTGCAGAGTGGAGTTTGGACTGGGAGTCAGGGAGGAAGCAGAGACCAGTCAGAGGTCTTCTGTGGACAGTAGGAGAGTAGGAAGGCTTGTCTTACTGCCATCAGGGAGGATTCTGGGTTTCTGGGTCTCAGTGGCACCTCCCCCAGAAACTTCTGGGTTTGCCCACAGCTGTTCCCTCCCCCAGGTGGTGGAGATTGTCAAGAAGCTGGAATCTCGCCAGCGGGGCTGGGAGGAGGACGAAGATCCAGAACGGAAGGGGGCCATCGTGTTCAATGCCACGTCGGAGTTCTGCCGCACTTTGGGGGAGATCCCCACCTATGGGCTGGCCGGCAACCGGGAGGAGCAAGAAGAGCTCATGGTGGGTTTTCAGGCAGCCTACCTCTCCTCTCCTCCTTCCCTTCCTCCTCCCATCCCTTCCCCTTCGCTCCTGACTTGGGTTCTCCGTGCTGGTCAGGTCCATGTCAGGTTTTGCATAGCTGGTAACAAGCCTTGGTGCTCCAGTGCGTTAGGCTGGCTGGGGGCTGGGGCTCCTGGGCTGACCCTGGTCTTCTGACCCCTAGGACTTTGAGCGAGACGAGGAACGCTCAGCCAACGGTGGCTCCGAGTCTGATGGGGAGGAGAACATCGGCTGGAGCACAGTCAACCTGGACGAGGAGAAGCAGCAGCAGGATGTGAGGGGCGCGGGGCACGAGGCTGGGGCGGGGGGATAGCAGAGTAGGAGACCGCAGCCCACGGGCGGAACGGGTGGAGGCTGGGGTTTGAGGCCACCCACCCAAGGCTCCAGCCCCAGCTCTGCCCCTTCCTTGTTGGGGGACCTTGAGCAAGTGGCCTGTTGTCCCAGAGCCTTGCTCTCTCACTCTGTAAAGTTAATGGTGTCGTGGCAGGACTGTGGCATAGCGCCTGGTCCCAGGAAGGACCACAGTGGTGTGTGGTGGGGGTGATGGGGGCAAGAGGGTGAGGAGCCCCTGCGGCCCACTTACCACCTGTGTCCCCGTGCTCCCCCTCAGTTCTCTGCCTCCTCCACCACCATCCTGGATGAGGAGCCCATCGTGAACAGAGGGCTGGCAGCTGCCCTGCTGCTGTGTCAGAACAAAGGTGAGGGGCTGTGAGCCTTGGAGGGGCAGAGTGCTGGCACAGCTTCCTCTGGTCCCCCTGGGGCCTTGACCTGCTCTCTTGGGACCCGAGAGCTACTCATCTGCACCCAGTTTGGGGGAAGTTGTTGCAGCATCTGGCCTCTTGGCTCTGAGTCACTCCATTTTTGACAACTTTACCACTTAGTCCCACAAAGCACCACTCACCCTTTAAGTGTCAGTGTAGCTGGGGAAAATCGGGGCAGTTGAAGCAGTCAGGCCCTGGCGCAGAGAGACCCTGGCATGAGGACCCTGCCATATTTACTGGGCCTGGGCTGCACCCCCTGAGGGCAGGCTACCTGGAGTCTGACCGCCACCTGTCCCCAGGGCTGCTGGAAACCACGGTACAGAAGGTGGCCCGGGTGAAGGCACCCAACAAATCCCTACCGTCAGCCGTGTACTGCATCGAGGACAAGATGTGAGTGTGGCAGCGCAGGCAGGGGCATGGGCTGGCGCCAGCTGGGAACCACCGGGAACCCAAGCAGGGCGGGCAGTGGCTGGCCCTGAGGGTCCCTTTTCTCGGTCCAGGGCCATCGACGACAAGTACAGCCGGCGGGAGGAATACCGTGGTTTTACCCAGGACTTCAAGGAGAAGGATGGCTACAAACCCGATGTGAAGATTGAGTACGTGGATGAGACGGGCCGGAAGCTCACTCCCAAGGAGGTGAGCAGGGCTGGCAGTGACCGAGTCACAGAGAGGCAGGGCCCCTGCCCTTCCCACCCAAGGCAGAGCTGCACTGTGGGTCTCGGCTCAGCCGACCGCTGGCTGGGGAGCTGGTGAAGTGTTGCCACCTCTGTGTCCCAGTGGGCACAGCATGCCCCGTCACAGGCTTGGTTCCTTTGCCCACCTGCCCCCCCCCCCCCATGGCTTCACCTACCCTGGGGGGCCACCTTTCTGGCATTGGTGTGCAGGCCTTGGGCTGACGTGTGCTCACTGTCCCTTGCTCCTGCCTTACCTGCTCCCAGCTCCACCACCACGGGTGTGCTGCCCTCAAACCCAGCCCCAGCCTCCACCTCATTCAGGATCCCAAGTGCCCCCATTGCAGCACATCCAGCCCCCATGCCCATCTCCCTGACTCTGACTGGGAGCCCCCAGTGCTAGGGCCATGGCCCTTCCCTCTGGGGACAGGTGGCTCTAACATGGTTCCCGCCCGTGTCCCAGGCTTTCCGGCAGCTGTCCCATCGCTTCCACGGGAAAGGCTCAGGCAAGATGAAGACAGAGCGGCGGATGAAGAAGCTAGATGAGGAGGCGGTGGGTGACCCACTGGGACGTGGGGGGGCTTCCACATCTGCTGGCGCTGGGGTGGTTGGTGGACAGGGACCCACTCCTGCCCTGTGCTTACTGGCCCACACCCTACAGCTCCTGAAGAAGATGAGCTCCAGCGACACACCCCTGGGCACGGTGGCCTTGCTCCAGGAGAAGCAGAAGGCCCAGAAGACGCCGTACATCGTGCTCAGTGGCAGCGGCAAGAGCATGAACGCGTGAGTGGGGAAGCTGGGCCGAGGGGGGAGGGCCGAGGGACAGCGCTGGGCCTGACGTGGTGGGAAGGTTTTCAGCCTCACGCCCCTCTTCTCTCCGCAGGAACACCATCACCAAATGAAGCTGATCTCCCTTCTGACCCCCTCCCCGACTTTAATATTAAATAAAGTTCCCTCCTTATTTTTTCCTCCTTCGTCATGGTGCAGATTCCAGGGTCAGACCTGGGAGGAGGGGCAGGCAGTGCTGGGAAGAGCATCCACAGCACTGCCCTTGGGCTTGCCCCGGTGGCTGTGTGACCTCAGGCAAGTCACCCAACTTCTCAGAGCCTTAGTTCTGTCATTCATACTGTCAAAACAGCTGTTTCACAGGATGTCTTGTGAAGATTAAATGAGTTTGTTCATTCATTCATCCAACTGGATTTAGAGGTGAGCCCGTCCCCTCAGAGGTGGCTTCGGTCTGGCTTCTGCTAGGTATGACCCGGCCACCTAATGACACAGATAACTAAAAGAGATGAGGGAGAGAACCGTCCAGACCCTCTAGGACAGTCCTGTACCCCTGCCCTGGGCCCCAGCCGGCCAGAGAAGCCAGTCGGTTGATTTTCTCCACCCCCTCACCCCTGAGTGTCCGTGTCTTACAGTACCTGGCTGCTTGTCAAAGGTCACATCTTATCCCCAGCAGGGCTGGCTTTAGGGGACCAGTGGAGGTGTTTTTAGCACCTCCGTCTCCCAGCGACCGTTGGTACACAAACCACCGGCCTGGGGCTCAGGACTCTGTGTTTTAATGGGCCGGGCTCCCCGCAGGGTGAGGGGGCCACCACGCTCCTCGCCGCCTTGGCCCCACGTGTGGTTACTCAGGGAGGTGAGCTCTGAAGGACATCTCCCCAGGAACGTGCCAGAGCCCCGAATGGAGGGCAGGGCCACCAGGGGCTCCCATGGGAGTCAGAACTGGGGTCCTGCCCCAGCCGAGGCCCAAGAGCGTTCCAGGCAGTTCACAGATTATTTTTGTTTTAATGAAAGTAGAAGAAAAAGCTGGTTTAAGTGATCTTGGAAAGCACCTGAGCAAGGACAACACAGCCGCTGGCTCTAAGGGAATGCTCATGGTGACAGTGGCGTGACAAACCTAGCAAGCCGTCACATGGCACTTCCTTGAGCATGCCGACCCTTCGTGTGGGGTCTCCCTCTGACGTCATTTTCACCTTGGCTGCCACTCCGGTCCCTCAGGGAGGCTGCTTGCAGGCTTGCAGCACCTGGACACAGCGTTCCTCCAGGAGCTCACGACACCCATCTAGTGGTGAGCACACAAGGCCTGAGCCCGGCACAGGGCCCCCCGCCCCCCAACTGGCTGTGCTCAAATCAGAGCTCATGCGGCCCCTCTGCCGGCAGCGGTCACCTAGAACTTTGTCACCACCATCAGAGCCGGAAAACGGCCAAGGCCTTGTCTGGAGCAACAGTGGACCAGGGTCAAACATCCATTCTGGCCCAAGCTGCCTCCTGACTCTGACCCTCATAACTGAGTAGACAGTAAATGGTGCACTAGGGACTAGGAGAGGCTTCCGGGGACACTTTGGGGCCACCTCCAGGAAGCCCCCTGGGCGGTGCTGTCTGCCTGCTTCCTCTTCCCACACCGGCTGCCACCTCCAGGCCAGGTGCTTGCTCTTCCCTCCCCTGATGCTCGCCCCCTCCCAGGCTGTGCCTACGCATCTGGCTGGGGCTGGGAGGCAGCAAGGAGTCCACTTGGCTCCCATGAGATAGGGGAGCCCAGGGCCACCAAATCCATTGAGGCCTGATCCCGTAGGGGAGGCAGAGCCAGAGAAAGGGCGCATCCCAGGTCTGCTGGTCCGTGGAGGGGCCCCAGCACCCTCACCTGCCCAGATGGGCCCCCACGGGGCTAGTACTGCCACTGCGAGGCTGCCGTGAGGGTGGGGAGCTCCCAGCCTGGGCCTGGGGGCCGGAGCCAGCAGGGTGGCTTTTCCATTGACCTGCTGTCTGACCTTGGGCGACTTACCACTGGGTCCCCAGTCTCAGTATTACTTGCAAAACAGGGGACATGGTCTCAGGCTTCCAGAGCTGGTATCAAGCGTGGTTGAGGACGTTCATCTTTCTGTTACTTCAATACCTAGGGACTGAGCTGGTGGCAGGCGGGGGATGAGCAGGGCCAGACTGCCTGCCGGGTGGACAACACCCGGTGTGAACAGGACTGGAGGCCTGGCTTGCACATGGGGCCTGGCCCCTCAGAAGGCTCCGGAGAGCACAGCCGTAACTTACAGAAGCCCATTTAGCCCGTTGCCAGCATCTTCCTTCTCTGCCACCAGCACCCACCAACACCCTCACTCAAAGACCCAGGGGCCACCTGGGACCCCTTCTCCACCCCCTGCCCAGCTCAGCTCCCAGGGAGGCCCTTCTGGGAGCGTGGTGGGCTCCCCAGCACAGAGGCCAACTGTCAGAAGCGGGCGGGAGCTGGGCAGTGAGCGGGGCGGACCGCTCCCCTCCTGGTTCCAGCAGTACCTGGTTCTGGCTCTGGGTTGTGCCCACCCTCTTCCCGGGTACCCCCCAACCCCGTCAAGTCCCAGGGACCGTACCCAGCAGTTAATGGCCTGTTCTGTGTTTCCTGTTGTGGGGGAAGGTCTGTCAAGCCCACAGGACCAGAACCTGCCCCCTTCCGGATCCAGCAGAGTCCCTACTTTTCTCCCTGCCCCCTCCAAAGGGTGCTGGCTGAACTTGGAAGCCTTCACCCTGGGGCTTCACTTCCTACCCTGGGGGCTCAGGCAGGGTATCCCATGCAATAGGAAAGAGGTGCCCCCCTGGACTGTGCCCAGACTGGAGCAGGTGGGCTGAATTCTTACCTGTCTGCCCCCGAGGTGCTGAACCCACAACTGTCCCCTGGAGCCCGCACCCCACCTGTCCCCACTGGCGTCCTCCGGTGGGGCTTGGCTCGGGCTGCTGAAGGAGGCTGGCTCTGCACTCTCAAGCCTCTGGGGTTTCAATGTCAAGGACCCAGAAGGGACTGTTTACCAGAGGAGGGGGTGTGTGGCGGCAGGAGCATTCAAATTCTCCTTCTGTCCTTGGTGACGGGTCGGTCTCCTGGTGTGATTCCTAAGCCCACCGAGCCCCTGCTCCTCAGCTTCCAGACGGAGAGAGAAGCTCCCACTTCAGATTTCCCAAGTTTTGCCAGTGGGAGCCCCTGGAAGCTTTTTGATGCATTCATCATTTTTTTTTTAACATTTTATTTATTTAACAGAATACACAAGCAGGGGGAGCAGCAGAGGAAAAGGGAGACGCAGACTCCCCGCAGAGCAGGGAGCCTGAAGTGGGGCTCCATCCCAGGACCCTGGGATCATGACCTGAGCCAAAGGCAGATGCTTACCGACTGAGCCCCCCCAGGCGCCCCTGATGTGTCCATCCTTTAATGCTCCAAGGTTTGGCTGCACTCACTCTGCCCTCCACCTGGAATGGGCCATTTCCCCAGAGCACCCGATTCCTTTCGGTGAAGGCAGTATTAAAACCCAAGGTCTGGGTGTTGTGTGTGCTCACTGCTAGGAGGTGTCCCCCCTCTCAAGCCCTCTCAGTGATGGAGCTAAGAAACCAACAGATCACCCTTCCATCTGTATTCATGTCTCTGTACCTGCGGGTATTGAAAACGGTGATTGCTCCAATTCCGTCCAACACCAACAGGGCTCATTCTGTGCTGCTTCTTTTCACATCTAATGCCCTTCTCTGATAATGGGGAGCCTGCCTCCCTTTCTCTTCAAGATAATGACTTCTTGGATCAGTTTCCAGTATGTATCTAGTCTCCAGGCCATCATCCACTTCTTCCCACTTCACCCATTTTCCAGTGCTCCTTGGCTGGGCCACTGATGCCACCTCTGCCCCCAGCGCAGATGTCTTCCTCCCTCCACCCCCACAACGCCCCTCACTGCCTTCAGGCTCCCCTTGCCCCCACTGGCTACCACCCCCAGCCCTCCAGGCCCCCAGGCTGCTCAGACCTCACCCCCACTGATAGGCAGGGATGCTTTCCTCACTCTGCTTGGGCTGCAGCACCCACTCCCCACCCAGCAGAGGCTTCTCTGGCCTGGCTCCACCTAAAGCCTTTCAGTCTCAGAAGACATCGTTTTAAAAGTTATTTTTAGAGTCCAGTTGTTTTTTTGTACAAAGGGGTATATGTTCCTTGTAAAATTCTAAGAGCAAAAGCTTGAAGAATCGAGACTGCTAAAGCTACACAGACCTCTGAACTTTTGAGTGCAAAGGGAGGGAGTATTAATATATTCAAATAATCTCATCTAAAAGAAACAATGGAAGAAAAAATAAGTGGAGACATGGAAGAAGTCTGCTCTTCTCTGATGTGTCTTGTTTTCTAACTTTGAAACCAGGTAAATATTTTACATTATTTCTATTTACTTATCTTTTAAAGATTTTATTTGAGAGAGTGTGAGAAAGAGAGAGAGAGCATAAGCAGGGAGGAGGGCTAGAGGGAGAAGCACACTCCCGGCTGAGCAGGGAGCTCCATGCTATGCATAACTCCATCCCAGGACCCTGGGATCATGACCTGAGCCAAAGGCAGTCGCTTTACTCACTGAGCCACGCAGGCACCGCTTTACATTATTTTTAAAAAATATTTTATTTATTTATTCATGAGAGACACACAGAGAGAGGCAGAGACACAGGCAGAGGGAGAAGCGGGCTCCATGCAGGGAGCCTGATGTGGGACTCCATCCGGGGTCTCCAGGATCACACCCTGGGCTGAAGGTGGTGCTAAACTGCTGAGCCACCCAGGCTGCCCCACATTATTTTTTTAAAGTAAGTTAATAAAGCAGTCCCTAAAAGTGTAATAAACAAATGAACCCAATTTATATCAAGTGATTGCATAAACAACACAGCATAACAAAGAATTATTTTGAATGATTTTGTTTTTAAAGCAATGAGATTTTCACAGCTGATCCTGAGGGAGATGCTTTCTTTTTTTTTTTTTTTTTTTTTTTAGGTTTTATTTTGGAGGGAGTGCTTGGGTGGCTCAATATGTTAAGTGGCTGGCTCTTGATTTTGGCATAGGTCATGATCTCAGGGTCCTGGGATGGAGCCCCGTGTGGGGCTCCACACTCAGTGGGCAGTCTACTTCCGGATTCTCTCTCTCTGCCTCTTCCTTCTCTTTCCCTCTCAAATAAATAAATCTTTTTTTTTTTTTTTACAAAAAAGAGCCTTTATTTATTTATTCATGAGAGACACAGAGGCAGAGAAATAGGCAGAGGGAGAAACAGGCTCCTTTCGGGAGAGCCTGATGTGGGACTTGATCCCAGAACCCTGGGATCACAGCCTGAGCCAAAGGGAGACGCTCAACCACTGAGCCACCCAGGTATTCCTCAAATAAGTAAATCTTAAAAAAAAAAATTTTAAGATTTTATTTTTTAAAGTAATCTCTACCCTCAGTGTGGGACTTGAACCTACGACCCCAAGATCAAGAGTTGCGTACTCCACCAACTGAGCTAGCTAGGAGCCCCTTGAATGATTTAAAAATACATCATTTTAAAAATAAATAAATAAATAAATAAATAAATAAATAAATAAATAAATAAATAAAATACATCATTTTGACCTTGCACCCTTACTGGGATATCTACTGAGGAAAAAAGAACCATTAAGAAATTAATTAAATTTGGGAACCCTGGGTGGCGCAGCAGTTTAGTGCCTGCCTTTGGCCCAGGGCACGATCCTGGAGACCCAGGATCGAATCCCACGTCGGGCTCCCGGTGCATGGAGCCTGCTTCTCCCTCTGCCTGTGTCTCTGCCTCTCTCTCTCTGTGATGTGACTATCATAAATAAATTAAAAAAAAGAAATTAATTAAATTTAAGAAATCTTAAATGTGTTTAATAGTTTATTAAATAATGTGTTTATTGTTAGTACTGATAGTGGTGTAGCTATTTTAACACATGTTTACATAGCTAATAAATAATAATGTTAATATTATTAGGAGCCACATTTTTTTGCATAACAGATATAAGTTTTAAAGTTATATACAATTTTGTAATCTTACTTTTGAATTATAAATATCAGTATGAAGTCATAATTTGTGTTTTTTACCTGCTTAAGTAGGCTCTACACTGAATATGGGGCTTGAACTCATGACCCTGAGATGAAGAGTGGCATACTTTTTAGACGTCCCAGCCAGGCACCCCCGTAATTTATTTTTTGTTTCAAAAGAAATACATTCTTCTTATCTCTGTCCACTGCAGAGACCTCCAAGCAAAGACAACTCAGTGAGCAACACTCTTCAAATGACACCCACCACTAAAAGGAACCAGGGCTCTTTGGAGAAAGGCTGACTCTGGGTCTGGGGCAGAAAATATGCAAGAAAAGTCTGACATATCTCATCACGCTAGACAGCAAGGAAGCTATGAAATACTATTGGGGTCTTGTCAAATTGACACAGGAGCCACCTGTAAGGGACCGCCACTAGCCAGAGATGGGACAATTTAAGCATCAAAAGTATTAATGACTGCATGGGTTCAAACACACTCAAATACATTTTTAAAAAATCATGAGTTCATAATAAGACTTTTAAAATTCAGTCACTTTGGGAGGTTGCTTGGGCACAATGCTGGTAATGAAGGTGTCAAGGTATCGTGTCCGTCCCCACCCCCCCACACCCCCCCTTGCCGCCAGGTCTCCTCTACAACTAGGACAAGGATGAGAAGCGCTAGGGGTTTGCGGCTCAGCTGAGCAGTGCTCGGGGCTGTTGGTCCCCCAGCTCTGTGGGGCCCCTCCCGCCTGCCGGCTTCTGAAGTCTAATCATCCCCAACTCTTCCCTTTTCTCCCCCAGCTCTAGGGGAGTTCCCTCTCCCTCTAGTTGTTCTGTGATACCTCCCTGTTCACTGTTCTGCCTTTTTAATTCCTAAAGACCTCGTTTAACATTTCTTTAGAAGATATTTTCACCATTGAAGTAGTTGGTATAGTTAGTTTCTGTCTCCTGACTGGGCTCTGGCTAGTATAGGCACCAAATATTTATGTTGAAATTGGTGCTAAAAAAAAAAAAAAAAAAGAAAAAAGAAAAAAGAAAAAAATCAAGACTTCTTGCCTGTCTTGTACTTGATTATATTTCAGGGTAACCAAATAGCTGATAATGAAAAGCTTTTCCTTTTAGAAAAATTTCAGCTAAGACTGCGGAACTAATGATCTAATTAGAAAAATCACCATTTCATAATGCCTAGTTAATGAAGGATGTAGGTGAGCATGATCAACAGCTGCTAAAACCATCACATGAAGGTTGATAGGGGACTTTATAACTGGTGCATTTTGCCAACAACTCCTGAACCCATGAGTCAATTGTCACATCATTAAAATCAGAACACTCTGGGGGATGGGGTAACTGGGAGATGGGCATGAGGGAGGACACGTGATATGATGAGCACTGGGTGTTATGTAAGACTGATGAGTCACTGACCTCGACCTCTGAAACCAATAAGACATTATTTGTTAATTCATTGAATTTAAATAAAATTTAAAAATAAAGATATATTAATTTAAAAGCAAAAACAAAACAAAAAGCAGAACACGCCTCCTGATGTGATGCACAAGCATCGCCTGTGAAGTGTTCTTTCCAAAATAATAGCTTCTAAATGTACCTACCAGTCTACATGAAAAACGGGCAGCAGAGCACATTAGACATCACCACGAGGATGCAATCAGCCAAATCATGCGTGGGCAATCTGCAAGCAAGTGAACTCATTTCACCAAAAATAAAAATCATGAGAAATGGTGAGAGGGGACTGTGATAGATGAAAGAGACATAGAGACATCCACAGGAATGAATAATGCAGACAGACCCTGATTGGACCCTCACACAAACAGGATAGAGAAACATTTTTAAGATTATCAGAGCAATCTGAACACAGACTATAAAATCAGGAAATGTGATTGAGTATGATACGGGCATGATGGTTATGTTAAGAAAATAATCCTCTGCTAGAGAAACATATATGTGTACATATATTATGATATGATATGTACTTTACAATGTGTACAACCAGGAGGATGGAATGAGACCTGGAATTTGCTTTAAGTTCCTCCGACATTGAAAAATAAAGAAAGAAAAGAAAAACATGGGGATGTATGAGTTTGGGCTCCCAAGATGATGTTTATCGAAGCTGGGTTATGGGTTTCATGGGTTTGCTATTCCATTTCATCTACTTTTGAGGATATTTGAAAATTCCTATTATAAAACTTTAAAAAGAAGAGAGCAAAAATATGTTGGCTTAGCAACAGAAAAATGTATGTTCAGCCAAAAGCATGAACAAGAGAATGTTCAGAACAGCTCTATTTATTACCATCCCAAACTGGAAACAACCCAAATGTCCATTAACAGTAGAATGGGGGCAGCCCGGGTGGCTCAGCGGTTTAGCGCCGCCTTCAGCCCAGGGCGTGATCCTGGAGACCTTGGATCAAGTCCCACGTCAGGCTCCTTCCATGGAGCCTGCTTCTCCCTCTGCCTGTGTCTCTGCCTCTCTGTTTCTCTCTATGTCTCTCATGAATAAATAAATAAAATCTTAAAAAAAAAAAGTAGAATGGATAAATGGTGGATATTCATATAATAGAATTAAAGCCATGGGTGACTCATAGACACAGTACACTATAAGCCACATATAAAATCGTACACATTGATTCCATGACTATAAAGACAGACAAAGGTAATTTACACTGTTAGAAGTAAGTATATTGTTTTTGGGGATAGAGATTGAAATGGAGCAACGAGGAGCAAGTAGGAAGCCGAGGTGGACGTGTTTCATTTCTTCATCTGGATGCTGGATACAGGAGTGTTTGCTCACTTTGTGAAAATATATTGAGCTGTATACTTATTGTTTGTGTACTTTATTGTATGCCTATTCTTCAATAAGAATTTTTATTTTATTTTATTTCTTATATATTCATGAGAGACACACACAGAGAGGCAGACACAGACAGAGGGAGAAACAGGCTCCATGCAGGGAGTCCGATGCAGGACTCAATCCCAGGACCAGGACTGCGCCCTGAGCCAAAGACAGAAGTTCAACTGCTGAGCTACCCAGGCGTCCCTTCAATAAGAAACTTAAAGTGCAGGTGCCTGGGTGGCGCAGTTGGCTGAGCGTCTGACTCTTGATTTCAGCTTGGGCTGTGGTGCTCGCTTCGGCAGCACATATACTAAAATCAGCTTGGGCTGTGATCTCAGGGTGGTGAGATCGAGCCTCTCATTAGGCTCCATGCTTGGCGCAGAGTCTGCTTAAGATTCTCTCTCTCTTCCTCTCCCTCAGCCCCTTCCCCCTCTAAAAAAAACAAATAAATCTTAAAAAGAAAAAGAAAAAAGAAACTTAAAGTGTTCGCTTCAGCAGGACATGTGCTAAAACTGGAACAATAGAGAAGATTTAGCATGGCTCCTGCACAAGGATGACACAGCACATTGGTGAGTTGTTCCATATTTTTGTAAACAAAAATGCTTAAATAAAACACTAACAGTAAAAAACAAAACAGAACTTTAAAGATACATAGGCTTGAGAAAGAGGACTGGTGCAGGTTCATTATCACAGATCCAGGAGAAATAAAAATAATCACTAGAGAATGTGCTGAGAAAAAGTACAACAACCAGCTGGATAATTCAGAGGGAATGAATAACTCCCTAGGATAATATAAAATACCAAGATTGACCTTGACACAATTGGAGTTCCTGAATAATTACCAAATAAGAGTTTGGAAAGATGATTAAAGATGGTGAAGGCAAAAAAATGTAAGTCCCCTTATTATGAAGGAGCAAAAAGTATCAGAAACATTGGCTCCTTTTATAAGATTGTAAATTGCTTCATTAAAAAAATGTTAAGCTAAAACAAGTTCCTATTGCTCATTGTATTATTCTATAAGCTGGTTCTTACATTTCAGGGAGTTTGTCTTTTTCTCTTATGAAATAAATACTAAGTTCATGTTAAGATACGTCAAGCATTGTTTTGAATAATTACGTAACTCACCAAATATCCAGCGTGAGAATGGAGGAAAGTCCATAAACTCTTCTGTTCACTTGAAGTGTAAGGAACTAGTAAGAAGCTCACTTCTTCTTTCTATCTTTAAGGGTCTGTCATTTTCCAGGCTTGTAACCTGCTGTCTTCCTGCTACAGTTGCTTCAGAGATTTCCAGTGGGGTTCTAGCACTATATGGTGAATTTTTCAAACTTGCCCTACAGGTATGAAATCCTTCTTTTTTTTTTTTTTTTTAAGATTTTACTTATTTATTCATGAGAGACACAGAGAGAGAGGCAGAGACACAGGCAGAGGGAGAAGCAGGCTCCCTGTGGGGAGCCCGATGTGGGACTCGATCCCAGGACCCCAAGATCACAACTTGAGCCAAAGGCAGATGCTCAACCACTGAGACACGAGGTGCCCTAAAGCCTTTATAACACATTATTACTACCCCTGTTCTTAAGGGGTTGTGTTCTCCAGTACTTTGACTTTTTAAGAGCCGCCTCCCCCCGCCACCCCTTACCCAAATTCGACATCACCACTATTCCTTCTTGCCTCTCAGGTCTCTTCTCTAGAGTCATTTTCCTTCTTTCTGAAGTTCACCTTCTGGAAATTCCTTCTGTCGGTGATAAACTCCTATATTCTTTTGGTCTGCATGCCCTCGCCTTGGTATAGGATAGGATGGCCGTCCTTGCTCACCGGGCTGGGGTGAGTCCAAGTTTCCATGGCCATTTCTCTGAAGCTCCAACACCTTGGGAAGACAGAGTCAGCCCTGCTTAGGGGCTGCACTAAGGCTAGGCTGGGCCACAGCCCTTTCTGCCACACCTGTCTCCCTTTTCCAGACCTGATGGATCAGATCCTGCCATCTCAAGAGATTCTGCACATTGGGGGGGCCTGGGTGGCTCAGTTGGTTAAGTGTCTCACTTCACCTCAGGTCATGATCTCAGGGTCCTGGGATTGAGCCCCGCGTGGGGGCTCCACATTGAATATGTAGTCTTCTTGAGATTCTCTTTCCCTCTCCTTCTGCCCCTTCTGCTTGTGCTCTCCCTCCCTAAAATAAATAAAATGAATCTTTTATTATTATTATTTTAAAATATTTTATTTATTTATTCATGAGAGACAGAAAGAGAGGCAGAGACACAGGCAGAGGGAGAAGCAGGCTCCATGCAGGGAGCCTGATGTGGGACTCGATCCTGGGACTCCAGGATCATGCCCTGAGCCAAAGGCAGGCGCGTAACTGCTGACCCACCCAGGTGTCCCTAAAATTAATCTTTTAAAAGAAAGAGAGAGAGGTTCTCATCAAAATCCCTTAGCCTGGCATTTACAAGCCCTGTACCTTCCAAACTTCATATACCCCTGCCCAGTGTGGGTGCACCACCTTACCCACCCTTCCTCAGACCCCTGGACTTTCCTGTCTCTGTCCTTCTGTTCTGGGAGACACTAAGAGAAGTAAAATTGTTCACTGTGCCGCTACATGCTCTGCCCTAGGGAATGAGGAGGGTTGGGGTGGGGTTTCCCAAAAGTGTTTGGACAGAAAGAACCAAGAAAGCAGAGGCCCTCCCTGCAAAAGCCCCTCTCATATGTATGGCCACAGATGGTTTGGTAAGGCAGACCATGATTACCAAAATGCTAAATTATGGAAGAGGAAAGCACTCAGAGGCTTTGGAGACAAGCCAAGGGAGGGGGGGCAAGGGAAGTAAGAGTCTGAAAGCTTCAGCAATATCTAGACGGGAACACTTGAAAGAGCGGGCTGAGGTCTCTGGGGAAGACATCCCTTTAGAGTTCTGAGGTCTCGTCCCCTCCCCCTTGTTCCATCCGGTCCTGTATGGCCGCCTGACCATACCATTTTCTGAAACTGGGTTTCTAGGGGGACAGGTACTGCTGAATCCCCAGCACCCTGATTGGGGACTTGAAAACTGAAAGATAAGGGCAGCTCCCACCTCTCTCCATTTTGTATCTTTCAGAGGGGAGGGGACTGCTAGTGCCTACGGAAGAGAGTCCCGTGGGGTGCTGCTGCCCTTCTGGGATTATACAGTCAGTCTGAAGGGACGGTTTGGGTGCTACAGAGCTGGGGCAGGTGCTGCCTCACCAGTTGGACGTGCCAATGGTGTCCTCTGCTGGTTGCTTCTAGAAATCCTGACAGAATGTGGAGCCAGCAGCCTCCTGTGGGCCCTGGGCCCAGGTCCCAGGATTGCAACCATGGCTCAAATCAGGAGGAGGAAAAGGGAGTGCTGTTCGCATTCCAGAATGAATGAGAACAGAGTGACACCTGGGACCATCTCCCTGTTTAACAACTGGTACTGGTTAGGAACAAAGGTTTCTGGTGCTTGGCACCTCACTCTGAGTGACCAAGGTTTACATACCAGCCACATTTTAGCAGCAGCAGACTCTATCATAACAACTGGAAAAAACTGTCGCCACTATTGGCACTCAAGAGACAGCCTAGGACATCACTAGTGCTTTGTTCCTCTGGGTAACCAGGCAAGGTATGCAAAGTGCCTTAATGCCTTCGGTTGGGATGGTGGCGTCTCTTGCAGTGTGTCATCCATGCGTCATACTGGAGCACAGTGTGAGCTACAGCTGCTGTCCTGCCTTTCCACTACCTTGATCATACGGACCCTGGTTCCTGCTAAGTAAACTGCCCAGCTAGGCTTGCATGCTCCTCAGATACGGGAAGGAAGAGATGGTTGGGCTTTGAGTGAAGGCAAAATCTAGGGTCATGCAAGCCTGGTAACTACCCTGGGGGACATCTGGGCAACTATTAAGGATAAATTGCTGGCAAAGTAACAAGTCCTATACCAGTTTAGCTTCTTTGTATATTGAAGGCAGCAGACTCTACATTTAAGAATTTTACTAAAACCTTCTAGTAAAGGGGCCAGCAGACAAGAGACCATGCCTGAAGGGCCTCTGCAGCAAGGAGCTCTGGAAGATGGGGAAGCTGTGAACCAAGTGCTGCCACTGAGCCTTGTCTCCTTCAGACCCCCTGGAACTAGTCTCTGCTTTGGAAATTTTATTCCACCAGTACTCAGGGGTTTGCCTTCATGGTCTTCTTCCTGTAGCTAAGAACCCTGCACATACCCCTTGGCACAAAATCTATGCATGCTGGCCAGATTTCCATGGCTGCCATCTGCAACTCTCAGTCTGAGGACTTTGCTTTGTCACCATGGCCTGGTCTACCCATGCATGGGCAGGCTGAAAGCTAACGCCCCCAGGAGCAGCCGTCCAACCATGATGATTACTGTGCGTTGATGGGAAAATACCCTCGCTGCCTTGTGCCTCGGGGCTATTGCTGAAGTGTTAGCCACTGGCTTCCAGAGTCCTCTATGAAGGACATTTAGTATGGTCAGCTGCAGTTTTAGCCTGCTAGAAAAGCCAGCCTGAGTGGAAGTAACGAACACAACAGATGGGATGTCCGACAGAAGGGATACATTTCAGGCATAAAACAGAGAAATCCCAAGACCAGACGAAGAAAGTCTAAGAGGAAGGATTGAAGAAAAAAAATGACTGTACAGGGCAGCCCTGGTGGCTCAGCGGTTTAGCGCCACCTTCAGCCCAGGGCGTGATCCTGGAGACCCAGGATCGAGTCCCACATTGGGCTGAGAACCTGCTTCTCCCTCTGCCTGTGTCTCTGCCTCTTTCTGTGTGTCTCTCATGAATATGTAAATAAATAATCTTTTAAAAAATGACTGTACAATAAAAACAAATAAAAGCAAATAGATATGGAAGGTAGAAGGAGCTAAAATCTGAGTAACAGGGATTCTAGAGAGAAATATAAACATGGAAAGGAAAAATATTTGAAGAAATAATGGAGACAATTTCCTGGAATAATACAAAATAAAACATCTTGCATCAAAAAATGCCCAGAGAATGCCAAAAGAAGAAAAAGGAGGATGTGAGGGCAATCTGGCTGTGACATCCATCACCCCATTGATTGCCAGGGTTGATTCAGCTGATCTGGTTGGCTAGGTGTGTGTCCCCTTCCTCCCTACTGCTCCACATGTGTCCCTACACTTAGTTGAAGAGGACAACCTTCTCTGATAGAGGAGGCTTCCTCTTCGGTCAAGGATATATAGTAGCTGTGCTCCCCTGCTAGAATCTCCAAACAAGCCCTTGAGGTCCATTTGTAGGAGAACATAGGGCAGTAGTCAAGCTTCCAAGACTCTAGACACATCCAAACGAGGCACTGCATGTGGCAGTCTGCCTTCCTTTAAAAAACAAAAACAAAAACAAAAACAAAACCTCACATCTATATACACCATCTAGAACTTTAAGAATATCAGAGATAACATGGAGAGGAAAGAGCATATGACATACAAAGCAACGAGAATCAGACCAACATCAGATTTTTCAATAGCAACATTGAAAGCAAGAAGAAAATGGAGTAATATTTTCAAAGTATTAAAGGAAAAGAATTTAGAATCCTGAAATTTATATCCATCCAAACTGTCATCCAAATATGACAAATGGGCCCCACACACCAATTATTACAGTAAGTTAAAGGAGCTAAGTCTTTCAGTTAAAACAAAAAGAGTGATTCTGTTTTTAAGGATCCAGATACATGTCCTAGAGACAGGTAAAGCCTGGGGACATGAACAGATTGAAAGTAACAGGATGGAAGATAACCTCTCAGACAAAAATAAAAATACTAAGCAGAAGAGATCTAAGGGAATTATACCACCATCAGATAAACTAAGATAAAAAGCATCTGTAGGAATGGAAAGTGTCACTCCATAAAGAAGGGTTCGATTCACAAAGGGAGGTAGCAATTTTAAATACGTTGTACTAAATAACATAAACTCAAAATACATTAAGCAAAAACTGAGAGGCTACAGGGAGAAATCATTAAATCCACTTCAGGGATCCATTGTTGGTGAATGTCAACTAATGTAGCCACTTTGGAAAACATTCGGCAGCATAACCTAAAATTCTGACTGAGGAATTCCATGCCTAAGAACTGTCCCAGGAAGAAATTTTATACCCAGACATATCTACAAGAATGTTTACAATTGGGGAAAAAAAAAAAAAGAGCCCAAGGGCCACCAGCAGAAGAGTGAATGGATAAATTGTGATATAATCCCACGAGGAAATATTGACAGTCAAATCAAATGAACAATGGCAATATACAGCAATTAGGAAAATCAAAGTAATGTGATAGTAAATAAAATGTCAGCCTCCAAATAGGATATTCAGCATATTATCCTTTTCACAAGGTTAAAAAAAACTTTTAAAAAGCACATGTAGGGACACCGGGGTGGCTCAGTTGGTTAAGCATTTGCCTTGGGCTCAGGTCATGATCCTGGGGTCCTGAGATCGAGTCCCACAGGCTCGGCAGGGAGTGTGCTTCTCTTTCTACCCCTCCCCCCACTTGTGCTCTCTCTCATATAAATAAAATCTTTAAAAAACAACAAAAAAAACCATAGATACAAGAAAACCACACAGAAAGAAGACAAAAAAAGCATATTTGAAGTTTAAGCTGGTTGCCTCGGGTGGGGGAATGAAAGTGGGATGAGCAGGGTTTAGGGCAGGAGATGGAAGCAAATGGTTGCTTGGGTCATTGTATAGTCCTAGCCTTTGTTTTGTAGTGGTAGGTTTGAAGGTGCTTACATTATTAAAAATAATCAACTAAATATTTAATATTTTATGGACCAAAAATGGAATCATAATGGAAATTAGAAAACACTCAAAACTAGACTATAATTAAAACAATAGATACTTCATACCTATCAGGATAGCTACTATTAGAAAAAAGAACCTAATGTGTTGGTGAAAATGTGGAGAAACTGGAACCTTGTGTGCTGTTAGTGGGAATGTAAAATGGTGCCACCACTATGGAAAACAGCATGGTGGTGGTTCTTTAAAAAATTAAAAATAGATTTGCCATATTATCCAGTAATTCCACTTCCAGGTGTATCTCCAAAAGAAATGAAAGCAGGTCTCAAAGAAATATTTATATACCCATGTCATAGCAGCATTACTCACAATAGCTTAAAGGTAGAAGGAATTCAAGAGTCCATCGATGGAAGAATGGATAAGCAAAATGTAGTTTATACATAAAATAGGATATGGTTCAGCCTTAAAAAGGGAGGAAACTCTAACATGAGCTACAATTTGGATGAACCTTGAAGACATTATGCTGAGTGAAACAAGCCAGTCACAAAAGGAGACTGCACAGAAATGTGAATGTATTTAACACTATTCAACTGTATACTAAAAAATGGTTATGGTGGGAAATTTTGTCTTTAACTCAATTAAAAAAAACTAAGAACAAATACATATAGAGCTGCATCAAAGGACACTTTGGCCTTAAAGGATAAGACTGTTTCACAATGGAAAAATAGTACCTTTGTAGGAAAATGATCCAGAAGCCATCTCTTTAACCAAGTGACAAAAATTAGCATCACCAATAATTGGATATTCTCCATCATGTGCTTTATGATATGCAAATAAGCACACATCACTTCTAGGCTATTTTTGCTAAAATTGTTTAACCTAAATTTAAGTATGCAAAACAATCACACAAATCCAAATAGAGGACATTTTCATAAGAAATCAGCCTGAGGGGAATCCCTGGGTGGCTCAGCGGTTTAGTGCCTGCCTTTGGCCCAGGGTGCAATCCTGGAGTCCCGGGACCGAGTCCCACATCAGGCTCCCAGCATGAAGCCTGCTTCTCCCTCCTCCTGTGTCTCTGCCCCTCTCTCTCTCTCTATGTCGGTCATAAATAAATAAATAAATCTTAAAAAAAAAAAAAGAAATCAGCCTGAGTTGTCAAAACTCATTTAATGAAAAAAAAAAGAAAAACCATTAAGGCATCTGTTCTAAATTAAGAGGTTAAAGAGACTTAACAACTCCATGTGAAAACCACATGTGTTGTATGTAGAGAGAAATAGAGGTTGGCAAATGTGACAAAGTGGTGGCCCCACCAAAGGGCACATAATTCTTCCCTTTTCTTCAGGCTGGGGTTGGGGAGGAGGTAAAGCTGAAGCATCCAACCTCAATCGTTAGAATAAGAGCCAGAGAATAACCCCAAGGGAGGGTGAGGAAAGGGGAAATACGTAAGAGCAGAAATCCATAATACATAAACAAGCTCAGTGAAGAGAAATGACAACAAAGAGCTGGCGCTCTGAAGACTAATAAAGAAATGTCTTTCAAGAGTGATGGGACAAAAAAAAAAAAAAGTGATGGGACAAAAAAAGGAAAAAGTGCAGTAATATTAGATATAGTAAGAGGACATATTGTAGATACAATCAAGATTACAAACAAGGCAATTCTGCAAATAACTGTGCAATAAACTTGAAACCATAAATGAGGAAATAGGAAAATGCTTTTTCCTTGGAAGTATCACTGACTCAAGAACAGAAAACCCAAGCAATCAATCTATTATCACAAAAATCTAGAGTTAAAAATCTTTCCACCTAGGGCACCTGGGTGGCTCAGTTGGTTAAGCGCCTGACTCTTGATTTTGGTTCAGGTCATATTCTCAGGGTCAGGAGATCGAGCCCTGGGTCAGCTCTAAGCAGAGTGTGGAGCCTGCTTAGGATTCTCTCGGGGATCCCTGGGTGCTCAGTGGTTTAGCGCCTGCCTTCGGCCCAGGGTGTGATCCTGGAGTCCCCGGATCGAGTCCCCCATCGGGCTCTCTGCATGGAGCCTGCTTCTCCCTCTGCCTGTGTCTGTGCCTCTCTTTCTGTGTCTCTCATGAATAAATAAATTAAATCTTAAAAAAAAAAAAAAAAAAAAAAAAACCAAAAACGGATTCTCTCTCTCCCTCTGTCCCTACCCTGCTCATACTCTCTCTCTCAGGTGGAAAAAAAAAAAAAAAAAAAAAAAGATTAAAAAAAATCTTCCCACCCACCATAAAAATACCAGGCATAATGGGTTTTACAACAAGTTTTACCATTAATTACAGAAATGCAAAATTCCAGTCTGATACAAACCCTTGTAATGAAAATAAAGAGAGAGAATACTAACTCATTTTATAAGGTTGGCATAACCTTGATATAAAGACACAAGGGTAGCACAGGAAAGAAAAAACTTAAACCATCTTACTTGAACCTGAATGCCAAAATGCACCCAAATATCAGACAATCAAATCCAGCAATATGTTGAAAAATATATCATGACTGTTTTTATTCTAGAAAGCAAGGATGTTTTGAGGTGAGAACTGTCAAGGTCTCTTACCACACTTACAGGTTAAAGGAGAAAAAAAACATGACTAGCTCAGATCGCCATGTGTGCTTCTTGGCACATATATATGGGTGGCTGGATGAGTGAAGTGGGTGGGGAAACTTTCGTGGAAATGACCTGCTCTTAGGTTGGTGCTAACATGATACAAATGCTGAGCCTGAAGGGCCACAAGTCCTAAACCTAACTGCAGGATGTGTCAGTATTGTTAGGTGACCAATCACACGGACTGACCACAACATGGGGAAGAAGGGGCTCTCAGAACACTCAGCTCACTCTGGGAGATCTATTCACTCAACTCATGGTTAGGATCTGCCACTAAGTTGGGAGAAGAGAAGGGGATTTCAGCTTCAGAGAATAAGTACTATGCAGAACATAAGGACTCTACCTCCAACAGGATTCTTAGCTCCAACCCACAGGAGCTAAATGGCCAATAAGAGACAGAGAAGTGGAGATCCCTGGGTGGCGCAGCGGTTTGGCGCCTGCCTTTGGCCTAGGGCGCGATCCTGGAGACCCGGGATCGAATCCCACGTCGGGCTCCCGGTGCATGGAGCCTGCTTCTCCCTCTGCCTGTGTCTCTGCCTCTCTCTCTCTCTCTCTAGGACTATCATTTAAAAAAAAAAAAGAGACCGAGAAGTGGAGGGACCACCTGGGTGGCTCAGTCGTAATCCCTGAGTTTCAGGATCAAGTCCCACATCAGGCTCCCCCTGGGGAGCCTGTTTCTCTCTGTCTCTCATGAATAAGTAAAATATTTATTTATTTATTAAGTTTTTAAAGGATTTTATTTATTTATTCATGAGAGACACACACACACACAGAGAGAGAGAGAGGCAGAGACACAGGCAGAGGGAGAAGCAGGCCCCATGCAGGGAACCCGACATGGGACTCAATCCCGGGTCTCCAGGATCAGGCCCTGGGCTGAAGGTGGCACTAAACTGCTGAGCCACCGGGGCTGCCCCTAAATAAAATCTTTAAAAGAGAGAGAGAGATGGAGAAGTGGAGATGAAAGGGTTTTAGGGGGAAAACAGGGGCTATTAGGTAAACCACACAATCACTGAGGGCTAAAGAAAAATCTAAGGCCAGGTTTACAGATACAGTGCCAAAAAAAAAAAAAAAATCACACAATCACATGACCAAGTGGGTAACAGTCAAAGGAGTACTTAGAGGAAAACTTGTAGCCATAAAAATGTTAGAAAACAAGACTGAAATTAAGCATATGGCTCAATAAGGTAGAAATGAGTAAAGAAGTAGAAGGAAACACCCAATAATGTAGAGAAACATCTTGCAAAATTAGTCAAAGAAAATACACAGAATAAAGGACAAATGTCTGTTGGTTTTATCAAAAGGTTGTCCCTGGGGGATCCCGGGGTGGCTCAGAGGTTTAGTGTTTGCCTTTGGCCCAGGGCGTGATCCTGGAGTCCCGGGATCAAGTCCCACATCGGGCTCCCTGCATGGAGCCTGCTTCTCCCTCTGCCTGTGTCTCTGCCTCTCTCTCTCTCTCTCTCTCTGTCTTTCATGAATGAATGAATAAATATATATATAAAATCTTAAAAAAAAAAAAAAAAGAGGCTGTCCCCTTATTTTGGTTAAAGAACTGCTCTATTCCATGGGAAGCACATGTTGTGTGTACAGATTAGGCTTGGCTCATCTTGCCTCTCACCCATCCTCCCTATTCAAGTCCTGGTCACAGTACTCGCTCAGAAGGGGGTCAGTGACCCAAGATGACCAAATGGTCTTCCGTGACATACACAGATGCTCACAAAGGAACTCTTTGCTTATAAGGACTGAATGTAAACTGAAGCTTCCTGCAGAATACAATGGTAGGGAGAGATTGGTCCACCTACAGAAGCAGAGATAATCCAAGGAACAAATGAGAGGGAGCCCTGACGAAATCATGCTCGCCCTGGATCAGCTCTTCTTACAGCTGTTCTCTTAGACTTATGGTCAATGAGCCCTGGTTTGCTTCTGCTAGGTGGAGTTAGATTTTGACGCTTACAAATTAAGAAAGTCCTGGGACACCTGGGTAGCTCAGTTCAGGGTGTGATCCTGGAGTCCTGGGATCGGGTCCCGCATCGGGCTACCTACATGGAGCCTGCTTCTCCCTCTGCCTATGTCTCTACCTCTCTGTCTCTCATGAATAAATAAAATCTTAGAAAAAAAGGCAGTCAAGTATCTACCCCTTAAAAAGGAACCAAACACAGATGTTTTTATAAATAAAGCCTACCAAACTTTAAGCAACAAAAAACCCCTTCTACAAATTATTTAAGAACAAAGAAATAGATTAAATGTCTTCAAATCCATTTTACAAGGATAGCATAGGGCTATACCAAATTGGGACAGGGAAATCATTAAAATAAGAAGTAAAATTGGCCCAGAAATAAATATTAAAATCCTAAAGAAATAAACACTCTAAGTGGAGCTTATATGAAATTGCAAGGACAGCTCAGCATGAGAAAGTCTGTTCATGAGAAGCAGCTCAATAATAAAACGAAATCTTTTGGTTATCTCAATAGACATCAAAATCATTGCTATTAAATAAAGGGGAAAAGCCTTCAGTAAGCTGGGAACAGAGGGAAACATTTTTAGCCTAATGGAGGTTATCTACCAGACACCTAATGCAAGAATTGTGTTACGTGACTTATGGGAACAGTTCCCACTGGGAGAAAAACGAGGGTACCACCCAACATTATACCGGAGGCCCTGACCTCTGTGACCCTAAAAAGAAACAAGTGTAAAGGATAAAGCTACCACTAGGAGAACATACTTGGACCTCCCAGAAAGTCAAGAGGATCAACTGAAAAACTATGAGAACAAAAGAATTTAATTAGCTCAACTAGGTGAGCAAGGATGGACAGTTTTCCCTAAATGCCAGTGATGGGCAGAAATGTAATTTCAAAAGATCCCACTCAGAACAAGTAACTCTAAAATTCCCAGGACTAAATTGAACCAGAAATGTAAAGGACCCACATGAAGACAAACTTATAAAAGCAAGTACATACCCCATTTCTGGTAGGAAAATTCAAAACTGTTAAGATAGTATTTTTCTGCATATCAAGCTATGGGATTTAAAACCCTGATGAAAATCTCAAAAGGATTTTTAAATGCAAATTGCCAAGTTCCTTCTAAAGTTATGTAAGAAAAAACAGGAAATTTTCAAGGAAGAGTGGGCCAGAATGAGGGAGATAGATTAAGTAACGCCATAAAATGTGGTATGTGCACATACATCAACAGATGAGAAACTCCAGAAAGAGACCCACATGTATGCAAGAATTCAGTTTATTTTAAAAAGGTATTTTAAATCTGAGTAAAGAATGACCCATTCAACAGATGGTATAGAGACAAATGACTACCCCTTTAGGAAAAAAAAAGTTGCCTCCCATAAAAAATAAATTTCAGACAAGTTAGATATACACACACACATACATATCCTTAACTCATCTGAAGTTTATTTTTTGTATATATACACATACATACAAATATATAGACATGTATATATTTAAAGCTCCACTAAGATAAAATAAGGTAAAGTGAGCAAGGAACAGATAAATGAACCAGTAGCTGGAGACGATGTGGAATCAGTGACAGGCCTTTCAGATTGTTTCAGACAGGAGATTCTATAGCACCTCTGCCACTAACATATCCAGTAGAGAGGATGGCAAAAAACAAAACTCACATAAAGTCCTTAAACAAGACGATAAGCTCCAGGGCACAAGAGAAAAGTTTTAAGTCCCGCTGGATTACATGGCGGGGGGGGGGGGGGGGGGGGAGTTAAAGGACAATCCATGAGCACATTTGTAGGGTGGGTAATGAGGACACATAATGAAGTATGTGGTCATAACAGGGGAAGGGGGAATTGGTAGACAATATACAAGTTTTGAAGTACAACATCCCAGAGATCTGCTAGGCAGTGCTGAGCATCCACCTGAGGTTTGTAATTATGAATTTAAGGTAAAACTAGTGAGTTAGGTTGGCTGTTTTCTCTAGCATTTACTTGAACACAGGCACAGAAGTGAACAGCTGGGTTAGCCAGGGTTAGATCTTACTAGATGAACCGGCAGGGAGACAAGCGAGTAGAAGGTGTAGGTGGAATCAATGTTGCACAAGGAAGGGAAGTGAAGATAGGAAAATAAAGGTAAGAATGTGTGTTGGGGCTGGGTGGGGGTGGTGGTGGTTGTGGTTGTGGTTGAGGATACAGAGGAGGGAGTTGAGCAGGTAAGCACGAAAACCAGGAGGTGGTGATTTTACAGATATTTGAATTCAAGAGGAGTGGCAACTCCTATCAACGTCAGGGGTGCAAGGAGTGATCAATGAGGTAGGCACCGATGAGACTGAATAGGCCCATCCACGGGGTGGAGAAAATGGTGGTGGAAACAGGGGTGGAAGACTCTAAGCCGGGAGTTAAAGTGTTCAACGTCTGAACGGTGATTAGAAGATCAATGTCAACAATGGAGAAGGAGTACATAGCCAGAGGTAAAAGCTTAAAAAAAGAGGGATGACAATTTGCAAGAGAGCTGGGTAGTGATGTCTGAGTAGCCACAGAAAAGCCACTAATCAGAGGACGCACACAGCATTTAAGGAGGTGGGCACTCCTATAGTCACAGTGACTAGAAAGCCAGGAAAAGCAGCTTACGAGGCACTATGAAATTCATCCTGAGTGTCTCTTAGAGGCAGGGGGCACTAGGTCCTAGAGCTGTGTTCCTCAATGGCTGAGTCAGTACTAACTGTAAGCATGCAATACAGAGGGATTGCTCCCAGTTATTATTAAATACATGCCAGAAGGCACAGCACAGGCCCTGGTGCTTACGAGTGCTCAATGAGAGAGAGAATCTAGGAAAGGTTCCAGCCATTTCCATTTCTTACCCATTTAGGACCTGCACCCGGGGGACCCATCAAGGAGCAGTTTTTAACTTCACCACAAGTCCCTCCTCCCTCCAAAGAGCCACTCAGACACCAGCACAAGTCATTACCCACCAGGGGTTTAATTCTCCTTGAGCAGAAGATCAGTTCAGAGAGGGGCCCTGTCTTGTCCCCCGTGCAGGGGGAGGGGATAGAGAAGAATTGCAGAGCACCCTGAGAATGTCCAAGCGCAGAGGAGCCAAGTACTCGTCCCTGAGCAAGAGGAGAAATGGGTCCAGGGACTCAGGCTGCCTCCTCCTCTTCGCTCTCCTCCTCGCTCTCATAATATTGTCTGCGGTTGGTGTTAACAAAGAGATCAGAATCATCTTCAGAGCTGGATTCTTCTCCTGATGACTGTGGCTCTGCAGGGAGTTCTGGCTGAGTCTGTCTGCATGGGGGAAAAGGGACAGGGTTAACCCAATGCCTTCTGGGAAAAATAGGTCTGCAATCAAGGAGACCCACATAAAGGAGGACCATATGGCCAACAAAAGCTCTTTAAAGACTATACCTCCCAGCCCATATCAAAAGTTTGCTAGAACTACTGGATTTAACAATAATGATTTTACAACCATGAACTAATGCTCAGTGGACCCACCCCATATACCAAGTATTATGCTAAGCAATTTTATAAGCATTAACTCCTTTAATCCTCACAAAGCTCCCACTTTACAGGCAAAGAAATCCAGGCTTAAGAGATCAAGTAACCTGCTTAAAATGATTCATTTACAAGTGGCAATGCCACAATCTTAATCTGGGGCATCTCACTTTCAAGCTGTACTCATATCCACATATTTAGGAGCACTCATCAGGGACTCTACATAGGAAGAAAGAAGGTCTCTATTTTCCCCTCAAGGTACCAAAGCCTAAATCCCTGTTTTTTATCATAAGGCTTGTTTCTCACCTGTTCCTGTTGTTGTTGTGCTTCTCAGCCACTTCTGAAAAGGCCTCAGGCCTGTGCCAAGAGAAGAGCCAGGGTAAGAAAGGACAGAAAAACGGATCAGCAAAAAAGCTGTTTCCAGCTATCCCTGCCTGGGATGCTATGATCTTCCTTCCTCCAATTCCATAGCTTAGAAGTCAGTATCCCCAGAAATGAGGCAACCAATGACCGAAAGAACTACCCTACCAGAGCCCTTCCTTCTGTAGAGAGCGTACATGGTCTTTGCAGAGCACAAAGGAGATCTCAGCCTTCACTTTCTCTCCCTCTTCAATAGGGTCAACAATGAGGAAGTCCCCTGCAGGTAAGAGAGGAGAAAAAACATAATAGATCCAGCTTGTAATGGGGAAAGCCAAGCTCTCAGGAAATAGTTGTCTCCTAGAAGGCTGCCTCTCTCACCTCTCTTGATCCAGATGTTCTTACGGTATTTGGAGGGCATGCTCACCAGGAAGCGCTGCCCCTGGGCTGTCTCCACTTCATGCAGATTGTTCCCTGGGGTCCTGAGTACCTGGTCCAAGAGTGACCAAGAACTCATCAGCCTTATCAGTCAGCTCAAATACCCAGTAAGCTGTGCTACACTCTACCCCCATCACAAGGGCCCAAGAGGAGTAGAGGGATGGGGAGGCAGAGCAGCTTGTGCCCAATGCCACTCACCCTCACAATCTGCTGCTGGTCAGAGGGCACCATGTGCTCCCCCAGCACCTCCTTCACCACATGCTTCCTCTTGGTGGCCTGAGACATGCTGGGTCCTGTCCCAGGGCAGTGAGGGACGCAGAGACTGTCAACTCCTGAGTTTCTTGGATGACAAGTTCAGAACCCAGGATTGTTCTGAAAATAGAGAGATCCTTTTTACTAAGGAGTGACTGTGTCCTGGTTAAGAACATGAACTCTAAAACCTAATTACTAGGGGGATCCCTGGGTGGCTTAGCGGTTTAGCGCCTGCCTTTGGCCCAGGGCGTGATCCTGGAGTCCTGGGATCGAATCCCACGACGGGATCCCTGCATGGAGCCTGCTTCTCCCTCTGCCTGTGTCTCTGCCTCTGCCTCTCTCTCTCTTATGAATAAATATATAAAAATCTTTAAAATAAGTAAGTAAATAAAATCTAATTACTAGGATTCAAATCCTTCCTTGGCTCTTTCCTAGCTGTTCAACTTCACTAGCTTCAGAGAAAAAATAATAGTTAAACCCAATCACTAATTAGTAGAATAAAATAATGCAAGCCGAGCACTTAGAACAGTGTATGGCAAACAAAAACAACTCACAAGTACTGGCAAAATCACAGAAACCGAATACCAGGTTCTACAGAAGTTATTGGGGAAACCTCTCAGGAAGGAGTGTGAGATAAACTGTATATTCCTCAACATATTCGTACATCCTATGTGTAGCACAGCCACGTAACACAGATGCCCAGCTTATCAACACACTACGGTCAAAAACCAGTGAGAAGACAGCGCGATGGTCCACTCCAGGAACGAGTTAACAAAAGTCGGGTAAGCCGGCTCGGCTGCGGCCACTGCCAGGTTTCTGACGTGGGTACCGAGAAGACGAGGACCGGCACCATGAAGGCTGACGGTTCCCAAAGGAAACTCCGAGGTGTGACCTCTGGCTGCCGTCCCCTGCCCACCCCCTTCCCTATCCTGGAAGAAAGACGCTCAGAGACCGACACTTACCCTCTGCCCTCGTCTCCCACGGGCGGTGCCCGAACGACCTTGTTCTCCAGACTGGACGCTGAGAGCGGCTCGCCCACGACTCAATTCGTAGCTGAGCCAACGAGGGCACGGGGAAGGGGCCCGCCGGCAGGCAGACGCACACTCAGGTCGCCCGCGCTTCCGACTCCTCCTAGCCGGGTGATCACAGGCGCTCTAGAGTCGGACCCTTCCGAACACCGTACTTCCGGGGCTATCGCGGAAGCTCACCAGCCGCCCTCCCCGCCTGGTCCGTCTCTCTAACTCTTCCCACCTCCGGGTCGGCCAAGGTTAAGTTCTTGAGTTCCCGATGCCGCGCAGCGGGGAATGGAATTTTCTCCAAGGCCTCAGGTCCCTGAGACCGGACAGGCTGCCCGAGAGGCGAGACCACATAAGGCAGCTGGGCTTCCCGCGAGGCAACCCGCAAGCGGTGCCTAGGAAGGGCGCCGCTGAGGTCGGGAGCGCTTCTCTCTATGGCTCTACGCGGCTAGAAGTGCCCAGAGGAGTTTTTTTAAAAGCGGCTCTACAGACGACCCGGAAGCGGAAGTGGAAGAAAGTTCTAGTGAGTTTGAGATATCGGTGGGAGCAGCCGGGTGGCGGTAGGAGCCGTTACGGGAGCCGGAGCTGCTGGTGAGCGTTCGCCGCGGAGCAGGGCCCGAGCTGGACGCGGGAGGGGGTGCGGGGAGGAGAGGGGCCTTAGCCGAGAAGCCCGCCAGAGGAAGCGCCCTCGGAGCCGGCCCGGCTGCCGTGCGGGGAGAGGGCGGGGCGCGGCGCGGCGCGGCGGCGCGTGGAGGGGGCGGGGCCGGCGGGCGGGGGGCGGGGAGTGCGGGCCCGCGGGGCGCAGGAGCGTGTGCACGCTTTTGGGTTAGTGCCCTCGCTCTGGGAGCGGTGCGTGCGGGCGCGTGGGACCGAGAGACCCTTCATTTGCTCCCTTCTTAGCCCGCCAAGGTCACAAAGGGAGTGACAGCCTCAAGGAGGACCCAGGCTACCGACTGGGAATCTTCCCGCTGCCCCGCGTGCGCCACCTGTGAGGGCGGGCTAGTTTTTCCCCTGGGGCTGGACGAGAACCCGGTTCCCACAGAGAACCATTCTTTTGCCCAGCGGGAAAAAGGCTCTTCTTGGACCTCAGTTCTCTTACCCATGAACCGAGGAGATCTGAGTGAGCCGCCGTAATGGCTGGATTAGCTTTCACTTAATATAAGTAACATTGTCACTGGGCCCTTGGGAGTACCTGGTTTGCAGCCCTAACTTACCTTTTCTTGGGATTCCCAGATTAAGCTGATCAAGATGACAACCTCCCAAAAGCACCGAGACTTCGTGGCGGAGCCCATGGGGGAAAAGCCAGTGGGGAGCCTGGCTGGGATTGGTGAAGTCTTGGGCAAGAAGCTGGAGGAAAGGGGCTTTGACAAGGTGTGGGTGGCAGCATGCACCTGGGGGATGGGGGTGAGGGTGGCCTCACTTTGTGGGTGAGGAAAGTGAGAGTAGATGTTGAGGGTGGCCTGAGGAGATAGCCACAGCTTGCCCACTTCCTAGGCTCATGTGCTTTGGATGCCACAAAAGTGGCTTTGTTCTTTCTTGGTCCCATGGAACTTAGCAGCATGCCCTTTCCCCGTTTGCAGGCCTATGTGGTCCTTGGCCAGTTTCTGGTGCTAAAGAAAGATGAAGATCTCTTCCGGGAATGGCTGAAGGACACATGTGGTGCCAATGCTAAGCAGTCCCGGGACTGCTTCGGGTGCCTTCGAGAGTGGTGCGATGCCTTCTTGTGAGGCTCTCTGGATAGCCCCCAGTCCCAAGCCCCAGCATGGAGTCTCCCGAGTTTGCAGCCGCGTGGGAACTCCTCCCCTGTCCTCTACAAAGGAAGAGATTGCTATTGTTGTACTCACTTCTGATGTACTTCAAGGTCTTTGGGAGTTCTCTTCCTCTCACCATTTCAACTTTTTTGAAATTCTCACTCTTGCATGCATCTCCCCACTCCTTCCCCCTGCCAGTTTCATGTCAACAATTATCAGCTTTACCGAGTGAGTTCCTGGCCCTTCCCTCACCCCCACCCCCACTAGTCTGGTCTGTTTTATGCTATTTGGCTCCTTTTTTGGCAGAACAGTCACTGTCCTTGTAAGGTTTTTTAAATCAATAAAGTCAGTGGCCTTCATGACTGGGCTTCATGTGTTCAAAAGCAGGTGGGCTGGGACTTCCCCAGGGACTGACCGGGTCTGCCACACTCCTTTATCAGTACAGATCGAAACTGCCAGCTTCCTTCCCACTCCGGAGGGCAGCCATGTGGGCCTCAGGCAGGTGCCTTGGAGTGTTCCTTAGTAATCTGGCAAAGAGTGTGGGTTGATCCCTTCCTGGGATCTGGGTGGGCTGTGATATTCCAGATACCAACCGAGTCAACAGCTGGGCTAGGCAGCACCTGGTGGAAAAATCAGTGGGAGTCAGGAATACCAGGAAGAGGGTGGATCAAATGTGGGTTAGAGTTTGTCTGCCAATCATCATATACTCTCCTGGCCTCTAGGAGAAGTGGGCAGGGCTCTGGTCGTCTGGCTGGTCCTCTTAGGGAGGCAGAAAAAACATAAGACATCACAGTTGTAGGGGCCTGAGTTAGTTGGGTACGTTTTTGTCCTGGTCTTTGTTGAACTCTTAGTACGAGCCAGGTCCACAGCTAAGATCTTTGCAAAATTTTTTCTCCCACAGTAATAAGTAGTTGTTTTCTCTTTTATAGGTGAGGAAACCAGAGGCTCGGAAAGACTGAGTAATATGACCGTGGACTTACTGCTAGGAAGGAGTCAGGTTGGTTCTTAAAATGTAACTCAAAACCCATGTACCTGAGGGCCCTTTGTTCCCTGGTCATGTCACTTGGCCTCTCCGAGCCTCAGTTTCCCCACTTGGAAAATGAGGTTGTAAGGATTGTATGAAATGCTAGCTGTATAGCACCTAGCCCTGCTTAGAGTTCATTCGTTCTGCGGAGCATCATTGAGAACTACTTGCTTACAGAATTTTCCTCAGAGGGCTTACAGTCTGGTGAGGAGAGAATAACAAGTATTAAGTGCAAAAATTGGGATACTACGAGAAGGTTCTCATGACCTCAGGGTAGGGAGAAATTAAGGAAAAGTTGATAAACTCACTTCCGTTTATAGAAACTTTGTTTGCCTAAAGATACCATGAAGAAGGGTGCCTGGGTGGCTCAGCTGGTTAAGCATCTGCATTTGGCTCAGGTCATGATTGCAGGGTCCTGGGATCGAGCCCCCGCATTGGGCTCCCCACTCAGCGGGGAGCCTACTTGTTCCTCTGCCCCTCCCCCTGTTCATGCTTTCTCACTCTCAAATAAATAAAATTCTTAAATAAAAAATAAAGATACCACAAAGAGAGTAGTGATGTAAACCCAGGGTAGGAAAGAACATTTGCAACACACTTAACACAAGACTGCATCCAGAGAACATGACTATGATAAAGACAAAGCAGATAACACAATAGAGAAAAAGACCTGTAAAGCAGCCATGAGAGGAATGTCCAAATGGTGAATAAGCTTGTGAAAAAGTGCTCAGGCACAGTAGTAGTCTGAAATGCAAATGAGATGCCATTATACACTCACTGGCAAAAATTCTAAAGTCAAACAATACCAAGTGCTGATGGAATGGAGCAAGAGTGTCTGACATCCATCTGGTGGGAGTAGAAATTGATCTGAACTTTTGGGGAAAACAGGCATTTTCTAGTGAAGCTGAAGATAGGACCCATCCTGTGACCTGGCAATTCTACTCCTGGAGCTGTTTCAAAGGACATTCTGCATACCTGCACCTAAATTCGTGTTCACAGCGACTTTGTTTATAACAGCCCCCAACTGGACCGACTCTAATGGCTGTCCATACCAGTGACAACGAACAAATGACAGGTGAATTTCAATGCTGAGCCAACAAAAAAACGTCAAATTGTGTGATTCCATTCACATAAAGTTAAGTGGATTCTTGCTCAGTAATCTCTATATAGATGGTAAAACTAGAAAAAGAAAATCCTTATTGCAAAAATCAATAGTAGAAAGAAGTGGTATTAGTTACCTTCGCGGGAAGGAGGCAAGTGTGAGGAATGGGGAGGCTTGGGGTGAGGGTGGCAGTTTCCATGTCTTTATCTGTGTGGTGGTAATACAGGCATTGACTATGTGTTAACTGAATATATGTTCTGTGTGCTTTTCTGTATACTAGCTACATCTCAGAATAGTAGAAGACTATAAGGAAACCAAAAGTAAAGCCCCAGGAATAGAGCAATTATGTGATTAGTTGGAAATCATGAGGGTTCAGTTCAGATCTGGGTCTGGAAAGTGAGCAGCCACCCTGGAAGGGTGCCAAGTGGCCAGAGTAAGGTTCAGCTTGTGTTACTTAGTGGGAGGGTGCCAGCCTGACTCCCAGACTGAGCTGGGAATTCAGGCTGTCTGTCCCTAGAGTTTCAGGCTATGTTTCTGATACTCTCCCAGATGGGTCCAGGGTCACCTCAGAGTCCCCTCAGCCTTGACCCTTTGTGTTGTGACACTGTCATACAGGCCTGGTGTGCTTAGGCAGGAGCTTGGCAGGGCCATGGTCTTCCCCTACCTCAGTCCTGATACTGCCAGATTGTTGCTGATGCTCTGGGAGGTGATGGAGGCTCCCTCCTCCTCCACAACACCCTTCTGATGGCTCCTGCCCATGCTGGTTGTCAGGTTTTGACTCTCATGGTTCTGGCATGAACCACCCAGCAGAAGCCGTGGGACGTGCTGCCTGTTCTGCTTCCTCCCTGTGGGCTCTTCTCTGCCTCGCCCACAGGCTTTGTCCCTGAAGGGGCTAGAGCCTGCTTTCTTACCTCTCGCTTGGGGCTCAGCAGTGTCTGTGACACGTTAAGTTGAAACCCCTTATCTTGGCCCCTTAATGCATCCCACACAAGTTCCTGGTTCAGTCCTAGAACAGCAGGAGACAGGGCATCTAGAATGTACCTTGTGACAACGTGGCTTCAGAGATCCAGTCCCAACGTAACCTCCAGGACAAAGGACCAAGACCTAGAATATCGGAGAAAGCAGACCTGAGACCAGCAGAATGTTAGTAGGAGGTTATTTAAATGTCAGCCCACGGGGTGGTACAGTTGGTTAAGTGTCTGACTCTTGGTTTTGGCTCAGGTTGTGATCTCGGGGTCATGAGATCAAGCCCCACGTTGTGCCCCATGTCTCACCCTGCACTTAGCACAGAGTCGGCTTAAGACTCTCTCCCCCTCTCTCTGCCCCCCAACTCCAAATAAATAAATCTAAAAAAAAAAAAAAAAAAAAAAAGTCAGCCCTCCTTCCCTCTAGTAAAACAGCTTCTGCTGAGCAGTTATGAGGATGAGTGTGTGTGGAGGCCCTGGTTCAAGGCCTGGCATGTTATCAGAAGTCCAGTAATTGTCGATTTTCCTTCCCAGTCCCCCTTGGCCCACCAAGACACCACTCCTAGTGTGTGACCTTAGACAAGTGACCTGACCTGATTAACTTCCTTCACCTGAAAAACGAAATTGAGGCTTACTCCCTGAGAGTGCTTGTGATAGACCCATGTGAAAGGTCTTTGGAGGTCATTGGGTGTGGTACAACCTGCGGTATTCTCCTGCACCAGTGAGAAGTAGTGACAGGTGGGGGGGGGGGGGGCAGCTGAGCTAGGGACCCATTGGCCCTTGCTGAATCAGAGACCACGCCTTGGCTACTTTTCCAGGGAGCTGTTGGAGATTAAGTGTGGCCATGGCTGAGCTCCAAGTAATGGCAACGCAGGCCTGGGAGAGCCCCAGGAGGCTGCCTCTCCCTCCTCTGCCCCGTGTATCATAGTGGTCCTGAGCTTCTTACTCTACCCCCTCCCAGGTTCTCTAAGGTTGGGTTTCTGCCTGGCCTTGGCCTCTTCATTAAGCCAAGCTTGAGCCAGCTCTCCCACAAACTGGGGTCTGTCCCTTTAAGGCAGACACCTGAGCCTGCAACTTGTGACTCTATCTTGGAATCTCAGATTGGTTTTCACAGCTGGGCTGAGGGGGTGGGGAGCAGCTGGGCCAGGTCTCCCAAAGAGGAAATCACTGCCCTTCCTGGTCCTGGGATTCCGAGAGGCCCAGAATTATGCCTGCTTAGAATATTCATCATTGTAATAGCTACCAACGTTTGCCAGATATTGTAAACCACTACCTCTTCCAAGCCCCAAGCGGGATCCTTGGAGGCCTTAAGTACTGACAAGGCCTCAGTGTCCCAGGGCAGAAAAGTCCCACCTCCCCTCAGCAACATGTGATTAAAAGTACAAGCTACAATGAACCCGAAAACAAGAAGTCCACCAAGATTGAGACTCTTCTCGTGTTAGCTACTTCAGTGCTGTTTATTAAACCTGTTTTTCTGAAAAACACATTGTGCCTATTTTGCTGCTACCTCCAGCATGCACAGTTCACCTCTGGGTAGCCCAGTGCTGGAATAACCTTAGCAGGTAAGAGTTGTCACCTCCCTCACCACAGTGAGACCTTGGGAGGCCAAGGGACCTGTCTTAAGTCACCAGTCAGGGAATGGCAGAGCTGCTGTGACACACACCCTTCTCTCTGGCCATCCTCAAACTTTGGGCTCAGTCTGGTTTGAGAGCACAGACTTGAATTTGCTTGGGCTCAAAAGCCAGTGTCATTTACTATTCACTAGCTGGTGTCTTTGGGCAATTCAGTTCTCCCCTCTGCCTCCTGTTTCTTCATAAAGTAGAAACATTACTCATTTCCATTTCTGGCCAAGAGGGTCACACAGCGCCCGGCTCAGCACATCAGTCTCCTCTCCTGCTGTTTTTAGAGGACCAGACCTTCTCTAAGCACTTTACCTGTTGAGTCCTCACACGACCCATTTTACAGAGAGGAAAACTGAGGCTGCGAGCGGTTAAGTATTTCTTCTAGGTTCCACGGCCAGGAATGGTGGCAACAGTAACGGCTCCCTGATAGTTGTATTTCATACTCGTCGGCCTCCTGAACTGAGTGGTGGGCCCTGGCCAGGGACTCACCGAGCCGGTACGTGAGCCGGTACGTCCCGGAAGGCAGGCAGGCCTGCTGGCCCCCCGCTGCCCCAGGCGCGAGGAAGTCGGCCTCGCACACCGCCCAGGCTCCGCAATCCTCCGGCTGCTGCCGCGGGGGCGCGGGGCGGGGCGGGCGGGGCCTCGAGCCGGTAAAAGCGGAGCTCGCGCCGGCCCAGCACTGCCGGCCATGGCGCCTCCGAGCCTTCCGCGGGCGCTGGGCCTGGGCCTGCTCGCCCTCTGCCTCCTGGCGCTGCTCCGCGACGCCCGCGCCCGCCCCGGGAACCACTTGGTCGGAGGACGCGTGGACCTGTCGCCCAGCGACCCGCAGGTGCAGAAGGCAGCGCAGGCGGCCGTGGCCAGCTACAACATGGGCAGCAACAGCCTCTACTATTTCCGAGACACCAACATCCTCAAGGCGCAGAGCCAGGTGTGCAGGGGGGAGGAGGGGGGGCGTGGGACAGGGGCGAGGGGTGGGGTGGTGGGGCGCCGGCTAGGGCAAGACCAGTGCGGCATTCGCAGGTGACCAGGTTAAAGGGATGCCACGAGAGTATTCAGGACACTTTAATACAATGTATTTTTTTAGTTCAATTAATGCCACAAATTTATGAACAACACATCGATATTTCAATAGGATCTAGCCCTGACTTACACAGCGGCTCGCTAGCCTCAAGGTGCTCCTGCTCTGAGGGGTGGATTGGGGAGACGGGAGTGAGGGAGATAGGGCAGTGGGCTTCAGGATGCCTGCACCCCTGGGTCTCAGCTTCCTGCGTGGCCCAGGCCTCTGCTTGTCTTCCCAGGAATCCCCACCAGAACTTCCCCATCCAGGGTCTGAATCCCGAGGCCCAGGCCAGTGTGCTGAATGTGGAGAGAGGTGAGAGGTCCGGGTCAAGGGCATCCAGAATCCCTGACCTGCTCCTGTCCTCCATCCCCAGCTGGTGGCTGGCGTCAAGTACTACCTGACTGTTGAGTTGGGGAGTACAGCCTGTCGGAAGAACATGGCCACTGGAGACCGCATAGATGTCACTACCTGCCCCCTGGCCACAGGAGTACAGGAGGAGGTAATAGTTCTGCACCCCACTTTCCAGCAAACAAGACCCTAGGTTGTCCAGCCTGAACTGGTCTGTCTGGCCAGGCTGAACCTGGTGGAACCTGTCCCTGCCTTCTGGATGACTCAACCTCCAGGCCAGGGTGCGGTGCAGAGAGAAAGAGATTGGGGCTTGTCTCACTGGACTGGGCTAGAAAGATCTGGGATCTAGGAGCAGCCCGGGATGGCTCAGCGGTTTTGTGCCGCCTTCACTCCAGGGCATGATTCTGGTTCTGGAGACCCGAGATTGAATCCCACGTTGGGCTCCCCGCATGGAGCCTGCTTCTCCCTTTGCCTGTGTCTCTGCGCCTCTCTCTCTCTCATGAATTAAAAAAAAAAAAAATCTAAAAAAAAAAAAAAAAGATCTGGGATGTAGTCCTGGCCATTTGGCTCCTTGTCCCTTTGGGCCAATAGTGACTGTTCCTCTCACACCCCAGAGGAGAGTGTCACAGGCTGAGGGTGGCAGTTGCGAGGAGTCATGCCTTGGGCCCAGACTTACCCATCCTCTCCTTGCTCTCCCTGCAGAAGCTGCGCTGTGACTTCGAGATCCTGGTGATCCCCTGGGAGAATTCCTCCCGACTTCTAAAGCATAACTGCGTGACCATATAGTAGACCCCTTTGGATTTGGGAAAAACAGGTGCATCCTGGGAAGGCACTTCAGGCCTATGGGCATATCTGTCACAATAAATTGCTAGCACTGCTTCTCGCATTGGACTCTCCTGAGTGCTTCACTCCTCCCCATGACCCCCCTCTCCTGTCTCCTGTGCCTCCTCTGGCAGCGCCCCCTCCCCATTCGAAAGAGAGTCCATACCACCCCCAGTTGAGCTTCTATTGTCTTAACCCATACAGTGCTGGAGGTTTCAGTTCCCAAATATGGAGTCTTCCAAACACCCTAGCATCATAGACACAGAGGACCTAACCTCCAAGGACTCTGAATATTCTGAGTTAAGGGGTAGGAGACAAAGCCACAGGAGAGGGATGATGCCTCAAGACCAAACCAGGGTGGGGGGTTGGGGGTTGGGGGGGTGGGAGGGGGCTGGGCAGCCAGGGTGGCTCAGCGGTTTAGCGCAGCCTTCAGCCCAGGGCCTGATCCTGGAGACCCAGTATCGAGTCCCGCGTCAGGCTCCCTGCATGGAGCCTGCTTCTCCCTCTGCCTGTGTCTCTGCCTCTCTGTGTGTGTGTGTGTGTCTCTCATGAATAAATAAATAAAATCTTAAAAAAAAAAAAAAAACGGGGGCAGAAGTTGGTGACTACTCTGAGGAGGGCCTGAGCTCTGCTCTAGCTCATCTGCTAGGACTCAGGGTCGCACAGGCTGAATTCGGCCATCCAGGCCCCAGGACGCCGAGCTCCCAACCTGAGAGGTTCCTCTACTGTCCAGGGGCCAGCAATGGCAGAGCCCCACAGACCAAGAGGCCGCGAAGGCTGCGACAGTGGCTTTCAATACAGGCTGCGGGCCATATGCCAGAGGGACTCCCCAGTGCTTTGCCCCAGCCAAGACCCCTGGAAGGGGCTGGACAGGAAGCCCAAAGGGGACCAAGGTCAAATCTGCCCACAGGCGATGAGGGGACAGATGCAATGTGATGTCATTGAAAGAAAATAGAACTGCAACATTTTTTGCACAACTGAATTTATGGCTGCAAATCATTCTCACTACACACACACACACACACACACACACAGAAACCACAGTACACCCTTGGATCCTCCCAAAGTACACATGTCCAGGAAATCACAGGCACACACAGCCTAGCAACCCAGAAACACACACACACAGAAGCAACACCCTCCACCCCAACCAACCTGGAGATGTATACAGACCTCCACACACACAGCCCCAGAGATCCACATGCCCCACCCAGAGCTGTGCCTCAGGTGCACAAACACACACCCACACCTGGAAAAGGCAAGTCAGTAGTTGGATCCCTTGGGAGCAGTAGGTGTGGGCCCCACCAGGCCCAGGCAGCAGAACTGCTGTGGCTGTGGGTGTGGAGAATGCTCCCTGCCTCTGTCTTCTGCTGCTCCAGGCAAGGCCTCACATCTGCCACTGTGCCTGCCTTCGGTTCCCTGCCCAGCGCTGGGACCTCCGGAGGAACGGCGCCAGATCCCAGGCCCTGCCTTCTGTTCTCAGAGGCCATCCTGGCACAGAGTTGGGGAAGTGGAGAACAGAGGCGACTTGCACGAGGAAGTCTGAGGAGCCGAGGGGCTGAGTCTGACAGAAGCTAGGGATTCAGGGGAAAACCTCAGCTCCGCTTCGCCCCTGCCTGTCAGATGTGGCAGCTCAGTCAGCCCAGGGGCCCTGGAATGTGGCCACTGCTTGGAAGCCCCCTCACCCCCACCACAAGCCACCCAGCAGGAGCCTCCAGTGTGGAGCTGGCCCTAGGAAGTGACAGGAAATGCTTGTTGAATGAATGTGTGAGGTGGTGGGTGAGGCGAGGCTTGCAGATATCTGCCAGGTGGCCTCTCCACCCCCGGAGTCTGTGCCCACATCCCAGAAACCATTTCCTCTGCAGTCTCTCCCCGGGTCCTGGGCCAGGCGGTAATCTCAGCCAGGCCTGAGAGGGAGGTGCTGCTCTTGTCCTGGGGCCTGGAGTCTTCACCACTGTCTGGTCCAGCCTGGAGGTAGGGGGAACCTGGCACAACTGTTGCCCCTCAGGCCCCTACTCTGGAGTCCTGCTCCTGACCCCCTCCAGCCTGTACTGTACCCGGGCTTCACTCTGCGAGAGATGAGGTGGCCACTAAAGATAGTTTAACCCTCCACTCCGGTTGGGAAGCCCCCAGGGCCAGGGCTGGGCTCGAGCCTGACTCAGCGCTAGTTCTCTAGCACCCTGCATGGGCTCAGAGCCTCACCTCCAGCCCTAGCCATGGGGACAGGGGCTCTGGGCAGACTAAAAGTAAGGGGGACTCATCTAAACCCCAGACCAGGCAGGGTGGGGAGCAACCATTAGGCTCATTCCCTGCTGTCCTCTAATAGAGGCTCATCCATTTCCCCCCAGTGCGCAAGCGCACGCACACACACACACACACACACACAGTGAAGTTTCCAGCCCCACACGCAATCCCACCACCAGCCTGAGACCAGGAGGACTTGAGCAGCCTCCACCCCTACTTCCTCTCACTGAGGTTCTTTAGCCTGATCCCAGGCAAGGCAGGGTATGGTAATGACCTCTGACCTCTGAGTGCATGCCATCCTCACTGAGTTGGCATTCTTGTACTGGATTCTGAGGATCTTAGTAGGCCCAAGTTCTGGGGCTATGAGCCCCTATTTCTAGAGCCTACTGGTCCTCTAGGCTCTGACAACCAGGGGCTGTTCTAGCTGGTTATTTTTCTCCCAACTCCTGGGCCAGATGGGCCTTCCTCCCCAAAGCAAGGTGACTGCCCACTCACCCCTCCAGCACTGAGCCTGGCCCCTTTTCGGAGTCACCTCTCTGGCTGCTGCTAATGCACGGCTGAGCTAGAATGCAGGCCCTGGAGGGGACTAAGAAGACCGCCTTTCACACACAGCACACTCAATATGTGTACACACACAACACATGTGCACGTGTAGACACGTGTATACACACATACACACATACCACCAGTGCACACACATCCATGTGCACAGTTCCGCTGCCCTGAGCCTTGGTTTCGCCAGGGAGGACACAGAGCCACTTGGGGTTTTAAAATTCTGTTAGGGCCCAGCCCTGCAGGCCAGAGATCATTCCAGCAGATCAGGGGACTTTGTCCTGACCTTCACCCCCCTACCTCACCCCCACCACCCCGTAGGCAGCTTGCCAGAGGCTGAAATCTGCATCCCAGGACTGTCTCCATCCAGGGGTCACTTCCTGAAGTCTTCTTCTCCAGCCTGGGGGTAGGAAGGGAGGGTGACTGAGCTGGCACTGGCCTCTGCCTTCCCCCACACATGCCCATGTGACTGTTTGGGGCACTCTGGGCACAAGCCTCCCGCGCCTGGCCCTCTGGGGTCCCCCCACTCTGGCCCCTCTCCTCTGGAGCTGCCTGGCTCACCTCAAATGCAGTGTCCACAATCTCATCAATAACAGATCCCTGCGAGCGGAATTTCTGTTGATGATGCTCTACCCCCTCCACCAGCTGCAGGAAGTGGAATAGGAGCTCCTGCTGCCTGAGGGGCAGAGTGGGGCAGAGGGGAGCCTGAGCTGACCTGCCTACCAGGGTCTTCTGGGCTGCCAGAGCCCCCCAGACAGCTCTTCTTGCTTGTCTCCCACCAGCCTCCCATTGCAACTTTCCCAAGCGGGAATTTTCATGGTGTATCTCTCTCCTTTTTCACAACAAAAAGCCCCAATTTGTGTCTGTGCCACACAGGTTTTTTTTTTTTTTAAGATTTTATTTATTTGAGAGAGAGTGAGCATGAGCAGGGGGAGGGGCAGAGGGAGAAGCAGACTCCCCACTGAGCAGGGAACCCAATGATGTGAGGCTCCATCCCAGGACCTCAGGATCATGACCTGCGCCAAAGGCAGACGCCTAACTAACTGAGCCACTCAGGTGCCCCACCACACAGGGTTCTAACTGCTGTTTCCCCTCCCAGTTATCCATCACTTAGTAGGGTTATCCAGTTATCCACCCACCCATGTGTTTGCCCTTCTAACTACCCACACCTCTCTATTTCACCCACTCACCCACCTTCATCCTCCTACCTCCCTAAGCCATCTACTCACTCATCAAACCACCACATCCCCCCATTGACCTGCTCTTCCCTGGACGTACCCACCTACTCCCTCATCAGGTTGTGCAGTCATCCACTTAACCATGCCTCTCCCCAACTATTCACCCAGCCAACTACCCCTCTCTTAACTCCCTCATCACCTGCCTGTTTTATATCCATCCATCCATCAAATGACACTGAAATCAATGAACACTGACAGGAGCTCCAAGGACACAAATTAATGGGAAACAATACTTGTCCTTAAGGAACTCAGTCTATGGCAGGGCCAGGAAAGTGAACCAAGAGTGTTTATGCTTGTGATAAGTATAAACAGAGTGCTGGGGGTCCCTGAGGAGGAGAACCTCATTCAGTACTGGGGATCAGAAAAGACTTCCAGAGGAACTGCCATGGACTTGAGTTTGAAAGACATGTGAGGCTTTGCCAAACTTAGGTAAGGTGTCTGGTCTGCTTACTCTAGAGAAACTGAAGTATACTGGAGGCCAGGGCAGGCCTCAGGGAAGAAGGCTGTAGAGACTGGGTGAATTGGAGATGGAAACACCCAGAAAAGGTCAACACAAAGTGCCAAGACCTTATCAAAGGAGCCAAGAGCCTTGTAGGGTTTCAAAGTCTGATGCAAAGGAAAAGCCTAAACTGCTTTTAACAAAGACCACTTTCTAAATAAATAAAAAGAAAGGAAAGATTAAAACAAACAACAAGGGATCCCTGGGTGGCGCAGCGGTTTGGCGCCTGCCTTTGGCCCAGGGCACGATCCTGGAGACCCGGGATCGAATCCCATGTCGGGCTCCCGGTGCATGGAGCCTGCTTCTCCCTCTGCCTATGTCTCTGCCTCTCTCTCTCTCTCTCTCTCTCTCTCTGTATGACTATCATAAATAAAAAATAATAAAAATAAAACAAACAACAACAACCAACCAACAGACAAAACCAGAGGGCACCCTTTGTGGAGGTGGACCAGGTGGAAGAGTCTGGAGGCCAGGAAACCCCCAAGAAAATGTTACAGAAGTGCCAAGTGTTCACTAGGCCAGTGGCCAAGTTGCTAGAACCTGGAAGGGGGCGGGAAGGCCAGGAAGTGAGGCAAGTAGGATTGGAACTCGGGTCTCCCAATTGGTGGTTGCTTGAGCCCAGCATTGGCACCCAGAGAACATTCCAGGCAGAGACAACAGTGTGGACAACAGTTCTCCATCAGAGGTGGAGAAGGATGGACTGCCCTTGGGAAACAGTGTGGGGACAGCAGGAAGTAGTAGCCAAGGAAACAAGGGAGGTTGGCAAAGGCTGGGTCACAGAGGGCCTTTGAGGCTTGAGTGAGGATAGCAGGTGAGAAGGAGCTGGAGGCTACCAATAGTTGGGCTGTCCTGTCTGATGGTTTAGAGCCAGTATGGATGAAGTGCAGTGGGACCCAGCTTTCAGAAGGAAGGTTCTCTGCAGACCTAGGCCTGAGAGCCAGAAAGCATGAGTCTATGCCAAGGTCCCCTCGCCATGAGCACAGCCACGAGTCCCCAGCTGCCCAACTGATTTGACAGGAATGGGTGCTGACCATCTGCCTCCCAGGCCTTTACCCAAGCTACTCCTTGACGTGCCTCCTTCACCTCTCCACCTAGCCAAAGTCCACCACCCTCACGGCCCTGCACAGGTCATTGGCAACAGGGCTCTTGTGGGCAGGGGCTAGTCTGTGTCTGGGAGTCCTTGCAGGGCCTGACCCAGAGCAAGGGGCAGGGATGTTTCTCGAGTAAACAGATGAGCAGAATCACTGTATACCCAGGCCCTCCCTGCTGCCATCCCTTTGCCCTTGGCCTCCGAGGGGCTCTCATGGCCCTGCTGGCACTGCTGGTGGGATTCTCTTGGTGGCAGAAGATAGCGCAAGGTGAGCAGCAGCCCCTTACGGTTTCCACATTCCACTTATAGGCTCTACATGGGCCTTGGCGTTCCACCTCCCCTTCCAGAAAGGTGGGCAATGTCTCTCGCCCTGCCAGCCCATGGGTCAGACCCCAGACCTCTCCCCTCAGACACCGGGCCTCCCCTCTCTTTGCATCTCCTTACTTCTCAGTCATGGTCCCCAATTTTTTCTCAATGAGCTGCTTCTGTTTGGTGTGTTCACTCACTACCTCTTCAGGTTCTGGGTGTAAAAAAGGAGGAAAGTCAAGAAGATGCCTGGATTGAGAGGAGGTGGAAGAAATCCAATGTGTCACAGAGGTATTCAGAGGGGGTTAAAAGAGTTTTTGTCCACAATGCCCTCAGAGAGGTGGCTTCTCTGGATGTGGAGTGCGCATCAGATTTGTTTGTTCCTTTGTCTCTCCCTCTGGTAAAAGTCCCCTACTTTTCCTGAGGAACTACTCCTGTGCCTTTTGGGTCCACCTTGTCTCCCACATCTAAGGACATGTGACTCAGGCCTGGCCAATCAGAACAGCCTATTCTTTCCACCAGAGTGATTGGCTCCAAGATAGTCAGGTGACCAAAGTAAAGAAGACTCATTTCTGGGACTTTGCTCTAAATACTGGAAGAAGAGGAAGTCTCTGCTTGGCATGATAGGGATGGCTAACCTGTGAAGATTTGGGACTAGAGTGGCAGGTGGCCGAGTTCCCCCGACAAGGGAAGGGCCACCATAAACACAAAGCCACGCAGAGGACTACAGAGCAGAGAGATGGAAAGAGACCGAATCCTGGATCCAGCCATTCCTGAAAACCCACACATCCTCAATTTGCTAAGTAATCTGTGCCAATTAATTCCTCTTTTTGCTTAAGCTTTTTTGCTTAAGCTATGTGTCTATCCCTGATGGAAGGAGTGACCCAGTGACCCCTTGAGACCCAATGACCCCTTGAGACCCTTGAGACCCTCTGGTGTTGATGAGCCTAAGAGTGGGATCCTTGGAATTCAGATTCTAAGGTTATGAAGATCTTTAAGCAGGAAGCAAATCAACTATCTCAAAATCAATTCACTCAGAAAGTCAGGTTTGTAAAAATGAACATGTGCAGGAAACTTTGATTTTTGACTCTCAATCCACTCTGAGTGACTCTGGACAAGTGTGTGTAACACTGTGACAAAACCCTCAAAGGCAGCTGGAACTATCCCATGTAAAACCAAGTGCCATATCCTTTATAAATTATTAGAAGAGATGAATATTCGGTGAATGAATCATCGTTTGGTCAATTAGTCATTTCACAAATGGGGCTTTCAAGAATTGACAATCAGTCAAAAGGCAATTTGGACCAAAGTTCTAGGCTCTGAAAGTCTTCCTGAGTCTCCGATTCTCAAACTCTGCCACTGAACCTGGAATTCCGTGTCTGACAGTGGAAGGAGGGCCAGCACCTGATTTGCTGAGTTCTGTCAGTGAGTCATCCAGCAGCTTCTCGTGGATCCGGGCAGCCCTCTGGGAAGAAGAGGCCTTTGTCCTGCCAGAGTCCCCTTCCTGTCTGCCCTTTCCTGGAGCCCCCTCCTCCCTTCCTCCCAGCCCCTGTGCCCGCCCTTTCATGTTTCCCCCAACTGGTCCCCCTGCCCCACGCCCCTCAGTACCTCCTGCTTTACTTTCTCAAGGCCTTTGAGCAGAGCCATCTGGAAGTTATCCACCAGGACAGCAATCACCAGGCTGGGGATAGTGAGAGTGGACAGTGGGGTACTCCCGAGGAGGAGGCTGTAGGAGAGGCCCCGCACCCTTCTCTGGGCTCATTGTGGCATGGCCAAGGGGAGAAGACTGGGGAGGGGTGCCTCAAGGTTAGGTGGGGGTGGGGGTGAAGCCAGGGAGCAAAGTAGGGGTGGGGTCCTCACTTGAGGAAGATGAAGTATTGGATGATGATGTAAATCATGAGAATGGGGATGATGTGCCAGGCACCTGGGAGAGAGGGTGTCGTTTGAGCTGTGAGTTCTTCACCTGCCCTCGTCACACCCCTGCCAGCGCACATCAGATGTCCCACTTTGCAGATGGGGTAACCAATCCACCGGGGTCTGCCCACCCCACCAAGCCCCTGCCCTCCACCCAGCCTGGGGCCTGTCCCACCCTGGGCCCGGCTGTCCAGGTAGATGCTGGACCAGTCATCCAGGGTGAGCAAGGTGAAAAGGGTGAAGATGGTGGTGAAGATGCTCTGGAAGCGCTTCGGGTCAGATAGACGGAACAAAGCCCGGAGCACCACAGAAAAGAGGACTGGCTGTTGAGGGTCAAACCAGGTTCACAGAGTCCCATTCCTCCCATCGCAGCACCTTGGGCTCCCACCCAACCCCCGTCCTCCCCCCCTCCCCCGCCACAGCACAGGATACAGAGGCAGGTAAACATGAGGATGAGGATGGCGGTGATGGACGGCAAGGACCGTGCCAGGGTCCCAGTCACTTCCTGGAGGCTGGTCAAGATGCTGTGGGCAGAAGTTGAGAGGGAGGCTGAATGAATGAGAGGGGTTGGTGGGGGATCTGTGCTGGCAGCTACAGAAGGTCCCTGCTTTGCCAGTGGTTTGGGAGAGTCCAGCACTCTCTGGAAGTGATTGATCCTAGCAGGTGGCAGGAGGCTTATCAGAAGTGGGCTGGAGTCCACAGCGTCCTGGCTCCCGTCTCCCCTGAACAGGTCCCAGTAGGTTCCTAGAAGCCCAGGCCTGCATACTCTGTCCTGTGGAATCCCCACCCCAGAGTGGACAGCTGTGCCCCCCTGACCTGAGCCTCCGCAGGACCCGGATGGCCCTCAGGGCCCGCAAGCTCTTGAACACCTTGAAGATCCGGAAGACACTTTGGTGGTAGACGAAAGTGAAGGAGTTGAACTGTAAGAGCAGGAAATCCAGCATAGCCATGATCATGATGAAGAAGTCTGAGGGCACAGTGGGGCTGGGCGTCAGGGTCCTGCACAGGCCCTCACTCAGACCTGTGGTCCTCTGACACCACCACTGCCTGCCAGTCCCCTTCTGTCCTCAGCCCCCTATAGCAGTCCAGTGGCTCACTGCCCCCACCCCCAGATACACACACCCAGATTGTTCCAGGAGTCAGAAAAATACTTGAGGCCCAGAGCAATGATCTTGAGTACAGCTTCTACCACGTAGATGCAGAGGAAAATAGAGTCGAAGGCCATGAAGTACCACTCTGTGGAGACAGAAGGGGTTCCCTGGGGGCCATCCCCAGCAACCCTGGCCCTTCTCTCCCCCTTCCCTCTGGACCTCACACACAGTCCCTTTCAGGGAGGACCTGGCTCTGCCCTGAGGACTGTACATCTTAATTGCTCTGCACCTCAGTTTTCTTGTCTGCAAAACAATGATAATACTATCACTTGGCCTGACCCCCTGAACTCAGGACTGACCCCCTGAACTCAGGAAACTCCTAGCGGCTTCTGCCTAACAGTCAATCTTACATTTTAGAAATGAGAGAAGAACCCGCAGGAAAAGAAAAAGAATCGGTGGAGGAAGACAGCCTTCAGAGTCAGAGTGCCTCAGCCTCTGTAATGTTAAAACCGCTCTCTGGGACACTTGGGTGGCTTAGTGGTTAAGCCAGTCTGCCTTTGGCTCAGGTGTGATCCTGGAGTCCCAGGATTGAGTTCCACATCGGGCTCCCTGCATGGAGCCTGCTTCTCCCTCCGCCTGTGTCTCTGCCTCTCTCTCTGTCTCTGTTTCTCCTGAATAAATAAAGTATTTAAAAAAAAAAAAAAAACCCTCTCAGTATTCATCCCAAGCCCTAGGAGAAGGAGCCTGCTTTCCCTTGCTAGGGGAGTCACAGCATTAGAAATTATTCCCGTTGATCTACTTATTTCTACAAATAAAGATGACCTGGTGAAGCAGCTCCACCTGGGGTAGGCTGTCTAGGCTGTCTAGACCTCACCAAGCAGCAGACCCACTTTGGTCCCATAAGAATACCAGTCTGCCTGATGGTGTTTTCAGAAACATCGGATTCACTGAACAGGGTAAGAGTAAGAATGCACCAATCGCACTCTCTGCTTAGTTTATTTCCGCTGTGGTAGGCCTTTCTTCCACCCTGCTGCCGAGGGCCTCAGAGGCCACCTTGCCTGGTTTTCCACCCTCACCTTCACCGCCTCTTGCTCAGAGTCTCCTGGCTCTTCTAGGCCACCTGGGTTCCCTCCTACTGCCCCACAAGGCTGCGTGTTTGGGGTTGATGCACCACCTGGTGGGTGTATCACAAACAGCACATCGTTCCATTCAGCGGGCCTGTCTGGCGGGCTAGTTGACCTCAGCAAGATCTCTGAGTCTCATCTTTAATACTGGGCAATGTTGGGGGCACCTGGGCGGCTCAGTGGTTCAGTATCTGCCTTCAGCTCAGATTATGATCCCGGGATCCTGGGATCAATTCCCGCTTCTCCCTCTACCAGTGTCTCTGCCTCTCTCTGTGTGTCTCTCATGAATAAATAAATAAAATCTTAAAAAAAAAAAATACTGGGCAATGTTGTCTATTTCCCAGGGGTAGGGATCAAATGAGCTAAGTTACATAAATCATCCAGTACTGGATCAGGCCCACAGGAGGCTGGAACAAGATCTCTGGCCTCCTCCATGTGAAAGGGGCTCCCCAGCTCTTACCACCCCGGACTTCTACTTCAGCGAAGGTCTGGGCCACAAGCATAATAGTGTTGAGGCAGACAGTGAGGAAGATGAAGGCTTCAAAGGCTAGGGACTCAGTCAGGTTCCTAAGCATTCTCCGGAGGCCCTGAATGAGGTAGCTTAATTTTTCCCACAACCTGTAGAAGAGGTCCACGGTGTGCAGCTTCTTGTGGGACCGCTGAGCTCTGCCAGCTATAAGGGGGACAGAGAGTCAAGTCTGTTTGGGAGGGAACATGGGTATACCAGGCATCCTCCCAGATTAAGTTGGGGTTCCTCTTCATGCCTGCCTGTGTGCCTACCATTTACTCACTGAAGTGCCTCTATGCCAGCTCTGTGCTGATCCTGGGGCCACAGACCTGACTGACCCCTTCCGTGGCGGATGCCAGCCTGTTTGGGATTTGCGGTCTGCTCAAGCAGATTTCAGGCTCATGCTTCTACAGCTTCCGGCCTTTCTTTACTCATGTAGCAATGTGTCCATGGAAAACCCCACTTTCCTCACTACCCTGTCCTCTTGGTGAACGTTCCTTCTTCCTCTGAGATTCTGCTGAACATCTCCTCCTTTTGGCTGCCTTCCCTACTTCCATCCAATTAGGCACCTACCCCTCTCTGCTTGTTTGTGAGACTGTGACCCTGTTTACGGAATGTCTTGGGGCCAAGCTTGGAGGGTTGTGCATTCATAGCCAAGGTTCCTCCCTGCCCTGAAACAAAGGCCTCATTCAGACACTGGCTCCCAATCTCTATCAAGATGTTCACAGTTTAGTGGGGGAAATGTGGACAAATAGAACCGACAGTGGAAATTGTCCTGGTATGGAGGGTGGACTAGGATTTGTTGTTTAAGTGACCACCTCCAGTCTTGGAGCCCCTCGAGGGCAGGATTTGTTTTCTCTGCACTTCCAGGGCCCAGGCGCTCATATTAGACAAGAAGAAATATTTGAGAAGTGAGTGTATATATGCACAGCAGTGACTGGATGAACAAACAGCTGGTCGCCGGAAGAGATGCATCATTTAAGGACCAGGAGATTGGATGATGAACAGTCAGGTGACTGAATAGCCAATGGAATATGCATGCAGGTAAGATTCATGCCTCATGATCTGTGGGAGGTCAGTGCAGGATCCAAGTCAGGACTGGAATCTGGGCCAGGCAGTGGGACTTGGGGATGGGGAGCAGGCAGGAACTTACTTTTGCGCTTCTGAAATTGTTCATCTTCTTCTGTCCAGCTTTCTGAGGAAGTTTTAGAGGAGGAATCCTGAGGGTGGACTTTGTTGGACACTTGGGATCCATGTGAGTGCACTGCACTGCGGGAACGAGTCAGGCTGAAGGCTGAGTGCTGTATCTGGAGCTTGCTAGGCTGGAGGGCTACTGAATGAGAAAGCGAAGAGCCAAGGGAGGCTCTGGCCACAGTCTGAGACTTGTGTGGGCCAAAGCCTTGGGAGCTACCATGAGGGTACTCCCCATAGTGGTAATCACCACGGAGATAATCCTGACGATGCACATTATGGTGGTACTCACCGTGGTGACCATGGTGGTGCTCGCCGTGGTGGCCATGGTGGTGCTTGCCATGGTGGCCATGGTGCTCACTGCGGTGGCTCTGGTGGTACTCATCATAGTAGTGAGGTATGTGATCATGGTAGGATCCCTCATAAGAAGGGTGGGATAAGGTCTCTCCATGATAAAGAGGCCCTCTATGGTGGCGGGCTTCATGATGTCGGTGCCTACCATGGTAATAGGCCTCACTGTCATGGTGAGAGCCACCATATGTATAGGAATCTTTATGGTGGTAAGGCTCACCTTGGGAATGGATCCTGCTGTGGCGGGAAACCTCACCATGGTGGTAAAACCCACCATGGTGGTGGGATCTCCTATGGTGGTGGGGTCCACCATGGTGATAGGACTCATCATATTGGTAAGACCCACTCTGGTGGTAGGGCTCACTGTGGTGGTAAGCCCCACGGTGGTGGTAAGCCCCACTGTCATGGTAGGGCTCACTGTGGTGTTGGGGCCCACCATGGTGGTGGGGCCTATCATGATGTCCTCTGCTAGCATGGTGGTACTCACCATCAAAGTGGCCCTCACCATTGGAATGATGGGAGAGATCAGTGCCATGAGGAGTCAGGGCAAGGGATGTGAAGTGGTGGGTTCCACCATAATGGTGGGCCCCACCATGGTGGTGGGAGCGGTGAGAGCAGAAGGAATGGTGGGAGGAGGCATTGTCATGAAAATCTTGGAATTCACCAACGTGGTGAGACCCACCATGATGATGAGATATGCCATGATGGTGGGACCCACCAGGATGATGGGATGTGCCATGATGGTGGGACCTGCCAGAATGATGGGATGTGCCATGATGATGGGACATGCTGTGATGGTGGGACTCATTAAGATGGTGGGACTCACCAAGGTGATTGGACTCGCGGTGATGGTGGGACCCACCAAGGTGGTGGGACTCGCCATGATGGGGGGACCCACCATGGTGGTGAGACTCGCTGTGATGGGGGGACCCACTGTGGTGATGAGACTCATGATGGTGGTGGACTCCACTATGGCTTGATCTGTGATGTGGGGTTGGTGAGCAAGGGTGAGATAACACATCCAAATTATTGGTGTCTGCCTCCTTTTGAGCCATTTCAGCCAACAAGGGTTGATCCATGACTATACTGGGAACCCTAGAATGAAGAGAGGTCAAGATATGGGCCCAAAAGTCTTCTTCCTGAGTTACATACGCTTCCCACCTAAACTGTGGCACTGGGCTTCTAGAAAATCTTGAGTCTTCTCATGGAATTCTCCCTTTATGATGTCACCAGCAGGCCCCTTCCCAGGTTTAATTCCCAGATGCCTCCTTCTGGGGTGTAGTTCAGAATCAAGGATCATTGTATCTAATCTCTTCATTGTAAAGTGAGGAAACTGAAGTCAAGAAAAGGGAAGGGATTATTTCCCAAGGGTCAGCTGGGAAGATGGCAGAGTAGGAGGACCCTAAGCTCACTTCATCACCCTGATACAACTAGATAACAGTTGCATCTAGTGTGAATAACCCAGAAAACAATGTGAAAACTGGCAGAGCAAACTCACAACTAAAGGTAGAGAAGAGGCCACATCGAAGAAGGTAGGAAGGATGAAGACACGGTTTGGAAGCAAAACAGACCATAGCTGTCCACAGTGGGGAGGAAGCCAGTGGTGTAGAGAAGGGTGAAAAACAGACTTTCACTCCAGGAAGCCCGTGAATAGGGAGGATGAATTCCCATACATTTGCTTTTGAAAGCAAGAGGGGCCAATTTCATGAGTTCTTACAGCCAGCAGGACTTAAAGCCTGGAATTCTAAAAATCAGCAATCTCTACTCCAGTAGGGCCTAGCTGGGCATTAGGAAGTGGAGTCCTGTACTTAAAGAGACAGCACAGCTGTGCAGATAACAGAAGTTTGAAAAATGCCAGGGGCAGATAAGAGGAAGAGTGATTTGCTAATCTCAAAGCATGACCCGGAGAGACAGGGATCATGGGGAGACCCTGCTAGGAACAAAGAAGCTAGCAGGTGCTGTTTCCTTCTCTCCCTCCCCGGCATAAACAACAGACACCTGCAGGAACCAGTGCAGCTAATACTCACTACTTACTACTTAACTTGTTTACAACAAGCCCTGCTCCCTCATGCTTTGGTGGATCTGCCTTTCCCAGTCACACTAGCCTCAGTCCTGTTTCTGCATGCCCCCTCTTCCAGGAGAACAAACCCTGTCAACATCTCATCTTCCTACCTACATGTTTTTGTGAGAACTCAGGTCTGGTGGCAGCAGGGGCAAGTAGACCACTGCACACCTTGTCAAAATGTGCCCCACCACTGCTGGGGACCAAACACTGCCTAAGGTAGGTAAGGAGAGCCTCTGCATAAAACAAGACTGAAGGAAAAAGAGGCCAGGACTCAATGGCAGAGCACACACAACACACATTTACTACCTAAATCTCTGAGCCCTGGGGAGCAGAGGATACTGTACTGGAGGGCACCACAGGACCTTTTCTTCATAAGGCTATTACTGTTAAGAGTAAAAGAAGCAGCTGACTTTCTTAACACAGAGAAACAGACACAGAAAACTAGACAAAATGGAGAGGTAGAGAAATATGTCCCAAATGAAAGAACAGGACCAAACCACAGCAAGAGACCTAAGTGAAATGGATTTAAGCAATATTCCTGTTAGAGAATTTAAAGTAATGATCATAGGGGCATCTTAGTGGCTCAGTTAGTTAGGCATCTGACTTGATTTTGGCTCAGGTCTCAGTCTCAGGGTCATGAGTTTGAGCCCCACTTTGGGCTCCATGCTGTGCATGGAGCCTATTTAAATACAAAAACAAAACACAGACACACACACATGCACACGCACACACAAAATAAGGTAATGATCATAAAGATACTTACTGGATTTGAGGAAAGAGTGGAAGATATCAGTGAGACCCTTAACACAGACATAAAAAAAAAAAAGAACCAATCAGAGACCGAGAACACAATAAATGGAATTAAAAATACATTTGATGGAATAAATGCAGGCTAGGTGAAGCAGAGGAATGAATTATGACCTAGAAGACAAAGTAAAGGAAAGTAACCAAGCTTAGCAAAGGAAAAGAAAGAAAATAATGCAAACTGAGAATAGTCTTAGGGAACTCAATGACTCTAGCATTTGCTTTATAGTGATTTCATAAGAAGAAGAGAGAAAAGCGGGTAGAAAATTTATTTGAAGAGATAATAGCTGAAAATTTTCCTAATCTGGGTAACAAAACAGATATCCAGATCCAGGAAGCACAGAGATTCCGCACCGCCCCCCCTCACAAATTCAACCAAAGCAGGTCCATACAAGGCACACAGTAATTAAAATGGTAAAAGTAGTGATAAAAGTAATTAAAACAACAAGCGAAAAGAAAGGGAAACCCCATCAGGCTATCAATGGATGTTTCAGCAGAAACTTTTCAGGCCAGAAGAAAATGGTGTGATATATTTAAAGTGCTGAAAGGGAAAAATCTGCAGCCAAGAATGCTCTATCCAGCAAAGCTGTCAAACAGAATAGAAGGAAAGATAAAGAGTTTCTCAGACAAAAACTAAAGGAGTTCATGACCATTAAACCAGCCCTAAAAGAAATATTAAAGGGGACTCTTTGAGTGCAAAGGAAAGATCATAGGTGAGAGTAAGAAAAGTAAAAAACACAAAGCAGTAAAAATAAGTATTTCTGTCAAAATCAGTCAAGAGATTCCATTAAAAAAATAAAGAGGGTATGTGTGTGTGGGAAAAATATGACTCCATATACCTAAAATGTGGTGGGTAGAGGAGTAAAGGATGGGTTTAAACTTAAGTGACTATCAACTTAATATGGACTGCTATATACAGAAGATGTTATATACAGAATGGCAACCACAAATCAAAACCCAGTGATAGGCAAAGAGTAAAGGGAAAGGAATCCAAGTATATCATTAAAGAAAGTCAACAAACCATGAAAGAGAGCAAAAGAAAGGATCAGAGAAAACCTATAGAAACGACCATAAAATGAGAACAAAACAGCAATAAATATGTTCCAATCAGTAATTCCCTTGAATATAAATGGATTAAACACTCCAATTAAAAGACAGGGTATGGATGCCTGGGTGGCTCAGCCATTAAGCATCTGCCTTGGGCTCAGGGCGTGATTCCCGGAGTCCTGGGATCGAGTCCTGTGTCAGGTTCCCTGCATGGAGCCGGCTTCTCCCTCTGCCTACGTCTCTGCCTCTCTCTCTGTCTTTCATGAATAAATAAATAACATCTTAAAAAAAAAAAAGACTTAGGGTAACAGAGTGGATAAAAAACAAGACCTATCTGTATACTTCCTACAAGAGACTCATTTCAGACCAAAAGACACTTAAAAATTGAAAGTGAGGAGATGGAGGGGCACCAGGCTGGCTCAGCCAGAAGAGCATGCAACTCTTGATCTTAGAGTTGAATTCAAGCCTTATATTGGGTGTAGAGATTATTTAAAAATAAAATCTTTAAGGGTTCCTGGGTGACTCAGTTGATTAAACATTTGACTCCTGATCTCAGCTCAGGGCTTGGTCTCAGGGTCATGAGTTCAAGCACCATGCTGGGCTCCATGCTGAACTTAGAGACTACTTAAAAAAAAAAGAAATTAAAGGGGCACCTGGGTGGCATAGTGAGTTAAGCCTCCGACCCTTGGTTTCAGCTCAGGTCCTGGTCTCCAGGTCATGGGATTGAGCCCTGAATCAGGGTACATGCTCAGACTGAAGTCTGCTTGGTCTTCTCTCTCTCCTCTCCCTCTGACCCTTTGACCCACATGTGAGTGTGCCCACTCACACATGCTTGTATGCTCTCTCTTTCTCCAAAATCAATCAGTCTTTTAAAAAAAAGATTTATTTATTTATTTATTTGAGAGAGAGAGAGAGAGAGAGAGAGAGCATGAGCTGGGGAGGGGCAGAGGGAGATGGAGAAATAGACTCTTCGCTGAGCATGGAGGCAGACGTGGGGCTGGATCCCAGGACCCTAAGGTCACGACCCCAGCTGAAGGCAGATGCTTAACCAACTGAACCACCCAGGAGCCCCAAATAAATCTTTTTAAATTATTTATTTTAAAGATTGTTTATTTATTTATTCATGAGAGACACACAGAGAGAGAGGCAGAGACATAGGTAAAGGGAGAAGCAGGCTCTGCGGGGAACCCAATGCGGAACTTGATCCCAGGACCCTGAGAACATGACCTGAGCCGAAGGCAGACTCTCAACCACTGAGCTACCTAGGCGTCCCTAAATCTTTTTTTTTTTTTTTCAGATTCTTTACTCATTCGTGAGAGACACACACAGAGAGAGAGAGAGAGAGAGAGGCAGAGACACAGGCAGAGGGAGAAGAAGGCTCCATGCAGAAGCCCGACGTGGGACACGATCCCAGGTCTCCAGGATCACAACGGCGCTGCCTTCAGCCCAGGGTGTGATCCTGGAGTCCCAGGATAGAGTCCCATTGTGAGGCTCCCTGTGTGGAGCCTGCTTATCCCTCTGCCTGTGTCTCTGCCTCTCTTTCTCTCTCTGTCTCTCATGAATAAATAAATAAATAATCTTAAAAAAAAGAATGATGTCGGCTATAGGATTTTTTAAAAATTAAAATAAATAAAATGAAATCTTAAAAAATAAAAGTGAGGGGGTGGTGAAACATCATGTAAATGGATATCAACAGAAAGCTGGGGTAGCAATACTTATATCAGACAAAATAGACTTTAAAACAAAGACTGTGACAGAGACAAAAAAGGACACTATATAATAATAAAGGGGACAATCCAACATGAGGACATAATAATTGTAAATATTTAAGCACCAACATGAGAGCACCTAAATACATAAAACAGTTAATAACAAACATAAAAGAAATAATAGTAATACAATAATAGTAGGGGACCATAACACCATACTTATATCGATGGACAGATCATTCAAACAAAATCAATAAGGAAAGAGTGGCTTTGAATGACACACCGGACCAGACGGGTTTAACAGCCAAATTCAGAACATTTCATCTGAAAACAGCAGAATGCACATTCTTTCCAAATGCACATTCTTCAGAATAGACCACATATTAGGCAACAAAACAACTCTCAATAAATTAAAAAAATTGATATCATATCTTGCATCATTTCTGACTAGAAACTAGAAATCAATGACAAAAAAATCTAGAAAGATTACAAAAACATGGAAGTTAAATAATGTGCTACTAAACAATGTATCAACCAAAAAATCAAAAAGGAAATAAAAAATTACATGGAGGGGAGCTTGATTGGCTCAGTTGGAAGAGTATGGGGCTCTTGATCTTGGAGTCATGAGTTCGAACCACACTTTGGGTGTAGAGATTACTAAAAATAAATAAATAAATAAAAATAATAAGAATAAACTTAGAAAAAAAGTTACATGGAAACAAATGAAAATGAAAACAATGGTCCAAAATCTTTGTGATGCAGCAAAAGTAGTTTTAAGAGGGAAGTTTACAGCAACATAGGCCTACCTCAAGAAACAAGAAAAGCCTCAAATAAACAGCCTAACCTTATATCTAAAGGAGCTAGAAAAAAAAAAAAAAAGGAGCAAACAAAATCCAAACCAAGGCAAAGGAAGGAAATAACAAATGATACAGAAACTAAAAACAATAACAAAAAACAATAGAACAGATCAATGAAACCAGAAACTGATTCTTCGAAGAGATCAACAAAATTGATAAACCTCTAGCTGGATTCATTGAAAAGAAGGAGGGACACCTGGGTGACTCAGTGGTTGAACATCTGCCTTTGGCTCAGGGTGTGATCCTGGTCCTAGGGTCGAGTTCTGCATTGGGCTCCCTGTGGGGAGCCTGCTTCTCCCTCTGGTTATGTCTCTGCCTCTCTCTCTGTGCCTCTCATGAATAAATAAATAAAATATTTTTTTTAAAAAAGGAAGAAATAGAAAATTGGAACAGACTGATTATCAGCAATGAAATTAAATCAGTAATCAAAAAACTCCCAACAAACAAAAGTCCACAGCCAGACAGCTTCATAGGTGAATTCTACCAAACATTTAAATAAGAGTTAATACCTATTCTTCTCAAATTATTCCAAAAAATAAAAGAGAAAGGAAAATTCCCAAATTCATTCTGTGAGGTATCACCCTGATATCAAAGCCAGATAAAGATAAAAAAAAAGAAAAAAAAAAAAGAAAAAGAACCACAGTTCAATATCTCTGGTGAGTATAGATGAAAATATCCTCAACACAATATTAGCAAACCAAATCCAACAATGTATTTTAAAAGCCATACACAACAATCAAATGGAATTTATTCCCAGGATACAAGGGTGATTCAATATTGGCAAAATAATCAATGTGATATATCACATCAATAGGAAAAAGGATTTAAAACCCTATGATCATTTCAATCGATGCAGGAAAAGCATTTGACAAAGTACAGCATCCATTCATGATAAAAAAAATAAAAAAACCTTCTGCAAAGTAGGTGTAGAGGAAACATAAACTTCAACATAGTTAAGGGCTTATGTGAAAAACCCACAGCCAACATCATACTCTGGTGAAAAACTGAGAGTTTTTCCCCTAAAGTCTGGAACAAAACAAGGATGCCTACTCTCACCACTTTTACTCAATATATTGCTGGAAGTCCTAGCCACAGCAATCATACAACAAAAAGAAATAAAAGGCATCCAAGTTGGTAAGGAAGAAGTAAAACTTTCACTATTTGCAGATGATATGGTACTACATATAGAAAACCCTGGGATCCCTGAGTGGCGCAGCGGTTTAGTGCCTGCCTTTGGCCCAGGGCGCTATCCTGGAGACCCAGGATCGAATCCCACATCAGGCTCCTGGTGCATGGAGCCTGCTTCTCCCTCTGCCTGTGTCTCTGCCTCTTTCTCTCTCTCTCTCTCTCTCTGTGTGTGTGACTATCATAAATAAATAAACATTAAAAAAAAAGAAAACCCTAAAGACTCCAGCAAAAAAGCCACTAGAACTGATAAATTAATTCAGTAAAGTCACAGAATACAAATCATGTACAGAAATCTGTTGCCTTCTTACACACAATAATGAAGCAACAAAAAGTAAAATCTGGGAAACAATTGCATTTACTACCATGATGAAAACAATAAAATATATAGGCATAAATTTAACCAAAGAAATGAAAGACCTGTACTCTGAAAACTATAAAATGCTGATAAAAGAAATTCAAGATGATTCAAAGAAATAGACATTCCATGCTCATGGATTGGAAGAACAAATATTGTTTAAAAGTTTATATTACCTGTACTCTGAACACTATAAAATGCTGATAAAAGAAATTCAAGATGATTCAAAGAAATAGACATTCCATGCTCATGGATTGGAAGAACAAATATTGTTAAAAAGTTTATATTACCCACAGCAATCTACAGATTTAATGAAATCTCTATCAAAATATAAAGCGCATTTCTCACAGAACTAGAACAAATGACCCTAAAATTTGTATAGAGCCACAAAAGACCCCAAATAGCCAAAGCAATCTTGAGAAAGAAAAACAAAACTGAAGGTATCACATTCCACATTTCAAGTTATATTACAAAGTGGTAGTAATTAAAACTATTAAAACTATAGTACTGGCATAAAAATGGATACATAGATAAATGGAATAGAATAGAAAAACCAGAAATAAACCCACAATTATATGGTCAATTAATCTTTGACCAAGGAGGAATGAATATACAACAGGAAAAAGATAGTCTTTTCAATAAATTGTGTTAGGAAAAGTGGACAGCAACATGCAAAAGAACGAAACCACACTGCTTTCTTTCACTATACACAAAAATAAACTCAAAATGAATTAAAGACCTAAATGTGAGACCTGAAACCATAAAATCCTTGAAGAGAGCACAGACAGTAATTTCTCTGGCATCAACCATAGCAAAATATTTCTAGATATGTCTCCTAAAGCAAGGGAAATAAAAGTAATAGTAGACTTTGGAGACTACACCAGAAGAAAAAAATTCTGCATAGTCAAGGAAGCAAACAGCGAAGCTAAAAGGCAACCCACTGAAGAGAAGAAGGATTTGCACATGACATCTGATAAAGGGTTAGTACCCAAAATATATAAAGAACTGATAAAACTCACCCCCCAAAAACAAATAATCCAATTAAAAAATGGGCAGAAGACACGAACAGACATTTCTCTAAAGAAGACATACAAATCGACAATAGGCACAAGAAAAGATGCTCAACATCACTCGTCCATCGTCAGGGAAATGCAAATCAAAATCTTACACTTGTCAGAATGGCTAAAATCAAAAACAAGAAATAACAGGCATTGGTGAGGATGTGGAGAAAATAGAACCCTCTTGCCCTGTTAGTGGGAATGCAAACTGGTGCAAACTGCAGCCACTGTGAAAAACAGTATGGAGGTTCCTCGAAAAAGTAAAAATAGAGGATCCCTGGGTGGCTGGGGATTTCTGGGTGGCTCAGCAGTTTAGCGCCTGCCTTCGGCCTAGGGCGTGATCCTGGAGTCCCAGGATCGAGTCCCACATTGGGCTCCCTGCATGGAGCCTGCTTCTCCCTCTGCCTGTGTCTCTAACTCTGTGTGTGTCTGTGTGTGTGTGTGTCTCATGAATAAATAAATAAAATCTTTATAAAAAAATTAAAAATAGAACTAGCCCAGCCTGGGTGGCTCAGCAGTTTAGCGCCACCTTCGGCCCAGGACCTGATCCTGGAGACCCGGGATCCAGTCCCGCAACGGGCTCCCAGCATGGAGCCTGCTTCTCCCTCTGCCTGTGTCTCTGCCTCTCTCTCTCTGTGTGTGTCTCTCATAAATAAATAAAGTCTTTAAAAAAAAATAGAACTATCCTAAGACTCAGTAATTGCACAACTGGATATTTGCCCCCCAAATACAAAAACACTAATTCAGAGGAATATATGCCACATTGTTTATTGCAGCATTATTTACAATATTTACAATAGCCAAACTATGGAAGCGGCCCAAGTGTCATTCGATAGATGAATGAATACAGAATATGTGGATATTATAATGGAATATAGAATATGCAGATAATATAATGGAATATGATATAGTATATATAATAATGGGATATTATTCATTCATAAAAAAGAATGAAATCTTACCATTTGCAACAACATGGATAGAGCTAGAGAGTATAATGCTAAGTGAAATAAGTCCATCAGAGAAAGACAAATACTATATGATCTCACTTATATGTGGAATTTAAGAAACAAAACAAATGAGCAAAGGAAAAAAGAGAGAGACAAGCCAAGAAACAGACTCCCAATTATCGAGAACAAATTGATGGTTGCAGGAGGGGAGGTGGGTAGGGGATGGGTGAAATAGGTAATGGGGATTCAAGAGTACACTTATCATGATGAAAAAAAATCAAATAAAAAAGTTGTGTGGGGGGATGGCCTAAGGTGACCCAGATTGGCAAACTGGACAAAGAAGCCCAGGGCAACACCATATGCCTCAGCAGTTGCCTTAGCCTTGTTAGTGGAAAGAACTTTAAGGGGCCACAGCAATCCCACCTAGGGGGACCAGTTGGCTCTGGCGTTCAAACTGCCTAGCTCAGCATAAGTAGGTATGTCACCATGGGCTAGTTGCTTAATATTCTTATGCCTCAGTTTCTGCTGCTGTGAAATGGAGATAGTGATATCTATCTCATAGGATCAAAAAGTGCAGTTATATAAAGCAGAGCAAATGTTCATTGGTATTATTACTCTCTCCATCATTAACATGGATGGATTGGGTTATTGCTGTGATTTCTCTGCTTTGCGTGCCCTCGGTTCCTGGTCACGCTGCTTTGAAGAATGAAGAGGCAGGACCAGACGAAGAGTGGTAGCAAAGCAAAGCAAAGTTTGTTGAGCGATTTATACTAAAGCCCCTGGAGAGGAATAGGGCCCAAGAGGGTCGCCCCTGGAGTTTCTCAGTTTAGGGGGTTATCTTAAGTAATCAGGATGTGATGAGTCATGCCAATCAGGGCTTTGGTAACTTATCTGTCTACATATTGGGTTTTTTAAAAAGATTTTATTTATTCATGAGAGACACACAGAGAGAGGCAGAGACACAGAGAGAGAAGCAGGCTCCCTGCAGGGAGCCCGAAGTGGGACTAGATTCCAGGACCCCGGGACCATGACCTGAGCCAAAGGCAGACACTCAACCAACCCAGCCACCCAGTGCTCTTCTTTACCTATTAGGTTAATGTCTCTGTGCTGATGGTCTTTTTTTGCTGACATCTGGGGGCTTATGTCCTAACTGCCCCTTGCCCATGACAAATGCTTTGTGGTTAATGGCCTTATTTTAGGACATTTTGCAAAATGATTGCAAAGTAGAATGTTAGTGTGGTCTTGTCTAAGGTGCAAAACAGGATGTCAGTGCTGTTTTATTTTAGCTGTTCTGACTCCATATTTTCTTGTTGGGAACTCTGGCCCTGACTACCTAACTGTACAACTCACTCCTAACATTATTACTAAGAAAAAACTATCAGACATTATTTACTGAGGATTTACTTTATTTTATTTTAAAGATTTTACTTATTTATTCATAGAGATACAGAGAGAGAGAGAGAGGGAGAGGCAGAGACACAGGCAGGGGGAGAAACAGGCTCCATGCAAGGAGCCCGACATGGGACTCGATCCAGGGTCTCCAGGATCGTGCCCTGGGCTGCAGGCGGTGCTAAACCGCTGTGCCACTGGGGCTGCCCTACTTTATATACTTTTAATTTAATCTTCATAATAAGCCCACGTGATGGATATTATTACATTTAACAGAGGAAGGTGCTGTGACTCAGAGAATATGTGAGCCCAATAAATCAGAACTTTTTTTTTTAAAGATTTTATTTATTTATTCATGAGAGACACAGAGAAAGAAAGAGAGATAGAGACAGGTAGAGACACAAGCAGAGGGAAAAGCAGGATCCATGCAGGGAGCCCAAAGTGGGACTCGATCCCAGGACTCCAGGATCAACTGCTGAGCCACTCGGGTGTCCCAATGAACCAGAACTTAAAGTCAGTACTAACTCCAAAGTCTTTTCCTTTAACCACCATGCTGTCTTGTCTTCCTGCTGAAACTCACTGCAAAATGTTTCTTGTACGCTGAATTCATCCTGTCCAATGCAGCTCTTCTGGAAGCTCATAGGTCATTCCTTTGACTACAGCTGCTTGCTGAGTGCTTGGGCACAGCCAAGTACCAAGTGGCATTGGCTGCTAGGTTCCCTGTCCTCAAGGAGCTCAGTGTCTGTTGCCAGCTGTAGACAAGAAAAGACTAGAAGGAGTGCTAACTATACCACAACTCCATTCTCCTCTTCTTCTTAGGTAGAGGGCCTCCTAATTGGAGATTACATTTCCCCATGAAATTTGCATTTAGGTGTGGCTAAAGAGAGTAGAGACAATGTGAGAACTTCCCAGTCTTGTATTTGAGGTGTTGGGCATATAAACCCTCGTTTTCCCCCTTCCTATGGACCAGAGTATGGATACAAGAAGCAAATAGGATCAACACTCTAGGGCAGAGTTTTCTACAGGACCACAGAATTGGCCTCGAAATGTTTCCAGACGAGGGGTTCTGTATTGTGATTTAAAAAAGAAAAAAGCAGCATTATATATTTTTTTAACTTCATGTGTCCTGTGATGCCAATGCTTTCAGCAATGGTCAGTAACCAAGCAGCCTCAGATACCACTAGAGGTCGTTCAACCCTGTCTAGCAACTGTGTTCATCCATGAGCTTTCAAGGTGAGCTCAGGAAGTCCGGTGATCATTTGTACATACTGTGTTGCTGGGATGGGATGGTGTGAAGACAGATGACATTAGCCTTGCCCTCCTGAATGACTTCCCCCAAACTCCCCTTATGCGCTGATGACTGTCTGATGGGAGCAAACTTTCTGGTAGGATAGAAAATCAGAGGAAATTTTCCTTCTAAATAAATAATTTTTACACACTGTGGCTCAGTGGCCTCCCTGCCACTTCGCTGTTGATGTACACACTATAAAACATGAATTATGCCGGGTAGGAGTGAATTTTAGCCTCATTTCATATTTTTGCAAGTTTCTGGTTTAGTTATTTATTATGCCCTTTTATTGTATGTCTTATTAGCATTTATGTTTTACAAATGTGTCTAATGGTCCAATGTGGTGATTTTTCATTATGAGGTGTGAAATGAAAGAGGAAAAGCTTAGGACTATGGAAAAATCTGGTAGAGTTGGTAGTAAAGAATTACAATTTACAAAGGCAGTGATGGCTTCAGCAATATTGAAAAGAACTTTACAATATTGAAAAGAACTTTACAAATTTGACACGTAGATGCGCTAATTGTTATCAATTGGTATTTCAAAGCAAACAGATTAAGGCTTTTATTTTATATTATTTTTAAAAAGTTTTTTTTTTATTTATTCATGAGAGACACAGAGAGAGGCAGAGACATAGGCAGAGGGAAAAGCAGGTTCTCCATGGGAAGCCAGATGCGAGACTCAATCCCAGGATTCCGGGATAAGACGCTCAACCACTGAGCCACCCAGGCACCCCTAAGACTTTTATTTTAAAGGTCACGTTCAGGGGATCCCTGGGTGGCGCAGCGGTTTGGCGCCTGCCTTTGGCCCAGGGCGCGATCCTGGAGACCCGGGATCGAATCCCACGTCGGGCTCCCGGTGCATGGAGCCTGCTTCTCCCTCTGCCTGTGTCTCTGCCTCTCTCTCTATCTGTGTGTGACTATCATAAATAAATAAAAATTAAAAAAAAAATTTAAAAAAAAAAAAAAAAAAAAAAAAAAAAAAAAAAAAAAGGTCACGTTCAGTAGAAAGTTTCAAAGAGCAAGTTATTTGGTAGCAGAACTCACTGTGTAGACAAGAGAACCTAATAACGCTGGCACGTGAAATTAGAGTGAATGAAATGGTAGCGTATGATGCCAAATAAAGAAGTGAAGAGACTCTTAGAAAGAGCAATAAGTTGATGTACTGATGACGTCACATGATGCTGAAAGCTGTTTGTTTGTTAATAAACTGAAAAACAACAGACTCTTGGTCCAGGCTGATGAGTCCATGTATTTCACCTGTAAATGCCATGCTATATAGCATGTGTAAGATTTGTAAGTGAGGGTTATAAGCAAGAAAACTTTCTCTGCTGCAAACAGCTTTGACACAGAGAAACAAACAGCTAAGCTATATTTAGTGTTTTCTTCACACCTGGACTCAAAAGATCTGTTGGAAGAACTGCCAGGGCATTTGAACTGATGGTATTCCCATCAAGGGTTTGTTTCACAAGGGTTTTCACTGCTCTTGTTAAAATGAACAAAGAAACAAACAAAACAACCAAAACCCAACAAGCAAAAACTTGACGTTGTCACACACACTGCCTCCTTCACAGAGAGTCAAAAACTCTTGGAGATGAAGAAACCATTATGCTGCAAAATGGTTCACTTTTTTAAACCAAGACTGGTTTATTTGAGAGTGTTTAAAAAACTGTGATACAATCCAGAATTCTACTTCTGTCTATGTACTAAAAGAATTGAAAGCAGATAACTGTACACCCATGTTCATAGCAGCACTATTTACAATAGCCAAAGGTGGAAACAACACAAATATGCATGGACAGCTGCATAGCTAAACAAAATGTGGTATGTACATATAATGGAATGGTACTCAGCCTTAAAGAGAAAGGAAGTGTGGACACCTGCTACATAGATAAACCCAGAATATATTGAGCCTAGTGAAATAAGCCAGACACCAAAGAACAGATATCATATACTTCCATTTAAATGAGGCACCCAGAATAGGCAAATTTGGAGAAAGAAGTTTGAATAGTGGTTATCAGGGTTTATGAGGAGCAGATAATGGGAAATTGTTAAATGGGGTGAGTTTCAGTTTAGGAAGATGAAAAAGTTCTGCAGATGAATAGTGGTGATGGTTACACAACATTGTGAGTGCACTCAATATCCCTAAATTGTGCACTTCAAAATGGTTTAAATGGTAAATTTTGTTATGTATATTTTACCACAGTAAAAAAAAAAAAATTAAAACCTGCAAAAACTGGGACAAAGAATACAGAAATCTCTTGGTGGCTTCACATTCTGTACGTGGTCTGTTGGGAAAGCATCAATTTGGTTGGGGAAAGATGCTGACTGAATCTACAGGATGGGTCATCTTATCTAATTGTTGAAAACTCCACCACTGATTGCCTTCTAATAGGAGTTGACATGAGACACAAATATCTTCTCATTCTGTGAGCATTTTAAGAAGCCATCCATAGCCTAGACCATCATGCGATCAAGTTCCCAGTTCTGCACTTTCCAAGTCTCTGCAAGCGGCCAGCCCATCAGATATTGCTCATGAGTTCATATAAATCTGCACCTCAGGTTCTTTTTTCTTTCACACAAAGTGGATAACATCTGCATTGCCCAATGTTCTGCCCACTGGGAGGATTTTTCTTCACCACTGTCTTTCAATGCCATCTGTGAATGTGTTGTCATGCAGCATCTGTCCACTTCTGGCTGTGGCTGGCCTGCAATGCAGAGCCTTACACAAGGCAGGTTTGTACTTTTTCCTTATCTCCTTGCAGCCTTTGAGTGTAAATGGAGAGAAAGGAAGTGAAGCAGTAGAAGCAGATACCATAGGAGTCTGAACCACCTGCATGGGTTTATTTGTGCCTTTTGGATCTTCTGGGGCCAGTATCATGCATACTACTTTTTAAAAAGATTTATTTATTTATTCATGAAAGACACAGAGAAGCAGACATAGGCAGAGGGAGAATCAGGCTCCTCGTAGGGAGCCTGATGCAGGACTTGATCCCCGGACCCTAGGATTATGCCCTGAGCTAAAGACAGATGCTCAACTGCTGAGCCACCCAGGTGACCCCCCCACACTTTAATTTATTTTTAAAGATTTTATTTATTTATTTATTTATTTATTTATTTATTTATTTATTTATTTATGAGAGAGAGCATGCACAAGCAGAGGATGGGGCAGAGGGAGAAGCAGACACCCCCACCCAAGCAGGGAGCCCAACATGGGGCTCGACCTGAGGATCCAGAGATCATGACCTGAGCCGAAGGCAGACGCTTAACTGAGTGAGCCACCCAGGCGCCCCATATACCACTTCAATTTCTAACGGGATGCAACTGAAAATCCAGTTTCATGATTCTGTGGGTCAGATTTGAGCACAATAATCACTTGATGGTTCATAAATTAGTTATTCAATCTTTACTTAGTCCCAGTAGCAGGCCAGAGCTGCTGTTTAGAATATAGAATAGTTATTAGAGGAGGATAGCATAACCAAAATTCTAAGGGTCTTAGCTGTGATGCTCCTATTGGGGCTGACCAGAGGCTTGACGTGGCATCTTTGGCTGACACCTAACTCAGCCACCTGGATCTACTAGGCATAATGCCCATAAGGTCCGGCAGCTTGCATCACAGGCTGGACTTTTGAAGAGCCTTTTTTAGGTCCAAATGTAACATTGTCATTTTTTTTTTTTTTTGCAATGGGTTTGGTGTCAGAACACAGGTGTTATGAAAACCACTGCTAAACCTAAATCAAAATGGGAAAGGAAAAGACATCAACATCGTCATCATTGGACACGTAGATTCAGGCAAGCCTACCACTACTGGCCATCTGATCTACAAATGTGGTGGGATCGACAAAAGAACTATTGAAAAATTTGAGAAGGAGCCTGCTGAGATGGGAAAGGGCTCCTTCAAGTATGCCTGGGTCTTGGATAAAACTGAAAGGTGAACGTGAACGTGGTTCCACCATTGATAGCTCCCTGTGGAAATTCGAGAGCAGCAAGTATTATGTGACCATCATTGATACCCCAGGACACAGACACTTTATCAAAAACATGATTCCAGGCACATCTCAGGCTGACTGTGCTGTCCTGATTGTGCTGCTGGTGTTGGTGAATTTGAAGCAGGTATCTCCAAGAATGGGCAGACCCATGAGCATGTCCTTCTGGCTTACACACCGGATGTAAAACAACTAATTGTTGGTGTTCACAAAATAGATTCCACTGAACCATCCTACAGCCAGGAGAGATATGAGGAAATTGTTAAGAAAGTCAGCATCTACATTAAGAAAATTGGCTACAACCCCAACACAGTAGCATTTGTGCCAGTTTCTGGTTGGAATGGTGACAACATGCTGGAGCCAAGTGCTAACATGCCTTGGTTCAAGGGACAGAAAGGCCCCCTTAAAGATGGGAATGCCAGCAGAACCACACTGCTTGGAGCTCTAGATTGCATTCTGCCACCAACTCGTCCAATGATAAGCCCTTACATCTGCCTCTCCAGGACGTCCACAAAATTGGTGGTACTGGTTCTGTCCCAGTGGGCCGAAAGGAAACTGGTGTTCCTAAGCCTGGCATGGTGGTCACCTTTGCTCTGGTTAATGTTACAACTGAAGTAAAGTCTGTTGAAATGCACCATGAAGCTTTGAGTGAGGCTCTTCCTGGGGACAATGTGAGCTTCCACGTCAAGAATGTATCTGTCAAAGATGTTTGTCATGACAATTTGGCTGGTGACAGCAAAAATGACCCACCAATAGTAGCAGCTGGCTTCACAGCTCAGGCGATTATCCTGAACCATCCAAGCCAAATCAGTGCTGGCTAGGCACTTGTGTTGGATTGTCACACAGCTCACATTGCTTGCAAGTGAGCTGAAGGAGAAGAGATGGAGAAGAGATTGTCATTCTGGAAAAAAGCTGGAAGATGGTCCCAAGTTCTTGAAATCTGGGGATGCTGCCATTGTTGATATGGCTCCTGGGAAGCCTATGTGTGTTAAGAGCTTCTCTGACTATCCTCCTCTGGGCAGTTTTGCCGTTCGTGACATGAGACAAACGGTTTATGTGGGTGTCATCAAAGCAGTGGACAAGAAGGCAGCTGGAGCTGGCAAAGTCACCAAGTCTGCCCAGAAAGCTCAAAAGGCTAAATGAATATTATCCCCAATACCTGCCACCCCAGTCTTAATCAGTCGTGGAAGAATGGTCTCAGAACTGTTTGTGTCAATTGGCCATTTAATAGTAAAAGACTGGTTAATGATAACGATGCATCATGAAGCCTTCAGGAGGAAAGGAGAATGTTTTGTGGACCATTTGTTTTTTTTGTTGTTGTTTTGTGTGTGTGTGGCAGTTTTAAGTTATTAGTTTTAAAAATCAGTACTTTTTATTTATTTTAAATGTTTTATTTATTTATTCATGAGGGACAGAGAGAGAGAGAGAGGCAGAGACACAGGCAGAGGGAGAAGCATACTCCATGCAGGGAGCCTGATGTGGGACTCGATCCCGGGACTCCAGGACCACGCCCTGGTCCAAAGGCAGGCACTGAACTGCTGAGCCACTCAGGGATCCCCAAATCAGTACTTTTTAATGGAAACAACTTGACCAAAAATCTGTCACAGAATTTTGAGACCCATTAAATGTGAAAAAAAATGTAACATTGTCAGATGTTCAGGTGACCTAGCAAATAAGTCAAAGCAGCTTGCCCAAATATATGTGGGTTCCAAAATCCAAAAGGCATACCATACATTGCTCCTCTTTCTCCATGGTGTATGATGTAAGGGGAGCAACTCGTCTCTCACTTTGGAAGAGATATCCAACATTTCCCAGACCTCTGGACCCATAGAAACTTTCCTGATGTGTCAGGTCCTTGAACTTCCACAGGGTTCATCTCTGGTACACATGTCTAAGGCACCAAGGTTCATGCTCTTTCCTATTCACAGCACCTATTTAGCATAATGGCATCAGTTGAGTGTATCAGCATGGTGTTCTGTATTGTCAAGTCTGTCAAAGTCCCTCTAGACTTTGCAGTTTGCCATAGAATGGAATAAGCCAGGATCAAGACAGTAAGATACTGTTACTGATACCGGTACAACAAGATACGGTTATTCCTGCCATGTAAACTCAAACAGGGTAATTTCCCATACTTGTGGGAATGTAAGAGAAAGCATTCACTACTAGTTCAATAGCCATATACCAGTTGCTGGCATTTATATTGATTTTCTGCAATAAGGATATCAAATCTAGAATTGTAACTGTGATTGGCATTGCCACATCATTAACTTTGCTTTCCTGCTGTCAAATAGGGAAGTTCTAAAAGGATATGCCTCTCTCAAATCCCTAATGGTGGCTTTAATCTCTACACTTTCTCCAGAATTTTTATTTATTTATTTTTTAAAAATTTTTTATTTATTTATGATAGTCACAGAGAGAGAGAGAGAGAGAGAGAGAGAGAGGCAGAGACATAGGCAGAGGGAAAAGCAGGCTCCATGCACTGGGAGCCCGACGTGGGATTCAATCCCGGGTCTCCAGGATCGCGCCCTGGGCCAAGGCAGGCGCCAAACCGCTGCGCCACCCAGGGATCCCATCCAGAATTTTTTTTAAAGATTTTATTTATTTATTCATGAGAGACACAGAGAGAGAGAGGCAGAGACATAGGCAGAGGGAGAAGCAGGTTCCCTGAGAGGATGTGGGACTTGATCCCTGGACCCTGGGATCATGACCTGAACCAAAGGCAGACACTCAACCACTGAGCCACCCAGGCATCCCTGGAGTTTTTTTGTTTTTTTTTTTTTAATTTAATTTAATTTATTTATTTGTGAGAGACACAGAGAGAAGCAGAGACATAGGCAGAGGGAGAAACAGGTTCCCTGCGGGGGAGCCCGATGTGGAATTCGATTGTAGGACCCCGGATCATGACCTGAGCTGAAGGCAGACGCTCAACTACTGAGCCACCCAGGTGCCCCTCTCCAGAGTTTTGGTATCACTTTTGGTTTATAATTTGTCAGGGCTGGGAAGACAATTCCAGGAGTTTCCGCTTGCTCCTCCCCCACCCTTTTAACCACAATAGCCCACTCTAGAGCAGCAAACCACTAGGAGAGTCTGCCAACTACTGAGCGTTCATATCACAATAAATTCTGGAATGGGAGAAATAACTACAGCACAAATCGGAGGGCCTTAGGAATGTGGCCTTTAATCTCTAAAGGCCTCCAGTGCTAATTGGTTTCCATGGATAATAATATTCAAATTAACATCTGAAACTACAATGACTTGGTACAATGTGATTTTAGTGAAGCTGGAGCTCTATTTCTCAGACTTCTCTCCCCTGCATAGTCCTGACTTAGTGTTGGCCACAAGTGACATTTTGTGCAAGATTTGGAAAGTAGAAGTTAAAGAAGAGTCATATGGAAAACATACAACTTGAGTAGGAAAAAAATCTTCCCTTTTCCACTAGGAAAGTTGGTCTGGGGGCACCAGGCATAGTTGTAACTCCTTCACAATGACCCTTATCTGGGGACTCACCTTGTTGGCACGGGGCAGCAGCTGGGTCTCCGGATCCTCCAGCTTATGCCAGATCCTCCTTCAACTCCTGTCACAGCTGTTCTGGTGCATGTTTGGCTTCCTGACAGAACGCCAGCTTCCCCCTTAAGTCACCTGCATCATCAAAGTGGCAGCCTTACATGTGGAGAGTGACTGATGTGGGCTCTGGTCCATCCTGTAGGGTCTAGGTCACCCTCACAAATGCCAGTTTGCTCTTACTTCCCCCACCTCGCAGTCATCTCAACTCCCTGCCTGCTGTCCAGGCAGGCTCCAGCACAAGATAAAAAGACAACAGTCTTACACAATCAGCTCTCACAATCATGTAGGGTCTTATTCCTAAAACACATTTGGCATATATAACCACTGCTGGTAATTTTGTTTCTCTGATCAAATCCAGGTTGATACTTTAAAAGCATCACTTTTAAAAGTAACTTACAGGGGATCCCTAGTGGTTCAGTGGTTTGGCTCCTGCCTTCGGCCTGGGGCGTGATCCTGGAGTCCCGGGATTGAGTCCCACATCGGGCTCCCGCGTGGAGCCTGCTTCTCCCTCTGCCTGTGTCTCTGTCTCCTCTCTCTCTCTCTGTGTCTCTCATGGATGAATAAATAAAATCTTAAAAAAAAAAAAAAGTAACTTACAGGGCAGCCCCGGTTGCTCAGTGGTTTAATGCAGCCTTCAGCCCAGGGCCTGACCCTGGAGACCAGGGATCGAGTCCCATGTCGGGCTCCCTGCATGGAGCCTGTGTCTCTGCCTCTCTCTCTCTCTCTCTCTTTCTGTGTCTCTCATAAATAAATAAAATCTTAAAAAAAATAAAATAAAAGTGACTTATAAAAAATAACATTAAAAGATACACAAATTGCCATTTTCTTTGTTAGAAGAAACTTAGAGTTCAGTGCATGTCTCCTGTCCCTTTGTGAACAAAAGTAAATAAATCAACATCTCTGTAGATTCCTTATAAAGTACTTATGACAGGTTTGGTTTGATTTTACTTCTTGGCAGTGCTGGTATGAACCCAGCATCAGGAGCAGCTCCTTTGCTGGAGGAAAGAGGGGAAGGTAGTATGATAGATTGAATGTAAAAATAACATCCTCCTTCTATCCATAATGCCTCTTGAAATGGGATTCTGTAGCAGGTAGTTCCCTACCCCTTGAATATGGGGCAGGGAAAGTAAGTCTTGTGACTTACTTTGGCCAATCAAATGTGGCAGAATTGATGGAGTGTTTCTTGAAAGCTTCAAGAGTTTGCTGTTTTCCCTTGCTCTATTGAACCCACACTTAGGCAACGAGAACATGCTCAGGCTCATCTACTAAAGATAAGAGAGACCATATAGAACACAACTGAACCATCTTGGTTGAGGCCATGCTAGACTACCCAGATCCCAGGCATCATGCCAGCTGACCATGGACTGTGAGTGAACACAGTTGAGATCAGTCAAGCCCAGCCCAGATCAGCAGAACCACCTAGATGACTAATAACCTGATGAGAATAAGTCTTCTAAAACCTTTATATTTTGGGGTGGTTTGTTACACAGCACATTGCTAACTGATACAGGATCATGGGAAAAGGGACGTGTTACAGAATGGGTAGGAACAGGTACCTGGGTGGCTCAGTGGTTGAGCGTCTGCCTTTGGCTCAGGTTGTGATCCTGAGGTCCTTTGATAGAGTCTCGCACAGGCTCCCAGTGGGGAGCCTGCTTCTTCTTCTTTTTTTTTTTTTTAATTTTTTTATTTATTTATGATAGTCACAGAGAGAGAGAGAGAGAGGCAGAGACATAGGCAGAGGGAGAAGCAGGCTCCATGCACCGGGAGCCCGATGTGGGATTCGATCCCGGGTCTCCAGAATCGCGCCCTGGGCCAAAGGCAGGCGCCAAACCGCTGCGCCACCCAGGGATCCCGCCTGCTTCTTCTTATGCCTATGTCTCTGCCACTCTCTCTTTCATGAATAAATAAATAAAATCTTAAAAAAAAAAAAAAAAGAATGGGTAGGAACTCTCCCGGTGGATCAAAAGAGAAAAGGCACTGTGGGCAAATGGAATATCATATGCAAAGAATGGAGGTATGAATGAGCCCAGCAGCTTTAGGCAGTGGTATGCTGGTAAATGTTTAACACCATCTCTTCATGTGTAGTTATGATGTAAATATTGGCTGATATATTTTCATTTTTGCAATGAGGAACAAACTTTTTTCTTGAAGGACAAAGGAGTAAATATCTTAGTCTTTGGGGGCCATACAGTCTCTATAGGCACTACACAACTCTGCTATTGTGCAAAACGGCCACAAAATAATAAATGAATTAGTGTACCTGTGTTCCAATAAAACTTTATTTATAAAATCAGATAGTGGGGAAAATTTGGCTTATAGTTTGTTGAACCCTGGTCTAGATGATCAACAAAGCAATGAATCAATTGGTCTATAGTGTTTGTTGATTTGTATTGTAACTATTTCCACTATGGCTGATTTCATGCTACCAATGAAAAATTTGGAAGAAATGTGAAGTAGCACAACATTCTATAGGATTTCCACCAGACAGATAAAATAGACATAAATAACCTTAAGAGCACAAACAATAGTAAAATCTAGTAAACTAATTAGAAAGTAATGAGTTGCCAGTACTTATTAACTTTGCTCTTAATATAATTTATTTGATAAGTCTATATAATTTAATAATTTAATTTTTATTTTTATTATAATTTTAATGTGTTTAACAACTAGCTGGCAAAATTCAGCTTTCAAGAGCCAGTAAGAGCCAGACTTGGCATATCATTGCATTCAGGGAATGGTGTGTAAAAAAATCCAGTGTGGCTGGAACACAATGGGTTAGAGAAACAATGGGAGATGTAGCTGAAAAGTTTTTTTAGGGATGCCTGGGTGGCTCAGCAGTTGAATGTCTGCCCTGGGCTCATGTCATGATTCCGGGATCCTGGGATCAAGTCCCACATTGGGCTCCCTGCATGGAGCCTTCCCCTCCCTCTGCCTACCTCTCTGCCTCTCTCTGTGTCTCTCATAAATAAATAAACTATTTTATTTAAGAGTTTATTTATTTATTCATGAGACACACACACACACACACACACACACACACACACACACACACACACACACAGAGGCAGAGAGAGAAACAGGCTCCATGCAGGAAGCCTAACGCGGAACTCGATCCTGGGTCTCCAGGATCACACCCTGGACTGAAGGTGGCACTAAACCGCTGAGCCACCGGGGCTGCTCTAAAATCTTTTTTAAAAAAGTTTTTTTAGGGGTCAGGGATCAGACTAGACTGGGCCTTGTGGGCCGGTAAGAGGGGCAGTGTTTCAAATGGGAATGATAACATCTGGCTGCTTTAGGAAGGATCACTCTGGATACAGAAAGGAGGCTGCCTTGGGGAGCCTGAGACAAATAGGTCAGTTAAGTATGGTCGTCAGAGTACCCACAGAGAAACTGATGGCTTGGACCAACACAGGTGCTGTGGAGAAGGATATATGGGTAGATGCCAGCTATTCAGGAGTCAGAATCTATAGAATGTGATGATAGCTGGTACTGGGAAAGGGGTGAGGGAGACATTAAGGAGACATCAAAGATTGGGGCTTCAGCTTCTGCTTCAGTGAGCTGCCAGTCCTTGAAACTGAGAGTACTGGAGGAGCTGTTTTGAACAAAAAGTGAGAGGTCTGGTTTTGAGCATAATGGGTTTGATGAGTCTGGGGAACGCCCAGGAGGGGAGCTCTAGGCTGGAAACAAAGTTGGGAGAGAGGAACCAGGATCCTGCCTCTTGTGGCTCCAGCTGATGGGAGGGTCCCCACTCCTGTCTCTGCCCTGGCTGTAGGCCACTCTGGAAGCCACATGCCCTCTCTGGGACTCAGTCTTCCCATTTGTAATGGGGTATTAGGCTATGATTCCTGTTCCCCTGTTGCCTAAGTGTTGTGAAAATCCTATGAGATTTGTATGGGAGTGGAGAGTGGGGATGAGGAGGTTGGTCCTGTCCTCTCCTTTGCTCACTGGAGGGTGCAGGGGGACCTTTTAGAGAGGAGAGCCTATGGCCAGCCATGGCCCTCAGATTCCTGCAGTTCTTCTGGTCAGAGGAGCTAATCTCAGGTCTCTGAGATTAAGAAAGGGGCTGCCAGTCTCACCTCCCCTCATCGGCTCCCCTCCTCTCTTCCTTCCCTTCATCTGGATGCCCCCGGGGGCTGTCCCTCTACTCCGGTGTTCTTACCCTGCAGTCCCTCTCTGCTTCTCTGGCACAGCCTGAGAAGCTGCCCAATCATGTTGGCAGATTGCCAGGCACCCAAAGTGCTTGGGCTCTACCCCTCTCTCCCACACAAGGCTGTTCGCAGGAGGCTTCTATAAGGAGGCTCTTTTTTTTTTTTTAAAGATTTTATTTATTTATTTCAGAGAGAGGGAAAGAGAGAGAGAGAGAGAGAGCACACAAGCATGAGCAGGGGGAGGGCAGAGGGAGAAGCAGGCTCTCCATTGAGCAGGGAGCCCAGTATGGGGCTCATTCCCAAGATCCGGAGATCATGACCTGAGCTGAAGGCAGACGCTCAACTAACTGAGCCATCCAGGTATCCTATAAAAAGGCTCTTGAGAAAAAAAAAAAAGAAGGCTCTTGAGTTTGATGGGGCAGGACAATAGATTCCAATGTCAAGGACTGGGGCTTGGGGGTCTGAGCACTCTGGGTTCTGTCCTGGCTCAGCCTCTCCCAGCCCAGTAAGCCTGGGCCACCACACCTTTTAGTGCCTGTTTTCCCTTCTGTGAAAGGGAGATAAAGAATAACACTTGCTTCACAGGGGTGGTGAAAGTATCATGTGAGTAAAAATACACAGACACAGAGAACACTCAGCCCACCGTAAGTGCTCAGGAGACATTAGCTGGTGTCACTGTTCTTATCCATGCGCCTTCTCCCAGTAGCACTTGCAATTATAGACCTTTCTCCTGCTGGCTTCAGTGACTCCTCTTCATATATAACAGAGGTCCCCACCTGATGTGCTGCTTAGCCAGCCAGGGAAGAGCTGCAGATAGAGATCATGACCCCTCTGCTGTGGGGACAGCCCAGCCTCCCCTGACTGTCATTGTAGCCACTCCGTTCACTCCAGCGTCCCACAGGACAATCTGAACTTCCATGTGGATGGCCCAGGAGACACTTGGCCCATCTTCTCTACTCAAAAAATCAAGGCTGCTGTTGCCCATACAGCGCCTTTGAGCAAAGTAGAAAAAGGCACCCTTACCTCACAATGCTTCTATGTGCCGGTAAACCCATGGAACAGATGTGCTGACCTGTAGCACCAACAACATGAAGGGTGTCTGTCTTGGAGGAGCCCTGGTGGCACCAGACTTGCTACCTGGGGAACATTTCCCTGTGTCAGGCACTGTGCTAAGTGCCTTATCTCAAATACTGTTCACGAAGCTCAGGACAGAAGTGGTTCGTTTCTTTTTGTTGTTTTGTTTGTGTGCTTGTTTTAGGAATGATTCATTTCATAGGTGAGGAAAGTGAGGCTCAAATGGTAAGACCAAGGTCGTGAACGAGTAGGCAGCAGAGTCATGGTTTGAACTCCAAAGCATGGATGGAAGTAATCGCCTCCATTAAGTCACTGTCATCAAGGTAACTGCATACACACATGTCCCAGACCTTACTGTAAGCTCCTTGAGGCAGCAACCACATTCCACCCACTGTCCAGTTCTGGAAATGCGCAGAGTGGGCACAGAGTGGACAGCACCACATGTGTGTTGAAAAAAGCCATTTTGCAAGGTATTGGGGACCCAGAAGCTGGAGCCTGTTTCCCTGTAGCTGAATCTGAAGATTTTTGGACCAAGGAGTCCCAGAGCCTTCCACTCCCATCCCCTCGCCCCGCTTAATCACTGAAGGTGATTCGATTTGGTGCCTACTTAGGGTCTGCCTTTGCTTGGACAGAGAAACCCTCTCCCAGGGCCTGTTGATTCCATATTATTCCAGTTGGTTCTTGAATCCAGATTTTTCTAGGTCCAGAATTGTGCTCTCTCCTGAAATGGGGCAAAGTTTATAAAAGAAGGCCCACCAGTCTGAGGGGCTGGGAAGGCAGGAGAGGTATATCAAGGCAGATCTTAAAGGCAAGTCTGAATTTTCCAGGAGGATCCAGGACAAGGTGAAGGTTATTCTTGGCAAAGATATGACCAGAGGCTAGGGCTAGAGAAAGGCAGTGGCAGACAGACCCCTTCTTGGTCAAGGGTCCAGAGCATGGGGCAGCCCTGGTGGCTCAGCAGTTTAGTGCCGCCTGCAGCCCAAGGGTGTGATCCTGGAGACCCTGGATCGAGTCCCATGTCAGGCTCCCTGCATGGAGCCTGCTTTTCCCTCCGCCTGTCTCTGCCTCTCTCTCTCCTCCCTGTGCATTCTCATGAATAAATAAATAAAATCTTAAAAAAAAAAAAAGGTCCGGAGCATGGTTTTCTTTGGATAGAAGACTTTGAGTCTAGTACAATTTTTTACTGCTGCTTAATGCCAGAAACGTAATTACGACTTTGTGCATCTCTAATTATTGCCTTTTGCCTTTTCCAGAGCTCTACTGGTAAACAGTGGGGTGCTATAAAATTAGCCTCTTTTTAAAGCCCAGAAACTGCCATCCAAACTGTCAACTAACCATTCCAATCTCCATCGTCCAAACAGGTCAAACAGGTCAACGATTGTCTCTGTGAAGAATAAAATAAAGAGCTGATAGCAATGTCTTGGTTTCTTCACTTTACATTCTTTTGAGGGAAGGTCCTGGGAGTCAGCCTAGCCTAGGGTATGGGAACTATTTTATTCAAATGACAGTGTGATAGCACTTAGGGAGCACAGACTCTGAAGCTACACTGTCTGGATTCAGATCCTAGCTGTGTGACCCTGAGTGTTAATCTCTCCAAGTTTCAGTCCTATCACCCATAGATGGTGTCCATCTGGTAAGTTAATGTATGTAAAGCCCTTAAACAATGGCTGTCACACAGTAGACCACATTAGCTATTATTTTTACTACTTGTCCAGATCTGTCAACATAGCTATGAAGAAAGTAACAAAAAGTCCCCATCCTCTGCTAGTCTCTTAAGAGAGTTTCATGTGCAAGTGCCGGATGTCTTGCTGTGCTAAAAAACACTGGGGGGGAAGGGAATGGTCCTCATCTGAGTCGGGGTGTTTTCTCCTTGTGGAAGGGCTGGTAGTGAAGTTCGTAACTCAAAAGGAGGAGGTTGAGGTGAGCACCTCCTTACTGGATATGATCCTCCATTCAGCCTCTGCTCAGCCTGAGGTGGTTGTTTCCCTCTACTCAGGACCTCTGCCCCATCCTTCCTTCAGTTTCTGCTCCAGTTCCAATGTCTCCCAGAGCACCCCATGAGCCCCATGAGCCCTATCTGCCTTGCTCACTTATGTTCCCCATTAGACATGGTGCTCAATAAGTGGAGCTGAATTGAATGAAAAGCAATTATTTAGATTTTTCTCAAAGGAAAATAGTGGAGCTGAGGCGGCCAGTTTGCTTCCGTGAGCCCAGTCAGTCAAGGGGTGTTTGTGAGAGTTGTGAGCCTCTGGGAAAAGTAGTGGAGGAGCTTGATTGAGCCTGGGGCCCCTTTCCTCATGGTGACAGTGACAGCTGCTATTTTTGGGCATCTGCCTCATCCTCTAACATGGGAAATCTAACCTTCAGTGACTGACATACCACCTGTGTCTTTTAGAGGTATTTTATTAAAGAAAAAACAAACAAACAAAAAGCCCAACCCAAGAACTCTTGGTTCTGGGAGTCTGGGAGCAGCTTAGGTCTGTGGGGAGGGTGGAACCTGGAAGACAGACAGTGTGGGGGGGGTGTCTCTGACCCCCGGGAGGAAGAGCAAGAGCTTGGGGAAGCTGTCGGGCAAAGCAGCCTTTCCCAGGGCTCAGCACCCCCTCTGCGTGAGGCCTGGGCCTACCCGCGTGGAAAAGACAAGTGTGGGGCTCAACCCACAGAAAAAGGCAGGGTGGTCAGTTCCGGACAGGCCTCAGACCTCTTGCCAAAGTCACCAGCCAGTAAGGAAGGACAAATGGGTAGCCCGGAGCTCAATCGGGCCTATCAGCACCCTCCACGGAAGTGGGGTTCAACTCACCCTAGGGAGGCAGGCTCAGATTGGGAGACGGGGCCCCAAGGACTGAGCAGAAGGGGGCCTGACGAGGGGGGAGCTGGGGGCAGTCCTAGGCAGGACTCCCGGCGGGCAGGGTAGGACCCAGACTCTTCAGAGCTCAGTGGCCCTGGGGGCTGCGGGGCAGTGCCCGGATGGGCCGGGGCGGAGGATTGTCCAAGACTGGTTCGGGCCGGGCGCGAACGCCGCCCCTGCGCTTTTGCTTGCGCAGCAGGTAGCTCGAGTACTGCACCTCGGGCATGGCCAGCTTGAGGCAGGCCTCGGTGGCTGGGCCCGCGCCGCCGTTGGGCAGGTCATAGCCCATGATGTCCACCTTGCGGCTGGGCTGCCATGGCTGCAGCTGCTTGGTGCGGATCTGAGCGGCGGGCCGCAGCACAGGCTCGTCGCCGAAGCAGCGCCGCAGTAGGCGCTCGCGGGCCTCGCGCAGCTCACGCGCCTCGCGCTCCACGCACGCCCGGCCAGCGCTCGCCACGCGGCGCCAAAACGTGGCGTTGAAGTGGTCATACAGGCCCGCGTCGAGCGCGTTCCAGGCGCGCGCAGCCCGTGCAAGCGCCGCGGGAATGGCGGCGAGGCGCGAGCTTGCGGCGCGCGCGTTGAGCTTGGCGTAGAGCACGTCGTCCAGGTCCCAGGCCAGCAGGCGCCGCAGCAGCACCAGCGACTCGTCGAAGTACTCGGCGATCATGACGAGCGAGAAGACCTCCTCCACCTGGCGGATGAGGCCCGCCAGGTAGGCGGCGTCGTCGCGCGGGCTGCGCTCGTTGTCGCCGCCCAGGTCGTAGGCCAGCGTGTTGTGCGCGAACATGGCGAAGTGCTCGCCCGCGCGGTAGTAGGCCTCGGGCGCGCGCAGGAAGGCCTCGAGCGACGCGTTGGGCACGCGCCGGAAGGCTGGACAGTACTGGTTGTAGTAGCTGAAGAGCGACTCGAACATGGCGGCCGGCTCGCGCAGGATGGTGACGTAGATGGTGCCGGGTGGCATGAGGCGCTCGAGCTCCGCGCGGTCGAAGCGCAGGTGGCTGGCTAGCACGTGCGGCGGCCGCGTGGCGGGGTGCACGAAGTGCGCCGAGAAGTTGCGTGGGTAGCAGAACTGGTGCTCGCAGCTCGGGTGCGGCAGAGCCACCGTCAGGTTGTGCCGCTCAGCGAAGCGGAACAGTATGTTCTGCACGGTGGTGCCCGCAGTCTTATGCGTCTTCAGGAAGGCCACAGTCATGTGCTTGGGGCGGGGCGGTGAGCCCCGCAGAGGTGGACAGCTCAGAGGAAACAGCTTGGGGTACCTGCCAAGTCGGGTGTGGGGGGGGCGGGGTGTGCAGGGGTAAGGGTGTGAGAGGGGTGCATCTCAACCCTTGCCCCTCCCCAAGGATGTTGAGATGGGCCACAGACCCGTAGAGGGGTATGGCGGGTGGCCTCTAAGATGACCTTCCGTGCTCCCCGTTGGCCTTGGGTATTCGCGCTTTTGTGTATTTCCCTCCCCATGAGTATGAGCAGGACTTACTGATGCAACCAGGGAATAGAATAGGGAGAAACGATGGGATGTCACTCTGGAGATTACATTATAAGATGACTATGGCTTCTATCTTGGTCTCTCTCTCTCTCTCTCTCAGATAAGTCATGCAGGGAGAAGCAAGCTGCGGTACTATGAGCAGCCATATGGGGAGGTACCATGTGGCAACAGTCCCCGAGGAACTGGGCTCTTAGTCTATCGCCTGCTTGAAGGACTGAATGCTGCCAGCAACCACACGAGTGAGCCTGGAAGGGGAGCACTTCTGATCAGAATTTCATTTGAGACTGCGTCCTCAGCAGCCAGCTTGAGTGCAACTCCATGTGACCTTGAGCAAGAAGTACCCTGCTAAATCACACATGGATTCCTGACCCACAGAAGCACGATAATAAATGTTTGATGTGTTCAGGTACTAAGTTTTGAAGTAGTTCGGCTATACAGAAATACATAACTAATATAAGGACAGGGGCCCTTGGAGATCCTTGAGAAAGCCTACTCTACACATATAGAAACTGAAGACCAGAGGAAGAACCATTTACATTATCTGGGAACTCAGCTAAAATCACCATATTCTCTTATTCTTTGTTTTCTTATTTTTACTTTTTCACCGGCTCCTCATCTTATAGATGAGTAGCATGAGCTTTGAGGCAATCTGTTATGTGATTCTGTTAAGTTCTCTGGAGCCTCATTCATTTATTAAACAAGTTTTGTTTTTGTTTTTTTGAGCATGTACTATGTGCTAGGCACTGTTCTAGGCTCAAGAATTTTACTCGTATAAAAAACAAAGAATAATCCTAGCCTTCATGAAGCTTTCATTTCTTTTTCCTTGTTCCTGAAACAAAGGTGTTTGGGATTACAGGTGACCTGTAAGTTCCCTTCAGACTTTGAGTTACTCTTGTTTCTTTTCTATCCTAAGCATCATGTAATGAGGATTACTTTAAGCACCTTTGAGAATGCCACCAAGACTTCCTATCTATGGCTGGTTTGGGCTCAGGGTAATATCTATACAGATACTCCTCCTAAAGACCAGCAGATCATCCAGCAAGGAGAACTGAGCCCATTCACACCATTCTCACAGGCAGATCATGTAGAAAATGGGAAGGTTGTGGCCCTGAGAGGGGCAGGGACTTGTTGGGTTCCCATAATGAGCCAGGAGTAGGGTAAGGGCTCCTATTGGTTGTCACATTGGATTCTGTATCAGGATGACTAATTGGGTCACACGTACCATCATTCCCATTTTATAGATGAGGAAACAGGCTCGGAGAAGTGAGGGGATTTGCCCAGCACAGCAGAAGTAATGAGAAGTTGTTTGCAGTCCTTTGGGGAGACACTCAGAACATGATGTTGTGGGAAGGACTTGGACTGGATTAGAATCCCAGGTTAGTCACTGACTAACTCTATGACTTCAAGCAACCTTTCAATGAAGACCAGTCCCTGCTCTGGGAGGTTGTGTGGCTCTAAGGAGAATGTATAGAAAGCACTTTTAGAACAGACGGAAGGGGCAAAGCCCAGCGGAAGACACACTTTTCTGGCAGATAAAAGGGATGGGAAGGAGAGCTCCAGTTCTGCCAACCAGGCAAGAATGTAACTCGCCTGGGGCCCGCCCCCACACCGAGGCCCAGCCCCCTTACCAGCTGAGCTGCGCCCCCTGGTGGATGAGGAGGCTTAAGGTGCCACATCCTAGCACCAACAGCAGGATTTTCCTGCGGCTCATCATCTTGGTGGCCTGCTGCAGGTGCTGAAGGATGGGTGGCATGATGGGGTACCCAGCCCTGGACCAGCCGGGGCCTTGCTATCCAGGACTCCCTTCGCTGGCACTCATGGGGGCTCCTGGGGCTCTGGTAGCAGGGCCAGTATTCCTGAGAGGCCTAGTAGAAGAAGGAGGCAAACAGGTTTTCAGCAGGTAGAGGAAATGGGCTGTGGGCCCCAGCAGGACTGCTGCAAAGGAGAGCTCCAAAGGGTGGAATGAGCAGAGAAGCCAGAGAAGATCAGATTCCTACCTCCCATTACCAAGACTCTATCTCCACACTGCTCCAGATAACTTAGTCTTGGGTGGAATTACAGGCTCTGGGGTGTGGCCAGCTCTTCAAGCTGTAGCCACTCCTCCCTTGAGCCCTGTCTCGGCTTCTCTGCCTGGCCCGAATTCATCTTTGTCTTGTGGTCATTTGTATCTGTCTCCCCAGTAGACTTACCTTAGCACCAGGGCTTGGCTTAAAGCACAAAAGTCTCAATTCAAGGTTTCTCTCCTTCAGGACTCCTTGCCTGACTGCTTCAGCCAAGAGTTGGTCTTGACTCCCCAGAGACTGAGCTCATATGAAACTACTGAGCAGACCTATAGCTTCTTGGGTCTCTTGACGTGGGCAATGGATCAATACTGCAGGTTTACTACATGTACTGTACTCTTACATACTTAATTCCATGTAATCCCCACCACACTTGTAACACAGATGTTATTCCCCATGTTACAGACCAGGAAACTGAGGCTGTAAGTGTTGGTGCTATGTGTCCCATAGGCACACAGCTGTTGGCAGGATCAGGATTCAGACCTGTTCTTTCTGGTTTCAAACTAGTCCCCCTAGACGTTATATGTGCTGCTTCCACAGAAAACTGATTTCCCCGTCCCTGCTGTGGATTCTGGCAGTTCTGCATGCTTCTGAGCCCGAAGCATGGGCTTCGGCCTTCCTAGCTGAGCTCCTGCCCCGAAGGCCCAAGACCAATAAATCCATGTGGGAAAGAAAGGAAGGACTTGAAATCCCAGAACCCTATCTGGATTCCATCCCCAGACACCTGAAACCCTGGCTGCCTCATCAGCTGCCTCTGCAGTGAGAGGTGCCCGGCCAAGGCCGTGACATGGCAGCCTAGGAGAGGGGTGGCAGTGTGGGGAATACGGAGGGGCTTCTCCTTATTGTCCTGCTGAGATTTTCCAGGAGAAGGTGGGTCTCCATCTCAGGTGAGTGGCAGGAGTGAGAGGCAGAAGAAGGGTCTGGTTTCCAGCCAGTCACCTGTCCCTGCATGAATACCTTGGCTCAAGGGCAGCCTTTGGCAATGCTAGCGGAAAGTCAGCTTCAGCAGCAATGCCTTCCTCCCCATTAGGGTAGCGTCTCTGTCTCAGGGCCCTCAGTCTCAGGTCTAGGTTCAGCTTCAGCCTCTCACACACACACACCTCTTGAATGGGGAGAGGGAGCCTGGAACCCTATGGGCATTTGCACGTATATGGAACTAGGACACCTGGGTCCCAGGAGGGATGAGGTAATGTAAAAACTTTTGACCATCACTTTCCCCAGGGGCCTGGAGCTTAGTTTTCAGTCCCTTTTCTTAACCACTACCTCCCCTGCTCCTCATTAATCCTGGATTACATTTAAACCTGTTTGGGTGGAAAGATGTCCCGGTTATGCCTTTCCTTTCTCTCCAGGCCCTATCACCTGGTTTCCTCCACCAACCTGCAGACAGACTTAATCTGCCTGGGGCTGAGGGAGGTGAAGGGTTCAGCCACACAGGGCCATCCAAGGGCACAACAGAGAAAGTCTAAGGCCCTGTGGTCTTTTCAGGGATTGCTAGGGGCAGAGAAGGGCTGGCTCTGCCTCAGTGAGGAAGCCTACAAGAGGAAGTCAGAGTCTGTGGCCTCTGCCACTTACCCTGCCTAGAGGATTTGGTGACAAGATGGGAGTTTCCTGGGGGCACCTGGGTGGCTCAGTTGGTGTCTGCCTTCGGCTCAGGTCATGATCCTGGGGTCCTGGGACGGCGCCTGGCATTGGGCTCCCTGCTCAGTGGGGAACCTACTTCCCCTTCTCCGGCTCCCCGTGCTTGTGCTTGCTCACTCTCTGTCAAATAAATAGTCTTTAAAAAAAAAAAAAAAGTTTTATTTTTTTTAAAGGGAGTTTCCCAAAGAGGCTAAATGGGGGAAGGGGGCCAACGTATTCTCATCTCTGCTATACTTGCTAAAAGTACCCTATTTTCAGTGGACTCTGGGTCACCCAAGGAGGTCATGCCTGGAGGGAGCTACACTGGGACTTTCCCTGGAAAATGCTTCAACCAGGCCACACAGAGAAGGACAATAGAGTACTTGGTGGTCCTCTCCATCTCCCTCCCCTCCATGTCTTAGCCCTGGGGACCCGGCCAGCCAGACTCCAGTCTGAGGTCCCCTTGGAAGAGGGAATCATACCTGGACACCAGCCCTTCAAGGTGGGCACTAGTTTCTGTTTGGTCAACATCAGTGACAGGATGTTCACCAGTTTCAGATACAGCCTGGTCTGTTTCTGAGCAGTCTCAGCTAGTCAAAGTTATTCCTGGGACAGCTAGGTTCAGCCTACCACCTCCTCAGCTTGTTCTCTTCCACCTTCCACTCTACATGATTGCTAGTGCTGCCCTCCTGCACCACACAGATCATTTTTCTCCATGACAGACCTTCAGGTATTTGAAAGCAAGAACCTTGTCTCCTCTGGGTGGGCACCTGGCCAGGCTAAACATTCCAGGTCCGGAGAGAGGGTGCTACCTGGACCCTGGAGGCCTCCCTTTCTTGGCAAGTTCTCTCCACTATGCCTCCTTGGAAATGGAGTCAGAGTACTGGCACCTGGGGATGGGGGTTGGCCAAGGCTAGGCTTAACCTCTATGATCTTAAGGCTGGTATAGGGTGGGTGGTGGGCTCCAGGGGCCCCGGCTCCTGCTGGTCACATGCTTCAAACCACTCCCCTTGTCTCCCCTGTGTCTGCTCCATGGAGAGAGTTTCCCTCAGCTGTCCCAGACAGGTCAGGATGCCCAGCCTCATCAGAATATCAGTGCTAATTTTAGTCAGAACAATTTACCTCAGGCTGCTGCCTGGTTTTGCTAATTGCTTTCATTTCTCTGGGGAACCAAGGAAAAAATTATCTAGCTAGCCAGAGCTTCGAAAACTGGCCTGGACACCCACCCACTCCCAAATGAGCCTTCTCTCTCCATCCTGGCTCTTGGGTCAATATGGGTGCTTTTAGAAGAGGAGGGTGTCCTGGCCTGGACCACCGGACCTGACCATTGAATGACCTGGAGACTCCATCCTTACTTGAGGATGGCACAGCCCAGTGAGTAGGGAGGGAAGCTGCCCAGGGCACTAAGGAGGAAGAGGCTAAGGGCTGAAGGGGTTGCAAATTAGTAGCCCTGGAGATCATCTATTTTTCCACCTCCCTCTTTTCCTTCCTTTTTCCTCCTAGCCTGCTGCCAGGTCCCCCCACCTCCTTCTCCCTGCCATCCCCCCCCCATCATCCCTGCCTCCGAATTCCCTTCATCCTCCTCTCTCCATCACTACCACCCCTCCAGCTCCCATTCCCTCAATTTCGTCCCCACCTACCCCAGGGATTCAGTCACCAGGATCTGGTCACCATAGGGGATAGGCCAGATTCCCCCTCTCACTCCGGGCCTCTCTCGCTCCCCAGGGGGCAGAGCGCACCCCCCCCCCCATGTTCTCCAGGCACTAGGCCCCCGCGACACTCTCCTGCCCACCCAAGATCTCCGTCCGGTCCATCTCCGTCCCCCACCCCCACGCCGGGCACTGCAGTACTCACGCCAAGGGCTCTGCCTCCGACCTGAGTGGGGGGGTGGTCGCCGCTATCTCCCAACCCTTGTCCCGAAATCCAATGCGGATCGGAGGGCGCCGGGGGCTCTGAGCGCCGAGTGCGGGTTCGCTCGCCTCTCCGCGCCTGGATGGGATCAGGTGGCGGCTCCGATCCTCTCCGCTCGGCCAGCCGCCCGCCCCCCATCGCACACCGGAGGCGGGGCGGGGGCGGGGGCGGGGGCCCTGCAGCCTTGCCGGGGAGGGGGAGGGGAAGGAGCGGGAAGGGGAGGGGGCAGCTCTGACTCGCGGGCTGCCCAGGAACAATCTCCCGGTGGCATCTTCGGATGCCAGCATCCCTCGGCAACCTTCAGAGACTGGACACCAATGTGGTCAGCTCCTTGCCCTCACTCTACATAAGGGGAAACTGAGGCCCAGAAGGTATCTGTACACTCTGGCATTGCTGCTGGGCATTCCTGGCTCCAGAGGCCAACCTTGGGCTGGTGGGTCCTGGGGGAGTTAGAGACACAGGTATTCTACAAACACTGGCATGCTCTCTCTCTCTCTCTCTCTCTCTCTCTCTCCTCTCCTTCTCTTCTGTCCACCTCCAGTAGAGAAGCACAGCTCCAGCCTGGAGTCTGCTCCCATCTGCCCTCACACTCCTGTGGATCCTTTTCCTTCCAGCCCCTAAGGCAGTCCCCTGCTGCTGACCCACTCCTACTCTCCAGCAGGGCTCCAGACCCACTCACTCCTGACCAGAGCTTTAGCACTTTGTATTGGGAATCAGAGAACCCAAGTTCAACCCTTGTTAAACTTAAGTCCCAGAGTCAAGAGCAAAGTCCTTGGGTCTGGATACTTTCAGCTCCCAATAGAGAGCTGTTCTTGGAGCTGCTGGAGGCTGCAGAGATGATACATGTGAAGGCTCTATGTAAAAACTCCCATGGGGGCACCGGGGGTGGTAGTCCCAAATTTTCTGCCTTCTTAGTGCTTAGCTCCTACCACCTGGGAGCTGGGCAGCAGTACCTCTCAAAGTCATACCAGACACCAACAGTCCCACATATAGTTCATTGGTTCTCACGGACCCCTGCTTTCTCCTGCCATCTTGGCCTAATATGGCAAGATCCTGGAAATGGGACAGCCTCCTCCAAACCAGGGCTGGAAGGGATTGGATTCCATTCTAGCCCCACACAGTTAGCTATTGTGTGAGGGTCCTTGTTACGATGTAGAAGGGGATGGGAACTCTTGGAGTCAGGAGAACTCCTTGTGGTCTCAGTTTGGCCTCTTGGGGATGTCAGCTTCTCTCTGCCCCAGTTTCCCCTCTGCACAATGGGAGGTCCAGCCCTGCCTGGTTCCCAGGGTTGTCATGATTAAAGCCCCACTTGTCCCTTTCTGGCCCTAGGTACATCACCTCCTCATCCATCAGACTTTAGTTTATCTTGCTTCAGTGATCACCTTTCCGAGCACATACACATGCCTAGGGCGCTCCAGCCTCAGATGACCTGCCAGGATCTCTCCAGTTACAGGGAGCAGAAAAATGCTTCCTTTGGGTCAGGAATGGTTCTTCCTGAGTGTGCTGACAAGCTGGAAGGGAGGGCATCATTGCGATTTCTTCTGTTCTTTCTGGGTTTGGCTTCTCCTTTGGGAGTGTCAGGAGACTCAGATGGTGGTGGTGATGGAAAGAGGAAGCAGGCTTGGGCAAGAGGAAAGAATTTCCTATTTAGGATTATGATGTGAGCAACCTTCCTGGCCCAGTCTGTTTTTGTTTCTCATAAACATATCTATCCTGGACCTGGCATCCCATTATTTTTCCCGTGCTCTCAGCTACTTCTCTTTGGAAGGCAGTCAGTGAAATGGAGCATGCTAGAAAGAAGATATGAAGGGTGTGTGTGTGTGTGTGTGGGTGTCAGGAAAATGAGACCACTTTACTTGAATTTCCCAGCTCTCACTCAACACACACACACACACACACACACACACACACACAGAGGCAATGAGCCTGCCAGTGAGAGGACAGGGCTAGAATGGGAAGAGGATCTCAGAGCTAGTGGCAGAGATGGGAAGAGAAACTGAATTGATGGGTCAGGATAGAGAGAGATGGAAGCTACACAAGCAGGGAACATCTGCTCATCCCTCCCTCAGGTGCACAGGCGGTTGCTGGTGCTGCTGGTGCTGTTGGGGCAAGGAAGGCAGCGTCGACTCTGCCAGTAGGCTGGTGGGGATAAGGGGAGAAAAAGTCCTGAGCTCATTTTTGGGACTAAAAAAGATGCATCCTGTCGCCCGAAAGATCGTTTCGTTTGTTTTCCCCATTAATCATTACTGAGCGCCTCTTGAACGCCAGGTGCTGCCGGACAGTAAAAAGACCAGGTCCCCTGTGCACGTTCTTGGGGAGGTGGGGCAAAGGGGCAAGAAAGAGTTTAAAACAAATGGTAGATGTTTGTACGTGTTACGGGAACTCCAAGGAAGGAAAGGAAAGCGGGAGAAAGGCTAGCGGAGACATCTGAGCCGGCCTGATAGGTGGAAAAAGGGGCTTTAGTGTGGCCCTTCCCCCCAGGTCGGCAGCTGGAGCTCAGCCCGCTCCCCTCCTGGCTCCGATCCTCTTTCAGCCCATTCATCCATGCGTGGGCCGGGGGTGGGCGGGCAGACAATCAGATACTGTTTTATCACAGGCATCGGCTGCAACCTCCCGCTTGGCGCCCACAACGCGCGGCCGCTGGCAGAATGAGTCCTTCAGGCCTCCCTGAGGAACGAAAGCGTCCGGGCCTCTCACGCCTGAGCTGAAAGTCTGGTCGGAAGGCTGGAGATCTGCGCTCCGGCGAGGCAGACGCAGAAAGGACGCCTTTCTGGCGGGACCATCTTGCCCCGCAGCCCCGCCCCTGCTCCAGCCTCCAGTGTTGCCGGTGCTTCAGCCCGGCACTGTGCTCCGGGAGCCGGACCCGCAGAGAACGGGACCTGCGTACTACAACTCCCAGAAGGCTTCGCGGCCTGGCATCCTGGGGACGCTTGGAGATCCGCAGGGTCTGGGCCGCAATGTGAACCGCCTGCCAATCCTCCAGCGGACGTGGCGTACGGCGCTGCCGGAAGTTCCGGCAAGTGGGCCCCAGGTCCGGTCCGGACTTCCGCGTTGGTCGCGCGCCTTCCTGCGGCTAAGATGGCGGCCGAGCATCCCGAGCCTCCCAAAGGAGAGTTGCAGCTGCCGCCGCCGCCACCTCCCGGTCACTATGGCGCTTGGGCTGCCCAGGAGCTTCAGGCCAAATTGGCGGAGATTGGAGCTCCGATCCAGGGTGAGGAGCTCGGGAGGTCAAGGGCCGGGGCAGCGTAGGCCCAGGGAGAAGCGGAGCCTGGTTACCCCGGAGACCCGGGGGGCGGAGGGAGGGGCGGAGGCGGACCGCTGGGGCCTGGCTTGGTCCCGCAGGCCTGCTCGGCCTGACTTACCCCGTTGATCTTGTGCTTTGCCCATCAGGGAGTCGCGAGGAGCTGGTGGAGCGGCTGCAGACCTACACGCGCCAGGTAAGTGTTGGCGGGACGTCAGGATAGGCCGAGTTTCTGAAGGCCTCAATGAGCCCTCAGGACTCGGTCTTAGCTTTTTATGTACCTTGCTGTTTCTGCTTGTTTTTTTACATTACCTGACCAGTTGTAAACATTTCTGTATATATAGGTCTTCTGCAGTGCCTAGCGCAAGCTCTGGCAAATGGGCAGTTGGTAAATTTTGTTGAATGAATGGGAGCAATGACGTTTTGTGGAACAGCTCCTCTTGGACTGACCTGGAGTCCTTTCTCTTTTGCAGACAGGCATCGTGCTGAATCGCCCAGTTCTGAGAGGTGAAGATGGGGACAAAGCTGCTCCCCCTCCCATGTCCGCACAGGTAAGGAGGTGGTTCTACTTTATAAGATGACTTCTGTTCAGGGCAGCTCCTCTCACAGTCAGTGTTTTGGGGATGCCACTAACAGATTGGACAGGGAGAAATGGGAGCTCTTCAGTTCCCCTTTAGTCCTGATCCTTACCTCCTTACCCAGTGTCTGCTTCTCCAAATACTACCTGTCATTTAAGGTTTAGCTTAAGTAATTTAGAAGCCTGACTTGATTCTCCTTCAGCTGGAAATAGCTCTTTTTTGCCTTACCAGGCACAGTTCTCATTTTGTTCAGTGAGACATTATGGCTCACTCTCTTATTTTATTTCATACCTTTTATATTTAGTGAGCCATTGGGACACACTGGCTCCAGTTTATTTAAGTCTTCTTAACTTCCATTTCCTTTCTGAGCCAGGATTTGAATTTTTCTCTAGGACAAGACTCTGATCTGGGATCTATTGACTTCTGTGGGTGGGAGGAGGAGTTCCCAGGTGGCCATTAGAGGTGTCCTTGGATTTCCTGAAATTGTATGCACAATCTGTGTTCATGGTTTTCTGGGGAGAGAGTCAATAGCTTTCCTTGGTTGGTACCCCAAAGTTAGTATTCTCTTCTATCGGTATTATATTTTTTTGAATGCAGGAATTGTCACTTGACTTTGAATTTTAGTACCTGGCTCATAGTACCTGCAAATGTCTGCAGTAGATAAACGGTTCCTAGTGTATGTTGACTTTTTTTCCACAGCTTTCTGGGATTCCCATGCCACCACCACCCATGGGACTCCCCCCTCTGCAACCACCTCCACCACCCCCACCACCTCCACCAGGCCTTGGCCTTGGCTTTCCTATGGCAGTTGGTCCCCGCCCACCAAACTTGGGGCCACCTCCTCCTCTCCGCGTGGGTGAGCCTGTGGCTCTGTCAGAGGAGGAGCGGCTGAAGCTGGCGCAGCAACAGGCAGCATTGCTGATGCAGCAAGAGGAGCGTGCCAAACAGGTAGGGGAGGTGGCAGGTTGGGCATAGGTCTCATCAGGGTCCTAAAGAGGATTGAAGCCTTAGAGAAAGCTGGATCCTGGGGCCAAGCCTTCTGGGAAGTCTGGACCAACGACTGGAACATAGACCCCAGGCTGAAAGAGGACCCCCAGAAGCAGTGTTGTGGCAGCCTGGCCTGAGGGGTAGTGGTGCTGATGTGAGTTTGTTTTCTTTTTTAAGCAGGGAGATCATTCACTGAAGGAACATGAGCTTTTGGAGCAGCAGAAGCGGGTAATTCCCTCCATTGGCTGTCACTTCTAGTACTAGTGTCCAAAACAAGATGCTCCATTCAAGTTTTCCATGGAGGTTACCTCATCCTTAAGTTCCAGTATCTCCCAGATAATCCCATCTTTTCTGGAGCCCAGATTGGTAAACTACAGACTGTGACCTGATTTTGTATGGCCTGCAAGTTAAGAATGGTGTTTCTAACTTTGGAGGATTGTTAGGAAAAAAAAAATTGGCAAACCAAGAACATACTGCAACCCTTGCAATGGCCCATAAAGTCTAAGATATCTGTTGTTTAGCCCATTACTGAAAAAGTCTGATAATTCGTATTAGTCTTATATGATTTTAGATACCTATGAGAGGACTCTGGATTAGTCAATTGTGTGGGATTTAGACTAAATGTGATAGAGGTAGTTAGAGAATAATACATGAGACATGCAGTCCCAGAGGTGCACTCTATCAGTTGTTCCCTGCTGCATTACTGGAGATATTGAAAGTAAGCATTAACAGGAATAGATATGAAATTATGAAGTGCTGATTTTGCCTAGAATGTGTTAGATCTTTTTTTTTTTTAATTTTTTTTTTTTTAATTTAGTTATGATAGTCACACACAGAGAGAGAGGCAGAGACACAGGCAGAGGGAGAAGCAGGCTCCATGCACTGGGAGCCCGACATGGGATTCGATCCTGGGTCTCCAGGATCGCGCCCTGGGCCAAAGGCAGGTGCCAAACCGCTGCGCCACCCAGGGATCCCTAGAATGTGTTAGATCTTAAGGAGCAGATAAAAGAATTCATTGTTCCTTAGACATAACTTAATCTCTTGGGGGAAAAGCTCTTGTTAAAAAAATAGAAGGCTGTGTGTAGTTAAATGTTAAATTCTCCGTTAGAAACCACGAGTTTCCCAGGTTTTTTTTTTTTTTTTTTTTTTTTTTGCGTGTTATTTGCAGGGGTTTTCTTTTGTGATAGAGGCCACTTCCATTTGGATCAATAGTCCAATCACCCTTCCAGGGTGGGGCTGGTGAGGATGTCAGAACTCAAGTGGTACCTGATTGTTCTTCTTTGGGCCTCCTGGCTAAAAGACTACATTTGCCAGAGGCTGCCTGACCAATGGATTTCCAAGCTGTGTATTCACTCCCACATCTCTCTTATAGGCAGCTGTGCTCCTGGAGCAGGAACGTCAGCAGGAGATTGCCAAGATGGGCACCCCAGTCCCTCGGCCCCCACAAGACATGGGCCAGATTGGTGTTCGCACTCCTCTGGGTCCTCGAGGTAAGACCCTGGAAATGGAAGAGAAGGGAAAGGAGTGTGTTTGAAAAATCCTAAATGTAAGTACTTATTCTTTAAAGTGCGTATATTGTAAGCATATAGTCCAATGAATTGTAATAAATTGAACAACTCCCACAACTAGCACTTGGAGCAAGAAACAAAATTAAAAAAAAAAAAAGAAAAAAGAAAACAATTCTAGTACCTTAGAAGTTCTCCTGGGCTTCTTCTAGCCATCCCCTTTCCCTAAGGGTTACCATTGGTCTTTAGCAAGGAAGGTAATTTTTAAAATGAACATTGTGTCTTCTGACATTGGATTTTTTTCTTCTCACAGTTGCTGCTCCAGTGGGCCCCACTCCCACTGTTTTGCCCATGGGGGCCCCGGTTCCCCGGCCTCGTGGTCCCCCACCACCTCCTGGAGATGAGAATAGAGAGGTGAGATTGGTGATTTCTTTCTAGGGATAGGAGAGTGTGGTTTAGGAAGGTACTGTTTCTGGATTTTTAGAGAAGGATTCTGAGAGAAGATAGGAGGGCTTCTGGGGCTGGGGGGCAGGTGAGAGCCATACTTCGTTAAAGCATATTTATGTAGGGCAGGAAGTGGGATTTGGGAGACATTTCTGGGGCAGGGTTCTGAGGGGTGCTGAGGGATGATTGGGTCCAATTAGTATTGTTGCTCTTGGCTGTGTACATCACCTGGCTGGCAGCCTTTCTAGTACAAGAGATGGAAGTCTTGAGATCATCTCTGTCTGGGTTGTGTATGGCAGATGGATGACCCTTCTGTGGGACCCAAGATCCCCCAAGCTTTGGAAAAGATCCTGCAGCTGAAGGAAAGCCGTCAGGAAGAGATGAACTCTCAACAGGGTGAGTGTTTTGTGTTCCGAGGGTTGTAGGATGGAACCTGGAGAGGCGGAGGCCGAGTCTGCATTCTTCCATCCCTTCCCTGAGGAGGGTTTGAGAGAGAAACTGGTTCTTGGTAAAGAGGAGTCACTGTGGGCAAGTGTCAGGGTACCAATGTGAGGAGACTGATGGCCACTTTCCTCCCTTACAGAAGAAGAGGAAATGGAAACAGACACTCGCTCATCCCTGGGCCAGTCTGCGTCGGAGACTGAGGAGGACACTGTGTCTGTCTCCAAGAAAGAGGTATGGGATGGACCTGAGTCTGGAAAGAATGTCCGGGGACTAAAGTAGCACCAGTTTTAGGTGTCCAATGACCAATAGCTGCTGTTTGTGCCAGTTCCCAAGCATCTTATAGATATTTTGCATTTAATTATCATAAATCCTTGCAGTTCAGGGTACCGTGTGTGCTTGTGTTTTATAGTTGCAAATATTGAGATTTTGAGAGGTGCAATAATTTACCAAGAGGTACACAGCTTGAGAGGGGCAGAACTTTGGAGACCTTTTCATGGTCTCTGTCCTCAGTCCCTTGGGGAAATTGGACGAGGAGATTAGGGGGCAGACATCATGCTTGGATTCTCCAACCCAGTTGGTTTTCCTTTTGCAAGAAAAACCGGAAGCGTCGGAACCGAAAGAAGAAGAAAAAGCCCCAGCGGGTTCGGGGGGCATCATCTGAGAGCTCTGGGGATCGAGAGAAAGAGTCAACCCGGTCCCGTGGCTCTGACTCCCCGGCAGCTGATGTTGAAATTGAGTATGTGACTGAGGAGCCTGAAATTTATGAGCCCAACTTCATCTTCTTCAAGAGGATCTTTGAGGCTTTCAAGGTACAGGGAGCAGTGCCTTAAGAAGAGGCAGAGCTGAGCAGGGAAGGGAAGGGGATGGGGAAAGATGTGGAAAGGAGGGCATCTTTTCAATGCTGCGTTCAGGAACTAGAGAGGGACACAGGGCTGGAGTTTCCATGTTGTCTGCCTCCTCAGCTCACTGATGACGTGAAGAAGGAGAAAGAGAAGGAGCCAGAGAAACTTGACAAACTGGAGAACTCTACGGCCCCCAAGAAGAAGGGCTTTGAGGAAGAGCACAAGGACAGTGATGACGATAGCAGTGATGACGAACAGGTGAGGCCCTCATGTTCCTGGTCGGGGGGGTAGGGCTTCAAGATGGGTGGCTGAGATGCATCCAGTGGGGGATCATGATGAACGCCTACAAAGAATCACTTTGGGGTGAGCTGGGAAGTGTGATTCACACCTCAGAGTCCTGCTCAAAAGAAATAATGGTTTTGTTCTAGGAGAAGAAGCCAGAAGCCCCCAAGTTATCCAAGAAAAAGTTGCGCCGAATGAATCGCTTCACTGTGGCTGAACTGAAGCAGGTGAGACCTGAGTTCATCTAGCAGATCCTAGAGTGAGCATGGCTGGGAGTCCACATGAGAAGCTCCTACAAATCCACAGGGGTCTTGTTTTAGGGATAGGGAGGAAGGCTTTGAAGGAGGCCTGGGTCACATGGGCACGTGTCCTCTGAGGAAGAGAAAGTTTTAGATCTGAGAGGTTATGGCTTTCTAGTGGCATGTTGCTGTGTTTTCCAGCTTGTGGCTCGGCCTGATGTTGTGGAGATGCATGATGTTACTGCGCAGGACCCCAAGCTCTTGGTTCACCTCAAGGCCACTCGGAATTCTGTCCCTGTACCACGCCACTGGTGTTTTAAGCGCAAGTACCTACAGGGCAAACGAGGCATTGAGAAGCCCCCCTTTGAGCTGCCAGACTTCATCAAACGCACAGGCATCCAGGAGATGAGGGAGGCCCTGCAGGAGAAGGTAAGGGACTGGCCAGGGCTCAGATCTGCCCTGAAGATCCACATCCTTAACAGCAACCTATTTCAAAATTGGGAATGTGGTTCCCAAAGTCCATCTATTTCTCAATTGTCTAATAATCCATTTTCCAGAAGTCAGCATTGCATATGACACAGGGAGGGAGGGGAGGGAGGGAAAGATCTCAACTTCTGAAAAGCAGACCTGGCCTCTGTTTGGAGCTAGCTCTCCTGCCTCTTGCTGAGACTTCTGATTCCATGTGGCTCTGTTTGCCTCTTGTGTCCTCATTCCTCCTCTGCCTACACTTTGGCAGCTCTTTGATCTGCACACAGTGACTCCTTTTTCCTACTTTGACTATACTTGAAGTTCTGTGTTCCCAAGGGAGCCTGATGCACTTTGTGGCTAGAGATTCATGGTGGTTGTGTAACTTCTTAGATTTAAATTTTTAAATTAAATATTTTGAGTAGGTAATATTTTGTGGGCTGCAAAACATTGCAGGAGGTATAAAAGTACATGATGAAAACTGCCTCCCTGTTAGACTCCTGTCACCCAGTTCTCTCCAGAGGCAGCTAATGAGGTCAGTCTCTTGATCAGATGGCTTTAAAAATATATTTATCAACGTACAGAGCTGAAAATGGTTTTCTATGATCCATCTGTTTTGCTAGATACAAATTATATAATTTTGAGAGGTTTGAGCAGGAAGGATTTTGGTGACTTCTGGAATGAGATATATGAAGTTTCCCTTCATTTCTTTTGGGAGCGGAGAGCCAGATCTATAAAGAGCTGAACTGGGTAAATACTTTTTATGACCTGTCTTTTGGCATTCTCCACAGGAAGAACAGAAGACCATGAAGTCCAAAATGCGAGAGAAGGTTCGGCCCAAGATGGGGAAGATTGACATTGATTACCAGAAACTGCACGATGCTTTCTTCAAGTGGCAGACCAAGCCCAAGCTGACCATCCACGGGGACCTGTACTATGAGGTTCGGGGACAGGGCCTTTGGTCATGGCTGTGTAGCTCTTGGTGGAAAAGGCTTTCTTAGCTGATATAGAGGCTCCTCTTAGCCTTAGAATTTTCATTAACTCCTCCTGGGTGGAATGGATTTGAAATCTTAAAAGGAGGTAGTCTTTTTGGAGGAGAGATTGAGTCCATGTTTTGAAAGTGATAACTGAATAAGGGGCAGAGGTGCCAGGTGGTAGATGCTTTTAGGAAAAATTAGTATTGAGGGTGGGAGAAAGGTTTCCTTTTTTTCCCATCTGGATCATTGAAATAGCAGTCACCACGATAAGGAATTTTCAAGGTGGAAGGATCTTGGAGATCATCCCATCAAGTGCCTTCATTTTACAGACAAGAAAGTAGGCCCTAAATCTGGCCATGTTTTCTAAGTGGGTTCATGTCAGCACTGGGAGTCTCGCTTTTCTCCTCCTTCCTGGCCTTTATTTCTTTTCCTACTCTAGCCATGGAAAGGAGTGATGAGAAACAGCAGCTCTCAGTAGGATTTTGTATCTGGTGTGGATTGGGACTTCTCATCTTTGTTTTTCTATCCTCTTGCTGTTGAATTCCCAGTGTGTGTCTGGCATTCATAATGCAGCGTCCTCTGCTTTTTTCTCAGGGGAAGGAGTTTGAAACACGACTGAAGGAGAAGAAGCCAGGAGATCTGTCTGATGAGCTACGGATTTCCTTGGGGATGCCAGTAGGACCAGTGAGTGCCAGTTACCTGACTGGGGATGCCAAGAAAAGGGTGGGAATTGGGGCAGAAGGGAGACAAAGGACAGGGCTGGGCAGATGGTATCCTGTTCTCTTTTTCTTGCAGAATGCTCACAAGGTCCCTCCGCCATGGCTGATTGCAATGCAGCGATATGGACCACCCCCATCGTACCCCAATTTGAAGATTCCTGGGCTGAACTCCCCCATCCCTGAGGTGCGCGCTGGCCTTCCTTTCATTCTTATTTAACTAGAGGATGATTTTTTTTGTTGTTGTTCTCTCATCCCACCGTATCTCCATCTCTCTCTCTCTCTCTCTCTCTGTTTTTTTTTAAAAAAAGTAGCAGTTTTTGTTTTTTATAAAACCTGACATGCTCACCATAAAACAGTCCATAAGAATTGACAAGTCCAAACAGGAAGACAAATCACTTATAATTTCACTCAGAAATAACCAGATTTAAAATTGGGTGAATGTGTTACCAGATATCTCTTGGGTATATACATGGCTGGACAGATAGAATTTTATCTCAAGAGTGGCATTACACTTTAATTTTAACATATGAAGTGTGAAATTAAAAAAAAAATTTTAGTAGATAGCAAAGTCATTAAGGTGAAAAAGAAGTAATTGTTAAATTTCAAGTAAAAATTTATCCCTTTTAAAAAATAGATTTTAAGTTGCCTGGATAGCTCAACAGTTGAGCATCTGCCTTCAGCTCAGGGTGTGATCTCGGGATCTGGGATTGAGTCCCACTTTGGGCTCCCTGTGGGGAGACTGCTTCTCCCTCTGCCTGTGTCTCTGCTGCTCTCGCTCTCTCTCTTTCTGTGTCTATCATGAATGAATGAATGAATGAATGAATGAATGAATAAATAAATAAATAAATAAATAAATAAATAAATAAATCTTTTTAAAAAAAAAAGGATTTTAAAAGCTTCCCCAAGTTAGGAAAAGTCAGTAATAAGTTAGAGTCGTATTTTAAAGTACCTGATTGGGCAGCCCCAGTGGCTCAGCAGTTTAGCGCCGCCTTCAGCCCAGGGTGTGATACTGGAGACCCAGGATCAAGTCCCACATCAGGCTTCCTGCATGGAGCCTGCTTCTCCCTATGCCTGTGTCTCTGCCTCTCTCTCTCTCTCTCTCATGAATAAATAATATCTTAATAAAGTACCTGAATTACTTTCAGACAGTGTGGATTCTACCATGAAGGCTGAGGTTAGTTTTACCCTCTGCCTCTCATCTCCCCATCCTGCTGTCTCTGGGGTTTTTTTTTTTTGCTTACTACTTCTGCTTTGTAATGCCTTATAACATTTAACTCTTCTCTGAAATCATAATTTCCAGTTACCAAGTGCTAGTTCTGTGCTTTGTAGTGTGACTTTTCTCCAGGGCTTCAGTGTTTATTCTGGAGCTTAGTAGAGGAACTGATTTGCATTTCATCTCTTGCAGAGCTGTTCCTTTGGGTACCATGCTGGTGGCTGGGGCAAACCCCCAGTGGATGAGACTGGGAAACCACTCTATGGGGACGTGTTTGGAACCAATGCTGCTGAATTTCAGGTATAAGCTAAGGCTGTCTGTCTTCAGGTCAGGAAGTGGAGAGGTAGTTGGTTTATAGATTCATTAGCAGGGAGCCAGGTGTTTTGAAGTTCCAAAGTTGGAAAGAAGGCATGCATGTTCCTGAGATGTAAAGCAAGTTCCCCTCTAGAATAGGAGTTCTTGGTAGGCAGAGATTATTGTATTTACTTTTATATACTTTCAGTTTGCAACAACTTGACACATAATAGGTACATAGTACATGTTGGCTGAATGAATGAATGATCTCTTTCAGACCAAGACTGAGGAAGAGGAGATTGATAGGACCCCCTGGGGGGAGCTGGAGCCATCAGATGAAGAGTCTTCAGAAGAAGAGGAAGAGGAGGAAAGTGATGAGGACAAACCAGATGAGACAGGCTTTATTACCCCTGCAGACAGGTGGGGAGAGCAGAGTCGGCCTTGTAAGTGGTTTATCATTGGGGGCCTTCTCTTTACTCCAGAGATTGTTTCTCTCTTCACAGTGGTCTTATTACTCCTGGAGGTTTCTCATCAGTGCCAGCTGGAATGGAGACCCCTGAACTCATTGAGTTGAGGAAGAAGAAGATTGAGGAAGCAATGGACGGGTGAGGGAACCAGGCAGGGCTGAGAGGGAAGGTCTTCCTTGTCCCTTCAGCTTCTGGGTTAGCCGGCTGACTTGTCCTACACTCCCCCATACACCCCCCACTCCCCCGCTTCTTTCCCCACCTTGTGAACCAATTATCGAACACCAGCTCTGTGCCAGGCACTGCTTTAGGCAGTGAAAAACACAAGGTAAGCAGTTCCTCAGAGAACAAGGTAATTTCAGCTAGGGATAGGATGGTGAAGCAAAGTCAACTAGGTTAATGGGATGTGGAGAGATTTAGGGGGTGGGGGTGGGGAGGGGAGGTCTTCGAGAAGGTCTCATTGAGGTATTTGAGCCAAGAGCTGAATGTTAAGAAAGATCTAGCCACATGGTGATCTGGGGCAGAAGGAACCTAAGTGCCTAAGACAGGCATGGGTTTCTTCTAGTCTTGCAATGGAAACTCTCTTATTAGTTATATAAATGTGTAGGAGTGTTAAGTCTTCTTGATGAATTGACCCCTTTTTCATGAGATGGTCTTCTCTTTGCCCATTCTGTACTTTGTTCCATTTTCCCATTTGCCGACATTTTAGATTAATTGAACATTTTTTTATGACTCCACTTTGTCTCCTTTATCGACTTTCTTTTTTAAAGATTTTATTTATTTATTCATGAGAGACACACAGAGAGAGGCAGAGACATAGGCAGAGAAGCAGGCCTCTATTCAGGGACCCTGATGGTGGGACTCGATCCTGGAACTCCAGGATCATGCCCTGAGCCGAAGGCAGACGCTCAACTGCTAAGCCATCCAGGCGTCCCTCCTTTGTTGACTTATTAACTAGAAAGCTCTGTTTTGTTATTTTTAGTGCTTATATGGTTTATAATATCCATCTTTATCACAATCTACTTTTAAGTGATAATGCTGCTTGTGGAGAACAGTGAGCACCTAACAACAGTATACTTCCTTTCTTCCCAACCTTTGCACTGTTGTGGTTTTTTGCTTTTACATGTTATAAATCCTATACTATGGTTATTTTTGTTTAAATGGTCAGTTACCCTTTTCTTTTATTAGTTATCTTTTAGATTTAAGTAATTAGTTGAATATTAACTCCTGTAATTACCATTGTCAGTGTTCTTTTTCTTTCATTTCTTTGTGTATATCCAGGTAGCATTTTCCTTTCACCTGAAAGGGATCCTTCAGCATTTCTTGTTGTGGGTCTGCAGGTCATGAACTCTTTCAACATTGGCAGTCTAAATCTTCATTTAGCCTTTTGAAAGATGTATTTTATCTTATTTAATTTTATTTTTTTAAGATTTTATTTATTTATTCATGAGAGACACAGAAAAAGAGAGGCAGAGACACAGGCAGAGGGAGAAGCAGACTCCATGCAGGGAGCCCCACACGGGACTCAATCCTGTGACTCCAGGATCAGGCCCTGGGCTGAAGGCAGGTGCTAAGCCATTGAGCCACCCAGGGATCCCCTTAAATGCCTTTTTGAAAGATTTTTTATTTTGGTCAGGAATAGGATTTTAGGTTGACAGTAGTTTTTTTACTTTCAGTACTTTATTTTGGGGTAGGGGGCAGAGGGAAAGGGAGAGAGAATCCCAAGCAGGCTCCATGCCCATCACGGAGCCCCGCATGGGGCTCGATCTCACGACCCTGAGATTATAACCTGAGCCAAAATCAAGAGTCAGACACTAACTGAGTTACCCAGGTGCCCCTCTCCAAATATATTTTCTGTGCCCATTGCTTTCTCCTCTCCTTTGGCAACTTCAGTTATATATGTGTTAGATCTCTTGAAGTTGCCCTCCTGCTCACTAATGCTCTGTTCATTTTGAGAATATCTCTTTTCTCTTTGTATTTCTTTTTTCTTTTCTTTTTTTTTAAGATTTATTTATTTTTTTTGAGAGAGAGAACATGTACAAGCGGGAGGGGTAGAAGGAGAAGGAAAGAGAATCCCAAGCTGACTCCTCACTGAATGTGGATCTTCATGTGGGACTTGATTTCATGACCCTGAGATCACAACCTGAGCTGAAACGAAGAGTTGGATGCTTAAGTGATTGTACCACCCAGGTGCCCCACATGCTTGTTAATATTTGTTTGAAAGCCAGACTTCGTAAAACATACCCTGTTGGGTGCAGGGTTCTTTTGTATTCCTATAAATATTCGGCTCTGTTAGGTACACAGTTAAGGTACTGGGAAACAGTTTGATTCTCTCAGGTCTTGCTTTTCAGGTTCATGAGGCAGGAACAGAAGCAGTGTGTGGTCTTCTGTGCTACTAGGCCCAGGACCCTCTGTGTACTCTCCCCAATGTCCTGTTAGTTAGGAGCATCTTTAGTTAGCCTGGTGGGTTAGGCACTATTCCCAGACCCATGTGGGCAGCAGGCACTGTCCCCACCAGTCCTTTTGGGTGGTGCTTTCTGTGGCTCTCTGACACTTCACTCACCTGAGGACTGAGGAGGACCCTCTTTAGGCCTCCTGAGTTCTTGAGGCTCTGTACTGCCATCTCTTCCCTAGAACTCTGTCCTGTGATCTCTAGCTGTCTGGGTCTCTCTGGACTTTGCACTTCATCCCTTTAACTCCGTCAATTCGGGTCCTCTGGGCTCTGCATGGGTTCCCCCTGTTCATTCTGTAGCTTGCAGGCTCTCTCAGTATAGCAGGCAGGGCACCTGAAGGACACGCCTTGTTTGTTGCCTGTCTCATGAGTTACTCTCCTCTGTTACCTGATGTCCAGTGACTTGAAGACCTTTGTTTCATGTGTTTTGCCCATTTTTTTGGTCATGTCAGGTGGGAGGGTAAATCTGGTCCCTGTTACCCCTTCTGCAGAAGTCTCAGGCTTTGCATATTTAGGAAAGAAAGAAAAGAACGGTCCTGTGATTGGAGACAAGGATTAGGTAAGGGGACCAGGTTATGAACCCTGTCATGTAAGGAGGTTGGGTTTATTCAAATAATCATAAGCCTCAGGATTTTTTTTTTAAGATTTATTTATTTACTTATGATAGAGAGAGAGAGAGAGAGAGACACAGGAGGAGGGAGGAGTAGGCTCCATGCTGGGAGCCTGACGTGGGACTCGATCCCGGGACTCCAGGATCGCGCCCTGGGCCAAAGGCAGGCACTAAACCGCTGAGCCACCCAGGGATTCCCAGAAGCCTCAGGATTTTGAACAAAGGACCTGAACTGTTTTAAGGTGTTCACTCTGGCTGCTACATGAGAATAAATTGTTACCTGTTTCAGGGTGAGAGGTGGGGCGAGGTCTAGGTTGATATTGGTGGATTTGCTCTTTTGTGTTTTGTGTGGAATCCTTGAAATACATGGGGAGAGTGGCTCAGATGGTTCTTACGCCATAGGAAGTACTGGGAGTTTGAGTTCTCTATTTTAGAGCTCTGGGTAAAACTTTGGGTAGGAGCTTTTGTAGTCTCCTTTCTCCTGCCATCTTCTCTGTACCACAGTTCTTTCAGAAACTTTCAGCCTGACCCTTAGCCCTTCTTTACGTGTGGGAATCTTGTTCTCTGATCTTCTAAACTTGCTTCTGGAGATCCTTTAACTCAGTCCCCATATTCCTTCCAGGCTGTATTTCCTGCACTGAGCACCTACCCACTCCTTGCTTCTCATGGGCCTCCACGACCTGCAGAGGCAGTCTAGGCATTGTTTATCCTCTGGAAGCTAGGTGGAGGTGCTGCTTGTATGCTCTTTGCTTCCCCTTCTGGAGGCCTTTTAGGGCCTGACCTCATTGTCCTTTGCAGAAGTGAGACACCTCAGCTGTTCACTGTGTTGCCAGAGAAGAGAACGGCCACTGTTGGGGGAGCCATGATGGGATCAACCCACATCTATGACATGTCCACGGTGAGCACTTTTGGGGGCTGGGAAAGGGGGCGGAAACAAAGTCTTCTAAGTCTCTCTCTAGATGACAAGATTGATCCCTTTGCTAGGTTATGAGTCGGAAGGGCCCAGCTCCCGAGCTACAAGGTGTGGAAGTGGCCCTGGCACCTGAAGAGTTGGAGCTGGATCCCATGGCCATGACCCAAAAGTATGAGGAGCATGTGCGGGAGCAGCAGGCACAGGTGGAGAAAGAAGACTTCAGTGACATGGTGGCCGAGCATGCTGCCAAACAGAAGGTAGGAGGTCATGGGAACCCAGCTGGGTGTGAGCCAGGGAGTAGATACCAGGGACTCCTTTTTCAGCGACGTCGTGTCCTTGAATATGAGAATGAGGGTGCACTCAGTGTCTGCTGCCCTGAGCTTCCCTGGTGCTGGAAACCTTAGAAATCCTCTGGTGGGCTGCCCTCTTTAAGATGATGAAACTAAGGCACAGGGAGGGGAACTCACCCAAGTCTGAGACTCCAGTTTTAGCACTGTTTCCATAGATCTATGGGGCTGAGTCAGGTTGCCCATCCTTGTCTTGGGGATCATTGGTGGCTTTACCTGTTGTAACCTGTTTCTCTTTCTTTCTTCTAGCAAAAGAAACGGAAAGCTCAGCCCCAGGACAGCCGTGGGGGCAGCAAGAAATATAAGGAGTTCAAATTTTAGGTCTCCCTCACACACCTGGCCTCCTTTAGGCCTTTTGGATGCTTGGGCTTCACACATGGTCCCCAAGAGCCAGCTCTCCCACAATTCCCAAGGGCTTGTCATTTCATGTTCTTATTTTAGACCTGTTTTGTAAATAAAACTGTTTCCCACGGAAAGAGATGCATATGCAACACTTCTGATCCTCCTTTGTCTTTTAACCACCTTGTGCAAAAGGACTAAAACAGGCTTTTTCTGCAACTTCAGGGCTGCTCCAGTGACCAAGGGCATGCACCTGGATCAGATGCTGCAGTTGAGACTGGTGATAAAGTGAAAGCCATGCTGAAATTGTGCCTCACCACTGCCTGTTTTTCTAAGAGGGCTCTCGGGGAAGTACCTCTAGGCCTGGTTTGACCTTACTGCTTTGTCCTTGGAGACTAAAAATAGCCAGCTTAGCACCCTGGCTGGGCTGAGGAAGTGCAGTGGGCTTGGGAAGTAGGCCAGGTCAGGCCTTCCTATAGACCTATGGTCAAAAGAGTCCCAAGTCCATACCTTGGGGAGAACACAGCTCCATATCTAGATTGTCCTGAGTCCATATGAACCCCTGAATAGTTTAAGTCACTAACTTGGGGGGGCGGGGAAGGCTTGCTTTCTTCAAGTTGTCTGGTCCCAAGAAGTCTTCCCAACAGGCTACAGTAGGTTGGACTTCAGGGCCCAACAGGCATTTCCTCGATGGGAAAGAGAAAAGTCCTACTGTTGTACTACTAGTATTGCTTTGCCCTAAGGGCACCAACTGAGGTGCGGATGTCAGGAGGCTTCAAGATGGTTTCTGGAGGTGATGGATGGGGGAGTAGTGTAGGAGATCCTGTGTTGGACACTGATTAAGCTAGGTCTTGGAAGGAGTAGAACGTTAGAGGCAGGGCAGCCCAGGTGGCTCGGCGGTTTAGCGCCGCCTTTGGCCCAGGGCGTGATCCTGGGGATCTGGGATCGAGTCCCACGTTGGGCTCCCTGCATGGAGCCTGCTTCTCCCTCTGCCTGTATCTCTGCCCGCCCCCCCAAGAATAAATAAAATCCTTTTAAAAAGATTAAGTAAACAGTGAAGCAGAGAAAACATGGCCGGTGGAAGAAATTGAGGGCAGGGATGGGGGGGGGGGGCGTTTGGAACTCTATAATGCTTCTTTGGGGGAGGGGAGCCACAGGACAGAAAAGGAGGCTCCAGATGGGCCACAGCTTAGCTTTAGATTTCATCCTTGTCAGGGCCTCTCAGACTCTAGGTCCCGGAGCCCCTGCCTGTGGTGGAGAGAAGCCGGGACGGAAACTTCACCGCCCACAGGCAGGCGGGCCGACCACTGGGTCTCCACCACTCCCTTTGTAGGTCGTGAAGAAACCCCGGGGCGGCAGAGCAAGGGGCCAAGTAGCCTGGCGCGACGCGAGTTTCGCCTCGGTTCTGGGGACCCGAGGGTCCTGAGGCGCGCTCCCGCGGCAGCCCTCTCCTGGCCGGGGCCGCGCCCCGGAAAAGCGGAGTTTCCGCCGGCCTGGCTATTGCTGCCGTGAGGACTACGGGGGAGGGGAGAACCGGGCGCGCTGCCTGCGGCCCAGCCTGGGATGTGAGGGCAGGGTCCGGCCGGGATCCGCCGGATGGAGGACCCTCCTCCCAGGGAGCGAGGGGAGCGAGGGGAGCGAGGGGAGCGCGCCCACGGGCTCGCCAGGGGCGCGAGCGCGAGCCCGGGCCCCGCCCCTCGGTGTTGGGTGGGGCCGCGCCAGCCGGAGCTCCCCGCCCCCGCGGACACGCCCACCCAGTGTCTCGGCGGCGCGAGCCGCAACAGGCAGCGGCGGGCGAGCGCGAGGACCGCGCGCCGAGAGGCCCCGCGCGTGCGTGCAGCCTCTCGCTGGCTCGCTCGCGCGCTCGGGCGGGCGGGCTGAGGAGACGAGTTGAGCCCTCGCCGCCGCGGTGGGAGAAGCCTGGGCGTCCCCTTGGCGTCGCCCCGATCCCCGTAACCCCCGCGCCCCCTTCCCCTGGCCCGGCCATGGCTGAACGCGGAGGGGCGGGCGGTGGTCCTGGAGTCGCCGGGGGCGGCAGCGGCCAGCGGGGCTCAGGGGTCGCCCAGTCCCCGCAACAGCAGCAGCCGCCGCAGCAGCCGACGCCTCAGCAGCCGACGCCCCCCAAGCTGGCCCAGGCCACCTCGTCGTCGTCCTCGTCCACCTCGGCGGCGGCCGCCTCCTCCTCGTCCTCGTCCACCTCCACCTCCATGGCCGTCGCGGTGGCCTCCGGCTCCGCGCCTCCCGGCGGCCCGGGGCCAGGCCGCACCCCCGCCCCAGTGCAGATGAACCTGTACGCCACCTGGGAGGTGGATCGGAGCTCGTCCAGCTGCGTGCCCAGGTGAGCGGCGGGCGGGGGGGGGGATTGGGCCCGCCGGGCCGCAGGGCCGGGTCTGTGACAGCCCCCCCCCCGCCTTCTCATTCCTCCGGGTCTCAGTGCCCAGGGGAGCGTCCCCTCCCCGGATTCCCCCTGGCTGTTCGGCCTGGCTCCTTCCTGCGGGGACCCCGCCCTCTCCTGTCAGCCCCACCTTCTGCCTCGGCCCGGACCACCCTCTTCCCCTCCCGGATTGGGGCCTTCTGGACTCTCAGCCTGGGGCCTTCTCTCCTCTCCTCGATCTGACCGAATCTGGCCTTCCTGACGGTCAGTTTCCCTGCGAATGTCACAGACTCTTTTCCCTGCTTCGTTGGCGCCCGTGGGCTGTACATATGTTACATAGTTGTGGTGTAGATGTCTTTTGATATTATTATTTCTCAATATACTCAGCGTGTGCCAAACTTGGTTGTCGTCTTCTGCCAGGTAAAGCCCGTATAGTAACCCTTGAGGCTTCTCGTTAGTCTTCAACAGGCACACGTTGATGTGTGCTTCAGGTTACACACATTCTCTCCTGGCCTTTGCTCTTGTAAAAGTCCTATTTAGTGTGTCTTTAAGTGTATTTTTCATCCCCCACCCCGTTCCTCCCCAGTAGCTAGTCACAAATTCTCTTAGCCATGGAGGGCTTCTTAAAATTACTGCCTTGTTCCTAAATTCAGTCCATTTTTCTGTCTTTTGGAACCCTCTGGGGACTTTCCTTTCATTGGTAAAATATGCCTGAGTTTGTGATGTTTTCTGTTTCTGTATTGGCAAAGCAGTCTTTCTCCAACTCTTTGGGGACAGGATACAGTGTCTTACAGTTTACCCGTTGGACAGACACTGTGGAACTGGTTTCACCTAGTAAGTCCAGAAAAGTGCCTGGAGGTGATCTTTTCCTCACCTTTAAAGTGAACTGATTCTGTTTGTTGCCTTAGAGTTTTGGACTCCTTATTCTATTAGCCTAGCCTTGGGTAGTTGGATGTATAAGTGGGGGTTAGGAAGTATTGTCTGGTTCCAGCCTCAACTCTATTTATTTCCTCTTCCCTTTATTTTGAATCATTTCTTGCATACAAAATTATACACACACACACACAGAGTTATCTCCTAGATAGGGTATTTTACAAAATGATGAAAAGTATAATTCTATACTTGACTCATCTTAAGAAATAGAGCATTATAAGTTATGTTGAAACCTTCAGGATGCCCCTTCCTGACCATATCTTCTACTTCCCCCCACAAAGGTAAACACTGTCCTGAATTGTGTGTTTATTATTTCCCTTGTCTTTTAAAAATAGTTTTATTGCATGCGTGCATCTTTAAACAATATTTTTTAGTTTAGAGTGTTTTTGAAGTTTATGTAAGTGCCGCCATACTGTATGTGTTCTGTGAATTAATTCAGTTGTGTTAATGTGTTTTAACTGAGCGTTAAGCTTGTGAGACTCATCAGTGGGGTATAGTAGCTCTACTTTAAATATTTTCACTAATGGATAGAATTTCATTGTATGAATAAATCATAATTCTCCTTTTGGAGAACATTTGAGTTGTTTCTTGTTTGTTAACAGAAACAGTAATGCTGTAAATATTTTTGTCCAGGACTCCTGGTGTTCCTTGCAAAAGTTTCTTTTGGTTGTCTTTATATGTAGGGGTGGAATTGCTGTTTGCAGAGTATACATCTGAAACTTTTTTAGATAATGCTAAATTGTTTTCCGCTCATGCCCCGCCCCCCCCCCCCTTTCTCTTCATGTCCTTTTTGTTTCAGCATTCACTTCACTGAGTACACTTTTTTCTTTGTCTTTCCTTTAGAGTAATCAGAAGGCACTTAGTTTGCTTTGGCCAGTGCCCTACCACACACAACACCAAACTCAAGTAGGAGTTTAGTGTCTAATGGTCCTTAGGAGGCTTCTTTCTTTCTAGGTAGGTCCATCTATAGCTGAAGTATTCTAACATAAGCATTGTGCCCCTTCCTACATTAGTCCAGTGTTAGTATTACAGGCTCTCCATTCTTCCTTCATGTCTATTGCTATGTTTGGTGACATTTGGACAACTGCCTTCTCTAGCTTGTTAGATTGAAAAAGCATTGAGCCAACTGGGAAGAAACTGCTGTGTAACAGAGGGAGGTAAATAAAATCACTGATGACTGTTGGTGTTTTGGTCTGCCTCTACTGGTCACTGAAAAGTCCGTGTAATAAATTTTTAGCCCAAGAAACAGCCCACTATCCTGAGTAAATTGGTAATTATTATCCTGACTTGGTGTGAAAGGCTTAGGTTGGCTTGTTGTTTTCACCTGTGGGGAACATGCAGTTATGTCTAGTAACCGGTGCTTGAAATTGTCAGCTGTCCTGCTCTGACTTTATTTTTCAGCTATCACCCTTGTACCTCTCAGCTCCTTGTGGAACACTTGTGTTCTTTGGAGCATGCTGTTTTATCTGCAGGACAGAAAATAACACCCTGTGGGGAGAAAATGTCCTGCTATTGGCCTTTCCAATTACTAGAGTCATCTGGTTAATTTGAGGTCTCCTTGTTTACTTGTTCATGTTGTTTAGAATATATTGGCAATGTGCATTCTGTATACAGCATTCTGTATATAGCCTAGGATTAACATTCTTGTCTCATGTAACTTAAATGAGATGCAAACATGTAAGATGTGTGCACTTAAGAAATGTAAACATGATTGTGGATTTAAGGCTTTATATATATATAAAATATTTATATATATAATATATAAAAATGTAAATAAATATAAATATAAATATATAAATATATATTTATACATCTAATATATATTTATATATTTATATTTATTTACATTTTATATATATATATATTTATACATATATACATAAAACCTTTTATGGGGATCCCTGGGTGGCGCAGCGGTTTGGTGCCTGCCTTTGGCCCAGGGCGCATTCCTGGAGACCCGGGATCGAATCCCACGTCAGGCTCCCGGTGCATGGAGCCTGCTTCTCCCTCTGCCTATGTCTCTGCCTCTCTCTCTGTGACTATCATAAATAAATAAAAATTAAAAAAATAAAATAAAATAAAACCTTTTATGGTTGAAGAGAGTACCTGTAGTTGGCTTTAAAATAACTAAATTGTTTTATTCATTGATATTTTTACCATTTATTTATTTTTTTTATTTTTTATTTATTTTATCTTTTTTTAAGATTTTATTTATTTATTCAGAGAGAGAGAAAGAGAGAGAGAGAGGAGAGAGGCAGAGACACAGGCAGAGGGAGAAGCAGGCTCCATGCAGGGAGCCCGACGTGGGACTTGATCCTGGGACTCCAGGATCAGGCTCTGAGCTGCAGGCAGTGCCAAACCGCTGTGCCACTGGGGCTGCCCCCAGCATTTTTTTAAATTAAAAGATTAATACATGTCCGTGATTAAAATTCAAGCTATAACATGAGAAAATGCTCTGTATCACTTGCCATCAGGGTAATACAAATCAAAACCACAGTGAGATACCACCTCACACCAGTGAGAATGGCGAAAATTAAGGCAGGAAACCACAAATGTTGGAGAGGATGCGGAGAAAAGGGAACCCTCTTACACTGTTGGTGGGAATGTGAAATGGTGCAGCCACTCTGGAAAACTGTGTGGAGGTTCCTCAAAGAGTTAAAAATAGACCTGCCCTACGACCCAGCAATTGCACTGCTGGGGATTTACCCCAAAGATACAGATACAGTGAAACGCCGGGACACCTGCACCCCGATGTTTCTAGCAACAATGTCCGCACCCCGATGTTTCTAGCAACAATGTCCGCAATAGCCAAACTGTGGAAGGAGCCTCGGTGTCCATCGAAAGATGAATGGATAAAGAAGATGTGGTTTATGTATACAATGGAATATTACTCAGCCATTAGAAATGACAAATAACCAGCATTTGCTTCGACGTGGTTGGAACTGGAGGGTATTATGCTGAGTGAAATAAGTCAATTGGAGAAGGACAAACATTATATGGTCTCATTCATTTGGGGAATATAAATAATAGTGAAAGGGAATAGAGGGGAAAGGAGAAGAAATGGGTAGGAAATATCAGAAAGGGAGACAGAACATGGAAGACTCTGGGAAACGAACTAGGGGTGGTGGAAGGGGAGGAGGGCAGGGAGGTGGGGGTAACTGGGTGGCGGGCACTGAGGGGGACACTTGACGGGATGAGCACTGGGTGTTATTCTGTATGTTGGCAAATTGAACACCAATAAAAAATAAATTTATTATTAAAAAAAATTCAAGCTATAAAGAAAGATGAAAATTTTAAAGGAAAAAGCCCCAGCATTGTTTCTGTTTTCACTCTCTAGAGATAATCACTGGGAAATACAGTTGGCTTTTAAGATTCTGTTACAAGCTGGTAGGTCTTTATAGTTCATGAAATTCACAGCTTTAGAAATTGACATTGTTTTCTCCCTGTACTAGGCTCATGTACTTAGTTTCTCTCAACTATGGCCCATGTATTGGTTAGTGGGATGGCAACCTTATAGGCAGGTGGCATGTTGCTTGATGTTAAGGGAAGAGGGTTTTTTGTTTTTGTTTTTGTTTTTGTTTTGGGAAGAGGGTTTTTTTTTTTTTTTTTAAGATTTTATTTATTTATTCATGAGAAACAGAGAGGCAGAGGGAGAAGCAGGCTCCTTGAGGGAAGCCCTATGTGGGACTCAATCCCAGGACAATGGGACCATGCCCTGAGCCAAAGGCTTAACTGCTGAGCCACCCAGGCGTCGTGAGTTTTAGAGTCTCATCGTTGACCCCTTCTCTTTGGTGCTTTTCCCTGATGTTCTTTTCTCTTTTTGAGTTACTTTAGTAGGAGAGGCAAAAAAATTATTAAATTTCACGGGTGTACAAAATCTCCCCAGTGGCATAAAGCCAGTTTTTGGGAGATCAAATGTGCTCTGCTATATCACTCACAAACTGTATCACATTTGTCTTTGAGTATAGAGCACATTTGCATATCTTTATCTGTATGTGCACTTAGGGAAAGAGTTCAGGAGTTATCAGTTGCGTTTTTCTTTAGGCCACATTTTATTTTTTTAATTGAATACTAAAGTTAGGCCTTTTTGGATAAAACTGTTAGAACCAAAGGAGGTGGCCATGGCTAAGTTGGCATGACTAGTCTGCGGTAGAAGTGTGACTTTCATCAAGACACTTAGGGACAGTTGCCCCTCTAACCACAAAAGCATTAGGCAAGCCAGGATATATTACTCTTGTATTCTTATTTTATGCCAAGGCAAACACTTCCACACCTTAGGTTTGTTTTTATTCATTGATCGGGAATACTTTTGCTTGCCATTCATTCTAAAATGTGGGTGAAATAAATATAAAATAGGACCTATAGATCTGTAAGAGAAAGTACTTTTTAAATGATAGATATGAAGTAAGTGAAATTGATCAAATAAGAGAGACCTAGTGAAATTTCTATTATTTCCTTAGCATTAAAAGTCTTAAAAGCATATCTCAGAAGATGAGTTTCACATTGTGAGTATTGTAATAGAATATCCTATCAGGTAATATTATCCATTGTCCCCGTGGAAGCTCAGATTCCTTAAGTCAGAAAGAGAATGACTTTCACAGAGTCCGTTTTACATGTATTGATTTACAGATCTTTTGGGCACATTAGTGGTTATGAGATTTCTTTTTAAACTGGTTTTGCAATTTCTTTTAACTGAGCCAATAAGCTGCTACTGTTACTGTGAATGTTTGCCTCAGTGTGCATGAGGGAGGTACAAATAAGAATATGGGCTGTGTCTTTTCACTGCTTCAACCCAGGAAGCTTGTCCTGTTTCGGCCTGGACTTGAAGGTTTAATGCATCCTCTGAAATTTGGAGCTGGCTTGGCTTGCACTGTAGCATCACTTTCTGGGAGTACTTTACGCATCCAAGGTAGCTGTGGGAATGCTTATAAGAGTTGGTCTTTTTTCAGTGTGGCTTCGGAGTGGTATTAGGGCTCTTGAGAAAAGAGAGTTTGAAGTTGGTCTTAGAATGTCTTTCAGAGGCCCCTTGGGCTGGATTGAGTGAGGTGGTTTGGTTTTAGATTGGCATGCATGGATAGAATCTTTCCTTCTCTAGGCCTAGTTGGAAGAATAACCAACATAGCCTCTTCTATTATTTTTTTTTTAAGATTTTATTTTTTTATTTATTCATGAGAGAAACACAAAGAGATAGGCACAGGGAGAAACAGGCTCCCCACAGTGAGCCTGATGAGGAATTTGATCTCCGGACCCCTGAGCCCTGAGCAGATGAGCCACCCAGGTGTCCCCAGCATAGCTTCTGATGGGTTTAGAGAATCAAGATATTTATGACTAGACACTAACTCTAGAGTATTTTCCTCTTCCTGCCATTCACAGGGCAGTTGTCTGGTTAGAAACCCCGCTGGATCTGCATTCCCTTTTACCGTATTACAAACCAGAGAAGATCTGCAGTCACAGTTCAGGGAGCTGCTTACACCTATACTTGGCCTCTACCTTGGATAGAAAGTAGAGTAGAAGAACAGTAGAGAAGGCCAGAATGATGATGAATATTTACTTACCTTATACAGCTTTCAGAAAACAGTTTGTGAAAGCATTCCATTTGACATTCAATTAAATCTTAACATCATAAGCCATTTTATCTTAAAAGTTGTGCTGATAGAGTAACCACTAGTTGCATGTGGCTTTTTAAGATTAATTAAAATTGAATAAAATTTAAAATTCTCAGTTTTATTAGCCACATGTTGTGTCAGTCACACTAGTCACATGTGGTTAGTGGCTTCCATATTAGACAAGGCAGATCTAGAATGTTTTCAGGACTACAGAAAGTTCTGTTAGATAACATTAGATATTTTAAAGAGAAAATTGCCTAACCATGGTATTTCTAGTAGTAATATCTGTGGTTTCTCCTTATTTATTTAATTAAACTGAATACTTTTATCCTCTTCCAGATTATTTTATTTTTAAAAAAGATTTTATTTGAGACAGAGTGACCGAGTATGGGAGAGTGCATACAACATGCCTGAAGGGCAGAGGGAGAGGGAGAAACAGACTCCCCGCTGTGCAGGGAGCTGATGACTGTGATGAAGACAATGGCTCTACCTTGGATTGAGAAGTAGAGTAGAAGACCAGTAGAGAAGGCCAGTAAATGATGTGCAAGGAGCTGGTTGTGGAGCTGAATCCCAGGATCCTGGGATCATGACCTGAGCCTAAGGTAGATGCTTCATGGATTGAGCCACCCAGGTGCCCCTCTTCCAGATTGTTTTATTTATTTTATTTTTTTAAAGATTTTATTTATTTATTCATAGAGACAGAGAGAGAGAGAGAGGCAGAGACACAGGCAGAGGGAGAAGCAGCAGGCATCATATAGAGAGCCTGACATGGGACTCGACCCAGGGTCTCCAGGATCACGCCCTGGGCTGCAGGCGGCGCTAAACCGCTGCGCCACCGGGGCTGCCCTTCCAGATTGTTTTTAAAATGTCCCTTTTCTTCACTATTTAAAGAACCTGTTAGTTTTCTTCTATTAGTCTTTCTCCTTTAAGTGTTTTTATTTTTTAACCTGCCTACTTTTTCCTGTAGGGAATTTGCTTCCAGGTGCCTGCCTGCCATTTGTTTCCCAGGTTTAGGTCTTAGTCAATACCTATTGAAAAAACTGTCTGGAGACATTAATTCTAAAATGGCTTTTAGATGGCTAGATTATATGTGATACTAATTTTTGTCCGTGTTTTTTGTGGTGATTTCTAAACTTTTTATAATAAACATGCATTACAGAACAGACCAGTAAATGTTGTTTTAGAAATATATATTTAAAAATACAATCAGCTCTACTCGATTGTATACCTTAAAGGAGTATACTCTTCACAAATTTTGTATTGCAATAGAGCTGTAAAAAAATACATATCGAACACATGAAGATATGGGGGGGCGTCTTAAGTTTTACTCCACTCATTACCTTCCTTTCTTGGTTCTAGAGTTTTATTGATAGTAAATACAGTGAATGGGGAATGTTCTAGATGATGTTTCCCTCATGGTGAATGGTTGACAAGGTAGTATTGAAAATGGCATGTTTATTTATTTGTTTAATATTTATGTAGATTCTTTTAGATAGTAAAGTGTTTTAAGATATAGTCAAGGTGAAAATCTCTGAGTTTAGTTGTGGCTTCACATATTTTTCTGACCCTGAATTCTGTTCTTCCTGGGGATCCCTGGGTGGCTCAGTGGTTTAGCACCTGCCTTTGGCCCAGGGCATGATCCTGGGGTCTCGGGATCGAGTCCCACATCAGGCTCCCTGCATGGAGCCTGCTTCTCTCTCTGCCTGTGTCTCTGCCTGTCTCTCTGTGTGTTTCTCATGAATGAATGAATAAAATCTTTATTTTTTTTAAATTTTTTTAAAATTTATGATAGTCACAGAGAGAGAGAGAGAGGCAGACACACACATCATCTCACACTCATCTATCCTGAGTTTTCTTTTTGTTCCTCTTTTCTTTCATAGCTGAGATAGAGATTCTTTATAGCAGTTTTTTTAATAGTATAGAAAACACAAAAGGCTTAGGACATCAATTGTCATTTATTTTGTTCCCTCCTCATTGACTATTTCTTGTCTCCTGTTTAAAAACACCAAACAGCTTCAAGGTTTACAGAGCAGCTTTATCCTTCCGTTTCTCTGTATTACGGTACCTCTCAAACCACATTGCACTCTACTGTTTGTGATTCTACCCATCTTTTGCCACTCTAGTTTCCTCCCAGAGCGTAACTACTAGTAGGAGTTCAGGGTCATGTTTCAAAAGAAAATCAGATTATGTCACTCCATTCTTTATAATCTTCCCAATTCATTCATTTAGCAAATGTTTATAGACCAGCTGGTCTCCTTGATCTCATAAAATATATATTCTAGTGGGTGAAGATAAGTCACACTATCAAATAACTTTTCATCATACTTAGAATAAAACCCCTTTTCATGCCTTATGAAAGACTTCAAGATGTGACCCCTTCCTGTGTCTTTGACCTTATCTTCTGTCATTTTCCACTGTGCTCACTTGGCTCTGGCAAGCTGGGCCTTGCTGTGGTCACCTCTGCCTTTGGGCTTTTGGACTTGCACCTGGGATGCTTTGTCCCCACATCATCATGTGGCTGGCTTGTGAGTATCATTCAAGTCTTAGTTAATCTACCACCTAAGGGTAGAAAGCTACCCTTACCTGCCTGTTACATTCTGAGAGTTTATAAAATTTCACAACTAGTTTTACTATCATCTGGAATAATCCTGTTCATGTAATAGTTACTTTATAAGTGCTCAAGAAATACATTTGTCAAATGAAAGTGTCTTTTTATTTATAATGTTTATTGAATGGATATTTGTTATACACAATTCTTTTACTCAACAAATCCTTATTGAATATTTCTATGTGCCAAGCCCTGCTGTAGGTGCTGGAGAAACAGCAGCAAACAAGTTGATAAAATTCAGTCTCTCCTAGAGTATACATTTAGGTGGAGGGAGACAGATAATAACTAGGTAATTATATTTGTAAAAATAGGTAATGAGTGAATGCCATAATGAAAAATAAAGCATAATAAATAAAGCAATTGAGAATGTTGGTGGAAGGGCTTTTTTGGGTAGAATGATCAGAGAAGGTGTCTGATGAAGTGACATTTGAGCTGATGCCTGAATAAAATGAACCAGACCAATTGAGCATTTACTGTGTCACAATAACTATCAGAGGCAAGTACTAAGATCCTTTTCCCAGAGAGGGAAATCAAGGCCCAGTGAGGTGAAGGCATTTTATAAGGCTACACGGTTTAGAGGTAGGTGGGCTGGGATTTGTCTCATGACTCATAATTATCTGACACCAGAATGATTTCTCTGTTTAAATTTGGTGTTCCTCAAGCCCTGGCTGGTTCTCATAGTTGACAAATAATAATATTTAATGTTTATACTTTGCCATTTGGAATTACAGAATATTTCTCTATTACCAAATTATAGATAGCAAGAAATAGCAAAATGGCTATAACTGCTAGTTCTAGAGCCAGTTAGCCAGGATTTTGTTGTTGTTGTTGTTAGCCAGGATTTTAATCCTGATTCTGTAGTTTACCATTTAGTGATTTGGGCAAATTATTTAACCTCTCTCTCTCCCCCCCCCCCTTTTTTTTTTTTATTTAACCTCTCTTATGCTTTAATTTTTTCATCCACTAAATGGGCCTAATAATTGTCCCTACCCCTCATTAATTATGAGGATTAATGAGACTAATATAAGTAAATGCTTACATGGCACATAGATAACACTTAAAAATAGTAACTGTTACTACTATTACTATTGGCAATGGCTATCCTTACTGCTACTCCAGCGTCTTTGTCTTTCCCTGATACCCCTTTAAAAACTGCTTGCTTTCTAGAGTCAGGGCAACCTAGTCGATACTATGATTTCCTCAGTGGGACCATCATAAGGTCTTGGGTTCATTTTAGACAGATCCTGCCAAACTCCAAGCTTAAAGTCAAAATAAAATATTTTGGTTTTCTGAAGCAGTGGCTGGATCAGGATCCTGTTTCTACATTCTGCCAGCTTATATGAACGGAAGAGATGGTGCAGGCCCCGCCTACAAACCACAACTTTGTTTTGAGCCAATTTGACTTGACAGCTTCCCTATTCTACCTGCTGACTTCTTTAGCTCTGGTTTGACAGCCAGAAGAGCAACTAAACCAGTTTACAGTTAGCCATTTATTACCAATAAAAGCTAAGTGACTCCTAAGAAAATGAGTGTTTAAATGGAGTTGATATTTTTCTCTTATCTCCTTAAGCTTTCCTTTTATGTCTCAAACTATAGAAAATTCTATTTTACTTTTATAGGAGAAACCTGATAATACTTTTAAGGCCTATCACTAAACATTTGGATCTGTGTGTGTGTGTGTGTGTGTGTGTTAATTTTCTCCTTCAATAAACACCAAGACTGTACTGTCCCATTTTATTTTATTATTATTACTTTTAGAGAAGGAGAGAAAGGAGGGGATAGGGACAGAGGGAGGGAGGGAGAGAGAGAGAGAGAAAGAATCTCAAGCAGACTCCCAGCTGACCATGGAGCCCCCTGGGCTCCATCTCCTAACCCTGAGATCATGACCTGAGCTGAAATCAAGAGTTGGACGCTTAACTGACTGAGCCACCTAGACACCCCTGATTCATTTTAGTTGGAAATCTACAAATACATTTACATGTTTCTGGTTCTTCCTTAAGAATATGTAAAACAATTTCTCGAGTGTGGATAATCATGAATGGGATCCTCATGGTGAACATCAGGGCTTGAAATGAAGAGTGTAGACTGGTATGTGTTGTATTATTCTTAAACTCATTTGTTTGCTTTTTTTGCCTTTATTTCTCCCTATTGCTATCAATATACCTTCTTTCTGCTTTATTGCCTAAAATAGAATGTGGGCTAAACCAGGTAATCAAATATGTTAAGAATGAATGGGTTGGGGAAATGAAGGCTAAGAGTAATGGACAATATCATCTGAATACATGAGATTCACAGCTATGTTTTAGGAACAAGGAAGAAACATTTCACCTACTTCTTGGTCTGGGTTGGTACACGCCAAGGATGGGATTGGTGGTGAGTTTGGGTAGGAGTTTAATCTTCTAAAGTCTTGGGGAATCAAAAACCCTATTGAAGATACAGTTTGCGATGCAAGTGAAATTTTACATTTGTTTTGGAGAATTACGGATTAGTAAAAAAAAGCCCAATATATATTGCTTGGTTAAATTTGTTTTGATTACCTGTAGGCAAGTCCCTTTTTTCATTTTTTTAAAAGTGAATATACTTTTTTTTCCCTTGCTGATTTGTTATGGAGAGAAACAAAATGTTTGTAAAATGTTTGAGCATCTGTATTCATAGAAATCATTACCATAACATCTTTGGGTAATGTCAGTGAAGCTGTGAGTATGATATGGTATAATATTTGTTGACCCGTGATAGACCTGATTTACATTAGTCATCATTTACATTGTCTTCACAAGTAGGTTTTTTGTTTGGCACTTTTAGCTCACATCCAAGGAATGTAGCAGTGTAATCTATCTTAAGTCTATTGTTTAATAAAATTGTCTCCTCAAAACTAAAATACATGGTAAGTAGTCTACAGCATTTGTCATTTCTGCCATGCACCATTTTTGCTGTGGATGAAAATGAATAAGCAACTCTAGAAACCAAGGTCCTCTGGGAGCATAAAACCTCTTGTAGCTATTAATGGATTTAATTGTATTTCCTCTTTGCCACCAAAATGTGCAATAAATTGTTTATGCCCTTGCTTTTAATGGGGAGAATTGTTCATTAACTGCATGTAATATCATTATCGCTTTGTTTTTATTACTTGTAGATAATCCCCTCTATCTTCCCTTTTAAAAAAAACATAAAAAAGGATAGCTATAATACTATTAAATATTACTCCTTAATCTTTTCAGTTAGCTTTTCTCTCCATGGAGAAAAAGGAAGTATCCTTTCACTGGAGAAATGAATTTGGTCTAGAAATGGGATATGATTTCCTAAACCAAGATTTGGCATAAAATTAGTTTGGCATGCTTTGGACTTAGGCCAGGTGATATGTTTACTTATGTTCAGGAAGGGCCTGGTTCTAAAGTAGCCTCACTGATGAATGAATGCCATGTCTCAGTTGATGAGGCTTCATCTAATTTGTGTCCATCTAAGAAAACATTTTTAGAAAAAAGACTGTTTGGAGTGATGGCTCTATTTGGGTTTTGTTTTGTTTTGCTTTGTTTTGTTTGATGCTCATTCAGGTATTTCCTCCTATTCTTATAATATATCTGCAGGAAAAAAGTCAGCAAATTGCTATAATTTCTTTAAAACTGTATGCCAAAAATGTTTTGACTTTAGAATTTGGTTTCTTATTTGGCTTTACTTCATCATGTGGATTTGGATAAGTCTCTTTAACTCTTTCTCTACCTAGTAGTCATTTAGTCAGCAAATAGCTGTTGAGTGTATACATCATAAGCTGGTCACCATTTTAGACACCGAGGAGAGAACAGTCAATAAAAGAGATAAAATCCTGGCTCTTATGGAGGCTACCTTCTAGGGCCAGATGGGCAGCAGACCATTAGCAAATGAATGAGGAAATGAGTTTGTCAGGTGGGGAAAAAATAAGGTAGGAAGGGTAGATAAGTAAAGCAGAGAGAGTTACAGTTTTGAATAAGATGGTCTGCAAGACCTCAGAGAAGGGGAGCAATCCTTGTGGAGCATAGATTTAGCCAAGCCAGTAGAGGAAACAATAGGAAGTACTGGTACGTTCCAGGAACATCTAGAAGGCCAGTAGGCTGGAGCCAAATGAATGAGGATTGAGTAATGGGAGAGAAAGTCACAGAAGCAAAGAGGACCCAGATCTTGTAGGTCATTGTAAGACTTAGCTTTGACATTGAGTGAGATGGGAAGCCATTAGGGATTTTGAGCCAGAGAAGAGGCATGATAATAACTTTCCTATTAAAATACCAACTGGCTACTGTGTATAGAATAGCTTGTAAAGAAGAGTAGGATGGAAGCAGGGAGTCCAAGTAGGAGTGTTGGATGATGTCGTGGGAACTAATACTGACTTGGAAAAGGGTGGTAGAGGTGGAAAAGAAGAGAATTCATCAGATTCTAGGTATATTTTCAAAACTAACGGATTTGTTTATGGATTGTACTTGGGATACGACAGAGCAAAAGGATTCAAGGATGACTTGAAACATTTTTTAAAAATATTTTATTTATTTATTCATGAGAGACACAGAGAGAGAGAGAGGCAGAGACATAGGCAGAGAGAGAAGCAGGCCGCATGGAGGGAGCCCAATGTGGGGTTTTATCCTGGGACTCCAGGATCACGCCTTGGGCCGAAGGCAGGTGCTCAACCACTGAGCCACCCAGGTGTCCCGAAGATGACTTGAAAATTTCATTTAACTTCCTTGTGTCATTTTTCTGGTTTTTACAAAAAAATTGTTACTGTCATTATTTTATCTTAAGTGATGTTATGTAAAAATGAGATCTGTATAACAGAACTCAAGATTCTTGAAGGAGTTGGTTTCCACTTTTGCCATTTGTAATTAATTGGGAATAAATTTCCTTGGGAATTTACTAGGTGATGGAATGAATAATCTATATGTTGGCAACTGATTGTGTTAATAATCTAGATTAATTTTTGGGTGTGTGTGTGCTGTAGGCCATGATGAAGCTATTGAGGTAGCTGAGTCTCAACATCCCTGATTATTCTGCTGTCATATTTGTTTGGTCTAGTATATCCTCTGATCCCTGTTTATTTGTTTTAATGAGGGAAATCTGTTGTAGAAGCAATTAATACCTATAGCACATAGGTTTCTTTGTGAAAGAAACTGAAAAGTCAAAAACCTGTGGGTTTTTTGTTTTTTTGTGGGTTTTTCTGGTTTTTTTTTTTTTTTTTTTTTTGGTTTTTTTTTTAAATGAGTAGTTTGCTACAGCAGACAGCATGTCTATGCTTCCTAGGAGTTGCTCTGCAAGGAGGAATCCTGCTGCAGAATGATCTAATTTGTATAATCTTGAAGGTGGAGTTATTTTTGAAAGAGAGCAGGAAAATAATGGAGCCCTTTGCTTGTGAATGCCAAAGTGGATCTTACTGATTTAAAAGGAAAAGGGCTTATGGTCTTGTAGTTTGGATTCATTTCTCTCTTGTTCTGTTCACGATGTGTAGATCAAGTTTATGATAGATATATTTAGATAATTGCTCTTAGAATGCTACCTGGGTTTTTCTTTTTCATAATTTTTTAAAATTTTAGGTAAGTATATTACTTAATTTGAGATTTAGATAATGTGAATTATATAAAAGAACAGTTATTAAATTCAGGAATTAGAATTTATGGCCCTACTTGATGAGATGAATACTGGGTGTTATACTATGTGTTGGCATATACTATATGTTGAATTTAAATAAAATATTAAATATTTAAAAATACATAATAAAATATTTTATGGCCCTTTTTCTATCTTGAAATGAAATTCCCAGATTATGGGGATTCCTGGGTGGCTTAGCGGTTGAGCGCCTGCCTTTGGCCCATGGCATGATCCTGGAGTCCCAGGATCGAGTCCCGCATTGGGCTCCCTGCATGGAGTCTGCTTCTCTCTCTGCCTGTATCTCTGCCTCTCTCTCTCTCTGTGTGTGTCTCTCATGAATAAATAAATAAAATCTTAAAAAAATAGAAATTCCCAGATTATAAAACTTTACCAACATGTCTATAAATCCTAACTGCAATATGAGGAAAAACAAAAGGAGGCTCTTTGTAATACAATATATATTTCTGTATGTGAATTCTCAAGACATTTGTAAATGGCATGGCACATTGGAAACTATAGCTGTCAAGTACACATAGTTTTTCCTCTGTGAATATGAGACTTATAAATAGAGACTAATACAGGTGTATTATGTTGGTGACTCAGATGATATGTGGCAGTTACATTGGTGATACGATTTTATAGAATTCTGAATAAATCTTCATGAAGTTCTGTATAAAACAAAGTACCGTCCTTCCTCTAATTTACATAGTAGTAATATTCCTGGAAAATTCCATATATATTAAATGATGAAAAAAGTACTTAAATTTCTCTATCAAATCTATTTAGATGAAAGCTTAGTTAAAAACTGGTATTTATTTATATACATTTATGTCTGGTGAGACCAAAGGCAAATTTATTATGAAGCTAATGAAGCTTAAGCTTAAGGCCCTTGCTGTGCACTGGCTCCCTCAAGACCCTATACCTAATTAAAAAAACAAACAAACAACTTTTTGTTGGAGTATAATATATGCTTAGAAAAGTACACATAAAAAAAAAAAAAGAAAAGTACACATGAGTACTGTTGATGAATTTTTACGAACTGGACAAACCCACATAACTAGCACGCACATCAGAAAACAGAACATTGCCAAAACCTAAAACATTGCCTTGCCCCTTCTAATCACTACCTCTCCCTCCAACAAAAATGAAAGTATCCTAACTTACAGCAATGTAAGTCAAGTTTTGCCTGCATTTGTACTTCATATGTGCACACTCTTGTATCTGACTTTGCTCAACAGGATGTTTGTGTGATTCATCCACATTGTTGCATGTAGTTGCTGTTCATATATTCTTGTTGTGTAGTGTTCCACATGTGAATAAATCACAGTTTATGTAACTCTTCTGCAGTGATGGTCATGGGAAGTTTCTAGTTTGGAGTGATTATGGATGGTGCTGCTTGAACATGCTTGTGCATGTTGGTGGATATAAGCACTCTAATATATTTCATTTCCCTTCTTTTGAGTATAGCAGCAGGAGTGGAATTGCCAGATCATAGGGTATGTATATGTTCAGCTTAGTATGAAAGTTCCAGTTGTACCACCTCTCCACCAACAGGTGGTATTCTTTGTCCTTTGTTTTAGTCCTTCTAGTTGGAGGTAAAATGGTTTCTCCAGTGGTTAGTGGTTTTAATTTGCATTTCTCTCATGATGTTTTTTTAAATTTATTTATTCATGAGAAAGAGAGAGAGAGGCAGAGACACAGGCACAGGGAGAAGCAGGCTCCATGCAGGGAGCCCGATGCGGGACCTGACCCCGGGACTCCAGGATCACGCCCTGGGCTGAAGGCAGGCGCTAAACCGCTAAGCCACCCAAGAATCCCCTCTCGTGATGTTGAGTATGTTTTCATAAGCTTATCAGCCATCTGGATATTCTCTTTTATGAATTGTCTGTTCAGGTCATTTGCCCATTTTTCTTTTAAAGATTTATTTATTTATTTATTTATTTATTTATTTATGAGAGACACAGAGAGAAAGAGGCAGAGACATAGGCAGAGAAATAAGCAGGCTCATGCAGGGAGCCCAATGTGAGACTTGATCCCAGGACTCCAGGATCACACCCTGGGCTGAAGGCAGACGCTCAAACGCTGAGCCACCCAAGCGTCCCTGTCTCTCTCTTTCTTACTGACTTACAGGAGTTCTTTTTCTTACAGATAACTTCTTATACCCCATGGATTGCCTTTTTACTTATTAAATTAATTTTGCCTTTTTATTCTTTTAATGGTGTTTTTTGATGAACAGAATTTCTTAATCTTAATTTAGTCCAATTCTCAATTTTCCCCATTATGTTTAGTGCCTTTTATATCCTCTTTAAGAAATCTTAGCCTAGGGATCCCTGGGTGACTCAGCGATTGAGTGCCTGCCTTTGGCCCAGGGCATGATCCTGGAGTCCCAGAATCGAGTCCCGCATCGGGCTCCCTGCTAAGAGCCTGCTTCCACCTCTGCCAGTGTCTCTGCCCCTCTCTCTCTCTCTCTCTCTGTGTGTCTCTCATGAACAAATAAATAAAATCCCTAAAAAAAAAGTCTTAGCCTACTTCAATATTATGAAGGTGTTCACTAATATTTTCTTTTAAAATGTATTGTTTTACTTTTCACTTCTAATCTACAGTCCATCTGCAATTGGTATTTGTGTGTGGTGTGAGGAGTCAGATATATTTTCCTCCATATGGATATTTCAATTAACTCTGCACCATTTATTTAAAAAGATCATCTTTTTTTTTTTACTGCTTTGCATTATGACCTTGATCCTAAATCACATGATGTTTTACATGTGGATCTATTTTAGACTTTCTGTTTTGTACATTGGTGAGTTTGTCCATGGTTGAACTAATGTCCCCTCTATTACTATATCTTTATTTTTTTTAAGATATATTTATTTATTCATTTGAGAGAAAGTGTTATGTGATAGCAAGAGCATGAGCAAGGAAGAGGGTCAGAGGGAGAGGGAGAAGCAGGCTCCCTGCTGAATAGACAATTCACAGGATCATGAACTGAGCCAAAGGCAGATGTTTAACCTACTGAGCCACTTAGGCCCTCCTATTTTTATAATAGGCCTGTTGCTTGGTGGTATAGGTCTTCCAGCTGTGTGTTTGTTCTTGGTTGCCTTGACTAATCTTAACTCTTTGCATTTTCTTAGAAATCTTGGAACCAGCTTTAAGTTTTTTTTGAGAATTGTATTAGGATTTTATTGAATCTGTGGATTACTTTGGAGAGAATTGAAATCCTTAAAATATTGAATCTTTCAATTAATGGTTATGATGTGTCCTACCATTTACTTTACTTAGATCTTCTTTGATTTTGCATTTATTAGGATAGAAGTATTGTACATCTTTCTTTAGATGTATTACTACATATTTGGTCTTTTAAAATCTTAAAACCTGGGGATCCCTGGGTGGCGCAGCGGTTTGGCGCCTGCCTTTGGCCCAGGGCGCGATCCGGGGGACCCTGGATCGAATCCCACGTCGGGCTCCCGGTGCATGGAGCCTGCTTCTCCCTCTGCCTGTGTCTCTGCCTCTCTCTCTCTCTCTGTGTGACTATCATAAATAAATAAAAAATTAAAAAAAAATCTTAAAACCTGATTTTGTAATTGTGAATTTGTATGGTTTTTCTTATACAGGACCCTCCAACTAGAATAAGCTTTAGACCCTACAAAAGCTGGTTCTGCCCTTGGATGAAATGTTTTCACTTACATGAATGTTGGAAACATGCAGGAAGCTAGTCATTTTCTTTCTTTCTTCCTTCCTTCCTCCCTCCCTCCCTCCCTCCCTCCCTCCCTCCCTCCCTCTCTCTCTCTCTCTCTCTCTCTCTCTCTCTCTCTCTCTCTCTCTCTTCTTTCTTTCTTTCTTTCTTTCTTTCTTTCTTTCTTTCAAGATTTTATTTATTTATTCATGAGAGACACACACAGAGAGAGGCAGAGACACAGGCAGAAGGAGAAGCAGGCCCCATGCCGGGAGCCCAAGGGGGGACTTGATCCAGAGACTCCAGGATCATGCCCTGGGCCCAAGGCAGGCGCTAAACCTCTGAGCCACCCAGGGATCCCCGAAACTAGTCATTTCTTAACTGTGCAGGACTTATAGGACCTGTGGGTTGTAGGATATCTGGCATTCTTGGTTTTTCCACTATTGAATGTCAGTAAAGTCCACAATTGTTGTGACAATCCAGAATGCACCTTAGGGATATTAGTACCATCATTACCATATTATGACTCACTTATTAAAGACATTTTGCCTTTATTACAGTTATCATAGTCCATAAATGTAAGTGTGCTCGAGTGTCCTCAAATGTGTTTGATTTTTTGTTTGCTTTAGGAAAATTCCTGAGGTAAGCCAACAGTTTCAATTATTGACATCTGTAATCAAGACTTTAAAAACTAGCAAATGGGTCATGCCTGGGTGGCTCAATTGGTTAAGCGTCTGCCTTCAACTGAGGTCATGATCTCGAGGTCCTGGGATCAAGCCCCATATTGGGCTTTTACTACTCCCTCTGCCACTCTCCCCTGCTCATGCTCTTTCTCTCTCAAATAAATAAAGAAAATCTTTAAAAAATATTAGCAAATGATTCATTTTCACAAACTTCTTTTGACACAGACATACTTGGCAGAGTGGACTGAGCACTGGATTTGGAGGCAGAAGACTTAAATCTTCCTTTAATAAAAACTCTGTGATTTGGGGTTATTTACCTTTAAAGCTTCAGTCTTTTCATCAGAATTGAAAGAAATAAAGATAGCTACCTAGCTGACTTTTCAGGGTTGTTGGAAAGAACGGATGAGACAGTTTATAGATTCATTGTCTTAAAGTACTAATGAATTGCCATTGATTTCAATTTGTGACTTTGCAGGGACAGTAAGCATAGTCATAAAGATGAAGCCTCCTAAATAGCCCGGATGTGCCCCATTGGGGTTCTTCTAGCATGGCCACTATAACAATAACTTATTGGTGGAAAGTGGTATCCATTTTTCTAAAAGCTTGTGTTTTTATAGGAAGGCAATAAGAGGACTACTCTGTAAGGATTCCTATATCTTAATTCTGGTTTTCAAAATGAAAGTAAGCAAACCACTCACTTTCCATTTCCTTCATTATCTTACTGCTTAGAAATGTTTTGAAGATTATGGTAAAATCTAAGCAAATTTTATGTTCCTTATTGAAAGTGTCCATGTGAATACAGATGATACGTTATTATAATTAAATTCTCGTCCGTATTAATTCACTATATGGCCTTTTAGCCAATGGGTTGAGAAATGCCTGTCCTGCTATTGAATAAAAAGGTAACAAGGCCTTAGAATGTAGTTGTGAGGGAGGAGGAATACTATCTCTGCAATTTTAAGTTGGAATATATTTAATACTACTATGATACTGAATTTCAGTGTGATTCCCCATGGTTTGTGTTCTCTTTAGACTGCAGCTTCTTTTACAGAGTAATGCTCCATTTAGCTGCATTTTGAGTTTCAGCACTTGATTATCTTTCTCCCCCATCCAGTTCCCTCTAATATTTTTTTTCTTTTGTTGTTATATTTATTTTTAATCAATGTTATACATATATTTGGGAGTCAAGTTCTACAAGGCTTCTTTCCAAAACAATCTTTGGATGTTATCTGGTGAATTCCATATATGGATGATTGGCTACCATCACCACATTCTCCCAATAAAATTCTAATTTTGTTTTGTATTATTATGACCATAGAAAGGCAAGTCACTGTTCAGTCATGTAGTAAAATGTGATTTTTCTCTCCTGGCCATCTTTAAATTTTTCCTGAGATTAATAATTATCTTTTAGTTATACTTAGTTTAATAATAACTAACATTAATTGAGTGTCTAATATTTATAAAGTGCTATTCTAATTGCAATTCATGTGTTAACTCATTTAATTATCAGATAGGTAGAGAAGTTAGGTAACTTGCCCAAAAAGTAGCATGGCCAGAGTCCAAATCCAGGCAGTGGGGCCTCAGAATCTATTCTCTTAACTACTGTGCTAATCTCTCTTCATTTTCTATTACTATGTACTTCATGTTTCTTTTATTGAAGTAAAATTTAAATATAGTGAAACGCACAGATCTTGGGTTTATAGTTTGGTGAGTTTTGACAAATATATACATTCATGTAACCAACAGTCTACACCTCTTATAAGACAATAACTGTTGTGGTTTATATCACTAGAGATTAGTGTCTGTTCTTGAACTTTATATAAATGGAATCATATACAGAAGTATGTATTCTTATGTCAGCCTTCTTTTGTCAGATTCATCTATGTTGTGTGTGTTAGTAGTTCATTCTTTTTTGTTGCTAAGGAGTATTTCATTGAAAAACAGACTACAGGGGCATCTACCTTGCTCAGTTAGTGGAGCATGTGACTCTTGATCTTGGGGTTATGCTTTTGAGCCCCATGTTGGGAGTGGAGTGTAATTTAAACATATTTTTTTAAATTTTTATTTATTTATGATAGTCACAGAGAGAGAGAGAGAGGCAGAGACACAGGCAGAGGGAGAAGCAGGCTCCATGCACCGGGAGCCCGACGTGGGATCGATCCCGGGTCTCCAGGATCGTGCCCTGGACCGAAGGCAGGCGCCAAACCGCTGCGCCACCTAGGGATCCCCTGGAGTGTAATTTAAAAAAAAAAAAGAAAAGAAAAGGAAAGGAAAAGAGACTATAGTTTGTTTATCTGCTTTCCTGTTGATGGACATACAGGTTATTTACAGTTTTTGGCTTTTATGAATAAAGCTGCTATGAACTTTCTTGTACAAGTCTTTATGTTGAGATATATTTTCATTTCTTGGGACATAAACATGTAGAAGTAGAATGGTAGGTCCTAGTGTAGTTTCTTTACAAGAAACTGCCATTTTATCAAAGGTGTTTGTTTAGTTTACATTCCCGCTTATTGTGGCAGACAGATTCTACTGTGGTCCCCACGCCCGTTTCTGGGTATTTATGCCCACTATAATTCCCTCCTCTTGAGTATGGGTAGGACTTGCTCCTTCCTAATAGACCATGACAGGAGTGACAGGATATATGTATGATTATGTGTATGTGATTATGTTACATCAGATTATAATGCCCATCTTGTGCGGACACTCTGTCCTTGCTGGCTTTGGAGAAGCAAGTTACCATGTTATAAACTGCCTCTGGAGAGGGCTATGTGGCAGGGAGCTGAGGGCAGCTTCAAGTTCATAGCCAGCAAGAAACATGGTCCTCAGTCCAGTAGCCCATGAGGAACTAAACGCTGCCAATAACCATGTAAGCTTGGAAACTCAAGCCTGCCATGAGACCACAGCTTCAGCTGACACCTTGATTGAAATCTTGTTAAACTGTGCCTGGGCTTCTAACCAACTGAAACTGTGAGATAATAAATGTCTGTTGTTTTAAGCTGCTAAGTTTGTGAGACTGTTGTTACATAGCAGTAGATAACTAAAACTAGCAAAGTATAAAGTTCCTATTGCTCCACATCTTCACCAGCATTTAGTTTTGTCAGTTTTTAAAATTTTAGCCAGGTTCATAAGTGTGAAATGGTAGTTCCCTCTGGTTTAATTTTGTATTTCTTTAATGACTAATGACATTGAATACCTGCTGACTGGCCATTTGGGTATCTTCTTTTGTGAAGAGTTTGTTTAAATCTTCACAAAAGAAGATTAGTATATATTTTATTATACTAATTTTATAAATTAGTAGGTTTGTCTTTTAATTAATTATTTTTTTAAGATTTATTTATTCATGAGAGACACAGAGAAAGAGGCAAAGACACAGACAGAGGGAGAAGTAGGCTTCTCGCAGGGAGCCCAATATGGGACTTGATTCCAGATCCTGGGATCAGACCCTGAGCCGAAGGCAGACACTCAGCCACTGAGCCACCCAGGCATTCCTGTCTTTTAATTATTTATAGCAGTTGTTTATATATTACAGATCAAGTCTTGTCAGATACATATGTGTATGTATATGAGAGTGTGTGTATCTGATATATACAGACATAGCTCAGAGATAATGTGGATTTAGTTCCAGACCACCCTATTAGAACAAATATTGCAATAAAGTAAGTCAAATGAATTTGTTGGCTTACCAGTGCATATAAAAGTTGTGTTTATAGGCTATTAGGTATGCAATAGCATTATGTCATTAAAAACAATGTACATACCTTAATTTTAAAATACTTTATTGCTAAAAAATGCTAATCATCTGATCTGAGCTGTTAATGAGTTATAATCACTGATCACAGATCACCATAACAAATGTGATACTATTGAAAGAGTTTGAAATATTGCGAGAATTACCAAAATGTGACACAGAGACACAGAGCAAATGCTTTTGGAAAATGGCACTGACAGATTTGTTAGATACAGAGTTGCCACAAACTTTACTTAGATTTTTAAAAAATGTTATATCTGTGAAGCACAGTAAAATGAGGTATACTTGTACTATTTTCTTCCAGTTGTGATTGGGAGGACCTTCCATATTCCTTTCACTTCAGGCGGATTCCCAAACTTAGCATTTTACTGTTTATACATTTCCTTAGACTACTTTTCTCTAAATTAGCTTTTCTGAGTCATTTGAGAACAAGTTTCATACATGTTGCCCTATGACACCATACTTCTTCTGTGTGTATTTCCCCCAGTCAAGACACTCCTAAGTAACTACTACATATATTTCTTGGTTAGATAATTAGCATTGATGAAACCCTACTCCCTGTTCCATAGGCATGTCCATATTTTGCTTGCTGCCCTGACAATGTTTCCTTTTCCATTTCGGCTCAGCATTGTAGTGTAGAACATGCAGTGGACTTCATTGTCATGTCTTTCCATGTCCTCCAGTCTGCTTAGTCTTTTACTGTCATTTCTGTCCTCAATAGCCCTATGTTCAGGAGGATGGTCTGCAAGCTGAATCCATTAATATTTCCTCATGACCAGACTCAGATTGTGATTTCTTGGCAAAAATATCACAGAAATGATGCTGTGATATTGTCCGTACTTCACATCAAGGGATACATGATATTGAGCAGTTCCATTACCAGTGATATTAACCTTGATTATCTGGTCATATTGGTAGCTGTCAGGTATCTCTACTTTTCTTCATGTAAAGTCATTTTCTTTTTGTAACTGACAAGTATTTTGTGTGAAGACAATGTGAGATTATTCCAGTATCTTATTCCTCATCAAACTTCAAGCTGCCAGCATTAGTGTCCTGCCTAAAACGGTAACCTCACTATGTTTGCCAATGAGGATTTTTGTTTCCATTATTCTTTCTGCATTTATAAATTGGCCTTCTACTGTAATGCTGAGCTTTCTCAACTCCCCCCTTCCCCCGCCCCATCCCTCCCTTTCTTTCAATATGGACTCATAGATTTGTGATTTATTCATTGGGTTGTAGTTTGTTAGTATTATTATTTATTTTGATGTTCAGATTACTCCAGTTTTGGTCAGTGGGAGCCCTTTTGAGCTTTTCCCCTTTTTTATGTCCTTATCATTCTTTGAACACTATCTAAATTTTCTAGAACAAGATGTTCCAGAGTCGTCTTGTATTTTCCCTGCCCTAGTCCTGGAATCAGCCATTTTTCTAAAGAGTCCTGGTTCTTTTCATGGAAGATGGTATTTAGAAACCAATATTTGGGAGTTTGTTATGCTCACTGCTTTAGGATATCCTTGCTCCTAGGTGCTTTTAGCAGACATAGCCAGTAAATAGAAGTATGCATACAGCACTCTCTCTCTTTCTCGCTCTCATTTCTTTCTGTATCTATTTCTGTGTATATCTGTAAAAGCCATGAGTTCAAACTAGTATCTTTAGCTCCAATATAATACCTTGGGTTTCTCTCCAGTCTTACCCTTTTATGTTTAAGTACCTTTTTTCAAGAATGGGAAAGCTGGTTTTCATTGTTCTGAGAATATTTACTTATTTGTTCAGTTAACTTGTTTGCTCATTGTAACTGACCTCCCAACTGCCCAGCCTCCATTTGCCACATCTGCACCCTACTTGAGCACCTTGTGTCCTTGAGCACTAGCAGGTAGAAGCAGGAAAACAGGTAGACAAGTGGTAAACTTACCTTAAAATGACTCCTAAGACAGAAGTAGAAAATAAGAAGCAGCCCAGTTTACTCTGTAAAATCTTAAATAGTATTTGTCCCAGTTATCTATTGTGTAAAACAGCCAATCCAAAACTTAGTCACTTGATATATGGACAGTATTATTTTGTACATGAATCTGCAATTTAGGCAGAGCTTAGCAAGAATCCTCTCCTCCACTCAAGCTACGGAATGGCTTGGGCAGGGGGTGGTGGTTGTGCTGGAGTCCTATGTAGGCCCTTTCACTGCCATGGCTAGTGGCTAATGCTAGCTTGTTGGCTGGGACCTTAGCCAGGGCTGTGGCTAGAACACCTTAGGTGGCCTTTCATGTGGCTCTTGCCTTCTTCACCTTATAGTGGCTGAGGTCCAAGGATAAGCATCACAAGAGAGAAAGGCAGGTGGAAGCCATGTTGCCTTTTCTTACTTAGCCTATGAAGTCACATGGTATCACTTCCACTGATTCATTAGAATGAGTCCCTAAGCCCAGCCCACATTTAAGGGGAGGGGAATTTGTTTCAACCTTTTCATGAGGGGCCTGTCAAAGAATATATAGACTTTTTTTTTTTTTTTTTAATAACCTTTACACACAACATGGGGCTCGAACTCACAGCTCTGAGATCAAGAGTTGCATGCTCTGCTGACTGAGCCAAACCTACACTGAGCCAGGTGTGCTGTAGACATGTTTTAAAACCAGCATAGTGGGGTGCCTGGGTGGCTAAGTTGGTTGAGCGTCTATCTTGGGCTTAGGTTGTAATGCAAGGGTCCTGGTGTTGAGCCCCATGTCAGGCTCCCTGCTCAGTGGGGAGTCTGCTTCTCCTTCTCCCTCTGCCCCTTCTCCTCACTTCTGTGCTCTCTCTCTTTCTCAAAAAATAAAAAATCTTCATTTTTTAAAAAGATTTATTTTTATTTATTTATGTTAAACATAGAGGCAGAGACACAGGCAGAGGGAGAATCAGGCTCCATGCTGGGAGCCTGACATGGGACTTGATCCCGGGACTCCAGGATCGCGCCCTGGGCCAAAGGCAGGCGCGAAACTGCTGAGCCACCCAGGGATCCCCTAAAAAATCTTAAAAAAAAAAAAAAAGGTATAGTATTTAAAACTATTTTTTTGAATTAATAGAAGGTCCTTTCATTTGTACTGTTGAATTTTTAGTACTTTTCATTCCTTTTGTTTAAAACTTCAGAAGAATAGGGACACCTAGGTGGCTCAGTGGTTGAGCATCTGTCCCTGACTCAGGTCCTGATCCCAGGGTCCTGGGATTGTGTCCCACATTGGGCTCCCCACAGGGAACCTACTTCTCCCTCTGCCTATGTCTCTGCCTCTCTCTCTGTCTCATGAGTAAATAAATCTTTAAAATTAAAATTAAAATAATAAAACTTTAGTTTTACTTTTACACAGATATATAAAAGGGATCATATCATATATATGTATTGTTTACTGAAGTATGTTGTTTTGTCTTTTGCTTGCCTCATTTCCCCCTCTCTATTTTCTCATTTTGAATCACCCCCTACCACATAACTCATATCTTCAACCTTCTGTGTATTTTTCTATTCTTGTATGATATAAAAATTATATATACATACAGTGGACTGGGGATATTGTTTTAAAAATAGAATCATATTAAAATTTATTTTTGCATCTTCTCTTACTGAGCACCTTGTATATAAGTCAAGAGATTTTGTTCTACTTTGTCCTTTTTAATGGCTGCATATATTCTATTTTCTGATTTGGTTATTTAATTATGAAGGGATAGAAGACTAGACTCAGGGAATAGGAATAGAGAGGGATAAAGTTTAAAGAAAAAGTGGGCTGGGGCACCTGGGTGGCCCAGTCACAAGTGTCCAACTCTAGATTTTGGCTCAGGTCTTGATCTCAGAGTCCCTCCTGGCTCTGCGTCGGGCATGAAACCTGCTTAAGATTCTATTTCTCCCTCTGCCCCTCCCTGCCCTGGTAGGCTCACTCGCATGCACTCTCTCTCTCTCTCAAAAGAAAGAAAGAAAGAAGGAAGGGAGGGAGGGAGGGAGGAAGGAAGAGAAAGAAAAGTGGTTGGGAATGAGAGAGAGGAGTGCTCAATATTCCTGGAGTCTTAGATCAGTTATACTGCCAGTTATGCTCCAAAGGAGACAAGCAGGTTAGAAAAATGGTATTGGGGAGGTGCCTTGATGGCTTTTTTCAGGGAAATGAATGTTTTTGCATTCAGTAAAATTGCCTATCAGGAAATTGGAGACACAGCAAATACATGAGTCCATGGATAGGATTGGGCAAAGCTGTAAGATAGATGACCACTTGAGAGAGTATTTGGTCTTGCTCAGTGTTTGCTGTTTGTAGTAGACCCAGAAAATGAGATTACTTCATTCCAAGCCAGGATCCTGGGTGTTCACACTTGATGCATTAAGTTTTGTTTCATATTTTTTGTTTTTATTTATTTTTTAAAATATTTTACTTATTTGAGAGAGAGAGTGAGAGAAAGCATGAGCAGGGCAGTGGGGATGGGGTAGAGGGACAGAAGGAGAGGGAGAAGCAGACTCCCCGCTGAGCAGGAAACCCCCCCCCCCCCCCCCCCCAGTTCAGGGTTTGATCCCAGGACTCTGAAATCATGGCCTGAGCCAAAGGTAGACACTTAACTGACTGAGCCACCTAAGCACCTCTAAGTTTTGTTTCTTAAAAAGCTGGCCATTGTTCAGACACAGGATTTTTATTTTTATTTTATATAATATGGGTTGAGAGAACCTTTATATAGCAGTGTAAGTTTGCTAGTCTTTTGGAGGCACTTAAGACATTTAAAATTTGAAGCCAGCACTACCTGATTGGAACTTTCTTAATCTCTTTCAAATCAAACCAACCTAGGTTCTGTGTGATAATTAGCATCAAGAACGACTGAAGGAAGATTTATTTTCTCTTTTATGTTAGAAGATTTGTAGCATAACTAAGTAATGGATACATAATGAATAGGACAAGCATATGTTCTACTGAAACTCTTGAGCTGATAACCACTCTGATTCATTTGGGACCATGATGATGATGATGATGATGATCAAAAATACTGGTGGCCTTGAAGTCAGTAGTGGAGAATAATAATGCCACCTCCTTTTTAGGAACAGATATGTTGTTCTCTCCTCCCCCTCCACTGGCTCCTGGAATATTGAAGGGAATGATTGCTATTTTCTCTTTTAGTTTGGATTACTGAAGTTCAAAGTAGAGATAGTTAGTCCAAGAACTCTGTGTAAGTGGTGCAGTTGATATGATGAAAGTCTTTCAGATTTAATTTTGATCAGGAGTGAAAAGTGCTCCTGTTACTGTTTTTCTTTCTAGTTTCTTTGGTTTTCATCTTTTTTTTTCAGGTAACTTCAGACAATATCAGATGTCAATTATATGTAAGCATGCTGGGAAAGCTACAAAGATGAATATGATGAGCCTGTCTTTAAAGAGCTCACTGTCAGGATGCCTGTGTGGTTCAGCAGTTGAACATCTGCCTTTGGCTTAGGGCATGCATGATCCTCGAGTCCCACATCCGGCTCCCGATAGGAGCCTGCTTCTCCTTTTGCCTCTGTCTCTGCCTCTCTCTCTGTGTTTCTCATGAATAAATAAAATCTTTAAAAACAAAAAATAAAAATAAAATAAAAAATAAAGAGCTGACTGTCTTGGTGTAAACAGTCAATAGCAGTACAAAGCAGGGACACAGTGATTGAGCATCTGCCTTTGGCTCAGGTATGATCCCGAGGTCTGGCATCGAGTCCCACATCGGGCTCCTCGTGGGAAGCCTACTTTTCCCTCTGCCTGCCTATGTCTCTGCTTCTCTCTGTATCTCGTGAATAAATAAAATATTAAAAAAAAAAGTATGAAGCAGAGTGAAATAAGTAATAAATAGGAGTACATGCTGATGTAGTACAGGAGAAAAAGACATTACTTCATCCATAGAATCTGACATTGAACTGGAAGTTTTCCAACTTTTTGTCATGGAAAATTTCAAAAATATACAAAAATAGAATGTATAATGAATCCCTGTGAACTCATCACTCAGCTTCATTATTAACTCAAAGTTGTTTCAACTATAATCCTATCGCCTTTCCCCACTTTCACCGCCAGATTATTATTATTATTATTATTTTTTTATTTACTTTATGATAGGCACACAGTGAGAGAGAGAGGCAGAGACACAGGCAGAGGGAGAAGCAGTCTCCATGCACCGGGAGCCCGACGTGGGATTCGATCCCGGGTCTCCAGGATCGCACCCTGGGCCAAAGGCAAGCGCCAAACCTCTGCGCCACCCAGGGATCCCACCGCCAGATTATTTTGAAGCAAGTCCCAGACATCACAGCATCTCTTCTTCAACAATTTCAATATGTCTCTCAAAAAGACAGGGATACTTTTGGGGCGCCTGGGTGTCTCAGTTAGGTGTCTGTCTTCTGCTCCAGTCATGATAACAGGGTTCTGGGATCAAGCCCTGCATTCAGCAGGGAGTTTCCTTCTTCCTTTCCCTCTGCCCTTCCTCGATGCTTGTGTTCTCTATCTCAAATAAATAAATAAAATCTTAAAAAAAAAAAAAAAAAAGATGGGACACTTAAAAAATACACAACCTCAATGCCGGTACTCTTCCTAAAATAATTAATAGTAAGTCCTTAATACTATCTAATTTACAGTCAGTTGAGCTGGACTTTACAGAGAGAAGATTTTAATAGGTGACGAATGGGAGGGAGGGAATGCAGGTTAAAGGAACAGCATATACAAAAGCAGGGGAATGTACGTACGTAAGTGAAAGGTAATAAAAATTTGATTTGGGGATGTGGCAGTGGAAGTGGAAAGGAAATGACAAAATGAGTCATTGCAGAGGAAAACTGAAACGAATTTTCCAGCTGAGGGTTGCATGTGTCTCTTCCCTCTTCTATTTCTGGTTGACAGTGTTTGAGTGGACCTTTTGAGCCATATAGAACTTGCAGGCCAAGTCTTAATTTAAATCTCATCTAGTGTTTATAAGTAAAGTTTTATTGGTAAACAGCTAAATCCATTTGTTTTCACATTGTCGATGGCAGCTTTCACCCTATAATGACATAGTTGGATAGTTGGAACAGAGACCCTATGGCCTGCAAAGCCCCAAAATATTTACTGTCTGGCTTTTATAGGAAACATTTGCTCACCCCTGATATAAAGAAACTTATTTTTTTTTAAAGATTTTATTTATTTATTCATGAGAGACAGAGAGAGAGGCAGAGACACAGGAAGAGGGAGAAGCAGGCTCCATGCAGGGAGCCTGCCATGGGACTCGAACCCAGGTCTCCAGGATCAGGCCCTGGGCTGAATGAAGGCGGCGCCAAACCGCTGAGCCACCCGGGCTGCCAACTCACCCCTGATCTAGAAGAAACTGGTTTCTGGGTTTAGTACTGTCAGAAAACTGTGTTCAATGTATTGATCAGGAACAGCCATGGTTCTGAATCAGAAGTCTTGAAATTTGTTTTGCTCTGTATTTATCTTTTACTCCATAGCTTGAGAAAGTAAGTTTCTTTAAGAATTCTTTTCTGTTTGATTGTTACCTTGTTTATTATCTTTCTTTCCCCAACTAAAACGCTGTCAGAGATGTTGTGTCTGTTGTTCACTACTCTATCCCCAGGGCCTGGATCAATGCTAGACACCTAGTAGGCACTCAGTAAATAATTGTTGGATAAATAATTATTGCCTTAGTCCTTTTGCTTCTCTTCTGCATTAGACACATTTGGAGCCTCTTGGGGGAATTAGAATATATTTGTAGATGGCAACGATGCTATTATGTAAATGTGTTATAATTTTTCCCCAACAGAGTTTAGAAAATTACTTCTTTGATGTGAGGGACACTGCCTCTCTAAAATATATGTAAATATAGACAAACACTACAAGACAGTACAAACATGAAATCATTGTTTTAAGACATTTTGGGGTGTTTTTTTCCTCTCCAAAATTCTCTTTAATACTAGTGTTACCTCATATTTTCAATAATTTTAAAATAAATAACTTTTCCATGTTTCTCTCCTGCCTCCACCTCTGTGCCATGTCCAAATATGTAACCATTAGTATGGATCACAAATAATGCAATAATCAGAAATAGCTTAGATTGATGGGCATTATGGAATTATGTATAGGTGTTTTACTTTATCCCATCATAAACTGCTATGATATTCTTCCCAGCAGGATGTATGCCTATAAGCATCCTTGGTTAGAGCCTGATTTGGGTTGTAAGCTTACATATAGACAAAAGCCTTTTATTAAAAATGGAACATGAACAGGCATTGTGGAAAGGAGTAGTCTATGTGAGAATGTCTTATATGTGTGTTTCTGAGAGCTTGTCCCTTTTTTTTCCTCTTGGTCTGAGATGCGTGTTCTGGCTAGCTTTTCCTTAGTGCCATAGAAAGGCAGTATTTTCTTGTGGCTGCAGTCATTTGGAGTTCATTTGGTTTTCTTCCCATTTCGTTTTCAGCTGCCTTTGAAAACACGGATAAGTCTTTTCTTTGTATCTCAGTTTTTCCATGTGCAAAATTGTTGTTCTCTCTGCATTTCCCAAGAATGTGGTGAGCTCGCAGTCTTTTTATTTAAATAGGTGTTTGTGTTTATTCTACCTAATTGCATTTCTAGGTTATATATAGTGTTCCAGCCATTGCCTCGAGGCTTCATCTGAGTATCTTCAGGGCCTTGAATTCTGCAATACAAAATAAAATGCAGAAAGATTCCACAGTCTTACCTCCCAAGTCTAACTGATGGGAAGATGTTGAAGTACCTTTTCTCTCTCTTTTTTTTTAAGATTGTATTTATTTATTCATGAGAGACACAGGGAGAGAGAGAGAGAGAGAGACAGAGAAAGAGAGAGAGAGGAGAGGCACAGACACAGGCAGAGGGAGAAGCAAGCTCCATTCCATGCAGGGAGCCTGACATGGGGTAGTCTCCAGGACCACACCCGGGGCTGAAGGCAGCGCTAAACCACCGAGCCGCCTGGGCTGCCCACCTTTAATCTTTTAATTCAAAGTAAAGCTCAGAGTCCTTCTAAGCAGTCTACAAGAGCCTGCATGGTATGACTCCTTGCCCCTCTTACTAATTTGACCACTTAACTGTTTCCTTGTAGGTCACTCCATTTGTCACTTGGAAGTCTTGCCCTTCCTGGAAAATGTCAGACATGATCTGCTTCTTTGTCCTCCTTCTGCCGGGTAGATACACAGTTCATTCTTGCACTTCCACAGGAAGTGTTTGCCTAGGGGTCACCTTCCCAATGATATCTACCCAGAGCCTCCTCCCCCCACATCATTCCTTCCTCTTTTTGTCCATAGCACTTGTCAATTTCTAACACACTATATCATTTCCTTATATATTATACTTATTGTTTACTGTGTTCTTCCCTCTCCCAACTAGAATTGAAGCTCCTCCATGAGGGCAAGGAATTTTGCTTTTGCATCCATAGTGCTTAGACCTGGGTCAGTTAAACAGTAAGTGCTTGTTAAATGAATGAATTGGGTAGGACACAGTTTCATCTTCAACTTGGAATCTTCTTATTTACATGACTGTTAACCACCATACCACCTTGACCCCAAGGATACTGTTTTCCCCTTTAATAAGCAAAAAGGAAAACATCTTCTCTTGATTCTGCTTTGGCATAACTGAAATCAGCTAGAGAGCTCCAGGAAATGTTTTAATATCAAGACCAATAGGAAAATCAGTACAGAAAATATCAGGAGTATAACAACCTGCCTTATGGTGTATGGCTCTTGAATCTGCATAACTAGCTTATTACTCTTATGTCTTGTGGGACCTACCCTCGTCTATCCACTTATAGAATCTAATTCTAGCCTTCAAGGACAAGTATTGACCTTGCCTTGATGTTCTACATATGACATCATCTCATAATCTCCTCCTAAGGAGCTGCCTGTGTACATCCTAACAGCTGTCAGTGAGACTAAGGGAACACCCATATTTTAAATTGTGTGTTGTATTAGTCAGCATGGGCTGCCATAACAAAACAACAGACATTTATTTTCTCATAGTTCTGGAGACTGGAAGTTTAAGGTCAAGGTGCTTTCAGGGCTAGTTTCTGGTAAGACTTTTCTTCCTGACTTGCAGACAGCCACCTTCTCACCGTGTCCTCACATGGCCTTTCCTCTGTGCACATTCAGAAAGAAAGAGAGATACTGATCTTTGGTGTCTCTTTTTTATGAGGGCACCAATCCTATTGGATTGGTCCCATTCTTATGACTTCATTTAACTTTATCTCCCTAAAAGGCCCTGTCTCCAAATATAGTCACATTGGAGGTTAGGACTTCAACATATGAATTTGAGGAGGGGGATACACAATTCAGTCCATAACAAGTGTCATTTCTTTCTAGAACAAATAACATTATGCTTCAGGTAAGATACTAAGCCTCATACTAGGTTCAGGGAGTAGCCTGTACCTTGCCTTCATGAAGCTCAGTTCAGTACAAGAGACAGTGGAGGGTGATGAGTACTATAGGGGTGCATATATGTATCTAGGAAAGCTTCTTTGGAATGGTCATGTATATTCTTGCACATCTCTCAATAAATATATCCATAGCTTATAGCACAGTAGCATATAATTTAGTATAATGATAAGCACACAGTAACAAAAAGGCAGTTTTTTTTAACTCTAGGGTAAACCCTCTTTGTCTTCATGTGACTTTAGGCCTTTAGTTGTGGTTACTCCAGCCCCTTTGCTCAACCTTTACCTCTCAAACATTCAACTGTGTTGTTTTAATGACCAATGATTTTTCTCTTCATACTCTATCAGAAGTTACTGACTTTTTTTTTTTCTTATTTCTTAAGTTGAGTTGAACCTTTGGTTTTCTCTCCTTATCTCCAAAGAGATCTCCAAAGAGCTTTCTCCAAAGGCAATTCCTGGTGTTAAGTGAAAAGTATCCCTGTCAGAGCCTACCATTTGCCATTAATAAATTATAAAGGAGGCTGTTAACCAGCAGCAATACTCTTTATAAAACTGCAATTACTGGTGCAGCATTTTGTGAAGTTCTTACTATATAAATGCCACAAGTGGTTTGAGAAGTTATGACTCCAGAGAATTCCTTACATAGCCAACATTTATTTTTCCCTCTCAGGAGGATACATATAACATTAAATTATCTTGGTTGCCATACACTTTAAGCCGAGCTAGTTTTCCTGCCTGTGCTCAGACACATTTATGAGAGTATAATTGATTTCTCCAACAGCGTGGAGATAGAAGAAGTAGCCTTTTCCTGCACTGGGTCTCATTGATGATTCATGATCTTGAAATAATCAGAAAGCACTTATTGCATGCCTTATTGCTTTATGATCCTCTGATAAGCTATAAGAGCTTTTACTAAATACCGATTTTAAGGGCATATCTTTACTTTATAGCATAATATGCAAATTAATCTGGTGGATACTCTCTGTGACCTTTCTCTTTTTGCTTGATTCTATGTCCAACTCTTTGTCTCTGATATTTCTAGTCTGTGGGTTGTAAACTTCCCCAGACAGGTGACCTGCTGACATGTAAGTTGAACTAATTTTCAATAGTTTCTATAATTGTAGAGACTTTTAAAAAGTTATTAAATATCTTTTTTTCTTTCCTATTAGCATTCCTTTTGTCTTTCAATTCAAATTTGCTTGTTCATTCACCCATCTATTATTATTACTATTTTTAAAGATTTTATTTGAGAGAGAGCGAAGGAGAAAGAGGATGAGCAGAGGGAGGTGGCAGAGGTAGAAGCAGACTCCTTGCTGAGCAAGGAGCCTGACATGGGGCTTGATCCAAGGACCCCAGGACCACAACCCAAGCCTAAGGCAGATGCTTAATGGGCTGAGCCACCCAGGCACCCCTCACCCACCTATTCTTTTCTGCCCTTCCATCTAATACCTATTAAATATTTACTAGATGTTAGTTGTTGTGGAACTTTCTTGGTCTTCCTGAATGTAGTCCTGGCCTTCACATATATTTTTTTGGCTTCTTTATTCCATTTTCCTTTTCTATCCTCACATGGGATATGTTCTAATACTCTGATAACCATCTATTGTAATTATTAAAGATAATTTCTTCAGTAGATGGTTCTTTTTTTAATAGCTTTATAATTTTACCTTGTTTTGTGAATAAGTCTATCACAAAGACAATTAATTATGTAAAATGGAAGTAAGTGTGATTCTCTTTTTTCTTCTTTTCTCATTATTACTGTAACTGACTCACGATAACTTCAGAAATATAGAAACTGTCCCTGTCAAATAGAAATATAGTGCCAGCCACACATGTACATTTTTATTTTTATTTTTTTTAAACTTGTTTTATTGGGAAGCTTGGGTGGCTCAGCAGTTGAGCGTCTGCCTTCAGCTCAGGTCCTAATCCTGGGATCCGGGATCGAGTTCTGCATCGGGCTCCTTGCGGGGAGCCTGCTTCTCCCTCTGGCTATATCTCTGCCTCTCTGTCTCTCTGTCTCATGAATAAATAAATAAAATCTTAAAAAAAAAGAAGAGGGGGATCCCTGGGTGGCGCAGCGGCTTAGCCCCTGCCTTTGGCCCAGGGCGTGATCCTTGAGACCTGGGATCAAATCCCACATCGGGCTCCCGGTGCATGGAGCCTGCTTCTCCCTCTGCCTGTGTCTCTGCCTCTCTCTCTCTCTCTCTCTCTCTCTGTGACTATCATAAATAAAAATTAAAAAAAAAAAGAGGTGTCTAACCGACTGAGCCACCCAGGTTCCTCCAGGCCAAATTCTTTTTTTTTTCAAAGATTTTATTTAATTTATTCATGAAAGACCCACAGAAAGAGGCAGACACATAGGCAGAGGGAGAAGCAGGCTCCCTGCAGGGAGTCCCGTGCAGGACTCAATCCTAGGACCCTAGGATCATGACCTGAGCCAAAGGCATACACTCAACCACTGAGCCACCCAGGTGCCCCTAAACCTCAGACTCTTGATTTCAGATCAGGTCATGATCTCAGGGTCCAGGGATCAGGCCCCTCGGTGGGCTCCATGCTCAATGGGGAGTCTACTTGAGGATTCTTTCTCTCCCTCTCACTCTATCCCTTCTTCTGTTGTCTCTCTCTTTCTCAAGTAAACAGATCTTTAAAAAAGAAAAAAAAATGGTATATATTCTTCTAGATCTTTTCCTAAGCACTTACATACAATATGTATATACAAATTCACTAAATATTTTACATAAATGGAATCAGTATGAATTGATGAGCTTATTCTTTTTTTCCTGAACAAGGTATCTTGGAGGTTTTTCCATTTCTATACTCAAAAGTGGCTCTCATTCTTTTTAATGGCTGTGTAGTATTCCACAGAATGGACCAATTTATTTAACTAATCTAGTTTTTACTCTAACAGTCAAAAAGTGAATTTAGATTAATGTAAGTAATTTGTGATTTTGTTTTTTTTTTCAGCTATATAATTATTTATACTATTTATTTTTTAAAACTTATTGGGGTATGGAGTATTTCATAGTTGTTTTATTATTGGAACAACACTATTTGGAACCTTTGCTTTAGAAGAAAAGTTTGGATGTAAGTTCTCTATGAATGTAGGTCTTTAGTCTTATGTCTTTAGGACTTTCTTTTCAGGTGTGATTATAAAGCAACAGCACTATAAGTAGTCACAAAATTATCTTATAGTTTTTAGTTCAAAAGAAGCATATACCACTAAGGATGAGAACTAGAGCAATATAAAAAAATCAACTGTTGGTTATAATGGTTGCTCTAGGTTAATATTATCCCATGAGCTGAAGTTAAGTATATGTGAAAAATGTTTTCCCTCTCTATTTTTTAAAAATTTGATATCCTGTTAATGCACATCATTGCTATGGAATATTCAGTCACCCTCTATTGATAACCAGCTGTTGCTAGTTTATTAGCAAACGCAAAAAAGCTGCTGCTTCACATTCCCCTCCCCCCTATATCTAGACAGATGCACAGATATGAAACATTCTGATGTTTAAACAGAATTAGAAAGTTACATTTTAAGCAGATGGGTTTGAGTATCTCAAAACCCCTCATGACATAAGCACATTTTCTCAGCTCTGCTTTTGCACAAATAGGGTGGAGAGCAGGCTGACATTTGTTTTAACTACCCAAGGAGGGCTGAAACTGCCTTCCTGTTAGGTTTTGACTGCTTGCTTAGTTATGAAACAGTCTGAAGGCACTGTTTTCTTTCATATTAACTGACCTCATTGTTAACCTCATCTTCCCTACCCCCGTTTCTTTTTTGGTTTCCAGTTTGCCTTTCCAATTTGTTATCACGCAGTGGAGTGAAGGCACTGCAGTTGGTAGAAATTATTACATTTCTCTGGTGGATTTAGTTGTCTTGGCTTTGAACTTTCCTTCCTTTTAGGATTATATGAAACAAACAGTATAGGTAGCCTATCACGTCTGAGGGCTTACATTCTTGTTAACCTTTTAATTTATTGTGATTAAGGTGAATTTTATTGATTGAGATAAATTAAAAAAAAACAAAAAACATTTCCTCTATTTAAGAATAGCTTTGCAAGAAGTTGTAAATTCCAGAACTTGGTTGCAAAGAAGTGTGTAGCTGTTTGTTATGAATGAGTCTGCTTGTATCCCATGAAAGTTCAGATCCCATGAAAAGTGTCTCTTATTGTTAATGTATAACTAGATATCTTCAGCAAGAACAATTCTATACTTTAAGGCAGTGCAGCATTACCTTCAAAAGGTAATGAATGGGTAAAGCGAAGGAGCAGAGTTAAGCAGAACTGGCACATGGATTTTGTTCATTGACTAAGCTTAAGGCATTTGGCTTCTTTGCCTTTAGTCACTAGGTATTAGGTTTATTGTGGATGAATGGGATTGTGCTTATAAGAGAGTTCCAGTGTCTACCAAGAAGGCATTTGTAAATTATCAAGTATTGTATATTTATCTTTCTTAAGGATAACAGATTCTAGTAGAACTGGCTTTGATTTGTCTTAGAATATAGTTCTTAGGAGTAAGGTATTTTAATAATTCAACAAATACACATTAGGTATTACTATATGCCAGACATTTTGTAGGTTTTGAGAATAGAGGGTTGAACAAAATAAACTTCCTTGCCCTCGTGAAAAGGTTCTGTTTGTTGAAACAGCTACTAAATAAGGGAATGCAAGTAAAATAGTGGGTAGTGTGTTAGTGACAAATGCTAAGCAGAAAAAAGAAAGCAGGGAAAGAAGTCAGGATGTGATAGGGGAGGTAGTGTGGGTTAATTATTATTGTAACTGGTTTCTTTTTAAAACTATGCATATTATTTTATGCATTGTTCTGAGAAGGAGTTTGCTGGCTTCTCCATTCTATCAAGGGGATACATGAGATAGAAAAGGTTAAGGACCCTGCAATAGAGGGTTTAGCCATGCAACTTTGTGTGATTGAAAGATGTTTATTCCTGTGATAATGATGAAGTAGACTTTTCCATGTTTATTTTTCTATTATATCTTGGTAATGTGGTTTTTCATATTTTCTTTTTTTTTTTTCGTATTTTCTTTAAATAATTTGAAACCATCATTCATTTTTGAAGCTAGTTTGTAGGGTAGTAGTTTTTCTGTTTGTGCTCTGCAGAACCCCATGGTACCCTGAAACCTTTCTGGAGGCCCTGGGGTCATTTTAAATTTATGCCTAGATCTTCCTCATTCAGATTGGTCTAAACAAGTTAATCAGATGCCTGGCCTTGAGCAGGTATAAGTAATTAGATTGAAGGGTTGGTACATATTTATGAGACATAAACAACATATGCAAAAATTGGGTGAGCCACTGATTTCACTCTTTAGGTGTGTGCCATTGAACCACTCTCAAGACCTTGTACTGAGGGGATGCCTGTGTGGCTCAGAGGTCTAGTGCCTGCCTTTGGCCCAGGGCATGATCCTGGAGTCCCAGGATCAAGTCCCATATCAGGCTCCCTGCATGGAGCCTGTTTCTCCCTCTGCCTGTGTCTCTGCCTCTCTCTCTCTCTCTGTCTCTCATGAACAAAGAAATAAAATCTTAAAAAAAAATTTTTTTTAAAAAGACCTTGTACTGATATCTACTGTCTATATAAAGATAAGAATTTCTGAGCTTGTTCCTCTTCTGTTACCAACCCCCCCACACATACACTTTTTTTGAGCATCCATGTCAGGAATACAAATTAAAAAACAAAACATTTCTTGCCCTCATACTTGGGAAGAAATAGATGATTGAATAATCAATCACAGTATGTTATGGTAAGTATTAGAATAGAGATAGACCCAAGTTTCAGTGAGAATACAAGAGCGGAACCACCACCATCACTCCCACCCACCTACCCCCGCTCCTGAGTGGGAATGGGGGATAATCCAGAAGGCCTCCCGAATGAGTGGTATCAGAACTGAGTCAAGTAAAAGGCCATAACCTTGCTGTATTGCTGGCTGTTTTCCCTCTGATCTCTTCCAAGTGAAAGTACTTCTTTAGTTTAATGCAGGGTGGGGGAGGTTGCCCTCTGGCCTATTACCTTTTTCTATAGCCTGCAAGTCATACCTTTTTAAGTAGTTTAAAAAAAATCAAAAGAATAATATTTTGTGATGTGAAAATTATATGAAATTCAAATTTATCCATAAATTAAACTTTATTGGAACACAGCCATGCTCATCTGTGTATTATCTGTGGCTACTTTTTTTTTTCCTTAAAACTATAGAGTATTTGCAACAGAGACCACATGGCCAACAAGGCCTCCACTATTAAGGCCCTTTATAGAAAAAGTTTTGCCAACTCCTGCTTTAATGCTTTCAATGCCCTACTGAAAAGCAAGAGGCTGAAAACATGATGGTAGTCAAAGGAATGCATAAAATCCTGTTACCTTCTGTTAGCTAGTTGCAAATAATGTACAGGAAATGTTTGAGACTTTTCTTTTCCTATCCCCCACTAAAACATAATGCATATACACCTCAATGCACAGTAGTAACAGGCATTTATATCATTCTTGTTTTATCTATTTTGAATATAGCTATGGGGAAATTTTTTAAAAGATTTGGTATGAGTCAAAATGAATATAGAATGTGCTTGCCTGAAGAATAGGAAAAATGAGGTTCACTTTCACTTGTGATGTAAACCAGCCAGGAGCATCGGGAAAGTCCTTTAACCTCCCCACAAGTCTCTAAATGATAAGGCTGACTGATGAGTAAACTAGGCAATGGTCAGCTCATTAAAGACATTGCTGCATTGTGGAAGGAGGATACACTGTAGTGTCAGTCAAACTTGTGGGAGTCCTGGCTCTGCCACTTCCTATTGACATGCCCTTGAGCATCTTATCTAAACTCTGTGTGCCTTAGTTTGCTCATCTTTTCAGATGTGGTTGTAAGAATGACCTTGTAAGAATGAAATGAGATTATCTTCTTAAAACTCCTGGTACTAATAAGTATTTAATGATTCTTAACAGTTTATAGACTCCTATTGTATATTATGAAACATTTTAAAAAGCAAAGAAGATCTCCCAGTATTTTGTTTTAATGATTTATTAAAAACCCTCAATTGTGACTTAGTACATTTGCATTTTTGCTGGTACTGGTTTTCTAAAACACTGAGTTCTTTGAAGCAAGACTTTGCTTAAGTGGTACATTTTTCTAGCTCTGTTTTATTTTTTTATTTTTTAAAGATTTTATTTATTCATGAGAGACACAGAGAGAGAGAGAGAAAAAGACAGAGACACAGGCAGAGGGAGAAGCAGGCTCCATGCAAGGAGCCCGATGTGGGACTCAATCCCAGGTCTCCAGGATCACACCCCGGGCTGCAGGCAGCGCTAAACCGCTGTGCCACCGGGGCTGCCCTCTAGCTCTGTTTTAACTTGAATTGGCACATAGAGTGTATATCTTGCCTTGTAAACACGTTCAATCATATTGTCATTTTACTATGCTTAAAGCAGTTGATGTTAGGGAAAAGAGAGTTTGTGTGTCATACCATTCTTTATCAACTACTTTTTTCCTTTCCACTGTTCTGAATAATTAAGTTGTTTAATGAATAATTTTAATTCCCCTTAGGAAAGTTAGTTTTGATGAGGAGAGAGAAGACTTAGTCTGAAAGTTCTAATGTTTGCTTGGCATAATGTTTGATGGTGTAGAAGTAATATGGTTCTAGAGACTATATTGGATTATCAGGGCGTACTTGGCTAGAAGAATATGTGACTCTCGATCTTGGGGTTGTGAGTTTGAGTCTCATGTTGGACATAGAGATTACTTAAAAAATAAACTATATCTCTGGATTATCAATCAGGATACTGCATTTTATATCTTTGAATAACTTTCCTTTGATCCTCATTTGTAAAAGTCTATTGAATACTAATTATATGCTTAAGTAAAACCAGTGTATGAAATATTTGTTTTTATGACTTATATGTGCTTAATGAAAAAGATATGAGATTCCACTAAATAGCCAACTTTTCTAGTAGAATCAAGATAATTATTTGAACTACACATGACTATGTAAGATCATGTTGATGTACAGTAAGCTAGATACGTATTAGACTGTAGTTAAGAGCACAAGCTTTAGAGTCATATACTATGGCTGTGGTTTTCAAGGCCTGTCTTACCATTTACTTAAGAGCTGTGTGTGGTCTTACTCCCTCATGGGGAAATAATACTCAGTATGGCTGTGAAGATGAAATGAAATTATACATGTTGAAGTGCTTAGCATGGTGCCTGGCATACAGTGAGTGCCTTCATCACATCCATTGCTATTAGATTATCTTAGAGGTCTGTACAGTATTTTACTATCTTTAAATATGGAACTGAATTTTTTTATCTCTCAAGTTTCATTTTTTGCTACCTGTTATAAGCTGCAGCCATCATGAGCTAGTGGTAGTTTCCCTAAAGTTTCACGGCCTCTTTCATCTCTCTACATACACTTAAGCTCTTTCTGCTTGGAACACCTTTCTCCTTACTGCTTTTTCTCCTTTTACTTCCCTTCAGAGCTCAGTTCAAGGGACATCTTCTCCATGAAACCTTCCGCAGCTGCAGTCTTGTGTTTCTGTAGAATCTTATGCACACCTTTTTGCCTCCCACATTATATTGTAAGGAACTATTTACTTATCTCTCTCTCTCTCTATCAGACTGTGAACCCTTAAGGGCAAGGCATTCTACGCAGCTTTGGAAATACCCTGTGGTGGTGGACAAGATAGAACAGTTCTGAGGGCATCCTGGTGGGGAAGATAAATATTTAAATAATAGTATACAGAGTTGCAGTAGAGCACAGAATGCGGTGGAGTGTTTAATAGGGGCTTTGGACCTTGTCTGGCCACATCAAAGAAGGCTTTTTTTAAGGGAGTGATGTTTAAATTGAAACCTGAAAGATGTGTAGGAGTTAGCTGAGTGAAAAAAAGAATTCCAGGAGGAGAAACTGCACGAATGAGGTGACTTTGGGCAAGTTACTTAGCTTCTCTATATTTGTTTCCTCATTTGTAAAATGAGAATAATATCTCTATCTCATAAGCCTGTAGTGAACATAAAGACCATATTTTCATGATCTTCCAATTGGTATTCCTGAAATGAAGCACAGTCATTCATTCCAGCTAGTTTCTGGGTCTAAGTTTACTTAATCAAATTCCAAATGTGTGCACTTTCTTTACTGTATTTTTCCTTGTAACCTTGTTCTTTACCTGCTCTAAAGCCTCTCTCATGTTTTAATGACAACAAAGTAGCTTGTTTTGCTTTTTTGTTTGTTTCCATTTCAGAGATCAAACCAGCTTTCACTATTGTATAGGTATCACGGGGCACAAAACTTTGTAGGTTAATAAATGTTATCATTTAGAATGTTTTCACCTTCAAGAAACAGAAACACCAACTCTATGACTTAAACAGTCTGTATTATAGATAACACAGAGTCTGAAAATAGGGTGACTCCACTGCAGGTTAATTTAGGAGCTCAGGACCACAGTTAGACATTGAGGACCACAGTTTATGCCATCTTCCTGCCCTGCCATCCTCAGTGCATTCACTTGTTGTGGATGGCTCCCCGTGGTCGAAGGTAGTCTGTTGTGATTTCAGGTGACACAGATAGACACCAACTGAGAAATCAGAATATCCAACTGAGAAAGAGGTACTGTTTGTTTCCATGTCTCACTTTTTCTTGATGGACATTTAGGTTGTTTGGGCTTTTGTGAGTACTGCTGCTATGAACTTTGGTGTATGATAAATTCTTTTTAAAATGCAGTATCCTTTCATTAATACATAGACCCAAATCTTGTTGCAATTAAATTTCTATTTTTGGCATCATTTGATATAATGAAATTCCAGTATTTGAAATGTTTTGAGACACTAGCTTGCTGCTTAATGGGATTTGATCCCATATTCAAGAAAATACGAGCCAAATAACTGAAAGGAATCTTAGAAATAATTTTATACCACCATCTATTTTGAGGGTGTTTTAGATTCAGAGTCATTTTTGAGGTCAAAGAGCTAAGTCACATTAAAGAATTCAAAGTGAATGAGAGTGTGCATTAGTCAATCATTTGAGTAGAATTACCAGTGTATCTTTTGTCTCTGGTCTTATTCTTTTTTTTTTTTTAAAGATTATTTATTTATTCATAGAGATGCAGAGAGAGAGAGAGGCAGAGATAAGGCAGAGGGAGAAACAGGTTCCATGCAGAGAGCCTGACGTGGGACTCGATTCAGGGTCTCCAGGATCACGCCCTGGGTTGCAGGCGGCGCTAAACCGCTGCGCCACCGGGGCTGCCCTCTGGTCTTATTCTAACTAAAATCTTACTATGCCTATGTAAGTAAAATAAAATGGGAAACTGGGATGGATATTTTAAGTATTCAGGTAATTTAAGAAGAAAATGATTCTCTTTTACTTGAAATACCATGTCAACTTTAGTACTTATTTTTCAGATATTTACTGAATGCAGTGGAGTGTTTATGTGTGCTTTATGTGTGACGTTCATACTTAACAGTAGTGGGGATCTGTTTTTCATGCTCTATTTTCTGTCAACTGATTTTGCAGTCATATACAGTAATCTCTGCCATGTATAAATAGATAATAAAGGAGAATTGACTTTCCATCTGAATAGAGGAGAGAGATGATGATATAGGATTGTTGATGCTATCGCTCTGGTAAATTGCCAGCTTTGAATTTCTTCTTTTGCTTTTTGCCTTTTAAATTTCTCTCTCTCTCTCTCTCTTTTATTGATTGATTGATTGATTATAAAAGTAAAAGTAAAACACTAGGAAAAAAAGGTTAAATAAGTAGTAATTTTTTAAAGTAAAAATTGGAGATTTCTTGGAATCTTCCCCTGGGATAACAGTTGTTGATAGTTAGCTATACTAATTCCCCTCTATAGTTTATAAAGCATACCTATGTAACCATGCATATACACATACAAAAATAATTTTGTATTGTACATTCTCTTCTGTGATTTGCTTTGTTCAACGAACACTCTATCTTGTGTTATTTTAAGCCCTTCTTACATACAACCATTCTGTCATGGACTTTCTCTTCTTTGCATTATCTTTTTTGTACATGTCTCCTGCTGGCAGATTTTCCAAGTCTGCTTCTGATTCTTTATGTGCACCACTGTGCTTAGCATGTGATTTGCACATAATTTTGTCAAAAGAATGGTAGAATCTGGGGTGTGTGGGTGGCTCAGTGGGTTAAGCAGTGCCTTCGGTTCAGGTCATGATCCTAGGGTCCTGGGATCCAGCCCCGCATTGGGCTTCCTGCTCAGTGGGGAGTCTGTTTCTCCCTATCCCTCTGCAGCTCCCCCTGCTTGTGCTCTCTCTCTCTCTCTCTCTCTCTCTCTCTCTCTCGCTTGCTCTCTCTCTGTCAAATAAGTAAATAGAATCTTAAAAGAATGGTAGAATCTTAGGGGTAGAGATATCTTGAAGATCAACTGGCCTTCCTTTTGATTTTGTGGAAGAGGAAATCAGAACCCAGGTAGGTTGATTTGCAGACTTCATACACTTAGTTTGAGACAAGTGACAGTGGCCTGCTAGGGAAAGCACCAGACCAGAAGTGAGAGTTCCTTGTTTTGAGCTTCACTTTGCCCTTGACTTCAGTAATCAAGGTGTTTCCTTGTTCTGAAACACATTAGTCATGACAGTTTCCAGCGCAGTATTGACGGGAAACAGGTTCATAACTGGAAGACAAGTAATCCCTGAATGAGTAAATCCCAGTGGAACCAGAAAACTGGGTCTTGCTTTCCTTAATTGGAGCCTGACTTAGAGTCAGATATTGAACTGACAAGAAAGTACTAGCCATTAGAAAAAGACTTTAAATTACTGATCTGTCCATATTTAGAATTTCTTAAAATCATTTCCACTGTATGTAACACTGAAATCCTTTGTGGTTGCTGCTGCAAAAATGAATCTTTGACCTGGCAACTTTAAATGCTTTTGACACCATTGGGAATTTTGAGAATTCTTAATTTAATCTGTGCTTGTCCAGAGGTGGGGGCAGGAATGAGAGAGAGCTCTATTCTTTTGTTGAAAGTTATGCTGTTTGTAAGCATAGGCCTGTGCTGCTGAACTTTATGTTACCAGGTAGTGGTTATGGCATAGCAAGTATCATGTTCTAACTTTTATTTCTGTAGGCAGTAAAGAACCAGCTAAGCATAGAGATGAGTGGGAGGTGACTGGCAATGGAGGGCCCTGTAGCTATTAGTGCAACACTTTGCTGCAGGTGGCAGAGGGTTTTATCAAAGTGGAAAGAAGGAGAGGCCCCAGTAGTTCTGCTAATAACTCTAACCTCCTCTGCATAGTGCGTTAGTAACGTACTTCTCCACTGGACTTTGGTGAGGTTGGAATGGGTTCCCCATCCCAAATTTCACGGGGAAATTCATTTCATTTCTCTCTCCCTCTTTTTAAGATGTCATTTTTAAGTAATCTCTACACCTAACATGGGGCTCAAACTCACAGCTCCTGAGATCAAGAGTCTCACGCTCCACCTTCTGAGCCAGCCAGGTGCCCCTCATGGCTTATCTATTTAATTAAACTGATCCTTACTCTCTTTTTGGGATAACTTAGTTCTTGTCAAGCAGGGACTTGTCCTGCCAAAGAGAGCAGAAAGTTCACCTTTACAGGGCCCTCAGGTTCCTTGTCTGCATAATGTCCATGGCCTTTTCTCTCAAAGACTCTGTATTGTTTAGACTCACATATTTCCCTGAAGGGAAGAAGGAGACAAGTAGAAACACTACTTGACTCAGCAGATTTTCTCAACAACTAGGGATTTTTGAATTATTATAACCTTCCATTGATTCTCTGTTTATATTTCTATGTGCCAGTTTCCTGGTTGGTAAAATGTGGATGTTGTGGACTCTAGAGGAAAGTTGTGAAGGACTAATAAAAGAAGCTGGACTGTACCAAGAATAGAGAAGGGCCTTTCCTCAGCAGGAAGTGGTCATCATCCTTCACTGAGTGCTATGTGCAGAGCTGTCTGGTAGGGATTGAGTAGAGGTGTAAGGCTGTATTCTCTCAGGAGCTAAAAATCAAGGAGCTATGACATGCACAAAAGATGAACATGGCAGTTTATGTTCAGTGTATAACTTCAAATAAGTAATATGTGAATACAGTGGTTAGAATCATCTATAATTTCAGGGACATTCAGTCATTAAAAAAATCATAATAAAAAAATTTTTCAGCCACCTGGGTGGCTCAGCGGTTGAACGCCTGCCTTTGGTTTGGGTTGTGGTTCCGGGGTCCTGGGATCAAGTCCCACATTGGGCTCCCTGCAGGAGGCCTGCTTCTCCCTCTGCCTGTGTCTCTGCCTGTGTCTCTGCCTTTCTCTCTGTGTCTCTCATGAATAAATAAATAAAATCTTTATTAAAAAAAAAAGAGCCATCTAAAATTTCAGACAGTGACTCAAGGAGTATTCTTCCTTTATAGGAACAACTCTAGTCCAGAAGTTTAATGGCGATTGATGTGCTATGCTTCTCTCAATTAAATGAGTCTTATACACTATAATAATTGCTTTTATTTTGTTAGTTGAAAAAAAAAAACTATGTTTTTCCAAAAGTGTGACAAAAAGAGAATATGAGACGTTATCTATATCTCCTGATGGTGAAGTAGCCTTGCCAACTAAAGTAGAACCTGAATTTGTTAAAAACTCTAGATCTACTACAAATTTGTAGGTAATGCAAGGAACAGAGAAACATGGCAAATGTTTTTTAAGGATGCAATCAGCATAGTCCAAACTGTGGGTGTTTGATAGAGCAAACAAACCAGTTTCTTCAACAAATAAATTATAAGGGAGGAGAAAAGGATGGAAGGGGTACCTATTAATAAAAAAGAGATTTACGAGATGAATGAGCCTATGTATAAATATGATTTAGATAAAATGAGGGAAAAAATGTGAGACAATCTGGGAATTGTGAATACTGACTGATTATTTGATGGTATTGAGAAATTTATTGTCAGTTATTTTAAATGTGAAAATAGTATTATGGATATGTTTTATTTTTTATTTATTTAAATTTGATTTATTTATTCATGAAAGATGAGAGAGAGAGAGAGAGAGAGGCAGAGACACAGGCAGAGGGAGAAGCAGGCTCCATGCAGGGATCCCGATGCGGAACTCGATCCCAGGACTCCAGGATCACACCCTGGGCTGAGGCAGACACTCAACCGCTGAGCCACCCAGGCGTCCCTATGGATATCCTTTGGGGGGCCTGAGTGGCTCAGTCAGTTAAGCTTCTGCCTTTGGCTCAGATCATGATCTCAGGGTCTTGGGATGGAACCCCATGTGGGGACTCCCTGCTCAGCAGGGAATCTACTTCTCCCTCGCCCGCTGCCCCTCCCCCCAGCTCCTGTGTGCATGTGCACTGTTTCTCTCTCTCTCAAATAAATGAATAAAATCTCTTAAAAAGAGAGTATCTTTTAGAGATACATATTAAAATATTTACATATAAAGAGAAATATTGTCTAGGATTTGCTTCAAAACAATGCAGGCAAGGATGTAGGCAGGAATATGGATAAGACAGGATTGGTCATGCATTAAAAATTGTTGAAGCGGAGTGTTGGATAGATAAGGTTCATTATATTGTCCTACTGTTTGTTTGAAATTTTCCAAATATAAAATTAAACCTGTTTTACGTTAAAATTTTTTAAAGATTTTATTTATTTATGAGAGACAGAGAGAGAGAGGTAGAGGGAGAAGCAGGCTCTATGCAGGGAGCCTGACATGGGACTTGATCCTGGGTCTCCAGGATCAGGCCCTGGGCTGAAGGCAGCGCTAAACCATTGAGCCACCCGGGCTGCCCTGTTTTATGATTAAAAAAATACAAGGATGGGTATCTTGAAAGAAGGCAGTCAGTGTTTGCCTGTAGTTAGGGATAGAGGAGTAGACTGACTACATGAGGGTACTTTGGAGCGATAGAAATAGTCTGTATTTTGAGCATAGTGGATGCAGGTGCATACATTTAAACTTATCAAACTGGGCAGCCCTGGTGGTGCAGCGGTTTAGCGCCGCCTGCAGCCCAGGGTGTGATCCTGGAGACCCTGGATCAAGTCCCACATTGGGCTCTCTGCATGATGCCTGCTTCTCCCTCTGCCTGTGTCTCTGCCTCTCTCTGTGTGTCTCTATGAATAAATAAATAAATAAATAAATAAATAAATAAATAAATAAATAAATAAATAACTTTAAAAAATTATTTAAAAAAATAAACTTATCAAACTATTCATTTAAAATGGGTGCATTAAGGGGCACCTGGGTGGCTTAGTGGTTGAGCATCTGCCTTTGGCTCAGGTCGTGGTCCCGAGGTTCTGGGATTGAGTCCCACATCAGGCTCCTCGTGGAGAGCCTGCTTCTCCCTCTGCCTCTCTGTGTCTCTCATGAATAAATAAATAAAATCTTTTAAAAAATAAAATGGGGGATCCCTGGGTGGCGCAGCGGTTTGGCGCCTGCCTTTGGCCCAGGGCGCGATCCTGGAGACCCGGGATCGAATCCCACATCGGGCTCCCGGTGCATGGAGCCTGCCTCTCCCTCTGCCTGTGTCTCTGCGCCTCTCTCTCTCTCTCTGTGACTATCATAAAAAAAAAAAAAAAAATAAATAAATAAATAAATAAATAAATAAATAAATAAATAAATAAAAATAAAATAAAATGGATACATCTTATTGTATGTGAGTTATACTGTAGTCAAGTTGATTTAAAAACCGATTAGGGATCCCTGGGTGGCGCAGCGGTTTGGCGCCTGCCTTTGGCCCAGGGCGCGATCCTGGAGACCCAGGATCGAATCCCACGTCTGGCTCCCGGTGCATGGAGCCTGCTTCTCCCTCTGCCTGTGTCTCTGCCTCTCTCTCTCTCTCTGTGACTATCATAAATAAATAAAAAATTTAAAAAAAACTGATTAAAAGTTAGTAAGGAGGGTTTTCACATGTTGTACATGGTGTCCAAATAGTAATTTCAGAGGTTTGTTGCTATTTAGCCACTGCCAGGCAGTGAGTATTATCTGACTGGTGCTACATTTCTATTTTTCTCCACTTAAAATTAACTTTTATCATTCACACTTCTGATTTTGCTGTTGCATCTCTGATGTTTCCTTGCAGCTGTAGAGTTGACTTGAATTTTGTGGTATGTTTGTTCATATGTTTGCCATCCAAATGGACATACATTTTAATGGTAGAAGAAAAAAGGCTAGGAGGGTCATCCAGCCGTCTCCAGTGATAATTTATTGATCATTCATTTGGCTATATTCTAATAGTCAAGAATTATAATAGGTGTACTAAGCTTACACATGAGTTGAAAATGATTCAGCTGAGTTCTAGTTTTATTTTTCATCCAATCTACTAGGCAACAAAACCACTCACCCAGTCAGCATTTATTGAATGTATTCTTTGTACCATCCGCTGTGCTGAGTTCTGGGTTTATGAGGATGAATACAATACAGTTCTACCCATAAGATCTAATTCTCAGGGTGGGAAGATAGTTGTGTTACATATAATTTCAGCAGTCTGATAAATGCTGCAATAAAGGTGGGTGCAAGTTACAGTGTGGCCACATTTACACACTGACATGGTGCCTTCCTTTCTCCCTCCTGGCTCCCTTCCTTGCCTGATGAGTAAACTGATAGACTGACAGGCAGTTTGGGAAAGACAGTTGGAACAGAAGGAACATTCCTTTGCCCTGTAAGTTTGTTATTTTTTCTTTTAGTTCTCAAGTGGAGTTTAATTTATCATATGACTCAGTTCATAGGATATTATATTGATATTATAAGACTGCTCTCTTGTTTTATTATTTCTTATTATTGTCATATTTCTCATTATTGTCATTTTCTGGCTCTTCTCCCATTCCCATTAGCATCTTTTCTCATGTGTTTAATATTTTTCTTTGTATATGTTTGTATTCCTGTATGGTATTTTTTTACGATCATAATTCTCATTCTGATCCTTGTGGTTTTTTTTTTTTTTTTTTGAGAGATATTGGGGTGGGAGTGGGGCAGAGGGAGAGAGAAAATCTTAAGCAGGCTCCACACCCAGCATGAAGCCCAATATGGGCTCAGTCTCACCACCCTGAGATCATGACCTGAGCCAAAATCAAGAATCAGACGCTTAAGTGACTGAGCCACCCAGGCACCCCCCTGATCCTTTTTTTATTTAACTCTACTTTTAAAAAGTTATTTATTCATTCATTCATTCATTCATTCATTCATTTAGAGGTGGGGGGTAGGGGAGAGAAAGTGAAAGGGAGAGAGAGCGCACACACATGCACAAGTGAGAAGGGGCAGTGGGAGAGGAAGAGAGAATCTCAAGCAGAGTCCACACTGAGCACAGAGCCTGATACAGGGCTCGATTCCACAAGTCAGAGACCAAGACCTGAGGTGAAACCAAGAATCTGACCTTCAAAGAACTGAGCCACCAAAGTGTCCCATTTAACTCTATTTTTAAGTTCTATCCATGTTGTTGTGTTTACATGTTGCTTTTAGCTACTTCATTGTGTTTTGTCACTAATATCTAACACATTTTATTTTTGTTTCTCTAGCGATGGACACCTAGTTTGTTCTTCTACACACCGCACCACAAACAGTGCTCTGATGAAAGTCCTCATATGTATCTTTTCATGGACTTGTACAAGAATTTCACTAGGAAAATATCATTAAGTGTAATTATTAGGTCACAGAGAATATTCACACATAATTTCACTGAGTATTGCATGATTGCTCCCTTCATATTCCCACCACAAAGTACAGCACTTAGTAGGGCACCTGGGTGGCTCAGTGGTTGAACATTTGCCTTTGGCTCAGGTCGTGATTCTGGGTCCTGGGATCGAGTTCCTCATTGGGCTCTCCACAGGGAGCCTGCTTCTCCCTCTTCCTATGTCTCTGCCTCTCTCTGTGTCTCTCATGAATAAATAAATAAAATCTATCTTTCTTTCTTTCTTTCTTTCTTTCTTTCTTTCTTTCTTTCTTTCTTTCTTTCTTCTTTCTTCTTTCTTTTCTTTCTTTTCTTCTCTTTTTTCTTTTCTTCTCTTTTCTCTTTTCTTTTTTCTTTTTTTTTCTTTTCTTTTTTCTTTTTTTTCTTTTCTTTTCTTTTCCCACCCTCTGCCCTAAATAAAATCTTTAAAATAAAAATCTTAAAAAAAAAAAGTACAGCACTTAGTATCTGTCTTTCAAACTTTAGTCAGTTTGCTGGGTATAATGTGTTATCTTGTTTTTTTTTTTTTTAATTTTTTAATTTATTTATGATAGTCACAGAGAGAGAGAGAGAGAGAGAGAGGCAGAGACACAGGCAGAGGGAGAAGCAGGCTCCATGCACTGGGAGCCCGATGTGGGATTCGATCCTGGGTCTCCAGGATCGCGCCCTGGGCCAAAGGCAGGCGCCAAACCGCTGCACCACCCAGGGATCCCTGTTATCTTGTTTTAATTCATATTTCTAGTGAGGATGAGGTCTCTCTATATATAGGCCTTTGGATTTTCCTCTTATGAATGACCTGGTCATGTCCTTCTCCCATTTTTCCAGTGAAGTTTCTTGTCTAGATATTAATCCTAAATCAGTTACAAATGTTGCCAAAGTCTTCTCCTGTTAACTTTGTGCATAATGCCTCTTATTCAACAGAAATACTTTGTTTTAATATAGACATTTCTCTCAGTATTTCCAGCTATAAGAGTCTGTGTTTTTTGATATATTATTTAAGAGATCTTTTCCCATCTTCAGGTCACTAAGAAATTACCGTAAAGTTTCTTCTAATTAGAAGAAACACATTAAGGGGCACATGGGCAGCTTTAGTGGGTTAAGCATCCAACTCTTGATTTTGGCTCAGGTCATGACCGCAGGGTCATGAGATCAAGCCCTGTGTTGGGCTCTGCACTCAGTAGGGAGTCTGCTTGAGATTCTCGTCCTCTGTCCCTCTCCCCCTACAATAAGTAATTAAATCTTAAAAAAATAAAAAAAAAGAAGAAACACATTAGGTTTTTAAGTGTATCTTAAATTTATATCTCCGGTTTGATTTTTTCATTGATCTCTAAATTTATATCTTCGGTGCCTATCTGAGGCATCTGTCTCTGATATCTCAAACTTAGCATTGCTAAAACAGATCTCTTTATTTTTTCCTTTCCCTATTAAAAAAAACAAATCTCGTCCAGTCTTTTTTTTTTTTTTTCGTCCAGTCTTTAGTCATCAAGGGGGCACCACCACCCACCCTGTTGCTTAAACCAAAATCTAAGAGTCATTACTTCTTTTCTTTTTCATGCTATCCACATCCAATTCATCAGCAAGGGCTAGCCATGCTAACTCCAGAATGTATATTAAATCTGTCCCTTTCTTTTCAGTGCCACCCACTACTACTCTAAACCAAGTCACCATCATCTGTCCTCTGGACTCAAGCAATGGCCTTCCCACTGGCCTCCCTCCAATTCAGTAGCAGCCAGAGTAACCTTTGACAAACACTAGTCAGAGCATGTCACTTCCCTGCTTAAAAAACAAAACAAACAAACAAAAAAACTGATCATTTCCAATCACAGAATAAAATGCAAACTTTTTACCTTTGCTTCAAGACCAATATGATCTATCTCTGTGTATTTGTCTAACCTCCTCTCTTTTTCTCTCCCTATTCTGCTCCAGCCAAATTGGTCTGTTTAATTAAAAGATTTATTTATTTATTGAGGGGGAAGAGGGGCAGAGGGAGCAGGAGAGTCTTAAGCAGATTCCTCACTGAGCATGGAGCCCTAGAACCCTGGAGACCAACACAGGACTGGATCCCATAACCCTGAGGTCATGATCTGAGTCAAAACCAAGAGTCAGACACTTAACCAATTGTGCCACCTTTGCTAACCCAGGTGCCCCAAGTCTGTTTTTTTGTTTCACACCAAGGCTCTTTCTTCCTCAGGGCATTTGCTTGCAATTCACTTACCCTGAATGTTTTGCCCTCTGCTATTTTCATGGCTGATTCTTGCCTTCCCATTCAGTTTTATGTTGCTTCCTCAATATAGCCTTCCCTAACTACTCAGTCTGAATTAGGACTCTTGTGCTTCTCTCCTGTCTATGTCTCACTCTTTGATAGTCATTACTACTCTCTGATGTTATGTTGCTTGTTAATTATATTTATTCACTGCATCACTCCCTCACCCAAGCTTCACAGCTATCTTTCGAGAGTAGGGCACCAAACTCTGGCTCATTTGTGGTTGTATCAGTGTTTGCAGCAGTGCTGCAGCACATGGTGGCATTTAGTAGATATATTTTGAATTAATGAATAGATTTTAGAGGTGCTATCTCTTGCAATGCCGAGTGGCCCCTATACCGCTGGCTGGAGGAATTGCTTTTTGTTTCTCAGCGAGAGGAAGGCAACTGCCATTTCAGACAGCCTTTTATTTTATTTTATTTTATTTATTTTATTTTATTTTATTTTATTTTTTATTTTATTATTTTATTTTATTTTTTTAAATTTTTTTAATATTATTTTAATTTAACTTAATTTTATTATTTTATTTTTTAAATATTTTATTTATTTATTCACAAGAGACACAGAGAGAGAGGCAGAGACACAGGCAGAGGGAGAAGCAGGCTCCATGCAGGGACCCCAACGAGGGACTCGATCCCGGGTCTCCAGGATCAGGCCCTGGGCCAAAGGTGGCACCAAACCACTGAGCCACCTGGGCTGCCCCAGCCTTCAATTTTAATCTAGCTCTGCCACTCACTGGCTTGGAGATCTTAGGTGAGTCATTTACCTTTTATATGTGTGTTTTGTCGTTTATAGAGTGGAGATAATGACACATACATTATTGATGTTTTATGAGGAATAAATGAAATAACTTTTGAAAATGCCTGGCAGACACCCTGGCAGTATGTGTCCCATCCTGTCTCAGACAAAACTACCCCCCACAATTATGAAAGCTCACTACCTCCTCTGGGCCAACTCCTATACAGAAGTATTGATGTGAAAACCATATTTCAAACATTTTTTATTATGTCACATACATTTTAAGCTAGTATTATTAAAATTGCACAGATGAATAACCATTCTTATTCCCTGCAGGGATGGTTGAAAGAAACTACCAACCAGGAATCTAATCAAATGACAATTTGAGTGGCATTCTGTGTAGAGTAAACTACTACTACACCAGTTTGTTCTCAGTTTTTGTACTTAGGCTTCTCTTCTTAACAGTCTCTCTTCTGTCTCTTTGGCTTCTCTAGTGGCTGCTGGAGGCCTCATTGTTTGACACTTGCTAACCCTGGTATAAGTCATCCAAACAACTAGTAAGGCTCGTAGTTCATAATATAGGTCAAGGGATATCTTAGATTTTGCCTGCCAGCAGGTTTGAGGTGTGAGAGCCACAGAAAGTAGCTTCTGAAGAAACAGATCTGCTTGTACATATTGTCCAGGCTGAGATATTTAGCAGAATTTTTGTTAAGTGTACCTTAAAACAGTACTTTCTGCTTTTTTAAAAATCATAAATCTATGTCTAATGGACAAAACCTAGACCAGTGAAACAGCTACACTAGTTTTACTTTTCCTGGCTAAGTATGATACTGAGCAAGACATTTGACTTCCTTCTTTTTCAGATGCCTGTGACATATAACATATACCTCATGTTTATTTAATTTCTCAGAGATATGAAAAGCTAGCTTTAACATATCCATAAAACATATTTATTCCTAAGGTGTATATAAATTGTCATTGCTTCAATTATCTTATCTCTGCCCTAGCCTGTAATCTCTATTGGCTTAATTCTCCTACACCACAGCCTGGGTCTGAAGAGCCTTAGCTATACTGTATGCTGCCTTGACCATCCTGACTCCCTGCTGAATTCAGAGCAGTGTGAACTCCATGAAGAATTTCTTCAGCTTTCCTTGGCCTTCCTTACTTCCAGATACCAAGTGACACTATTTATCATTGTCCTTTCTGATTTGGATAAGTGAATATGGAAACAAGTGGCAGATAACTAGTTTTGTTTGATTTTAATTTTTTTCTTCCATTAACCTGTGAAAGCATTTCTAATGGTTTCTGGTTATGGTTTATGGTACAGTATTTCCAATTTAAGAATAGCCTATAAATATGAAAGTCCAGTTGGGTTCTTCTCCCTATACCCTGGCAATAGCAGAGTTGTTCTGGACTCATGGTGCCCCCTGATGGCCTGTACAGAAATTTGGTCACAGTGTCATCTTCCCCTTTCCCTTTCCTGGAGAATTCCCTCCCTACCCCAGGGACTTTTATGTACTTTTATTCTGTCATGCATTTGGGGGTAATTTAACTTGAGATCATCCTTCTTATCTCCTTGTTGGGCTCTTATTTGTTATCTTCTTTGTTCTCTTACCCCAAAAGTATCTTATTTCTTCTCGCCACTTGTTTTTTTCATTATACTTTTGAACTAAAAACTTTCCTCAATTATGGCTAACAAGTATTTAGCAGCATATCCTTACTAAGGCCAAAAGAAACACTGAATTTTTAAAGTGAAATTAGATACCTCAAAAAGGTCTCACTGTTGTCAACTTCTAGAGCTTTTGAAATATGTAAGAAGTTCTTTTCAGAACCTTTACAAATTTTTGTTAACCTTCTCAGCCTTTGTCTTAAGGATTAAAATTCCAGGTAAATAAAACAGTTCTTCAATTTTATTTCACTTTATAAACTACTAATATTCCTGTCGTATTATTTACTTGGAAAAAGTGCTAATGCTCACTATCAGATGCATTGTGGGTTGAGTGTGTGCTGATAGGCTGACTGATGTACCCATCCTCCTCTTGGCTTACCTTCTCTCTTGCTCTCCACATTCTTTTTTTTTTTTTTAATTTTTTTTAATTTTTATTTATTTATGATAGTCACAGAGAGAGAGAAAGAGAGGCAAAGACATAGGCAGAGGGAGAAGCAGGCTCCATGCACCGGGAGCCCGACGTGGGATTCAATCCCGGGTCTCCAGGATCGCGCCCTGGGCCCAAGGCAGGCGCCAAACCGCTGCGCCACCCAGGGATCCCGTTCTCCACATTCTTAGTGCTGTTTTAAACTCTATCCAGGGATCCCTGGGTGGCGCAGCGGTTTGGCGCCTGCCTTTGACCCAGGGCGCGATCCTGGAGACCCAGGATCGAATCCCACGTCAGGCTCCCGGTGCATGGAGCCTGCTTCTCCCTCTGCCTGTGTCTCTGCCTCTCTCTCTCTCTCACTGTGTGCCTATCATAAAAAAAAAAAAAAAAAAAAAAGTTTAAACTCTATCCAACTGACTTGCAAACTATCTTCTGGAATACAGCCCATTTGTAAGTTGAATTCTTTGTATCATTTATTTGTGCTATTTAGCTTATAATAAGACTGTAGTGAAAATGACATTAATACCTAGGTATCTCCCATGGGCTATGGGTTATGGGTTTCATACAACAAAGAACCATACTAGTGAGACTTAATACTTAACTCTTAAAGACTAATTCAGGGGATCCCTGGGTGGCGCAGCGGTTTGGCGCCTGCCTTTGGCCCAGGGCGCGATCCTGGAGACCCGGGATCGAATCCCATGTCAGGCTCCCAGTGCATGGAGCCTGCTTCTCCCTCTGCCTGTGTCTCTGCCTCATTCTCTCTCTCTCTGTGACTATCACAAATAAATAAAAATTTAAAGACTAATTCACTCTCTTTCAAAACTCGGCTTTTGGGATCCCTGGGTAGCTCAGTGTTTTAGCACCTGCCTTTGGCCCAGGGCGTAATCCGGGAGCCCCGGGATCAAGTCCCATGTCAGGCTCCTGGCATGGAGCCTGCTTCTCCTTCCACCTGTGTCTCTGCCTCTCTCTCTCTCTCTCTTTCTATGTCTATCATAAATAAATAAATAAAATCTTAAAAAAAAAAAAACAACTCAGCTTTTGTTTTAAGTAATGGAGGAGCCAAGGGGAGGAAAGTGATACGGTATTGTCTAACCCCACTACCATGAAGAAACTCTTAATACTCCTGAGTATAGGAATCATGATTCAACAAATCATTCATATCCTCTCACCCTTGCCCAGGAAACACTGCACTTACAATAAAAAAGTTATGAGTGATGAGTACTGTGGTTTCCAGTCTTTTTGGAGTTGTGAGAGCCTATCATTATTTTATTTCATGCTCTTAACTTTTCCAGAGCCAATGTAATCTTGGGGATAAAATTGCATAATTTTAAAATTTGACAGAACCTCAGTGATCAATAGTTTAGTTTCCCATCTAACATGGTCCCTCCCTCCAAAAACTTCCTAGAAGTTGGCTGTTTAGCCTTGGCCTGAATCCATTTATGCACTCTGCTAATTCTTAGAAAGTTCTTTTGTATGTTCAGCTAACATTTAACTCATGGGAATTTCCACCCCTGATCCTGATTCAACCATTTATAGCAACAATGGCTAAATTTTTTTACGCACAAGAATGTCCTTCAACTGTTGGAGGACAGCTCTCAGCCTCAGTCTCTTCTGACTAAGCTTTCTTTCTGAATGATTTTGGGAGTTTTTCCACATTAAAGAAAATAGCTCTATGTCTTTGATATGAGTTGTCATTTTTCACCAGGCTTTGTTTACAGTGGTTTTACCATGCAGATTTTCCCTAATGTAGTAAAATTTATCAAAAAATTTTAAATGCCTCTGTATTTTATTTGCTTTTGGATTTTGTTCCATGCTTAGGAAAGCTTTACTCCACTATGAGGTTATTTCATAAATATTTTCTTCTGGGCAGCCTCAGTGGCTAAGCGGTTTAGCGCCGCCTTCAGCCCAGGGCATGATCCTGGAAACCTGGGATTGAGTCCAACGTCGGGCTCCCTGCATGGAGCCTGCTTCTCCTCTGCCTGTTTCTCTGCCTCTCTCTGTGTGTGTCTCATGAATAAATAAATAAAATCTTTAAAAATAAATAAATAAATAAATAAATAAATAAATAAATAAATATTTTCTTCTAATATTTTAATGAATTTGTTTTTATGTTTAAATCCTTGATCCTTCCAGAATTAATTTTGATATAAGATGTGAGGTAGGGGTGTTAATTTATTTTTTTCCCACTTAGCTGCCAGTTACTCCAGTACTATTTATTAAATTATTCATTTTCTCTTTATTTGGAATCCTATTACATTAAATTCGTGACATACTTGTGGGTACAGTCCCAGAATTTTTCATATGTTTTGATGCCAAGCAAACCGTCACACATCTCATTCATTCATTATTGAATTTTTTAGCCTAAATGTAAAACTTTTTATATGTTTATTATAATTAAATGTCAAGATGGTTTGACTGTTACTTTTTGCACTAGCAGCCTCTTGCATGGTGCCACCTGCAAGTTAATAAGCATCTCTGTCATGTCCTTATCTGGGCCATTGATAAAAAGGATGGCAATAATGTTGGCCAGTATCAGTTTGTCCTGTGGACATCAGTAGAGGGCCACTACTCACTCTCTTATATTAAAGATGCAACATCATATGTTAGAAAGAGATTAGGATTTTAGTATCATTTGCAAGACTAATTTGGGCATTCCTTCTATTCCTTGTTTCTCAAACTTTAATGTGCATAGGAATTACCTAAGGATCTATTAACAAGCATATTCTGATTCAGTAAGTCTGGGATAGGGCATGGGATTCTGCATTTTTAACAAGTTTCTGAAGTGATACTGAAGCTTCTGATCTAGAACACAAAACAAGATTTTTTATTTTAAATATTTTATTTATTTATTCACGAGAGACACAGAGAAAGAGAGGCAGAGACATAGGCAGAGGGAGAAGAAGCAGGCTCCATGCAGGAAGCCCAATGCGGGACTCGATCCCAGGACTCTGGGATCACGCCCTGAGTCAAAGGCAGATGCTCAACTGGTGAGCCACCCAGGTGTTCCAAAACAAGATTTTTGACTGACCTCTAGTTAAGAGCTTTTTCCTGAAGTATAAGAGGAATGTTTGGAGAAGTACTTCATGGATTTTATTTAGGAAAGAAGCTTAAATTGTTCTGACTTTCTTACCATTCTAAACAATGCTGCAAAGAATAAATTCATCACATTCATATATTTTGTGTACATTATGTTTTGTTGTCTGTTATGTAGCAATATTACTGTTTTATAAAACCTAAAAACTATTTATCTTGAACTTTTAACATATATAATGCAATATTATTATATCTTTAAGTTCTCTTTTGGTGGATTTGGAAAGTGTTTTATCATCTCTAATATTATTAACATTGAAAAGATTTTTATTTTTTTATTTTTTTAAAGATTTTATTTATTTATTCATAGAGACACACAGAGAGAGAGGCAGAGACACAGACAGAGGGAGAAGCAGGCTCCATGCAGGGAGCTGGACGTGGGACTCCATTCCGGGTCTCCAGGATCACACCTCGGGCTGCAGGCGGCACTAAACCACTGCGCCACTGGGGCTGCCCTGAAAAAATTTTTTAAATGACATATAGAGGGGTGCCAGAATGGCTCACTTAGTTAAACGTTTGCCTTTGGCTCAAGTCATGATCCCAGGGCCCTAGGATCAAACCCTGCATCAGGCTCCCTGCTTAGCAAAGAGCCTGCTTCTCCCTTTCCCTCTGCTTCTCCCTTTCCCTCTGCTTCTCCCTCTGCTTGTGTGCTCTCATGGGAACTAATTCTCTCTCTCTCTCTCAAATAAGTCAATGAAATCTTTTTAAAAATAAAATGCTATATTGGGCACCCCCGGTGGCGCAGTGGTTTAGCGCCGCCTGCAGCCCGGGGTCTGATCCTGGAGACCCAGAATCGAGTCCCACGTCAGGCTCCCTGCGTGGAGCCCGCTTCTCCCTCTGCCTGTGTCTCTGCCTCTCAGTCTCTCTCTCTCTCTCTCTCTCTCTCTCTCTGAATAAATAAATTTAAAAAAAAAAGTATAAAAAATAAAAATAAAATGCTATATATATAGATTCTTCCCCCCCCTTTTTTAAGATTTATTTCTTAAAATTTATTTAAAATTTCTTTCTTTCTTTCTTTTTCTTTCTTTCTTTCTTTCTTTCTTTCTTTCTTTCTTTCTTTCTTTCTTTCTTTCTTTCTTTCTTTCTTTCTTTCTTTTTAGATTTTATTTACTTATTCACGAGAGACACACACAGAGAGAGAGAGAAAGGCAGAGACACAGGCAGAGGGAGAAGAAGCAGGCTCCATGCAGGGAGCCCGACGTGAGACTCGATCCCGGGTCTCCAGGATCACACCTTGGGCTGCAGGCGGTGCCAAACTGCTGTGCCACAGGGGCTGCCCCAGATATTCTTTTTCTATAACCCAGGTAGAATGTATCTATCTCTGATGAATCAGTTTCTTATAAAAAAAGGAATTAAATAATTTCTATCGATATAAACCTGATGCTTTTTATAACTCACAGCTATTAGTTAAAGCTAAATGGGAGAAAGGTTCAAGCAAGCTGCTATCTAACACTGCTTATACCATTAGCACAGCCCTGGACATTGCATTGTTCTGATTGTTGTCCAGGGTTTTTACATTCTGTGCACTTCATGTTAGCCACTTTCACTGGAAAAACCCCAAATCCATCAATGGTATTTGTGTTTGGCATGCCATCACTGAGGAAATAAAATGACTCACAAACCAAAGTTTAGCCTACTTTGATTCCAACTGTATGGTTTGACTAGAAATTGTTTTATTTATAGATAAGTCAGGTCAATATATAGAGTAAAAACAATAAGAGGCTTTCTTTTTCCTGATGGAGTTTTAAAAACTGCAGTCAGGTGGTTCTGTTAATGAAAATGCCAAACAAAAAGTGATTTCCCTCCCAAGCAGTATTAGATTATGTGTTACCAAGAGTCTTGCAATTGAATTACCTTCTTGTAATCAATCCTACCTTATCAGTTAACTCTACTTGTAATGGACTGCTGGCTTCGAGTCTTTGTCTGGATTACTTAAAACGTCTTGCTCTCTGGAAGAGACATTATCTGAGGCATTTTCACCTTCCTCGTTCGTTAGGTGGCTTATTCCTTACTCAAATACTGTGTGAGGCTAACAGGCTGGGAAAGCCTTCTGGAGCAGCTGCTGAGCATAAAGAACAGTGGGTGTTTGGTTGTTGGATGTTTTATAGCTGATGCCTTCATTGTGTGTACTTAGCTACATTGGATATGGTTGCCTCAGAGTCCTTGTTAGTACAGTTATTGCTCTTCTCTTTTGTATAAGCCTATTATCTTGTACCACCAACCTAAGGGAAGAAATGAATGAGAAATTAGTTTGCCATAATATTTGCCCTTATTCAATGTGTAGTACTCAGTTTGGGAAACCATTTAATATTGAAGACTCTTGTGAGGAAAAAGCATTTTAAGAAGTTCCAAAGTGGGTTTGCCTGGGTGGCTCAGTTGGTTAAGTGTCTGCCTTTGGCTCAGGTCATGAACCCAGGGTCCTGGGATTGAGTCTGCTTTGGGCTCCCTGCTTAGCAGGGACAGCCTGCTTCTCCCTCTCCCACTCCCCCTGCTTGTGCTTTCTCTCTCTGTCAAATAAATAAAATCTTTTTTAAAAAAAAAGTTCCAAAGTGATTTGCAATTGATTTAGGATGGGTTGTATGAAATAAATGCTTTTTACAAACTCAGCAGCGTCAACATAGCAATAATATTGAAAAGTGCTTTAAATTTGAAGAGTTGCATAATCATAGAACTGAGTTAGAAAGTCTTGAACTTTGATTCCAGTTTGCCTCTTACTGATAATTGACTATATTTAGCTCTTTCTTGAGTTGGGTTCTTATCAAAGGATGGGACAACTAACAAAAGTAGTAATAATAATTGTTTGCTGAATGACCAGAGCAGACCATGTGATATTGTACAGTTTCAATAGGGTAAGTTACAGTAATATGAGTCATTTCTATTACAAAAAGAATATGTATCATGTTGAGGAAGAGAACAAGATTTATTAAACAAGGAAAAATAAATCCTAGTCTGTTATTTATACAGATAAACATAGAAGGCTATCATAGTGGTCTGCCTTCACTACAGATTGGGTAACCAGCCCTCAGCAGCTTTTGGATGACTTCAGATGCCAGCCAATGGAGAGAACACATAACTTATAGGAAAATAAAACAAAAAATAGCCAAGCACCTTTCTTTTATAAAAGTCAAGTTGAAACCTGCTCATGGTACCTAGATAAGACTTGAAACACATGAAATTTGTTTACTTTTAGACCAGGTAGAGTTGTATAGCCATCTTTTAAAAAGTTATATTTCACTCTTTAAAGACCTAGAAATACATAGTATGATAGTGTAGGAAGACAGTGGGACATAATGAATGCTTATTTTTCTTTGGAGTTCACATTTGACTTATAATGAAGTTTTATGTCATGAGACTGAGTGGTACAATTGAAGATGAAAGAAGATTCAAAAGTAGCTGAAGACAGAAGCAGGACTTTGGTAAGTGGAATGAGGAAATTGGCAAATCTCTGTCCCAAAACAACAAACTGGACAAAGTTGTCAAAAAAAATTTCGGGGCTCTGGAAATAGAACGAATGCAAACAACAAATTGAGAAACATTCATCCATAAGAAACTGTTAAACTTTGGATAATATAGAGGGAGTTTTTGATGTTCTTGCCTGGGACTACTCTTCCCTCTAGTGTAGTAGTTCCTTCAGGGTGGAGCAGACCATGAAAACTAGCAGCTTGGTTGCCAGAGGAGACTGACTTAATTTGGAGCAGAAGGTGAAAAGCCCATGCCCGTTGGTATTGTCAGTAAAAGTTATCTCAATGGCAAGTGAACAAGGTAGTTTTGGAAGTCTAAATAGCCGTCCCAGTTGGGTCAAGCAACAGACTGGGGGACTAGCCAAAAACTTAACAGAGATTGTGGAAATGACACAGCTATAGAAAGGCTTGAAAAGCTCTCCAGGTAGTCCTGACTGGCTGAAAACCTATGCACATATGTAGGTAAGACTAAAGAGGTCCCGTGCTATCTATATATCCCTGCTTGGCTGGGAAGCTGAACGAATATACAAAGGAGATGCAAGAGGGTCCAGCAGAAAGTAAAAGTTGGTGGACACTTGCACTTTGTGTTCTATTATTCCTACATAAGTCCTTGGACAGAGGTTGGAAAATGGCTTAAGATGTGAGAGCACAACCTTTAGCCAATTGTTGGCTGATCATTAAACTTGCAGACACAGCAGCAACCCCTAGGAAGTCAGGTTTAAAAATAAAAACAAGAACTTAAAAAAGGTGACTGAATAGAGACATCCTGGTTGCACACCGTGGGAGAGACAGATTCTGCAGATTTAGTCCAGGAAGATAACTAACATGGAAAGACACCCACTTAATTAAGTTATGAAATATGAATAATATGATCCATTGGTTAAAAAGAGGGAGAAAGAAGCATAAAAGTGTATGCGGAAAGGTTAGTGGATACACATTCACACATTTTTTTTCCCCTTAGACTTTTAACTGATTCTCTTTAGAGGTTTATGGAGATGTTTCTTTTACTCTTTTATATATTTCCAAAATAAACTAGGTATTTTTTCTACAGCATACCAGTAATACTTTATAAGCACACAAACACTTTTTTTTAAAAGCAACTCACATCATAATACTAACTGTGATTTGGAATTTTGGGAGGTTTACTAAATCAGGTGTTCAACTCTTATAAGCAGCACTTCAATAACAAACAAACAAAAAAAGCAGCACTTCACTCTACCTCCATTCCACCTCCTGTCTTCCTCCTCTCCTATTGCTTTCCTTTTTAAAATATGCCTATTTAGTCCATTATAAAAATCTTTGAGGGGCAGACTGATCTTATTCAAATTTGTTTGCTTCTCCCTCATCTCATTTCTCTGTTCCTGTTACATACAGTACATTGTACATAGCAGATCATCTGCAAGTATTGATACTTTATTAGAGACATATAATATAGTAATTCTTCCTTACAATGGTTGGAATCCAGTACTGAAATCTATAGTATAGTTATTTATTTAGTCCATGTTTTCTTTCTTCTCCCTGCAAAAAATCCTTTGAGACTATCAAAACAAAGTAAAACAAAACTAAAACAAAGAAGAGCTCTATTTTCCCCACGTCCTCCAATTACTAAATGTAGAACAGACAGTTGTGTTGAGTCCTAGGCAGGAAGAAGACTCATTTTCTAGGTTCAGAATTCTAATTTCTAACTTATTTAATTTGGGACCTGGCCTATTTTTCTTTCATTTTATGTTGTTTCCTTTTCATTAAAATAGAAAAAACAGTCCCAAGCCTTTTGTGCCTTTGACTTTATTACATATGGCACATGGTCTGTTTGACTTAATAAATTTCTAAAGACAATCAGGACTTTACTATTGAAATGTTATTGTTCTTTGTTTTAAAAACTTTTATTACTTAAAACTCTTTAAAAAAAAAAAGATTTTATTTATTTATTCAGGAGAGACACAGAAAGACAGAGACATAGGCAGAGGGAGAAGCAGGCTTCCTGCAGGGAGCCCGATGGGGGACTCAATCCCTGAACTGGGATCAGGCCCTGAACCAAAGGCAGATGCTCAACCACTGAGCCACCCAGGTGCCTCTACTTATAAGTCTTTTGTATATAGCACTATGCTTTTAAAGGTAGGGTGTTATAGGAGCAGCCCTGGTGGCTCAGCCCTGGTGGTTTAGTGCCACCTTCAGCCCAGGGCGTGATCCTGGAGACCCAGGCTCCCTGCATAGAGCCTGCTTCTCTCTCTGCCTGCTTCTCCCTCTGCCTGTGTCTCTGCCTCTCTCATAAATAAATAAAATCTTTAACAAAAAAATAAAGATAGCAATAAAAATAAATGAAAATAAATAAAGGTAAGGTGTTATAAAATATATGAAAGGTATATTTAATTGTAAATTATTCTCAGTTGGATTAGAGGAAATTTCCAATAAAGGAGGTGGAATGAATGAGTTGCTCAAACCCCTCTATAGATAACAATTAGAAAATCTGAACAAAATATAAGAAAATACTGGGATCCCTGGGTGGCGCAGCGGTTTGGCGCCTGCCTTTGGCCCAGGGCGCGATCCTGGAGACCCGGGATCGAATCCCACATCGGGCTTCCGGTGCATGGAGCCTGCTTCTCCCTCTGCCTGTGTCTCTGCCTCTCTCTCTCTGTGACTATCATAAATAAATAAAAATTTAAAAAAAAATATATAAGAAAATACTAAAAGTATCCAAAAGCAGATAGAAGCTAGAGGAGCACTGACTCCTAAAAAATTGTAATTGCAAAGAGCAAGACTTGCAAGTAGGTGGCTTTTTTCCCCCCCCAAAAGGCATGGCTGCAGCAGAATGCAAAAACAGTGGAAAACTGCAGGCTGCAGGTAAGAGGTGACAGAGAAGAGAGGTCAGGAATGGAAAAGCAGCTGGAGATTTAACAGGAAATCCTGGAAGCAAGAAAGAATTGCAGAAAGGGTGAGGTCCAACATCTGAGTGAAAATTCTGCCAAGTTCCTGGTTGATTGTTATATTAGGGTTCTCCAGAAGACAAATCAATAGGATATGCAAAGATACTTATGAGGAGATTTACTATAGGAATTGGCTCACATAATTATGGAGGCCAACATGTCTCATGGGTCAACAGTCTGGAAGTTGGAGAACCAGGAAAGCTGGTGCTGTAATTGAGTCTAGGTCCAGAGGTCTGAGAATTAGAGGGCTGATGATGTAATTTCTGATCCAAGCCTAAGACCCCAAGAACCAGCAGTGCTGATAACCAAGGGTAGAAGAAAATAGATGCTCCAACTCAAGTGGAAAGTGAGCAAATTTGCCTTTCCTTCACCTTTTTGTTCTAATTTAGGTCCTCATAGGATTGGATGACACTCTCACTGAGGATGGCCACCTGCCTTACTCAGTCACCAATTTAAATGCTAATATCTTTTGGAAACACTCTCACAAAGAAATGTTTTACCAGCTACTTGGGCATCCCCTAGCCCAGTCAAGTTGACATGTAAGATTAACCATCACAATTGTTAAGCTCCAGATGTGCAGGGGAGACCCCAAGGGACCCAGCAAAACAAAACAAAAATAAAAACCAACCAAATAAGCAAGCAGAGGCAAGAGAGGAATTGATCCTCGAAAGATAGAGTTATACTAGCTGAAATCTAGAAGTTTAATTTTTTTAAAACTAAATACATTCCTAAACTGTACATAACTCAGGCAGTAAAAAACTGAAGCCTTACTGGCTTGGGGTGTCAGAAAACAAACCCTGAGGCTGGCAGAGCATTAGGAAAATTAGGGGGAAATCACAAAATCACTGGGAGCTTGAGCCCTCAAATCTGCATATAAATAGCCCAAATCTTTGGCTATCTGCCAAATTACACAGATGCTGAGGAGACCCTAGGGAGCCAGACTAAAAAAGCCATAGCTTGAAGCTGTAAAAATTGAACAGATTTATCAGCTGTTATATACCACAGGCAAGACAAATTTGTAGTTTGAATCTAGGTGAGTTAACTACCTACTAGAATTAAAAAGTAACAATCCTCGAAAGGACACAGCAGAATCTAGAATTGCTACACATCTTATCTATAGTGTCTAGTTTTCAACCTATAATTACTAGACATATAGAAAAAGTGTAACTCATAGGAAGGAAGGCAATCAGTAGAAACTGACTCTGAATGTCTAAGTGAGTACGGATGTTGGATTTTGCAGGCAAAGACATCAAAGCAACTATTATAGATATGATCAAAGAAATCTATAAGAGAATATATCAGAGAAAGGAAAAGCAAACATAAAAAATAACAAGCATCTGGGTGGTTCAGCGGTTTGGCATCTGCCTTTGGCTGAGGGCGTGATCCTGGAGGCCCTGGGATCGAGTCCCTCCATCCCTGCATCTCCCTCTGCCTGTGTCTCTGCCTCTCTTTCTCTCTTTCTCTCTCTGTGTCTCTCATGAATAAATAAATAAAATCTTTAAAAAAATTACAACAAAGAAATGGGAACTGAAAAAAAATGAAAATTTTAGGGTTCAAATAAAACAGTAATTGAAATAAGAACTCAGTAGATGTACTCAACAGCAGTTTTGAAATAATAAACAAGGGGTGTCTGGCTCATGCAGTTGGTAGAGCAAGCAACCCTTCATCTCAGAGTTGTGAGTTTGAGCCCCATGTCAAGCATAGAGATTATGTAAAAAGAAAATAAGTAAGAGGGCAGCCCGGTGGCTCAGCAGTTTGGCGCCGCCTTCAGCCCAGGTTGTGATCCTGGAAACCCAGGATCGAGTCCCACATCGGGCTCCCTGCATGGAGCCTGCTCCTCCCTCTGCCTGTGTCTCTGCCCCTCTCTCTCTGTGTGTCCCTGATGAATAAATAAATAAAATCTTAAAAAAGAAAAGAAGTAAATAATTAATTAATTTTTTAAAAGACAAAATAATCTGCCTTTGAAAGTAGAACAATAGAAATTACCTGGTTCAAAGAAGAGAGGTAAGATTGAAGAAAAGTGAACAGAACCTCAGAGGCTTATAGGACAATATGAAGTAGTCTGGTAGAGCTATAATTGAAAGTCTAGAAACAGAGGGGAAAATAATGGGCCAAAAACCATATTTGAAAGAAATCCATTATCCCAAACTCCCCAAGTTGGTAGAAAATTTTATTTATTTTTTTTGAAAATTTTAATTTGCAGATCTAAGAAGTTCAGTGTACTCTGAGCAGAATAAACACAAAGAAAAGCAATTACTTATAAGCACATCATTGACAAACTGCTGAAACCAAAGGTAAAAAAAAAATCTTGAAAGCAGATAGAGAAAAATGACACATTACTTACAGAGCATCAGTGTTATGAATATGGCTATCTTAGGGGTGCCTGGGTGGCTCAGTTGGTTAAGCATACGCCCTTAAGCTCAAGTCATGATCCCAGAGTCTTAGGATCAAATCCCACATCAGGCTCCCTGCTCAATGGGGAACCTGCTTCTTGCTCTCCTCCCCACTCAGTGCTCTCTCTCACTACCCCTGTCTCTGTCTCTCAGATAAATAAATAAAATCTTTAAAAAAATATATGTGACTATCAGAAGTAATGGAGGCCAGATATTCAAATACTGAAAGAAAAAGCCTACTAATGAGGAACTCAAAATCCTTATTCAAATACTGAAAGAAAAAGCCTACTAATGAGGAACTCAAAATCCTTATTTTTCTCTTAAATTAAGAATAAAGACATTTCCAGATAAACAAAAACTGAGACAATTTGTCACCAGCAGACTTACACTAAAGGAAGTTTTTGGAATGAAGGGAAATGACACCCCATAGTAGCCCGGATGTCTAGGAAGAGGTGAAGAGCACTAGAAATGGTAAATATGTGAAATGGTAAAAGACTGCATTTTCTTTCTTCTCTAATTTCTCTAAGAGATATATGACATTAAGGTAAACATTATAATACTGTTGCTGGGTTTATAATATGTATAGAGTTGTAGCACAGTAACAGTAGCACTAAGATGATTTGGCATAAATGGAAATTTACTATAGTGTGGTTCTTATATTTTACCTGTTTATGACAAGATGAGTTTTTTTTTTTTTTTGAGAGTTAAGGACATTTATTTCACATTCACACATCTGTACATTTTCTATAAATAACGTAGAGCTGAACTATGTACAAGATGAGTTTTAAATACAAAGACACAGATGGAGGGTGCCTTGGTCGCTCAGTGGATTAAGTATCTGCCTTTGGCTTGGGTTATAATCCCAGAGTTTTGGGATTGAGCCCCATGTCTGCTTTCCTGCTTGACAGGGAGTCTGCTTCTTCCTCTGCCTACTGCTCCACCTGCTTGTGCTCTCTCTGTCAAATAGATAAATATAATCTTAAAAAAAAAAAAAAAGACACAGGTGGTTGAAAGTAAAAGGATGGAAAAAGATATACTATGTAAACACAGTAAGCATAAGAAAATTGAAGTGGCTATATTAACATCAAACAATATAAACTTCAAGACAAAGAATATTACTAGAGATAAAGAAGGACCCAAATTATAAAAAAGTACATTAAGGAAATATAAAGATCCTTCATTTGTATGCCCGTAGTAGAGCTTCAAAATAAGCAAAAATTAATATAATTAAAGGGAAATATAGACAAATCCATAATCATTATTGGAAATATTAACATTCTTTTCTCAGTAGCTGATTGGAAAATGAAATCAAAACCAATAGAGACATAAAATTTCTGAATGACACTATAATCAGCTTAACGTAATTGTCACAGGGGTGCCTGGGTGGCTCAGTATACAGAATATGTTCTATTTTTACATGAATTTGAAACATTAACCAAGACTTACCATAAAAGAAATTTCAGTAGAATTAGAAAGGTGATATGGGGAATTCTCTAACTCCAAAAGAATGAAATTAGAAATTATGAATTATAAAGACATCTAGAAAAGCTCTACATATATGGAAATTGATTTTTAAACAATCCAGAGATCAAAGAAAAAATCACAGGGAAAGCTAGAAAATATTTTGAACTGAATGACAATGAAAATATATCAAAATTTGGGGATCCCTGGGTGGCTCAGTGGTTTAGCACCTGCCTTCGGCCCAGGGCATGATCCTGGAGTCCCGGGATCGAGTCCCACATTGGGCTTCCTGCATGGAGCCTGCTTCTCCTGTGTCTCTACACTCCCCCCCCCCCCAATCTCTGTGTGTCTCTCATGAATAAATAAATTAAAATCTTAAAAAATATATATATATATCAAAATTTGTGGGATGCAGCTAAAGCACTGCTTAAGGAAATTTATGGGATTAAATATCCATAATTTTAGAAAAGAAGAAAGATCTAAAGTTAAGTATATAAACTTTAATGTAGAAATACTTAAAAAAGAAAATTAAACCTTAAGTAGAAAAGTATTAAAAGATTCAAACCGAAATCATTGAGAGAATATAAACATAGAAAAAAAATCAGCTGAACCAAAAGTTGGTTATTAGAAAAGATAAATAAATTAAATTAACCTTTAATTATGGTGATCAAGAAAAATGGAAGACATAGATTATAAGTATTAGGAATGAAAGAGGGGGCACCATAAAAGAGTATTATATTATAAACAATTTTATGTCAATAAATTATCAATTAAAATTAAAGGAACAAACTGGAAAAAAAATTTTTTTTAAGTAATCTCTACATCCACCATGGGGCTCAAGCTTGTAAACCCAAGCTCAAGAGTAGGATGCTTCACTGACAGAGCCAGACAGGTGCCCTGGAACAAATTTCTTAAAGGTCACAAATAACCAAAGCTGACACAAGAAGAAATGGAAATATGAGGGACACTTGGGTGGCCATCTGCCTTTGGCCCAGGGCGTGGTCTGGGGATGGGGATCAAGTCCCACATTGGGCTCCTAACAGGGAGTCTACTTCTCCCTCAGGCTGTGTCTCTGCCTCTCTGTGTGTGTGTGTCTCTCCTGAATAAAATATTAAAAAAAGAAATAGAAATTTGAATAATGAGTAGCCCTGTATCTACCAAATAAATTGAATTTGTAATTAACCATTTCACAAAGCAAATTCCAGGCCCAGATGGATTCACTGTTCTATTCTGTTGAACATAATACCAATTGCACATACTTCAGAACTAATTTTGTGAGGGTGGTGTTACTTTGATACCAAAACGAAGCAAAGATGGTACAAAAAAGAAAGCTGAGACCAATATCTTTCATGAACATAGCTGCAAAAATACATAACAAAATATTAGCAAATAAAATCTAAAAAGACATAAAGGAGTATAATACATGTGACCAAGTAGGGTTCATCTCATTCATATAAGATTGATTATTATTATTTTTTAAGGATTTTATTTATTTATTCATGAGAGACAGAATGAGAGAGAGGCAGTGACATAGGCAGAGAGAGAAGCAGGCTCCATGCAGGGAGCCCGATGTGGGACCCATCCTGGGACTCCAGGATCACGCCCTGGGCCGAAGGTGGGCGCTTATCCGCTGAGCCACCCAGGCGTCCCTGGATGGGAGGATTAGACATGCAAAAATCAATCAATATAATTTACCATATTAAAGTTAATAAAGAGAAAAAAGCCATATGTTAATACTTTATTTCTAAGATTGGTAGCAAAGCACAGATGTTTATTTTAACTGCATCTATTCAGTATTGTACTAGAAGTTGTAGTCAGTGCAATAAGGCAAAAAAAAAAAAAAGATGGGAAAAAGCGAAGTTTTGTAAAAGATAAATAAAAGGGGTGCCTCGGTGGCTCATTTGTTTAAGCGTCTATCTTCAGTCCAGGTCATGATCCTGGGGTCCTGGAATGGAGCTCCAAGTCGGGCCCCTTGCTCAGTGGGAAGTCTGCTTCTCCTTCTCCCTCTATCCACCCTCCCACTTGTGCTCTTTCTCCCTATCTCTTTCAAATAAATAAAATCTTTTTTAAAAAAATTTTGATTTCAGGATTTTTAACTTAGTTTTTTTTTTCTTTTTTTAAATATTTTATTCATTTACTCATGGGAGACACAGAGAGAGAGAGAGAGGCACAGACACAGGCAGAGGGAGAAGCAGACTCCATGCAGGGAGCCTGACGTGGGACTCAATCCCTGGGTCTCTAGGATCACACCCTGGGCTGAAGGCAGCACTAACCGCTGAGCCACCCGGGCTGCCCCATAATAGTTTTTAAATAATACCATGTTCTTACTAGTATGATTACTTGGTACAGGTTAAGATGTCTTTGCAGTTCTTTTTGTTCTTAGAATAAGACTAGTATCTTTGGCTTAGACCAACTAAGAATTACCCCTTGAACCAGGGAGAGCCCCTCCCACGGGACATAACTACACATTTATTTTGACCTCTTTCTGTTGAATTATAAAAGATCTATTGACTTTCTGATGTGAAAAATCAGAATCTACTGTGCAGCCCTTTATTCTCTTCCTCCTCCTGCCTGTGTTTGGAAACCATTTTCTTTTTCTTTCTTTTCTTTTTCTTTTTCTTTTTCTTTTTCTTTTTCTCTTTCTTTCTTTTCTTTCTTTCTTTCCCTTCCTTCCTTCCTTCCTTCCTTCCTTCCTTCCTTCCTTCCTTCCTTCCTTCCTTCCTTCCTTTCCTTTCTTTCTTTCTTTCTTTCTTTCTTTCTTTCTTTCTTTCTTTCTTTCTTTCCAGATTTTATTTATTTATTAATGAGAGACACAGAGAGAGAGAGAGGCAGAGATACAGGTAGAGGAAGAAGCAGGCTCCATGCAGGGAGCCCAACGTGGGACTCGATCCCGGGACTCCAGGATCAAACCCTGGGCCGAAGGCAGGCGCTAAACCACTGAGCGGCCCAGGGATCCCCTGGAAACCATTTTCAGATTTGTTGTTGTTAACTTTTGTGACTTGAATGTTTTAGTTAAACTGGTCTTTCTGGCTCCATTAATGCCATTACCTTTAGTTAGATTTTTCTCCTCCCACGTAAAAACTGAATGACAATAAATAACATTTATTTATCACTCTGTAATTCTTGTGACTATAGTCCTACAAATCTAAGTCTTTGCAGTAGTAAGATTACATTTTCTATATTCAAAGGAGAGTCCCTAGGATAAAGATCACTTGGCTTCTTTTTTCATAAATTTTACTTAAAATCATGTTGTATTTTACCTTGCCTCATGTTTGAATTGTTTCTTTTATGTTTATGACTTTTTTGTTTTATCCCTAGGATTTATTATTGCTTTCCTTTTTTCTTTTTAGCAGAATAATATGCCTTTTTGGTACCCTCAAGTTTTCCTGATGTCTCATTTATACTACTTATTGCCTGGAGTTCCCCTTTTTTATCCAAAAATTTCTTTCTTAGAGACCTCTATATCCTAATCTGGACTGTGAGTGTATGAGTCCGCTATACAGCTATCATCATAAGGTTTCTAAAATTACCACCCTAGTGCATTTCCCAGTTTTCATTACCTTACACCGTTCTGGTAAGCACTGTTAGTTTTGTTAATTCTTCCAGAGTTAATTTATGCATGTACTAACAAACATTAAATGTATATTTTCATTTTCCTCCTACTTTACATAAATGCCAACATGCAGTGTACTGTTCTGTACTCTTTTTCACTTAACAATTTATCTTGGTCGGGCACCGGGATGCTTTAGTCAGTTAAGTGTCTGCCTTTGGTGCAGGTCATGATCTCCGGATCCTGGGACTGAGCCCCACATCAGACTCTCTGTGCAGTGATGAGTCACTTCTCCCTCTCCCACTCTCTCCCTCTCCCTCTCCCTCTGTGATCTCTCTTGCTCTCTCTCAAATAAATCTCTAAAAAATTATATTGGAGATTTTTTTCATATCAGTATCAGGAGAGCTGCTTCATTTGTTTTAATAGCTGCATATTTGTCATCCTATGGATGTACCATAATTTAATACTCCCCTGTTGGTGGATATTTTAAGTTTTCCAATTTACTACTATTAGAAACAATGTATATCTCTACAATTCCTAGAGTAGAAACTCTGAGTCAAAGATTACATGATTCTTTGGGTAGAAATTGCCCTCTGTAGAGATATGCCAAATTAGGTTCCCACAAGCAATGTATGAATGCCAATTTTCCCACAGCCTTGCCCACAGTGCTATAGGATTTTTATTTGTTTTCAGTGGTGGTGGTGGTATTTGCTCATCTGGTAGGTAAAGCCGAGCAACTTTTAATGATGAGTCTACTCCTGTGAGGCTGCCATAGAAAGATTTACCTCACTTTCACAAAAGCAGTGGAAAAAGTCCAACTCTATTTACTTTTAACAAGATGCAAGGAAATGCTGACAGCTTAAGAAATTAACTGCAGGACCTAATTAGAAAAAAGATTTGGCAACATGCCCAACTTATGCAGTAGGAAAGGGAAAATATTCTGCATTTGTGACACTGTTTAGAAATGGGTAATTTAAATGCCCTCTAATCTAGGCTAGTATTGTCCAATTAAGGAGTCTATTAGAATGAAAACACTTGATTTTTTTTATACTTAGTGTTGTAAAGCAGATTTTTTTCCCTTAAAAATCTTCTCTTTAAATATATTTACATTGAATGGTAAAGATTGAAGTTTACCTAAACAAGCTGAACGTTTCCTGTTTTCTTTCAAACTACTGTGCAAGGAGTTAGATGGATTCAAGTAGAAGTAAGACAGAGTCTCTGTCTTTCAGACACATTTAGTATGGGAGACTGTGATTCAAGGAAGCACAGGGTGAGTACTGTAAGAGGTGGAAGCAGCCTGACCTCAGGGAAGGGCAGAAGAAGCTCACTGGATGATAGGAAATCAGGAGATGAGATGGTATTTAGGGTGACCTGAACTAATGAGTAGCAAAAGATACTGCAATTTAATGGCAAAGGAAAGTTTTTTAATTGCCTTTTTATTTGGTTTGGGTGACAGGATGTGCAACAAATCTTTTCTTGGCATTCGCTCACTCTAGCAGAGAATCAGCCTGGAGTTTAGCACCACAGTTTTATATCTAATTTAGGTAATGTAACCTAGTTAAGATCACAGACTCAAGCTAGACAATCCTGGCTACCACACGCTAGCAGTATGACCTTGGGCAGTCTATTTAACTTTTCTGTGCCTCTATTTTCTCTTCTGTAAATGAAGATCTTAATTGTTTTGAGGATTCAATTATGTAAATCACATATTACAAGTAGTGCCTGGTTCATAGTGTTCTATATGCTTGCTATTATTATGTTGTACCCTCACAAATTAATACTTTTTTCTTTCTCCTTTTTTTTTATTTTTAAAGATTTTATTTATTTATTCATGAGAGACACAAAGAGAGAGAGGCAGAGACACAGGCAGAGGGAGAAGCAGGCTGCATGCAGGGAGCCTGATGTGGGAGTCGATCCTGGGACTCCAGGATCACGCCCTGGGCCAAAGGCGGCGCTAAACCACTGAGCCACCCAGGATCCCCATTTTTTTCTTTCTCCTTAAAAGAATATTTGCAGGTCACAAAATTAATCTATAATCATTGTAGGAAATGTGGGATATATAGAAAAGCAGTTTAAAAAATATACATGTAACCTTAGCACTGTAGAACGTTTTGGCATATCACCTCAGAGGCAGTCTTACATAGTGGTTAAGAACATGGATTCTAGGGATGCGTGGGTGGCTCATTTTGAATGTCTGCCTTCGGCTCAGGGTGTGATTCCAAAGTCCTGGATCAAGTTTCGCATTGAGTCCGGCACCAGGTTCCCACAGGGGAGCCTGCTTCTCCCTCTGCCTATGTCTCTGCCTCTCTCTGTGTCTCTCATGAATAAATAAATACAATCTTTAAAAAAAAAAAAAAAAGGAAAGAAAAGAAAAGGAACTTGAACTCTAGAGCCCACCTGCTTGGGCTCATATTCTAGTCCCATTTACTAATCTCTCTCAATTTGTTCATCTGTGTAATGTGGATGGTAATACTGTTCACAGAATGAGGATTAAATAAATGAGTATACATAAAGCATTTAGAATATTATGAGGCAAAGTAAGTGCTCTGTAAGTGTCTGTGCTGCTCCTCCTGTTATTCTTCTTTGTGTATGTGTATGTCCAAGATTTAAAGAAATCCCATTAGCCTTTGAAATAAAGAATGTACATAGGTATATATATATATTCCACTAATGAGCTGAAAGGCACTCAAGGAGTGCTACAGGGAATAAACGTGTGCACTCACACATGCATGTGCACACACACACACACATACACACACATGCCAGATTTACATCCTAAGGTAAAGGATGGGACTGTAGAGGAGAAAGTAATTAAGAGTTGTTAGATTATCAAGGAGTTATAATTTGATTAGATGGAATCTAATCAATTATTAGAAAATACTTTCTTCCTGGACAATTGGGGAAAAAAGTGAATAAGTCCATGGTTTAACTCAAGTAGAAAATCAGAATGTATATATTATGGATAATAGTAATAATAAAATTATACTGTTAATCTAATTCCATTGGGACAATGAATAAATTCCCACTTGAAACCTCAGCTAGATAAGAAAGTAGATTTAACTGGCTATAATTTCTTCCTATAGAAAAAAACCCTTATTTGAATTTCAAATTAGCTAAGTTAGGAAGTGAGCATTCCTAAGGGATTCACTATTGACTTCTTATAAATAATAGCTTTTCCCAAGTCAAGTTGGATTCTAGGAGAATATGACAAATGCTATGAAAGACAAACATTTTATTTTAGAAACCTATCCAGATGTATATTAACCTAGGTAGTAAATTGAATACTGGGCCCTAAAAGATATGTCTAAGTCCTAACCCCAATGTGACCTTATTTGGAAGTAGAATCTTTGCAGATGTAATTAAGGATCTCAAAACAAGATCATCCTGCGTTTAAGATGGGCCCTAAATCCAATAACTGGTGTCCTTATATGGGAATGGAGAGAGATTTGAGACATACAGAAACAGAATAGACACAGGGAGAAGGTTATGAAGACAGAGGCTGACATTGGAGTGATATGTCTACAAGCCAAGGAATGCCAGAAACTACAGCAGCCTCTAGAAGCTGTAAGAGGCAAGGATAGATTTAGATTATCCCTTAGAGACTGTAGAGGGAATGAATGCAGCCCTGCTGACACCTTGATTTTTGGACTTCGGGCCAAAAGAGGTACAAGAGAATAGATATCTGTTGTTTTAAGTCAGCAAGTTTGTAGTAATTTGTTCTGACAACCCTAGGAAATTAATACAGTCAGAGGTTAAAATAAAGCATATTTGAAGTTGTCAATGGGATAATTTTTTGTTGCAGACATACAAAAATATTTTTTTAGACTTGTACATATATTATATAAAGCCAAGTAAGGAATCTTAAATTTTTGTATGCAATAAATTTGGGGTGGAAGGAGTCTAAAATAACATTTTAGATGTAAATAATCCTGAAAAGCATAATAAAACAACCCTCTTTATTTGAAGCCCTTAGAAAAGATGGAGAGTGTGTGTGTGTGTGTGTGTGTGTGTGTGTGTGTCTGTGTATCAGGCAAACATAAATATGTCCATAAAATTTGCCATTAGAGAATAAAACAGTACTAAAATTCATACTCACAGGTAAGCTTTATTGCATTTTAACATGAAAAACTTGATTATAATTCTACATTTGAAAACAGGTATTGGGAGAGCCTGACCTGATACTCTTCTTACCCAGTATCTTAGTCCCACATAATATTTCAAATTACTTTGAGACCAGGCTTGTTTTGTTTTGTTTTGTTTTTTAGTTTATTGCCTCTAACAGTTCTGATTCAAAGGTAAATGGTCTTAGGTCTAAAATTTGTACTCCATGGTTATGATCCCAATAGTGGACTTTAAAGGTGCTTGCTCATTCACATCTCAGTGTTCTTTTCAAGGTGGAAGATCTTCGAATAACTAGCTATGAAGTGGAACATATTCTTGTTTGAAGCTCTATGGTTATAAACAGTAAGATAATGGTAGTTCTCTCTGTGAAGTCCTTTATCAAGAATGCCTAGGATTACCCTGTTATCTCCCTCTGACAGCAGCTGTTTGTTTCTGGAGCAAAATTTGGGTACTGCCTTCAGGTGGGTTGGATAGGGAGATCAGAGAAAGTTGGAATTATCTCTGGAAAATACGAAACCAGCTGGATATACAGTACTTAAAAATATATCATTTATAGGTAATATGGCAAGCTGTTTCAGTCCCCAAATGACCTACTTTTGAAAATGTTAATTATCTTTGTGGAGAAAGACATCTTTTTTGTTTTTTGTTTTTTAAGATTTTATTTATTTATTCATGAAAGACACAAGCAGAGGGAGAAGCAGGCTCTCTGACAGGAGCCCAATGTGGGACTTGATCCTAGGACCCCAGAATCACGCCCTGAGCCAAAGGTAGACACTCAACCACTGAGCCACCCAGCGTCCCAAGAAAGACACCTCTTTTTTTTTTTTTTTTTAGATATTATTTATTTATTCATGAGAGACACGGGGGCGGGGGGGCGGGCAGAGAGGGGCAGAGACGCAGGCAGAGGGAGAATCAGGCTCCATGCAGGGAGCCCGACATTGGACTCAGTCCCAGGTCTCCAGGATCATGCCCTGGACTGAAGGTGGCACTAAACCGCTGAGCCACCCGGGCTGCCCTCAAGAAAGACATCTTGAATTTGAATTACACAATCTTCTTATTTTGTTCATTTTAACGTGGTAAGAATCTGCCTGAGGCTGATTGTTGGGAGAGAAGAATAAAGGAAAGAGAAGGCAAATGAGAAATAGAAACCAGCGGAAGTTAACAGTTTGGGGTTTCCTTTCTGGCTCTTTAGCTTGTGTGGAGCAACAGGATTTGGATGGCTGAATTACTGCCATAATTAGGAATAAGCAAAGATCTTCATTTTTAGTGCCTTGCTGTTGCTGGGCTTCTTTTGAACTTCACAGAGTTAAAGGTTTCTTCCTCGTGTGCTGTTGAGTTTGTCAGTCAAGTCTCATTACAGAGGAAAGAAGGATCAATTCCTCACCTTTGTGATTTCAAAAATAGTACAATGGTCCTGGAATAATGATATGGTAGCACATAATTGAAACTTTCTGGGTACTTTTATGCTATATCATTTTTCTTGTAATTCTAGAGTCACACGAGAGCTACTTTTTTTTTTTTTTTTTTAAGTAGGCTCTACACCCAGCATGGAGCCAATGTGAGGCTTAAACTCATGGCCCTGAGATCAAGACCTGAGAGCTGAGATCAAGAGTCAGAGAGTCAGATGCTTAACCCATTGAGCCACCCAGGTGCCCCATAGGGCTACTTTTAAAACATATTTTATATTTTGTCGACTTATTCCATTCAGGTCCCCAGTCACTTCTTTTCCTGGTATTCTTGGATAAGAAGCTCTTTTTCCAGGGGAATACTGAGAACCATAAGGACCTTAGACAAGACCATTTGGTCCCAATATCTTAAGAATCAGCTAAATGTTAGAAAATGAGAATTGTTAGATTCACATGCTAGTCAGTATGGAGACTAAGTTCCTTCTTCTGTACCACATTGCTCTTTTTTCCAGCTTAAAATCTTGGTCCCTATCCTCCTCTTCACCGGCAACTGCTTATGTTTCTATGGAGTAGAAGTCCCTCAATCAAGCTTTTGTTTTTACTACTTCTGTGAAATGCCTAGTATTGTGGTCACCAGTATCCATTTTCTGTCCTCTGTTCTACTTCCAGCAGTGTTTGACATGTCGTCTTAAGCACTTTGTTCCCTGGTTTATGAGGACGCATCCTTTTGCTGCCTCACTGGAAGCTTTCTGTTCTGCAGACTTGTATGCATGCATTAAAATGCCCAGGGTTCTATCCTTGGCCTTTTCTCTTTTTTATTTGAACTTTTCTCTGGAAGATCTCACCCATTCCCATTCCTCTAAATACCATCTTTATGCCATGATTCCTGAATATCTATCTCTAGCCTGATCTTACCCTTGAAAGTCCCTCAAGACTGGTATAGCCAGTTGCCTTCTTTAATTTTTCCATTTGGATATGCAGTAGATGAACAAAATAATCTCCTGACTTTCTCCTTTTTCACCCCAAAACTTCCCCGTCTCCCTCATCTGAGCAAACAGTAGTGCCATCCATACACTCAGTTACTCATGACAAAAGCCTATAAACATCTTTGATCTTCTTTGTCTCCATAGCCTGCGTTCAGTCCATCAGCAAAATCTATCAGTTCTACCAGAATATTCCTTAATTCCACCCTTCTATCCATCCCTACCATCTTCCTATCTTACCTGGACTTCTGCAACAGCCTCCTAACTGGTCTTCCTGTTTTCGCCCTCCCTTTTCTGTGGGCCATTATTCATATAACAGTACGGTGATCTTCCATAAATCATTTGATATCATCCACTGGTTTATAACTCTTCATTGACTTCCCACCATCAAATGAAGATCTCTACCTCATAACCCAGCCTCCATTTGCTTTTCTAACTTCACCTCTTACTTCTCCCCTCATTCACTGTGCTCCAGAGATACATGCCTTCTTTGTTTCCTTCACATATCCCATCTTCATTTTATGTTTCAGCTGCATGTTCTTTATGGTTTTACCTGTATGTATGTCCCTAAATAATTAGTTGTTTATTTTTGCTTGGTTTTAAATTTGGTACAGTATCTTACTATATGTAGTCTTCTGCAACTTGTTTCTCATTCAGTATTATGTTTTGAGATTAATGCATGTTGAAGTGTAAGCTTAATTCATTCATTTTCACTGCTGGATAGCACTTGATTGTAAGTACACTCCAGTTTATTTATCTACACTTTGACACAGTGTACACTTAGGTTCTGATAAGCATAATAAAAAAAATACCTAATTTATAGTGAACTTACCATGGGCCAGTCACTATTCTCAGTGTTTTTGTATATGTGAATCTTCACAACAGTCCTCATTTTGCTGATGATGAAGCAGGATATAGGAAGATGAAGTAGTTTACCCAAGGTTGTACAAGTCATAAGTGCTGTGAACGCTTTTGAGTGTGTCTTCTGGTACACAAGGGTAGGAGTGACAGTGCTTGACCATGGATTTTACACATGTTCAGTTTCATGAGATGATGCCTAATAGTTTTCTAAATGATTGTATCAGTCAATAACTCCCACCAACAGCATATGAGTTCCCATTGCACCACAGTTTCACCCACATTTAGTTTTGCCAATTCTGTGGGTGTAAATGATATTTTGACTTCAATTTGCATTTTCCTGATTCATAATGAGGTTGAACATATTTTTGTGTATTTATTAGCTATTAGCATTTCCTCTTCTGGAAATACAAAACATCTGTTCGTGTCGTTTGTGCACATTTCTATTTGAGAGTCTTTTTCTTATTGAATTATAACTCTTTATGTTCTAGACCTTTTGTTAGTATTATGAGTTTCAGATGTCTTCTCCAAGTTCATGATTGGTGTTTTAACTCCTTATCCCCTGATGAACAGGAATTCCTAATTTTATTTTATTTTTTATTTTTTATTTATTTATTTATTTTTTTATTTATGATAGTCACAGAGAGAGAGAGAGAGAGGCAGAGACACAGGCAGAGGGAGAAGCAGGCTCCATGCACCGGGAGCCCGACGTGGGATTCAATCCCGGGTCTCCAGGATCGCGCCCTGGGCCAAAGGCAGGCACCAAACCGCTGCGCCACCCAGGGATCCCCAGGAATTCCTAATTTTAATATGAAGTTGAATTTCTCAATGTTTTCAGTGTCTCGTTTAAGAAATCTGTCATTACCTCAAAGTATGAAAGATAATATACCATATTTCTCCTATAATTTTGCACTTCACATTTAATCCACCTAGAGATTATTTCTTATGTATAGTGTGAAGTGTGGATTCATCTTTCCTCCATTTTATAGTTATTCTTTTCCCAATTGTTGAAATACTGCCTTTTTTCTTCTTTTTTTAAAATACTGCTTTTTTTCTTATATAAAGTTTCTGTATAATTCTAGAATTGTTTCTAGACACTCTGGTCTGTTCTGTTGATCTTTCTATTATTTCATTAATACATACTACCTGAACTAATATTGCTTTATAATAAATCATGACATCTGATAAGCTAATTTACCCACCTTGTTTCTCTTCTTCAAGAATGTCTTGGTTTTTCTTGGCTGTCTTCCTTATAATATTAGAATTAACATCTATGGAAAATCCTGTTGGAATTTTGATCAGTCTTGTATTTATTTTGTGTATTGACTCAGAGGAGAATTAATATCTTGATGCTAAAATTTCCCTTATGCATGAGCATGGCATTTCTTTTACTTGTTTGATGTCTCAAAACAACAATTTGTACATGTACAACATATCTTTCAACTCCATGGAGGCCTGGCACATCTTGCAAAGGTAGGCAGTTCAGAGTAGTGGTTAAGAGCAAAGGCACTTGGGAATCCCTGGGTGGCTCAGCGGTTTAGTGCCTGCATTTGGCCCAGGGCGTGATCCTGGAGTCCTGGGATCGAGTCCCACATCGGCCTCCCTGCATGGAGCCTGCTTCTCTGCCTCTCTCTCTCTGTCTGTCATGAATAAATAAATAAAATCTTAAAAAAAAAAAAAGGCAAAGGCACTGGAACCAGACAGCTTGGGTTTAAATCCTTACTTAGCTGCTTACTGTGTGGTCTTGGGTAAATCAACCTGTCTGTACCTTCATTTCCTCACCTGCAAAACAGCTAGCAAGAGTTTCTGTTTCATAGAGATACATAGTAAATGCTCAGTAGATGTTACCTCTTACTATTACTGATTTATCCCAGGTGTCTTATTGTTACTTTGTGAATAGTATCCTTTTAAAAATTATGTTTTATTTCTTTGTTGCTGGTGTTTAGAAATGCAGTTGATTTTGAGAGATCTAATGATTTGGTTAAACTCTCATCAATCCTAATGAGAAAAAAAAATCCTAATGAGAATTCATAAAAAAAAAAAAAAATCCTAATGAGAATTCTTCCAGATTTCCCAAATAAGCTATCATCTATCAGCCTGCAAGTAATGACTTTTGTTTCTTCCATTTTAATCCCTATATTTTTATGTGGTTTTGTTTCTGTTTTTTGGTCTCTTACCGGGCTAAACTAGAATATAACAGTATATCCTTGAATAGAAGTGGGACCTTGTCATATTCTTGGTTGTAAAGAAAATGTTCTAGAGGCACCTGGGTGGCACAGTTGGTTAGGAGTCTGGCTCCTGGTTTCTGCTCAGGTCGTGATCTCAGAGTAGTGGGATTCAGCCATGTCCAACCATGGGTTGAGCTCCACGCTCAGCACTGTCTGCTTAAGACTTTCTCACCCCACCCAACCCCTACATACACTCACTCTCTCTATAAAATAAATTAAAAAAAAATGTTCTAATACTTCACCATTAAGATTTTTGCTGTAGGCTTTTGGTATATATCCTTTTGTCAAGGAATATTTTTCTTTTCTTTTTTAAAAATTTATTTATTTGAGGAGGGGAAGAGAGTGTCCTAAAGCTCACACCCAGCACAGAGCCCACCCTGAGATTATGCCCTGAGCCAAAATTAAGAGTTGGAGGCCCAGGTGGCTCAGCAGTTTAGCGCCGCCTTCGGCCCAGGGCATGATCCTGGAGACCTTGGATCGAGTCCCACATTGGGCTCCCTGCATGGAGCCTGCTTCTCCCTCTGCCTTGTGTCTTTGCCTCTCTCTCTCTCTCTCTCTGTCTCTCTGTCTCTCTGTCTGTCTCATGAATAAATAAGTAAAATCTTTAAAAAAAAAAAAAAAAAAGAGTTGAAGGCCCAACCAACTGAGCCACCCAAGTGCCCCTGCATTAGGTTTTATGTTAAGACATCTTTGCATTTGTGCAGTTAACCCAAATGAGTTATGATGTATTTTTAGAATACATTACTAGGCTTAGTTTTGTTGATATTTTGTTTTGAAATTTTGCATTTATGATTGTAAATTAGATTGGCCTTTTAATTTTTCTTTCTTGGGTATTAAGGATCTATGTTAATTTTATGAAATGAATGAGAAAAGCGTTCTCGTTTTTTAATCCTCTGGAAAATGTGTATAAGGTTAAAATTATCTCTTCCTTGAATGTTTGATAGAGTTTGCCTCTAAAAATTATCCGGACCTGGTGTTTTCTTTCTTAGAAGAGTTAAAAATTACCGCTCAGTGTCTGCAGTGGTTATAGGACCATTCGGGTTCTCCAGCTTCCCTAGTCATTTCTCTTATGTTGTATTCTTTAGGCATCTGCCTTATTCATATTAGTTTCCAACTTTATTTGCATAAGTAGTTTGTGGAATGCTCTTGTGAATCTCTGCTCTTTCTGGAGTAGTCCTTCTAAAGTTTTGTTTTGTTTGTTTTTAACTTGAGAAGGGGGGAGGGGCAAAGGGAGAGGGTGAAGCAGACTCCACTGAACAGGGAGCCTGACATGGGGCTCCATCCCAGGACCCTTGTGCTGGGATCATGACCTGAGCCAAAGGCCAAAGCTTAACCAACTGAACCACCCAGGTGCCCCTGGAGTGTATCCTTTTAAAAACAATTCCTGGTTTCTAAATTTTATTACTAAAACATATATTTTATTTTCTATTTTATAAAATGTGCTTTATCCTTACCATTTTCTTTTAGGTGTATGGTTTTATTTCTTTGTAAGATTTTATTTGTTTAGAGAGAGTGAGCAAGGGGAGGGGTAAGGGGAGAGGAAGAGAGAAAGAATATTAAGCAGACTCCCCGTTGAGTATAGAGCCCCACGCAGGGCTCAACATGGGGTCCATCTCACAACCTTGAGATCATGACCTGAGCTGAAATCAAGAGCCCGACACTCAACCAAGGAAGCCATCCAGGTGCCCCAGGTGTTTGGGTTTGTTTGTTTGTTTACTTACTTATTCATGAGATACACACGGAGAGAGGCAGAGACATCAGCAGAGAGAGAAGCAGGCTTCCCCACGGGAGCCCAATGAGGGACTCTATCCCAGAACTCTGGGATTACGCCCTGAGCCAAAGGCAGAGGCTCAACCACTGAGCCACCCAGGCATCCCTGTTTGGGTTTATTTAACTGTTCTTTTTCTTTAAATGCCCTTCCCTGACATGTTTTGTTTTGTTTTTAATTTATTTGAGAAACAGCACAAGCAGGGGGAGCAGCAGGCAGAGGGAGAGAGAGAAGCAGGCTCTCCCCAAGGAGCAGGGAGCCAAATGCAGGGCTTGATCCCAAGAACCTGGGATCATGACATAAGCAGAAGACAGATGCCTAAGTGACTGAGCTACCCAGGCAACCCCTCTTCTTTAAATGTCCTAATGGCTGCTTTGTTCATTAGTTTTGGCATTTTTTTCTTATCTAATATAATCACGTAAGACTATTGTTTCCTCCAAAAATAAAAATAAAGTTTCCTCTAAGAACCTCTTTAGTTTTGATGTATATTGTTTTATTAATGTTGGGATCTGAGTATTTTCTCACTTCTTTTTTCCTATGTTTCTGAGTTATTCTTTTTTTAACCTTTATTCTTAGTTTCCTTTTTTTTTTTTTTAAGATTTATTTATTTATTTATTTGTGATAGACATAGAGAGAGAGAGAGGCAGAGACCCAGGAGGAGGAAGAAGCAGGCTCCATGCTGGGAGCCTGACGTGGGACTCGGTCCCGGGACTCCAGGATTGCGCCCTGGGCCAAAGGCAGGCACTAAACCGCTGAGCCACCCAGGGATCCCCCTTAGTTTCCTTTTGAATTAATGGATGGTTTTTCTCATATTCCATTTAAACTACAAGTTTGAAAGATACTCAATTTTTAGTTTCTTGGTGAAACTTTGAATGTGAATACTTAAGAGTTTAAAGCTGGTTTTTCATTTTTTCCCTTTGAAACAATTCAAGGACCTTAAAAAAATTCTGACTTGAGTCAGTTCCTGTCACATGCATGCTGTAACATTTACAATGTGTAAATCAAACATGGTTATTCTTGTTTCATATTAGCCATGTTTGTTTAAATTTACCTACATTTTTACAATTTTGTCTACCATTTCTTTTCCTATCCTTGATCTTTTAGTACCATTTTCTTATTTTTACAAGTATCCTTAGGAAGTAGCATTAATGTTCAAGGCACTCACAGTGATCCTCCCTCCTGGGGTTCACACTCTTAAGTAGTTCCCTCCTACACTGAATAGGGCTGACCTGTGTAACCAGGAGGATATTCAGGAAGTGATGGAGTGTGATTTCTGAGGCTGGGTCATAAAATACATTGCTCCTTTTACCTTGCTCTTTCTTGGAACATTCACTCTGTGGGGAAGCCAGCTGCTATGTCATGAGATTGTGAATCAGCCCTGGGAGAGGAACTATGGCCACCTGTCAACTACCAGTACTTGTAAATGAGCCACCTGGGAAGAAGATCTTGCAGCTGTGGGCAAGATGATTGCAGCCCTGGTTAACATCTTGACTGCAACCTCATAAGAAACCCTAAGTCAGGACCATCCAACTCAGATGCTTCCGAATTTCTGATGCACAGAAACTGTGAGATAATAAATGTATACTATTTTAAGTCATTTATTTGTTACATAGCAGCAGATAGGATTACCTATATACATTAATGAGAGTTTATGGTAGTAAACTGTCAGTTTTTGTTTTCCTGAAAATGTTTTAATTAACCGTCATTTCTTTTTTAAATTTTTTTTTAAATTTATTTATGATAGTCATACAGAGAGAGAGAGAGGCAGAGACACAGGCAGAGGGAGAAGCAGGCTCCATGCACCGGGAGCCCGACGTGGGATTTGATCCCGGGTCTCCAGGATCACGCCCTGGACCAAAGGCAGGCGCTAAACCGCTGCGCCACCCAGGGATCCCCAACCCTCATTTCTTTTTTTTTTTTTTTAATTTATTCATGAGAGACAGAGAGAGAGAGAGAGGTAGAGACACAGGCAGAGGAAGAAGCAGGCTCCATGCAGGGAGCCTGATGTGGGACTCGATCCCGGGACTCCAGGACAGCGCCCTTGGCCAAAGGCAAGTGCCAAACCGCCGAGCCACCCAGGGATTCCCTTAACTCTCATTTCTAAAATATATTTTATCTGTGTTTACAGTTCTGTAAGGGGTAGGATAGAGAGCCATCATTGCTTTTATTCAAATAGCTAGCCAGTTTTCCAATATTATTTATTAATTGAGTAACTCATCCATTTCTTGCATACAATAAATTTTTGTTTATATTTGAGTCTAATTTTGGACACTATTCTCTTCATTTGATCTCTTTGTTTATTCTTTTTCCCAATACCTCCATGTTCTCATTACTTTGGCTTTAGAATATATGTTAATAATCTACTGGATAAAGCTCTCTTCTTTACTCTTTTCCCTAGAGCTCTTCTGGCATCTGCCTACCATTCTTCCTTCCTTCCCTTCTTTCCTCCCTCCCTTCCTTTTTCTCTTTCTTTTTTTCTTTCTACTATGAAATTTTTTTAAACCTACAGAAGAGTAGGGAGAAGGGTTTAATGAACCCCATATATTCATCACCTAGATTGGACAATTATTAAAATTTTTTCTGAAGTATTTTGAAGTTAATTACAAAATCATTTCCCTCTTGAATACTGCAGTGTGCATCTCTGCTTCCTTTCAAATTTAAATTTTGAGGGGATCCCTGGGTGGCTCAGCGGTTTGGCGCCTGCCTTTGGCCCGGGGCGCGAACCTAGAGTCCCGGGATCAAGTCCTGCGTCAGGCTCCCGGCATGGAGCCTGCTTCTCCCTCCTCCTGTATCTCTGCCTCTCTTTCTATGTCTATCATAAATAAATAATTAAATCTTTAAAAAAAATTAACTTTTGATTATTTGCATTTTTATTTTTATATATTTATGTTTATATTTTCATAATGATTCTAGTAGTCTTTTGGTGTATTCTCTTGAGTTCTAGTAACACTCATATATCTGCAAATGGGGATTGTTTTTTGCCCTCCTTTCAGCTTTGATATCATTTTTTTTTTTTAATTTATGATAGTCATACAGAGAGAGAGAGAGAGGCAGAGACACAGGCAGAGGGAGAAGCAGGCTCCATGCACCGGGAGCCTGACGTGGGATTCGATCCCGGGTCTCCAGGATCGCGCCCTGGGCCAAAGGCAGGTGCCAAACCGCTGCGCCACCCAGGGATCCCCATTTCTTTTTTTTTTCTTTAGACTTTATTTATTTATTTATTTATTTAGTTATTTATTTATTTATTTATTTATTTGATAGAAAGTGAGTAGGGGAGAGGGACACACAGAGAGGGAGAGGATCTGAAGCAGACTCTGCTTGGCCACAGAGCCTGTGCGGCTCAGTCTCACAACCCAGAAATCAAGACCTGAGCCAAAACCAGGAGTCCAACACTTAACCAACTGAGCCACTCAGGCCTCCTGATATAATTTATTTCTAATTACTTCAGCCAGCTTTCAAGAACGGTTGTATATAAATAACAGGCTCTTATATTGTTCCTGTCTTCAGAAGGAATGCTGTGGTCTCTCATCTTTAATCCTGATGCTGACTATGGAAAGTATATGTTTCTTAAGTTTATGTTAAGGAAATATTTTTCTATTGTTGTTTTCCTAAGGTTCTTTTAAATTAAAAAAAGTGTTAAGTAATATTTACAACCAGTGTGGGACTCGAACTCATAAACCAGAGATCATTATAACCATTATATGGTTTCATTCATATGAGGAATATAAAAAATAGTGAAAGAGATTATAGGGGAAAGGAGAGAAAATGAGTGGGAAAAATCAGAGAGGGTGAAAAACCTGAGAGACTCCTAACTCTGGGAAATGAACAAGGAAGGGGTAGTGGAAGAGGAGGTGCAGGGGGATAGGGTGACTGAGTGATGGGCACTGAGGGGGGCACTTGACAGAATGAGCACTGGGTGTTATATGTTGGCAAATCGAACATATAGTAATCTTTTCATATAGAAATCTTTTAATCGAATTAAAAGAAATACAAAAAAAAAAAAGAGTCCCATGCTTTACAGATTGAGTCAACAGGGGGCCCCTAAAGGTCTTTTTTTTTTTTTTTTTTTTTTAAATCAGGAATATAAGGGCACCTGGGTGGCTCAGTTGGTTAAGCTATGACTATTGATTTTGGCTCAGGTGATGATCTCATGGGTAATGAAGTAGTCCTGCGATGGCTCTGCACTCAGTAGGGATTCCGCTTGAAAATTCTCTCCTGGGCAGCCCCGGTGGCGCAGCGGTTTGGCGCCGCCTGCAGCCTGGGGTGTGATCCTGGAGACCTGGGATCAAGTCCCACATTGGGTTCCCTGCATGAAGCCTGCTTCTCCCTGTGTCTCTGTCTCTCTCTCTGTGTCTATGAATAAATAAATAAAATCTTAAAAAAAAAATTCTCTCCCTCTGTCCCTCTCCCTACTCACACTCTCTTATACTCTCTCTAAAATAAATAAATCTTTACAAAAAATAAAATTAGGAATGTATGGTGAAATTCATCAAATACCTTTTTAGCATCTAATAAAGTAATTGCATTTTTTCTTTCAAACTTATAAATGTGATAAGATGTATTAATAATTCCCTACTGTTCAACCATGCTTCCTTGGGAGTTTCCCTCAAATATATTTTTGTTTTAATGTACTTTATTGGTTCTTGCTCCTGACTCAGATCACTTATGTTTGTTTGTTTAAGGTTTTATTTATTTATTTATTTGAGAGAGAGAGCACAAGCCAGGGGGTAAGGGAGAAGCAGGCTCCCTGCCAAGCAAGGAGCCTGATGCAAGGCTCAATTCCAGGACCCTGGGATCATGACCTGAGCTGAAGGCAAATGCTTAACTGACTGAGCCATCCAGGTACCCTGATCACTTATTTTTGGCTAGACCAAAATTTGGAGGGTTTTTGTTTGTTTTGTTCTTCTGACACACCTCTTCTACTTCTATCACTGAAACACATGGATTAAAGTGTTGTTATATTGAAGGACTGTAATTTAAGTCACCAAGGACATGGCAGTTGCTGATGGTATGAAGGGTTCCTTTGAGCAAAGGATAAGGAAGGCACTTAACCTTTTTTTTTTTTTTTTTTTTTTTTTGGCACTTCACCTTTTTGAGCACTTCTGATATTCTAGGCTCTATGCTTAGGTACTTTTCACAGTTGTTAGCTCACATAGCAATTCTATTTTGTAGATGACAAACTTAACATTTAAGTCTGTTCTGTTACTACAGGAGCTGCAGACATAAGAATTTTCATGTGTAGTTTTAATAACAAGACCCTTCTCCCCATTTCCCCCATATTTAAGGCCCTTTCCAGAAGATTATATTCAAGGAAATTGTAGAAAGGGGAGGAAATGTTATAAATCTCACTGATATGTGCAAGTAATTGGCATTTTTTACCCCCAAAATAGACATATGCTAAGTGACTGAAAATTAGGGGTTTACTTAAAATTGTATGTACCTCTGCTTCATAGAAAGTCACATCTAATAGCTAGAGAATAAAAGGTATCTTTGTGGGTTATGTTTTTTTGTTTGGGTCTGGGTTTTTTCCTCATTCCCTTGTGCTTCCATCTGAACAATGCCTGGTTCCATCAGATTTTTTTGTGAGACAAGTACAGACAGGGAGTCTTTTTTTCCTCTTACCCATTTATTGTAAAATCCATTCCTCTCTGCATCTCATTTAAGCTATCTCTCCAAAATTGTGCCTTTTGGGATGATAAAATTGAGTTGCTTTGCTTTTTAAAAATCTGCTTTAGAGTTACTAGTTTTATTTGTTTATCTGTTTGTTGAGAGAAAGGGATTGCAAGTGCATGAGCAAGAGAATGGGTAGAGGGAAGGGAGAGAGAATCCCAAGCAGGCTCCATGCTCAGCACAGAGCCTAATATAGGGCTCAGTCTCACAACCCTAAGATTGTGACCCAAGCTGAAATCAAGAGTCTGACCCTCAACCAACTGAGCCATCCAGGTGCCCCAAGTGGTACCCAGATGCCCCTCAAGTAACTTCTTAAGCAGTGAAATTATGCTGCCTAAAAATTTACCTTTGTGTTGTTATTATTATTGAAGCTCATCCAGATATCTACAGGTACCTGTTAAAATAGAAGCAATTGTAAAAATGAACATTACTCTCACAAAGGAAAAACTTTTCCATAACTTTTTCTGCTGATTTGCTCTTTGTCTTATAAGTGCTGTTGCAGAGAGAAGGTAGAGCTGCTTCTTCCCATCTTGTGATTAAAGAACTAAAGGGGACACCTGGGTGGTTCAGTGGTTGAGCATCTGCCTTTGGCTCAGGGCGTGATCCCAGAGTCCGAGAATCGAGTCCCACATCAGGCTCCCTGCATGGAGCCTGCTTTTCCCTCTACCTGTGTCTCTGCCTCTCTCTCTGTGTGTCTCATGAATAAATGAATAAAATCTTAAAAAAAAAAAACTAAAGGGAAGAAAAAATTGATTTCCTCATATAACATAGTCATTTCTTGATAGGACAAAAACAAAAACAAAAAAAAAACAAAACAACAACAACAAAAAACCATCCAGGTCACTTGTCTTCTGGTCCCAAAAGGACTGTCAATGTAATTCAGAGATTGATCATGCAGTGTTTTATTCCATCCAGATCTTTGCTTCTCCTTTCTTCCATCTTTCCTGTCCAAAACATGGCCACCTCACTGTTCACTGATACCTAGAAGAAAGGAGATTTGGGGAGTGAGGGTGGAATATGACTATTCTCTTTTGGTGAGCCTCCCTAGTTCTGATTTGCATGGAGCAATTTTGAGGCAGCTGTGAAATACAGGTTGGAGACTGTTTGTAGATGTCATTTAAGGGTGTTTCTCCTTCATCTTACAATGAAGAATAAAATAGAATAATTTAGAAGGCTTCAAAAGATTCTTGTTATTATATTTTTCTATCATTCTCCATCTACTTATCAAGTATACAGCCTTATTCTTTCAGATTCAGTCGAGTGGGATCTGAAGAAAATTTCTTGAAAGAATTTAGTTGGGCTCAAATAATGTCTTCACTGAAGCTGTAACACAATTACTCATGATCTTTTACGTAATTTAGTACTTAATTTTGTATGCACCATTACATTTGTTAGATAATTGATATACTTAAATCCTGTCCTCTCAACTAGGTAACTAGGTTATAAACTGCTCAAAAGCAGAGATTATGCCTCATTTTTCTATGTACCTTATAGCTTCTAGCATAGAGCTAACTACAGTAAAGATATATACAGTAAATGGTTGATGAAAATCTTGCTGTGCAAAAAAGAAAGTCCTTAAACCACTTCTAGGGCAGCCTAGGTGGCTCAGTGGTTTAGTGCTGCCTTCAGCCCAGGGCGTGATCCTGGAGACCCCGGATCAAGTCCCACATCAGGCTCCCTGCTTGAAGCCTGCTTCTCCCTCTGCCTCTCTCTCTCTCTCTCTCTCTCTCTCTCTCTCTCTCTCAAATAAAATATTTTCAAAAAATAAACAAATAAAGCCATTAGCCTGCATCGCAGACTAGAAGGTGAAAGGATCTGTCAAGTGAGTGGATTCCCTTTAAAAAATCTTCCTGCAGGCAGCTCGGGTGGCCCAGCGTTGTAGCGCTGCCTTCCGCCTGGGGTGTGATCCTGGAAACGTGGGATTGAGTCCCACGTCAGGCTCCCTGCATGGAGCCTGCTTCTCCCTCTGCCTAGGTCTCTGCCGTTCTCTCTCTCTCTCTCTCTCTCTCTGTGTGTGTGTGTGTCTCTCATGAATAAATAAAATAAATAAAATCTTAAAAAAAAAATCTTCCTGCAAGTCCTACCTAATATGTCCACTTACACATTGCCCAAATTTTAGCCATGTGTTTTCACCTAGCAGCAAAAGAAGCTGGAAAGCATGATGCTTTTTTTAGGAAGCAACATGCTCAGCTAAAAATTGGTGCTCTGTTATTAAGTAGGAAAAGGAAAATAGATGTTGGGTAGGCAATTAGCAGCCTCTAGCACACTGGGTAGAAACTTCCTTTAAAAAAAAAGAGGTACCTGGAATCCCAGGTTATTTGGCTCAAAAATAATCTTCCCTTCTGCCCCTCTCTCCCACTGTTGATCTCTCTCTTGCATGTGTATGCTGTCTCAAGCAAATAATAAAATATTTTTTTAAAAACAGTTCATTGAAATATAATTGACATGCAATAAACTGCACATATTTAAAGTGTACAGTTTGACAAGTTTTGACATAAATACATCCTTGAAAACATCACTACAACTAAGATAGTGAACATATCACCCCAATAGTACCTTTTATTAAGATTTTATTTATTATTTGAGAGAGAGAATGCATGAGCAGAGCTGGAAGGGGCAGCAGGGGAGGGAGAAGCAGACTGCCCTCCTGAGCAGGGAGCCCTATGTGGGGCTCGATCTTATGACCCTGGGATCCAACCTGAGCAGAAGGCAGATGCTTAACCATTTGAACCACCCAGGCACCCCTCCTGTACCTGTCTTTTTTGGTCTGTGCCCTCATTGTTCTTGGGTTCTCTTGAGAGCAAGGCATAGGAATAGGAATGTAGTTAATGTCTACTAAAAATAAACTACTAAACGGTTTTTTTTTTTAATGATTGTACAATTTTGCACTCTCACCAGCCACACAGGGGACTTCTGGTTATACCACATCTTCACCAACACTTGGAATTATTATTGTTTATAATTTTAGTGTGAAGTTGTTTTTTTTTTTCTGCTGTAGAAAAACAGATTAGAACAGGAGTATGATGGGGATGCCTGGGTGGTTTGGTCGGTTAAGTGTCTGCCTTCGGCTTAGGTCATGATCCCAAGGTCATGGGATGGAGCTCCACATTGGGATCCTTGCTCAGCCAGGAGCCTGCTTCTCCTTCTCCTGCTGCTTGCCACTCCCCGTTTGTGCTCTTTTTCTGTAAAAACAAAATTAAAAAATTTTAAAAGGCATATGCTCAGAGAAGGACCCTTCCTTTTAGGCCATAGATTCTGTATTTTTACTGCATAAAGAAGTACCCAACCAAGAAAACAGGGTAACAAGAAAACCAAGGATCAGAATCTAACTCAGCCTCTCATGCATTGCGGCACCTCCAGTCAGAACATCTTGCCAGGCTCTGTCAGGCTTAGTCATTCTTAGAACTGTCTGGGACTGTTACAGTCAACTATGTGTAAGTGTGGGTTTAAGGAGAAATTTGTCTATTTCCTTGAATTTTTTCTGTTATATGAAAATATATGTTGAAAATATTTACTTGTAATTAAATAATTTCTTCTAACTTTCTAATAAAGTGCCTTGTAAGTAACTTAAATTGGGTTCTGGCTAAGATAGACCTAAATTTGCATCTTGGCTCGACCATTTTCTGTGTGATCTTGGGCAAGTCTCTTAATCCTCCTGGCATCCCTATCTGTAAAATGGGCATATTTCCCACCCCTTAGAATTACTGTGAGACTTACATGAGATAACACAGTATATATCCAGCAACTGGTACCTGGTAGATGCATAATGAGTCATAGACATTTTTCTTATATTTTGAAGAACTAGAATTCATTTAAGCCCCCACATCTCTTTGAGTCATACCATTAAAAACACAAATAAAAAGATCTATTGAACTGATTGCCAATAAAATGGAAATCAATGTGGTGTGTCTAGTTTCTAAGCAAACACTGAGCATATCCAGTCTTGCTATTGCTTTGTTACCTAATGTATTAAATCATTCTTGGCTAGTTGACATAAGTGCTGTGGCGTAAAGCCTTATTTATTTGTTCAATAAACATTTATTGGTCTGTGATGTGTTATTCCTTCCTAACAAAACTCTGCCATATCATCCTACAATTTTTATATGTTATGTAAGAGGAAAGATGGTCCAGAGCCTTGCGGCACATGAAAGAGCGGAAGACAAGTAGTATAATGTAAGTCATTAGTTGTCTTCCCCTCTGGATTGTGTCATCTCCATGAGGCTAAGGGCCACATCCTTTTTAGTTTTAACAACTAATCCAGTGCCCAGGAAATGCTCACTAAATATGTGGAATGTGTAAAAGAGTAAAGAAGGATCACAGCAAAGGGAAAGAAACACATGTTCCAGATTTATCCTTGTGACTCTTTATATCTTGCAGTGAGTTTATTAAGCACCCGATCAGTCTAAAGGTAGAAAATGTTTGCTTTGGAAAGAAGCAAAAACCTAACCCATTGAAAGCATTCATAATTAGCAGCCTTTGATGAGCAACAAAATGTGGTATATCCAGTCTCTTCCATTTGTTCCTCCAGTCATATTCCCTTTCCTTTCTGGCAAGGCTTGAAAATCAGTTGAACAATGTAGTTATATTTCTTTTTTTTTTTTTTTTGTAGTTATATTTCTTAATAGCCAACTATGTGGAATGTAATAATCCCTTCGGTGTTGGCAGAATCAGAGTTCCTTTGGGGCTAGCACATCTCTACTCTGAAGGGAAAAGAGAAACATACAACACTGTGGGTAGGCATTGAGGGGGAGATATTGGAAGAATGAGCATGAACCCAGGTGATTCCAGTTTAGCAAACCTGAGCAGGTTTTAGGAGCACAGTTGAGGGAGCCCTAGTCAATGACTGAGGAGGAATTAGGAAATTCTAAAATTTTATTTAACAGATATTTGCTGAGCAACTACACTGTTGTGCTCAGCCCTTTCATAGAAGGCCCAGAGGAGTGTGGTACCCAAAGACCTAACAAATTCAATATGACTGGAGCTTACAGTGTGATGAAGGAGTAGAAAAAGGTAAGACAAGTAGTAAACAGGGGCAAGAGAGCTACAGCAGTGGAAAGAGGGAGCGTAAAATGGAGTCTAATCTGAGGACTTGTTATGACTCTAGTAAGCAGCATCCTTTGTATGACTCCTCATTCACCATAGCCTCTCCAAGGAAGAGAATGTTTTGAACTCGAACTACTCAAACCAGAAGCAGAAAGACAGTATTAATTTTTTACCTCCCAGCTCCTACTAGAAGACCAGGGTAGCCTGTCTTGGTTAGGCAAGGTCAAGTCAGATTATAGTTCCTGACTCAAGAACAAGGGATAGTTCTCTTTGAGTGAAGGGGGACTCCCTGATTGTGGCACTGAGGATTTCCTGCTACCCGATGCGCAATTCAGTTAAAATCCAAACTGTGGCCATTTAAATCACTTTCTGCAAATAATATCTTTTTCATTTGTGTGGATTATCTCTTTGTTGCTACAAATTTACAGCTGTAAATGTTTCAGGTGTGATTAGATGTAAAGTAGAAGAGGGACCGAATAAGCAAAATAAACATCTATGCCTGCCCTTGGTATACCTATCCCCCTCTCCTCTCAGAAATTGCTCCCATGTATTAGGAGTAAAAAAGTATGTCAGTTTTACCTTGAGATCATTGGGTATCCACAGAAGTTCATGGAATAAGGTACCTTTTGACAATTCTCAAGTATCAGAGTTAAATAGGAAGGTGCTCTTTTACTAAAGGAGGACACAGTTTGGCATTCTAACATTCCTACTCTAAGAGGTAAAACAGTGTTTCCCCAACATCATCTGTCACTTTTCTCATAAGTTCCTTATGTTTGACTGGATTGTCTTTCTCAAAATTTTTCTAGGCTGTTCAGCTTGACCCTGAAGAAACTTGTCATGCTTAAAGAAATGGACAAAGATCTGAACTCAGTGGTCATTGCTGTGAAGCTACAGGTGAGTTGAGCAGGATTGTTTATTCAGGGTCCAAGGAAGCTGGAAACTTTTTGCCTACTGTTGGGACTCCAGAAATACTGATGGCTACCTCTTCTCTCCTTCCCTCCATTCCTTCCTTCCTCTCAGCCACACAAGGAGCAATAGTGTAAAATGTCTGAGCTCATGAGACCTAATGAGTCCCAGTTCTGTTTCTTAGTTAAACCACTTAGTTTCTTTGTCTGAAGACTAAAAACTTGGACCTTCCTGCCCTGCATATCTAACAGGATTAGTACAGTATCAAGATTGGGTGATACAGATGCTAAACTGTTTGATAAATGATTCAGAAATTGCTGTGGTGGCCAATGCCTGTTTCAGTCTTACATCCAGGGTTTCTGGGTCCAAACAATGCATGATTGGAGAAGCACTTTGGGGGTTTTCTATAAGGTAGAAGAAATTAATAGATTATTGTTTCAGACTTGGCAATTAAAAATTTACTAGAATATTTTAACTTCTAAGTAAGCCACACATTTAACTCTTTATAGGAGTATCCTTGAAGATCCTTACTCAGTATCTTCAAGAATGTTTCACAAACATTCATACTGTAAGCATTCCCAAAGTTCAGGAAAGAAGGGAGAACTGAACTACAGGAAGGTTAAGGAGTTTACCTGTTGCCAGCTAATTACCAGGTGGCGGAAGTGGTACTAGAAACTAAAGAGCAGATAATTGATATAATCTCATTAAGCTCCACTGCTATACCTTCCTTAACTGTTAAGTCCTTCCTAATGATGACTCCCTAGAGTTTACTGAGATCCTGGAGTCATTAAATAATAATTAGATTCTTCAGCTTAAGAATGGTATATTTAGTGAATTCTTACTCATTGAAAAGTAGTGAACTATATGGTAACTCCCTACTAACCAGCATATTTTATTAGTTAGATCAGCTATGATGCAGTAGTTTATTGTTCTAGTATTAAAATCCACATCTGTAGCACTCACAGTATGTGTACCATGCACATGGAAGAGGTCCTCAGTTCTCTTTCTGAGGTAAATATGTTATCTTCATTTAGTCCTCAAAACTTAAAGCATTTGGGGCACCTGGTTGGCTCAGCGGTTGAGCATCTGCCCTTGGCTCAGGGCGTGATCCCAGGGTCCTGGGATTAAGTCCCTCATGAGGAGCTTGCTTCTCTCTCTGCTTGTGTCTCTGCCTCTCTCTGTGTCTCTCATGAATAAAATATTAACAAAACAAAACTTAAAGCATTTGAGCACTCCTAATGAATTTGTGCATGTCCTACTTTATATTCTAATTCCCTGTTCATCTTTGTACATAATTCCTCCAAATTTTGTGAAACGTTCCCAGGCATGTTGAAAAAGCAAGTATGAGACAATGATGCACAAGTGGAGATTTTCAGTGTCTTTGCTTCCTGCCCTGATCTTACACCCATTTCTAGGTCATGGGCAGGGTTCCCATTTTCAGAAATTGTTGCCTTTGCTAAAAGCTATTGCTTTCCAATGCAAACACTGTTGGTATAGTTCCGAAAGTTGCCCGCTGTTTTTGCCGTTCCCACAGTCAAATGCCTTTGCCAAAAGAAATAATATCCTTTATTTCCTGATTAAATATTTAACATTCTGTAAAATTTTAAATTATAACAAAAAAACTATAAATATTCTGAATTTTTTATTGCTTTTCTTCCAAGAAGCTGAAAGTAATTACAGATGTTATCACATTCATTTATCCAGTGACTTGTTTATTCATTTCTTCATTCATTTAATAAGTTTTTATTGAGCATCTATTATATGCAAAGCATTGCTACAGGCACAGGAGACACAGCAGTGAGAGGATAAAACAGAAATGGGAAATTGCATAAAATACTTCTTTTTTTTTTTCAGATTGATTTATTTATTTGAGAGAGAGTACACGTTGTGGGGAGGGGTGGGGGTCAGAAGGAGGAAGAGATAGAATCTCAAAAAGACTCCCCATTTTTTTTTAAGACTCCCCATTGAGTATAGAGCTTGCTGCAGGGCTCATAAGCCTGAGATCATAACCCACGCTGAAATCAAGGGCTGAACACTTAACTGACTTAGCCCGCCAGGTGTCCCAAATATGCATAGAGAGTACTTCTACTTCATAGTGAAGTATGTTTCTTGTCTTAAATACTTGTCCAAGTCAGTTGTGAATTAAAATAGCTACTTTTGGGGGCACCTGGGTAGCTCCGTCATTTAAGCATCTGACTCTTGATTTCAGCTTAGGTCATGATCTTGGGTTGTGAGATGGAGCCCCATGCTCTGCACAGGGTGTGGAGCCTGTTTAAGATTCTCTCTCCCTCTGCACCTATCCTACTCATGCTTGTGCATGTATGCTCTCTCTCTCTCTCTCAGATAAATTCACTAAGTAGCTGCTTTTGTTATGGAGCACTATTTTTATGTGAAAGAACAGACAATCTGGTTATTCCGACTCAGCTACTTGGAAGATATTTTCTTGAAAACAAACAAAGTGAACCTATCACTTCAAGGGAAACAACTGAAAATACTTTAAGCCAATGATAAATGAAATTGGATCTTTCAAATGAAAATTAGAATTTTGGAAAATGTGTCTGTCACTATAAGCTTCCCAGCTTCTCAGTTCTTAAGGACTTTTCTAAAGAGATCAGTGGTGATAGTAATGATAATAATTTTTTAAATTGTACAAATAGTAAAATGTGTAACATTTGAAATGTTTGCCTAACTCAGTGAACCAGTGCTTTCCAAATTACCAATGCATGATGTTACAAAATCATGCTGGGTAAAAGATCTGTTCTAAGAACAAAATAGACCAATGGATTGGATTTTATTTTTAACACTTTATTTTGAAATAATTTTAAATTTGCAGAAGAGGTGCAGGGATAGTACATAGAATTCCTATATTCCCTTCACCCAGCTTTTCCCAGGGTTAACATCTTTCTTAATCATAGTACATTTATCAAAACTAAGAAATTATCGTTGGTACAATACTATTAACTAAACTAAAGGCTTTATTCAGATTTCCCAGTTTTTCCACTGATGTCCTTTTTCTATTAATAAATTGGATTTTAATATTTAACAGTGCTACAAAAGCCTCCTTCCTTTGTTTTTAACTTCGTATCTCCTTGAGTATTGATTTTTTCATATACTCAACCAAAACAATATTTTGCAACAAATTGAATACAGAAGCAGGTAGGAGAATCCAGCTGTCTTCTGTTAGCCAGGCATTAAAGAGATTCGCAGAAATGTAGAAGTATGCCCCCTGCTTCATACTGCTGTTGAGAATATAAAATGATGTAGCCACCTTGGAAACAGACTGGCAGTTCCTAAAAAGGTGTGACATAGAGTTACCAGGTGATGCAGCAATTCCACTACTAGATGGTGCCCAAGAGAAGTGAAAACATGTCCACATAAAACCTTACACATAAATGTTCATGGCAGCATCTATTCATAATACTTAAAAATTGGGAAAAAACCAGGTCCATTAACTAATAAGTGGATATGTAAAAGGTGGTATATCCATGCAATGGGTATTCTTTGGCAATAAAAACAAATAATGTAGTATGTCCATGCTACAACATGGACAAACCTTGAAAACATCGTGCTAAATAAAAGGCAGGCACAAAAGACCACATATTGTATGATTCCATTTATATGAAATATCCACAATAGGTAAAATGATAGAGTCAGAAAGTAAATTAGTAGTTGCCTAGGGGATAGGCAACTGGGGATAGGGGCTGAGAAGGTTAATAGGGTGACAACTAAAGAGTATGGGGTTTCTTTTTGGGATGATGAAAATGCTCTAGAATTAATTGTGGTAATGTTTGCACAACTCTGAGTATCCCTAAAAGTCATTGATGTGAGACTCGATCCCCAGGACTCCAGCATCATGCCCTGAGCCAGAAGGCAGATGCTTAACCGCTGAGCCACCCAGGCGTCCCTAAGTGAATTTTAATACATATTTTTAAATATCTCAATTATAATTCCTGATACAGTAAACTGATAGATGTACCTACATAACTAAAAGCTTTTTGGGTATATAATTTTTTAAAAAGATTTTATTTATTCATGAGATACACACACACACACACGCGCGCACACACACACACACACACAGAGGCAGAGGCACAGGCAGAAGGAGAAGCAGGCTCCATGCAGCGAGCCTGATATGGGGCTCTATCCCAGGACTCCGGGATAATGCACTGAGCTGAAGGCGGACGCTCAACTGCTGAGCCAGCCAGGCATCCTGGGTATATAATTTTTGAGTGTAAAAAGATTCTGAGACTGAAAACTTTAAGAATCATTGTAGTAGAAGGAAGGAGACAACAAACACAATAAGGACATTATCTACAGGCTTTCCTTGAAATCTAATCCATTCTGAGAAACATGTTGGATGGCAGCAGCCTATCTTCCTTTATTTAAATGGGAAAGATAATAATGAATTCTCAGACATCCAAGAAACCTCCACCTATTTCCTCAAATATTACTGCAGCACTCTTAAGTATCTTTGTGACCATTCACCAATAATCTTGTATTTTTTAAAAAAAGAAGCATTTAAAACACCAGGAACCTAATTTTTACTGCATTTAATACTCCTTAATGTGTACTTTTATGTGCTATAAATAATGATACTGTAGTATCAGATATAAATTGTTTTGCTTCTATACTACAAATGAAGATATGCTGTTACATAGCTTAAAGATGATACGTAAAGATAATAAAGATAATTTTCAAATTAGACCCAAGTTGGTAGTGCCCCAGGCACCTGAAGAAGCAAGTACTGGGACCCATGAAGAGCAAATCTTTGGAGAAGGGTGGGAAAGATGAGAACAGTAAAGCACCATGCTTTAGAAGTGCCGGTGCTGGGATCCCTGGGTGGTGCAGCGGTTTGGCGCCTGCCTTTGGCCCAGGGCGCGATCCTGGAGACCCAGGATCGAATCCCACATCAGGCTCCTGGTGCATGGAGCCTGCTTCTCCCTCTGCCTATGTCTCTGCCTCTCTCTCTCTCTCTGTGACTATCATAAATAAATAAAAATAAAATAAAAATAAAAATAAATAAATAAAAAAAGAAGTGCCAGTGCTCACCGTGATCCTATGACTGCCCTGCATTCTATGTCCTGTTACTGGCACTCGTAGATTGGTTTTAACAGGTTTGCAATTCAGATAATGCAATTGGGATAGAAATTTTTACAAGTATTTATAGCACATATTTGGATAGCAAGAGTTCAAATAGTGAGGGCTGCTGCTATTAGGAGGAGATATGTCCTGTGGAGAAATAAGATAAAGGGATGGGTGAGGGAAGTTACAAATTATATGTGGTGATCAGGGGTAGGCCTCATTGAGAAGATGACATTTATGTAAAGACTTTGAAGGAGGTGAGGGAGAGAGCTATGCAATATCTGGAGAAAGAGCAATCTAGGCAGAAGGAAAAGGCAAGATAAGGCCCTAAGGCAGGAATATGTCTGATAGAATCAAGAGAAAAGAGGAGGTGCCCAGTGAGGCTGGAGAGGAATGAGAACAGTAGATGAAGTCAAAGAAGTAGGGGGGACAGGATGTGCAGATAATTACAAGGTCTCTGGCTTTCAATCTGCGTGAAGTAGAGGGTTTTGAGCAAAGGAACGATGGGATTGTTCTGGTTGTTGTGTGGTAAAGAGACTTATAGATGGGAAAGTGAAATCGGGAAGACCAGTTAACAGGCCATAATAGTGATTCAGGCGAGAGATGAGGGCAGCACCAGAGTTTTTTCATCCCTTCCCCTTCCCTTATCTTTTTAAAGTTTATTTAAGCAATCTCTCTACACCCAACAAGGCACTCAAACTCATGACTCCAAGATCAGGAGCCACATGCTCTACTGACCAAGACAGCCAGGCACCCTGCCAGAATTTTTTCTTAAGCAGTTGGTGGGTGGAAATGCCGTTAAGTGAGATGGAAGACTGTGGATGAAGCAGATTTGGAGGGAAAAATCCAAAACTCAGCTTATCGTATTGTTTCAGATGCCTATTAAACATCCAGGAGGAGATGTTGAATAGACAATTGAATATATGGGTTTAGAGTCCAGGAGGTAGGTCTGGTATAGAGATATAATCTAGAGAGTATATTTAAGTATATTTAAGACCCTAAGATTGGATGAGAGAATTAGGAGTGGAGTGAATATAGAAAAGAGAACAGGTCTAAGGATTTAGGCCACAGGCACTTCCAACATTAGGAAGTCAGCAAGGAGAGCAAAGAGACCAAGAAAGAGTAGCCAGAGGATAAGAGGAAATCCAAGAGAGTATGGGGTTCCACATCCGTGGAAGGATGTGTTGCTGGAAGTTAGGAGTGATCAGCCCTATTAAAAGCTGCAGATAGATCAAAGGAGATGAGAACAGATATCAGATTCTTTAAAGTGAAAATTATTTGAGACCTTGTCAATAGCATTTTTGGTGGCATGGTGGAGATAGGAAGGTTGAGTGGAATGCATTTAAGAGAAATAAAAGGATTTCAGGAGAGTAAAAATAAGACAGCCCTTGAGGAGTGTGCTATCAAGTGAAAGCAAGATACAGGTTGGTACCCAGCAGGGCACCTAGGGATGAGAGGTTTTTTTTTTTTAAGATGAGAGAAATAACAGCATGTTTGTTAATGGGAATGATCCAGAATAAAAAGGAAAGTTGATTATGTAGGAGAGGAAAGACTGGTTGAAGAGCACTTGAGCAGATGAGAAGGGATGAGCTCTGATGCCCAAGTGGAATGGTTGACTTTAGATAGGAGTGGAGCCTTCATCTTTGTACCGGGAGGGATGAAGGAAACATGAGCATATGTGCTAAATAGGCAGGTATGCTGGGAGTTGTGGGAACCCTTTTCCTATTGCTTATATTTTGTCAAAGTTATCAGCTTAGAGTGAGGAGAAGTAAGGAGGCGTTAGGGGTTTGAGGAAAAATGAGAAGGTACCATTATCAAGTAGAGTAGAAAAGTGTAAAGACTTGGGACAATACAGAGTAATTGCCAGGCTGCTTTGTCGGCCCACTACAAATTCAAGGTCATATATTACAGACAAACCAGTTTGCCTGATTATATGATTCTCTCTGGGCATGTTCACCTGGTACAGTTGGTTTTAAACAGGGTTGTGATTTACCAAATGAGTATAGCAGAATAGCAGCAGAGGACAGGAATTAAGTTTGTATGCTAGCACATGTTTATAAAGATTGACTATGGCATTAAACTGGGTAAGGAGAAAAGAGAGACAGCAGGAGCCTGAGGAAAACTGAAACAATGGAAGGATCCTTGGATTATAGGCCCTGGTAGGCCTGAAGGATTATTGTTGTTGACAAACCAGAGAGAATGAGCTGAAAAGGGTAATCAGAGAGTGGGGTGCATGAAACTGAGATTAGGTATTGGTTGTACTTATTGGTAATGATAAGATCCAATTTATTGGTAATATAATTATTGGTAAAGATAAGAGTATAACCGTATGGGTGAGTAGGTAAGACAGTATAAGAACAAGATCATTGGAAGAGAGGGATTATGGGATTGAGGCAGCCAAAGTATAGGAAAGAACGTATTTTGAAATCAGAGAGAGTTATGGCTGGAGTAGTACTGAGGAGAGGAACAGTGAGTGAGGAGCTAAAATCAAGAAATGAATAAATAAAAAAAAAATTAAAAAAAAAAAAAAGGGGGATCCCTGGGTGGCGCAGCGGTTTAGCGCCTGCCTTTGGCCCAGGGCGCGATCCTGGAGACCCGGGATCGAATCCCACGTCAGGCTCCCTGCATGGAGCCTGCTTCTCCCTCTGCTTGTGTCTCTGCCTCTCTCTCTCTGTGTGACTATCATAAATAAATTAATTAATTAATTAAAAAAAAAAGAAAAGAAATGAGCAGGAATGACTATACCCAGCAACAGCAAGGGATAGAGGACAGTATGAACTAAGGGTATCAATTCAGAATAGGGTTTTTAGAGTGACGGAGGGGAGAATGTTCTAGAGCTTATGATGAAAACAAGAAGGAGGGATCCCTGGGTGGTGCAGCGGTTTAGTGCCTGCCTTTGGCCCAGGGCGCGATCCTGGAGACCCGGGATCGAATCCCACGTCCGGCTCCCTGCATGGAGCCTGCTTCTCCCTCTGCCTGTGTCTCTGCCTCTCTCTCTCTCTCTCTCTCTCTCTCTGTGACTATCATGAATAAATAAATAAAATCTTTAAAAAAAAAAAAAGAAAACAAGAAGGACACCTTCCCCATCTCCAGTCTGGTGGTATGTGGGTTATGGGAAAAAAAACAGCCACCATTTGGGAGAGTTAACCCAGAAGCCATGTCTTCAGTGGAGATGCGGTTTCGGCTAGAGCAGGGTTTCTCAGCAGCAGCATCGAACATGTGGGGCTGTTCTGTGCATTGTAAGATGGTCAGCAACAACCCTGGCCTCTACACTCTAGAGATACTTCGCGCACACACCAGTTATAACAACCAAAAATATCTCTAAATATTGCCAAATGTCTCCTACCTCTGGTTGGAACCACTGCTATATATAAGACACATTTTGAATTCTTTTCAGGATTTCTGAGCTTCATTTTATGGAGATTTTAAAAATCAAATAAATCCATAAACTCAGGTGAAAACTTTGTTAAGATTCTTGTTCACGGAGCACCTGGATAGCTCAGTTGTTTAAGCGTCTGCCTTTGGTTTGGGTCATGATCCCAGAGTCCTGAGCTCTGTGTTGTCAGGCTCCTTGCTCAGAGGGTAGTTTGCTTCTCCCTCTCCCTCTGCCTCCTCCCCCTCTGCCTCCTCCCCCTGCTCATGCCCTGTCTCTATCTCTTTCTTAAATAAATAGATGAATAAAAATCTAAAAAAAAAAAAAAAGATTGTTCGTAATAGTGGTTACTACAAAAAGTGTTATCCAACAGACGAGGCAGAATTTCCTTTATTATTTTTAATTGGTATGATATAACACTATTCTCATTACAAAACATTGTGAAATATTGTATTTAGATTTTCCTTCCTGCATTAAACAAAATTTGCATTTTGTAAAAACAAAAATTAGGAATGGATATAAAACCTAAATATAAAAACTAAAATTATAAAATTTCTAAAGGGAAACAGCAGAGTATCTGCTCCAACACAGCAGAATAATTCCATAATCTTAAGAATAGCCAAGAGATTTCTTAGGTAGGAATGCATTAACCATAAAAAAAATAATAAAGTACACTTGATCAAAATTAAATACTTCATCAAAAGATACCATTAAGAAAATGAATAGGCAAAAAAATATTTACATACTTATTTCTGACATGTGACTTGTATACATAACAAAACTCTTAAAACTTGAAAACCCAGATAAACCTGGACGCTTCAAAATGGTAATTTACAAACGACCAGTAAACTAATAGAAAGGTGGTTGATAGTCATCAGGGAAATGCAAATTGCAATCACAGCGATATTTCACTATATGTACCCATTAGAATCCATGATTCAAAGCCTGATCACACCAACTACTGGTTAAGATATGGAATAACTAGAGCTCTCATATACTGCTTCTGGGAATGGGAAAGGTACCAACACTTTGGAAATTGGTCTGGTAGTTTCTCATAAAGTTAAACATACAGACCCAGCAAATTCATCCCTTAGGTGTTTGCCCAAGAAGAGGTAAAACATGTCCACACAGACTTGTAACAAGAATGGCAGCATTAAGGATGCCTGGGTGGCTCAGTGGTTGAGCCTCTGCCTTTGGCTCAGGTCGTGATCCCGAGGTCCTGGGAGAGAAGCAGGGAGCCTGTGTCTCTGCCTCTCTGTGTGTTTCTCATGAATAAATAAATAAAATCTTAAAAAAAAAAAAAAGAATGCCAGCATTAGCCATAATAGCCAAAAACCAGAAACAACCTAAATGTAAATGTTCAGCAAAGTAGAATGGACAGAGTGTGATATATTCATAGAATAGAATTCAACTCGGCAATAAAAAGGAATGAACTACTAGTACATGCAATACCCTGTATGAATCTCAAAAGATGATGTTTGAAGAAGCCCAACCAGAATAGTACATACTGTATGATTCCATTTATATGGAATTTTAGGATTGGCAAAACTAACCTATGGTGAAAGAAACCAGAACAGTGCTTACCTCCAAGAGAGCAGTGTAGAATTGTCTGGGAAGGATCACAGAGTTTTGTTTTGTTTTTTTTTAAGATTTTATTTATTTATTCATGGGGGGGGGCAGAAGTAGAAGCAGGCTCCATGCAGGGAGCCCGACGTGGAACTCGATCCCAGGACTCCAGGATCACACCCTGGGCTGAAGGTGGCGCTAAACCACTGAGCCACCAGGGCTGCCCGATCAGAGTTTTTATGGAGCAATAGAAATGATGCATGTCTTGAGGCAGATGTGGGTTACACAGGTATATGTGTTTATCAACTAATTGATCTGTGTACTGGTAATCTGGGCATTTCATTGTGTTTAAATTGTCAATTTTTTAATTTTTTTGAAAAGTAATTTATACAGATTTACTGGCATTCCTTAGGCCCTCCTGCTGATCTCTTTTTACACTTTAGGCATATTTGGCCCATCTTTATTTTTAGAGCTAAAAATGTTGGGGTATCTAGCCCGTTGTCAGGTTGGAGGGGTAGGGCTGAAAGGAAAGTTCCTGGGAAAACATTAAGCTGAGACCTGAAAGATGAGTGCCTTAGCAGTATGTAGAAGCACGAATGAGCATCCAAGAAGAAAAAAAGCACATGAAAAGAAAGGCCCAAAGATAAGACAGTGCAGGTGAAGTGTCAATTTGAGAGGAAGAATGGAAGCAGAGATGAGCATGGGGAGATCACACCCCACCTCAAGGTACTGCTACCTGCCTGCTCTTCTTTGGGAATGTTAGGAAAACTCATGAAGAAATAAATTGCTTTTATGTGAAAACCTTTTATGAACACGGCATAAAACATTTTTTTTTGGCATAAAACATTTAAATCATACCTATGATATATGATATGGCTTGATTTTATTGAGTATAATAAAAATTGATCAACTATTTGGTAAGAATGTAGTCTTAAATTTTTTAAGTTTGTTTGTTTATTTATTTGACAGAGGGAGTGAGAGAGAACATGAGTGGAGGGGAGGAGCCAGAGGGAGAGGGAGAAGCAGACTTCCTGCTGAGCCGGGAGTCTAACTCAGGGCTCCATCCCAGGACCAAGTTAATAGAGTTTAAATGTTGTTTGCAGGGGCACTTGGGTGGCTCAGTGGTTGAGCATCTGCCTTTGGCTCAGGTTGTGATACCAGGGGTCCTGGGATTAAGTCCTGCATTGGGCTCCCCTGAGGGAGCCTGCTTCTCTCTCTGCCTATGTCTCTGCCTCTCTCTCTGTGTGTCTCTCATGAATAAATAAATAAATAAATAAATAAATAAATAAATAAAAAGTTTGCAAACTTAGTATTTCTTTTGATCTGATTTTTGATGATACAAATTTGACCTATTTTTTCTTGGTTTCAGGGTTCAAAAAGGATTCTTCGCTCCAACGAGATCATCCTTCCAGCTAGTGGACTGGTAGAAACAGAACTCCAATTAACCTTCTCCCTCCAGGTGAGTACTCAATCTTAGGTCATTGATGTCCAGTCTAGTCCCTAAATAGTCCTTTAATCTGGAGACTGTTTTATCCAAGAGCAGCTATAGCCCATTGAATTAAAGTCACCCAATGAACTGAGCCTCTATAGCTAGCCTAAAGGGCCAAAGCAATCACTTAGCCAGCCACAGTGAGGAGGCTGAGACCCAAGTGCTTTTCTTTTTCCTTGGATAAGGCTGTTAGCCTACCCATCCTATCTTAGGCTACCTGCAGCCCTGTTACTTCTCTTTGGTAATCTGCAGCCCACTCCCCAGCTGAGTGTGTCCCCTTCAGTCTCATTCCGCCTCCATGTTGTAATCTTGATCCCTTCCCTCTCCTCCTTATCCCTTTTTAGTATGTCTGTCTCTCATCGTAATTCCAGGAGCCCAAATTGAAGCACATGGAGAAAACACTTGATCACATGGCAAACAAAGAGGCAGTTTTCTGAACATGTGTGTACCACAGAGCTGCAGAATCAGACCCTCAGCAGCAACTTAATGGTGGTTCCTTCACCCCTGATTCCCCATCTTGTACAGACAGGAGACAGGCAAGAAAGGTTGTACCAAATATCCCCAGCAGGATGAAAACCCACCAAGGACCCAGTTGCTTATTAACTGTGCTTGATTCTTTTGTACTTCGCAGTATCCTCATTTCCTGAAGCGAGATGCCAACAAGCTACAGATCATGTTGCAAAGGAGAAAGCGCTACAAGAACCGGACCATCTTGGGCTATAAGACCCTGGCTGTGGGACTTATCAACATGGCAGAGGTGAGAGGAATGGTCTCCAGCCTTTAAGACAGAGAGCCCCCCCCCCAAAAAAAAAGACAGAAAGCCCAAGAGAGACACCAGGCCCCACCAGTTGAGCCCAGCAAATGATATTCCCAGCCTCCTGGCTGGGTGCTTTATTCTATTTTACAAGTCAGTTCTTTTATTGGAAATTCAGGATATACCTCTTTTTATCCAGATAGTTTCTCCCTCACAAAATGTTTTTCTTTAAGTTTAAAAGAAAATTCAAACTTAGAGAAAAGTTGTAAGAATAGTGTAAAGAATTCCCATATACCCTTCACTCAGATTCTTTAGTGTTAACATATTACCACATTTGCCTTATTTTCCTCTCTCTATATAAACCTTCATGCATATTATTTTCTCTGAACCACTAAGAGTAAGTTGCAGACACAATGCCCTATTACACTGTGCTGTGTTAATTTCCTAAAAATAAGAACTCCCCTGTGTGGTCAGCACCATTCCCGCCATAAAGATCAGGGCATTAACATTGTTATAAGATCACCATGCAGCCCACAGTTCTTGTTCACATTCCCCAGCTGTCTCAGAAATGTGCTTTAAAGGCCCAGGATTTAATCTAGGATTACATGTTCATTTAGTTGTTGTGCCTTTTTAGTCTCCTTCAATTTTCAACAGTTCCTCAGATTTGCCTTGTCTTTCATTCCCTTGACATTTTTTTAAGAGTACAGGCTACAAAAAAAGAAACAAAGTACAGACTGGTTACCTTATAGAATGTTCCTCAATTCAGGTTTGTCTGATGTTCTCTGAAGATTAGATTCAGGTTATGCATTTTGGGCAGAATCACCACAGAAGTACTGCTCTGCAACACAGGCACTGCTCCACACCACTTTGTTCCATTTCTGGTGAGGTTAGCTTTTATTGCTTGGTTAAGATGATGTCTGCCAGGATTTCCAACCTAAATTAATACATTTTTTGTATTTACCAATGAAAAAATATTTTATAGAGTGATGTTTTGAGACTGTGTAACAACCTTTTCTCTCCTCATGTTTTTACCAACTAGTTGTGGCATCTATTAATGATTCTTGCATGAATCAAGTATTATTTTGATGCTTGCCAGACAGTGACTTTCTAATCCCATCATTCCTGCTATATACTTTAGTTCACTTTCTATTGTAAAACAGAGCTTTCTCTTCTTCCCCATTTGTTGATTGGTTCATTTTTTGTATTAGTTATGGACCTATGGATTCCTGTTTAATTCAGTGAGGTTTCTGTAACTGTCATTATTTATTTTGGTGCTCAAATTGTCTCAGATATGGCCAGTGAGAGTCCCTCCAAGCTGGTTCCTATATCTTTTCTTTAATATGTCCTATCATTCTTTATACATTTCTTTACTTTCTGGTATAATATATCACCTTGTACTTTCCCTGATCCAGCCTTGAAATGAACTGATTCTCTAAAGAGTCCTGGTTCCTTTTAGTGGAAAATGATATTTAGAAACCAAGATCTGGGTACCAGAAGTATTCCTTTTCCCAGTTGAGGTGTCATTACTTCTACTCCCTCTCAATAGATAGAGCTAGGAAATATATCTCCTTCTGTGTATATACACTCATACATGCATATAAACATGTCATGCCTATTTCCCTGTCTATGTCTGTCTCATCATGAGCTCACATTCCAACCAATTCCAACCCAGTACCATTTGGGCTTCTTAGAATAAGCCTTTCCCCTTCCCATAGTTCTAATTTCCTCCTCCAACAGGATGAAAGCAGGCTCTCATTATCCTCAATATGTTTACTCATTTGTGTAGTTCTCTTATGTGCCAGGTAAATCCACTCAACCCTGACAAAGGGAAAAAAGGGGCCACAAATCAGTTTTACTTTTTTTTTTTTTTTTTAAGCTGAAGCAATAAATAGCAATAATGCTATTGTGACCACAAAGCACCAATTCAACAAGGCATTGAGGGATCCTTGCTCAGCAGTTTGGAGCCTGCCTTCGGCCCAGGGTGTGATCCTGGAGTCCCGGGATCAAGTCCCACATCAGGCTCCCTGCATGGAGCCTGCTTCTCCCTCTACCTGTGTCTCTGCCTATCTCTCTCTGTGTATCTCATGAATAAATAAATAAAATATTAAAAAAAAAACAAGGCATTGATAAATAGAAATTCAGACAAATGTCTCTTTGAACAAACATGTAGCAAGCCCACCTTTTCAAGTTCTTAAAAACAAGTACTCAAACTAAAAATCAAACAAAGCATCAGAGCAATTAAAACAAATTACACATTGGGACACCTGGCTGGCTCAGTCAGTGGAGCACACAACCCTTGGTCTTGCGGTTATATGTTCAAACCCCATGTTGGGTGTAGAGATTACTTAAAAATAAAAATCTTTTTAAAAATTACACCATCATGAAGGAATATACATAAAAATATTCTGTACTAGTAACAAGGCTTTTTGATCTTTAACTCTTGGCAAATTCCTTCAGAAACAAATTAGTTATAAATACCAATCATAAAGTGAAAAAATGTTGTCTTCTATGGAAACAAAATGCCAATTGAAAGTAAATCTATGCAGAAAATACCATTACCTCCTGTGAAAGAAGCTGAATATGGATGGGTATCCCTAAGACACAACAGAGTTTCTGTTTTCAGAGGTTCTGCTCCTGTAAGGGCCATGACATATGTTCATCTCAAACATCACAGTAGGTCCCAGCAAAGCCCTAACAAGGTCAACTGAAGGAGCCTCTATGAAAAGGAGTGTTATCAATTCTATCCAAATAACACAAGCTGGGCAGCCCAGATGGCCCGGTGGTTTGGCGCCGCCTTCAGCCCAGGGTGTGGTCCTGGGGACCTGGGATCCAGTCCCACGTCAGGCTCCCTGCATGGAGCCTACTTCTCCCTCTGCCTGTGTCTCTGCCTCTCTCTCTCTCTCTTTCTCTCTGTGTGTGTCTCTCATGAATAAATAAAATCTTTAAAAAACAACAAAAAACAAATAACACAAGCTCTAAGGAGCAGGGGCATTCAAGGGAGATCGCAATCTCTCTTTTCTCCCCTTCCCCAGGTTTTCTTGTTTTTAATATCCCTACATCTATAACAAGAGATCATTCAATTTGGTCTTTTTTAAAGGATTTTGGGAAAGCAATCTGTGGAGAAAAATCCCTTTAGTGGAGAGAAGTGTTCAATTGTGTCAAAGATCACTCTATTTGACAAGCTTCACAGGAAAACCATCCTGTCCACAAGTTATCCTTGTTCCTCCTGGCTGAGTTCAGGTCAGCCAATGAGTTACCTTGTCTATCCAATAGGATTATATATCATTTGACTGAAATTCTTTACATATACATTCGTGTGTATTCTATTTACAAAGGTTCATCACATGAAACGAAATTATGTCATTAGTATTTTTTGAGGTCTAAGACCCAGTTCAGCTGTACTGTGAAGAGTTGTTTCAATGTTTTGCCTGTAGAGGTTTTACATGATACTTACAGATATTCAGAGCAGGACCCCATTTAACTGAAGTCCTGTCAACATGTCATTTCTTGTCATCAATAGCAGGGATTTTCCATCAATTTCCTATTCCTGAAAAGCACTACCTTGCTCCTCAAATCCTGCTGTTTGGAAATAGTTGACATCCATCACAGTCTTGTCTGCAGGATCTAGTGGCCTCCCATTCTTCATGGAACTCCCTGAGTGGCGGGTACCAGGAGGCTTTCCCTGCTGTGCAGAGCTCAGTGGCTGCCACATGCCCAGCCCCATGCAGCTGGCCCACAAATCAGTTTTAAAACTTATATCTACTTTAATACATTAAATAGGTGTATTTTGTGATCTTAATAAATAGAATATGTGAGATAGTCCCAGCCCATCTATCTTTCCTCTTTAGGTTTTGAATTAGTATGAGGAACTATAGGGAGTGAAGTATTATGAACACAACATTTCCCCACCTTTGTCAAGCCCTTCCATTTTCTCAGGTCCTGTAGATCCTTTTCCCCATTGCCAGACATAAATACAGGGTGGCCCCACCCACCCTGGAGAACCAGTTCTGTCAAGGACTAAAACTAAAATGTAGTCCTAGAGATGAGCCATCTCATCTGAGTCATTTTCAGTCTTGAGCCTTGATTTTTGTTTTTAAGCACAGAACCTGGACCAGTGGCTGGCATTTCAAGTAAGACTTTGAAGGCAATAGGAGAACAGTAGGCATGGATTTGAAAGATAGTGAGAAATGTATTAGGGGCACCTGGGTGGCTCATTTGATTGTCTGCCTTTGACTTAGGTCACAATCCCGGGGTCCTGGGATCGAGCCCCACAGCTGGCTCCCTGCTTAGCGGGGAGTCTGCTTCTCCCTCTGCCCCTCCCCCTGCTTGTGTTCTCTCTCTCTCTCTCAAATAAATTAAAATATTAAAAGAAAAAGAAAATGTATTAGCACAATGCCATTCCCATAGGCTTGCACATCCATTTAGGTTTATGAAAATGGACAATTCACCTCCCCTAGTGAGGCATTGCATTGCTGACTTGTGGTCTCAGGTGATGCAGCACCCTAATGAAGGCGCCCTGGTGCTTGGCCTGCATAGCAACGTGAAAGATGTCTCCGTGCCTGTGGCAGAAATAAAGATCTACTCTCTGTCCAGCCAGCCCATTGACCATGAGGGAATCAAATCCAAGCTCTCTGGTAAGATATATGCAGTATCTTGAGGTCCTGTGGGTCAAAGCCCCATCACCTGCTCCCCATCCTGGGAAACCTAAAATGTTCCTATCAAAGAGAAGTTTAGAGATCCCTGAGAATAAAACGTGGCCTGCCATGGCTGTGGCACTCTCCTCTACCCCAGCCATATTTCCACTTGACAGGAGCCCTGATTCCAGCCAACCAAACTCTCTTAGGCCAGATCTTTGCGTTGCAAGGTTGTCTTACTAAGGTGTCTCTTTCCAGATCGTTCTCCTGATATTGACAATTATTCTGAGGAAGAGGAGGAGAGTTTTTCATCAGAACAGGAAGGCAGTGATGATCCATTGCATGGGCAGGTAACTTTCCACAGCCCGTCACAGGTAGTGTGTCTCAGAAATAATTCCAGACCCTCCTGGGATTTCATTCCATCCACCTACCCACTTAGGACCTGTTCTATGAAGATGAAGACCTACGGAAAGTGAAGAAGACCCGGAGGAAACTAACCTCAGCCTCTGCCATCACAAGGGTGAGCCTCGAAGGTCTGGGGTATGTTTTACCTGAGATTTTCAGTTTGGAGGTAGGATGGGAGTGGTACATTGAAACCTCCTGAGGTCTTTTTAAAAATTTGCACACAGCCATTCCGTAGAGGTTCCAATACACCCCTTTATCTCCTCCTTTTCCTCCACCACCACCACCTAATTAAGAGTCACTGTTGTTGAGAAGCAGTGTTACTTATAGGAGCATGTTATATTTTTCAGGTTATCTCAGGATAGAAAATAGGTTGAAAAAACTTGTTTTAGAGTTTGAAATAGGTAAGGCTTCCTTAAGAAACAGAATGCCTCAGATATCCCTTGTCCCTTCTCCAGGTGATAACTTCAAATTACATCTTGCCTACCACATATATAGACTCAGTCTTCTCTAGGAGTATCACCATTTTTCATCATTTTAACCCAGAAATAATAGGTTATTGGTTAGAACTGTGGATTTGTTAAGGTCTAATTACATTGGATATAGTTCCTGCCTTAATGGATCCATAACCTTAGAAGCCAAATGCCTCTGAATTGTTTCTCCCACAGATTTCCTCAAGTCAGTATTTTTGGTAAAAATAGAGTCCTGGATTGAGACACTTAATACCTGGATTTCTAGGTTAACTTTGGGGTTTTTTTGGTGTTTTAGTTTAATTTAATTTAATTTTCATTGCAGTAGAATTAACCCTACAGTGTTATATTAGTTTCAGATATATAATGCAGTGATTCAGCAATTCTATAAGTTATTCAGTGCTCATCATGATAAGTGTACTCTCAACCCCTTCCACCTATTTTCCCCATTTCCCCACCCCTCTCCTTCTGGTAACCATCAGTTTGTTCTCTATAGTTTAGAGTCTGTTTCTCAATCTAGATTAACTTTGACTGATTCTGGAGTTACTGTGCTAAAGTGTTGGAGAGTCAAAGGAGCCAGAAACTCAGTTTCATTTTTCCCCAGACACATCCTGATTATCTAATACAGAACTAGTCTAGGGACCCCGAGAGAAGAGATTCCCATCACCTGCAGGAATGAAATAAATGTAGGCCAGACCTTCCAAATGTATTGCATCTGAGCCTGGCTTTCACCATGAAACCACACTATGATCTCTCCATGCATCCTTAGGTATCATTGGGCTTAAATGTAAATCCTCAAGACTATGGCCTTGATTGCCTCCATTGAATATTGAAAACTAAAGAGAGCAAGTTTTGTTGTCCTCTGGTATCTAATCCTTGATTGGCACTCCAAAATGGCCTGGGTAAAGCAGGTACCCAGAGCCCAGACATTTTACACTGTTGTACTCGCAATGGGAAGAGACTGAAGGATCACTCTGTATTGTAGCCTCTTCTGTTAAGTTCTTTCTCTTGCTCTGTAACCATGGAGAGACCCTATTTTCTTCCCACAGGGTGCCTCCTAGAGCTTCATAAATCACCTTGCCCCATGGTTTTATATGAACCATAGCTTCATCCAGTTATATGACCAGAGTTCAGTGCTCCTATTAATATCTATTCCCCCAGGGCTCTGGGTGGCTCAGTTAAGTGTCTGCCTTCAGCTCAGGTTATGATCCCAGGGTCCTGGGATTGAGCCCCTGGTCAAGCTTCTTGCTCAGCAGGGAACCTTCTTCTCCCTCTCTCTCTGCCCTCCCCCTGCCTGTGCACGCGCTCTCTCTCTCTCTCTCTTTTAAAGATTTCATTTATCCATTCATGAGAGGCACAGAGAGAGAGAGAGAGAGGCAGAGGGAGAAGCAGGCTCCACGCAGGGAGCCCAGGAGCCCGACGTGGGACCCAATCCCAGGTCTCCAGGATCATGCCCCAGGCCAAAAGCAGCGCTTAAACCCCGCTGAGCCAACGCCGCTGAGCCAACGGGGCTGCCCTCTCTCACTCTCTTAAATAGATAAATATCTTTAAAAAAAAAAAATCCTCTCCCTCAAAGGTTGTTCTTTGTTTTTGTTTTTTTTTAGCTCTAGGCACTTTCCAGTCAGATTACCAGAGATTTAGTAATGGTTCATTATTATTTTCTGTCTCCTTGCACTCACACATTCTTCTCTCCCTACCAAGAATACTTTGTTCTAGATACACTCATTGATTTGCTCTTTTTTTTTTTTTTCTCTGCTATGAATGCCCTCTCAATCTTCCCTCTCCCTGCTTTTTCTTGAAGGCCTGACTCAGCCTTTACTTGCAAGTTAGTCTCTTCCATCTCCAGATGGCAAGTCTATCATTCAGTCAGGAAGTACTTAGGAACCATCATTGTGCCTAGAGTTAGAAACATAAGAGATAAGAAAGGTCTAGTCCGTGCCATCAGGGAGATCACAGTGTCTGGATACAGACAACATCTAAACCAGCTACTAAAACACAGTAGAGTAGATACCAGAAGATAGAGCTTGGTGTAAGGGACAGCAATGGTGGTCAGGGGAAAGTGACCTACTCTGAGCAGGAACGCTAAGAGAACCCCACAGACCAAATGCTGAGAGATGGGTTTCTAAGAATAAATAGAACACCAAAAAAAAAAAAAAAAAAAACACCAAGTGGATTGGGAGAGGATGTTTAGTCAGCAGAAGATACCATATATGAAGGCCCAGAGGTATACAGCAACACACCATTCTTTAAAGAACTATAAGCATTTTCCACTTGAATGGTGGGGGAGGAAGGAGAGATGTTCGGTGGTGAGGTGAGGCTAGACAGGCGGCCCTCAGACAGACATGGGCTTGATGCTGCAGCTTTGTTCTCTGGGCACTGGGGGCCAATTAAGACCTCTAATCTGGGGAGTATCCTGATAAGATTTGCATTTGTAATGATCACTGTGGACTCTGGAGAGAACAAGACTGGAAACTGGTTGGGAGTGTGAGGGTGGGGGCATGGTGGCTGAAGGCCATTGCAGTGATCCCACAGAGATGTGGGGAGAAAGGCCTGAAGGAAAACAGTGGTATTACAGATGAAAAAGAGAGTAGGAGTTAGTGAACACCAGGCTGTGAAGAGAAAGGAGAAGGGAGATACTCTAGGTTCAGACTCCCCTAATCAGGGGGTTGGTGATAATGATACCCAGGATGGGAACACAAGGAGAAGGTGATCAATTCTTGGAAATGCTGGGCTTGAGATGCCTGTGCATATATGCAGGTGGAAATCACTAAGCTGTACTGTGGTTCTGAAGGACTGGAGAATGGGATGAGCTGGAACTGCATGGGTAGCAGAGGGCCCTAGGGAGGGATGAGACCTCCTCCTTCTATCTATGCCCACAGCCCTGGGAACTGCTCTGGTGTTAACCATGCACGTGCCTGCTTCCCTGGTGGGTTTTACATGCCAGAGGGTAAAGGCTGTTTTTTCTGTCTTCGTGTCCTCCCACGATTCCTTACAAAAGTAGGCTCTGGATCACTCTCTTGACCTAATTTGATCACTATCCACAGGTGGGTATTGTTTGAGAACTTTTGTGTGATCTGTTCCTACAGCAACCTAACATCAAACAGAAGTTTGTGGCCCTCCTGAAGCGGTTTAAAGTTTCAGATGAGGTACGACCCCTTACTCCCGAGGTTGATGGTGAGTAGAATTCCCTGAGTTTCACCCTCGTTCCTGGGGTGCACTCTTTCCTGCCACTGGGAGTCAGGATTGCGGGACCCCCCCCCCCCCCAAGTGAGAGAATAGCTTAAAAAAGGACTTTAAACTCCTTGAGAGGAGAAAGAAAGGCTTTTCATGTATCACCCAAGGTTTCACGGTACCGGGAGATAGGGGTAACGTGGTTATACTTAGCTATAGTATTAGCTTACTAATACTCCGCCCCCCTGGTATGGAGTATTAGTAATAAATCCCATTGTTGTTTAATTTTCCCTCCTGTCAGAAGGGGAACATTGTGCACATCAGCCTGACCTCAGTGGTCAGCCTTTAAGTAACCAAAAATTGGCCTTTAATAGAGAGGCAGTGTCCTCCCCGGGCTCTGACCCACCTGGTGCCAGTTTTCACAGGCTTCTCTTCTCAGTATACTGGAAAAGAGATGGAGAGGAAAACTGGTTAGAGGTTTCTTTGTCCTTCTGTGAGCTCCTCAGGAAAACAGAACCAGGCTGCACAGGGTCACAGTCTTCTGGGTTTTCTTGGACCTGTTCTTTGGCGGAGGTACATTAGCACTTCGGCTTTTCTTCCTCATGCCATGTCCACACAGTGTGGAGTGGTAGGGAGGCCCTGAAAAGGAAAGCTGGCCTCACCACACCCCTGCTCTCAAGATTGGATCACAGAAAGGACACCAAGATCACCCCAATGAGTGTGAAGTTATGGCCTATCTCTTAAGGAGGATTAACTAGTTAAGGAGGCCAGTTGGTACCTGTCTAGGAGGAAAGAGTTGCACATCTACCATAGTTGTTAATAGAGGTAACCCCAAACTCAAAGATTTTTTTTCCCCTACAGGTGGGTTTTGGGCTGGAACATGTATCCCGAGAGCAGATACGAGAAGTGGAAGAGGACTTGGATGAACTGTATGATAGTCTGGAAATGTATAATCCCAGCGACAGTGGCCCTGAAATGGAGGAGACAGAGAGCATCCTTAGCACTCCAAAGCCCAAGCTCAAGTGAGGGCCAAACCTGCTCTACCAAATTTACTCCCTGCATCTCTCCTTTCTAAGCCAAACCAATCTCCTAGACCCCTTCCCCTACTTCCCCTCCATCATCAAGGTGTCTTGGCTCCTCACCCTTGTTGAACCTCCAGCTGTCTGGATAAAGATCACTGTTTTTGCCTCTAGCTGACAAAAGTCCTGATAGTCTGGAGTCCTATGGTCCAGGTCCTGCTTGTCCACCCTCTGCTGTGCCCTTCCTCAGTGGGCATCCTTCACGCCCGGGTTGTCAATCTATCTTGAACACCATCACTACCCAGCTCTCCATGAGCTGCTGCTCTGAGCCCTGGTGGCCACTGACCCTGGCTGTGCTTCTTCGCTGCAGGCCCTTCTTTGAGGGGATGTCGCAGTCCAGCTCACAGACGGAGATTGGCAGCCTCAACAGCAAGGGCAGCCTCGGCAAAGACACCACCAGCCCTGTGAGCAAGACCAATGGCTATGGGGGTCGGGTAGAGGGACCAGGGAACTGTTGGGGCTTAACCCTCTGGGCACTCTGCTCTTGGCTCATCTTGTGACCTCAGAAGAGCAGTCTCATCTTGTTTCAACTTTGGGTATCCTAATCAAAGTCCTAGCTGGGAGCTTAGTTCTCCTTATGGGCATTGCTGTGGCTATTTGGATATTCTTTTTTGGTCAGTTCCTGCCATGACTTGGAGCTTTCCCCCTCAGAATGCATAGTACTTCAAATTTCTCCTTCATCGTCTGTCACATGGTAGCTGGGAGTGTGGCATCCTGCAATTCTGCTTTCCAGGTAGAGAAAGAACAACAAGGAGCAGGAAGCCCACAGGGTCTGTTCAGAGACACTACCTAGTCTTTATTCATAGAGGGGGACAGTGCCCTCAAAGAATTAGGAATTTAGCAGGCAGGTTTCCATTTTGCCTGGTGATCAAGAGGAAAGAGTTGTCTCCTGTAGGACCACAAGAGCGCAACATGATCCTGGGTGATGCTCTGTCCCTGCTTGGGAAGGCTCTCCCTCGCAGTGGATCAGCTGTTAGAGCCTGGGCAGATGCTGCATCTACGTCAGACCCTGCGAAGCTATTCTTCCCCTCATTTACAACTAAAGGGAAGATGTGCATGATTTTAGTGTTTTAGTGTTTATAGTTTACTGTTTCAAGCCCAGAAACTGAATCCTTTAAGTCCTCGTGTTCTTTACACTCTAACAAAGGGCATACAAAACTGACCTTGCAAATAGGTATTAATTGTGAGGAAATGATACGTGAAGCATGTGAGGCACTCCATCCCCTGAAAAGCACTGTGTCTGCACATGGGCGGCCCCCTGTCCCAGGCAGGTGTCTGCAGACTCTGGTAGCTCATGGGTCGGCTCATGGGCTGCCTTACTGCTCGCTGCCACCAGGTGGGGCTGCCTCCCACCTTATCCCCCTTCCTGGTTTTATTTATTTATTTTTTTTATTTTTTATTTTTTTTAAAGATTTTATTTATTTATTCATGAGAGACACAGAGAGAGAGGCAGAGACACAGGCAGAGGGAGAAGCAGGCTCCATGCACCGGGAGCCCGACGTGGGATTTGATCCCAGGTCTCCAGGATCACGCCCTGGGCCAAAGGCAGGCGCTAAACCGCTGCGCCACCCAGGGATCCCTCCTGGTTTTATTTATTTATTTATTTATTAGATTTTATTTATTTATTCATGAGAGACACACAGAGGCAGAGACATAGGCAGAGGGAGAAGCAGGCTCTATATGGGGAGCCCAATGTGGGACTCGATCCTCGGACTCCAGGATCAGGCCCTGAGCCAAAGGCAGACGCCCAACCACTGAGCTACCCAGGCATCCCCCTCTTCCTGGTTTTAAAGTGCACACACAGTGAGGGACGCCTGGGTGGCTCAGTGGTTGAACGTCTGCCTTTGACTCAGGGCGTGATCTCAAAATCCCGGGATTGAGTCCCACATCAGGCTTCCTGCATGGAGCCTGCTTCTCCCTCTGCCTGTGTCTCTGCCTCTGTCTGTAACTCTCATGAATAAATAAATAAAATCTTTTTTTTTTTTTTTAAATAAATAAAATCTTTTTAAAAATAAAGTGCACAGTGAGCACTGTCTGGCCCTAGGACAGAGGCAGCAGGTGGTATTAGTGAGGAAATGTGGGATAGAAAACTGCAGGGACATCTGGGTGGCTCAGTGGTTGGGTGCCTACCTTAGGCTCAGGTCATGATCCCGGGATCCAGGATTGAGTCCCGCATCAGGCTCCCTGCGAGGAGCCTGCTTCTCCCTCTGCCTATGTCTCTGCTTCTCTCTCTCAGTCTGTGTCTCTCATGAATAAATAAATAAATCTTAAGAAAAAGAAAAGAAAACTGTGGTCCACGAGCAGAATCCCTCCAACAGAGAAGCCTCTGACATGCTACTTGTAGACCCTGCAGTCTGATCCAGACCTGAGGCCTCACCCTACTGTTTATGTGGCTTGCAGCTGTTCTTTCTCAAAGGGCTGCTTGCTGAATGGCCCTGCTGAATTGTCAGTGTCCACGTGGACAGATCATTGACCACTACAGCTAGATTCCTTCTTAAATATAAATATAAGGGATGACTCTTCTAGAGAGCAACCTGGGACCTGGATGAAGGAGAAATATATTTCATAGTGTCCTAGGAATGCAGAACGAGGAGTATTGTAATAAAATGCAGTTAAATTATTAATATATAATGAATGCTCAGTAAAGGCTAGGGATCATTGTTATTAAAGTGATACAGTGTTTTATACTAATGAAGGTATTTCTGGGTTGACAGAACGGGTCTGTAAGTTCTACTTTAGTCTCAGTTACATGGCTAACATGATTTAGAGGGGAAAACCACCAAAGCTCTGAGCCTCAAGTGCCTTAGAGTTGGCATAGCAGCCCAGTTAGCTCAAAAATCAATTGAGTATCAGTCTTTACAATATGATGGCATAAGGGTCCCTGTCCACACATAACATTCATTTGAGGCAAGACGGGACTGGGCCGAGAGCATGTTCTCTGGAGTCAGACTTCTTTTTTTTTTTTTTTTAAGATTTTATTTATTTATTCATGAGAGACACAGAGAGAGAGAGAGGCAGAGACCTAAGCAGAGAGTAGCAGGCTCCACACAGGGAGCCCGATGCGGGACTCGATCCCGGGACCCCAGGATCACATCCTGGGCTGAAGGCAGGCGCTCAACCGCTGAGCCACCCAGGCATCCCCTGGAGTCAACTTCTGAGTTTGAATCTTGACTCCATCATTTCACTGACTGAGTGATCTGGGGCAGTTGCCAGGCCTTCATTTCCTTATCTATAAAGTACCTATAAAAAGCACATGCCTTGTAAGGCAGTGTGAAGATACAATGAGAGAATGCAAGTCAGTCCTCTAGTGTGGTGCTTGATTGATAGATGGATTGATTTATTACATGGAAAGCATGCAGTGAACGGAAGCTGCTATTGCTCTTCTCATTATAGTCTGTTAAAACCCTTTCAGTTCTGGTCTCCTGAAATTGCTAGAATCTAGATGTCTTTTTAGTGAGTCCTTCAAATCCTGGTTCTGTTGGCTAGATTTCAAACTTGCCTAGCTGATTCTCTGTGATATTTCTATTTTGAAGAGCCCCATATGTCTTGATGTGGATGTGGAACTTTGGAATCCTTTAGTATGAAAGGCACTTCGGGAACTACAAAGCGAGGCTATGCTTTTACACAGAGAACTTCCAAATATGTTAGGGAAAAAATACTAAGATTGTGCATATGTAGGCAGGTGTGCACATGCTATCCAATTTTTATTCTCTCTCTCTCTCTCTGTCTGTCTCTCTCTCTGATTTCTTAGTGTTGTTATTTATTTTTCTTAATCTTTTTTCCCCAAATTTCAGAGGATTCAGTTTATCACTGGAATCAGAAGGAATTTCTGCTGATACAAATTATTACAGCTGTTGGGGCATCTGGTTGGCTCAGTTGGTTAAGCTTTCAGCTGAGGTCATGATCTCAGAGTCAGAAGATTGAGCCCCCAATGGAGCTCCACACTCAGGGCATAGTCTGCTTGGAATTCTCTCCCTCCCTCTCTGCCCATGCTTGTTCAAGTATGCTCTCTCTCTCTCTTTTTCTCTGTCAAATAATTTTTAAAAATTATTAGCATTGTTGAGTTTTCCCAAGACTGAGCACATAGTAGCAAGATAATTTAGTTTTCCAAGTTGATAGCAATAGGCTTTGACAATGCTTCAGTTAGGGAGGTCAAGAGATAAAGCCCTTCAGCCAAGACTGCCTGCTGCTAAAAGTTGTTCCATTGCACAATAAATAATGGTGTTACAGACTACAGACTTCATAAAAATGATAGCCTAAAATACTACCCCACTCTGCTCCCCCTCGCCCGCATAGGGGCACTTTCCCTTCCTCCTGCAGCATCACCCCATGGGCAGAGTAGAGTGCTTTAGACTGCTAGCATCTGCCTCCAGTACTACACAATTAGACACAGCTACTGCACAGCTGGTGTTCTGGGGTGAGAGAAGCCCTTCGTATTTGTAGAAATAGAAATTGGAGAATTGGGAGTTTGCTTCTAATGGGATTGTTTGGAACATCTGGTAGAGTCAGTAAATAGCCAGCAGCTTCCCTCTAACCCCAATCCAAGTGAAAGTTGTTGCAACTTTACCATGGAAACAGTTCTGTCACAGGACTTGACAACAGGACATACTACTTTAAAACCCTCCAACAAAATAGTGTTATTACCCAATTCATTCTCTCAAGTCTGTTTAATTCATTTGTCATACTGAGATCCAAAATTGAGTGAAATCATCTTCAGTCTTTTTTAACGATTTATTTATTTATTTGAGAGAGAGAGAAAAAGCATGGCTCTGTGTGGAGGTAGGGTGGAATGGAGGGAGGGAAAGACTCTCAGGCAGACTCCTCACTGAGTACAGAGCTTGACACAGGGCTCTAATAAAATAAAAATTAAAAAAAAATGACACAGGGCTCGATGCAGGACTCCATTTCACAACTCTGAGATCATGACCTCATGACTCTGAAAACATGCATGATCTGAGCCAAAATCAAGAGTCGGAGCTTAACTTACTGAGCCACCGATGTGCCCCCATCTTCAGTCTTAGATCTGACTGAGACTTTCCCACAATTCTGGACTCTGTTAACATTGGTTATTCATATAGATAATGTGAAATGAACTAGCTATGTAATCTGAGGTAAACCATCTCAAGATCTGGAGTCATAAGGTCTGGATAAAGTATGTTGGTTTAATCTTGTAGATGGTTTAGGGCAGTGGTTTTCTACCAGGGGTGATTTTTGCCTCCTTCCCAAGGAATATTTGGCACTGGCAATGACTAGAGACATTTTAATTATCACACCTGGCAGGGGCAGTGCTGCTGCTGGCATCTAATGCATAGAGGCCAGGGATGCTGTTTAACATCCTGCTGTGCACAGGACACATCTCCCACAACAAAGAAGGATCTGGCCCAAAATGTCAACAGGGCTAAGGTGAAAAAACCATGGTGTAGAATATGACAGAGGGCCTACTTTTGTTTTGCTTGTTCATGAATTTGCCAAGTGATCCCTTGTACTTATAAGCCCAGTGCTTCTCAGTACTACTTAATTTACTCAAAGGAAGGACATTGAGTGATTAGGAAGAAGTAGGATATCTTTGATCTTTCCTGACTCCCTGGTCTCCAAATAGATTCACCAAAGCTAATACCTTCCCTACATCTAAGACCCACAACCCTCAAATTCCCCTGACTTTGACATTGACATCTGCACAGCCAGAAACAATATTAGCAAAACCGAAAAATCTAGCTCTATGTATCGGTATTTACAAAGTAAATTTTTAATGTTTATAAGAAATACTAGTAAGAGTTGGAAACAGATTAATTCACACTTCAATGGCCTAGCATTGGGTATCTTTTTGCTTAGTATATTCATTTGTTTTGAGGGTTTTGTAGACATTTCTACCAAGCAAGATAGATTTGGCTATCACGTATGTCCTTAGTCTCAAAGTCAAAGATTCTCCCTTCTTCTTAGCAACTTCTGACAAGCAGAAGAGGCCCCAAATGTCCATCCTGGGTAAGGGTGTTTACTGCATCCAGAGTCAGAGACCTTGTGGATCCCATATAAAGCTGTCTAAACTTTGAGCTTCTCTTACCTGTAACATCTTGTGAGAGTCAGAACTGCTGGGTTCTGCATCTCACTGTGTTACAGATTTAACAATTACAGAAATAACTGACCCTTGTGGTACTTGGTTTTCACAAAAACATGCTCTTTATAAGATGAAAATTCCAAAGATTTTATGAGGTCTTCAAACTAAGTGGAAGTATTTTAAGCTTCTTAGGGACCTAGAAAACCAGTTAGAATGGTAGTTATTTGGATTGGTGATGACTAATTATTATAATTTTTGCAGATGGAATTGGCTGCTCTAGAAAAAGTCAAATCTGCTTGGATTAAAAATCAAGATGACAGCTTGACTGAAACAGATACTCTGGTATGTGCCGCTCAGTCCCTTGTCTAACATAGTTTTTGTGCCTTTAGAAAAAAAGCCAAAAGACCTTCAGGACCACCCTGGGAATTTTGCTTACATCTGTAGACTTGTGAATGTCCTGTGTTCTCTTTTCTCCTGGAATCCTTACCCATGAAATGTAACCTACCCTGAAGACCAGATCATTCCCCAAATTAGCAAACCAGAAATTTCCCCATTCTGTTCTTTAATTAGATCTGATTAAATGCTAATTTAGATAACTTCTCACTATCTGTCACCCTTATTTACTTCTGAGAGATGATAACCAGCATCTTCCCCTGAAAAACCATTCCTTCCTCCAATGTGGCTCCTAGAATGAGCAGGCAGCCTACATGTTAAATTTCTAAGTGATTATTGGTCAAGTCCTTCCGCTAAGATTGTGGAGCTGCCCAGGAGGGCAGGCCAAGCCCTAAAGAAATGGAATGAATTGCCTGAGGTGCCAAATTTAGACATTGACTCCTCACACATTTCCTGGGCAGCTCTAGTACTGAGCAATGAAGATGCAAAGGTGAGAACGCCATGGTCTCTGCCGTCAAGATGCCTCTCTGCAGGAGGAAAGCCAATCTGTGCACACCTGGTGCAGAGGCTCTGTGAAGGCCCAGTGAAGGACAGTGATTCTGACTGGAGGGGGACGTCTAAACTGGGCCTCTCAGAATATATTATTGGAGGTTAGCCATGGGTGGGATGGAGCAGAGAACCTTAACCACATACCATCTGGGGATGTACAATGCATTAGCCTCAAGTGAGACCTGGTGGTTGAATGGAGTCCAAGAAAGAATGATTTCAGACTTATGTTTTCTATAATAAATAATGCTACATTAAAGATCTGGTATATAACCATACGTTAGGCTTGATACAAGGTTAATTTAAAACTTGCTGTCCAAAAAATAAATAAATAAATAAATAAATAAATAAATAAATAAATAAATAAATAAATAAATAAATAAAACTTGCTTTCCATTTGCACGTTATAGTTCACCAGCAATCTGAAAACCCAGCTTCCACTCTTGCCCAACTTTGGTTCATACTGCACAGAGGTCATTTCAAAATGAAATTCCAATCATGTCACTTCCTGATTAAAATTCTCCTTCCTACCTAAAGAGTCCAGATCATCAATCCAGGTTTGTGTGTTGACACATAGCTCATAAATGCAGAGGACAGATAGAATAGCAAGAGACAGTACCCAGCACAGTAGGTATACTCAGTTAAGTTAAACTTGTGCCCAGCACAGTGGGTATACTCAGTTAAATTAAACTTTCCACAATGTGGAAATCTTCCACATTGGGTAAGCTGCAGAACCATGTGCTTCTGAGGAAAAGAGAGCAAGTGACTGACTTTCTCTGTGATGGTGATGGGCCCCTTCAGGACCCATGAGGCTCCTAGGTGGTCATTGACAGGGAAGTAACCCTTGCTGTTTCCTTTCCTCCATGGCAGGAAATCACTGACCAGGACATGTTTGGAGATGTGAGCACAAGTCTGGTTGTGCCAGAGAAGGTCAAAACTCCCATGAAGTCCAGTAAAACGGATCTCCAAGGTTCTGCTTCTCCCAGGTACTCAAGATTGGAAGAAAATTCTAAAACATGGGGTAGAATTAAAGAACCCAAGCAGATAGTGTGAGGCTGTGACCATATTTAGCAGAGGCTTGTGGCCTATGAAAGAGTGAGACTAGCAATGGCCTTGGGGTCACAGGGGCTACTTAACTACCTCCTTTCCACATCTCTGGCAGCAAAATGGATGGGGTGCACACACCCCGACAGAAGAGGAGCACGCCCCTGAAGGAGCGGCAGCTCTCCAAGCCCCTGAGTGAGAGAACCAACAGCTCTGACAGTGAGCGGTCCCCCGACTTGGGCCACAGCACACAGGTACCCCATTGCCCCTCAAGGTAGGGACCCTCTGAACATCCCTAGACCTTGACTTCTGTTTGGTCATCTTCCTTGGGCAGTTAGGCAGAGAGGAAAGGAGGAATGGTTTGAAGTGTGTCTTGAAGACAGATCTAAATCAGAGAAGTCTAACGTGTTATTACTACTAGCGTGGAATTCGCTTTGGTGCTGATCTTTAGGGAGCAGAGGAGGGAGTGAGAAACAGCAGCATTGTTACAGCCTGCCATCAGCCCCAAGTGGCATTTCCACACCTTGTTTGTTCTGCCTCCATCAGACATCAGTCTGGAGATTGTGCGGTGAATCAGTTGTTCTAGAGGACAGCAACCATCAACATCTCATTGAACATCATTCACCTGGGCTCAGATACCTTAAGCTCTACTGTGGGCCAGTGATTGTGATTTCAAGCTGGGAAATCAATACTATTAAAATATTTTGATTGAAAGACCTAATAGAAAAAAAAAAGAAAAGAAAAAGAAAGAAAGACCTAAGAGTAGGCTGGAGAAGCAGATGAAACCGGACCTCAGGAATTATGTTTTTCTGGAGGCCAGTGAATGTACTGGGGGCTTGGAGAAGGAACCTTTCTAAACTGACATACCTCACACAACTACTCTTCCTCTAGAATTAAGAGGAAGCCTGTTCATTTACCTGATAAATAATACCATCAAGAAGAAAGTTTGTGTCAGCGTAGCTTCCTGAGTTTGACGCTCTTACATAGCTGAAAATGAACTGGAGACCAGAATAGCCTGTGCCTGGGGCGAGGTGTCGTCCTTCTTGCTAATCACTGTTCCTAAAGCACCTTTTGTTCCGTGCGACAGTGGGGCTCCCCACACAGCACTCACTGCTGTACTCCTTGGTTCTCTCCCCACTGCCCTCATTTTCATTTCTGTGAGCACCTGCTAACTGCTACCTCCCCCCTCCTCTCCTGGTTCTTCATGCTGTCTCACTACCCTTCAAGGATACTGACTACCTTTCTAGTTTCATCTCCCCTCCCTTTGTCAGGACAACTGCTGTGCCTTTGTTCCTGGTGTCTGCGTGTGTTCTCTAAGGACTCTCTGCTTACTCTTTATCCTCCTTTCCATTTTGCTCTGGCCAGTGGGATACTGGATCTCCTCCAGAAATTCCTAGTATTTGTTTTCTCTGAATACCCCTGCTCCAGAGATTCTCTAACCTACCCTCAAGCTCCCTGGGGGCTGTCTGACAGGCACTTCTGTCCTTGCAGATTCCAAGAAAGGTGGTATATGACCAACTGAATCAGATCCTTGTATCAGATGCAGCCCTCCCAGAAAATGTCATCCTTGTCAACACTGCTGACTGGCAGGGCCAGGTAAAGCATTAAAGATGGCAGGGCTGGGGAGAAGAGGTTCTGGGGAGCAAGAGGCAGGACATGGAGAAATAGGAAAATGATCCCCATGTCTCAGCCCCTCTTCCCTGAACTCAGCCCATAACTCTGGGCTCCTGTCCCACTTCTGTCACTCTCTAGCCTGTGGGACCTCATGTCACTAACTTTCTGTACCTCAGTTTCCTCATCTGTGGAAAAGCAACTGATCCTACCTTCCTTCCAGGGTGATTATGTGTGGTTTTCCTGTCAGCATAACAGAATAAAGGTATCTTAAGAGGTACGGAGTGCTATAAAATGCCAGAGGTGGCCACCCCTAGTTGCCATGAAGGCAATTCAGAAGAGGCAGAGCCAGTCCCCTCTGGCTCCTAGTGACCGCTGTCCATCCAGTTAGATCCTGGTGCTAGAATCCCTCTTTCCTAGCAGCCCTGCCATCTGGAACACATGCTGCAGAGACAGCATTAGAATCTAAAGATTCCTTAGCCTTCCCACATTTCCTGGTTAGTATATCTGCAGGGGGCTAGCCCCACCTTCTCCTCGCTGGCAGCCAGAAACCTGACCTCCTTTGCCCAGCTTTGGTCTGGAAGACAGAGGACAGGGCCTTGCAACTCTAGCCGGGCCTTACTCTCCTGATGCCTGTGGAGGAGCTGCGTCCCTGCTGCGTGGCCTCACCTGTGTCCTTGCCCTTTCCTTCCCTGCCCCCCAGTACGTGGCAGAGCTGCTCCAGGACCAACGGAAGCCTGTTGTGTGTACCTGCTCCACCGTAGAGGTCCAGGCCGTGCTGTCTGCCCTACTCACCCGTATCCAGCGCTAGTAAGGGCTCTACTTATCTCCTGCCCTTTGGGATTCCCTCTGACCTCATTCTCCTGCCCTGACTTCTAAGCAATGACAGGACTGCCTGGCCTCATCAGACCAAAAATCCTCAGTCACTGTGTGGTTGGGCAGCAGCAGGCCATGATGTTCTGATGTCCCTGCTGGCCCCTAGAGGTCAGGGTGTGAAAATGTCATTTTCCTGCTCTCCCTGCCTCCCTACCTGGACTCCTTAACCTGCTGCATCTTCTTCTTAAACCCAGGATGAAGAAGATCAAGGAGAGAGAACCAGGGTTTTACATTTTATTCTCACCCTTCTATCTGTGCCATGCTGCTTGGCATCCAGAGTAGATCTTTCTCTCCCCAGAACCTCCCCCAGATGGACTGGGAGGCCCTGCCAATGGGAATGAGAACTTTGGGCCTTCCAGGCATCTGGGCTCATGCTCACTGCTGGGCCCTGGCAGCACTGCCAAATTGTCTCCCCTTAGCCTAAGCTAATTCTTCCTTGTAGATAATTACATGCCTTATTTGATTCTGGATTTCTCTCCTAATTGCAAAAGCACCATAGTTTGTTGCCTCTCTGTGTATTATTTTGTTTATTGGCTTATTTTTTTCCCTGTGGGTTGTTGAGAGCAAATAAAGTCAGAGCTTGGGGCCTTCTCTGAGCAAGGACACTGGTGAACCTCCTGGATGTAGTTACGACTCTTCCCTTGCTTCCCAGCTGCAACTGCAACTCCTCCATGCCAAGGCCGGTGAAGGTGGCAGCAGTGGGAGGCCAGAGTTACCTGAGCTCCATCCTTCGGTTCTTTGTCAAGTCGTTGGCAAGCAAGACCTCTGACTGGCTTGGCTACATGCGCTTTCTCATCATTCCCCTCGGTAAAGATGGGGCAGTTTTCATTCCTGAAGCAGCATGTTGGGGCTGGACCCTAGAAAGGGACAGTTAGGGAGATCAAAGCCCAGGCCGTTATTCTGCCCCTTAACTAGTTCACCATCTCTGGTTTCCATCCCTCAGGTTCTCACCCTGTGGCCAAATACTTGGGCTCAGTCGACAGTAGATATGGCAGTACCTTCCTGGATTCTGGCTGGAGAGATCTCTTCAGTCGCTCGGAGCCCCCAGTGTCAGGTAATAGCCCTGTGCAAGGAATTGAGGCAAGATGCTGCCTGGTGCATGGAGAGCCAGTCTTGGCCAGAGGAGAAGGCCAGAAGAGCATACTTCTTTTCCTCCCTATGGTTCTACCACTCCCAATCCCTTTGCATGTTTATTTTTTTATTTATTTATTTTTGGTAAGTATTTATTAGGAGGAAGCCCACTATATGTAGCCCTTCCTCACTCTGGCTGTTTTTAGTCTCTGCTGTTTGCTCTGCTCCTAAACATCTAGGAATGAGGAAGGGCTTGAGGAGGTGGTGAAGAAAACATTTCTAGGTGTAGAAATCAAATATAAGAAGCAGAGAATAGGGATCCCTGGGTGGCGCAGCGGTTTGGCGCCTGCCTTTGGCCCAGGGCGCGATCCTGGAGACCCGGGATCGAATCCCACATCAGGCTCCCGGTGCATGGAGCCTGCTTCTCCCTCTGCCTGTGTCTCTGCCTCTCTCTCTCTCTCTCTGTGACTATCATAAATAAATAAAAATTTAAAAAATAAATAAATAAATAAAAGAAGCAGAGAATAGTTACTAAGCAATCTGTTGATAAGCAGATAACACTGTGCAGACCATATCTTTGCTCTGAAATACAGAGTAAAAGTGGCAGGGCTTAGAGTGAGCTTGAGCTCTACAAGGCTGAGGAGTAGTAAATGCATCACTAGACCTTGAAGGAAGTAATGGGCAGAGATTGGTGGAATGGAGGGCTTCCTCTAGGTTATGAGATTGGTTTGAGCAAAATAGATGCAGGAGTATGATTAGCCCAGAAAAGAGCTGAACTTTGAGGAACTGCAGAGATTGGAAACCAGAGGATCTTTAGAACCCTTTCTCTGCCACAACTCCCAGGGTCTTCTGATGGGTCTCAACAAAAGGGGTCTCTTTAAGAGGGTTTTCGGGTTTGCCTGCTGAAGTAAATTGGTAGTTATCTCTTGTCTTTTCTGCAGAGCAACTGGACGTGGTAGGGCGAGTCATGCAGTATGTCAATGGCGCAGGTGTGACACACCAGCTACCTGTGGCTGAAGCCATGCTGACCTGCAGACATAAGTTGTAAGTTTAACTTCAGGGGATTTCTTGAAAATAGGGTGAGTGGGCTAGATAAATCTTGAGTTTTCTTTGCTCTTCCCTATTTTCCTTCCCCCCACCCATTTCCCTTCATAGGCACCCAAGAGAAAATGAAGGACAGAGACAGAATTTTTACTGCCTCCCCTCCTTGTCCTAGACCTCCCCACCCAAATTGATATGCCCTTAGTATATAAGAAGTCCATCCTAGAGACTGAAATTCACGTTGATGTAGTATGCAGAATGGTGTCTTTTGCTTCCATCTGTGGCTCTTCATGGCTTCATGGCTTCATGGCATTCTGAGACATGATGGAAAGTGTGGTGTCTGGACTCTCTTGAAGCCACAATAAAATATGAAAAGCTTGTATCCCCAGCTCTCCATGCAGTATTACCCACTAACTGTAAGGCTTTCCTTTCTCTCCCAACAGCCCTGATGAAGACTCCTATCAGAAGTTTATCCCCTTCATTGGTGTAAGTTCTGTCTCCTCATTCCTTTGTACCCCACCCATTCTCCTGGCCTTGCTGTCCCTCCCCACATGCACACACACACACACACAAGATTCATCTAGACAGTGGTTCTCATCCAGAAGTGATTTTTGCCCCCAGGGGACATCTGGCAATGTCTGTAGACATTTTTGGTTGTCACAGCTGGAAGTTGGGGTTCTACTGGCATCTAGTGGTTAAAGACCAGGGATGCTGCTAAACTTCCTGCAGTGCACAGGACTGCACCTACAACAGATTGATCTGGCCCTAATGTCAGTTGTGCCCAGGTCAAGAAACCCTGGGCTGGGATATGCACTGAGCTGTTCCTTTTAGTGTCCTCCTTTCCTGAATCATGGACTATCCTCAGATCATCACTGGTATCTTGTATCTTTTACACCAAGCCCTGAACCACTGCCTCGGCCTAGGGAGTGATGTCCAGAGCACAGCTTCTACAGGCTCTAGGAAAAAGAAAGCTGCCTCAGAAATGAAAGAATATGGGGCAGCCCGGGTGGCTCAGCGGTTTAGCGCCACCTTCAGCCCAGGGTGTGGTCCTGGAGACCCAGGATCAAGTCCCACATTGAGCTCCCTGCATGGATCCCTCTGCCTGTGCTTCTGCCTCTCTCTCTCTCTCTCTCTCTCTAGATAGATAGATAGATAGATAGATATAGATATATATAGATATAGATATATAGATATAGCTGTCTCTCGTGAATAAATAAATAAAATCTTTTAAAAAAGGAAATGAAATAATAATCATCTCTTCAGATGATATTCTGAAGAGAAGTCCAAGAAGTAGTTATTTCTGTCTTTGGGGTCAGATGTACCACTGAAAAGAAGGTCCCTTCTTTCCCCTCTTATTTAATCAAAGGAGAATCTCTAGATGAGTTAGTTTTGAAAACAAAATGGAAACCTTTTGGATATCTCTGATGTCCGATGGTAGTAGCCTTTCATTTGGCAGTAGCTGGGCAGAGACCAATCAAGAGAGGGACCCCAGAGATGACAATGCTGACACCCTATGGGGCCAAAGCACACCACAAAAGCATGACTGAAAATTCAGATTTCCATGTACGAGACAGTTGAATTTCCCTTCCAAATCAGCTTGTATCTTTTCCTGTGATCTCCTAGCTTTGGTCAGGGCGGCATATGCAGACAGAGAGCCTATTCTGTGCTCAGCCCAGGTTCTGTATGTCTTGAGTGATCGTAAGAGATCCCTGAGCGTGGAGAATTTCAGTTACCCCTTCTTGTGCCTTGCTAAAGCTTCCTGTCTGAATGGTCCACTCAGTCCCTGTTAGCTACTGGGGCTACTCCCATAGCCATGTTGAATGAAGGCTATAAACTATGGCCTGTAGCCTAGGCTGATGATTTGATTTCCATCTTCATGGGGCTGTGGGTTGCTGCCCACTCTGACCTCACAGAAAAGAGAGAAATATAAAAAAATTTTTTAATTGAAACAAAGGAATTGACAGCCTCATAATAATGCCAGGGGAACAAGGAGAATTATATCCAGGAAGTTGAGAGTATTGTTGTGTTATTTTCTGGGAACTAAAATAAGGATGCATAGAGAATTTGGGACAGACTTCAGTGAATAGCAGCACTGTATTCTGAGCAACCTTGAGGGGACCGTCTGCATGTGATCTCCACTCCCCACCAGTCCCCGGGGCCCAGCTTCCATGACCTCTCAGCACTTCCTAGCCCCTCTGCCAGGTAATAGGCCCTGGGCCTGCTACTTCCCCAGAATTCACCTGTCGTCTCAAACCAAAGCTGTGACATTCAGTCTCTATCTAGCTGTGCATGTTGCTGGCCGCTGGAGGGCCCCCTCTATCCTTCCCCGAATTCTCCATGAGAAATTTAAAATTCTTTGGGAATTTTAATCAGTATAACTTCCTTGAGGTAGGGAAGGGGCAGGGGTGCCTGCGATCACCTTCTTATCCATATTCTCCCAGATTCCAGCAAGTCTAGAAAGGAGGAACCTGGTATCAGCACTTCAGCACGCTCCCTTGCTTGGTGTCACAGGCATTCAGAGAGCACCTCCCCCGCAACATGCTGCCTTACCAAGCTTTCTCACAGTGGCTCTTCACTTCTCTGACATGGGAAGATGGCCTCCTACCCATGTGGTCTTAGAAGAAACATGATCAGAACACTGAAATGGTTCCTGCCTTCAGGGTGGCTTTGCCCTTCCCAGAGGTGAACCATGAGGTCTCATGTGCCCAAACCTCATTGTTTAGAACTGGGCTTAATTTTTACATATCTTGGGGCAGCCCCTGTGGCCCAGCAGTTTAGCGCTGCCTTCAGCCCTGCCTTCAGCCTGGGGTGTGATCCTGGAGATCTGGGATCGAGTCCCACCTCGGGCTCCTGCATGGAGTCTGCTTCTTCCTCTACCTGTGTCTCTGCCTCTCTCTCTCTCTCTCTGTCTCTCTCTCTCTCTGTGTCTGTCATGAATAAATGAATAAAATCTTTAAACTTTTTGTTTTTTTTTTTACATATCTTGGGATGCCTGGGTTGGCTCAACAGTTGAGCTTCTGCCTTCAGCTCAGGGCATGATCCTGGAGTCTCAGGATCAAGTCCCACAACAGGCTCACTGCATGGAACCTGCTTCTCCCTCTGCCTGTGTCTCTGCCTCTCTCTTTCTCTGTGTCCCTCATGAATAAATAAATAAAATATTTTTTAAAAAATTTTTTTTACATATCTTAAAGATCAGATCTGGGTTACTCTGGATTTGCAAAAGATTTTTAAAGCCTACAATCAAATAATAATAATATATAGCAATGGCTATTGTGTCTAATCACCTGCTTCCAAACGGATCAAAATGTGTCCAGCTTTAGTGAGAGGATCTAACACAGTGTCTCTTCTTTCTCCCAGGTGGTAAAAGTGGGTCTGGTTGAAGACTCTCCTTCCACTGCAGGTGAGCCTGGGGCCCTTCTGCTCCTGTGAGGTGGGGTAATGCCCTGTCTCTAGTCCAGCAGGCCAGACAGTGAAGACTTTGGGTGTCCTAAGGTTAAGTCAGAGTTTGAGCAGGAAGACTTATGGGCATCCTCACTGCCCAGGTGAAGTGATGGCAGGGTAGAGTGGGGAGGTGTCTAAGGCTCAGGTGTAGCTGAGACAGAGGGGTCCTCACACCTTGTCACCTACTGGTCAGGGGTGGCTTCCTGTGGCCAACTGTGTTTGTCCCCGTGACAGGTGATGGAGATGATTCACCTGTGGTCAGCCTTACTGTGCCCTCCACATCACCGCCTTCCAGCTCAGGCCTGAGCCGAGATACCACAGCCACCCCACCTTCGTCCCCATCCATGAGCAGTGCCCTCGCCGTTGTGGGGTAAGGGGCTCTTACCTATACCTCTCCTTCCTGCCAAACCCCTCCATCAGGGCCCAGGAACCTGACTGACTCCCCACTGCCTGCCTGCAGCATTGTACAACAATGATGGCATACTGCATGTAGAAAGCAGGATAGTGGCAAGAACTTTGGAGTTCAAATTCAGAGACTTAGGTCACTAGCCGGGCAAGTAGAACCACTCTGTACAATGCAGGATACTTTCTTCCCCATATGTCTTCTGGGGTAAAAAAGCTGAATAAGACAAACAGCAGAGAGGCCCTTTGCAGCCTGTAAAGTGCTGTGCAGGAGTCTTGCTAGGGGACTGCCCAACGTGCTGGAAAGAGTGTAGCCATGGGAGTCCTGCACACCTGGGTTTGAGTCGTGGTTCTGTGCTAGGTCTACTATATAAGCTTGTATTACTCAGTGATACTTGTTAAAGCACAGTGAGGGAGGGGCACCTGGCTGACTCGGTTAAGCATCTGTCGCTTGATTTCAGCTCAGGTTATGATTTCAGGGTTGTGGGATTGAGCCCCATGTTGGGCTCCATGCTTAGCCCAAATCATGAGGCTGCTTGGGATTCTCTCTTCCTCTCCTTCCGCTCTTTCCCCACATTTGCACGCTCCCTGTTTCTCTCTCTCTCTCTCTCTCTCAAGTAAATAAATAAAATCTAAAAAATAAAATAAAGCACAGTGAAGGAGACCACATCAAGGCATAACCATTGAAATAGGTGTAGGGAGCACTACTGTGGATTTTGCAGGGTGGGTAGCTCAACTCCAAATACAGCCTGAATAAGTGGGAATTTCTACCCTGGGAGTGGGTATGGATGGAAAATTACTAAGAAGAAACATCAGGGGTAAGAGGGGTTCTAAACAGACCCAACAAGATTCTTAACTGAGACAAGTCAGGGTATCAGACATCTCTGGAGGTGGTGGTGGGGGGGTGATGAGGAGCCTGGCCAGGTGACCCAGATAATCAGATAGGGAGGGTGGGGGTTCTTGCTAACTGTCTTAGCAGGTTCTTGCTAAAACTAGATTTTACAAGGAAGTATGCAAATGGGCCTAGGAAAAGGTTTAGGAGCCAGATTAAAGTTTCTGAAGTTTAGTCAAGCAAAGAACCTTTGTCACTTGTACAAGGTTCATTTTCGACTCTGGAAATAGAGTGAAATAGAGGTGTCAACAGTTTTGTGAGGCTTCGATAAGAGCGTGTGTTGTTGGTGCCTGGCACATGGGAGTTGCCTTCTTTCATGCATGCAGTCTGTCTGTCAGCATAGTGGCCATTTGAGCCACTGGAGCTGTAGCAGCAAATAAGAAAGGCTGGTCCTAGTCCTGGCACTCAGACTCCTGGGCTCTGGCAGTGCCAGGGCAGCAAAAAACTCAAACTGTGTAGGTTTGCAGTAAGCACTATGAAAAATTAGTAGGGGGATCGTTCTGAAAGGGGAAATAATTTCTTTAGGGTCTCAAGTATCCAGAGTGTAGATCAGGTGGTCAGGGCAGCCTCTCAGGAGGCAGCTCTCATGCCTGCCTGAACAAGAGGAGCTGACAAGGAGGGTGGAGCAGAGCGCTCCCATAGGGGCCCCAAGGGAGCAGGTCATGAGGTGAGGAAAGGGAACACATGGGTAGCCCCAGTGGCGCAGCGGTTTGGCGCCGCCTGCAGCCCAGGGCGTGATCCTGGAGACCCTGGATCGAGTCCCACGTCAGGCTCTCTGTATGATGCCTGCTTCTCCCTCTGCCTGTGTCTCTGCCTCTCTCTCTGTCTCTATGAATAAATAAATAAAATCTTAAAAATTAAAAAAAAAAGGAAAGGGAACACAAATGGGCCCCTGCACCTTCCTCCTCCTTATTTCCATTTTGTCTGTCTTGTCTCTGTTTCTTCTGGAGAAGATCCTCAGCAGCAGAAAGGGTAGACACTGGCCAGTGGTTTTTCTAGAAACACCAATGACAGGGTCATGGTCCCTAAAGAACATGAATGTTCTTAGATGGTAAGAAGCCTACATTGCACTTCGGATCCAGACCCTTACTCTCCCTCTCCCTTTCTTCTATCCACTTCGCTTCATGGCCTCTACTGATTTACAGAAGGGACAGTTCAGGAAAGGAGGAAATGCCTCATGGCTGGTACTCCTTTATGGTTCCAGCCTTCCCAGGAGGCCTGGGGGCCAGCCCTTACCATGACCTCCTTTCCCATCCCATTTAAGCTGATTTTTAATGGAACCACTGGAATCAGGCAGAGAGAGAAATGTCAGAGGACTTTGTAGCCTGTGTATCTATTGTGTCTGACGCCTCCTTTCAAGAAAACATCAGCCCTTTTCCCCCTTGGAGCTAAAATTATCCCTGAGCTAGAAGTGCCATAAATAAGAGAAAGCCGCAGGTCAGCATCCATCAGCGCTCCCTCCCGGGTCTGCTGTGGAGCCAGCCAAGGTGCTTGCGCCTCTGCCCCACTTAATCTCTCCAGCACTTGTCTAGGTTCTGTCTGTGCTCTGCTTACTGGGTGTGCACATGTGTGTGCATGTGAGTGTGTATGTGTACGCATGCACACTTTCTCCATAAAGCTCCCTTCCTCTCTGCCTCCCTCATCCCCCTGTGACTTTGTATTTGGCTCCCTCACAGTGCCCCAGGGCTTTACCCTTTCCTGGCTTTGTCTTCCCTTCCGTCAGCCTCTCCTACCCACACAAACCAATTCTATGAAACTGGAGGGGACCCAGAACCACTTAGCCTGCCACCTCCTCTCACCCCTCCCAGAGCCTGGCGGTCCCCTCTAGGTCCTCCAGTCTGGCCATGTAGTTGGGAGCTAAGGGCAGAGACTACTCTCCATTACTGTTCCTCTTCCTCAGGAGCCCCAACAGCCCATATGGGGATGTGATTGGCCTCCAGGTGGACTACTGGCTGGGCCACCCTGGTGAGCGGAGGAGGGAAGGTGACAAGAGGGATGCCAGCTCCAAGAACACCCTCAAGAGCGTCTTCCGCTCAGTGCAGGTTTCCCGCCTACCCCATGGTGGGGAGGCCCAGCTTTCCGGCACCATGGCAATGACTGTGGTCACCAAAGAGAAGAACAAGAAAGGTAGGTGACATCTGAGGCCAGGGACAATCAGGACCACTAGCGTTCACTATCTCCTCTCAGGGTCTGGGACAGGGTCTGCTTCTGGGAGACCTTTGGACGTGGGCGAAGCCGTCCATAGATCATGTCCAGCCTGGGTTTTTCTGTAAGGGTCTTAGCTCACCTTGTGAGACAAGGCCATTCCTTCTATAACGAAGAAAAATGGATGTCCCCAGTGGGTGAGTGGTCCCTGCCTGCTGAACATCAGTGCCTTAGGGGCCAGGGCAGTTAGTGCTGCCATAATGAAGGGAGCCTTACCAGCCACTGCCCTTAGGGATGGACTGTGTGACAGAGGAAGATGTCACTGTGTCCCCATGAAGCAGGGCATTTGCACCCAACCCTGGGGGTCACTGAAGCCCTTATGAACAAAAGGGCATTGTTGTGTAAGAATTAAGAAGAGTACAGCCCATTTTGGATAATAGGGGTGGCTTCAGGCACTAGAGGTGGAGTTGGGAGCGGTCCTGTGCTCTCAGAGAGTAAGGCAAGAATCCCCACAACCAGGCCAGCCCTAGGGCAGAGCTTGCTACTGTCTGTTCCACCGATCTGGCTGTGAGCCTCCCATACCAGGCAAGCCTGCCAGGTGACTCAAGGGCCCTCACAACCTCACCCATCAACCAGCTGTCAGGTAGGAGCTTTCTCTACCTGTTGGACCCAAAGCAGCTGGGCCTCTTTCTCTTCATGCCTCTGCTTAATAGAGTTCCTCTTGGGGGCAAGCAGAGGGCTGTGCCAAGCCTAAAGCCAAACAAGTGTAGCCCTGATATTTGCCCAGAGCTGGCAGATTGGCCAGCTCTGCAGTGTCCTCCTTGTTGCCCCAACATCCCTGGGACAGAAATGTTGCAAACACTCCTGTGAGGCCTCGTAGCCACAGCAGATTTGACCCTATGAGGGCGCAAGTGTGTAGGAAGAAGAGCCCAAAGGCACAGGCACCTTGCCCCACAGGCTACCTAGAACATTCAAGCTGGAAATGGCCTCAGAGACTAACTGGCCCCAGGTCCTTGTTACACAGTCAAAGATACCCAGGCTCAGGGAGAGGCCTCTGCTGAGAGGGGGCAGGACTCAAAGATCTTGGTATTTGCTTCCCACCTACCCAGAGCTAGGGAGCAAGGGAGGAAGGATGGCTGTCTGAATATCACCTCCCCTTCCCCCAGGAAGAGGGTGCCAGGGGATGAGAGAGAGGAAGGAGAGGTAGCTGCTTTTCCAAGGGCTATGACGGAGGTGGTTCTGCTTGTTTTCCAGTTCCCACTATCTTCCTGAGCAAGAAACCTCGAGAGAAGGAGGTAGATTCCAAGAGCCAGGTCATCGAGGGCATCAGCCGCCTCATCTGCTCAGCCAAGCAGCAGCAGACCATGCTGAGAGGTACGGGGAGACTGGGGAGGGAGAAGGGTGCTTGGCAGGGCGGGAAGAAGAGGGGCAGGGGACTTGGTGGGGGAGGTGGCCTTAGCAGCCCTGGTCAACCCCTCCTTCCCCTGTTACCCCAGTGTCCATCGACGGAGTCGAGTGGAGTGACATCAAGTTCTTCCAGCTGGCGGCCCAGTGGCCCACCCATGTCAAGCACTTTCCAGTGGGACTATTCAGTGGCAGCAAGGCCACCTGAGGGCACTATCTCCTGGCCACTCTCCCTCCTGGCACTGCCACCAGCCTCACCGCCTGCGGGCAGGGGGAGGCCAGCAGGCCCGGGCCCAGCATCCCCTTTCCTGGCCCAGGAGCCTGCATCTCTCTTGCCCAGTCCTGAAGGACACTGCCAGTGGGGACACTGCTCCCCTCCCTCCTGCTCAGCCCCCTCCCTCCTGCTCCAGGCCCAAGGCATGTCGATTTTGCCTTCTGGCACCCATCTGTAGAATTGAGTCCTCTGGGCCTTCCTTCACTGACTTCCACTCTCCCCACATGGCACCAGTTCCTTCCTGGAAATAGGAAACCTGGAATCCTGGCACATAGCAGGGAGTTCAGCCCTCCCTATCTCTACCAGCTGCCCAACCTGCTCCCCCCAAGTGAGGCCCAGGGCCACTTCTCACTGCCATGGGTTCTCCCAGTGGGGGGTAGAAGGGGCAGTGTGAGCCCACGGGCCCCCTTCCCCTCCACAGTCACAGGGGCAGCCCCACCCCTCCCTCACCCCCAGGACAGCATTCTATGGTGATGCCATGTCTTTCTAGGGTGGAGGGGGCCTTCCTGGTCTCCCCTATGCACGACTTCCTCACTTACCCCCAGGTTCCCCCTAGATGTCACAAGCACCCTTGAGTGTTTCTTTGGTTATCTGCACAGCCAGTCTCTTGGTGGTTCCATGTAACTTGCTTGGGCACCAGCCCCTGTCCTTGTGGCTTCCCCTTTGTTGATAACTCTCCTCCCTCTGCCTCCCACCCCTTTTACCCCAGCACAACGATGCCTCTTCCTGAACTCCAAACTGGGACAGATGGGAGGCAGACCCCCACCGGCATATTGTCTGTGTCCCTACATCACCCTGTGCCAACCATGTCCATTTGTGTCCCATTCCCTAGTGTGTTCTTCCCCCCCTCACACCTGGTCAGAGAGCCCACCTTCCCAGCCAGGTGTCTCTCCAGCAGGCTCCAATCCCTCCCTCTCGCCATGGGGTTCTGAGCCAACTCCTCAGCCTCGACCATCAGCCTTCTCAGGAGAAGCTGAGCACGCAGGGCCGCCATCCCAGCTGCAGCCCTCTATCTCCTCCAGCACCCTCAGAGCTTTACTGTTGCCCTCTCATCCCTTCTCGAAGTTTTTGCACAGAACTTCATTTTGAAAAGTGTTTTTCTCATTCTCCATACCTCCCCAAACTCCTCCAGCCCTTATCCCCTGTTCAGCCCTATCATCCAGAGCATCTCCTGGGCTGAGCTGCTCTCTTGGGGCCGGAGAAGGGTGGGGCTTGAGGGACTGAATGGATGTTGGGTTTTTCATTCAATAAACTGGTGATTTCTTACCAACTAGCAAGGCTTGGGCTTCTATGCCTCTCACTGTGACACAGGATCTGTACAACCCTCTCCCCTCCACAACACAGCCGACTTCTCTCAAGATCAACTCCTCTCAAATGGCTAGAAAGAAGCATATTCTCATTTCCTTAATTGGAAAAATAGGCATGAAGTTATCTTTCCCAGTATGAGGCAAGCAGAGGTCAGAAACAGAAGTAACACTCTTCTCACACCAAAATTTCCTTTTTCTCTAGTACTCACCGTCCCCAAATCCCACCTCCCAAGATGGTGACAATGTTGAGGGCAGTTTCTACTGATTAAGGATTAGAACTTGGCTTCTTTCCCTCTACAAGGCTGATGTCCTGCCTTAGTTTCTAGAAGCTGGTGGTCTGAGGCCCAGGTGGAAGGGGTGGAGCCAGGGTCCATCATTGAGTTGGCTTTCCTGCCTGCCCTTAACTTAGAGATGAAAAACAGTCATAGCCCCCTGGTCTCTGGATGCCTGGTTCTTCACACACTTCCAGGATAGAGGCTTGCACACCAGCCTTCCTCTGGTGAAGAAGTGCCTGGAGTTTGGGGTTGCATGGGGGAGGGGACAGAGGGGCTTGGCATCCTTACCCTACAGGACACAGCCACAGAGGAGTGGATGACCAAGTAGGGTAGGCTATCACTGGCTCCCTAAGCCCTGTGGGCCAATGACCTAAAGGCGGGAGGCTCTGAGACCCAGCAGTGTGGCCCTGCACCTAACTCTCTGAGCCTGGAACATGGAAATAATGCCTGCCTCCCAAGGGGAAAAGTCCACTGAGGTCTGTGAAAGTGTCCCAGAAATGTAATCTACACATTAGTTACTGAACAAGGTGCACAATCTGGTTGGTGAGAGGAAATGCCAGAAGTCAAAATGTGCTAGAGCGGACGTGGGTGTTGCCTTGGGGCAGAGTGGAAGCTCCACAAGAGGTCTGCGGGTGGGAAGCAGTGGGAGAGGGCTCAGGCAATGCAGGGGCTGTGGGGACCTGGAAGCAGTGAATATCCCAGGCTGGAGGGATGTGGGACAAGTAGACTCAGGTCCAGCTCAGAACTGAGAAGATGGAGCAGGTGATGGGAAGATGAGGGTGAGGAAGAGGCATAAACTCCCAGCCTGCTGTGTCTGACTCCACATCCTGGACATCCCCTCCTCTCACCTCTAGGACTTTGCTCTTGCTGTTGCCCCCTCTCTCCTGCCATCGTCTAGACTGGATCTTTCATGTCTGCATGCCAACACACAGTAATAGCTCCCATGTCAAAAACAATTTCCCTGCTTCCAGATTCCCTCTGACTGCTACACCATGTCTCTGCTCCCTTGAAAGTGAAATTGTTCAAGAGATGTTCATGTTCCCTGCCTCCACTTCCATTCCTACAGGCTTTTTTCCTCAACAGCCCCCATCAGAAGTTCCCTTACCAAGGGCACCAGTGACCTGAATTGCCACATCCAAAGACCAGTTTTCTTGCTTCACCTGTCCTATACATACTCATCACTCCCTGTTAGAATGGCATTGTCTGCTTGACCTGTGGACAGCACTCTGATCTCCTTCCATTCTCTGACTACCCTTTCTTGGCCTCCCTTACTGTATCCTCTTCAGTTTCTCAGCCTTGGAACACTGGAGAACACAGGGCTCCAGCCTCTGGCCTTCTGTCTCCCGATACTCAGCCCAGTAGTATGAAATGCTCCACTGTGCACAGTCTTCTCTCTCCTTTCTTCAGGTGCTGAGGCCAAAACCTTTGGAACCACGACTGACTCCTTTGCCTCTCATAGCCAACATCCAGTCTGCCGGCAAATCCTATAGGCTCTCCCAAAACAGGTTGAGAACCCAGCAGCACCCCACCCCTTTCACTACTGTAGTTATCTCATGTCTGGATGTTCTAATAGCCTCTCAATTATCTGTGCTTCCACCTACTATAGTCTGTTCTCCACACAGTAGCCAGAGAGAGCTTTTTAAGATATTAATCAGATTGTGTTAAATTACCAATTTAAACTGTCCAGTGGTTTCCCATCCCACTAGGAATATACTCCAAAGCCCTCATCATAACCCTAAAAGCCTAAGATCTGACCTCCTGTGGGCTGCTTGATCTCTCATCTCACTCTGCCCATCACCCACTAGCCTCCTTTACATTTCTCAGACACACCAAGCACACTCTGCCTCAGGATCTTCACACAAGCTATTCCCATGCCCCCATCCTGCCCCTGCCTCTAGGTTCATGTGACTTGCTCCTCCATTGAAGTCTTGGCTTAAAGGTCACCTCAGAGAAGCCTTCCTTGCTCTACATGCCTTAAAGAGCACCTCCCTTTTCTCCCTACCTTCTTTAGTTTTCCTTATTAGCATTTCTCCTTGGGATTTAATTATCCATTTGTTTATCTCTCCTCACTGGAATTGTAAGCTCCAAGAAAATAGAATGTTTTTTTTTGTTTTTTTTTTTAACCTGCTCTATCCTTCCCCAGGATCCTTTTTGGCTCATCATAGGTACACAATGAATATCTGTTGACTGAATGAAGAGTCCCCGTGCTGCTGGAATGGAGTCCCCAGTCCAAATGCACTACTCAGACACCTTAATGCCTCAGCCCCAAAGACACTGGAGGCTACTCCTAGGCCCTGGAGTAAGAAGATAAACTCCAAAGAAGAGGAAAAGGGTTGTGTAGGAATGGTTTCCAGAATTCCAAACACGAGGCAACTCAGATTTACATGTTGAGACAGCTTGCCCAGTCACTGAGGGGTAAGGCTGGACCAGAGCAGAACTGCCCATGGGGCTGCCAGAAACATTCTCTAAAGGCAAAGAGTAGCATTTTGGTGCATAAGGTGGAAGAGCTTCTATCTAAACTTGTTATATATCAACTCCAGACTGTTTTATTGTAAATTTAGACAAACACGTATTTTAGAATAGTTTTAGATTTACAGAAAAGTTGCAAAGATAGAGCAAATAATTGCTGTATACCAACCCCCCAACACACCCAGTTTCTCTTACTGTTAACATGTTACATTAATATGGTACATTTATTATATAACTAATGGACCGACATAGATACATTATTATAAAGTCCATATTTAACTCAGATTCCTTAGTTTTTCCTTAAAGTCTTTTCTGCATTCCAGAATCCCATCCACAATAGCATACTACATTTAATCCTTTGGGCTGTGACACTTTCTCAAACTTTCCCTATTTTTGATAACCTTGACAGTTGAGGCGTGCTGGTCAGGTATTTTGTAGAATGCCCCTTGGCTAGAATTTGCCAGCACATCATATCAAAGGTTCCTGCCTTCAACATGATTTGTCAACCTTGATCATCTGGCCAAGGTAGTATTCACTAATGTCACACCTCCTTCCTTACTGTGCTCTTAGGGAGGAAGCCACTAAGCACAGCCTACACTTATGGAGTGAAAGATATTCCTCTATATCCATTATTTAGAATTCTTCTAGACAGTAGATTTAAGATCCATGTTTTAAACTCCTTCCCTCATGACCCACTGCTGTGTCCAGAGACTGATGGCATGGATGGCCCTCTCAACACCACCTGCAAGCATTTTCTTTTAGCGAAGCCGCTGCCAGAGTGCTTCATGTGGTTTATATCATGGACTCCTTCAGGCAGCCCCAGGAAATCAATTCTGCTGATATTTCCTTTTTACCAAGGAGGAAGCCCAAGGTCAGAGAGCTCCCCTTACCCCAAACCCCACCCCCATCCCAAATCTAAACTCATTTCTAAGCATTTACATGACTTGAATACTCACAGACATCTCAAACCTAGTATGGCCCAAACAGAACTCTTGATCTCCTCGACCCAGTTTTGATAATGGCACAGCATCCATCCTATTACAGGCCAGAAACCACTGAATTGTCCTTTGTCACCACAGCAATTCCTGTCCATTCTGCCGCCTCTCAGTTCCCAAACAACCCAGAGTGCCTCATTCCTTTGCTAGAGCCCTTCAGCAGCTACCTACAGCTGCCAAACCCATGGCCCATGAGGCCAACACATCTGGCCCCACTACCTAACATCACTTCCAGCTGCTTTCTCCCCCACACTCTTCACCCTTGAGCCACACCTGATCTTGCAGTCATCACATTCCTCTTCCCTGCACCAGGCCCAAACAGGTGGTTCTTCCAACCTTAAGTGCTCTGCCCTGCCCCACAGAGCTACTTTCTTTGTCTTTAGGATACAGCCTACACATTACCTCCTCAGAGAGGCTTTCCCAACCAACCACCCTGCCCCAGAGCCCAGTTGTTTGCCCCTACCTGAGCCCTTTCTGCAGTCATGGCATTCAATGTCACCTGCAATAAATGTCTCTGTACCACATTAGAATGGGAGCTCCAGGTGCGCAGGGACTCAGGCTACATCTCCAGCACCCATCATTCTGGCAAGTGGCAAATACTAAAAGGTAACTAAAAGAACAAGTGAGGGGTTAAGTCACATGTCCAATGCACACAGATCCACTGAAAAGGAGCCAGATTTCTAACCCAGGTCATCTGACTCCAGACCACCTCTCAAGGCCCCACTCAGACCCCAAATTCCCAATCATCCATACATCCTACATGTATTAAGGTCCTACCATGGTACATGGTGAAGACAGAGTTGGGTTCTTACCTATGTGGGAACTCCAAGGCGAGCAGGGGAGACAGACAAATAGACATTTGCCACAAAGCATGACACATTGCACAGGAGCACACCAGAAGGACATCTAATCCAGCTTGGGGAAGGGGTATCCAAGATGTCACAAAGGAGATAACACCTGAGCAGCATCTTAAAGATGCCTGATGTGATGGATGTTCTGAACACAGGAAATAGCAAAAATGGGAGATGAGAGAGTCTGGCTTGTTCCGAGACCCTTGGATAGTTTAGCATGGCTGCAAAGCAAAGGGCATGGTGAGTGATAGGACAGAAGAGAAAGGAAGCAGCCAAGGCACTGAGGGGCCCTACAGCTGTGGTAATCCTCACTCTGCCTGGGCGAGGGCTGTGCACTTTATTCTGAGATCAGTGAAGAGCCAGAAAAGGGTTTTAGAAAAAGGAGATGAGGAAATTTAGCAAGATTACCTTGTGACAACAGATTGGAGGAAACAAGACTGAAGACCAGAAAAGCTTCTAAAGGTATGGCAGCAATTTAGAAAAGATGTGACAGAGACATAGACAATGGTAAAGGGAGGAGAGGTGCAGGAAAATGGAAACTTTGGTTCAATTTAAGAGGTAAGATCAATAGGTTTAGGTGACTGGTGAGGAAATAGGGTCAAAAGAGAAGGAGCCAAGGATAGGGACAGGCCATCTGCTCTAGGTGAACAGGCAGATGGTGGGACATCCCTGGAGGAGATTTGAGCAGGAGATGGTGGGTTTAGAGTGGTTTGTGCTGTTTAGAGGTTAGTGTCCAGTTGGAGTCGAAAAATAGGTCTGGATGGAGCTCAGGGAAGTGATCTGGGTTGGATGGAGATTTGGGGCTTCCTTAACATGAAGAAGAACTGACAGGAGGAAGAAGGTGAGAATACCCGTGGCTGGGTTGAGCTCTGTCTGTCCTGACCATGTAGCACCTATTGCCAACACCAAACAGCTTAGCACTTGTATTCAGACATGCCTTTCCATTTACTGCCTCTTATTGCTCACTTTCATCCTGAATGTGTTTTCCTTCCAAAAACACCTTAAGAGACTACCCAGTATTTCATATAGTTTCTCCCCACTCTCCATTCACTAGCACAGGGTCTATCAAACAGTAAGTTGCTGGTAATAATAATCCTAAATAACTACTAGTAACAGAGTCTGTTATGTACAAAGCCTAATATTAAGATCTTAACTCTGCCATCTTATTCCATTTTCTCAAGGACCAAAAGAGGTAAGTATTAGGAACTTTATTTTACAAATGAGAAAACAGATGAAGTTACAGAGCATGCCTAAAGCCCCACAGCTGGCACTTGGGAGAAATACGGCATTGAACTTAGCTGAGTATGACCCCAAAGCCCATGTACCCTCTTACTGAACAGGGTGAGGACACTTCTAGTCTGGCTGGGAGGTCACAAGGAAGAAAGGATACAGATTTGCCAAATGGCTACCAGGATAGGAAGCAGGAGCCTCTCAGGGGATCTCTAAGCAGCCTTGATTCTTGACTAAGTGGCAGAAAGAATTGATAACCAGGTGTGTTCACTGTGGAACAGTTCCCTCAGGAAGCAGAGAGCTGCTTGTCCTGTGGAGGAGACATGATCTTCAAGGAGCCTCCGGTCTTGAGCACTTAAGGGTGAACCTGCCGACATTTCAAGGAGGATGATATGCTTGGCAAAAGTGCCCCCCCAAACACTTCAAGGAAAAGTATTGAAGCTGGCCAAAGGAAAAAAAGATGAATTTCAGAAAGCAGACTTCAATGGGATGGGTGCTTCTGAGGACCTAAGGGGAAGGGGTTGGAGCAGTGGGAGTGATTTTCAGGAGAAAACAACATTAAAAGTAGCAAGAATAACTTCCCCAGGCATGGGACAGGCGGGGGCAAGCTGATAAGCTCTGCAGAAAGTGGCATAAGGAGCTGAATCACCACTGGGCATAGACTCCTCCCTTTTTTCTCCATTAACAGAGCACCCATCAGCAGCCTGGCATGAGACCAGCAGCTGCAGGGGGAATGCAGAACACAGCGGGATGAAGTAACAGTCCTTTCCCCTGGGAGATGCACAGTAGAATCCTCAGGGATAAGATAAAAACCAGTGGCCACAAAGGTTGGACACATGCAAGATTAAGCACTGAAAGCAAGATAAGAGCCTGTGAACCCCGGCAGCGGTAGCGCAGACCCTGCCTTCCCTGCACTCAGCACACAGGGAGGAGCAGGATCAGATACCTAAAAAGAATCACAAAGAAACCACTGAATCCTGCAGAGAGCAGAAAAGCCAGAGCAAGAATCCAGCAGAAGTCATATGAGAAGACTGAAAAATATTCTTGCCATTTACCTGGAAAAGATACAAGAATATGCTCCTTTGTTTTTTTATTTTTATTTTTTTTCTCCTTTGTTAGATGGAGAGAAAGTACAAGGGAAGAAAGCAGGGGTTGTAGATGTGTGTTTGTGTTTGGGTATGTGTGGTATTCCTACATGGCCTATAAATACATGCACATGGAGGTGTATGTGTGGCAGGCAGGCATCTATCTGGTCAGTGCCTCTGAGTGGACCTGACCAAGGCTGTGTGAAGGGTGTGTACAAGTGTGCTGCTGTGTGGGTGTGAACAAGCAATCTGACCTCAGTTCTCTTGACCTCTACTCTCTGTGGTCAGTCTCCCTTACACACTGAGGCAAAATAGCCTGGACTGCAGATTAGAGAAGGACAAGGTGGTCACTGGTAGCCTGAGCTCCCAACAGCAGGCTCTCTTTGCACGTGCAGCTGCCAGCCCCTCTCTGGGCTTCAGTTTCCTTGTAAAACAAAAACATTTAAGCAGTGGCTTTCAACCCAGGATGCATAGCACAGGCAACACTGAAGTTTTGAAATAATAAGAGATACCCAGGACCTACCATTGTACTACAGAATCCTAATCTCTAGAAGAGCCTTCTCATGAAGTCCCTTTGACAGGAGATTCTAAAGCAGAGCCTCAATAAGAATGACAAAGGGGCTCTGAGCTCCGGATTCCATTTCCTCTCCAGAAAGGAAGAGGTGAATGCAGCTGAGATCTGATGGGGTCTACCTGCATAGAAGGTTGGATTATCACACCACAGCCAGCACTCTGGAAGAAAATGCCAACGTGAGGGCTAAAGGAAGACAGACCCCAAACACAAAAGACTCCAACCTGCAGGGCCCTAGAGGAAGACTGACCAGATGAAACTGACAAGGACAAACCCAAATTCTGCACTAATGCACACAACCTAATGGATGAACACAAGAAACTGGGAACAGTAGGAGATCCTGAAGGGCTGAGGACAGTGGTCAGAGAGAAACAAGTATAGTTCGTTGTAACTTGTATGTGCCTTTTGAATTTTGCATCATAGGACTATATTAGCTCCTTTAAAAATCACTGGGGAAAAAAAAAATACTTGGCAGAAGCACAGGACCTGGGAGAACCTGGCTGGATATAACTGAGATGTGCGCAATCTAGGGTTTTAGTTAACAAACACCCTGAGCAGATACAGTGTGGTGGCTGTCAAAATTAGCCTGACCTGAACTTCATGGTGGACAGGGGACATTCATGAAGTGGGGACTATCCCTCTGTGATCTGTGAAGTTCACTCCCTGTCTGGATCCCTGAGCCCTGGACTGGGCACCATATTCTGGGCAATATATGGATTAACACCTAAAATACACCCCAAAAAGAGAAACTGGAGGAAACTGGAGCAGGAGTGGGTCATGGGATAGGGTTTGTCAGTCCAGGCAAGGAGAAGACGGGGTAGGGGGATCGTGGAGGTCTCCAAATATCTCCATTGGAAAAAAAAAAGAAACTGTTCTTCCTGAAGATAGAACTTCAGTTTGGTGTCCGTGAGCACTGTAGGAAGGTACTTTTTGAGCTAAGGGAAAACGTCTTAACCTTTAGATCAGTCTCACAGCAGAAGTAGTGAGCTTACCATAGGATATACTTGACCTAGGGATGTAGGACCATGTCTCGGTCAGAGACGATACCAAGGAGATTCTTGCATCCACCAGGACACTTAACCTGGTGGACTCTGAGTCTGAACCCACCTGGATTCATGAGTAACACATAGGTACCAGTGCCAGGCCTTGTCAGATTTTGTCCCTCAGGTGATTATCCTGTTGTCACTAATGACATCGACCTAGAAGCAGTGGGGGCAGTGCCAGAATAGCCACTAACCCAGGGCTGCAGAGCGTCAGACCAAAACCGGGGCTTGGAGGGGATTTGGCAACACCAGTAAGTGCACTCTCCCACACTTTTTTAAAACCAACATTTACTGAGTGCTTCTTTGTGGCTGGCCAGGGGCTACTGTGGGAGTCAACGAGGCAGGCAGGTCTTGGCCTGCACTTTAGGGAGGAGACCGAAAACCAACAAGAAAAATATTAGAAGGGATAAGCGCTAAAGAGAGAAACAGGTGCAGGAGGGGACTTTATGGGAGGTCAGGGATCAAAGAAGGCTTTCTGAGGAGGTGACGTTTATTCTGAGCTTGGAATTACGTCACTGCCTAGGGTATCTGGTCAACAAATAGCACTTGTGGTGTTGACCCACAGGGGCACGGGGTTCGGTTTCGGCAGATGCCCAGCTGCCCTATGCCCACTTTTTCTCCGTTAGGGTCAAGAAGCATTTCTCCCAGGAAGCAGCATTAAGATACTGCGAATCCCACAGGGGCTTAGACAGTTCTGAAAGTTGGTTGAGGGGCATAACCAGTCCCTAGAGACAAATGAGCCTGGGGTCAGATATTCGAGAGGCGGATAATAGCAGTGCTCGCTTTATTGGGTCTTTGTGGGCATTAAATGAATAGATGCACTTAAAGCATCAAAGCGCCCGACACACAGTAAATGCTCAGGAAGTGGTAACTACCTCGTTAAACATCAGTAAGTGTCAAAAGTCTCGCTCTGGACTCGTTAAACATCAATCAGTAAGTGTCAAAAGTCTCGCTCTGGACTCGGAAGAGGCCAGGCCTCTTCCTGCGCCTGGGTTTCTCCCCCTGTCCTCTGGCCGCAGCACTGGGTGCACTCAGGGTTAGGATCTCCCGAGCCTCTCCACACCCCTGAGGCCTCGGGGCGGTGCACAGTCGAGGAATCCGAGGCCGCAGGGACGTGGGTGGTGGAGGCTTGGAACGGAAGCCTCCAGGCAGCCCACTACCCGCCCCTCTGTGCCCCGCCCCCGCGATGGCCCCGCCCCCTCCTAGCCCGAAGCGGGCCCGGCCTGCGAGCTCCTTTAAGGCAGCCTGAGGGAAGAGAAGAGCGTGTTTTGCCCCCTCCGACGCCGCCGCCGAGGTAGAGGCTTCACCTTTAAGGCGGCGCGAGGACTTCTGGGAAGGCCGGCGGGATGGAGGCGGCGGGACCGGCTTTCGGCTGCGGGTCCGGGTGAAGCGGGGCGGGAGCCGGAACCTGAGCAGGACCCGGGCCGGAGCCTCTGGGAGGCGTAGGTCCGCGCGGGCCGATACGGCCAGGAGAGGGGCCCCTGGGTCGGCCTAGGGGACGGTCATCATGGGCGCAGCGTGCGGGAGAACAAGGCCGGCCTGCTGGGAGGGGGCGCGGTCCTGGGTGGCCGGGGGCGGGAGCTCGGCCTTTTTAGGGGAGGGGTCCGCGGGGCGTCGCGTCGACCTATGGGGAGGGGTCATTGTGGGCGCGGCCTGGTTGGGGGAGGATGAAGAAGCCGAGATTTCGAGGCTTCTCTAGGGGGAGGGTCTCCAAATGGTCGGCCTTCCCTAGAGGAGGGGCTCTGTGACTCGGCCTAGTTGTTGGGGAAGGGGCTGCCCGAGGGCTTGGGGCTGGATCTCCTAGAAGGGCTGGGGTCTCCCCAATGCGAGTGAGCCTCCATGATCCCCGTAGGACCGCCCTCCAGCGCTCCCCGTCCTGACTAAGGGAGTCCCCGGGGAAGTCCCGAGGCTGCCGCCTAAGCCGGCCTGAGCGGGTGGTCTGGGCCCAATTCGAGTCCAGCCTCACCGGCCTCACCGCATTGCGTCTCCCCGGCCGAGGCGAGCTGGGCGCGCCCCCTGCAGGCCGAGCGCCGGCACGGCACGGGTTGCCGTCTTGGGGACCCAGGCACCCTGGGGACCCAGGCGTCCGGGGACCCGAGGTGTTTACCTAATCCGGGGCGGACGGCGGTGTGGCCCCAGGCCCGGCACCCGCCTGCCCGCCCCCTCGCCCTCACAGGCGGCACGCCATGGCTACGATGGTGCTTCCGCGGGAGGAGAAGCTGAGCCAGGATGAGATCGTGCTGGGCACCAAGGCCGTCATCCAAGGCCTGGAGACCCTGCGCGGGGAGCATCGTGCCCTTCTCGCTCCCTTGGTAGCTCATGAAGCTGGTGAGGCGGAGCCCGGCTCACAGGAGCGATGTGTCCTCCTGCGTCGCTCCCTGGAAGCCATCGAGCTGGGTCTGGGGGAGGCCCAGGTAGGCTGGTCTGGGATGCTGAGGTGGGAGGTAACGGGAGGGATGGAGCCTTCCAGAGGAATCCAGGCAGAGTAGGAACAGAATCTGAGCAGGGAACCTGCGGCCTCTGGAGCCCATGGTAAGACCCCAGATCTGATGAAAAATGAATGAGCTTTGGAAACCCCAGCTGAGTGCCTTGCCTCAAGAGAGCCTGATCATCCTTTAGCCCCCACACAGAACCCTGTTCCTGGCTTCTCTGATGGGTAGCAGAGACTGAATGGCATAGGAGAACAAAAAGGAAATCCTTAAGAATCGCTCCTCCCCACCCCATTCATTCTCTTATTCATTCCTTCACAGGTAAGTTATCAAGTGCCTACTATCTGCCAGACCGTCTGTTATGTGCTAGAGACACAGGTCCAACAAGAGAGTCAAGATCTCTGCCCTGGTCCACTGGGGAGAGAGTAAAAAACACACATATGTTTGTTACATGTTGTGGTAAATTGTACAAAGAGAAGAATAAGATCTTGTGATAGCTTATAGCAGGAGGTCTTATTTATTGGTCAGGCAAGAATTCTGAGGAAGTGACATTTAAACCAAGACCTGAAGGAGGGAATGAACGGGCCTCCAGAAAAGGGAGAGAAGCAAGAGGTTATATGTGCAAAGGTCCTGAGATAGGAAAGATCTTGTTGTGGTAGGAGAAATGAGAGAAGACCTAACTAGAGCTTCCTGGGGGAAGGAGAGGGACAGAAGAGGCCTTTGGAAAGGCAGGGGCCAAATCATACTGTACCTTAGTAGTTTGGCTTGTATTCTCAGAAAAGCAGGAGGCCTTTGAAGGGTTTCAGTAGTTAAGAAACACAGTAAGCCTTAGGTTTTATTTTTTTAAAGATTTTATTTATTTATTCATGACAGACAGACACAGAGTGAGAGGCAGAGACATGGGCAAAGGGAGAAGCAGGCTCCATGAAGGGAGCCTGATGTGGGACTCGATCCTGGGTCTCCAGCATTAGGTCCTGGGCTGAAGGCGGCGCTAAACCACTGAGCCACCTGGGCTGCCCAAGCCTTAGATTTTAAAAGCTCTGTCTGGGGGCGTGTGAATGACGCAGTAGAACATGTGATTCTTGATCTCAGAGTTGTTCGAGCCCCATGTTGGGTATAGAGATTACTTTTTGTTTTAAGTCTTAAAAAATAATAAGTACTCCCTTTGGCTGAGGTGTGGAGAATGAACCAGAGTCAAGGGTGGAAGGAGGTAGCAGGTGGTTAGCAAGTCACTGCTGGAATTCAAATGGGAAATGGTAGCTTGGACTACAGAAGTGGCCAGGAGGGAGGAGAGAAGGGGCCCAGTTCCAGATATGTCTGGAGGTGGGTCCAGCAGGACCTGGAGATGGAGTAGGGGGGAGAGAGGAGGGCAAAGTAACTCCCAGATGTGTGGTTTAAACAAATGAAGGGGACAACAGAGCCTGGATGATCAGGGGTTCTGTTTTGGACCTCTACGTTGGGGCTGGGAGGATGGTGTGCAGATGGAGATATTCAGAAGGCACTGGGGTGTATAAGGAGTACACACTCTCCGTGGGAGAGCCTTGGCCCCTTCAAATCTTGGCTGAGATGCTGCCTGGCTCCATGAATCCTGGACAGTTGGTATCATCTTGGTTTCCTTGTCTTTAAAATAGGGATCATGCCATCTGCTGTGTATATTTCCAGGCTGTTTAGGGAGTTTTTTAAAAAGCTAGTGGTTGTGAAAACACCTGTCACTTACACATTTGCTAATCAACTAGAAAGTGTAGGGTCCCAGACAGCCTGGCCCTCTGGAGGGCAATGTGCTGGTCATTCCGTCCTGGGCTAGTTGGCTGCCAGGTACAGAGATAAACACAGGGGTTCCCCTCCTAGTGTGCAGAGGCACCAACACAGATGGGCAAGAGGATGACATGGATGGAAAGTGCCCTTCTTTCCTAGGGCTGCAGAAATGACCCCAGCTGTGAAGAATGGAGAAAAAGTAGAGGGAGTTGAGCCTATGCAAGGCTCCAAGGCAGGAAGAGCCTAAAAGCTCAGGAGAAGAGTCCTAGAGGTTGGAGAAAGGGGTAGGGGCTGAAGCTGAGGCCTCTTGGTCCCTTTTCCCTGTGATTCCCAGACCATCTGGGGCCTGGGACATGTATACCTCTCATTCTGGGAGCTGCATAAGGCCAGAGGCTTACCTGGGCAGAAATCGGGATGGGGTCTTTTGGTGGCCCTTCAGCCATTTATCAGGGTTCTTAGGAAATTGCTAGCCCTGGGGAAGGGAGCAATGGAATAGCGGCTGTGGCAGCAGAGCTGGAGTACAACTCCCAGGAGAGACAAAAAAGAGAATGGCTAGCTCAGGGAAAGTGCAACACCCCAACTAGCCCTCTTTGTGATAAACTCAATGAGGTGGGAATTGGTTTTGTTTGTTTGTTTGTTTTTTTAAGATTTTATTTATTTATTCATGAGAGACACACAGAAAGAGGCAGAGACATAGGCAGAGGGAGAAGCAGGCTTCCTGCGGAGAACCCAATGCAGGACTTGATCCCAGGACCCTGGGATCACGACCTGAACCAAAGGCAGATGCTCAACCACTGAGCCACCCAGGTGTCCTTGAATTGGGGTTTTTAATGCAGAAGACTAGCTAGAGGCCCAGGAAAGGAGGTGGACCTTCTCAGAGTCCACCAGGGTCAGCCTGGGAACCCAGGGCTCCTGACTCCAGAAGAAAGGAGCCAGGGGTCCCAAACCTCCTAGATTCAGGTCTTGGACTAGGGTCTAGTTGAGGTCTTGGGGGATAATTCCCTTGATGACAGGAAAACTTGAGGACAGGAGAACTCAGTCCTGCAGCTCTTCATAGGCACAGCCAGGCCCTAACACCCCAGGAGGCCCAGGCCAGGGGTGGACAGTGTTCTAACCCTCATCTTGGCTGGCTGGTACCATAGGTGATCCTGGCACTGTCGAGTCACCTGGGGGCTGTGGAGTCAGAAAAGCAGAAGCTGCGAGCTCAGGTGCGACGCCTGGTACAGGAGAACCAGTGGCTGCGAGAGGAGCTGGCTGGAACACAGCAGAAGCTACAGCGCAGTGAGCAGGCTGTAGCACAGCTGGAGGAGGAGAAGCAGCATTTGCTGTTCATGAGCCAGATCCGCAAGCTGGATGAGGACACATCTCCCAGCGTGAGCCCCTACCATGGCCACTGCAAGGCCATGGCGGGGTGGGGGGAGGCCTGGGAGTCGGGATGGACATGGGGAAGACTTGGCTCTGCCCAGCCACTGACACTTGGGCTACCACACCCTCCTTCCCTGATGCTCTTTCTGTCCTTCCCAGGAGGAGAAGGGGGATGTCCCCAAAGACTCTCTGGATGACCTGTTCCCCAACGAGGAGGAGCAGAGCCCAGGTGCAGAGGGGCAGCTGGTTCTGGGGGTGGGGAAGGGAGGGTTTTGTCAACTCCTTGTCCTTGGGACCCAGAGGTCACCAGAAACAGTGACCGAAAGGCTGCCATGTTCTTTCCTGCGTCATTTCTGGTCACATCCCAGTATGTTAGAGTTTAAAAGGCAGGTTTCACATGTTGCTTCTCTCTCCCTAAGCTCTGAGAAATGGGTATCACAGTTTAGAGCTTTGGAGCAGCCTGGCCTGGGTTCCAGTCCCACTCTGCCACTAGTCTTTCTGGGACCACTGTTTTCTTTGCCTCTTTGAGCCTCCTCTGAGGGTTCAAGAAGATGCATGCACAGTACTGAGCCTTAGGTCAGTGCTTGCCTTGCGAGTAGCGTCGAGCACACATATCAGAGTCTCCCTTCTGTAGATGGAAGGCTGTGTCTTGGAGGTTAGGTGGCTTGCTCTAGAACACACAGCTTGAAATATTTGGGCTGGGATTCTACCCACTCTACAGGTGGGGGAAACTGGGGCAGCATAGCTAGTGACTTGCCTAGGGCCACATGTCAGGTAGGTCAAAGGTGTGGCTGGTGTGTGCCAGCCCAGCCCAGGAGGCAGTTGGTACATCTGATCTGCCCTTGGCCTTGCAGCCCCCAGCCCTGGAGGAGGGGATGTGGCTGCCCAGCATGGGGGCTATGAAATCCCAGCACGGCTCCGCACCCTGCACAACCTGGTGATTCAGTACGCCTCACAGGGCCGCTACGAGGTGGCCGTGCCACTCTGCAAGCAGGCACTTGAGGACCTGGAGAAGACCTCAGGCCATGACCACCCTGACGTCGCCACCATGCTGAACATCCTGGCTTTGGTCTATCGGTGAGGGCTTCTCTGGCCACAACCATCCATGGGAGTGCCTGTATACTTCCTGAAGTCTCCAGCCCTGGGTCACAAACCCTCAGTCCCTGCTATAAGCTAGGACTTAGAGCTCAGCAGCTGGGCTCTATCAGGCAGTTGGATAGCATAGAAAAGATTATGGTCAGAGAGGGCTGAGCCCACAGGGTGCCTAGGCCTCTCTGAACCTGGGCTACAAATGTGAAAAAGGCTTAGTCTATTGGAAGAGAAAGGCTTGGCCATAACTAGGGATGAGGACAGCAGATAAGGACTCAAGGACACCAGGGAGGCAGCACAGTTTCTCTGGGCATCAAGTTTAAGAAAGGTCTCTGGTGAAAGATGAGTTGGCCCAGAACATGAAAGAACTGGAAAAGTTTTCTTTGGCAGAAAAACAGTATGAGCAAAGGCCCTGGGGAATAGACAACATGGTACACTGGGCATGAGGAAATGAGGGTAAAATCCTGGGGAGTCTGCCTCAAACCCCAGCACTCAGTGCCCTGGTGAGTTATGAGTGAACTGTCCTAAGTACCCCCAAGCTCCTAGGGGAGCAAACTCTGGGTCATAATCCCAAACTCTGGGTCATAATCCTGTCCACTCATCAGTAAATACCAGAGAGTGACCAAGGGGATCTGGGACCACTATGGGAGGGTCTCAGGCTGGAGGGCAACCCTCACCATGCTTCTGCCTATACCCAGGGACCAGAACAAGTACAAAGAGGCTGCCCACCTGCTCAATGATGCCCTGGCCATCCGTGAAAAGACACTGGGCAAGGATCATCCGGCTGTGAGTAGAGCGGGTAGGAGGTGGGGGCTGACCCGGCCCTGAGCAAGGCCCTGGGTCATTGAGCCTCCATTCCCCCACCCCTCAGGTGGCTGCAACATTAAACAACCTGGCAGTTCTGTATGGGAAGCGGGGCAAGTACAAAGAGGCCGAGCCATTGTGCAAGCGGGCACTGGAAATCCGGGAGAAGGTAGGAGCAGGCAGGGCTGGGCAGGCCAGGTGGGCCCAGCAGCCAGGGGTCTGGGCCAGCACTGAGCCCAGCCACTGGCTCCCACTCCTATCCCAGGTCCTGGGCAAGTTTCATCCGGATGTGGCCAAGCAGCTGAGCAATCTGGCCCTGCTGTGCCAGAATCAGGGCAAAGCTGAGGAAGTGGAATACTACTACCGGAGGGCACTGGAGATCTATGCCACACGTCTTGGGCCTGATGACCCCAACGTGGCCAAGACCAAGAACAACCTGGTACTCTGGGCCAGGAGTGGGGAGAGAGAAGAGGATGCGGGAGGAAGGAAGGAAGGAAAAGGCTCTGCTTCCTGCATCCTGCTCACTCTGGCCGCCTTCCTCCAGGCCTCCTGCTACCTGAAGCAGGGCAAATACCAGGATGCAGAGACGCTGTACAAGGAAATCCTCACCCGTGCTCATGAGAAGGAGTTCGGCTCTGTCAATGGTGAGTCTGATCATCATGTGCCCCCAGCTCACACAGCACAGGCCTACTCAGCCATCGGCATCCAGGGCAAATACTTGAGCTGGGCGGGCCCTTGTGGGGTCTGGCTGGTCCCCAACCACTTGTGCACACATGTGAACACACTCAACTGACACAGCCTCCTGGGTCCTGCTGGTGCTATATACACCATTTGCATAGCCCATGCCCTGGGCCCAGAGTCTTTTCCCCTTCCTCTGCTGAGCAGTTCCTTTTCACCATGAAGGCCCACCCCAAATGTCTCCCCCTCTGGGAAGCCACCTTCCAGCCTCCAGTGATCAGTCATTTCCTGCTCTGAAATGGGCAGGATTATGGAGCTGGGACTATGGGATTATGGGATTATGGAGATGGCTGGGCTATCATTCAGAACTAGCATGTGTCTCAGGCTGTGGGTTTAAGGATCTGCTCCCCTCAGCCCTCAATCGCAAGCCCCTCGAGCACCAGCCTATGCCATGTCATCTCCATGTTCCAGAAGAGGGTCAATAATGTTTTGAGTCTGTTTTTTGTTCACATGTTCGTTCATTCATTCATTCATACATTCAACAAAACCCAACCCTGATCCTCCCTGGGTACTCCTGACCTCCTCCCCAGACCCCAGTCCTCCTATGTTTCAACCAGGAGAAGCCTATACAGGAGGCTGGTGACAGCCCCCTTTCTCCCCCCAGGGGACAACAAACCCATCTGGATGCATGCAGAAGAACGGGAGGAGAGCAAGGTAGCTCTATGGGCAGGGCTAGGGTGGTCTGGAGAGGGAGGGTGAGGCTAGGGATGTGTAGAGGGGAGGGACTTCTGTCACCTTCCTGACCATTCCTTCCCCCAGGACAAGCGCCGGGACAGCACCCCCTATGGGGAATATGGCAGCTGGTACAAAGCCTGTAAAGTAGACAGGTGAGGACAGCGGGGCAGGGCTGGAAGTAGAACAGGTGGCAGGGAAACAATATCCTGGGTGGGATCCAAGTCCAAGCTCTACACTCCATAATGTTCACCCCCAGAACACACACCTTTGTCAACTTGTCTTATAAGACCTGGGTCAAAAAAAAAAAAAAAAAAAAAAAAAGACCTGGGTCACAGGCCACCTGTCGCAAAAATGCTTTCTGCACTGGGACAGCCTGATTATCTTGCTCTTGGGCTCCCAGCTTTGAGTCCTGGTGGCAACATCCCACTCAGAGCTTGGAGGCCAGATCCCCAACCCTAGGAACTAGGGATGATTCCAAGACAAAGACAGGAGAGTCTAGGTAGGCCTAACACAGGACTTGACACAGGAGGGGATTCTGGTCGCCTGGATGGTTCCTCGGGGCCCAATGGGGTGGATGCTAGGATGGGCCTAGTTCCTGGGGAACACTGACTTTGAAACTACCCTGCTGTCCCGTCCACAGCCCCACAGTCAACACTACCCTGCGCAGCTTGGGAGCCCTATACCGGCGCCAGGGGAAACTAGAAGCTGCACATACCCTGGAGGACTGTGCCAGCCGCAGCCGCAAACAGGTGGGCCAATGGGCCTGAGGGGTGCAGGCAGGCACCTGTGTGGCCCTGTGTGTTCCAGTCAGGATTCATGGCTCCACCTGATGTGCCCTGCCACCCCTTCAGGGCCTGGATCCTGCGAGCCAGACCAAGGTAGTGGAACTGCTGAAAGATGGCAGCAGTGGGAGGGGAGATCGCCGTGGCAGCCGAGACATTACTGGGGGTGCTGGGGCTCGGCCTGAGTCTGACCTTGAGGAGGCAGGGCCTGCAGCTGAATGGAGTGGGGTGAGTCTCGGGGCTGGGGTGGGCCAGGAGGCTGTGTTGTCAGTGTGGCAGAGAGACAGCCTCGTCCACCCCACAGGACGGCAGTGGTTCCTTGCGGCGCAGTGGCTCCTTTGGCAAACTCCGAGATGCCCTGAGGCGTAGCAGTGAAATGCTGGTGAAGAAGTTGCAGGGTGGTGGCCCCCAGGAGCCTCCTAACCCCAGGTGAGCCTCTGCCGCTGATGGGCCCTCCACCCAGGTGAACCTCTCAAGAATCCACCCAGTAACCTACCAACCCCAGATGAGCTCCGGATCCAGGTGAACTCCCTCATCTCTCTCCAGCTCTACCCACCCACCAGATCTACTCCCCTCCCATCAGCCTCCGTCTCCAGCTCCAACCAGACCCCTTCCCATGTCCTCCCTCAGTTCCCCCTGGGCAAATCCAGGCATTCCTTTCTCCTCAGGATGAAGCGGGCCAGTTCTCTGAACTTCCTCAACAAGAGTGTGGAAGAGCCAGTCCAGGTAGGGCTGGGTGGGTTTTGGAGCACTGGGCAGTGAAGCCCAGGCCCCAGGGCCCAAAGACTGCATGTCCTGTGTACTTGCCAAGCTTGTCAATCATGTCTATTTAATCTAGAAACATTTAAAGCTCTGTGCCAGGCCTGGCTTTGGGCTGGACACAGGGAGACAAATGAGGGAAACCCAGTTCCTGCCTGGGGTGGACATGCAAGTGACCTGTGCCAACACAGTAACTGTGGAGGTACCAGAGCACCAGGACATACATGGTCAGGGGCCCCAGCTCAGGGACTCTGGCTGCTCAGGCCCCTCTGACCAGGGAAGTAGAGACTGGCCACAGCATGAAGCTGAGCCGCCGCTCCCTCTGCCCACAGCCTGGAGGCACAGGTTTCTCTGACAGCCGCACCCTCAGCTCCAGCTCCATGGACCTCTCCCGACGAAGCTCCCTCGTGGGTTAATCCTGAAGGGGCAGCCAGTTGCCAGAGCCTCCACGCGGCACTGCCCCCATCCCCAGCCCTTCGCATGGGCCTGCTGCTTGCCCCACCTGTCTCTCCCAAGGACCCCTGTCTTTTCTGTTCAATCTCAGGGTAACCTCCTCCCTTGTCATCTCAGCCTAAGCCCTGGAGGCTGGGCCTGCCCGCTCCAGCTCCACCCCAGCTCCACCCCTTATTTATTCCATCCAGCAGGGCCCCCTCTTCTGTAGGGTCAGGGCCAGGTGAGAGGCTGGCCAGAGTCTCCAACGTAGAGACTCAGCGGCCCGCCCTCTCCAGGCCCCCGAGCCGAGAACACTAAACACCTCCCGTCCCTTCAGCACTCCTGTCCTCCTGCCCCCTACCCCCCGTCCCCGGCCGTTGCTTCTGTATATAGAGAAATAAGTTATTGGCCGCGCCCCTCCCATCAGTCCACGGTACTGCCCGGTTCTCCCCTCACCCCGCCCTTCTCTAGTGGTACCGCCCAGGCCTTAATCATCCCCATTCCGCGCGGTGGTATCTCCCAGGCTCTACATCTCTGGGGCGGCGCCTCTCCAAAGGGTTCCCTGGGCTTTCACGCGCTCCTCCTGGCCTCTGAGGGATGCGTTGAGCCCCACCATCGACCCGCGCGCCCCAGGACGGAGTGCCCCCCCCTTGCCCGTCCTCTCACCGCCGGGCCCTGCCCAGCATCCCGGCCTTATGCACTGCCCCTTCCGCCAGGCCCCGCCCGGCCCAGGCACGGCCTGACCCCGCCCCGGGCACCGCCTGTCGAGCCATCCTGCCACGCCTCCCATGCCTGCAGCTTCTCGCGAGGGGCAGTGACGGCCCCTGTGGCAGGAGGGGCTGCCCCAGTTGGGGGGTGAGGCTGTCGCTCTCTATTTTCAAATGTTGCTGTAGAAATAAAGACCGTTTGAATCTGAGTCGGTCTTGTTTTGGGGCGGAGGCCGGGGGCTCCTAGTGTCTCTAGGTTGGGGGTGAGGTCGGGAGAGGCTGCGAGCGAGCGTGTGTGTGTCGCTCAGGTCCTGTCCCGCGCTGCTGGAGCCCAGATATTTGGCTCCTATCTCGGATTTGTTTGGGGGCCTCACAGATCCAGTTTTTTCTAGCAACCTTCATCTCTGAGATTCTAGAGACCGCGGGCTTGGAATTCTGCCCCTTACCAAGTAAGCCATTTCACCTTGAGCGAGTTACCGAGACTTTTCCATCTATACAATGTGGGTGACGACACCCTCCGGGGGCACTGTCTGAATTAGAAGTGCCAGCACAAGACCCCCCCAAATAAATGAACTAATGCTAACAACTCCGGGAACTGCGAGGGTAGGGATGACTACCTCAGCCAGACGTGAAACGCGTCAACCCTAGCCCTAAATTGACCTCATCGTCGGGACGCCATCAGGTCCCCGGGAGCTGTTCTCAAGTTCAGGTACATCCATACGGAGCGAACTACAAGCCCCAGAATGCAATGCGCGGCGATGATGGGGCGTGGGCTAGGAGACGCGGCCTCAGTTTACGCCTGCGCAACCGGGAGAGAGTTGGGCAAAGTAAGGAGACTACAAGTTCCAAGAAGCAATGCGGCAAGGCCCCAGTCGGGAATGTTTGCGCCTGCGTGTCGCGGGCGGGGCCTCTGGGGCGGAGCGGCCACCATCTTGAAACGGGAGGCGGAGCAGAGCTGACTGGGAGCGACCGAGCGGGCCACCGCCGCCGCCATGAACCCCGAATAGTGAGTGAGCCCCGCCCGCGCCGTCCGGCGCAGCCTCGATCCCGAGTACGGGGCTGTACGCTTACCGGGGTTGTCCGGCCTGGGTCAGGACTCAGCGGCGCCCCCACATCCGGGTCCCTCTTCCGCTGACCCCCCCCCCCTCACATCCGGGTCCTGCCCCTCCCCCTGGGGGCCCCAGGACCCTGGCTCGGTACCCCGAGTTCTTGCACCCGGGACCCAGACACTGCGACCCCAAGGGGCACTACTTGGAGCCCGAAGCACCGGTCCCTAACAGGCCTTATTGGTCAGGTGAACCCGCAGCCTCGGTCTCTCCAGGCCTCAGTTTCCCCACCTGCTGCTTGCAGTGGCAGTCTGGGTGCTGACGATGGTCCCGGCGTTTTGGAGCCGGTCCAGCCTCGGGCCTTTTAGGTCTGACAGTAAATCTTTCTATTTTTCCCGTTCTCCTGGAATCCGGTTCCTGGGGCTGGTCGGACGCGGCAGGCCCCGAGGCGCCGCTCCGGGTCGCTCTCCCGTGGGTCCTCCTCTCCGGGGCTACAGCTTCGCCCCTTGCCTCCGTCTAGCCGTCCTGCCGCTCCTGGAAACCAGTCCCTTCCCGCCCTCTCCTCACCTTTGCGCAGGCCCCCAGCGCCACCGTCACACCCCTTACCTTCGCCGTCACGCTGTTGATGAAGTTTAGATGAATATGGCATTTGTTTCTCCCATTCCAGTGGGATTCTCTGTACCTCAGACTCTCCTCACTTCTTGGTCACTCCCCCTGCGGATAGGTGGCCCATATCTCTGCCCCAGACTTCTCATTGACAGTTTTCCCCAAGTGTCAGTTGTCTTCTTCCTCTTCTGTCACTTCCTTTTTCTCCTCCAGATCCAGGCCTCAGATTTCCTTAGGTAAGGGTGAAGCTCAGAGCTGGATTATAAGGGACACAGAAGGGAACTAACAGGCTCTCACAGAGACTTTGGGAGTCTGAACCTGGTTTCCAGTCTTAAAGTTAACAGCTGTGTAACTTAGAGCAAGTCACTTCCCTCTTCTGACCTCTGGTTTCCTCATTAGTTAGAAAGAACACCATCCATTTCATAGGGCTGATGTGAGGCATAAGTGAGATGATGCATTTGCAGTAGTTAGCACTGGATCAGGCACAGAGTAGGAACTCAGTACTTAACTTTAACTGCCGTCATTGCTACTCGTTGACCACCTCTTCTTAGAGGCTTCATACCAGGCTCTTCACATAGATATTCACTTAACGAGTTCTAGGCTGGACCCTAACTACCCTCTACTGGCCCAGAGACCACGGAGTCTGTCAAGTGTCAGGGTAGGACACTCAGCTTTTTCTCCTAAGGATTGTGATCCTTGGCAAGTCGTATCCCTCTCTCTGCCTCAGCTTTCTTCTCTATAAAGTGGAAATTCAGACTCAGCCCTTTGGGCCAGCTGTAATATGGGGAGAGGTGTCAGCCTTCCCCTTCCCAGGACTTGTGAGAGGATCTTGTGAGTGCTTTAATACTCTAAACCAAGGCAAGTCTCACAGCATGAGAGAAGACCATAGTTGTAATGGCAGATGACATGGCTGGTGGGCTCCCTGCCTTCCTTCATATCTTCCCATCCTTTCTCTCTAGTGACTACCTGTTTAAGCTGCTTTTGATTGGTGATTCGGGCGTGGGCAAGTCATGCCTGCTTCTGCGGTTTGCTGTGAGTAAGGAGCCTCCCATACCATCCACCTGGGGTCCTGGCTGGTGGCAGGAGGGAGAGGGGGCAACACTGAGCACAGGAGGTCCAAGACCTCGGAACCAAGGATGAAGTTACAGAACCTCCCGTAGCGTCTCTGAGCAAAGACACAGGGCTGACAGGTTGGGGTGCTGAGAATGAGGGCTTAGCAGTTACAAACTTGGCTGGGGCAGGGTCCTGGAGGGAGATTTTCCAAATGGGCTTTGGGCTTGTTCACCTAGGCCATTTCATTGCTCCCTGCTTTTCCAGGATGACACATACACAGAGAGCTACATCAGCACCATTGGGGTGGACTTCAAGATCCGAACCATTGAGCTGGATGGCAAAACCATCAAACTTCAGATCGTGAGTGTCGCTCTTCCCAGTCCCTGGTGCAGAGGCAGCCACCTTGGGAAGGGAAGGGCTCTGGGCAAGTAGCTCAGAGCTGACCTGCCCTTCTTTCTTATTGTCTTATAGTGGGACACAGCTGGTCAGGAGCGGTTCCGGACCATCACTTCCAGCTACTACCGGGGGGCTCATGGCATCATTGTGGTGTACGATGTCACCGACCAGGTACTCCTGGGGTCACATCTCCAGCTTTGCCTTCTCAGCTTTGGGTCTTTGGTTCGTTTTTGTTTTGTTTTTTTTCCTTAGGATTTTATTTTTTTAAGTAATCTGCTTACCCAACATAGGGGTTGAACTCACAACCTGAGATCAAGAATCACATGCTCTACTGACTGAGCCAGCCAGGCACCCCAGGTCTCTGGTTCTTATTTCTTTTTACTCTTCCCATCCTGTCTTCTGGATGCTGCCTTGAAGGAAGACTGTAGTTGGACTCATTTCACAAGGGAAACAGCTACAGAAAGTGCATCCTCCTGAGGCCCTGCTCCCAGCCATTGGCAGAAGCAGGCCTTACACCTCCTGGCTAAACTTGCCACCTTATTCTAGACTTTATAGGCACCTACATTTTGTAAGGGTTTAGTCAGCTAATCGGTTGCTGTGCTGGGCTTATGGCTTCCTGGGTGAAGACACTATGGAGAAGCAATAGGAGGGCTTTAGACAAAAGAGGTGAGGCAGCTCTGCACTCTGGGTGCATTGCGAGCAGAGATAGGAGCCCTGTGTTTGCTGTGGCAGCATTAGTCATGTGTCACTGGCAGCAGTGGAGGTATTAACATGGTGAAATAGTCCCACTGTACCTTAAGGTTTATAGAACTTGTCATGGTCTTTTTTTTTTTTTTTTTTTTTTTGGTCATGGTCTCTTAACACTCTAAAGAAGTCTGCAGTAGCTTCCCATTTTACAGATGAAGAAATGGATCAGAGTGATAAGGAGACTTGCTTGGGGCTGTGCAGCTAGTTAAGTGGCAGAGACAGAAAATCTAAGTCTGCTGATTCTACCTGCTTTGTTCTTTCTACTAAACCTTGTGGCTTTGTGGGGGCCAGGCCCTGGGGACATGGAAATGCTTACATCAGTCCTGGGCCTGGAGGAGTTCCTGCTCTGAGGGGCATCTGGGTTCTTGGGCTCACCAGGAACTCAGGGTGCCTTCTGGACAACAAGCTGTGGGTGGACCGTGCTCTACTCAGAGGTCACCAAGGACCTCTAGCTGCCAAGTTCTATGACCTCATTTCAGATCTTCCCCTGATTGACCTCTCATTACTTTTACCTCCATTCTCCTCCCTCTCCTTGGAAAATTTACTATATCCAGCTCTCCTACCTCTTGCTACATTAGTTTCTCTTTTCAGTGACTTTTTACTGGTTTGCTCTATACTACCACCATCTCACACACACACACACACACACACACACACACACGCCCTGCCCTACCCCCATCTTGTGCTTCCTGACTCCACCTGCATGGGTCTGGCCACTTTATGGTTTGGCTTCTGTCTTACATTCTGTGATTCCTGTTTAAACAGCTATCTCTGTGTTCTACCTTGCTGGCACTTTGGGAATTCTAACCTGCATGGTATCACCCAGTGAACTGTGCTGGGGTCCCTGTTTTCCAGATGAAATATGCTTAGGTAGGTGTTAGGTAACTTGCCCACGGTCTCATAGCTAGAAGAGGCAAAGTCAGTGTTTGAACCCAGGGTTCTTGGCTTCCTAACTTACCCTTCCCTGGCCCTTGCCAACCTCTCCTGAGCTTCAGATCATCATCAGAGCTCAGCATGTCCAGCCCTGGCCTCACCCACTTTCCCTAAACTGGCTTCTGCATCCCCATCTTTGTAACAGAGTTTCTGTTGGCCTAACCAGAAAACTCTTCCCTCCCCCATCCCTCCTCTCTGTTCTCCCCCCATCTTCTCTCTCAGGTCCATTCCCTTGTAACAATAGCAGTGATGAGTATGACAGCAGCTCTTGCTAATTAAGCACCTGTTATAAGACAGGCCTGCGTTCATTATCTCATGTGAATAACAGCCCCCCTGGGAGCTACTGTTTTATCAAAATGAGGAAGCTAAAGCTCAGAGAGGTTAAGTGACAAATCTAGGGTCACACAGTACATGGCAGAGGTGGGGCTTACCCGGAATGCTTTGACTCTAAATCCTGTGTTCTTCCTTGCGTCACTCCCTGGCTCGGTGCACATCTCTTCCCTAGATTATTCCAGCCACCTCCCAGTTGGTCACCATTCTTGCCAGTCTGATCTGGCCTCTACACTCCTGTCCAAACTGTCTTCCCAGAACACAGGTGTGCTTATGCAGCTCCCTTGAGAAAGCTTCATCGGCTCCTGGTTGTCCAGATTAGCCAGGCTAGGACCTTCCATCATCTAGCCTGCCTCTTTTCCCCCTCCTCCTGCTCGGGGCCTGTGTCCTAGCAGCCTTCAGCTTCTCCCTGCTCCCCAGAGGCAGCACCATCCTGATCCTTGACCTGGTATATGTTATCTCTTTTTGTACATTTCTCATCCCTCCACTTCCACACAAGGCCAGTTTGTCCCTTTGACATAGGTAAGCCATAGTCTCCCCAGACAGAGATGGTCTTGGAGCTCTGGCAGCTCCTGACATCTACCCTTGCAGCACTCATCACCTTGTCTTGCCATGTGTGTATGTCCTGGTCTAGTTCTCCACTGTCCCCTGAGTGCCTCAAGGCAGGACCTAGGCATTTGTCCCTTCTTTATGCACAGGGCCCAGCTTGGATCATGGCGGGAGGTGTACATTTGAACCCAGTTGGATATCACTAACCTCTGACTCCTGAGATGGGAAAGTGTGGCTCTAGCTCAATCGTGTTCCTAAAAGTTCCGTTTTTATTTACGAGCCAAGGGTAGGGGTTAGGGAATGGCCAGCTTTTGGGAGAGCTGGTCTGAGCGAGCAGACTATTGGTGCCAGAAGCAGGACAAATGTCTCTTTCTGTTCCTAGAATACATGTCTCCCTCATAGGGCAGGGTCTTCTCTGTAAAGATCCTACATACCTACTATTGGGCTGCAAGACTTCAGACCTTACAGGGGTTTTAAGGCCACTGTGGGAGTGTTGTGATTCTTGCTAACCTGTTCCCCTCCATTTCTGTCTTCTCTCTGGCCTCCATCCTGTTGTCATTTGCTCCCCACGTGTTTTCAGCCTTTTCTGTGTCTCAGGGGGAGACTAGCTGCAGGAAGCAGAGTTGGCTGGCCCTTAGGCCTAGGCTGTTTAGCTGTTGGGGCTGTTGGCAGACAGCTGGTGCCATGCCAGGTTTGGCTTTGGGGGTCTCAGATGGAGTGGGCCAGAGAGGAGATCTAAGCCTGGAGGAGAGAGAGATCTTCCTCTGGGTCCCTGAGCTCAGGGCTCCTGTCTCTCTCGGGAACCCAGGCAAACCCCCTTCAAAACCCCTTGTTCTCCTGGCCTTGAATAGGGGTGGGAGTTGGGAGCAAAATAATTTGTGATTCTGGCTTCTCTAGGAATCCTATGCCAACGTGAAGCAGTGGCTACAGGAGATTGACCGCTATGCCAGTGAGAACGTCAATAAACTCCTGGTAGGCAATAAGAGCGACCTCACCACCAAGAAGGTAGTGGACAACACCACAGCCAAGGTGAGTGGGGCCTGTGTCAGGCCCCCCAGGGCAGGCTGGGGTCTGCTGCCCCTCACCCCTCCTTTCCCACATTTCCCTCTTTTCTCTTTTTCCCTCATCAGGAGTTCGCAGATTCTCTGGGCATCCCCTTCCTGGAGACAAGTGCCAAGAATGCTACCAATGTTGAGCAGGCATTCATGACCATGGCTGCTGAGATCAAGAAGCGGATGGGGCCTGGGGCAGCCTCAGGGGGTGAGCGGCCCAACCTCAAGATCGACAGCACCCCTGTGAAGCCGGCTGGTGGCGGCTGTTGCTAGGAGGGGCACCTGGGGTGGGACAGGAGGGGGCACCTTCTCCAGATGATGCTCCTGGAGGGGACAGGAGGTGCCTCCCTCTCCTGGGGCATTTGAGTCTGTGGCTTTGGGGTGTCCTGGGCTCCCCATCTCCCTCTGGCCCATCTGCCTGCTGCCCTGAGCCCTGGTTTTGTCAAGGTCCCCAAGGGAGGACACCCAGGACCTTTGGCTGGGGTGGGGAGGTGGGCTTGCTCTGCTGCTGCCTCTAGGTAACTTTAAAAGATACCCCACCACACACCTTTCTTTGGGATGAGGGCTCCTCTTTCCCTCCCTTGCCCCCCATGTATGCTGCAGTGGGTTTCTCTCATCCTTTTCCTTCTCCACCCCACCCCTTCCCCAAGAGCTGGGAGCCTCCCTGGCCTCTATAGTCCCTGGCTGCAGTCAGCATCGGGGGCCAGGAATGGGACCAGGGGATCCAGGACCCAGGATCCAGGGCCCTGGGCTGGACCTCAGGAAGGGCATGGGGGCCACAGGGGCCCAGCAGCCCACCCTTTCCTCTCCTCCCTGCCTCTCCTCCCTGCTCCTTCCATACTCACAGCTCCAGCCGTCCAGCTGCGGTGGGGTCTGAGCACATCTAGAGCAGGTGGGCGGGCAGCCATGCTGGGCCTGTGTCTTGAGCCCAGAGGGAGCCTGCTCCTGCCACCCCCTGCCCTGCCAGAGCCAGGCCCATGTGCTGCCTGCCCACCGTGCCCCTTTGTCCCCAAGGCAGGCAGAGGCGGAAGGCCCACTGTGCCAGAGGCCGGGCATCAGCCTTAACCCTCACTCTGCCAGCACCTCTTCCCTTTCCCTGAGTCAGCACATCTGGCTTATTCTCTTCCTTCTGTTTGGAGCCTATGAGGGCAGGTCCTCATGCCCTGTCACTACTTCTCTTCTGGGGAATGTGGGTGCAAATCCAGGGTTGGGGGCCTCTCCCCTCACCCCCTCCCACCCAGGATCCTAGCCCCATGCCCTCTGGCATAGCTTCTTCCTGCAGAAAAACAAACCTTTGGTCTCTACCTGAGAAGCCATGTCCCTTGTGCTGTCTCTCGCCTGTCCCACCTGTGCCCTGCCCTCCAGCTTGTATTTAAGTCCCTGGGGTGCCCCTCACTCCCAGGTTCCCCTCTGGTGTCATGTCAGGCATTTTGCAAGGAAAAGCCACTTGGGGAAAGACAAAGGACAAAAAATAAATTTCCACTGGCCCTCGGGTGAGCCGAGGGTTTTTGCAAGGAAGTTGTGGTGGTTGAGTGTGGTCTGTGGTGGGAGCTGCCTTGGGTTGGGGGAATGGAACTGGGGCCCTGGGATTGGTGGCTGTACAGGGGTCCTGGCTTGGACTGTGTGTCCTAGGGTTGCTGTTGAAAGTCCTTGACCCACTTCCTAAAGCCAAGAGTGCTGCCTTCTTTTGCTTCTGTGGTGTGTCCCCACGGGCCCAGCACGGTTTTGGCAGAAAGGGAGGCGGTGGCCATCAGCTGCCGGTACCTGGTGAGGCTCTGTCAACACCCACACGGGCCCACATCTGTCCAGACTGTGGGCTTGGGCTGCAGACATGCACCATCAGACCAGGCCCTCATTCCCTTCAGCCCTCTCCCAGCTTTGCCCTGGGTTCAAGCCAAGAGTCTCTGCCCCCTTGGACAGTGCCAAGTTCCTCCCACTTAGGACCTCAGCCTGGCCTCCCAGGTCGGTGTGCACAATACAGTATGTTAGGGTAGGGGGGTGTGTGTGCTCTTCCGAGTGGACCGAACTCGTGTGACGCGGGGGGCGGGGGCGGGCACATGTTCAGGATGTAAGTCCATGCCTACGTGTCCCTGAGGTTGGGGCGGGGGTGGCGCTCGGCCCGGCGGTGCCAGCGAAGGGGCGCACAGAAACCCAGCCCCGCCTGAGGCGGTTCGCACGACGGCCCCGCCCCCGGCTCCGCCCCGCCGGCTTCGCGGGCTGGAGAGCGAGGGAGCCGCGGGCGAGGGATCGCAGGATGAGCAATCGCGGCCCGGGCAGCCGGCAGCGGACGCGCCCCCCGAGCCCACCGGCCCGCGCCCCGCGCGCCCCACGGCCCCGCGGCCCCGGTCCCGGCCGCGCCGCCCGCGTCGCCCGAGGCCTGCGGGCCATGCCCGGCCGGCCCTAAACGCGGACCGGGGGGCGTCCCCTTGCGCCCGGGCCACGCGCTGGCGCCCCCCGGGCCGCCGCCCGGCACGGGGGCCATGGCGTTCACCTTCGCCGCGTTCTGCTACATGCTCACCCTGGTGCTGTGCGCCTCCCTCATCTTCTTTGTCATCTGGCACGTAAGGCCGGGCTGGGGCTGGGGCTGGGGCTGGGGGCGGGGTGGGGGACCGCGGGCACACAGAGCGGGAGGGGGCCGGGCAGATGGGCTCAGGGCCCGGGGAAACTTGGAGCCTCCTCTCCGCAATCCCCCTTCGGTCAGCTTCTGCTCGCCCCCATGAACACCCTCTCCTGTCGTCGGCTTCCTTCTCGGGGCCCCTTTCCTCCGCCGCCCCCGCCTATCTGTGGATATGTCAGTTGGTCCCTGACCCCCTGCCCCTGCCCCATGCCGCCTTGGGGTGTGGGGCAGAATTCTGGGGTTCTTGCTCCTTTCTTTCCTCCTACCCACCCCCCAATTCAGTCGCCCCCGTTTGTCTGTCGGGCAGTTTGTCTGTCTGCTTGCCCCCCCTTTGTGGGTTTTTCCAGCCTGAGTGATGGAGCCAGTTGCCATGGCAACTGCATCTGTTTACAGGACCTACAGATCGCAGAGCCCATTAACCCTTTCCGTTTCGCTCACCTCCCTGACCCAGCAGCGACTGGCTCTAAGCACACCAGAGACCTAGTCCCCACCATCAGCTCACCTTGGGCTTCCCTACCCCCTCCTTCCTGGGCTTCCCACCATCAGGTTTCCTACCCACTTCCCATTCTTCCTCCTCTTCCTTCCTACTTTTTCCTTTGTCTTGTGTCCCCTTTGGTCTGTCTCTCACTCTGGCCTGGCTCCACACCTGGTCTTTCAGTGTCCATTTCCTATCCTTTATCCTAATCACCTCTCCTTAGAGAGAGTCCCTCTCTCTCATTTTCTCTGGGGTCTTCTTCTCGGTGGCCCCCTCTGCCTGGTTCCCTTCCTCTCACCAAGAACTGTATCACTTAGCTGCCAGCTCATTGTTTGGCCCTTGACACCCACCCCACACTGCCCTCCCTCGGCCTCCTCCCCCTGAGGTTCTGGCCCCCACCCGGATCCCCTCTGTGAGGACTGCCCATCTCTGTTGGCCCTGGTCCATCCATTTCTGCATCCTCTACTTCTGCCTCCAGGACACACCTTCCTGATCTTCATCCCCTCTGGGTGGGGGGCAGGGGGGGGTGTTCCCTTACCCCTCTCCTGTCTCTCCCTGTAACCTGTTCTTTCCTTCCTCTCGCTTCCTTCTCATTACCTCACCTGCTTATTTCCTGGTCTCCCCACTTCCTCTCTTCCTGGGACCCACTGTCTGCCCCATGATCCTCCTTGTCTTTTGACCAATCCCTCCCTTCACCATCCCCCTAGCCCCACTGCTGCCTAACTCCTTGACATCTGGGTTCCCTGGACTCTGACTGCACCCCTTCTGTGTGAGAGATGAGTCCCTACAGGCACCTTTCAGCACATTCCCCTCTCCCCATCTCCAGCCCTCTCCCTGGCTTTGCCCCCCTTCTGCCCCCATGGGTCTCTTAATTGCTTTTTCTTTTCTCCTCCTTTATCTTTTTCTCTTTCTCTGCCCCCATATCTGGGGCCCCTATCCATCTTGATCTCTGTGAGCCTCCTATCTCACTCCAGGGTAGTGGACAGTCCTGTGGGCTGGAGGCAAGAGAGCTGGGGTCGCGGAGATTGGAAGAAATTGAGGGTCACAGGCTGGGAACACTGAGCTAACCAGCTCCTGGGAGAAAGTTTCCTGGAATTCAAGAAGCCCCTTTCCAGGCCTCTCCCCATCCAGAGACCTTGCACATTACCTCTGGGGGTCCCTGTCCTTTGGAGCTACTCAGAGCTGTCCTCTGTCTAACATCGGTTTCGGTGCTTCCCGAGAACTGAGCTCTGGGCAGCTGTTGAAGAGTCAAGGATGAATAAGACTCAGGCTTTGCCCTTGTGGGGCTCCTAGGCAGGTGGGAAGGGCCCAACGAATATTTACTGAGCACCTATTATGTGTCAAGCATGGTGTTCACTCTTGTATTTAGTTGGGTGATCTTAGCAAGTCATTCATCTTGAGTATGTTTCCTTGTGGGTAAAGTGGGTTTGTTTTATATATATCAGAGTGCCCAGAGCACGGCCTCCTAAAGGGGAGTGGGGGTGGGCATAGGCATAGGACATGTGGTCCTCAATCCAAATTAGTAAGAACCAAATCTTCCAGGGTAGGACCTCAGTTCCCACCCCAGACCCTGAGCCCAGTCCCACTGGTCGCTAGGCAACCTAGTGGTGAGTGACGTGTGTCAGCTGTCATCGTGGGGGATTGTTTGTTCCAGGGGGCTGAGTCAGCGCCAGGCAGCCTGGGGGGTGGGAGGCACGACACCCGCTGCCTGCTAGTGGTGCCAGTTCTGGGGCAGACAGACGGCACCCTTCCGCTCCCTGCTGGACCCTGTTGCTGTGCCTGGCAGGCAGGTGGCTGCCCAGAGTCCATGGGGAGGGGGTGCTGCTCCAGATGGCCCTGGCTCCCTCAAGAAGCCCATGTTCTCTCCCTCTAAGCCGTCTGGGGTCTGGGAAGCTTGAAGGTGGGGGGCTCTGTGCCTTATCCTCACGCTAGTGCTGAAGAGAGGGGACCTCAGAAGGCTTTTCTTCCAGACCACCTTCCATGCCAGCTCCCACCAGCCCCCACCCAGATCTCTCTCATTATCTCTCAAACACCTGCTCCTCCCAAGAGTTCCCCATCCCAGTGAGGACACTGCTACCTATCAGATGCCCAACACACACAGGCAACTTGGGCCCCTCTGCCTCCACTCTGCAGCCATTCAAGCCCATTGGAGTCTGGCTTCTAAACAGCTCTGGAATCCCTCCACACCTCTCCACTCTCACTGCCACTCTCCTCATGCAGATCACCATCAACATTGCCGCCCTCCACCCAGTTTCCTCACTGGCCTGGCCTGCCCATGAACAAGAGGTTAAGATTTTTAACGCCAGAGTCTAAGGGGTTAGAATCCTGTCTTACCACTGACTAGCTGTGTGGCCTTGGACAAGTAACTTAGCCTGTCTTTCAGTTTCCTTATTGCAAAACGGATATGATAATACCAGTCCCTACGTCATCAGGTTATTGCAAGCATTAAATGAGTTAGTAAACATAAAACCTGCTAGAATAGAATAAGTATCATGTATGCCTTGGCTGGGACTGTTACCTGATGTATACTTCCTGCTCCATCCATCCTAAAACATTAGCCTGATCATCCCACTCTGCTGCCTTATAGCCCTCAGTGGCTCTGCATTACTTTTGGGTTAAAGTCCAAACATCTGGTCCAGGCTCACAGTATCTCCAGCCCATCTTTCACATTCCCTTCCCACTCACCTCACACTTTCACTCTGGCCTCATGGAACCTGCAGCTTCCTGAATATTCCTTGTTCCTTAAACCTTCTGCCTTTGTACCTGCTGCTTGGACTGCCCTTCCCCCATCTGTTCACCAAACACCCACTCAGAGTCCAGCCTGAACTCTGCTCCCCATCACCTCGGATGCTGTATCAGGCCCCCAGTAGCCCTGATCACCCTGGAATATAGTTCACAGTTCTCCCAAGCAAGGGAGCCCTCCTAAGCAAGGGCTGTGTCCCAGGCCTCTGGGACCTCAGTGGTCAACACAGGGCAGAAAGACACCATCTCTTGGGATGTTTTGGATGGAGGCATTGTGAACATGCCTTGACTTGGGCATAAGCACACTAGGATTCCGTTGCAGACTGTTGTGTGACCTTGGGCTAGGCCCCGCACCTCCCTCAACCTCAGTTTCTCAACCTTTGCAGTAAGCTCCAACTGGTCCAGTACCCATGTAGGAATTCCTATCCCATAGAAGCATGGGTGGGGGGCCATAAGCTGCTGCCTCAACCTTGAAGCACACGCCCCTCCCCCAGATCATAGCCTTTGACGAGCTGCGGACCGACTTCAAGAACCCCATCGACCAGGGGAACCCAGCGCGGGCAGTAAGTGATACATGTGCTGTGCCGAGGTGTGTCCGTCCGTCTGTCTTTCCATCTGTCGCAGGCCAAGCGGAGTGGGGGACGGGGAGAAGTGGGGAGTGTGGTGAGACCCGGCAGTGCCCCTTCCTGTCTGTCCCCGCCCCCAGCAAAACACCTGGCGCGGGCTCAGGGCTCGGGTTCCTCCTGGCGGGGCGGCCGTTGCCAGGCTCTGGGCCGTTGCCATGGAGACGCGGGTGAAGGTCCCTCCACGGTGACGGTTGCCATGGCGACGGCGCGGCTGCTTCCTTGCCGCAGAGACTGCTCTGGCGCCCCCTGGCGGCCACGCGCGGGTCGGCGGGGGACGCAGGGAGGGCCGCGGGGCGCCTTCAATGCCCGCTCCACCGCTCCCCCACGGCGGCCTTTTCTTCCCTCTACAGCGCGAGCGTTTAAAAAACATCGAACGCATCTGCTGCCTCCTGAGGAAGGTCAGTGTCAGCGCTGGTAGCGGGAGGCTCGTGGCCCAGCTCAGCCCTACTCGCTGTGACCCGGAGTAAAGCCAGTCAGCCACCGGGAGGGAGTGGGAGTCCCCAGGGGTCACGGGGAGCACCTCCCAAATCCCAGCTCCCCTCTGTGCCCTTGCCACTGGGGTCTGTCCTAGCACCAGGCAGCTGACCTCTCGCCCTCCCTCCCCAGCTGGTGGTCCCAGAATACTCCATCCACGGCCTCTTCTGTCTGATGTTTCTGTGTGCAGCAGAGTGGGTGACCCTGGGCCTCAACATCCCCCTCCTCTTCTACCACCTCTGGAGGTGAGAGACTCCACATCCCCCTCTTCTACCACTTCTGGCAGCGGGGAGTGAGATGGAAGAGCAGGGGCAGGATGGGGGTGGAGCTCTGATGTGGGCACTCAAGCCCCTCCCTCCCTCCTCCCCCCACCCCACCAGGTACTTCCATCGCCCTGCGGATGGCTCTGAGGTCATGTATGATGCGGTCTCCATCATGAATGCTGACATCCTCAACTACTGCCAGAAGGAGTCCTGGTGCAAACTCGCCTTCTACCTGCTCTCCTTCTTCTATTACCTGTACAGGTGAGGCCCTGCCCATGGCAGTCAGAAGTCAGGGAAGGGATGCTCCGGGTACCATGCCTCCAATCCCAGGAGTGGTTGGGTCCCAGGTTCTTGCCTTTTTCCCTTAAGGACTGAGGGCAACCCAGGGTATAACAGGGTGGGTGGCCGGTAGCTGGGCCTACTAAGGACTTGGCTCACTGCCTCATCTTCCCACAGTATGGTTTATACGTTGGTGAGTTTCTAAGGGGGAAGCCGGCCAGGGAGCAAGCCCAGAATGGACCGGACGCCTGTGCACCCCCAGCCCTGCCCCTCGGCCACAGAGGCCTCAGCCCTGGGGAGGGAGGGGGCACTGGTGCCCCCGGCCTCCTCTCCACCCCTCCAAACTGCTGCTGCGGGACCTCCCGCCTTCAGAGCCCCCTCCCCTTGGACTAGGGCTGGGCAGAGCTCTAAATAGGGGTAGGGGCTCCTCTGTCAGCCTGCAGGCATGGCAGTCAGTCTTGGAAGGGGCAGAACCTCCAGCCTTGTCCACTTTGGGTGGGGGGACAGACATGGACCCTGCCAAAGCGGCAGGGCTTGACCCTGGAAGTTCTGGGCCGCCCCCCCCCTGCACCCTCACCCTGAGGCACCCCCTGCAGGTGGGGGGGTACCCGCACCGGGAATGAGCAGGCTCAGCAGGGGGGGCAGCCCACCCCTAGTCTGCCCTCTCCCCTCCCCCAGGCTGTCACTCTAGACCTCTCCCTTCCCCATCCCCACTTGCCCCAACCCCAGCCTGTCCTGTCTCTTGGACCTATTTTCTATGTTGCCTGGAGGAGTCCGGCACCCCTTCCCCGGCCATTTGTGACAAAATATGAATAAACTACTGCAAACACGTGGGCCCCAGTTCTGCTCCTGAAAGGCTTGAAGAGCACATGGGGGCAGAGGGTCTCTATAGGGGCAGCCCTCACCTGAATCCCCAGTCCAGCTAGGCTCAAAACACTGGCCCAAGGAACCTTCTAGGGAACCCCTCAGATGGATCAAAGAGGCCTCTGAGGTCTCCTTGGCATGCTGCTCCCTTCTATCCTCACTCTCCCAGCCACAGCTAAACAGCTATTCCTGCTAAAACCCTTCCATCTGCCTTTCAAAGCAGTATCAAAGCCACACACTCCAGGAAGCCCTCGCCTGGGTCCCCTGAGCCTGGTAAACCCTGGGCAACAGAGAGCACCCCGCCCCAGGCCCCAGGAACAAGGGTCAGATACAATCAAGGAAATCAAATCTTCAATGTATGGAAAAATCAGTGCCAGTGGGGGCTAGGGGTCACCGGACCAAGTGGAAGGTCAGCCAGTATATGATGAGGGGCTGGAAGGCTGCAGCTCCCAGAGTCAGGTAGAGCTGGAGACGCTGCCGGGGAGCTGGGCCCCCATTGTTGTCAGGACCCAGGGCTGCTGTTCGCAAAGAGCGCACCTGGAAGAAAGGAGAGAGCTGAAGCTGGGCCAGGGAGGCTTGTCCCCAGCTCCAACCCCAGGGGGACAGGCAGGAGGCACAGTCCCAAACTCACAATGAAGTACATGAGTGAAGACGAAGTCCAGGCCAGTGCCACATAGTAGCCATCACTGCCAAACAGCAGCCCCGTGAGCACGCTGAGGATCATTCTGCAGGGGGTGGGGTGCAGGTGGGGGTGAGGGGAGAGGAGGAAGAGATGGCTGGAGATCTAAGGAATCAGGGCCTGAGATTGGCCCTACCATCCAGCCTTAGATCTCACCCACCACCACTGAGCCCTTTATCTCCAATCTGTCCCGAGTCCTAGACTCAAAAATGAATCTGGAAGGCCTAGGACTTAGCCCTAGGACCTGGATCTAAGACACCCTCCACTACTCCAGCATGAGGCCCTTGTCTCCTGTGTTCCCAGGGTGACTCTCCAAACATTCCTGACCTGAACAACAGGACATGGCTCCTGAGGAGAATGCTAAAAACAGCTGGTTCCTCTATTAGAGAAAAGCTAGGGCCCAGAGAGGGGCAGAGAGGTGCCCAGGGTCATAATTTAAGGCTACAGCTACACCAGCTAGAAACTCAAGGCAGCAGGCCACTCTCCCAGGCCTGCCTCTGGCCTGACCCATAGCTACTCACCCTACGTATTTGTAGCCACTATAGGCTAGCAGGTGGAAAGTGCTCAGGTCACTGCGCACGGTGGCCAGATAGACACCCAGGAGCAGGGCTAGCACCTCCATCACGATCCATACCAGTGCTGTGCTTGCACACAGGCCCAGCACCTCTGGGGAGAACCTGTGGCCATGTGGGAGAAGGGGGGCAGTATTCAGAAACCAGCCATCCTGTGGTAGGTGTGAGACTGAGGACATGGGGTGAGCATGGGACCTGCCAAAGGTCCCCTAGAGAGGTGAAGGGAGCAGTCAGGATGGGGAGCTGGTAGGAATGGGTGAGGGCATTGGTACTGACCTTTTCTGAATCCCCAGTGCCATCCCTGCCAACAGCACGTAGGTGATGAAGGCCATTGCTGCCAAGAGCCAGAAAAATGCCATCAGCCTGGTTTCCTCAGAATCCCCTGGCTAGGTATTTGGGGCCATTTACACCTTCTCTCCATACTTCCTCCCCTGCATATCCCCGCATGCCAACCTCCATAGTCCTGGAATTCCTTTCTCTGCTCAGCCCTCTTTCCCGGCATAAATGCTACCTGACTCTTCTCTCCGCACCACCAAGCCACTTCTTTCCCTGTCTCTGTGCTAGGAAACTCACCAAACTTTCCTGCTCTGGCTCAAACCGTATCACGGGCCAAGGCTATTGCTAATCCTAGACCAAACGGCAGGGGCCAACCTGATCTCCCACAACACTATAGTACTAAAATACAGGCTTGAAGACAACCCAGGCTCTCCCCAAAATCTGGCCCATGGGGATGACTTCACCTCAGCCAGTCTGGCCACTGGTGCTGGCCTTAGCTCTGGCCCACCCACCAACACAGAGGGCGCAGGTTTACCTCTGCTGTTTACACAAAAGCTCAGAGCCTGTGGGATCTGGGCTTTCACAGCAAGTGTAGCTCCTCAGCCCTGTTCTCTGCCTCTCCTTGAAGGACCAAACTGATGTGCCCACCAGAGAGCACAGGGTCTGAAGTCAGGAAACTAGCTCTCCCACCTATAAACTATATGGCTTCAAAGATACTCAAATCTCTCTGAGCCTTGGCTTCAAATGGGGATGGCAATTCCTGCTTTATGAGGTGGCTCTGAGTGGAAACAGAGGAAGGAAGACAAGAAGAACCTGTGGCCCTCCCGGAGCTACTGGGCTGACTGGCTGCCCTGGCAACCCCTCTGAGGGCTGGCAGAGCACACTTACCCCTCCTCCAGCGTGTCCACCATGGGCTGCGCCTCAGGACAAGCCCCAGGACAGAGGAATCAGATGCACAGTCTGCCAGCCACTGTCCAACATGGGCAGCCTGACCTCGTGCCACATAGGTGGGCAGTTATGGGAACCCAGAAGGGAGTGATCACTTCCTCAGAGAAGGGACTTGGGGGACAAGTAATAACTATGATAATGACTATTATTTACGGTGTGCTTCCTGCCGAAAGCAGGTCACCTCACATCACCTCACTGAATTTCCACAAAATTCTTTGTGGTGGAGACTGTTGCTATTCCTGGTTTACTTAAGAGTAAAAGTAGCCAGCCTGAGGTCCCATTACCAGAAGCTGCAGGACCAGGTCTAAAGCCAGGGCTCCAGTTAAGAGGCAAGAAGATCTCAAAAGGGAATACCATGAGGGCACTGAGGGCACCCAGGAAGTTCCTTACTGGTCCCCTTGCTCTGTCAACCTGGTGTCTAGCAACCGCCACACACGGAAAGCACCAAGAGCAGACGCTGAATAAATGCATGAGCCCCTCTCTTCTCATTGGTGCCTTAAGGCACAAGTCGCCCCACATCCCCCAGCCCAAGTCGAAGAAAGACTCACTGGGGATATAGAGGTCAGGGGCATTGAGATCTTGCCGCGGTGGCAGAGGCACATCACGACTGTACTGCACTTCCCAGTTCTGGTGGTGGCAGCAGCAGCCAGGTCAGAAGAAAAAGATAAGAAAAGAAAGAAGGCGGTTGAGGTCTGGGGGCCAAACTCTGGGACAGGACAAGGAAAGCACAGGGCCCTGCCAGCTCACCTGGTGTGTGTAGGGGAAGACCAGGAGCCCCAGCTTCTTGGCCACATAGGCTGTGTCCACAGCAAAAAAATACTTGAGTTTGTTCACAGACACAAAACGGTGCAGCTGGGAGAGGAGAGAGGAGGCTGTGGGTAAGCTGTACCCCAAACCTCAGGGTGCTCCTCTGTATGCTCCTTCCCTGAGGGCTGCTGTTGAGAATTAGGTGGGATCCCACGATGCCCCATCCCTGGACAGAAATCTTGCCACCCTTGCCCTGGGGATGGGCCACACCTCCTTGTGCACCATGTCCTTCCCATGGGATGCGATGGAGCTGCCATAGGCCATAGCCACATTGGCCATTGGGTCCCCAAGCAAGTGGTTGACATTGAAGGCCACGTCGGCTCCTGGGGCTGGGTATCCTCCTGGCTGGCTGGAGTAAGCACCGCTTGTGTCATCGAAGAGGGGAGGGGGATCTGGAGCTGCCCGGGCCCTGTGCTTGGAGCCTGTGGGTTTGTAGGTACTAGAGTAGGTGACAGGAATATCAAACATGAGCCCAAACCACCACCCCATTCCCCGGGTTGGGCCAGCCCTGTATGGGTCCTGGGGTCACGAAACAATCAGTTAGTGAAACCTGGCCTGGATGACGGGTAGGTAACCCAGAAAGAACTTTGATGAAGGATCTTTTTCCAGAGGTGCCAAATGTAGGCAAAGAAAGAGCTGAAGCAGCGCCTGGAAGTGGTTGCCCACCTGGGGGTTTCTGGGGTCCTTCTCCAGGGAAGTGATCCCTCAACAGCCTTGGGAGAGTGAGTAGAAGTTTGCTAGGTGGAGAAGATAACTGGGAGGGCATCCCGCATTAACAAGGGTGGAAAAGGCGACAGCCGGGTACCCAAAGGCCCTGGGCGGTGGTGAGGGCCCCTACCAGGGTCACGACAAGTTTAGAAAGTTCTGGAGGCAGACCCCGTTCGTGCCCGAGTATGGCATGGGAATCCCAGCTGTGCTGTCACCGCCTGATCTCAGGATTGGGCCGAGAGGGCGAAGTCCGGGACGCGTTGCGGACTCGCGCAGGGCGGAAACCCGAAAGACACCCGCCGCGCTGGGGAAGGGCCACGGCTGCCCCTCTCCCTCAGGGTGAGCGGGCCGCGCCGCCGACCCTCCTCCGGCCGATCCGGCCGCGTCCCGCCCGCCCCGCTCCCCACGCACCGTGGGCTCCATAGCCCGAGTGATAAGCCATGGCCGCGATGCTGGCGCTCCCAAAGGGCCCGCTGCGCCGCCTCGTGGGTACGAATACTAATAAGGCAGCCGCTCCGCTTCCTGGGCACCGATCGGGGTTACGGAGCAGCCCGACACGTCCGCCAGCTCTTCGACCGCAGCCGCCATGTCCTCAGCGTTGTCCTCCGTCGCCTACCATTGGCTCCCCGGCGGCGCTAGGTCGCCTCTCCCCTCTCTCAATTGGCTGTTGGCGCGGCCTCGCGGAATTGGATTCGGCAGTAGGCAACTTCCGGAGGGGCATGGGCGGAGCAACCCTAGGCGCTCTCGGATTGGGTGGTGTGTATGCTAATTAGTGGCCGGAGCAGCCAATACCCAATAAGCCAATGGATTAAGGTGGGGGGTGGGGTTGAGAATTATTTCCGCGCCTGCGCAGTGGGGCACTTGACGCTCGCCCTGCCACGACTGCATCAGGTGGAGACCTGGCAGAGGCGGGAGTCTGGGAAAGAAGTTTAGCTCCGGGGACGTAACCCGGGAGGGAATGGGTCCGTGGTGCCCTGCCAAGTCCCGCCCGTCTCCTGCCCCACCCTCTCAATGCTAGCTTTCTTCTCCCATCATCCATCCTCCCCCCGCCCCTCCTCTAGTCGTGGCACGGAGCCCGGTCAGCCAGTGAGGTGTTAGCAGGAGGCCGGGAGGGGCAGTGACGGCGCGGCCCAGCGAGCCCCGGAAGCTGCCTCCTCCTCCCCGCCTCCCGTCCCTCCTTCCCGCGCGGGTGCTGTCCGTCGTCCGGTGCTGAAATGCCCTACAGCCACTGCCGCTATCCTGCAGATTCTGGCGCCCAGCTGCTGGGAGGGTCTGGGCTCTTGAGACAGAAAGACAGAGACACACACACACAGTACACACAAATACATTACACATATCGAAAACTCCAGAAGATCTGAAATCCCAGAGATTGGGTAGTATAGGATCCTGCACCATGCCTGACCCATCATCTCTCCCGTGGTCCAGCTGATGTGAGGGTGGAGGTATGCTGATCCACCTCCTGAAGGTGCATTCGAAACTCCTGAGTCATTGCTGGCCCTACGGTCATCTTAAAGTGAGACACCTCAGCCCCCAGGCCTCACTCCTGAGGTCGAGGGTTCCTTTCTCTCCGCCTAGTTTGTGACCACTCTCACCCTCCTCAGAGATAGTCTTCAGGAGCTTCCCTTCTCACACAACTTCAGCCACCACTTTCTGGAGAGCAAGATCGGGTCCTCTGCAACCTGCCTCTAGCTACCCAGTGTCCAGTTACGCTAGGTGACTTTCCTACTTTCTGAACACAGCCCACGTGGTCTGATCGCAGTGCCTTTGCTCAGAAGTCCCCTCCACCCAGGATGCCCTTCCCCCTCATATCCATTTGTCCAAAGCCTAGTTATTCTTTTTTTTAAATTTATTTTTATGTATTTACGATAGTCATCACACACACAGAGAGAGAGAGAGAGGCAGAGACACATGCAGAGGGAGAAGCAGGCTCCATGCACCGGGAGCCCGACGTGGGATTCGATCCTGGGTCTCCAGGATCGCGCCCTGGGCCAAAGGCAGGCGCCAAACCGCTGCGCCACCCAGGAATCCCCAAAGCCTAGTTATTCTTTAAGCAGTTTAGCTTGTGCTTCTCAGAGAGACAAAGGGAATAGAGGACTGACATGGCTGGGGGTTGAGGCCAGATGCTGGGTTCCAGGATCCCTCTGCATACACCAGTTTGCCCTGGATATAAATTCCATTAGGACAAGGCCTGTATCATTCTCCACTCCTACCCGTGTCTTCACAGTGCCAAATACAATATTTGGGTATAGCAGATACCCAATAAAAATCTGTGTCCAATAAATAAATAATAAATAAATAGATGAAGCCTTGGTTCACTCCTTTACTCCTTCTACCATTTCAATCACCTCAGCTTTAAAAGGGTATGGTTATTGAACTGAATGAATGGTCTTTGAGTTGCCCTTTGGGGAGGAAAAAATAGCAAAGCAACCCAAAACACCTAGTATTGCAGCTCCCTATGTCCCACCAATGAATTGTCTACCTTGCGGGTAGGCCCAGAACTAGGGGCAAGTGTGAAGGTCTGAGGCCCCTAGGGCCAGGGAGCAGCACTGGGGCCACCGGTACCTGGGAGGGCATTATCCCATGAAGGACAGATCCCACTCCCTAGTACCTCATGATAATGCCTGTGCACCTTTCTATTCCCATTTCTCAGGTGAGAAGACTGAGGTTGGGGTGGAGAGTGCAGGCCCAAGGTCATGAAGCCTAGGGCCCTGGGTGCCCTGGCCCCCAACCTGCCAGCTCTTAAGTGGAGCCCAGGACCTCTGTCCAGGGAATGAGGTGCATCACACCTTTCTGGGTTATAACTGCTTCCTCCCCTACAAGCAAGGCTTCCAGGGTGGGATCTGGGTGGGCTTAGCCCTGGGCCTGCTCCTCAGAGACACGTCGCCGGGGAATTTCCCACCTTTGAGATCCCCCTCCACCTTCTCACAGCCGGGGAAATAGGCCCCAAGAGCAAGGACTCGGCCAAGGTCGCAAGCGCAAGCGCGGCAGGAGGCGAACCCAAGCTTGGGTCGGCCAGCCCGGGGTTCTCGGGCGGGGGCAGCGCCCGCTGTACCAGGCGATGCCGGCGGCGCCGCGGGTGCCGCGGGGGCGGGGTCAGCGGAGGGCGGGGCGCCGGGCACCGCGGCCGCCGACGCCGCCGCCACCGCCGCCGCCACCGCCGCCGCCACCGCCGCCGCCACCGCCGCCGCCACCGCCGCGCTCGGGCTCGAGCTCGGCGCACTCCCTGCGCGGCCGACGAGCCGAGCGGACGCCCTCGGGGCCGCGCCGCAGCCCTCCGCGCTCCCCCTATCATGCCCCGGGCCCGGGCCCGGGCCGCCCCAGCAGCCAGGACACCATGCCCGAGGGCGGCGGAGGCGACAGCGGGGAAGTGCCTGCGTTCATCCCGGACGGCGAACCGCTGCGGGAGGAGGTACCGGCGCCGCGTGTTGGGGGCCGGAGCAGGGGCTGGAGCGGGGCGAGGGGGACCACGGAAGGGGCAAACCCTGGACGGGGCTGAGGTGGGAAGTCTCCAAACCCCAGCTTCCAATGACGTCATTAGGGGAGCCGGCGTCTGGCGTGCCGGGGGGCTCGCGTGGGGGTCGGGGTGGAGGCGCTGGGAAGGCAGGAGGGGGTGACTCCCGCCCCGGGCGCCCCTTCGTCCCCCCTCGCCCTCCTGTGACGTCAGCGTCTGGCCCCCGCGCGCCCTCATTCCGCAGCGCAGCCCCTCGGCCCCAAGGCCCCGGGGTCGGGCCCCCGCCCCCCCGGCCCAGCGGCTCACGAGGTGCCCGGGCGGCGTCTGCAATGCAGCAGCAGTAGCCAGGGCTTGAGGGAGGCGGCGGAGGGAGGAGGGGAAAGAGGAGAGGAGGCGGCCTCTGGTACCCCTTCTCCCTTCCCCCGCGGTGAGGCCCGGGGCGGTGGGGGCGGCCTTCCTGCTGGCTGGGACCCCCAGAGTGGCCTCTGCTCAACCCCGGCCAAGAAGAGGATCTGCGGGAATGTGGGGCCCTGTGTGGAGTGCAGGGGTGATAGGTGGTGAGAGGGTCTGTGGATGTGCTTGGATGGATGTAGTGCACTTGTGGGTGTGTGAATGCTAGTCCATGCTCCCGGCATCTGGGGTGAGCCAAAGTCAGGTGGTGGTCTGGTGGGTCCTTGGCTTGGGTGATGTGGTCATGCGTGAACATGTTCTGCTGTGGGAGGGTCTCTCCCCTAGAGTCTAGTGTGTGCGTGTCAGGTTGCAGTAGGGGTGGGGTTAGGGGATGTGCACTGTGGTCAGGTGAGGGTCTGATGTGTACCTGGGCTTCAGGGAATGTGTAACCCACGTATGCCTGTGTGTGTCCTGTGGTGGGTGGGTCTGTGTGGGGTGTGTGTGCGGGGTGGTGAAAGTATGCACTTGTGCACCGTGTTATGGTTATGAGGGATTGTGCCCTGGGCATTGGTGACCGTCTGGTGTCTGGGATGGGCAGGCAGCCTGCACATCTGTGTGAGGTGGGCCTGTGATAAACGTGGTGGAGGATGTGGGTGTGTGGCCCGCCCTGCAGGTCAGTGGTGGTGAGTACCTGTGGTGGGTGATGGAGTGGAGGGGGGGCAGTGGGCTGCCCTGGGCTGGGCTGGGGGCATTTCTTCTCCTCTTGGGTCTCTCGAGAGACTGCCCAGCAGCTGTGCTCTACCCCCTCCCTCACAGCACAGATGGGCAGTGGAGGACGACACTCCATCTGCTCCCCCCAGACTCACACCTCCCCCGTTCCCAGCTCTTCCTCTTTCTCACTTACTTAAAAGCTTCTCCCAAGTCTCTAAGTGAAGCCAAGGGACCAGAGGGAGTCTCAGGATAACAGTAATAATATTTATTCCTGGGGCCAGACTCTGTGCTGCAATGGCCACACGTAAGGTCTTCTTGAATCCTCACAAAAGCCCCAGTCTCCAGATGAGGAGACTGAGGTCCAGAGGGCATGAGGGACCTGGCCAAGTCATACAGTAAGTGGTGGAGCCAGCAGTGAATCCCAGGCAGTGGGGTTCCAAAGCCCATGCTCTTCACCCTTAGGACCCCTGCCACCCTGGCCTCCTGTACCAACAGGTCCAGGAACTAAGGCCTGCAGAGGACAGGAATGTGGCCAAGACCACACAGAAAGTGAGGGGGAGAACTGGAACCAGAGTTCAGTTTTCCCAATGGCCAGTCAGGAGGTCCTTCCTTCTCTTGGCGGAGATGTGTCTGCTTTTCCCTGGGTGCCCTTGACTGAGGGATGATGGGGCACAGTAGAGGACAGCTTGGGGGCAGACTGGCCCCAGTTTGAATCATGTAGCTCTACTGTGAGGGCTGGAGGGGTGAGGTCTGGAGCAAGATGCTCTGTCCCTTCGGGCCTCAGTTTCCTCCTCTGTAGAGTGGAAAGCAGAGCCCCAGCTCCTTCATGGGGCCTAAGCAGAGGGGCAGGAGCAGCCAATGGCCCATCCTGATGCCCACCTCTCCTCTCTCTGCCCACCCCGCAGCAGCGGCCCCTGAAACAGTCCCTGGGAAGCTCTCTGTGCCGAGAGTCGCACTGGAAGTGCCTGCTCCTCACACTGCTCATCCATGCCTGCGGCGCCGTGGTGGCCTGGTGTCGCCTGGCCACGGTGCCACGGCTGGTCCTGGGGCCTGAGGCAGCCCTGGCCCGCGGGGCTGGGGGCCCCCCGCCCACCTACCCCGCCAGCCCTTGCTCAGATGGCTACCTGTACATCCCGCTGGCCTTTGTCTCCCTTCTCTACCTCCTCTACCTGGCTGAGTGCTGGCACTGCCACGTGCGCTCGTGCCAGGCGCCGCGCACCGACGCCAACACCGTGCTTGCCCTGATCCACCGGCTGCAGCAGGCGCCGCCCTGTGTCTGGTGGAAGGCCACCAGCTACCACTACGTGCGGCGCACCCGCCAGATCACCCGCTACCGCAACGGCGATGCCTACACCACCACGCAGGTCTACCACGAGAGGGCTGACAGTCGCACGGCTCGCGGCGAGTTTGACTACTCGGCCCACGGCGTTCGCGATGTCTCCAAGGAGCTTGTGGGCCTGGCTGACCACGCGGCCACGAGGCTGCGCTTCACCAAGTGCTTCAGCTTCGGCAGCGCCGAGGCCGAGGCCTCGTACCTCACCCAGCGGGCCCGCTTCTTCAGCGCCAACGAGGGCCTGGACGACTACCTGGAGGCCCGCGAGGGCATGCACCTGAAGGACGTGGACTTCCGCGAGTCGCTCATGGTCTTCGCGGACCCGCGCAGCCCGCCCTGGTATGCCCGCGCCTGGGTCTTCTGGCTCGTGTCGGCGGCCACGCTGTCCTGGCCGCTGCGCGTCGTGGCAGCCTATGGCACAGCCCACGTGCACTACCAGGTGGAGAAGCTTTTCGGGGCCGGCTCGCCCCCCCCTGGGGCGGTGCCCAGCGGGCCCCCGCTGTCCCGGGTGGCCACGGTGGACTTCACCGAGCTGGAGTGGCACATCTGCTCCAACCGGCAGCTGGTACCCAGCTACTCGGAGGCCGTGGTCATGGGTGCCGGCTCCGGTGCCTACCTCCGTGGCTGCCAGCGCTGCCGTCGCTCCCTCAGCAGCAATTCGCTGCCCCCTGCCCGGCCCGGTGGGCCCCGCCTGCCTTTCAGCCGCAGCCGCCTGTCTCTGGGAGCTGGGGGCCGGGCCACACCAGGGGTCTTCCGGAGCCTGAGCGGGGGGCCACTGGGGCGCCGCGGAGAGGACACAGAGCCCCTGGAAAGCCCACCGTGCTACGAGGACGCCCTATACTTCCCGGTGCTCATTGTCCATGGTGACAGCGGCTGCCAGGGGGACGGGCAGGGTACACTCTGAGACCGGGGGGCCCCCAGGTGGCCTCCTCCCCACCACCCCGCCGTGGGCTTTGATGCCTGAGCGGCTGTTGTCCGAGATAGGAGGGAAAACAGACCAGCACACGAGGGGTGGGGGAGGGGGAGAGTCCTTAATCAGACTGAAGCGCAGCAACCCAGGGTGATTTGGGGGGTGAATGGACACCACTGAAGTTGAGTCTGTGAACATCCCAGCATGGCTCCCCACCACCACCGTGTTCCACCCCCTGCGATGGCTGGTGATCTAGCCTAGAGCCCTGTCAGGTTGGGCAGGGGGGATGTTTCCAGAAAGCCTGGGTTGGGGAAGGAGTCCTGGGGACAGCTATTACATGCAGCAGAGGGCTGCTTACCTGCTCTTCCCTGCATGGCTGAGGCCACATTGGGAGCCCTCGAGCAACCCAGAAGCACAAATTGGTGGTTTGGGGCTATGCCCAGTTGGGCTGGCTTCCAAGAAATTGAAGAGCTGGCTGTGACAACACCACAGCCTGGCCCCACTACAGCCCCAAGTCCCCATCCTCCTCCCCTGACAACCCCTCCCTGCCTACCCTCTGGTCTCTGCTCAGGGCCAGTCCCTGATCAGACTGTGGCACAGCCCCTGTACTGGGAGCCTGGTTCTTGGAGCACAGCCTTGTCCCCCTTGGCCCCCTGTTTTTCCCTGGTGTACCCTCCCCTCACATCCAGCTCCCCTATGACCTGGCGTTCCTTCTTAGGACCCTGCCTTGATCCCACATCTTCTGGTCTCTGCTCCTGTCCCCCCAAAGTCCACATCCGCCTCTATCAGCCACGCACACTCTCCCCACGAGGCTTTGTCCTCTCATTGCTCCCCCAGACTTCTCTGCTCTTCACCTTCCTGATGACCCACGGGGCCCAGGGCCACAGGGCATCCGAGGGACCTCGGCCTTGGCCACAGCCTCTTGGACGATGCACCTGCTCTGCCATGGAGGCCCCTGCTTCTCCCATCAGTGGGGCCAGGCCCATGGGACACTGTTCCTCCTCCAGGGAGGAGAGAGTAGTCCCCTCCCTTCCAACTGGGGTTTCTACCACCTCTTGGGGGCCAGTGGGTGAGGGAGGAGGCAGAGAAGACACAGATAAAATAAAAGATATTAAATGGAAGGTCTCACGTGCATTCCTAAGTGGTGGGTCTAAGGCCATTACAAGTGCAATGGGCCACCCTGGGTTAGCGTTTCGATGCTCAGTTCTGGAAGAGGGGGCCAGGTTGGGCTCCAGCGTTCCCAGGAACAGGGTAAGCTGAGAGGGAACCTCTCTGCCCAGCCTAGGGCCTGAGACTCAGGTTTAAGTTGCTCTGAGCAGCTCACCCCAACTGACTGGCATCTGGTTCACTTCTAAGGCATTGTCCAAGTGGTCCATCTTCCAGCCCAGTGGGGGTTTTCGTTCTACCGCTGGACATACTGAGGTCTAAGGGCCTGGTGACTGGTCCCCAGAGTGGAAGAAATGAGCTATGGTCTGTGGCATAAGTTCAGTTCCCTCAATGGCCACTGGTGTTCGGGGGAGTGGGCGCTGAGCATGTCGGAGGACACAGGTGGGAAATAGCCAGCCCTGAATCAGCACATGGGATCCGAAGATCAAGAACGAGGGCAAATGAAGGGCCTCACTCACTCCTGGAGGTGGCATCTTCCCATGGATGGCCGTGCAGGGAGTTCACGGTGCCAGGGCACCGGGCTAGAGGGCAGATGTGGGTGGAAGGCAGCCTGTGGGCCACTCCTCCAGCCCCAGCGTGGAGCTGCACCCACCTGCATGAAGGCACCCTTTTCTAATCTGTGCAAAGACAGCAGAAGGACTGGTGGTGGCCCTGGAAGGGTGCTGAGAATGGGTGGGATTCACCCGGGGCAGAGACAGGGCAGGGTGTTCGGGGCTGTGGGATCTGCCTGCACAAATGCCTGGGTGCAGAACATGAAGCAAGGTGTGAGAAGGAGATGGAAGCCAAGAGCCATGAAACAGTTGGCTGAAGTCTTCACCACCAAACCCCAGAATTTGTCTGTAAGCTGGGGCAAACAGGAACCACAGGCATGGTTGATCAGGTAAGTGACAAGGTCAGAGCCACTTGTTAGAATTTTAGGCCAAGTCCAGCTGCCTACTGGCCACGTGGGGAAAGTGGTGTTAAGAGACCAAAGCTTTCCTTGGGCATCACTGCCTCACTTCTTTGGGAGTGAAGTCAGTTCTTTGTTCAGAAGCAACTTGGAAAATAAACTCTGGTACCCAAGCATTTAAGGAAGCTGCATGGACAGTGTGTGCGTGTGTGTGTGTGTGTGTGTGTGTGTGTTTGTGGCGGGAGTGGGGGGCTGGTTATTGGCTCCAGCTCCAGCTCCTGCCAGTGGAAAAGATTTCCTTCTTCCATTTTCCTGCTCTAGCACCACAGTCACCAACTACCTGCTAGCCATGATCCACTATCCTCTCCTCCTCAACAACAGAACCCCAGTTTTACTTCAGATGGCCATGAGCCCAGTGAAAAAGTAACATTTCTAGCCTCCCTTGCATATAAGTGACTGTGTGACTTAATTTTAGGATATGAGATATAAGCAGGTGTTGGAACATTTTTAAGAAATGTTCTTTGAAACAGAAATATCGGTGAAGGCTAGTTCTATCCTCTTGTTTCATCCTGCATTCAGCCCAGAATGCAGATGTGATGGTTGGAACTCCAGCAGCAATGCTGGGTCAGGAGGTGACCTTGAGAATTGTACTCATGCTGAGGAAAGCAGAACAACAAAATAGAAGACTGCGCTTCTGATGACACCATAGGAGTTTCCATATCATTCTTGGGTTGCCTACTTCTAGATTCTCAATAAGAAGGAGAAATAAACTTCTAGTTTATTTAAGCTACTGTTTTTTTTTCTTCTTGTTTCTATTACTGGCAACCTATGCTAATTATCTACTATGACATAACAAATTACCCCAAAACTTAGTGGCTTAAAAACATCAATAATCATTATTATCTTCTCTCCTGGTTTCTGTGGGTCAAGAATTCTGACAGAGCAAACAGGGATGGTTTATCTCTGCTCTGGGACATCTAGGGCCTCTGCTGGAAGATTCTAAAGCCAGGGGCAGAATCATCTAAAGGCTCATTAATTCATTACTGCCCATTAGGGCAGTAGGTGCTGGGCCTAACTAGGTCTATTGACTGGGACATCCAAAGAGGGCCTCTCCATGTGGCTTGGGTTCCCTCATAACATGATGGCAGGTTCCAAGGACAAGTCTATCAAGAGGGTGAGAGCTCTATTGCCCCTTATGAGCTAGTCTTAGAATTCACAAATACCACTTCTACCCCTTTCTATTGGTCAAGGTTATTAAGAAGATCCACCCAGTTTCTAGGGGAGGAAATATAAGACCCCACCTCTCAATGGAAGCTTGTCAACATCACATTGTAAGATTGGCATGCAGGATAGGAAATATCCAGGGCGCCTGGGTGACTCCGTGATTGAGCGTCATGCCTCAGGGCGTGATCCCAGAGTCCCAGGATCGAGTCCTACATTGGGCTCCCTGCATGGAGACTGCTTCTCCCTCTGCCTGTGTCTCTCCCTCTGTGTGTGTGTCTCTCATGAATAAATAAATAAATAAAATCTTATATTAAAAAAAGGATAGGTGATATTCTAGTGACCATCTTCAATCAGCCACTGAGCCAAATGCCATACCTACTGTACAGAGTGGTCTGCAAAATGAACACCAATCTTTTCATGATGCTGGTTTGAGGGAAGAAAGTGTGATATGACAGATTTGGGCTAACTGGGGGCAGAATGATCTCAGGGTATGTATTAGGACCTTCTGACCCTTGATAGCTTAAATATGGCCATGAATTCTTCACAGCTTCCCTCTCAAGAGGTAGAACCTATTTCCCCACTCTTTAAATCTGGGCTGGCTTTGTGACTTGCTTTGACCAATAGAATGTGGTGGAAGTGATGTTTGCACCTGGAGAGACTGAACCTTGAGAGGCCTTGCAACTTCTACCTTATGGTGTCTTGGAGCCCTGAGACCACCATACTGTGAAGACATCCAGCCTTGCCTCCTGATAGATAACAGGTGGTGTATAGGAGAATAAGGTCCCCAGTCAAGAGCCAGCATCAGCTTCTGGATATGGAAGCAGGGCCATCTTCGATACAGCGGACCAAATCAAATAGCAGATGACCATAGCCACAGGGATGACCCCAGGTGGAACTAGCAGGAGAATCACCAAACTTCTCCTAGCTCAAATTGCTGACCTACAGATTGGTGAGAAATAAGAAATCCTCGTTGTTTTATGACACTGTTTCGAGGTGATTTGTCAGGTATGATGGATAGTTGATACAAGGCCCTGGACCCATTTCTACTTCATAATGGACAACCAGGTAGAGAAGAAGACCAGAAAGCCCAATGTCTTCTGGACAGCTCCCATCTCCTGGTCTCCCAGTGTCTCTTGTTCATGTGTTCAGTCTCTGTTAGAGCCAACATCAAGCCAGGAGGATTCTTAAAAGGAGAGTAATGTCTGTGGAAGGGGACAGAGCCTTGTTCCAAAATCCCAGAGGCCTCTGCCTTTACTCTCTGAAGCCTGACACAGCATGGCCAAAGCAGAGCACCTGATTTCCAGCCTGCACTCCAACTCCGCTCCTCTATGTGTTTTCCGTCTCACTAAGTAGTGCCATCATTCACCCAGTTGCTTAAGCCAGACACTTGTATGGCAATCCCCTCCTTCTCCTTCTTCTTTGTAACTTTTTATCGTGTAAAATTTCAGACACGACTAAAGTAAAGAGACTGGTGCCAGTCGGCCCTTTGTACTCAGTGCCCAGCTCTACAGCCATCACCCACCATGACCACTCACGTCATCCACATACCCACACTTCTCCTGCTCCAAATGGGTTATCTTGAAGAAGATCTACAAGCTGTAGCATTTCATACACAAATACCTCCCTCACCCCTCACGTGAGATCTACACTCAGGTTCCAACTGCAACAGCTCTCTAAGAAGCCCCCAGGTCCTTTCCATCCCAAGCCACCCCCTTGCTACAGGCGCCCAGGGCTCCTCCTCCAATGACTACCGCAGACTCCAACAAGCCTCCCTTTTCCGCTCATCCCCTTCAGCTCATAGAGCATCATCTTCAAATGTTAATCAAATCACATGTCCACCTCATCCAGGATACACTGATGCCTCCTACTAAGCATCAAATATAACCCAGGCTCCTGCCCCAGCCCTCAGATCCCTGTGGGCTCTGGCAGATGTCCCCAGGCTCACCTGGGGCCTGATCCCCTTTCCTTACAAAGCCCCAACCACAGTGGCCTTGTGCCTGATCCTAGACCAAGCCAAGCTCCTTTCTGCTTCGAGGTCTTGGCGTCCAGTGTTCAACCTCCTGGAGCTCTTTTCCTTCCCCCTAGCTCTTCCCATGCTCTCCACAACACTCAGGGCTCGCCTTGTGTCTTGATTGTCTACATCCATCCCCCACCAACCCCACTGTTACCCTTTACCTCAGCTCCTTCTGAGTTGCAATAATTTCTATTTAAGTGTGTACAAGTTTATTATTTGTTTCTTCTGTTAGAACTAAAGCTATGGGAGGCAAATGGTCATAGATGCAGATCTTTGAGTTGGACAAAGCCCCAACTCTGCCGCTGTGACCTGAGTGGCCCAGGGCAAGTCACTTACCCTCTCTCTGTCTCAGTCTTCTCAGCTCAAATGGGGGATAATAATACAATCTACTGACTTCAGCCTGGACATCTGTTTTGAACTCTGGATTTGGGCATCCAGGGGCCTTCCTTGAGCAGTCCACTCAGGTGACCTTGCAAACTCTAGAGATGCAAGCCTGACTGTATCATTCATCTTTCCCGAGCCAACCAGGAGATCGATTCTCCTATGTCTGTCCCTGTCTCAGTGAATGGCACCATCTGGGAGCCAAAACCCCTCAGCTGTCACTCCTCACCTTCATAGTCAGCCTGTCGCTGGGTCCTGTTCATATCTTGTCTGGCAACCACCTCCTGTTTTGGCCTCTCCTCCCATCTGAACTCTGCCTCTGCCTAGGCTCACGTCCCCAATCCCCGCTGCCAGGGCAGCGCCCTCAGTTGTCCTCCACGTGAATTCTTGCTCTCGTAGGTGGCTGCTTTTGTATCCCTGATCCCTTGTGGAGTCTCTGATGCATAAAAGGGTGGGTCTTAGTAGATATTGGATAAAAGAGTGAATGACTTATTATTGTAGTGGGCAGGGGGTTCTAGCAGCATCCACTTGACACTTCCCTCTGTAATATCGCTTGTTCCCATGGGGGTGTGGGGCTTTGTGTGTGTCCAATGTGTCCCCAGTTACACACACAGGAACCAGGAAAACAACCCGAGGTGAGTATTCTGTGAGCTTATCCAGCAATGGAGCAGCTACTAAGGCAGAAAATAAAAATCTGTTTTTTTGTATTATTATTTGCTTATTATTGAGAGAAACGACCACTTAAAAATTGTCTGTCACTTTCAACCTAGCTGGGGGTGAGGAGTCTATAATCCGTAGCGTTCCCCTCCCGCTGCAACCAACAGAATTGGAGGCACAGGACGCAAGGGATGCTCCTTCCTCTAATGTGAATTTTTGGCAATCTCAAAGATGCTGAGAACGGCAGTGGCCTGGTTGAGCTGCTCCAAAGCCCCTGCTCCAGGCCCCCCAAATCCCCCAGCTTCTGCTCAGTTCCAGGTCTGACTACCAGCCCATGTTAGTGCTGTAGCTCCTAAGACCCTCCCTCCTTTTTTATTTTGCTTGTCATCAAAGATCCTTGATGGAGTGAGGATAGGAGGGAGAGCATTCGAGAACTCCTCTTCTTTGGGGGTTTAAAGTGTTTAAATTGGGGGTGCCTGGGTGGCTCAGTAGTTGAACGTCTGCCTTTGGCTCAGGTCATGATCCCGGGATCCTGGGATAGAGTCCCACATTGGGCTCCCCACAGGGAGCCTGCTTCTCTTTTTGCCTCTGTCTCTGCCTCTCTCCGTGTGTCTTTCATGAATAAATAAATAAAATCTTAAAAAAAAAAAAAAGTAAAGTGTTTAAATTGCCCTCAGATGGCTGGAGAAAGATCTGAATTAAGATCAGATAGCAGGAAAGAACTTCAAAGGCCTGCAAGAGAGGGGTGGCCACAGCGGCAAGGGGTGGGTGGTCTAGAAGGTTCCTGAATGAAGGCCAAAGCTGGAAATGTCTCCTGACGCAGCCCCCCACTCCAGTGGCTGTGACAGCAATGGCAGTGCAATGTCCCCCTCTGGCCACACAGCCACATGACCAGGAATAACTGCTGTGGGATCATCCGCAGCAAAGGCACCTCCCAGTGGAGGCCCTCCCAGCTGTCTGGACTGCAGTGTAAAGTGGCAGTTTTGCTCACTCATAAACAAGGCACAAAGCAGATTTTTCTCTTCTGTTCTACTCACCGGATGCTCCACTGCAGGACCTGCTCCCCGTGGCTGGTGGGATCTCACATCAACCTAGAACTATTTTCCCGGTCCCTAAGAGTGATAAACAGAATGATGGCCCCAAATGGGTCCACTCTCTAGTCCCCGGCACCTGTCAACAAGTTACCTTACCTGGAAAAGGGGACTTTGCAAATGTGATCAGAGTTAAGGATCTTGAAGTGGAGAGATTACTCTCACATACCCGGGGGGAGCACCATTTCAAACAGCCCTTCGAGGACTTCTTTGATCAGCCTCTTTTCAGTGGCCACAGAGAGTGGGCCCTGGAGAAGCAGCAGTCTTCGGATTGCGCAGCTAATGGGTGGGGCAGAATGACTTTACCATTCCTTTCTCCCAAAGGCTTGTAATCGGCCCTCTGTCTAGTCTGAAGGAAGCATGAGCCAATGGTAGGTCCAAGTTGGAGTGAACCCTCTGGAAAAAGTTGCCACCAGATACATGTGTTACAGCAAAGAAACCCACCTTCCCCTAAGCACCCCCCAAGACAATCCATGTGTCAAGACCTGAATAGTTACTTCCTGCTGCCTGGTAGTGCACTCTCAAATTCCAGTTTTGCGTGTTCTTCGCTGGCTTCCACCATCCATCCTGGTTGTGACATCGTCTCCCCAATCTGACTTTGCAGGGGACCCACAGGCCCATTTTGGTTTCCATTTCCACCCTATCATCAGCCACCACGGGGCAAACCTGGCGGTGGAGGAGAGAAAGCTGGGAGGGGAAGCGATATAGGCATCCCCAAACCTGAACCTTCCTCCCAACTCTCCAAATGTCCTCCATCAGGATCCAGCTAACAAGATCCCTCCTCCGAATTAGGGCCTGCCACTGCAGCAAACTCTCAGGAAGCCACAAAATATTATAAAACTTTGAAACGCAGAAATATAAGACATCTGTCAGACAACTGGCAAACTGCTAGCTGGAGGCAGTTCACAGTTTCAACATTGAATTGCACTACGTTCCTTTTGATGATATAATATCTTCGTGAATCTGGGTTTTTGGCAGCTGCCACGATCAAAAGCAAGTACTATTGGGAAAGTCAATGTGTAATAGGAAATGAGAGTGGCAATGTCCAATTTGATTCCAAGTTGTGAGTAGTTGTGCAGTGCCCAACAGGCACACATATCCCACTTGCAGGTGACTCTCATTATTTAAGAATCAAAATATTCTTATATCTTTCAGGGTAGGTATATTATTCTTTCACTTGACAACTGAGGTATTAAAATACAAGTACGGGGCAGCCTGGGTGGCTCAGCGATTTAGTGCCGCCTTCAGCCCAGGTCGTGATCCTGGAGACCCGGGATTGAGTCCCACGTCGGGCTCCCTGCATGGAGCCTGCTTCTCCCTCTGCCTGTGTCTCTGCCCCTCTGTGTGTGTGTGTGTGTGTCTCACGAATAAATAAATAAATCTTTAAAAAATTCTAATAAACTTATAATCATTTAAAAAAAATAAAATAAAATACAAGTACCTCTAGGGGTGCCCGCGTGGCTCAGTTGGTTAAGCATCGGACTCTTGATTTTGGCTCAATCTCAGTCCTGATCTCAGGGTCATGAGTGGGAGTTCTTGTTGGGATCCATATTAAGCTCCTCCTCCTACTTCCTCCCTCCCTCTCTCTCTCCCTCTCTCTCAAATAAATTAAATCTTTTAAAAAATACAAGTACTTCTCATATTTATTAAACGGAACTGTTAGGCATGATTTTGGCCCAGGGGCCCCATGAGAAACCCACTGAGGTACACAGGATATGGAGGATACCACGAACCAAGGGAGTCTGAAAACCTCTGCCACAGGGATTTGGTGGGTTTGGGACTTCAGTTTTTGTCCATTGGGCTCCCCCACCATCAGTTTCTGGACTCTGTCCTTAGGGCTCTCTGGTGCCCGCTAAAGCAGACAGCAGGTTTGTGCAGCCACCCTGAAATACCTCACTGGCTTCCAGCAGGAACCCTTGACTTTCCTCACAAGTCCCTTTTCTTCTCTCTGACAGATTATGGTGACTATGGTAGGTATTATAGCATGCTCATTTTTCATACAAGGAGACAAATGTAGAGCACTTAGAGGGCCTGCCTAAGGTTCCCCAGCCCTCAAGCTGTGAAGCTGGAATCAGAGCACGGCTGTGTAGCTTACAGTGTCTGCTCTAAGCCACTCCTAGTTGTCTCCCAGGGAGAAATCCCTGAACTAGAGAAAACCATGCTAAAGCATGGCCACTACCAGATGCCTTAAAACTGCACCTCAACCGGACCCCTTGTCTGGATCCCACAAGGTCACAGGTAAATCCTCATTTACCAGCATCATCTGCCAAAATTACAACGGACTCTCTCTGGGTGAGGAAGACTTCACACAGTCCCCACCCCCACCCCCTGCCTGGAAAGCAAAGCATTATCAGCCTGGGAGTGTACATCTCGCAGCCTCCTCGCTAAAAGTTCCCTCTACCCAGTGGGGCTTTTTCTATAGACCTACATCGCGGGAAATGCCTTCTAGAGTATATGTGCAGTTTCCTTTATTCACAGAACTATGTGTTAGATCTGTGGGAAAGACCTCCAGGACATCTATCTGCTAAAACTGTGTGAAAGACCGAACAGTCAAATATTTTATCTTATTTTAAAAAATATTTACTTATTTGAGAGAGAGAGAGAGAGAGAGAGAGAGAGAGAATGCGTGCACGAGTAGGGGGAGGGGCAGAGGGAGAGAATCTTCAAGCAGACTCCAAGAGGAGCTCAGAGCTGGCACAGGCAGGAAAGGGGGGGTGGGGGGTGTTCCCTGTGGGGCTCAATGTCATGTCTCATGAGGCTATGATCCTGAGCTGGAATTAAGAGCCCAGCTTTTCACTGACAGCCATCCAGGCGCCCTGCAGTCAAATATTTTAAATCTTAGGTATTGGCGTATCCTAACAATCTGTACAATTTTAGGGTGTGGTCGTTCAGGGGTGAATGTGATTTGAATTTATCCATGTTTAGAGGGTGTCTGAAATTGAGAACCAGAAAGATCCATCGACTCTGACCCTAAATGTGGCTCTAAAGCAATTACAGGGGGGAGTTTCTGACGTATGTCCATATTCAAGTGGCGATCAAAGAAGCCCACCATTGGCAGCCCGGGTGGCTCAGCGGTTTAGTGCCACCTTCCGCCCAGGGTGTGATCCTGGAGACCCCGGACTCCCTGCATGGAGCCTACTTCTCCCTCTGCCTGTGTCTCTGCCTCTCTCTGTGTCTCTCATGAATGAATAAATAAAATCTTTTAAAAAAAAGAAAAAAAGAAAGAAGCCCACCATGACGAATTGTGGACTGACAGTGACAACTGTGGATTCAACAAAAGTTCTTTTTAAAAGGGCTATTTTGGGGGGAAATCCCTGTGTGGCTCAGTGGTTTAACACCTGTCTTCGGCCCAGGGTATGATCCTGAGTCTTGGGATCGAGTCCCACATCAGGCTCCCTGCATGGAGCCTGCTTCTCCCTTACCTGTCTTTGCCTCTCTCTCTGTGTGTCTTTCATGAATAAATAAATAAATAATTTTAAATGGCTATTTTGAAAAAATAAATAAAAGGGCTATTTTGAATATTATGATTCTGACTTTGGGGGAACTAAGTGGAAGGAGTCAGGTAAAATTCCTTAAAAAAAAAGTATATTGACTTAAAAAAAAAGCAAGTTCCCAGGGAGGTGGGCATTTTCTAATCAGAGACATGGCTATCATTATGGACTGGCTCTGTCATAGAGGTGAAGATCACAGAATCTATCTGGGTTCAAACCTCCACTCCCTAACTTGGTCAAATAGGGTGGATGGCTTGACACAAGGCACCTGGGCAAGTGACTTCAGCTTCCTTATCTGCAAATCATGATAAGAGGGGCACTCACTGCGTGGGGGTTTTTATGGACCTCAAGTGGGTAAAGACATGTAAAGCCCTTAGGATAAGATGAGGCGTACAATCATTCACTAGTATTTTCATTATGATTTGGCACCAAACCCTACTCCCATTCATAGTGGCCGGGGCACCAGAACAGGAATCCCATCTGGAAAGCATCTTATTCCTTGGGCTTTGAGCTGCTTGGGAGGTGACTCCACTAAATGCCTAATGCAGGAAGTGAAAGGTGGCCAGATGGGTGCTGGTACCTACTGAAACTCAGTAGGTGTTGTTTCTGCCCCTCTTCAACCTTAGCCCCAGTCTGTACCAATAATGTTTGAAAAACATTACACTGAGCCCCTGGCGCTGAACTCCAGAGTGTCCTGGACTCCTGGAGCCCCAGACTAGTGTGGGAGCGAGCAGGTGAACATTTTCAAATGCAGTGATGAGCACTGATACAGAGATCTGCCCTGAGATCAATCCTGCTCCCAAAACTGCGACTCTCAGCTTCTGCCTGAGGATCTCTGAGCCCAAACCCAGTCCCTCCTGCCAAATGCACACCTCTAAGGAAGGTGTCCAGACTTTGGAGCACAAGTTGGGAAAGTAGGACCCAGCCCTAACAATTCAGGTGACAGCCTGTGCTTCTGCCTCTGGGAAACAGTCTTCATGGGTAAGATACAGCAAAAGTCCCACCAGCCCCTGTAAAGACTGGCAGGGCCTGCTTCAGCTCACAGAGGACGCCTGGGGTCTTCCAAATAGGACAGAGGACACATGCCAGGGATCTGCTGTCTTTCCGTGGGGGGCAAATATTTGCCGAGGTGGCCGATATCGGAATAACACAAACATTTAATAAAATTTTAAAAACACTTTATTTATTCATGAGAGGCACAGACATAGGTAGAGAAAGAAGCGGGCTCATGCGGGGAACCCTATGTGGGACTCGATCCCAGGAACCTGGGACACGCCCTGGACCCAAGGCAGGCGCTCAACCGCTGAGCCACCGGGGCGGGGCGTCCCTACTTTTAATAAATTAAGCAAGTTATTTATTGAGCTCTAATGAGCTTTGGGAGAGAAGCCAGGCTTCGCGGTGGCTGCAAGCCCGGGAGCCGACGTTAGGTGGCGCCAAAGGCCGATCATCCGCGCCTCCTGCCAGGCCCTCGAAGTCCTCTGAGCTCCCTCCAAGGAACCTGCCATCTAGACGACGGGAAACCGCGAGGAGGGAGGGAGACAGGGGCCCAGAGCCGGGTCCAGGAGCATCCTGGTCAGGGACAAGGAGTGCGCATCCACGCTAGTCTGAGCAAGTTCAGAAGGCGCTGAGCGACTTTGGGAGTCTCGGGTCCCGGAATCCCGAGTAGGTGGACCCAGAGGTGGGCGCGCCCGTGCATTCACCGTAGGTGGAGCCTGAGGGGAGAGGGCAGGTTGCGCTCTCAGCGTGGGCGCTCTGCGTAGGTGGGACTTAAGGGGTCGCCAGGGGTGGGGCTTGTGGGCATTCCTAGCGGGGGGACCCGGGGCCTCCGAGGGTGGGCCATGGCTCCAGCGTGAAGGGAAAGTGTCAGCTGGACGTGGGCGGAGCTCTTTCTCCCAGCGAGGCGGGCCTGGGCCCCGCCCCTGCGGTTCGACCCGCTCAGTGGGCGGGACTTGTGACTAGGGGCGGAGCCTACAGAGGCCCTTAAGGGGGACCCGTAACCGCCTGGAAGGCGGAATCTGCAGCTCTCCCGGACACAGAGGGAGTCTCTGCGGGATTCCCTGTGCTCGTGAACCGGGGCTCCGCCTCCGAGGGGGGTGGAGTCGGTGTTTCTGTCCCGCGGGGCACGCAACGCGGCGTGAGAAGAAAGTGCAAACCTCGGGCGGAGTTTATACCTCCTAGAAGCGGGACGAACTGCCGGCCCGCCCTGCCAGCGCCCTAATTGCGAGCCGCCCTGGGGAGGCGGGGCTTGTGGCTGGTGGGCGGGGCCACGGTTACCGCCTCGGCCGGCGCGGAGCTGGGAGAGCAGAGGGGCGGGGCAGTGGGTCCGCGAGAATCTCCGAGCTGGCAGGGGGCGAGGCCTAGCTTTGGCGGGCGGGGCCTCCGAGGAGCTCCCGAGGGGGCACTTTGACAGCAGTGGGTGGGCGTGGCGCACGGTTAGGCGGGACCGGTCTGACCGCGACGGCCGCGGGAGGCGGGCGGGGTCCGCGCCCGGAGGAGTAGGGCTCCGAGAGTCAGTAGGCGGAGCCTAAGGCAGCTCCGGGTCTGGGCGGACCCGGCTGGGCGCAGGCGGGGGTTCTGCCCTGGGAGGCCGTCTGTTTAGGCCCGCACGCAGCTCCGCATCTGTTGCTCATTACAGAATGACAAAGAGCCGGCTCTGGGCCCCCTTCCCCACTCCCTTTCCCTCCCTCCGACATCAGTGCATTTAACTCTTTCCTGCCCTTAGGACGCTCGGGATCCCCGGCCCAGCGTCACAGGAGGGAGCTCCAGTCTGTCCCATCCTGGCAGGCTTTGTCACCCCCAGGCTGCGTCCACACCTCCTTCTCAGACCCAGGCCTCTGGGCCACCCCGCGACCCTACTCTCATGCTTTGAATATCTGCAGCAGCATCTCCGAGGTTAAAAAAACTTGGGCAGGATCTGGCGGGGCGTCTGGTTTGAGTTAGGGGAACAGGAGAGCAAGGACCGGGGGCGGTGCATAGCGTTCCCTCCACCCCCTCATCGGCCCCGGTTCGTCCCCAGTTCTGGCCCCTCCTCTACCGGTCCTCCGGTGTCCTGCCCAGGCCCAGGCCCCGGGGCCAGAGGGTGGCATAAGGCACTCGGTAGGGAAGGGGTCTCTAGGCCACCCCTCCTCTCCTGCCTGGGTGGTCATGGTGGTTCTGCTCCGTTCTAATTAGAGGCCCCTTGGAGACTGCAACTGAAAAATTACAGAGGCAATGGGAACCCAAGCCTCCCGGCCCAGGTCCCGCCTCTCCTGGTCCCCAAGGCAGTGAACCCAGGATGAAGAAGTTTGCCAGGTTCCCCCAGGCTGTGATCTTTGACCATCCCCTTTCAGGATTCATAGGACACCTCAACATTGAGCAACTTGCTCAAGCTCTGGTCTCCTAGGTCTCTCTGTCCCAGCACCACCCACACAGAGAAGGGCAAAATGTGGCCCAGGCCTGGCTCAGAATCCTGCCAAAGGAGTTGGATATGGGATATCTCTCCCAGGTTCCATGGTCTCCCCATTTTAGCCTGCTAGGCAGTGACTCTCACTTCCTTCCCAGAGCACGGAGGAGGGGCACCTTCGGAGCACCTCCAAACCAGAGGAGTGGCAGAACCCTTAAGTGCTGGGCCCCAGCTGCCAATGCAGGCAGCCTGTGGGGTAGGATGGCAAGTACCAGAGGACAGTCATAAGCTCACCCACTAGACACCCTTCACTCCCCAGAATCACCAGATCCAGAGCTTAATTTTGACTCCTAAATCCCAGTTTGGCTCCGGTTCAGCAGAAGCCCTCATTCTAGAATCCTCCCCCATATTCAGCCCCACTTTCTTGGAGTTTTGGTAAAAAGAGGAACAAATATGAAACTCCCCATGCCAAACCTCCCACTCCTGCGCTTGCTGTGTGACCTGAGGCAAAGCTCTGCCCTCTCTGGCCTCCTGTTTACTCAAGAATCTGAAGCATACCTCCCTTAAAAGGGTCTTACCTTATTTCCTTGGAGCCCAGACAAGCTGAAGGAAGATCCCCTCTTTTTTGCTGAGTCCTCCCAGACCCTCCCCTCAGACATCAATGGGGGTCAGGAGCTTTGGGTGAGGTTGGCACCCCGTTTATTGGAGAAGACCCCAGCACCCACCCCCTGAGGTCCTGGGGGCCTCGGCGTCTCCTCTGTTGTGAGTGCTGGGCCGGGGAGCAGAGTTCCCAAGAGTGAAGTCTGGTAGTTGACTGAGAGAGGAGCCTGGCTAGGCCCGGGGGAGCAGGAAGCCCTCTGTCCAGCTGGGCAACCCCCATGGGTCCCTGGTGCAGCCTGGGCCATGTGTCCAACGCATGCCCCTTCCCCCCACCCCGCAGAGGAGGGGCTGCGCCCCATCACACGCTGGTTCTGCAGGTCTGCACCCCTGTGAGGCTGCCCCGGTGGGGCATTGATTCTGTTGGGCCCTTGCTCCCAGCGTGGGTGACCCAGCGATAGCAGTCGGTAACTCTCTTGTTGGGTGCATGGGGGCCACAGCGGGTGCAGTACACGATGCCCAGTGCGAGTAGGACCACCAAGAAGACACATGTTGGCACCAGGAGTGCCACCAGCAGCCACCGGTCATCCCTCCGGCTGTGACCTGCCATACTGGCCTCCCCCAGGGCTGTGGGGGCTGCTGAGGGCAGCCATGGGGCCACCTTGGAATCATGGGCACCCTCCCTTGGGACTTGTGAGGGTTTGGAATGGGGGTATGTAGGGCTGGTTAGTGAGGTATGGTTAGTGGGGCTCCCAGGGGGCTCTGAGGTGAGGGTAGTGTGGAGGCCTGGGGGCTGGGTGGCAGCAGGCACAGGGACTTGGTGGGCAGGGAGCACAGGAGGTCTGGGAGTAGTGGTCAGAGGGGGCTGGACAGTTGAGGTAAGGGGAAGGTGGGTGGCCTGGCCTTTGAGGTCCAGGACATCTGGGGTTACAAGGGATTGATGGGTATTGGGAGTGGCAACCGGAGGAGTGTGGTTAGCAGGGATTTGAGGCAGATGAGCGGTGGCCTGGGTATCAGTGACCTGGGTGTCTGGAAACACAGGGGACTGATGGCCAGGGGACAGTTGAGGGTGTTTGGTGGAGATAACTGGGGGCTGGTGGGCAGGGGGCCATGCTGGGTGAGTGGCAGAGATAATGGGGGGTTGGTAGGCAGAGGACAGATCCGGATGGTTGGCTGAGATCATGGGGAACTGGTGGTCAGGAGGCAAAGCTGGATGCTTGTCAGGGATCATGGGGGGCTCAGGGGCAGGGGCCAGGGGTGGGCGTGTGGCAGAGATGATAGAGGGTCGGTGGGCAGAAGGCAATGTGGGGCGTGTGGCAGAGACCACCACGGGTCGGGTGACAGAGAGCACTGAGGAGTGGTAGGGGACCCTGGGAGCACTAAGTGGGGGTGGCCAGGTGGGGTCCAGGTAGGGCATCTGATGCTCTCTGTCCTCTGGGAAACTGGGTCTATAGGCCAGGCCAAAGTCGGGTGGCTGCGTGGCCTCCATCCATGGGATCCCAGGCACCTCCGTCCAGCTACCATCAAAGGTCTCCCAGGCCTCATGTTCATCCTCTTCATCATCCCCGTCATCCAGCAGCTCATCCCCGAGGTCCTGCGAAGCCCGAGCACCCATGGCCCCCGCGGGGCTGCAGCTGATGCCGTCAGCCTCAAGCTCGTGGCCCTCCCTGCAGTAGCACTCAAAGCCACCGACATAGTTGACACACATCTGCTGGCACACGCCGGCGATCTGGCACTCATCTGTGTCCACGCAGCGGTGCGGCTCATCCTCGGCTGGCCGGAAACCCAGGCGACAGTGGCAGCTGTAGCCCTGTGGCCCACCAGGCTCACACTGTTGCTCACACGGGGCGTGGGCACAGGGGTCCTCGCAGCTTTGCCCGTCCGCTGCCAGCCGGAAGCCCTCGGTGCAGCGACAGGAAACACGACCGTCCACCTCCTCCACACACTCGTGTTCGCAGCCTCCGTTGTCCGGGCCACAGCCGGTACCTGGGCACAAGGGCCCGGCCCGAGACCAGCCCACGCCCCCCTCAGGCTGCTTCACACAGAGCAGGGAGGCTTCTCTGCCAGCCTGGCACGGCACAGCAGCCACGGAGCCGAAGGGCAGCCACTCAAACTCGGTGGAGACCAGGTGGAAGGGCGTGGTGTAGACCGCCGGGCCCGCCTGGCCCGCCTCACCCAGCAACGCTGGGCAGGAGCCCTCGAAGCCGAACTGGCACAGGTAGCCGTCGACGGCCAGCGTGCACGAGCCCTCGAGCCAGCGATGCTCACCGCTCGCCTCGAGGGCAGCGCAGCGCTGGGCCGGGCACGGCGCCCCCGTGGCCGGCTGCGCCCAGTTGGTGAAGGCCGTGTCCTGGTCTCCCGTGGTCCACGTGAAGCCGCGCAGCGGGCGCTGTGGTTGGCATTGCCGGGCCTGCCGCTGCAGGCCGATCCACAGCAGCCGGCTGGCGGGGCCGGGGCCCACCAGGCTGTCCACGCGTTGGGCTTCCTCGGGGGTCCGCGGCGTGGCCAGGTCGCCCCCCAACTCGCGGCAGGCCCGCCAGGCTTCCAGGAAGGTGCGGCGCCGAGGGAAGAGCGCGTAGCAGCTGCCCGGGCCACAGACGGCCCGGGGCTCGGCCGCCCAGGGGGCCTGGCCCAGGGTGGGCGCCGCGGCCGCCCAGGCCAGCAGCAGGCGCAGCAGCATCGCGATGCCCCCCAACTGGCCCGGGGCCGGCCCGCGGCCGCTCTTGACAGGGGGAGGGACCGGGGCCTCCGGCAGGCGGGCCGGGGGCGGGCCAGGGCTGGGCTCAGGCCTTGTAAGGAGTGGGCTGGGGCCGCTGCCAGCTCCCTGCTCCCGCTCCCCCGGGGCCGCCGGAGCAGGAAGCAGTCGGGCGGGGGGCAGAGGTGGGGGATGCTGGAGGGTAGGGGTTGGGGGAGGCGCAGCCCGCTCCCTGGGAGTCCAGAAGAGGGGGAAACGCCTGTCCCGGATGCTGGAGGACCCTCAGAATATCCCGGCAGTCCGGGGCTCTTGGCAGTGGGGTGAGGTCCCCTCCCAGAGACTCGCCCGAGATCCAGTCGAGACACACCAACCTCATCACACTTGTGAACTGTCGCAGGGCCCAACTGCTCATCATATATGTGGAAACATGCTCTGTCTCATGCCCCTCACAGCACACACATGTACGTGTGCTCCTCTCCCCACTGGAGAGCACCCTCACAACACTGTCCCATCATCCCAGATTTGTACATACTCTGGCATGCTAGCCCTCTTAGCTACACATACATAGGTGGTGTGGCATCTACGTGCCCTAACACGAGACACCCCTCACGTTCACGTGCAGGTCCTGCATGGGAACCACCTTGATCACGCAGGCACCAGGCATGGGCATCATCAAACCCTCATTTATAAACTAAACTCCTGCCCCAACCTCCTCCCATCCCCAAGCTTCCTGGCTCCAGCTGGACCGGGTGTGTGGGGGGGAAGGAGGAGGAGCAGGGGGCTGCCCTCCCTTCACCTCTGCTCAGCCTGGGGCCCTGGGAACCTGGGCTTAGAGGGGGAGGAGGCAGCCCCCAAACAGGAAATGCTTCTCTGGGCTCCTGCAGCAGAAGGGCAGGGTGCATGGGGGAGGGGATGGGGTGGGGGACTCGGCTGCACTCAGGGTGAGCAGGGCTGACTGGGAGGGAACTGACTGGTGAGAGGCCATGTATGGGCATGAAGCTCACAATGACACATACATGTGTATGTGACACAGGCGTCACATGTGTGGAGCCTTCCCTGCCTCCAGAGTCTGCTGCATGGGCCTGGCCAGGGTCCTCTTCCCGCCCCTCTTGGAGGCCTCTGGAGGTTTGTGCACTGAGCCCATCATCCAGGATGGTCCCCGGGGAGCTGGCTGTCAGATTAACCCGTGAACACCCACTGTACTCTTAGCAGAAGTTTGAGCCAGGGATGGGCACATGGAAGAGAGGTTCTGCCCCTCAGTGCTCTGCCACTGATGTGCTGTGTGACTGCTGGGAAGTCACTGACCCTCTCTGGGTCTCTGTTTTTCTTATCTACAAAATGGGGTAATATGTCAGGGCCTTTAGGCTCAGCAGGGCTATCGAATCACAGCATTCAGTGTTTGCAAATGTGCTTTGTCAGCTACAAAGCATGAGGCAAATGTTCCTTAGTCTTCTGAGCAAATCTTCTGGGTCGGGGGTGGGGACCGGGCAGCTTTACTAATCACCTTACAGTGCCAGGGCTAGCCCTGCAGATATGGCCAGCTCCCCTGAAAACCAGGGCTTTTGAAGCACTTACTATATGCCTAGAAGGTTGTTCTTGAAAGGTCTACATCTCTGAAACGTATAGAATTATCCCCCTTCTCATGAGAGGAAAGTCAATCCTCATGAGAGGAAGGCAGGTCATCCTTCCCTTGGCTCAGGCCCAAAGCCTTGAGATCATCTTTGACTTCTCTTTCTCCCACACCCGACATCCAATCTCTCAGCAAATCCTGTTGGCTTCACCTTTGGAGTAGATCCACAATCTGACTGTTTCTCACCACCTTCTTTGCCACCCACCTCTGGCCTATGCCACTGGCCCCTTCCATCTGGATCCTTGCAACAGCCTCTCCTCTGGTCGTTGTCTTGCCTTCTCCATCCTGCCAGAGGGATCCCTTTAAAGCCCAAGACAGATCTGGTTACTCCCCTGCTCAGAACCCTCTGGGCCCCCAACGCACTCAGAAGACAGGCCAACGTCTTGGCCGTGACTTCCAGGCTGCTGTGGTCTGCCCCCAGACTTCTTACCCCACTCCCACTCACTCCTGCTCCAACTCCTCTGGCCTGTGGCTGTATGTGAAACTCACCAGGTCCACGTCTGTATCTTACAGGGACTGCGTTCTATGTTGTAAGATGTTCAGCAGTATCCCCGCCTTCTACCTCGATGCCAGTAGCATCCCTCCAGTTGGGACGATCAAAAATGTCTCCAGACATTGCCTAATGTTATGTCCACCCCCACCCCCCACCCCTGCCCCGGGGACTACATCACCCCCAGTGGAGAACTCTTGCTCTAGCAGCCTGTGAGCTCCATGAGGGCAGCGTCATTGTCTTGTTCCCTACTGTATCCCCAGAGCCTGGAAAGAGCCCTGCCCAGAGATGCTGCTCAGTAGGGTTTGTCTAATGAATGAATGAGACTCAGGTAAGTGAAGAACCTGGCCCAGGGCCATGCTGGGGAAACTGGGATACCCACCTACTCCCCACACCTGCCCAGCCTTCCCCAGAAGTCACGTCAATTCAGAACAGGGAGATCCCTGGAAATCAGGAAACCTTTTTGCAGGTAGGGACACTGAGGCCCAGGGAATCTCAGAACTGGTCTGTGGCACGGCTGGAACTGGAGTGAAAGCTGCCTGCCTCTTGTTCCAGTTCTCTTTTTGCCGTGGTGTCCCCAAGGAGCCATCAGGCAGGGTCTGAGAGTTCGGCATGGCATCAAGACGTGAGGATGGGGGAGGCGGGACAGGAAGAAGGCAGAGCCTAGACAAAGTGCTGAGGTGGGGGAGCTCCAAGATGTGTCTGGAGACTACAAAGGACTCCACTGGGTCTGGAGTGAGGGACATCTAGAGAGAAAGTAAGTGAAGAGAGAATGTCAGAAAGGGGGTAGAAGCTTGGCTTGGAAGGCAGTAAGCTACCCCTAGAAGACTGGCCTCCATCGTGGGGACCACGGGAAAGAGGTATGATGGGAGTTCCCTGTGGCTGGTGTGTGGTGGGTGGAGGGGGGACAGGAGGCCAGGGACCAGTTAGGAGGTTGTTGCAATAGTCTGGGAGAGGGGAGGGAGCTGGCTGGAGAGCCGGGCAGCAGGGCGGGCCGGGCTGGGGGAGGCAGCCTCTGGAGGCTCCTTAGGGGCTGGCCAGAGCCTGATCCAAGGGTGTGGCGGGCCCAGTCATGATTCGGGCAATGGCCTGTGCTGGGGCGTCTGAGGGGAGGCTGTAAGCCGTCTGGCGAGTAGGCAGGTCAGAGCAGAGGTCAGGACTCCAGCCTCAGTTAGGGTGAGGGGTTGGGTGGCGGGCAAGAGAAGCAGGAGGAAGAGGCTCAAAGGCCAAATTCCAGATGATCTGGCTGGGCTGACGTGCAAGTAGAGGGACTGCAGGGTCAGGAGGGGGCGGGGGTAGAGATTGAGTGGAGCACCTCTGACCCCAACAAAACTAAGGGTTTTGTGGGTGGAAAATGAGGCTTGGAGCCACACCTGGATGCCTGGCATTCCCCTGCCCCCATGAGTTGGGAGAGGTGGAGTTGAGGCGGCCTAAGAACTTCCTACCCTAGTCAGGACAGTGACACAGTGCGCACAGTGTCAGGGATGGGATCTGGGTTGAGGAGACAGAGGGGGACTGGTTGTGGTCTTACTGTTTCTGCAGTCGCATTCGGTCTGGCTCATTTTGCTTCCCCCATAGTGCAGAGAAGATGCTAACTGTGCAGTAAATGCTTGGAGGATGGTGGGTGGATAGATAGATGGATGCCTGCATGGGTGAGTGCATGAGTGCGTGCATGGGTGGGAGGGTGGTGAGAGGTAGGAGAGTGGGGGGACCTTGGGTAGGTGGACCAACGGATAATGGGTGGATGGATGTAAGGAGTAAGTGGGCGGGTGGATAGATGGCTAAGTGTATGGGTGTGTGGATGAGAAGGTGTTTAGAGGCATTTGGATACCGGGATTCAGGCAGAAGTGCTAATTCACAGTGAGCCACGCTGCGATGGGTGGTGTGCAGAATGCGACTCTGTAGATCCGTGGGGTGCAGTCCAGTGGGGGGAGGCAGGACCGCCAAGAGGACCGCTGGCAGGGATCACATGTGATGCTTCCTCGTTACCACAATCTGTTTTCTCTGTTGGGGCCTGAGGCCACGGTGTCTTCCTAGCAGGGGTGGAGACAGCTCGGGACACCAAGCTCTCCCGGCAGTGTGGGTGAGGAGGCTGGAGTCCTCTGCTCTGATCATGGCCTTTATGGGGAGAGCTCACCTCAAAACGGGCTTGAAAACAGAAGCCCACTTCCCCAGAAGGAGCCTTGTGTTCCAGCTACTGGGACAAGCCAGACAGTGGTTTTGGATGCAATGTGTGGGCCCGTGGGGGTGGGGTGGGGGTGAAGGCGGCCTGCAGAGGGGTTGGCCCGAAGAGAGCCCCATGGAACAGCCAGGATGGGGGGGTTGAGTACGATTAGGGGGCGCCCCCTGGGCAGGCGTCCTAGAACCTTGGCACAGTTTGCTGCTGAGCCAGCACATTGCTTTGTGTGCAAATCACCTCCTTTCCTCCTTTTTCTTTTGTCCCCATCCCCCTACCTCCCTCCATTTCTAAATTCTTCCCAAACCACCCAGCCTGCAGGCTGTCAGGGAGGAAAGGCCAACTAGTGGGCAGGAGGCGCCTGGTTTTGGGTGGGAGCCGCAGGAGGGGAGGTGGGAGGGGTCCCAGGGCAGGAGTGGGAAGGGAGGGCAGTGTGGGGGGAGGGCAGTGATTCTGGCCTCCTTCTCCTCCCCACGTGCTGGGGCCGCACCCTCTGTGCTTCTGGATGGGAGAGACCGCAGGAAGGGGGGTGGTGCTGGGGACCGGAGACGAGACGGGTGGGAGAGACACTTGGGGAAGGTGGGGTCCAGGAAGAAGGGATCCAGGGCCCCCCGGGGAGTAAGGGATTCCGACAGCTGGAGGGTGCTGGGAGGTGGACTTCACCTTGGAGAGAGACTGGGTATGCTGGTGGGTGTACCTGGGTGTCGTACATGAACGCGTGCACATGAGTGTGTATGCTCGCGTGGGGCTGGCATGGCTGAGGGTGTCCACAGCTGTGTGTGTCCCCATGGGCCCACAGCTGTGAGGGGAGACCCTGGGTGGCCCAGCCTGGGCACAGCTGGAGCCCCAGTCCCTCTCCTGGCAGATACCTGACCTGAACATCTGGCCACATCTGCCCACAAGGATGGGAGTCCTGGAGCCCACCTCGGAGCTAGAAGGGCCCAGCTGTTCTGCTCGGTGTGCTCACAGCTCAGAGAGGGACAGGGCTTGCCCCGGGTCACAGGGGAGGCAGAGCAGGAGCTACGCGAGTTTGGGGTTCCCAGGAGGGGCTGGCTTCCTGGCCGTCCTCTGCTGCTCCCTGGCTGTGAGGCTTCGTGGAGAGCCTGTGAGGCTGCCCTGACCTGGCTGCAGCCGCCTCATCTGTGGGAGAGGTGACTACGGGTGAGGCCTGTGTGCTCCCCGAGGCATCTGGGAGAAGCCTGGTACCTAGGGTGACCGACCTGCCCCAGTTTGCTGAGGACTCTCCCTGTGTCAGCACTGGAAGTCCCAGATGCTGGGAACCATCCTGGCCCCCGAGCAAACAAGGATGGTTTTGCTGTGTCACCAGGAATGTTTCTTTCTTTCTTTTCTTTTTTTTTTTTTAAGATTTTATTTATCCATGAGAGACACAGAGAGAGGCAGAGACACAGGCAGAGGGAGAGGGAGAAGCAGGCTCCCTGCAGGGGAGCGCGATGTGGGACCCGATGTGGGACCCGATGTGGGACCCGATGTGGGACCCGATGTGGGACCCGATGTGGGACCCGATCCCAGGTCTCCAGGATTACACCCTGGGCCGAAGGCAGGCGCTAAACCACTGAGCCACCCGGGGATCCGGGGATCCGCATGGAATGTTTCTTTTTCCACCGAGTCCTTCCCACTGCTACCCCAGTGGCAGCATCCCGCACCTGGAACTTGCCCTCTTCTTCCTGTCCTCTCGCTGTCCCAGGGACCTCTGGAGTCTCACTGTCCTTCACACTGTTTCCGGTGCTGTTCCCTCTCTGTTCCCTCTCTGTCACAGGCATCTCCAGTGCGGCAGTCACTCTCTGGGGTCCCTCTGTCTCCTCTCCCGTCCCTAGGATTATCACCTTATTGGTTTCTCCAGTCTGTCTCTCTGTTCTCTGCCCACTTCTGGATCATCCCTCTCTGCCTCTGGCGTCTGCCTCCCTGTCTCCCCATTCCTGTTCCAGTCTCTGGCTCCCCACCTTCCCTGGGTGGTCCAGGCCTCCCTCCTCTCTCCCGGCACGCACCCCCAGGGCTGGCTAGGGTGGGAGCCAGGTCTGGGGGCTATGACCAGGCCGGGAAGGGGAAAGCAAGCAGACATGATATTTATGTTAGGACTTCAAAGTGGAGCAGAGCCTGAGGCAGGCTTGGTGGGGGCCAGTGTGGGTAGGAGAGGGGAGGAGGGTAGTAGCAAAAGCTCAGGCCCCTCCCTGGTGAGGGTCTCCTTGTGGACACTTATCTCCCCCATGGGACACAGACCTACAGTGGGGACAGAACAGGCTATTTTGGTGCAGAGTTCCAAGAAAGGCACTTCCTGTGCATGCGTGCACGCACGCGTGCGCACACAGACACACACACCCTCCTGCCTCCAGCCCCATCCTTTCTTCCTGTCACCCTGCAGGAGCAGCTGGATCCTCTGAGCATCAGCCCAGCCAGGGAGGCAGGGGGCTCAGGAGGTGGCAGGAGCAGAGAGCTCCATCTCAGCAGGAAAACAGCCCTGGCGCTGGGACAGCTGTGTGTTCTCCGCTTTCTGGCAGAGGCCTCGCCTGGCAGGGCAGTGAGGGTCTGTAACCCTATCAGCCCCGACTGGGCCAGCCCCGTCCAGCCCTTCAGGGCCTCTGGGGTCCACCCCAGCTGCCTGCTTGAGGGCCTAAGGAGCCGTGAAGGTCACCCCACCCTTGCCCCCCACCCTTGGCCTAACCCTTGCTAAAGACACCCAGCTGCTGGGGCTGGGAAGGCTTGGGGTCAGGGGCCCAGGCCCTAGTGGGGAGGGCGGGAGGGGCTGATTGTCTCATCCTGCAGCTCAGCTCTGCGTCCTAAGCCCCTCCCAGGAGCCAGACCAAGCAGACACCCCTCATGCTGGGCCATCCCTCATGAAGCCCACTCCCATACTAGAGGCCTGCTCTGGACTCAAGATGCTTTCTAGTGTGAAGCCCACCCAGGCCCCCAAAGCCCCAGCCCCTGGGTCATTACCCTCACCCTCCCAGATCCTCCCCAGGCGCTTCCCGTGAATCACTCAGGCTGGAATCTGATGAGCTCAGGCCTCCCCGCCCAGTACTGCCGGCCTCTGCCTCCTTCCTGGCCAGTGGGCTTGCCACACCCCCCACAGGGGTCTTCTCAGCAACTCACAGCCCCCACCAGGGTCCACCATGGACTGGAATGGCTGAGTGTGGCAGGGATAGGCCAGGGCTGGAGTGAGATTAGTCAGAATAAGGGCTTGGACCTCGGGCAGCCCAGGTGGCTCAGCGGTTTAGCGCCGCCTACAGCCCGGGGCGTGATCCTGGAGACCAGGATGGAGTCCCACGTCAGGCTCCCTGCATGGAGCCTGCTTCTCCCATATTACTAAATAAATAAAACCTTTAAAAAAAAAAAAAAAAAGGGCTTGGACCTCTTCTGCATGATCAGAAGTATCAAAGTCTGCATGCGTGTGTGTGTGTGTGTGTGTGTGTGTACACTTCCTATGCCCGTGCAGAGTGAGAAGGAAGCCCACGTGCCGTGTCTGAGTGGGGGGACTTGGCTGTGGCAGTGGCAGTGCTACACGGGTAGGTGTGTGTTATGGAATCCCTGTGTGGCAGTCATCACATGTCTCTGTGTCAGCCTGTTCCCATGTATGTGTGTCAGGGAGTCACGTTCTGAACCACGGTGGCAGGGAGGGTGTTGAGGGAATGTCTCTGCGTTTGCAGATCTAAGGGTGTCTGTAGGGTGGGGCTCAGAGGAGCGGCCTATGTGTGTCACTGTGTCCCATCCCGCAGGCCACGAATGGCTAACAGTCTCCTGGTGTTCCTGCCGTTCTGAGTGTTCCTGTTAAGGCCGGGGCTGCCTAGGTGTTCGGTACATGACCGTGGCATGCAAGGTGCCACACCTTCTGCGCACAAACATGAGTCAGGATGTTTCTGTATTCAATCGGGGAGGGGGTTGGTGAACACGGATCACAAGACCACAGCAGGGTTAAATGCTCTGTGACGGTGGTGGGTGTCAAGGACTACCTTTCTCCCCAGCCTCCCAGGGCCCCTCTCAGGCCACCCAGCTCTCCTTCCCAACCTCTGTTGGCAGGACCCCTGGGGGATGGCCCCCGGCGCCCCCGCCCCTCTCCCCCGGCCTGGCACCAGGCTGAGCGCCTGGGGGTCCCCGGAAGGAGGCCGGCAATGGCCTGGGAACGGGTGTGCTCGCCCCCTGGCGGCAGCAATGGAGGATGCGCCGCCGCCTCCCCAGGAATTCGGAGGAACTGTTTAGGCTGCGTCTTCCTCCATCAATCATTACACGTACATGGACTGAGTGCCAGTTCCGGGCCAGGCATTGTTCTAGGCGCCCGAGATTTGGAGGCGAACAAGGCTGACTTGGCTCTGACCTAGTGGGGAAGACAGACCGGGAGCTGCGGTGACTCTAGGGGTGATGAGAGCAACATTTCCAAGCCAGGAAAGGACTTGGCTGCTGCTTGAGAGCGAAACTCTGCCTTCCAGCCCTGCTCTGCAGCAGTGGGTGCTGGGCAAGGTGCGGCACCTCTTGGTGACTTCCTCTTCCAAAAGGCCAAAGGTGGGAGGCAGCGTCAGGAAGGGGCAGTCCTGAACCTCAATGCACACACAGGGCGTGCTGTTCTTGCCAGATCACACTCATTCCCTCTGCCTGGGGCTGGGGGTGCTTGGTGCTTGGTCCATTAGGACGCAGGAGAGTATTGCTGAGAGGATGAGTAAATGAGTGCTTCTGCGTTGGAGGATTGCAGAATCCGAAGCTCCACAGAACTTGGCAACCCAGCTCTTTGCCCTTTACTAAACTACTTGCCCTGAGCAAGCCTGTTTCCTCATCTGTAAAATGGGGATAGGTCAGTCTTATATTGGCCTACCATCGCCTGCCCTGCTCAGAGTCCCAGCCCCTGTATGGTGACCCTTGATCATGTTGAGTTATTCGGCCTCGGCCCCTGACCAAGCAGAATGTCTTGAGAAGATAAACTAAAAGGCTCAGTAGCAAGCAGGCCCTGGTAGTGCTCTGATGAGCCACTGTGAGGAGTGTGCTGAATTCCCAGAGCCAGAAATTGGGACTGAGCACAGCTAGGGGGTTAGGAAAGGGCTTGCAGAGGCCCCTAAGGAAGGGGCTCAGAAGCCTCTGCCAGCCCCAGTTCCCATGACATGAGCTCCACATCTGGCCCTGGGGTTCTACGTCTTCCTCTGGAACTGAACTTGAGGCATCCTGTGTTTGGTTCCCAGAACCCAGGCCTCCCTTAACCTCCCAGCTCCCCACCTCACTGCCCTTCACTCTTATTTATCAAACTCAAATCAGGGGACAACATTTATTGAGTGTCTCCGTAGTGCCCAGTGCTGTGCAAGGCACTGAGGTGTGGGCATGGGATGGGGAGGGAGGACATACAAAAGGGGAGACTCCCTATCAGCAAAAAGCGTGGAGTGGTGGGTGAATATGGGGTGGGAAGAGCTGCTGGTGGCCCAGTGAAAAATTTGGGAGCCCTGCACCCAAATCTGTATCTGGACTGTCTGAAATCCCAACGTCCAGGATTTCTCTCTTCCGGTTGTCATTGTCTGTCTGACATGCGGGCTGATGTCCTTTTGTGCTCAGCACTGAGGGAGACTGGCTGGGGTCCTCCTTCCACCAGGGCCAGGTGGATAGTGATCCCCATGGAGTTAGCGTCCCCCAGATCCCCGATTCCAAGGGAGCTGAGGGCCCACAGCACCGGCCCCTGCCCCGACCCCTGGTTGCCTGGTGGCTGCCAGAGTACGGAGCCTATGACCACCTAACTCTGTGGGGCCCTGGAGCCGCCCTCGCCCCTCTGAATTACCCACTCTGCCACTTCCTGGGCTACATGCACCCTCTTGTGGTCGTTACTGGCATCTTCTTTGCTCCGATTTGCTCCCAGCTCTGCCCCTCCCCCCCACTTTGGGGCTGTAGGGCATTAGGGTTAATTTATTGGTGACTTAGACTAAAGGGTGTCTTTGGAACCTGACACCTGGTTTGGGTGGGGAACCCTTAATGGCTGACTGCAATCAATATCTCAGGAGTCACTTCCCCAAACCTCAGTGTGTAATAAACTGTGCCCAGCCTCCCGTGAAGCTCTTGTGAGGCCCAGAAGAGGCTAAGTGCAGAGAAAATAGTTTCCAAGCACCCTTCCATTTGAGAAGCCTGTCTCCCCTGTTCAAGTCCCCTGGGCTGCCAGAGTGTCTAGCAGGACTTCCCATCTTGAGGATGGACTGGGGTCTGGGTGATCCTCCGGCTGGGATCTCAAGGATCTCCTCTAGAATCACAGACAAGAGCCTTCAGTGAATGCACACAACAGACCCTCAGAGGGGGTGTTGCTAATAGCACACCCCCACCCTCTCCTTCCCTCTAGTCTGAGCTCTGCTTTGCATCAGAACCATCCATTTGACTCCTGGAGGACTTCTGGGAGAAGGCAGGACAGCAACAGCACCCCCTCTTTCTAGGTGAGGACACTGGAAGACTGGCATTGCTAGTCTTCCAGGTGGGCTAAGGCCAGACTGGGCTCTGAGCCCTTGTGGGGTCCCTGAATCCTCCTGACACCCAAAAGCAGGTGAAGCCTTCTGGAGCCTTGAAGCCCCAAGCCAGGAGGGGCTGCCAGCACAGCGCCTCTGCCCCACTGCTGCCACTGCCAGAGGCTGGGCCCCTATTGGGTTTGTCCCTTGCCGGCACTCTGGCTACTAAAGGCTGGTTGGCCTCCACCTGGGAGGGAAGGGCAAGAGGCAAAGAGCCTTAACCCTTGGTGTGGGGTCCCTCAGATCCCCTCAGCTTTATTCCAGTGTTCCATTATAGCCAGTCCAGGCACCACCCCTGCAGGTGTGATCACAGAGATGAGTATCAGACAGAGGGTGGCACGCCCAGGAGTGGCCTGGGGTGGGGAAGCCTGAGAGGGGTGGGCCTGAGAGGCATTCCCAGCAGGCTGAGTTTTACATCCCAAATGACCGGTCTGGCCCCTTCCAGCTACTCCTCTGCTGCCTCAGCCTCTGGCCCCCCTGGCTGAGCAGGGCCCTCCCTGGCCTGGCCCATACCTCCCTCGGCCCTTTCAGTAATTGTCTCAGACTCTCCTCTGCTGTCCTCGGGACTGGCTTTGACCTTGAAGGCCCCATCTCCCTGGCGCGCCCCCGCCTCCTCCCTGTCCCCTGCCTCTGGCTGCCCACTGCTGGCCTCTGGCGTAGCCCTAGGTGTGGCCTCCTGGGCCTCAGGCTGCTCTGCCCTGCGATAGACCAGGTAGCTGGTTGTGGGAAGCCTGTGGGCCAGGGCTCCAGGGGGCAGGCAGTGGTAGCCCTGCTCCTTGTATAGGAAGAGGCGAAATGTGTCAGGCTGGGTCACTCGGAACTTGGTGGCACAGAGCTGGCTCAGGGTGGCAATCGAGGCCCCTGGGGGCACTGCCAGGGTCTTGGAGGTACAGCCGCTGCTGGGGTCCTGATAGGCTACTCGGAGGAGGTGCTGTGTAGAAGGAAAGGAAGAGTTCGATCCTGCCTGGCATATATCTGGCTGCAAAGCCTGAGGTCCCAGGGTAGGCTCTTTGGGGACAGGGTGGGGTGGTATAAATCCAGTGGTAGAGCCAAGAGACAAAAGCTGTTTGGACAAGGTGAGTTTCAAGCTGGGCTCAGAGGAAAGGAGAGACCTGCCTTGGCTAGCGGCTGGAAGGGTGGCCCCAGCAGGTCTCTAGAGCCCAACAACCAGACTCAGAGCCTACCTAAGGCTAAGCCTGGGCCCTAAGCACATATACTGTGTCAACTCGTTTAATCCGCACATTGACCCCAGGAGGCAAATACTGTAACCTCATTTTATAGATGGGGAAGCCAAGGCACAAAGAGGTTACATAACTTGCCCAAGCTCCTGCAAACAGAAAGTAGCAGAGCCAGGATTTGAACCTGGCATCTGGCTACGGGGTGTGAACTCTTAACAAAGACTAGGAAGGGTCCCTTGACTGGATGGAGAGGAGGGTAGGGGGAGCATGGGCTGGGAGCCTCACTCCACGGGAGGGCAGAGCCCCAGGTGGAGGCCAGAAGTCAGGATGTGGGGCTTGAGCTTGCCACCATGTCATACCTCAGTTTCCTCAGTCTGTAAGATGGGCATATACTAATGGTCCCAATTTGGAGTTTCTATGAAGCTGCAGGGCTGAGCCCCTAGAGTCACAGAGCATGGTGCTGGCACACAGAATGCACCCTCTCGAGAAAGGCTAGGGTTTGAGGTTTGGTCCCCATAGGGTGCCATGTCTATGACAGGGTGATATAGGACTAGCTTCTCCCTTGTTGGGTCTCACTAGGGGAAGGGGGAGACTGTGCAGGGTGATGCCAAACCCCCCCTTCTGCTCTGTGCTGGGGCTGGGCAGCTCAGCAGATGGGGTGGACGCCCTATTACCTGGAAGCTGTGGGTGGCAGGCAGGCGGCGCTGCTCCCAGAGGCTGAGGGAGCGCTGTAGCTCCTGTGACGGGCTCAGGGGGACGGTGTGGGCCTGGTCCAGGCCACTCAGCAGGGCCAGGCTGGCCGATAGGCTGGTCAGGTAGTAACCGCCTAGGACACAAGGGGAAGAATGCAGCTCAGGCTAGGGGTAGGTGACACTTCGCCACCCCCCACCACTTAATGGGGACCGTGCAGCCCCTGAGGCAGCCTGGTCCCACACAGGCAGGTGGAGGAGCTTCCTCACCCTCTCCGGTGAGCAGGGTGGGCTCCAGCAGTTCTGACATGTACTCAGCCTCCAGCAGCAGCTCAGGAAGGTCGCACTGGGCCAGGACGAGGCTTAGCAGTGGGAGGAACTCATCTGCCCCCGCGCCCTCCCCTGTGGGGTGACAGGGGAGGAAGCTTCAGACTCCTCTGGGGCCCCAGGGTCAGAGTCCACTCCTTGTCTCAGAGAGGGACCCTTTCCTCCACCTGCTGAGCCTTGGGTGAAGTGGTCTCTATGGCAACCACAGACAGAGGCTGGGGAGAGGGTGCTCTACTCTCTGGGCCTCAGCTGTACCATCTGTGAGATGGGAGTGTTGGGCTCACTTTTCCCCCTGCTGTGCCATTCTGGAGTCTCAGTGGGAGGCTGCCTCTGCCGCAGCACGGGGCTGGCTGGTAGTGGGAGGAGGGGGCATACCCGCCTGGGTCCTCAGGGCTGTGTAGAGCAGCTGGCAAGCCTGCAGGAGCCGCTTGACCTGGGCACTGGGTGAGTAGGCATGGAGCAGCTGCAGCAGCTTCTGGTGCACCTGCTCCATTTCTACCGGGGAGGGCAGGCTCACATGGGACCCGAAGGCTCCAGGGCCCTGGGCCCGGGCCAGGCGGAGGCCTTCAGCCAGGCGGCCCAGGGAGCCATTGGCAGAAAGCCGGTGGCGCAGGCGGGAGGCCAGGATGGGCCGGAGAGGTTTGAGCACGGAGCGGTGCAGCGACTTCTCCAAGATGTGCTCTGAGGAGGAGAGGCGGGCAGGGTCAAGGGGAGCAGGGCGCAAGTGGGGGCCAGCGTCCCCGGGAGGGGGGTGCAGCCAGAGGGGGAGAGAGATGAAAAGGAGGAGGAATCTCTGGGTGAGACGGGAGAATAGTGGGAGAGAGGTGGGGAGCGCGAAGAGCTGGAATTACAGACTCTGGGGCTGAGCCCGTGGAGCCCGGGGCCAGGGTCTCACCCAGTCTCTCGGGCGGCAGCAGCTTCTCAGGGCCCAGCTCTGTGCTCAGCATGGCCCGAGCCCGGCTCAGCGCCTCTCGGACATCCTGCAGCTCCCGGGGCTCAGGGCCAGCCCGCACCTGGGTCAGGAGGTCCTGCACCAGCTGGCCCACAGCCGTCTGTCGGTCCTGCATCAGAGCTGTGGCCACCCGGCCCACCTGCCGCTCAGGCGCCAGCAGGGAGCAGAAGGCCGCGCTCATGGACCGCAGCAGGGGCCTCCGGTGGCCCAGGCGGGGTGAGGTTGCTGGGCTTCCGTGGGCCCTGGGCGCCCCCTCCTCTTCCGAGCTGCTGGGGGAGCCGCAGTCTACCTCCCGGAGGGAGGGTAGGGGTGGGAGGCTGGGGCTGGCGCCCCCTGGCACACAGTACCCCACTGAGCTCTCCCTTCGCAGAAGCTGGCGAGGGGGTAACCTGTCTGTCTCGCTGGGGGCTGCACCTGGCAGAATGGGGACCGGGGGAGGTGGCACAGCGGGTGGAGACAGAGGGCTAGAGGTCTCCGTGGACACACGCACTTTGAAGCTCCTCTTGAATTTCTCCCGCTTGGTGGGGCCCAGGTCCCCTGGGAACAGGGGATTGAAGAAGCACAGGGCGGCTCCCGTACCCTGGTCCAGCTCTTGTGGGGGCCGGGGCTTCAGCCGGGGCAGCAGCTGGTCTTCAGATGGGCCCTGCTGAGCCCTGGTGTTGAGGGAGGAGCTCCAGAACTCTAGGGAAGAGAAACCAATTGGGGCCTCGGGGAGGTTTGGGGAGTTGTGCCCAAATGAGGGAAAGGCACTGACTCAGGCCTTGCATCCACGTGCCTTCCTTTCCTTCTTGGCCTCGGCTTGTCCATCTGTGCAATGGGTAGCAGAAGAGCCCTTACCAATGCCCAGATGGGAGATGGCTTCCAGTTCCTTGTGGGTGGCTGCCTGGCAGATGGCTCTGGGGAGCTGCAGTGGGAGGAGGAGGATGTCTCTGAGGCCAGAGAGAGAAACAGAAAGCCAGGGGTGAGGGATGCTCAGGGCACTGGGGGCTGACAGAACCTGCAGAGGTTGGGAGGACAGGATGTCCCAGGGACCTGGGACCAACGGACACCAGGCACCCTGCAGCCAGGCTTACCGGGTATGGCAGTAGGCGCAGATGAGCTGGACCAGGTCTGGGAACATGAGTTCTGAGCCCTCCAAGGAGACGCCTGAGGGACGGGAAGTGCGGTTGTTCTCCAGAAAACACCCCTGTGCCCGGCCCGGACTGCTTCCAGCCCCTTCCCCCCAGGCCAGTCCTGCTCACCCCCAGGGCTCTCCTGGATGTAGTGGCTAGAGACAAAGGAGGGGCCACTGGCCTCGGGCAGCCGCACGCACAGGGCCTGGCACCCGCGAGTGTTAGATTTCCGCACAAGGAACATCTGCAAGGGACAGGGGTCGGAGGCTCGGGACCTCGGTGTCCAGCCTTCCCCCCCCCCGCCGCCCCGCCTCCGTCGGCTAGTCCCAGGATCAGGGGCCAGACTCACCCCCGGGGGCTCGGTCCTCAGCACATGCAGAGCAGCCGCCGCGCTGGCCCGCAGCTGCAGCCACACGGGCCGCGTGAGCAGCAAGCGCTCCCGCAGGCTCACGGTGCGCCCGGGCCGCTGGGGCCCAACTGTCTGCCACCCACCGGCCCCGGGCACGTCATACAGTGGGTCCTGGGCTGGCCTAAAGGGCGGGCACCAGATCTGAGCAGGGGCCCAGGGGGTGGGACCCTTGCCCAACCCTTTCCCCCCACCTCTGCCCTGGGACAGACCCTGCTCTGCCATCCCTCCCTGTCCCACGGGGCTGCCCTTCCAACTTCACTAACTTTTCTCTCTCCGGGTGCCCAGGTGTGAAGTTGGAGAGGCTGGGGGCTCCAAGAGGTCCAGCCCCTGGCTCCCCAGGGGTTTCCATGGCTGGGAGCTCCTTTGGTTTCTCCCGGTTTCTCCCAGGACTCAGGAAGAGAATCCAGCCCCCAAGGCAAGAGCGCTCACATTCCCAGCAGTGAGTAACACTTCCTGAGGGCGGTTCGCCCTGTCACGCCCCGCCAGTTAACTCTTGTGTGTCCCCTTAGCCCGGGCAGTGCCCGCTTCCTCCGTGTTCAGGCCCAGCCTCAGGGAGCAAGGGTCCTCTCCGTGCAGTGCCACTCCACGAGCCCCGGCTGTGGGGCTGCCACCTCCACACAGCGCATCCTGAAGCCTCGCCAGCCTCCTCGAGGCACACGAGCAGGCGGGAAGGGGTTAAGCTGGGCCCATCTGGGTCCCACAGGCCCAAGTTTGCCCATGGGGCACCTTTAATTAAGTTTGTGGTCAACTGCTCATTTGTGTGCCCTCCCCGCCCCCCGTCAGCCCAGTGGGAGGGCACCCCCTACTGGTCACAGATGACTCATTCTCGAGCCTAACTTGGGTTTTGGATTTTCGGTTGCCATGGAGAAAGGATGCTGTGTCTCCTTGGAAACTAACCCCTTTGCTTAACTGAGGTTCTGGGGGTGGTTCTAACACTTGGCGCTAAATGGGATGGGGGTGGGGGAGTTTGGTTGTGAGGTCGTCAGCACATGGTGCTGCTGCCAGCTGCCTCCTACACTCCCAGGCCCCGCCAGCCTGCCTTACCAATCTGCCAAGTGACTGGGGCAGGTGCAGACATGACCCAGGCTCCAAGCACAGAGCACACAACCCTCCCCACCCCCGACACATGATCGGCCTGTGCCACATGTTGCTTCAGACTTTGCTCACTCCCCCACCTCTGGGAGGTGTGCTGGGAGGGCCCCCCCCATACCCCAACTCAGAGTAGGTGGGCTCCTGCCAGGTAGAGAGAGGAGGTACCAGGGACTCCAGGAGAGCCCACCTGACTCAGGCACTCCCCAGGGGAGCCCTGATTCCCTCGCAAAGTAAATCAGACACACACAGGTCATGCTAGGGTCCCAGGGAAGGTTTTAATTCCAGTCCCTGAAATCTGGGAGACATCAAGAACCTCCTTGAGAAGACCTGGGGAGCCTGCCTTCTCATCTCCAACAACGGCCAGGAGAGACAGGCCCCCCCAAAATATAATTTCTGGTTCAAAGTTCCCAGGAAGTGGGGCCCAGCTCACTAGCTCAGTGACTAGTCCAAGGTCAGCAGGAAGAATGTTGCTTTGGCTTAAGAGGAGCCACATCTTCTTTGTCTGGGATGGTGAGGAGAAGGCTGATCTCGTGGGGGTGGGGGGGTGGGCTCACTGGGGACAGGGAAGACAGTCTTGTCTGGTTAAGGCAGCTCTGGGCCACACAGTGTGCAGGCCCCGAGGAGGGCAGAGGAGTCCAGACCAGTGATAGCTGGAGGGGAAGGCCATGCAGCAGCACTGGGAAGCTGGCCGGACAGACCCCGAGGGGCTTGTCAATCTGCCTTCCTACAGCAGGAAAACGCAAATCCTGGGTTTGCTGCCAGCTGCTCCAAGGGGGCCCTTGGCTCTGAAGAGCAGGGTCATGGTCCTAGAGGGACACCAGAAGGGGAAAAAGCACCGCAAGTAAGAAGCTGAACCAAGAGGGGAACACCAGTGCCTATGGGGTGCTGAGAGGAACAGCCTTGGTCTGGCCCAGGGCAGCTCTACAGCCCTCACCCCTGGGCTCACCAGGGCCACCCCGCTGCTGGGGCCTAGCATTCCAGCCCTCCCTGACTAGTCCTGGTTGCAGGGAGCTTCATCCCCTAGCCCCACCCCGGCTCCGTTTCCCCAAACCCCCAAAGTGCCCTCAAACCCAAACCATTCTAACTGGGGCCACAGAGCTGACATAACCACTGACTCTTTCTGGGTTTCCTTCCAGGAGGCTGGGCTGGGGGAGGTGGTGGCAGGAGGCAGAACAGCTCCTGTGGTTCTTACCATCTGCTTTTCTCTTCTGAGGGGACACAGCTGCCCTAGCCTGGGGGGGTAAGAAGAAAAGCCCCCCTTGAGAGCCTGCCTCCAACTTGGCAAGTAGCCTCCTCCACATCAGCTTCTCTGGGGCGGGGGCGCTGCTGGGTCAGTGCAGCATCAAGATGCGTGGGGAGCATAAGCCCCTTTCTGGGCAAAGCTCTGACATGGTCTCCTGACAGATGCCAAGCCAGGCCAGGCCAGGGCAGCCCAGCCGCCTTCCCTCTCACCCTCCCTCCCTCCCTCCCTCCCGTCCCATCAAAACCTGCCCTGGAAGGAGGAAGGGAATGACAGATTAAAAGGTCCCTCCTGCAGGGAAGCCTCAGGCAAAAGGGGACTTGTGTGGGGTGCACCTGGGTGGCTCAGTCGGTTAGGTGTCTGACTTTTGATTTCATTTCAGCTCATGATCTCAGGGTCGTGAGATCAAGCCCCACATCAGGCTCTGTGCTCAGCACAGCACCTGCTCAGGATTCTCTCTCCCCCTCTCCCTCTGCCCTCCCACCCCTGTGCCACTTGCATGCACGTGTGCACTTTCTCTCCCTCTCTAAAAACAAATGGGTGTGTGTGGGGGAGCTTGTGAGCTGACAGCAAAGCTAAGGAACCTGGGCAGAAGGCAGGAGGTGCTGAGGGCTGAGCAGAGCTCCCAGGCCCTCAGGAAGCCCGTGTGTGGTGAGGCCGCAGGGACCAAAGCTTTCAGGGATGGGGACCTGTCCCAGGGAAGCAGGTGGCACTGGCCCCACCTTTTTGATGGCTGTCCAGTCCTCTAGGATGTCGATCTCCTGCAGCATATACACGATGTAAGGACCTGCAATGGGGGGTCAAGGAAGCAGGAAGCCCAGTGGAGAGGGCAGGTGACAGGCCTCCCGCTTGGGAGCTCCAAAACTTGGGGGAGGCAGTGTGGGGAGGCCAGGAGGCTGAGGACCCTGGTTAGAGCTCAGGTTCTGCCTCCTGCCTCTTGGATCCCAGGTTCTTGGGGCAGGGCCTACGGCCTCATGAGTCCGTGAAGCGTACTGAGCCTCACCCCCTACCTCCCCTTAGTTCCTCCTCACTCCTCCCTCCAGTTTAAAGGTCAGTAGGTCAAAACCCAGGTCCCCCACTAGGGGACCTTGATCCCTCTATTCCCTGTCCCTTTAGTATCCCTTCATCTGGCCCCTTCTACACAGACTTCACAGTCTCTTCCATTCTAGAGACGACCCTCCTTTGGTCTCCCACTCCCTTCCAGAGTGGGAGGGTCTGCTCTGTCCTCTTGGGCTCTGTACCTGATGCCTCCACACCCTGACCTCCTGTTCAACCCACAAGTCCTCAAGGCCCAGACTCCTCCCTCCCTGCCTGCCCTGACTGCCATCACTGGGCGGCCAGTGTCCTGGGAGCCTGAAGGCTGCAGGAGTACCCGGGGGTGCAGGTGGAGGGCATGTGGATCCTGCTCCCATCTGTGGTGGGCTCTGCCAGGGAGGATGAGGGCTCAGCAAGCCCTGGGCTAAAGTGGCTCATGCCTAATGTGAGGCTGGGCAACTACTGTGTGGGATGTGGGTACCCCCAGCTTAGGCCACAGGGTTGCAGAGGACAGAGAAGCCATAGCTATTGGGGGGAAACCAGGAGAGGCTTCACAGAGGAGATAACAGGCACAGAGAGGCAGCAAGGCATTCCAAGAAGAGGGTGGGAAGTGAGAGAAGGCGGGGTGACGTGGTGTTGGTAGGAAAATCTAGGACCTGTTGGGAATATTGTGGGAAAGCCAAAAGAACCTCAAAGGAGACTTCCCTCAGGAAGTTATGGGGAGTCACTAAATGGATACTTCTGTTTCTCTATCCAGCCCAGGAGAGACCCAGGGCCTCACAGGAAATTCCTGACAGTTGGATTTGCCTGGACATGGCCACATGATGCCAAATGACCATAAACTGCCATAAATGACTGCCTTCCGTGTCCCCCCACCCCCTCCCTTGGTTTGGAGCTAACCCTGCTGTCCTGCCCAGGTCAGGCCGCCGTGGGTGGAAGGATACCAGAAACGAGAGGTGCCTTCTTCCTCTTGCTGGGTGGCAGGGAGTCCCAGGTCTTTGCGCTGCTTCTGGCGTGCAGTTTGTCATCCCACCACTCTGTGCCCCCAGACCCAGAGTCAGGATCAAAGAGCTGGCCATCCCTGGACACCCCACCCTTGTAGCTGTGTCCATCACGTGAGCCAGACCAGCCCCTACCCCTCCTCTCCCTCCCAGGCCAGTGGAGAGCACCCTGGGCCAGGGGCTTGGAAGCTGAGGCCAAGGCTAGATGGCAGAGCCATGCAACCCTGGGGAAGAGGTCACTGTACTTCTGTGAGCCTGGTTCCTTCATCTGTTTAGTGGGCAGTGTGACAATGACAATTCTGGCCTCCCTGGGATGCCATGTGAACACAGGCGCTGTGGACACGGAGGGAACTGTGGCTATTGTATGTGTGGGTGTGTCAGAATGACACCTCCTGTTCTGGAAAGAGAGCAGGGGCCAAGGAGGGCAGGGGGACCGTTCTTTCTGAGCCTCCTCTGTGCACCAGGCACTGGGCTGTGTCCTTTCTGTGCCTGGTTCCATTTAGGCCCCAGAGTGACACCATGAAGCAGGCTCTCCTACATGCTCCCTGTGTAGGCAGAGCAGCAGGTGGTGTGGGAGGGCAGGATGGGGGGTGGGTGGGAGGGGTGGGGGCATGGCTAGAACAGTGCCTAGTGCAGCCTCACCAGAGCTGATGTCCAGACTCTGGCGGTCCTCTTCCAGCCTCTGGATCCGCTCTTGCAGCTCCCCCTGCAGCGTGTCATAGAGCAGCAGCTTCTCGCTCTGGAAAGGGTGAAGGTGCTCAGCAGGGTGGCAGGGACAAGCCACCTTCCGTTCACCTCCCCCAGCCCAGCCCGCAGTCACATTCACCTCCAGGTGCTGTTTGGCTCCCTGCAGCTCACATTCGTACTTATTCCGGATCACGTCCAGACAGAAGCCCTTGTAGATCCCTGTAGAGGGAGGGAGATGGGAAGCCCTGCTTGGCCAGGGTCTCATGTGTCCAAAAGGGGGAGCCAGGAGCAGAGCTGGGCAGGAATGAGGAAAGAAGGGAACAGACAGCCATGGGCTCTGGCAGAGGAAGATGCGAGGAGGCCTGGGGTCACCCCAGAGCACAGGACAGCCCACAGACCTGCCACCTGAATGCGGATCTTGAGGCTCCGCTGCAGTCCCCCCAGAGGCTCTGTGTATTCAGGTGCTCTCTCAGCCCCCACTTCCTCCAGCCGCACCCTCAGCTGACTCAGCCGTTCCCTGAACAACCTGGGAGGGAAAAGGCAGCACATGTTTGTTCATCAGACACGTGGCTAAGCGCCTGCTCCATGGCAGGTCCCATGTGTCAGGCCCTTGGCTACCCCTGCCCAGCACCAGGCCCGCTGCCTCCTCACCCCAGGGGGCCTAAAGACCCAGCCCTAGACGCCCCGCGCTCACTTCTCCTTGAGCTCCGAGAACTGTTTCTCCAGGTCCAGCATCTCATTGACGCACTCGCTGCGACGCCGCTCATAGTCCTCGTCGTCCATCTCTGGGACAAGAGGCCAGTCAGCTCTGGCTGAGGAAAAGCGGGCGGACGCTTGTGTGCACATGTTGGGGGCTCACCTGAGCTCTCTTCCTCCGATTCAGTCTGGCTGCCGCTCCGCTCCTCCTCGCTCTCTTCCTCCTCCCCATTCATCTCAGCGGCCGAATCACCCTCTGCTTCCATCTCTTCTGTGTCTTTGCTTGGAGGCTGGATGGGCATCTGGGCTCTGGGAGGAGGGGAGCCATCACTTATCATCACCCTCAGTTCTGAGTGAGAAAGTGACCGTGTGGGGAGTCAAACCAAGCCCTGCCCAAATATCTCCCAGAAGCCTGGGAGCCACAGAAACGCTCACAATCTTGGACATTGTTGGTGATCCCAATCTGGGGAATGCTGGCCAAGGTGATGGTCCAGAAGCTGGGAAACACCAAGGATGGATTCCCCACTGCCTCTGGGACTGGGCCCGCACTCGTGGCTGGGGTGTTTAAGGGCCTGCACAGACTGGACTTGAAGTACTGAGCCAGCTCCTTTACCCCACCATCCTTAAGTGCGCCATGCCTTCATACTCCCCACCCCGTCCATTGATCCTTTCAGCTGGAATGCCATCCACTTCTCATCCTGAGAACACTCTGCAATCCTCATTTTCTCGCTGTGTTCTGGATCAACGCCTATGTCCTTCTGCTTTCTCTGGAGCCTCATATTACCAGTACCCCCATCTTCACTGTTTCTCCAATCCTTCCTCTTGACAGCTTCTACCCATGAAATTTTAGATGTGTTCGGGTATTGTCTCCCATTTAGAAATAGCAGAACACAAAACCTCGCCCTATTCCACTTAACCACTCCCCATTTCCTACCTCACAGCTACCTTTCCCAAGGCTCTGGCTGTTCCTACTCTTTCACTAACCAGAGGTTCCATTCCATATCTCTATGATTGCCCTCAGCTGAAGTGAATTCTGTGGCATCAACCGATGTCCACCTTGTGTCCAATGCCAGTATTTTTTAGTGCTTATCTTCGTTGACTTCTCAGGAACAATGAACACTATTAATCATTCTTTATTTACTCATCTAAGATTTATTGAAGACCTAATATATGCCAGGTACTGTCAGATGCTATGGTCAGATGCTGGGCACGATGGAGCAGACAGACACAGTCTCTGATCTCAAGGAGTTTGTAGGTTCCTGGGAGACAGGCAATAAGCAGACCGTACTGTGGTATGAGAACGGTTAAGACTGGAGGACATATGGGAGAGGCATCTCACTGGAACCTGGAGCTTGCTCCAACAGTGAGGGCTTGCAGAGGAAGATCCTTGCTGCAGCAATAGGGAGGACTTGCAGACAGATGAGCTGAGATGGCTGGAGAGGGAACATTCCAAGCAGAGTGAATAGCATGGGCAAAGACTCTAGAATGAGGGAAGGGGCAGAGGTGGGGGTACATGAGTCTAAGCCTCAGAGAGAAATCTGGGGTGCAGAGATCTGGTCATCGGCATATAGTGAGTGCTTCAGGCCTTGGGAGAAGGCACAACCAGCAAGGCAAAATGTGTGGAGTGAGAAGAGGTCCAAGATAGAACTCCCAGGGCCACCAAAGGGCCAGGTGATGAAAGCCCTGCAAAGGAGAAGGAAATTAGCAAGAAACAGAGGAAGAGAAGCACAGTCATGGGGAGAAAGAATTTCAGAAGGAAGTACGATCATAGTGCCAAATGCTGCCAAGAGATCAATTATGAGGAAGACTAAACAGTCCACCCAACAGTTAATCTCTACCTACTGAAGGCTTCGATTTCACTGTGATGTTCTTCCAACTTCTCTGAGCAGGGTACTGTAGTCCTTTAGATGGATATAGACACCACTCCCTCCAGGAAGCTCTACTTGTTTACATCTCCTCTCTATTTGCCGTTTTCACGTCTGTCTATCCAATCAGGCTGTAAGCCTTACCAGGATGGGGATGCACATGCACCTCGTTCACCCAGCACAGTACTTACTTCACTTCACAACTGGTGGATATGCAAATACAAATTAAACAAAGCACACTTTTTCAGGGCAGCTTTTACTTCTTGATTGCCCCAGGACCCTGTAGTGGTAGCAAACCCAAAGTATTCTGTTAACTTTCCTTGACACACTGGGACGCCTGGGTGGCTCAGGAGTTGAGTCGGCCTTTGGCTCTGGGCGTGGTCCTGGGATCCGGGAGTCCCGCATAAATTTTCCCTGCGGGGAGCCCTTGACACAATTTGAGTTGTGTATAATTAACTGTCTCGCGGCTCAGTTTAGTCTCATTCTTCAATGATTTCACAAGTGAACCTGAGCCGAAAACCTCAGTTCTCCAAACCAACCTCATCTTTCCCATTCTTAAGCAGGAACTGAGTTCCTGCAGTTCCCAAACTTCGCAATTCCTCTTCATTGTAAAATTATATATATTTCCTTTGTCTCCAGCTGTCTCTGATTCTACTGAGGGAGCAACATTAAATCACAACCTCCCCTCCTTACCCCAGGTGCAAAAAGAGGCTAACCAAGAGGATAACCATTGCTACTCTGAGCGTTCTAAAGATTGCAAGGCGTAGGGGATGGAAAAGCAAAGTATAAGGCGCTGTACACACACAATTTATATTTTTAGAAAGTGAGCATTTCGGGGCGGACCTCCACGGAAGGCCGATTCTTGTCCTTGGAGAGAGCCCACCCAGACCCCTGCGCGGCGCGGGGCGCCAGGACCCTCCCGCTCCGTTCCATTCCCGTCTGCGCCGGCGCCGCGGGCGGGGGAGTCACTGCCTCTTCGGCGGCCAACAGCGGCCCCGCGGCGCCGCACGCGTCCGGCCGGTTAGGTCTCCGCTTCGGCCCTGATTGGCCCAGCTCCGACCGACTGGCCAGAGAGGCCGAACCAGGTGCCCTGAGGAGCGTTACGCACCGTGGGGAGGGGGCCTCCAGCTTGACTTCTGAAACTCCCTGAGAGGTGCCCGCGGCTGCCGGGCTCCCGGAAACGACGCGCCAGTCCCTCTACTCCGGGAGGCGGGGCCCGCTGCACTTCCGCATACGTCATCAGGAGGCGCCGGTCGCGAAATTCACAATTAGGCAGCTCGCGGCGAAGCATGCTGGGATACCGCGGGGCCGGTCTCCATAGCAACCGGCCGACATTCACGCAGGGTTTCGGCCGGCTGGCGGAAAAGACCCCCGTGGTTTCCTTGCTGTGCGGTCGGCGCCTCTTGGGCCGCAGCAACCTCCTCCCCACCCCTGTGCCCCCCGCCCGGGGAAGGGAAGAAGCTGCGACCCCCCCCCTCTGCCCGCCAGGTCCAGGAGAGTCATGGAGCCAGCTGTAGGTGTGAACACTCATTTATTTACACATGGTCGTTGGTAGGCAAATAACCCAGTCTGTTGGACGGCACAGATTTGGCACGGAACCTGCAGACCCTTCCTTTCCCCAGAGCTCCCGAGGGTGGAGGCCTGGAAGAACCAGGAAGTTTAGTTTTCTGCCCCAAAACTAAGAACTAAATTCAGCGCCTTTATCTGATTTCTTCCAAAAAGTCCATTTTGTTAAGTACTCAGACTTCTCAGTCTGCCCCATTCATACTCTTTGCTCTCCGACTGCTCACCCACCCCAGATTGTTAATAATAATAACAATAATACTGTAATAATATTAATAATACTTCACATTTGTACGAAGCTTACAGAATGTTTTCACATATAGCATCTCATCTGAGCCTCCCAACAGTTCTGTGAGGTAGGTATTTTCACCTCCCCTTTTACAGATGGGATAACTGAGGCTCAGAGAGGAAATGGGATTTGCTCAAGGCCACACAGCTAGTTAGTGGTAAAGCTAGGACTTGATCCCAGCACCCCATATTCAAGTCCAGTGTTCCAACACCACAGCTACCACGGTAAAAGTGGAGTGACATTGATTATCCCTGTCAGGACTGAGGGACAGCCTAAGGAGGGAAAAGGCTGAGACTTCTCCGACTAGGGGAGGGAGGGCCTCAGCAGTGACGAGGGGAGTCAGGGTACTTGGCCTTCAACTCCTGTTTGAACTGGCGGTAAAGGATCTTATTGTGCTGATTTTCTGCCTCCTTTTGGGGATGGAACTTCAAAGCTTCCTTAAAGCCCTTATGAACCAGGAAACCTTCGTTCAGCACCTCGAAATCAAATCCTGCCACGTGCAGCTCACAGGCCTGTTGGAGGAGAGACAGGTCAGTGAAGTTGGATGACATTTCTAGGGCTGAGACTGGCATCCCTGAAGCCTCTCTCCAGCATCCCTACTCCTCTGGAGGCATCTACACCATCCAACCACTTCCTCAACTAGGACTATCCTGCCACATTGCCTCCTTTCCATCCAGGACCACTCATAGCTCCCAGCGCCCCCCACTCCTCCTCCCCCATTGCCCCTGCCCTTTCCCTTATGGGCACCTGGCTGATGCGATTGAAGCCGTACTGGCGAAAGCGCTCGTCGAAGGTGGGGACCTTGCCTCCAGCCACGTAGAATGGTTCCCAGGGGTCCTGCCAGGGCACTACGTAGGCAGGCCTCAGCAAGCTCTCTTCTGGCAGGTTGACCCAGCGGGAGTAGTTGGTGGGTGCCTGACAGGGCGTGCACAGCCCATAATAGAAGGGCCTCACCTCGCCCACTTGGTAGAGCTGCAACAGCTCATTCTTGTTCGTGGGCATGCGGCGGGCTCGGCGGATCTCAAAGGCAGGCACCACCAGTGCTGTGCCCGCCCACTGCTTGCTCTGATCCAGCATTTCCCGAAGACCCCTCCACAGCCCCTCACTGGGCACCATGTCCACGTCGATTACCAGGGCATAGTTGGCCCCCTCACGAGCCAGATTCCTCAGCAGGTTATTGGGGTAGGAGACGTTGGTGCCCAGCGCATAATTGATCCCCGGCTGGGCCACCCTGGCTAGCTTGTCAAAGACCTCCTGGCAGGACCGCAGCAAGGCAAACTCCCCAGGCTCCCGGGGATCAGGCACAGCGGCCTCGTAGCGCGAGGGGCACACAAGGTGCATGGCCACCCTGGCGCGCATATCGGGGCAGTGGCTGCTCAGCGCGTAGGTCAGCACCGTGGCTAGCTGCGCTTCCTCCTTGGTGGCCGCGAACACCGCCACGGAGAGCGGGCCCTCCCAGCGCTCCAACAGGCCCGACAGGTGCAGCAGGTTGTCCACGCTGGCGTGAGTGGCCAGGATCACATCATTGGGGTCCATGGTGGTCTTCAGTAGGCCCCTGTAGACGCGGTAGTCGCCACTGGCGTCCAGGACGCCTCCAGAGGCCAGAGCGGTGCGGAGTTGCGCCTTGACCTGGTCCACGGACCGCGGGGACGGGGGAAAGAACTCGAAATACTGGTCTTGCTCCTCCTGCCCGTGGAGCCCGGACAGCAGCGACAGGTAGAGCAGCTGCAGCATCGCCACCAGCATTAGCGCGGCCAGAAGCAGCTGGTAAAAGGCGCACCGGATGGCGTAGGACATCTGCATGGCTCTCGGGGCTCCGAGCGCGCAGCAGGGACCACCGGGCCGCAGCCTTCGCAGCCGCAGCAAGCCCGGATTTACCGCAGCCTGCCGAGCACAGCCGAAGCGAGCCGAGGCGAGCCGAGCCCCGCGCAGCTTCCCCGTCGGAGCGGGCCTTGGGGCGCGCCAGCTCGCCCCCTGCGCGTGAGGAGGAGCTACTGCATTCGCCGCCGCGCCGCGCCGCGCTTTGCAAACCCTGAAAAGTGCCCGCGGCAGCGCCTGCGGGGTTCCCAGGGAGCCGCTGCCCGCCCTCCCGATCAGTGTGCGACGCCCCCGGACCCAGCGCGTTCTGATACACCGGCGCGCTCCCCCCGCCTTAGGAAAGGGAAGCCGCGGCGGAGCTCTGGGTGCAGCCGGGGGAAGGATGATGCGGGTTCGCGGCCGCGGCGGGCGGGAGGGGACACACAAAAAGCCCTTTCTCTTTCCGCCGCCTCTCCCTCCGCCAGGTTCTATGAAACCCACACTGAAGCAGGGATGCGGAGAGGCTCCGGAGGTGCGGAGGAGATGAGAGATAAGTGCATGTAGGAAGGGCCGCTCTACGTGGGACGAGGTGGCCGAGTGGTTAAGGCGATGGACTGCTAATCCATTGTGCTTTGCACGCGTGGGTTCGAATCCCATCCTCGTCGGTCGTGTTTTACACGAGGTGAGGGGGTGTACTTTTCTGACTTCCTGGGAAGAGGGCCCAGGGCCCAGTGGCCCGTAAAAGACCCGAACTGGAACTCTGGCTGATGCCAAATTGGGATCCAATCTATTATCTGCGGCAATTAGAGAAACCCCTCTGGAGGTGCCGCCTTATTCTCTAAAGTGGTGGAATTTGGTAGTAGTGCGGTGTCTGATCACTGAAGTTATCACTCTGTTCAGGCCACTGACAGCAATTTTCCTAGGGGGAGACCTTCCGCGATCCCCACTCCTACCCCTACCCCCGCAACACACACACACACACACACACACACACACACACACACACACACACACGTTTAAGCAGGAGGCCTAGAATACCTAAAACACCGGCCAACATATACAGAAACCCCTTAAAAAGCATTTGCGAAATAATTAATCCATGGGCTCTAGACGAGGAGAGGCTGTGGGGAAAGGCAGGTACTTTCACAGCTCAATCAGTTATATATGATAACTATATGAGGTCTGTGAATCTTGGGAAGGTGCAGACCGGGAAGGGCTTCCAATTTTCAGGACAGGGCTTCCAATTCCTCCCTATAGGCAATGGGAAACTAAGGTTGGTTTTGTATTTTAAAAAGCAAGTTTAAATTTTTTTTCTTTTTTTTTTTTTTTTTTAATTTTTATTTATTTATGATAGTCACAGAGAGAGAGAGAGAGAGAGAGGCAGAGACACAGGCAGAGGGAGAAGCAGGCCCCATGCACCGGGAGCCCGATGTGGGATTCGATCCCGGGTCTCCAGGATCGCGCCCTGGGCCAAAGGCAGGCGCCAAACCGCTGCGCCACCCAGGGATCCCAATTTTTTTTCTTTTATTTAAGAGACGCAGCAAGAGCACAAGCAAGGGGGAGGGACAAAGGGAGAAGCTGATTCCCCACTAAGCAGGGAGCCCAAGGTGGGGCTGGATCCCAGCACCCTGGGATCATGACCTGAACCAAAAGTGGATGTTTAACCAACTGAGTCACCCAGGAGCCCCAGGAAGCCAAGGTTGATGAATTGAAGAGTAACCAGGGCACCTATATTCTGCAGCCCCAGCAAATAACACCTACTGAGCACCCGCTCGGTGCCAGGGGCTGTTAGGCACCCCGGATGAAGCCTTGCAGGGGACTTGACAGGTACTATCTTTGAAGATTTGCACTGGTGACCTGTGGTAGGAAAGCGGACAAAAGTATATGCAGACCTGTTTGGCACAGGCCTTGCAAACTGGAGGCTCGGGTGTCAGGTTTGGTGCTGAGTCTTTGACCCGCTCAGTGTTGAAAATTACAATTTGAATCACATTAGTTGTTGGCTTTGGCGAATCAGGAGATTTCACATAAAATCCACATTTCCAACTTTTGTTTTATTTTTTTTAATATTTTTTTTAATTTTTATTTATTTATGATAGTCACACAGAGAGAGAGAGAGGCAGAGACACAGGCAGAGGGAGAAGCAGGCTCCATGCACCGGGAGCCCGACATGGGATTCGATCCCAGGTCTCCAGGATCGCGCCCTGGGCCAAAGGCAGGCGCCAAACCGCTGCACCACCCAGGGATCCCCCAACTTTTGTTTTAAATTCTGAAAGATCTGGCAATGCCAGGCCTGCATTTCAACAGGGTGACAATTGGCCAGAACTAAGAGTAGCTCACCCTTTGCAAATAGTTTTCTCTTTGCCAAGGTCTCAACCCTGCCCCTTCACTATTCACCCTGGCCCCTGGGCATCTGAGTCTGAGTGCTGAGTCTCAGCACTCAGATGATACCTCCCTCTGTCTGCCCAGGCACCTGCTCACAGTGTCTTCCACCTGCCACACACTATAATGCTAGCCACATAGCCAGCATCAGAATGTTATTTGTTGAATGAGTGAATAAGAAGCTTCTGAAGTGTCCTCAGTGGCCTTAGCTTGAAGGGAGTCTGAAAAGTAGCAACTGAATCTCACTGAGGTGGCAAGATCAGGGAAAGCTACATGGAAGGCCCAGAGAAAGGCCTACTGCCTGATATCGGGGCAGAAGGGCCTGGCTGGGGAGAGACACTGGCTGTTATGATAGAGTGGAGCATGAGAGATTCAAAGACCAGAGTTGATGGGATGCCTGGGTGGCTCAGCGGTTGAGCATCTGCCTTTGACTCTGGATGTGATCCCGGGGTCCCAGGATCGAGTTCCACATTGGGCTTCCTGCATGGGGCCTGCTTCTCCCCTGCGTATGTCTCTGCCTCTCTGTGTGTCTCTCATGAATAAATAAATAAAATATAAAAAAAAAAAGACCAGAGTTGAAAACCATTAATAAGGGATCTGCTTTCCACATACCTTACATTCTGCATCTCTTTCATCTGGCCATTCCTGATGTACATCCTTTTATATGAAACCTGTGATCCAGCGAGTAAAACAGTTCTCTGAGTGCTGTGATATGCTGTCGAATTAATTGAGTCTGGGGTGTGTGTGTGTGTACGTGTGTGTGTGTACTGCTGGAACCTCTGACTTAGAGCCAGTCAGAAGCACAGGTAACCACTGGGTCTTGTTCTGGGCATCTGAAGTGGGGCTGGTCTTGTGGGACCGAGCTGTGAGATCTGATGCTGTCTTCAGTTAGATGGTGTCAGAATTGAATTGTATTGGAGGACACTCAGGCGATGTCAGAGAGTCGCTTGGTGTGTGTGAGGAAACCCACATGTCAGAATTGGTGTCAGAATTGTGTGTATAGAAATACAACTAGGGATGCCTGGGTGTCTCAGTGGTTGAGCGTCTGTCTTTGGCTCAGGGTGTGATCCCGGGGTTCTGGAATTGAGGTCTGCATTGGGCTCCCTGTAAGGAGCCTGCTTCTCCCTCCACCTGTGTCTCTGCCTCTCTCTGTGTCATTCATGAATAAATAAATAAAATATTTAAAAAAAGGAAATACAACTGAATTTTGTGTGTTGATCTTGAATCCTCCAATTTTACTGAATTTGCTTATTATCTCTAAGCATGTGTGTGTGTGTTCTTTTTTTCTGTGAATGTATGTATGATATCATCTGTGAATATGGATGGTTTTACTTCTTTCTTTCCAATTTGGATACCTTTTATTTTTCTTTCTTGCCAAAGTGCTGTAGTTAGGACTTCCAGTACAAAGTTGAGCAGATGAAATGGTAAAAGTGGGCCCTTTCCTGATCTTAGGGAGAGGCTTTCAGTCTTTTATCATCGAATATGACATTAGTTGTGGATTTTTCATAAATGTGCATCATCAGCTTGAGGAAGTTCCCATATATTCCTTGTTTGTTGAGTGTTTTTATCTTGAAATGGTGTTGGGTTTTGTCAGACGTTTTTTCCACATCATGTGGAGAAAGAGATGACCATGTGGTTTTACCCCTTCATTCTTTTTTTTTTTTTTAATTTTTTAACGATTTATTTTTGTTTATTTATGATAGACATAGAGAGAGAGGCAGAGACACAGGCAGAGGGAGAAGCAGGCTCCATGTAAGGAGCCCGACGCGGGACTCGATCCGGGGACTCCGGGATCACGCCCTGGGCCAAAGGCAGGCGCGAAACCGCTGAGCCACCCAGGGATCCCTTACCCCTTCATTCTATTCATGTGGCATATTACATTAATTGTTTTTTGTATGTTAAACTACCTTGTATTCTGTAGTAGATCCTGTTTGGTCATGGTGTACAATCCCTTTAATGAGCTGCTTGGTTCCATTTTGTTGAAATTTTTACATCTATATTCGTAAGAAATATTGCTTATTACATTTTCTTGTGATGTCTTTATCTGGCTTTGGCCTCAGGTTGATCTCCTCACAGAATGAATTAGGAAGTGTTCCCTGCTCTTGTATTTTTTTGGAAGAGTTTGAGAGGATTGGTGCTCATTCTTTAAATGATTGGTAAAACTAGCCTGTGAAATTACCCAATCCTGGGATTTTCCTTGTTGGGACGTTTCTGATTATTGATTCAATCTTGTTATTTGTTACAAGTATATTCAGTCCTCCTATTTCTTCTTGAATCAGCTTTGGTAGTTTGTGTTTCTAGGATTTGTTAATTTCATCTAGGTTTCTCATTTGTTGGTGTACAACTGTTCATAGTATTCTCTTATAATACTCTATTTCTGTATAATCAGTAATAATGGCTTCACCTTCATTTCTAACCTTAATAATTTTAAGGTCCTCTCTCTCTTTTTCTTAGTCAGTCTAGTCAGAAATTTGTCAGTTTTGTTGATTGTTTCAAATAACCAACTTTTAGTTTCACTGATTTTCTGTTGTTTTCCATCCTCCACTGTGTTTCACTCTACCTTAATATTTATCATTAACTTCCTTCTGCTAACTATGGGCTTAATTTGCTCTTCTTTTTCCTAATTATTAAAGGTGTAAAGTTACGTTAGTGATTTGAGATCCTTCTTGTCCCCCCCCCCCCCTTTTAAAGTAATCTCTACCCAGTGGGGCTCAAACTCAGGACCTTGAGATCAAGAGCCACAGGCTCCACCGACTGAGCCAGCCAGGATCCCCCCCTTCTTCCTCTTAATGTAGGCATTTACACCTATAGATTTCCTCTCAGCACTGCTCTGGCTGCATCCCATAAATTTCAGTGTGTTGTGTTTTCATTTTCTTTTATCTCAAAGCATTTTCCAATTTCTCTTTCAATTTCTTTTCTTTTTTTTTTGAGGGAGGATTTTAAAGGTAGTTCCTTTATTTATTTTTATAGCAGTCATTGCAAATTACTCATAGAACTTAGTATACATTGTATAGATTCTTTTTAAGTGTTGAGGTAAAAAAAATAGTGTTGAGGTATTGTTGACATACAATGTTATACTAGTTTTAGGTGGACAACATCCTGATTCCACAGTAATTCCAGTCACCTGTCACCACACAATGTTATAACAATATTATTCACTATATTCCTTACGCTGTACTTTTCATCTCCATGACTTGTTTTATTTATTAAAAAGATTTTATTTATTTATTCATGAGAGACACAGAGGCAGAAGAAGTAAGCTCCCCACAGGGAGCCTGATGTGGGACTCAATCCCAGGACCCTGGGATCACAACATGATCCAAAGGCAGTCATTCAACCACTGAGCCACCCAAGAGCCTTGACTGATTTCTTTTATAATTGGAAGTTTGTACCTCTTCATCTTCTTTGCCTATTTATTTTCTTTCTTTTAAGATTTTATTTACTTATTTGAGAGAGAAAGTGCATGAGAGAGAGAAGAAGTTGGGGGAGGGCAGACTCCTCACTGAGCAGGGAGCCCAATGCAGGGCTCGATCCCAAGACCCCAGGATCATAACCTAAGGCAAAGGCAGATGCTTAACCAACTAAGCCACCCAGGCACTCCCCATTTCCTTCTCCTCTTGCATCCACCAGTTTGTTCTCTATATTTATGGGTCTGTTTTTGCTTTTTGCTTGTTTTATTGTTCAGATTCCACATAGGAGTGAAATCATATGATCTTTGTCTTTCTCTGATTTATTTCACTTAGCATAATACGCTCTAAGTTTTTTCTGTGTTGTTGCAAATGGTAAAATCTCATTCTTTTTTATGGCTGAGTAATATTCCAGCATGTGTATATGTGTGCATATGCATCTTTTTATTTTTTTTTTAAGATTTTATTTATCTGAAAGAGACAGAGATGGTGAGAGAGAGCACGAGCGGGGAGGAGAGGGAGAAGCAGGCCCCCTGCCCTGAGGAGAGAGCTCGACAAGGCGCTCAACAAGGGGCTCGCCCTGGGATCATGACCTGTGTCTAAGACAGACACTTAACCAACTGAGCCACCCAGGTGCCCCACATCTTTTTTTATCCATTCATCCATCAATGGATACTTGGGCTGCTTCCATATCTTTGGACTCTTTTTTAACCCATTAATTCAGAATGCATTGTTTAAGTGGTACTTATTTGTGAAGTGTCTACTTTTTGTTACATATTTTTACTTTCATTCCATAGTGATTGGAAAAGAAACTTTGCAGGATTTCAGTCTTTTAAAATGTATTGTAGTTTTGTTTGGTGGCCTAATTTCTGATCTCTCCTAGGAGGTGTTCCTTGTGCAGTAGAGAAAGAGGTACATTCTGCTGTTTGTAGGTGAGCGTGTGTGTCTGCTTGGTCCAATTGGTGTATGATGCACCAGCTCCTCTATGTCCTTGTCAATCTTCTGTCTGGTTGTTCTGTCCTTCATTGAAAGTAGGGTATTGACGTGTCCAACCATTCTTGTAGAAATGTGTAATTCCTCCTTCAAATTTGTCCATTTTTGCTTCATATCTTTTTTTTTAGGATTTTGTTGTTAGGTGTGCATGTTTATAATTATTACACCCTTTTATGGATATATAACAGCCTCCTTCATCTCTTAAATAATTCTTGACTTGAAGTCTATTTGGTCTGATATTAGTATATTCACCCCAACTGTCTTTTGTTTACTATTGGCATGGAATACCATGCTCATTCTTGCCCATTCTTTCATTTTATTTTTATTTTTTATTTTTTAAAAAGATTTTGTTTATTTATTCATGAGAGACACACACACACACACACACACAGAGAGAGAGAGAGGCAGACACACAGGCAGAGGGAAAAACAGGCTCCATGCAGGGAGCCCAACATGGGACTCGATCTCAGGTCTCCAGGATCAGGCCCTGGGACCAAAGGCGGCACTAAACTGCTGAGCCACCTGGGCTGCCCTCATTTTATTTCATTAATTCATGAGAGAGAGGAGGGAGAGAGAGAGAGAGAGAGGCAGGGACACAGCCAGGAGAAGCAGGCTCCATGCAAGGAACCCGACGTGGGACTCGATCCCAGGACTCCAGGATAATGCCCTGGGCCGAAGGCAGGCGCCAAACTGCTGAGCCACCCAAGGATCCACCCATTCTTTCATTTTCAACCTATTTGTGTTTTTTGCTCCAAAGGGAGTTTCTGGTAGATAGCATACAGTTGCATCATTTTTAATCCATCTGACAACCTTTGCCTTTTATTTTATTTTTTTAAAGATTTTATTTATTTATTCATATGAGAGAGAGAGAGAGAGAGAGAGAGAGGCAGACACACAGGCAGAGGGAGAGGCAGGCTCCATACAGGGAGCCTGACAAGGTGTCCAGGATCCCAGTCTCCAGGACCAGGCCCTGGGCTGAAGGCGGCGCTAAATTACTGAGCCATCCAGGGGGCTGCCGAACCTCTGCCTTTTAATTGGAAAGTTGAATCAATCCACAACCAGGAGGCCTCCTCTTCATGGGAGGGTGAGAAACTCAAGGCCAAACATTGGCCTTCAAATATTTGTGTCTCTCCACCAGGCCTATCTCAGTTCTTGCCACATAGAGCCCTCTACAGGTGTTTGCTGATGGCCCCTGGGAACTTCCGAGGGAACTGGGGCCCACTGGCAGAGCTGCATCAGGCTGGGGAGGAGGCAGTGGCCAGGGGACTGGGTATCAGGAGAGGAGTGAGCAGGTGCATCCTTCTGCCCCACTATTTGTTTCTGTCATCGAAAGCTGACTATATACTGATTTAATGGGTGAGGCAGGGGGCTGGGTCTACTGGGAAGGAGGTTGGGAAGATGGAATTCCAGGTTGTGATATCATAAGGATGTCTGAGGGGTAAGTGTCCTCTTTTGGGGCCCGTCCTCCATTGCTCAGCCCAACGTGGGCTTGCTCCAGATGACTGTGGACCAGCCCCCGTGGGTTCCCTGGCACTGTTGCCTGGCCAGTAGGATGGGTCTGGCAGGTCTAAGGAGCTTTGGGTTCAACAAACAATCTGTGAAGGTGGGGAAGGAGAAGGGACCCAGGAAGCATGGGGTCCTGTCCTCACCATTCCTGGTCAAAGGGAATGGCCAGGCCTCATGGTCTACACAAGGTACCTCTAGGACTACAATCACGGTTCAGTAGATGCCAGTCTGTACTCCAGCCCCGACCTCTCCCTAGGACTCCACACATGGGCAAGTCTCAATCTCCAGTGCTCGTAAATGAATGGGCCTAGCTTTGAACCCATAATGCTGGACCAGCTCACATGCACTTAACCACTAGTTAAATGGCCTTTGAAGAGGTCACCGACCTCTTCTCTCCTGAATCTCTCCTCCTCTGTCTAACCTGCTATCTACTCTTCATCACTAAAGCCTTCATCACTTGTCCCCAACCCACTGCTCCAGCCTCATCCTCTCACCACTCCCTCTCTCACATCCTAGGGGCTCCACAAAACTGCCCCCCACAGAAGTCCCCTCTGTTTCCTGAATATTCCGTGTCCAAGCCTTCCACCTTCCCTGCTGTCTCTGCCTGGGACACCCCTCCCCCACCCAGCCCAGGGAACTAGTTTTTGTTCCCTTGAGGCCCAGCTGGGGGGAAACCTCCCCTGATCTGCTACCCCAACTTCCCAGAGGGATCTGCGACATCCTTTTTTGGAACCTTACATTCCATACTTCTGCAGGGCCCTCACAAACCCCATCCCATGTTACTTTCTACTTCCCATGGCCTTGGGGGCAGGGACCTGTCTCCTTTGTTTCAGGCTCATCAGACCAGCCATTGCCTGGTACAGTGAATAACGGTGAAAGGAATGAGTCCTCACTTGGGGTCTGCCCTGTGGCTTTATTTCAGCTACCAAGGTTGTACCTTACCTCCGAGCCAGGACCCTATGCTGACTTGGTGCCTGGTATGTAATAGCTGCTCGGTGAATGTTCATGGAAGGCAGGAGGGCATGTGGGCAGAAAGGCCATGTGCTTCTAATGCAAAAAACAAAACAACAACAACAAAACAACCCTTTGCTTTTCTCTGGGCTGCACAGGGTGTGTGGTGAAGCAGGACTTTTCCTCCATCTCTCCAGAAAATTTGCTGTCTCCCTGAGGCTCCATTTTTGAGAAGGCGGAGGAGGGGGCCTGGGGAGGCAGAGGATACCAGTGAAGGGGAAGAGCAATAGTTGTTCATGCAGCCAGGTGCTCTGTCCAGGAGCACAGGTCACCCTGTGGTCAAGAGGGCCCAGCATAGTGATGCCCACGAATCTCTGCCCTTCTCAGAACCTCAGTTGTCTCATCTGTCAAATGGGTACAGTCATCCTTACCCCACCCAGGTCATCAAAGCCATTGGAGCTGACAGCACTTTGGAAATAAAGACTCAGTGAATCGATTATACAAATGAAGAAGGTTATTATTAGACCCAGGAGCAGTGTTGGAAGGAAAAACATCCAAAATGTGGAATAAGTGCTTAGGATTCCTGCCTTGAGCCTCTTGAGGAAAAGAGAAGCAGGTAGTGGGCAGGAAGAACAGCACCTACAGGGAGGAGGGAGGTGGGAGCTGGGTCCTGGCTCTGCCACAGACCAGTTACTTCCTCCTGAGACTCAGTTTCCTCACCTGTATAAAGGGAGAGCACAATCCCTGCCTGGCTCCCCCCAAGGGTCTCAATGCAACTTTAGTGAAAGAGTGGGGACGGAAGAGCTTTGCAAACTGTAAAGTGCAAAACACGCATGTAGGCTAACTGCAGCTCCGAGACCTAGGCCCAGCCGGGCTCTGGGGAGTGGACAAGTAAGCGTTGGCAATGAAACACTGTTTGAGGCCCACAGGGTCCTGTGAGTACCCTCAGATCCCTAATGCCTGTTCCTTCTCCTTGCTCCCCTCAGCTTCCCCGGCATCCTCTGCCCTGGGGTCTGAGAAAGTGGATTGTGGGGTTATGGAGGCCGGGGGAGAAGAGGAGCCACACCAGCCACACCCTTGGCAAGACCCCACTGGTGGCCTCCGATCCCCACAGACGAGCAAGTGCATTTCTTGAGATTGACGAATGTACTCTTGAGGTGAGGAAGGGTCATGGCCCTTGGCCCTCTCTTCCCTGATCAGCGCCCTTGGGATGAGGTCTTGTGTGCCTCTAGGTAGTCTGTCTGTGTCAGCTCCATTCCTGGGTGAGGGTTAGAATGATGCTGGTGAATCTTCCTCGTAGCCCCCAGATGGATACCAGTCCAGGAAGGAGAGTGGCACCCACTTCCTCCTGGCACCCCCAGACCATGGGGCCTCAGCCCAGCAGAGGCTTAAGCCTGGCTCGCCATTCCCCCTGTGGTGGGTCTCAGGTTCAAAGGGGCAGCGAGAAGAGAGCTGTGGGTGAGCCCTGGACAGAGCACTTCAGAGCAGCGCCTTGAAGAGGAAGGAGAAAGCAGCTCCACAGGAGAGTCCCAGGGCCAAGAAGAAGGTCATGAGGGTGCCAGCCACCTCCCTCTCATGTGGCAGCACTTGCCTAGAACACACAGGAGTAGGAGTTCTTAGGAAAGACCAGGCCACACCTGGACCCCACCCCAGTGCCCTCTGCCCCTCTTGTAACAGGACGCCTGAATCCTAGTCTGGGCTGCCCCAACCTCTGAGTTACCATAAGTCGGCCCTCTCCCAATTTCATTTTCCTGATCTATAAAATAAGGCTATCGCCAAGGACACCTCTCAGGCCTCACAGGCCCAGTAGAATGGGATTCTAGACTCCACTGCCTTCCCCCGCAACAAAATGTCCCCAGCCTGGTCCTCCCTGTCACCTCTTCTGTCTCTGGATTCTCAATTCCATTGTCCCTGGAGTAAATAGCCCATGAACCCCCACTTTCGATCAAGACCTTAGCTACCCCCCAAAACAACAACAACAAACCTTAGCTACCCTTCAACTGAGGATTCTGGGTGTAGCTGGGCCCTAAGGAATGATAGCTCAACCCGTTGATTTCACAGCTGGGGAAACACACCCAGAGAGGAGGCCCTAGAAGCAGTGCCTGGACTACTTGGTTGGCAGGAACTCCCCCAGCTCCTGCCCTGGGGCCAGCTCGGGTTAAAGCCTGATCTGACAGCGACGCCTAGAGACAGCTAGTGCTGGGCTGGCCAGAAGCAGAAGGGACCCCCTCTTATAGGCTGTCCACCTCAAAGAGCAAGCCCACCTCCCCACTCCCAGGCCCTCCCTCTTGACCCCCAGACCTGGGCGCCAGGCACATGGTAAGGGACATCAGGTAGCCGTTGGAAACAGCAAAAAGCAGCATGAAAGTGATGAAGTAGGCATCCTGTGGGAAGAGGATGGGCAGCCGGGACCTCTCGGGCACGTGGCACAGCATGAAGAGCGGCACGAACAGGACACGCAGGCAGACAAGCAGCGGCAGTAGCCGGCTGTCCTCATCTGGCTGTGGCAGACACCCGGGTGAGGGCAGTCCCTGGGAGCCCACCCCAGATAGACTCTGTCACTTCCCCTGACCTCCTACTCTACATGAGCCAGTGAGGGCCCAGGGCTTGCTTAGGCCTCCAGTGAGGGGCTGGGAAGTCCCTCCAGCAATCAAGGACTGGCCTGGGGCTAGCCTCTGCCCCTTCTCATCTCCAGCTTAGGCTCTCTCCATGGCAGAACTGGAAGAGACCTTAGACAGCATCTCTGGTTTTCAAGCAGGGTTCCTCCAAGTACCCCTGGGGGTTCCACAGACCCCTTTGGGGCAGGTGGTGTTGCTGAATGGAGTTGGAAGCTGGGGATCCAGGGCCCCATGCCAGCCTGGATCAGAGCAGCTCCTCTTTGATCTACTTTGTTATATCTCCTTGGAAGATTTCATTTAAAGAAGCAGCACCCATGAGTAAAATCAAACACTAGGAATCTTGTCCAACCTCTCACATGGTACAGAAATCTCCATGCAACAGTCTAGGCTGAGCACCGAGGCCCGGGTCCTGGGCTGGAAGCTGGGGACATAGGTCAATTGGACATGACTTCTGCTTTCAAGGAGCTCACAGTCCAAGCCCTGGCTTGTATACCTCCAGGGCCAGGTGCTCACTATCACTAGGCCAGCTGTTATATTGCCAGACCTAAAATGGTCAGACTTTTGGGAAATCACTTTTCTGTGCTCTTTCACATCCTCTGATCCCCAACTTCTTCCTGAAATCATCAGATACCCCCAGCCCAGAGGTATGCTCACCCACAGGAAGTAGGAGGTCAGGCTCCGTCCCACCCAGTCCATGATGTTGAAGAGAAGGAAGCAGCAGATGGGGTTGAAGAACCGACCTGGGAGAGAAACAGGGCTCATCCGGGTCCCTCCTTCCGTCTCCTTCTTCCCTCCTCCCTCCTTCCTCCCTCTCCCCTGCCCTCTTCTGCTTCCCAGCACTCACTCCACTTCCCGGGACTGGTGGAGCTGGTCACCATGGCCGTGATTGCAGGAAACACGGACAGAGTGACTGTGAAGACCAGCACGAGGCACAGCGCCGTCAGCCAGATCTGGGAGCCAGAGGCAGGGATGTAAGCAGGCGGGGCAGACGCTGGCCCAACACACAGCCCCAGCCCCCAAGTGCTCGCTGGGGGTGGGCAGGACACCCGGAGCCTGGCCTAGCTGTGTTCCTAACCCACTATGACCCTGGCACCTTGAAGTGGACCAGGTGAGCACTAAGGCCATTCCATTCTAAGGGTCTTTAGAGGGGGCTGGAGAGAGCAGCTCTCTCTTCCCCAGGAGTGGTGGTTGGGGATCATATACAAGTCAAACCTTTTGGAAGACAATGAAAACTGAAGGTTTTTCTGGCTTCTGGGGCTCCTCTGGCTCCAGCTCTGGGTCCTTCTCAGCATCAAGATCCAGAGTCAGGGCTACCTTCTGGGGGCTGTTGGGAATACCATTCTTCTCATCTGGGGTGGAGAGGGGAGGACAGGGTCATGCCTGTGACAGCCAGGCTCCATGGAGGGCGATTCCCAGAAGTTAAAACAAATGACTTTCCACCAGCCCGGGACGTAGGCAAAGAGAATTAACCATGTAAATAGGCTAAGCTACTACTTATGAAGCACATACATGTGCCAGGCAGAGATAAGCACCTTACATGGATTTTTTAAATAAAAATCTTTATTCACAAGAGACACAGTGAGAGAGGCAGAGACATAGGAAGGGGGAGAAGAAGCAGGCTCCATGCAGGAAGCCCAATGTAGGGCTTGATCCTGGGCCTCCAGCATCATGCCCTGAGCCAAAGGCAGGCGCTCAACCGCTGAGACACCCAGGCATCCCAGCACCTTATATGGATTATGTCATTGCTACTGCTTTCCAAATAAAGAAACAGGCTCAGAGACGTTAAGGGACTTGCCTAAGGTCATCCAGCTTGGATGTTGCAAGGCCAGGATTCAAACAAATGCATTTGGATTGAGAACTAGCAAATTGGAGCTCTACTGTCTCCCCATTTTATAGAATGGAAAACTGAAGCCCTAGGCCAGCAAGAGTAACTTTACTTCCACTGAATTCCCTTCCTGACCTCTGTGTCTGCTCACACAAGGCTACTAGGGGTGAGGACTCTAGACGGGGAGGTACCACAGAGGGAAAATGCTTTCCTGTAGAGGTAGCTTTAGCCTCCCCTGGGTCTTCCACCTCCCCAGCCGGGGCCCAAGCTCACCAGACTGGAGGAGCTCAGCTTTGGTCTCCAGCTCCTGACCTTGCGTCTGCGATGGTTTCTTGGCTAGGTAGTAGCGGGCAAACTCCTGCAGAAGGAAAGTGTTGGCCCTGCCTGGCTTGGCTGAGGTGTCTGGATCCCTCTCCACCCTGTCGTCTCAGAGGCTGGAGTCCCCAGTAGCTGACTCCTTTGGGGATCAGGTCCCCTCCCCCTCCCCTGGCCTCGCTCAGGGCCTCAGACTCAGAGCTGTATCTGAGATGCTCTGCAGTGGGGCCTTGAGCCCAATACCAAGCTCACCAGGTGGGGCAGGCTCAGGTAACACACGATGGACACGAAGATGCCCACGCAAGGTGTGATGAAGTACCCCAGGGCGGAGGTCTGGGCATCCACGCCACCTGTGCAGAAACTTTAGCTGCAGAGTGGAGGGGGGGCTGGTCCTACTGGCTCCCTGGGGGGGGGGGGGGCTAATGACTCTTGTCCCACTTCCCATCATGTACTTCTCAGATTTCACTTCCTGGCCTCTGCCTCTATGCTCTCTTGACAAACTCAGGAACCTCTGCAGGACCCTAGCCCAGGCATTTGTTTCTCTCACTCTTCCCTACTTGTCATTTTGTTGAGCACTTCTCACATCTCAGGACAGAGCTATAAGAGGCATTTCAGTGGGGAACCTGACACAGGTGAAGTGCCCTGTCCAGTCCCTCTGGCTGGGAAGCAGTACAACTAGGATGCTAACCCAGTTTATCTGAATCTTAAACTAGTCCCCCCCCTTTCCTGAACCCCAGGCTGCTGCCAGATACCAGTGTCAGCCTTGGGAATCCTGCCCCTGGGCCCAAGTTAATCCAATCCTCACCTGATCATCCTCTCACTGTAGAACCCAAGAGCCCCACTCCTTACTCCCAAGCCCAACCCCCAGCTCCCCATCATCTCTACCCAGAACCCAAGGCATCTCACTCCTAGAACACTTTCCGCTCCCCAGTATCCCAGAGGCCACTCCACCCCTCCAGCCATGCAAGTCCACTCACTGGCCATGGACATGAGCATGGCAAGAGCAGCGAAGATCCCAGCCAGGCCCTGGCCACTGAGGAAGAGGGTGCTGTAGGTGGAAGGCATGGTGCCCAGCTGCCCGAAGAGACTGCCCTGCAGAACTGCACAGAAGGCTGTGGAGGGAGAAGAGTGGGGGATGCCGCTCAACTAGGCAGGCCTTAGAGGCTCCCTTGAGGAGGTGTTGGCAGGGTGCATGGGAAACTCAACTAGGTTGGGCAGGCATGAGACTCTGGGCACCCTAGTGTAACACCCCCACCCCATTCTTTCTTCTCAGGTATAGCCATAGGTTTGGGGGGCTAGGGGTCAGGAGGCTTGATCTTAGGTCACCATGGGTTTGGGACAAGTGACTTTTCTCCTTCTCCTTCTCAGTTTCTCATCAGGGATGGGAGTGCTGCTGCTGCTGTGGTCTTTCCTTCTTGAATATGTTGGGCCCTTCCAGTTACAGAGAAAAGACTGGGCTGAAGCCCTGGGTGGACTGAGTGGGGAGGGGGAGGGGCAGCAGTGCTCACAGTTGATGAACCAGACAGAGGCCATGGTGATGGAGAAGAAAGGCCCAGGGCTCATATCCACCTTGACCAACGCCGCCGTCAGGGCAAAGAGCAGCAGGATGACCAGCAGGCTGCCCAGAATCCGCACCATCTCAGGGATGCTGCTCACAAGTAGGAGCAGAGTGGGCATCGGCTGGGCCCCGGCCAGGCAGGGGGAGGTAGGCAAGAGATTGAGCCCAGGGTTGGACACTGGGAGTTGTGGGGGGACATGCAGGAGGATTGGAGGAAGGATGGGAGGTCTTCCCTGGGCCCAGATGGAGCTTCCTTAGCAAAGGGGGGTGGAGGGACCACAGAGGGCTGGTGGAGGGACCACAGAGGGCTGGTAGAGGGACCACAGGGTGAAGGGACCACAGAGGGATGGCCTGCGGGGAGCCCAAGGGCCGGGGCCTCTCACCACTGGTACAGTAAGGAGTTGAGGAGTGTGAAGAGCAGCAGAGGCAGCTGGGACAGTAGTGTCACCCAGTTGTTGAAGTTGAAGGTGTCTGCGAGGCCTGTGTGGTTGGTGTCCAGGGCCCCGGTGGTGGTATTGGCCCCTGCCAGCCGCCCCTGAAAGTACTGCCAGGATGCCAGGGGAGGGGGTATGGGGTCACCCTCCAACCTACCCTAAGGAACCCCCTAGCCTTTCCTCTCTGTCTCCTCCCATGCTTGGGATTGCTCAGTTAAAGTCTGCAGGAACTGTCTCTCCGTCCTGGTACTGATCCCAGTACCTGGCACAGTCAGAGCTCAATGAATGTTCCCTGAATTGAACAGCTGACGTCTGGGACAGAGCCCAAGCCCTAAGAACCCCCAACTTGGGCCTTGCTCCATCTTTCGATCACCCTTCCTCTGCAGTGCCCTGGTTCCAGTCTCTACCTCTACTCCTGCAGCAGCTTCCAGATTCCTGAGGATTTACTGAGTCCCTAACTGTAAGCCAGGCCCTGGCCCAGGTGCTAACTAACTGCATTCTCTCTGGAACACACGTTCGTTAAGCCCCTGCTTAACTTCCTTCTCCCTCCTGCCCATAGTTCCCTGTTGCCTGCAGGGCAAAGTCCCAAGATTTTGGAACAGCACTGAGGGCCCCTCAGAACCTCCCTTTTGTGTTGCATCTCCTGCTCCATCCCGGTAAGCTCTAGGTACCCCAGGCTCTGGCCCTGTCTCTGAACAGGCTGGTGTTCCCCTGCCTTGGTGCCTTTGCATGGCAGTCCTCTCTACCTGGAATGCCTTTCCTCTTTCCTCCCAGTCTCCCCTAGCCCCCAAACACCAGTGCTTTACCTATCCTTCTCCCAAGTTACAAATCACCTCTTCTATAAAGCAGAAGGAACTGCTCCCTCCCCTGGGGACCTAGGAGGACTTTGCTCCAAGCCTGGGGTGGCAGGTTCCTTCTTAAATTATTAATAGCTCTTTGGCACCCAGCTCCCTCTCAAGACCAGGGTCTGATTCATATTTGGGTCTCTAGGGTCCAGCAGAGAGCCAGACACTAAAGAGGCATCTGGAAAGTTGTAGCATTGAATATATATGGATAACCAGTCCTAGAGAGAACACAAACCCCATATTTCTGCCTTCCCTTGAGGGAGTATCTCCATGAGGATGGAGGCTTCCTCTGTTATGTTTCCTCCTGTAGTCCCAGTGCCAAGAACAGGGCCTGGCTCACAGTAGATGCACCTTATTAACTGTTTGTTGGTTGAATGAATGTAACTCGTGCTATTTCAGTGAAAACCAAACCATAATCCACTTTTGGAGTGGATTAGGCCAGGAATGACTAGCCAGGGAATAATGACAAGCAGGGGCGGTGGGTGGGTAGCTCTTCACTAGTTCCACAGGCTCGCCCCTGAGCTGGTGGCCTTGCCCCTGTAGGATCCGGGCATCCCTGAAAGCTTGGCCTTTCCTATCTGCAAGAGGGGCACTTCCCCTCTCTGAGGCTCAGGGCTTCAGTGGACAAACGCGCAGACAAACTGGCACAATGAGGAGTCAAGGGCGGCATTGTGGGGAAGCGAAGCGCCTGGACTCCTCTGGTCCAAGGCAATGGTGTTTGTGGCCATGAGGCTGGCACTCTAGCCGCGAGTCTCACCGGGATGGCCGTAATGAAGAAGTTCCAGGGAAGGAGAGTGCCCAGGCCCAGGATAAAGAAGCTGATCCCGACCAGGTGGTAGCTGTGGGGATCAGTCAGAAGGTCACCCCGAGGACGCAACGCCCCGGCCGCGCCCTCCCCCTCCCGCCTCCCAGGGCCACCCCTCCGCAGAACGGACTACAACCCCCGTCACTCCCGTTCAGGTAGCAGACGCAGGCGGCTGATGGGAATTGTAGTTCCATCCAGCCTGCTTTGAGCCTACGAGCGCCCGAAGGCAGCGGGTCTGCGCTGCCCACCGCCACCCGGATCCCCGTCCGCACCCCACTCGGTCCCAACCCCCCAACTCGCCTGTCCTGTGGGGCGTCTCCTCGCGCCATGGCCGCCCAGCGGGATGCGCCCGGGTGAAAGGGCGGTGGGGTGCTGCACCTGCACCTACGCCGGGACCCGAGAGCCAGAGGACCAGGGAGGTGGACGGGGAAGGGGGGTCGGGTCTCCCTGAAAGGGGCGGGGGTGGGGGCGAGGCGGGAGCCAGGGAGGAAGGCCGGGACAGATTTCCAAGGGTGTCAGGCTCCACGGGCTCGGACCTTGCTCCGCCCCCGGGGCGGGGACAGAGGGTCGCACCACCCCTCCCCACCTCCTCCTGGCGCGGACTCTAGACTCGCGCGCTGGACTCCGCTCGACCTCGCCGTCCTAGGACCCACGACTCCCCGCGGGGTCCCGTGCGGCTTAGAGGCGGCTGACCCGGGAAGATCCCTTGCGGCCTCCCCGCCCCGCGGGCGCCGATCCCGGATCTGCCGGCAGGGTCGGGGGAGGCGGGCGGGCGGGGGGGTGGTACCCCGCCCCTCCCCCGCCCAGAGCTGGCGCGCGGACCTGGGGCGGCTTCTTCCCCCTCCGCCAGCTCGCAGGTGCAGCGCTGGGTGACGCGGGGGCCCTCGGGAGCAGACTCGCCCAGGGGGTAACCCGAGCGTCGGTCGCCAGCGGTCCTGGCGGGCTGCGCCGAGCTGGGTGCCTCGGGAGGCCGAGGAGAGGGCCAGGTGCGGGTGCTGTCGGAGCCCCCAGGCAGGTCTGGCAGACAGACGGACAGACTGGCTCTTCTCGTCCAAGTGCTTACCTGGGGAAGCGCCGGGCCTTTGGGGATTCACTGTAGAGGCGTGGGCCCAGTTGGGGCGTCCAGGCGGGCTTCCCGGTGACCGTGAGGCTGAGCTGCGTTCGGAGCAGCAAGAGGTTAAGCAAAGGCTCCGGGGGAAAGTGTGACCCGGAGGTACTCTCCCACTGCTGCTGCTAAACAAACAAACAAACAAACAAACAAACAAACCACCTTGGGAGGGCCCCAGGTCCCATCACATCAAACCTATTAAGATGTACCCACGTCCCACATTTTCTTTTTCCTGTGAAAAACTTTGAAGAGATTATAGACCATTGCAATTTTGAAATTGACTTGCTGTCACTCATGTAATTTACAAGTGGGTTTGTTTGCTCTGCAGTCACCGTGCATATAGGGGATGTTGGAGAAGCGAGAGGCATTAAATCGCAAATTTTCATAAGCAATGTAATATTATGACCACTTCCAGATTACATGTGTGTGTGTTTCTTAAGTCGACTGAGTCTATGGGGCAAAGACTACTTGTCTGTCTCAGTGTTGTATTATTGCAAACATCTAGCTCCTGCCTGGTTCGTTTCAGGTGCTTGATAAATGCTGGGTAAATAAATGGATTGTAATGATATACACCGATTTGAGGTAGTAAAGAGACAGCATTAAGGTACGCTGAAAAAGAAAGTTATTCTTTTTCCAATTTGCTTTCAAGCCTTCAATATGTCAAGGAGAAAGTCTCAACGGTCCTAACATGTTTCTAACATCTGTTGGTCTCTCCCCTTTTCTCTAACAAGGAGATGGCTTCAGGGCTTCTGCAGACTTTATCTAAATAGAGATTAATAAGGTTTATGTTCCTTATCTATTTTTATTGTTGCTTTATTTATTTATTTCACTTTTAAAAAGATTTTATTTATTTATGAGAGACACAGAGGCAGGCTCCATGCAGGGATCCTGATGCAGGACTCAGTCCTGGGATTCCAGGATCACCCCCTGAGCCCAAGGCAGACGCCCAACCACTGAGCCACCCAAGCATCCCTATTGTTGCTTTATTTATAGGGCTATTGATGCTAGCTTTGTATTTATGATAAGGATATGCACTTTTCTTTGAAAAACAACATTATGTATAATAAATAAATGTATATAAATTTATTAGAATTAAATAAAAGTTAAATATTACTAAATTAAAATACAAGTTTGTTAAAATAATGAAATATTAAATTTTTATGATTTTTTATTTTATTTTTTATATTTATTTAATTTAAACATAAATTTATTTATTGTACACCTGAAAGTAATGTAACATTGTATGTCAGACATATATTAATTTAAAAAGTATAAAAGAAAAGATAAATTTGTTTATAATTTAATGTAAATTCAAAAATAATTTATGAAAGATGAGTCATTTAATGAAAATTAAGTAGGGGCACCTGGCTAGCTCATTGGTGTAGCATGCGACTGTTGATCTCAGGCTTGTGAGTTTGAGCCCCACATTGGGTGTACAGATTACTTAAAAATAAAATCTTCAAAAAAACAATAAGGAAAATTAAGTAAAAAGGATTGCAGGTAGTGCACAGCTACGACGCAGGTTTCAAAGGAATGCCAAGAAGAACACAGGCTGGAGGACACTGCATTTGTTCAGGTGGTAAATGAAGAAGATGAAGGTGTTTCAGGGAGAGAACAACCTGGACCAAGTCTAGGGACATGAGAATACTGCCACATTCTGAGACATACAAACAGATCCCTTTGGCAGGCCTGAGGGGAACAGGGGGCTGAGCCTCTGGAACCACTGGACCGCTGGTTAGGACAGGAGGAAAGAGTCTGGATTTTATTTTATTTTTTAAATTTATGATAATCACACAGAGAGAGAGAGAGGCAGAGACATAGGCAGAGGGAGAAGCAGGCTCCATGCACCGGGAGCCCGACGTGGGATTCGATCCCGGATCTCCAGGATCGCGCCCTGGGCCAAAGGCAGGTGCCAAACCGCTGCTCCACCCAGGGATCCCAGAGTCTGAATTTTAATATAAAGGAGAGGTTCTCAACTCTCAGACTCAGTCACAAATATACTAAATGTCTTGTCATTATCCTACTGTGAATTAATATATAATAAAACCTACCGCTATACCAAAAAAGTCAATATGGTGTTCTAATTGTCCTACAGAGGATAGGTAAAAATATTTAGTGATAAAATAGTGTGTGTTTGAATATGTAAATGCCCAGGCACATTGGAGCGGTTGGATGGGAGCCCCTCTTTATAAAACTACCATGAGTCTAATGGTTGCCAGTGTGCACACAATATAGGCGGGTGGTGAGCCGGCCACTCAAAGACCGCTAGTTTGCTATTGGTGATGTGACTTTCTGAAATGGTGACCAAGTCTTGGCAAAGTTCCAAACAAAACCAAGTGCAGCCGCCTCTACCTAGGCAGTGGCTGTGTCATGGAAAGATGCTGTGCATTCTCAAACCTTACAAATAATACAGTGTGTCCATACGTAAAATGGGGTTAGGGTCCAGGCTCAGAAATTTATCAATTTGGTTTTCAAAATAAAGAATAGATTTTATTTTTAGTACTGTTTTAGATTTATAGAATACTTGAGTAAATAGCACATGGAGTTCCATAGGCTCACCCTCCCAACCCCATCACTCAGTTGCCCTTATTATTAATATCTTGCTTTAGTGTGGTATGTTTGTTACAACTGATGAACCATGGATGCCTGGATGGCTCAGTGGCTGAGAGTCTGCCTTTGTTTCAGGGCGTGGTCCCGGAGTCCTGGGATCGAGTCCCATATCGGGCTTCCCTAGAGGAGCCGGCTTCTCCCTCTGCCCATGTTTCTGTCACTTTCTCTGTGTCTCTCATGAATAAAAGTAAAATCTTCAACAACAAAAAACAAATGATGAACCAATGTCAATATATTATTATTAAGTATAGCCCAAAGTTTACATTAAGATTGACTCTGTAGAGCAGCCCGGGTGGCTCAGCAGTTTGGCGCTGCCTTTAGCCCAGGGTGTGATCCTGGAGACCCCGGATCAAGTCCCACGTCTGGCCTCCTGCATGAGCCTGCTTCTCCCTCTGCCTGTGTCTCTGCCTCTCTCTCTCTCCCTGTGTCTTTCATGAATAAATAAAATCTTTAAAGAAAAAAAAAACTGACTGTGTTTATATAGATTTTGACAGGGGATCCCTGCGTAGCTCAGCGGTTTAGCGCCACCTTCTGCCCAGGGCATGATCCTGGAGACCTGGGATCGAGTCCCGCATCGAGCTCACTGCATGGGGTCTGCTTCTGCCTGTCTCTGCCTCTCTCTCTCTCTCTCTCTCTCTCTCTCTCTCTCTCTCTCTCCGTGTCTCTCATGAATAAATAAATAAAATCTTTAAAAAAAAGATTTTGACAGATGCATGTCATATATTCACCATTACGGTGTTATACAGAAGAGTTTCACTGCCCTAAATGTCCCTCATACTTCACCTATTCATCTCTCCATCCCCTGAATCCCTGGCAACTATTGATCTTTTTAATGTTAAAATAATTTTGCCTTTTCTGATGTCATGTAGTAGGAATCTGACAGACTGTAACCTTTTCAGACTGGATTCTTTCACTCAGCAATACGCATTTAAGGGTTCTCCATGTCTTTTTGTGGCTCAATAGCTCACCTTTTTAAAAAAGTGTTGAATAGTACTCCATTATGCGGATTATTACAATTTTTAAAAGATTCTACTTATTTATGAGAGAGAGAGAGTGAGAGAGAGGCAGAGACATAGGCAGAGGGAGAAGCAGGCTCCATGCAGGGAGCCTGATGTGGGACTCTATCCCACGACCCTAGGATCATGTCCTAGGCTGAAGGCAGACGCTAAACCACTGAGCCATCCAGGCATCCCCGGGTTTCTTTACTCACTTACCTGTTGCAGGGCATCTTGATTGCTTCCAGTTTTGGGTGATCATGAATAAAGCTGCTGTAAACATTCATGTGCAGGTTTTTGTATGGACATACATTTCCAACTCCATTGGGTAAGTACCCAGGAGTATAATTCGTGTATTGTGTGGTAAAACTATGTTTATTTTTTTTAAAGTAACTCTCACAAACTTTCAAATGCCCATACTATTTTGCCTTCTTACCAGCAATGAATGAACTTTTCCATTGTTCCACATCCTCATCAGCATTTGGTATTGTCAGTATTTTAGATTTGGGTCATTCCAATAGGTATGTGGTGGTATCCTGTTGTTTTTCTCTAATGACATATTATGATGAGCATCTTTTCACATGCTTATTTTCCATTTGTGGATTTTCTTTGGCTAGGTGTCTGTTCAGATCTTTTACCCACTTATGAAATGTATTGTTTTCTTATTGCTGAGTCTTGCAGGACACCTGGGTGGCTCAGTCCATTAAGCATTGGACTCTTGATTTCCGATCAGGTCATGATCTTAGGGTCGTAAGATTGAACCCTGCCTCTGAGTCTACTTGTCCTCCTCCCTCTGCTTCCCTCCCCGCCACCCTCCACCCCACTTGTGCATGCTCTCTTGCTCTCTCTTTCTCAAGTAAATAAATAAATAAATACAATCTTTTTTTTTTTTTGAGATTTTATTTATCCATGACAAACACAGAGAGATGCAGAGAGAGAGGCAGAGACACAAGCAGAGGGAGAAGCAGGCTCCATGCAGGGAGCCCAACGTGGGACTACATACCGGTCTCCAGGATCATGCCCTGGGCTGAAGGCAGCGCTAAACCGCTGAGCCACCCGGACTGCCCTAAATACAATCTTTTTTTTTTTTTTTTAAAGATTTATTTATTTATGATAGTCACAGAGAGAGAGAGGCAGAGACACAGGCAGAGGGAGAAGCAGGCTCCATGCACCGGGAGCCCGACGTGGGATTCGATCCCGGGTCTCCAGGATCGCGCCCTGGGCCAAAGGCAGGCGCCAAACCGCTGCACCACCCAGGGATCCCCCTAAATACAATCTTTTAAAAAAAGTTTCTAAGATTATTTGTTTTAAATACAGATTTTTTTTGCAAATATTTCTCCCCAATCTGTGGCTTGTCTCTTCATTTTCTCAACAAATCCCTTCACAGATCAGAAGGTTTTAATTTTAATGAAGTCCATCTTACCACTTTTTTCTCTTTCATGGATTATTCTTTTGGTGTTTTATCTAAATGCTTATCACCAAACCCAAGTTCACCTAGATTTTTTTCCTATATAATCTAAAAGTCTTATTGCTTGTGTTTTACATTTTGGTCTAAGATTCCCTTGGAGTTAATTTTTGTGAAAGTTTTTTTTTTTAATCTATATGAATGCCCAGGGAGTCAGTTAAAAGCTGTTCAGGATGCAGGGCAAGTTTTCCTCATGTGGGACTGTCCTGTGCATTTGGGGATAACTATTATCCCTGGCCTTAGCCACTAATCGCAATTACTGTCTATTCCTCCCATAATTGTGATTACCAAGACAAAATTCTCCAGTACCCTAGGAGGCAATACTGTCCTTCTAAGGATCAGTCCCCTTTCCATCCCCCAACAGATAGGGGAGGGGGATATTCAAACAGCATGTTGAAAAGTCCCTGCAGTTGCTGTGAGTTTTACCACAGCATTTTGGATGTGTCCATCCAAAAATGACTTTTGTTTAGCTTGCTCGGTTTTAAACTTCATGCAAATGCAACTTAACTTTTTAAAAATTCAACACGTTTTGAGATTCATTCATGATGGTTATTGTTCATTCACTATCCACAGATGTGTGATATTCCACTGCCACATGAAGTTTATCTTGTTAGATAAATGTTGCAGGCATTTGGTTTGCTTCCAGTTATGTTCTAGTCTATGCAATGCTGCTCTGGATGTATTGTACCCACTGCAAATATCCTCTGGGCATCTGTGCAGGAGTTTCTATGGATAAGGCTTCTCAACCTCAGTCCTATAGACATTGGATGGGATAATTAGTTGTTGTGAGGGCTTTGGTTTGCAGCAGCATCTTAGACCATACCCACTAGACACCAGGAGCACCTTCCCCTAGTTGTAATGATGTCTCCACACATTGCCAAACGTCTGCTGGGAGCAAAATTGCCCCTGGTTGAGAAGGTCTGTTCTGGGTCACTTGTCTTCAGCTCTGTCAGATCCAACACCCTCTTTTTATAAGGTATTTTGTAACACCACTTTGAAGATCCTAAAAGAGATTCACAAGTAACATAACCCACCTACACAACTTAAAAAGCAATGATCATGCCTTAAGTGTAATGCAAAGGAAAAGTAAGATGAATAATTAAGAGAAGAGGCAAAATAACCTTAACTGAATCTAAATATCATCCAAAATAAATTACAGACTACTCGAGACAATGAGATGCTATGATTGTTTTGTAAATGATCTGAGTTTGATTTATGAGTTTAGTGTCAAAATACTTTCTGATGTAATGATATGGAATTGGGACAGTAATGAATGTGTCAGAAGATTTATCTTCTATTTTGTTTGTTTTTTTTTATTTATGATAGTCACACAGAGAGAGAGAGAGAGAGAGAGAGAGGCAGAGACACAGGCAGAGGGAGAAGCAGGCCCCATGCACTGGGAGCCCGACGTGGGATTCGATCCCGGGCCTCCAGGATCGCACCCTGGACCAAAGGCAGGCGCCAAACCGCTGCGCCACCCAGGGATCCCGATTTATCTTCTATTTTGAATCTCCCTTCATGTTAAGGCAAAGAGTGAGTCTCTAGTACTTAAGAACTTGAAGACCATAATGTCTTTTAATAGGCAAAGAAGAATATAGGGTGAGTTGGAAAGAACAAACAGTAATATAAGAGGCTGAGGAGTTGGTTAGGCATATTTCCGTGACAAGTATCTGAGTAAGATTTTTTTTTTAAAGATTTTATTTGTTTATTTATGAGAGACACAGAGAGGGAGAGACATAGGCAGAGGGAGAAGCAGGCTCCCTGTGGGAGCTCAATGCAGGACTTGATTCCAGGGCCCCGGCATCATGACCTGAGCCAAAGGCAAATGCGCAAGCACTGAGCCACCCAGGTGCCCAATGCTTAATATTTCCTTGATTAAATTAAGTGATTTCCCAGTAATACCAAAGAGTGAAGAAAATATTTTTAAAGGATTTCCTTTAGGGCAGTCTGGGTGGCTCAGTGGTTTAGTGCTGCCTTCGGCCCAGGGCGTGATCCTGGGGGCCTGGGATCGAGTCCCATGTCAGGTTCCCTGCATGGAGCCTGCTTCTCCCTCTGCCTGTGTCTCTGCCTCTCTCTCTCTGTCTCTCATGGATGGATAAATAAAATCTTAAAAAAAAATTTCCTTTAGAAAACCATTTTACTTCTAAGGCTGAGACAAAATGTTTAGACTTGTTCTTCAGTGTGACTGCAAAGTTTAGGAAATAATCTGTAACTCAAGGAATCATCCTTTATTTTACTAGTAAGTTGACCTATATGAGAATGCCAATAACTGATAGTTATCCACAAGAGTATCCATTTTACATAATTCAGGCTAATAATATGGGAAAGCGCTAATTGATTTGTAGAGTCTTTCATGAAGATTCTTGGTGACTAAGTGTTGATAAACAAAGCAATGGATTGCTGGGTCAACTGCAATTACCTTTTTCTTAGGTTGGTCATATAATCTTATTGGCTCCCAACTCATGTAAAGATAAGACTTGTTGGGAATTCTCATGGGACTTTTTTTTTTCTTTTGGGTAAGTAAGCTCCACACTCAAGGTGGGGCTTGAACTCACAACCCTGAGAGCAGGCATCATATATTCCACTGACAAGCCAGGCAGGTGTCCTGTTATGCGACCTCTTTTTTAAGAATGACTGTAGGGGCACCTGGGTGGCCCAGTTATTAAGTGTCTTCGGCTCAGGTATGATCTCAGGATCCTGGGACTGAGCCCCACCCACACCAGGCTGCCTGCTCAGTGAGGAGTCTACTTCTCCCTCTCCCTCTGCCCTCCCCACACTTCTGCTCTCTTACTCTCTCAAATAAATAAAATCTTTTAAAAATAAAAAATGATTGAGGGATCCCTGGGTGGCGCAACGGTTTGGCGCCTGCCTTTGGCCCAGGGCGCGATCCTGGAGACCCGGGATCAAATCCCACGTCGGGTTCCCGGTGCATGGAGCCTGCTTCTCCCTCTGCCTGTGTCTCTGCCTCATTCTCTCTCTCTCTCTGTGACTATCACAAATAAAAAAAAAAAATGATTGAAATTGAGTAAAATACATTGAATTTATAAAAACCTATGAGTCCATGGTGATAACCAAAAAGAAATAAAAACAAAACAAAACCCTACCATCTTTGCCACTACTGGAAGTGGCTGATACATCATGTCAGCTCTCAACTCTGAATGTTGGTGATTAAAAGGAAAAAATTCAGCATGTATGGGAAATGTAGGGTTGATATGTCATGACGCCTAGTTTTTACTTTATATATATATTTATTTACATAAAATTATTTATTATATGTTTAGGCTATATTATTTTTTCATATAGATGAAAAATTTTGGCAAAATATTAACAGTTGTTGCACCTAGGTTGTGGATGTGTGGGTGGTCACTGTGCTATTCTTTTTGTAGATTTGAAGTTTTTTTTTAAAGATTTTATTTATTTATTCATGAGAGACAGAGAGAGAGAGGCAGAGACACAGGCAGAGGGAGAAACAGGCTCCCCACAAGGAACCGGATGGAGGACTTGATCCCAGGACCCCGGGGATCACTACCTGAGCCAAAGGCAGATGCTCAACCGCAAAGCCACTCAGGCGTCCCTGAAACTTTTTATAACAAAAACAATTTTAAGTTAGAATTTCTCTTACATTTCTTATTAGTTTAACCATTTATCAAAAAGATATTTTCAGATTTTCCCTACATTTTACTTGTGCTATATCAGGAACAGTTCCTCTGGATCCTATTACTGGACTCCTTAAACCTTTCTTTCTTTCTCTTTCTTTCTTTTTTAAATAACTGCATAATGGTTCACTATATAGCTAAACCATAACGTTTTAAAGTAATTCCCTTATAGGTGGATAAATATTTTTAAAAATTGCATAAAAATTGGATAGTCATCCAATTGGATCCTATCACAGGATCCAATCTAATTGATTTCCAGTGGGGTTCTAGCACTATAAGGCAAATCATTCAACCTTGCCCTACAAGGCTGAATGGGACTAGATCTCAGGGCCTCAGGATCACAACCTGAGCCTAAGGCAAGACGCTCAACCACTGATCTACCTAAGTGCCCCTACTTCAGCCTGCTCTTAATGCTCCTTAGTAGAGTCTTAAAGTCTTGTTTATAAATATTATGCACATTTTAAAAGATTTTATTTATTTATTTGAGAAAGGGAGAAAGCTCAAGTAGGGACACAAGGAAGGGGCAGAGGGAGAGGGAGAAGCAGACTCCCTGATGAGTAGGGAGAACCATGTGGGGCTCAACCCCAGGACTTTGAGACCATGACCTGCACCGAAGGTAGATGCTCAACCCAGGGACCTCATATATTTCTTGTTAAATTAATGCCCAGGTATTTTCTCTTTTACTGCCTGTGTATCCAAAGTGACTTAAGAAGAACAAACCAGGGGTGCCTGGGTGGCGCAGTTGGTTAAGTGGCTGACTTGATTTTGGCTCAGGTTGTGATCTCAGGGTGGTGAGACTGAGCCCTGTATCGAGCCCCACATGGGACTACATGGTCAGCATGGACTCTGCTTGGGATTCTCTCTCCCTCTTCCTCTACCCCTCCCACTCATGTTCTCTCTCTCTCTCTCTCTCAAATAAATAAATAAATCTAAAAAAGAAAAGAAAAGACCCAAAAGCAAAAAACCTTTTTTTATTTCGAGATAGTTTACAAGGAGTTCCTATATACCCTAACCCAATGTTATCAGCTTATATTACCACCATGCACTTGTCAAAACTAACAGACAATAACATGCATTATTATTATTTTTAAAAAGACTTTATTTATTTATTTGAGAGAGCACATGCAAGCAGGGAGGGTAGGGACAGAGGGAGAGGAAGAAGCAGACTCCCCGCTCAGTGGGGAGCCCAAAGTGGGCTCCAGTCCCAGGACCCTGAGATCATGACCTGAACTGAAGGCAGATGCTTAACCAACTGAGCCTCCCAGATGCCCCTAACATGCATTATTATTAACCAGATTCCTCAGCCTCCTCTGGCCTGTGCCTTTTTCTCAGTCTTTCCTTGTTTTTCATGACTTCGACACTTTAGAGAAGTACTGGTAAGGAAATCTATAGAATATTCACCGACTTGGGTTTTTCTGTTTTTACTATGACTAGACTGGTAATGGGGCAAATTACCCAACAGTGACATGCCTTCTACCAAGAGTACCTGATATCAACATGACATTACTGGGATGTTAACTTTAATCACTTGTCACATTGTAAGTTTATCCACCGTGAAGCTACTATTTTCCTTTTCTGTACTGTATCCTCTGGAAGCCAGTTGCCACATCTGCCCAACTACCTCCTGGAACAGGGAGGACTACCTCCTGGAGCAGGGAGGAGCTACATATACTTTCTGGAATTCTCTCGTAAGGAAGATTTTGACTCTTCTCTCCCATTTATTTATGTCACTGTGGACTCATATATGTATAATTTACACTTTAAACTATAATCTGGTACTACATTATTTACTTTGTTGCTCAGATTGCTCCAGCATTGGACCCTGGACGTTCTTTCAAGTTGGTTCTGGTGTCCCTTGGACATGCCTGCATCCTTTTGTTGTTTCAAGTCCTGCCTTGCTGTCTGCTACTACAAAATGCTCCAAGTTTATCTTGAGTTTTCCCCGCCCTACCCCTGAACCAGCCTTTCCCCCAAGGATCCCTGCTGCTTTTATTGGAGAATGGTATTTAGAAACAAAAATCTGGGCACTGGAAGTCAAAGTGACTTTTTAAAGATGAAAATGAGGGTGGGAATGCCTGGGTGGCTCAGTCAGTTAAGTGGCTGACTCTTGGTTAGGGCTCAGGTCATAATCTCAGTCCCTGGGATCCAGCCCCCATAGGACTCTGTGCTCAGTGGGGAGTCTGCTTGAGATTTGCCCTCTCCCTCTGCCCCTCCCCTCACACATGCACACTCTCTCTTCTCTCTCTAAAATAAATAAATCTTAAAACAAATTTAAAAAATAAAAATGAGGGCAGCCCGGGTGGCTCAGCGGTTTAGCACTGCCTTCAACCCAGGGCGTGATCCTGGAGACTCGAGATCGAGTCCCACATCGGGCTCCCTGCATGGAGCCTGCTTCTCCCTCTGCCTGTGTCTCTGCCTCTCTCTCTCTGTCTCTCATGAATAAATAAATAAAATATTTTTAAAAATTAAAAAATGAAAATTAGAGGTGCCTGGGTGGCTCAGTCAGGCAGCCAACTCTTGGTTTTGGCTCAGATCATGATCTCAGGATCGTAACACTGAGCTCTGAATTAGGCTCCCTGCTAAGTGGGGGAGTCTGCTTGTCCCTCTCTCTCACCCTTTGCCCCTCCCCCGCTCTCATGCATGTTTTCTCTTCTTTATCTCTCAAATAAATAAATAAATAAATAACATATTTTCTAAAAAAAAAAAAAGAAAGAAAGAAAATTGGATTATATCAGCTTCTTGCATACACTTTTGGATGGATTACCACTGTTCTCAGAGTCACAGCTGAGTCTATGAAAGTCCTGTAAGATCCAGCCTGAGTGGGCTTCTGACACCCTCTTAGCCCCAGATGGCTCCACTTCCCTCAGCTCACCATCTATCTACACTGCCACTTTTGCTTCCCACGATACTCCAACTTTTCTATTCTCAAAGCCAATATGAATGTTTTATCTTTTGAGTAATTCCGACTCCTCCTGAAATACTCCTTCCTGAAAGGGATCCTGGCTATTCACCTCCTGCCCAATCTCCACATCTAATTAGGCTTTCTGTTGTAGGACCCAGTGTTTTCTCCTCTGTGGCAGACTTCCTGCTATCCACAAAAGTCCTTTGTCTTCTCTGGTAGAAATAGCCTTCTAGCAGGGCATGTGACACCATCTACGCTTCACTTCCCAGACTCCCTTGGAGTTGGGTTTAGCTATGTGCTAAATTTCTCTAGTAGAATTTGACTGGAGTGACACATGCCACTTTCTGGACTGGCCCATAGAAACATCCATGTGTGCCTTCATGCCTTTTCCATCTTGTGGCTGGAATGGCCACAACCAGAGGTTCATGGAAACTTTGTGCAGAAGATGGCAGCTCTGATGTCAGCCCAGTGCTTGAATCATGATGTCAGGCCCAGTGCTTGGGCAGAGCTCCCCACCAACCTGGCCCTGCCACCTTAAACTTTTACATGAGAGAGAATCAAACACTTATGAGGCGCCTTGGCTGAATTCAGTCACTTAGCCTATCCAATTTCAAACACCTCCCAATTCAGTTCAGATGCTTTTGGGGATGGATGGCAGTAAAAGGCTGGAGAAATGAAGGCAGAGCTTCTGGTCTAAATGGAAGATCAGGCTAGCACTGAATGTTTTCCACTACAACCCTTAGAAATGTGGAATAAAATATCTGATCCCACAAATGCAGCGTGAGGCCGAGCTTGTAAGGAGGAAAGGGAAATTGGAATCCTCAAATACTAGAAGCACAGATGAATCTAGTGCCAGAGAAGCAGCCTGTGAGCTGAGAGGTTGGCAGTTGTGGGCATTTGGGAAGGATTAGAGGCTTAGCATTGTCTTTGTTGCTAAGATTTTGTTTTATAGATTTAAATATAGTGTATGTTGAGGACTTATGATATACCAGCTCCTATTCTAAGCTCTTTACAAGAGTCCACTCATTCAATCATCACAGCCTTATGGGAGAGTTGTTGTTAATGCTCCCATTTTACCGATGAAAAAGTTGAAGCACAGAGATGTTGTCAATTATCTGGTCTCAGAATTATAAAGAGGGCAGAGCCAGGACTAGGAACTGGGCAGTATTGCTTCTTAGTCCCTGCTCTCAAGAGCACATGCACTATAATATGCCAGTGCAATAAGGAGAAAGATGAACAAAAACTTAGTTTAGGACTCAGTTTTACTTTGGGAGTGATGATTTCGGCATGGCATCCATTAGAGTCCATGCATCACGTGGCGCCTAGAATCTAGGGAGGATGCACTGAGCCAGGAAACAGACCTCTTTTCCCACTGCTTTCCAGGCTGTCTGAAGCCCTCCCAGACAAGCTTCTTTAAGGTCTTGGGGCAAGGAGTCAAATTCTTTTTTATTCTCTCTTCTCTTTCCTTCTGAAGAACCAGGTGCCATGATATTGACTAATACAAGGGTCTGCCTAAGGAGACAGTGCTGCAATCCTCGAGGATCCCAGAAAGCCCTTCCATTAACCAGCAGGGTGGTGGCTGTCAGTAGGTGAGCAGCTATCTGAACTGCTGTTAGCAACTTGTCCAGGTCTCCCTTTCTGTATCTGTAGTTATGACCTAAGCGGAGAGGGATAGAAACCAGGAACATTATATTTTTTGCATCTTAGGGGTCCTCCAGACCTGAGTCACTCCCGTGTATTGACACAAATGTATTCTCTCTTAAGTGTAGGAAGGAACTCTTTCAGATAATTATAGATGGATCAAAGGTGGGGAGAAAGTGTCAACCGTTCTAATAGGTCCTATCTGTAGGGACCTAAAGAGGCCATCTCAACCTTGTCTGGGATTTCCACAAGGGGGCAATCTAACACTTGCTTACAGCTTCTCCAAAGGCCAAAAACTTGGTTTTTAACTTCCGTTAAGACCAAAGTGGGGAGAGGGGGTGGGGGGGGTGGGGGAGGGACGACACTGACCAAAAGAGGAGGAGCACCTGGGTGGCTCACTCAGTTGCGCATCTGCCTTTGGCTGAGGTCATGATCCCAGGTTTCTGGGATGGAGACCCACGTAGGCACCCTGCTCAGTGGGGAGCCTGCTTCTCCCTCTCCCTCTGCTACTCCCCCTGCTTGTGCTCACTTTGTCAAATAAATAAATAAATAAATAAATAAATAAATAAATAAATAAATCTTTTAAAAAAGGGATCCCTGGGTGCATCAGCGGTTTAGCGCCTGCCTTCGGCCTAAGGCGTGATCCTGGAGTCCCGGGATTGAGTCCTGGGATCGAGTCCCACATTGGACTGCCTGCATGGAGCCTGCTTCTCTCTCTGCCTGTGTCTCTGACTCTCTCGGGGTGTGTGTGTGTGTGCGTGTGTGTGTGTGTGTGATGAATAAATAAACTTTTAAAAAATCTAAAAAAATAAAATAAATAAAATCTTTTTAAAAAAGATAAAAGATAAAACCTCAGACTTTGAGATGGGATGAGTTTGAAATGGGAACTTTGCACGAAGATAAGACCCTTGAAGGCTGCAATCACTTTATCAGGAAGATCAACAAGCTTCCCAGTGGCCCAGGGAGGAAACTAGAAAGCTTGTCTCAGCTGTGGGCCCAGCTGGGCAAAAAAATGTTTTTTCATCTTCAGGCTGGTATGGAGCTTGAATTAGCCCATTAGGTGGTAAACTCAAGCTGAGAAATTAGAAAGAAATCTCAGGCTGTTTCTGTGTCTTGGATGCCCAGCAGTAGCAGCAAGGGGACCACTTTGGTGGCACACAAGTCCTTCTTAAGATAATCAGCCAAATGAAGAAATAATTTCCCATAAGCAAGGATAAGGAGATGCATAATTGAAAGCATTACTTACCTCAGGAGCTAACTCATATTTATGGATAGGAAGAGTTATTCTTATCACAAAGACACCCATTCTCAACAATTTAATATACTACTTCAATGTTATTCTAGTTAAAATCTTAAGGGTTATTTCATAGCATTTGAAAACCGATTTTGGGGGCACCTGGGTGGCTCAGTGGTTGAGCATCTGCCTTTGGCTCTGGTCCTGATCAGGGTCTTGGGACTGAGTCCTGCATCAGGCTCCCTGCAGAGAGCCTGCTTCTCCCTCTACCTTGTCTCTGCCTCTCTCTCTTTCTCTGTGTCTCTCATGAATAAATAAATAAAATCTTAAAAAAAAGAAAACTGATTTTGAAAAATAACCTTGATTTTTGAAATTAATCACAAAGAGAAAAAATGAGGGAGAATAACTAATAACAGTTTGAAAAAGATCCAGGAAGTCAGACGTGCCCTAAAAAAATATCAAAAGATATTGTAACATTATTGTATGAGTTAGAGTCCAGTCAGGAGACATGACCCACATAGTAATTTGAATAGGGGGAATTTAATATAAAGAATTATTTCCAGGGCACTTGGGTGGCTCAGTTGGTTAAGCATCTGCCTTCGGCTCAGGTCATGATCCAGGAGTCCCAGGATCAAGCCCTACTTTGGGCTCCCTGCTCAGCGGGGAGTTTGCTTCTCCCTCTGTCCCTTACCCCGCTCATGGTGTTCCCTCTCTCACTCACTTTCTGTCTCTCAAATAAGTGAATAAAATCTTTAAAAAATATTTTCAGGGGATTGGAATAATGGGGGACTTACTAGTAAGAGTTACAGAGAACTCTAAAGAACAAAGGGATAGTGGATATAGGGAGTAGTTCCCACCTACTGGGCTGAGATAGAGTGCCCAAAGTAGAGCACACGCACACCCTGAGGCTGGGGGCCAGACCTCGCTGGAGAGGTCAATGAGAAATCACTGAAGTGCCTTTCTGGCCACACTGCAAAGCTGTCAGAAGATGTGCCAGGGGCAGATGCTGGCTTCCTGGGTGCTGCTGGCCACTGCCTGCTCAGGAACTGGGAGCTTGAAAAACTGATCTCAGCAGGAGCTGGTCACTGGAAAAACTGTTCTGCATGAGGCAGATGCTCAAGAAAGCTGTGCCCAGAGGAACCTATTATGGAAAAACTGCCTTCCCAAGAGCTGAGCATTAGATGGGCAGAAGACATGAATAGACATTTTTCCAAAGAAAACATCCAGATGGCTGACAGACACAGGAAAAGATGTTCAACATCATTCATCATCACGAATCAAAACCACAATGAGATACTACCTCACATCTGTCAGAATGTAAAATCAAAAACTCAAGAAACAACAAGTGTTGGTGAGGATATGAAGAAAAAAGAAACTTTGTGCAAACTGGTGCAGCCACTATGGAAGACAGTTTGGAGGTTCCTCAAGAAATTAAAAATAGAAAAAAAATAGAATTACCCTATGACTCAGGAATGGCACTACTGGGTATTTACTCAAAGAATATGAAAACACTAATTTGAAGGGACATATGCACCCCTATGTTTATTGCAGCATTATTTACAATAGCCAAACTATGCAAGCAGCCCAAATGTCCATCGATAGATGAAATAGATAAAAAAAAAGATGTGGAATATACACATAATGGAATATTCACAATGGAATATTTTATATATATAAAAGAATGAAATCTTGTAATTTGCAATAACATCATTGGACCTAGGGGCACCTGGGTGGCTCAGTTGGTTAAGCATCTGCCTTCAGCATAGGTCATGATCCCAGGGTGCTGGGATCAAGCCTCACATTGGGCTCCCTGCTCATTGGAGAGTCTGCTTCTCTCTCTCCCCCCGTCCTTCCACCCTGCTCGTGTTTTCTCTCTCGCTCACGCTCTCTCAATATAAATAAATAAAATCTTTTTAAAAAACTTGATGGATCTAGAGAGTATAATGCTAAGCAACATAAGCCCGAGAGAGACAAATACCATATAATTTCATTCATATATGGAATTTAAGAGATAAAAAAAATTTAACAAAGGAAAAAAGAGTCAAACCAAAAAAACCAGTTTGTTATCTATAGAGAACAAACTTGTGGTTGCCAGAAGGGGAGATGGGAGGGATGGGTGAAATAGGTGAAAGAGATTAAGAGTATACTTATCTTGATGAGCACTAATATATGGAACTGTTGAATCACTATATTGCACACCTAAAATTCATATAATGCTATATGTTAACTACACTGGAAATTTATCTATCTATCTATCTATTTATTTATTTATAAGTAAGCTGCTTTTTAGTTTTACAACTCTAGGTTTCAAAGATGGTAGAAGAAATAAAGTTACATTTTTAAATGCAGCTCTCTCAATGCAAAATAATTTGGTATTTGGTGACTTAAAATCTGTTGAAATGGGAAGCCTGGGTGGCTTGGTGGTTGAGTGCCTGCTTTGGCTCAGGTCATGATCCTGGAGTCCTGGGATCGAGTTCCACATTGGGCTCCCTGCATGGAGCCTGCTTCTTCCTCCTCCTGTGTCTCTGCCTCTCTCTGTGTGTCTCTCATGAATAAATAAAAAAAATATTTTTTTAAAAAGAGAGAATAATTATTTAAAATTTTTCTGTTGAAATGACACTGGTCTATTTTGCCTTTGGAGACAAAACTGCAGGAATTTGTGAAGGACACCAAAGATACAGTAAGCAAATAATGGATGATTGGCTGGACCTGCTTACCGGTGAAGATCATGCCAAGATTATTTTTCACCTGAAGCAGATGAGAAATATCCCACAGTCCTTCAGATAAAGTCAAGGTTGGTGATTCACTGGGAGCTGTTAGCATCTCTGTTCTGGATCAAAGACATCATATATGTCTTTCTTGCTATTTCCATAGTCAGTTAATTAGGAAGAGTGAAGAAGAAGCTGCACCGTGATGATGACCATTTGAAGTTAGATTTAAAAACACACAACTGGGACCCCTGGGTGGCTCAGCGGTTGGGCATCTGCCTTTGGCTCAGGGCATGATCCAAATTCAGGGATCGGGTCCCACATTGGCCTCCCTGCGTGGGGCCTGTTTCTCCCTCTGCCTGTGTCTCTGCCTCTCTGTGTGTCTCTCATGAATAAATAAATAAAATCTTAAAAAAAAAATAAAAACACGCTACTAAATTCTTACTACATCTTTAGGAAACACAGTCATAGTGAGGAAATCCCTTACTTGTCTTACAACTTCAATTATCTTTTTAACAAATTTGAAAGACATCAGCACCACCGGAAAGCCTTCTTATTTTAGTCTTGGGGAACAATAAGATATAATTCTTTTGTCTCCATAACCTGCATCCTCTGAGTTACCCTCTGTACATGCAAAGTCTATGTTGTGATACAAAGATTTTCATTTTATTTTCTTTGGAATAAGAGAATGCAACTATAGGAAAATGGTAATGTTATTGCCATAATATGTCAACAGCATACTGTATACAGCATTTTTGTATATAGACTAATGAATTGTGGAAGTAATATGTGAATGGGCAGCTAACCCAGATTTCTTGAATGAATGAATAACAATGTATGCAAGGGTGACTTTCACTTTCTATGCCATGAACTTTTGCTCGTTTGGTACAGTTTATTCTCCTGTGTCATTTCTGTAATTAAAAATAAATAAAAATTGGGGTGCCTGGGTGGCTCAGTCAGTTAAGCATCTGATTGTTGATTTATAAGTAAATAAATAAACAATGAATAAATAAATAAATAAAATCATGAGGACCTGGCTGGCTCGGCTGGAAAAACGTGACACTTGATCTTAGGGTCCTGAGTTTGAGCCACAGATTGAGTGTAGGGATTACCAAAAAAAAAAAAAAAAAAAAACTTTAAAAAATTAATAAAAATAAAGAACATTTTCCTTTTTATTTTATTTTTTTCTTTTTGTTTTTTTAAAATATTTTATTTATTCATGAGAGACAGAGGAGACACACACACACACACACAGAGGCAGAGACACAGGCATAAGGAGAAGCAGTCTCCATGCAGGGAGCCTGATGCAGGACCCTATCCCCAGTCTCCAGAATTAGGCCCCAGGCTGAAGGCAGCGCTAAACCACTGAGCCACCAGGGTTGCCCTGGACAATTTAGGGTTTTCCTGCTTGTATATATCACAAGTTTTTTCCCCCCATTGAATGCCAATGGGAATCTTATCCATGAAAATTATTACCTTTAGGCTGAGGCTTTGTTCTATTCTTTCATGCAATTCCTCCCCTCCCTCCTCCAGGATATACATGCTTCTTCAACCTATGGATTTTTATATATAAATAAAGAACGAGCCTTATTTCAGAAAGTGCAATGCTGTATCTTTTAATATTTTTCCTATTGCATTTTTTTCTAATCTTTTCATTGGGAATGCCAATTATCTTACATTAGATTTCATTTATGAATCTTCTATTACCTTCTCATAATCATTTTACACTCTTGTTTCTTCCTATTATGTTTTGGTTCCGAAATAGGCAATTTAATTCAAGCCAATGAATCACTGGGAAAGATGTGTAGGGTAGGCTGCCTGTCAGGCTCCTGAGATGGAAGCAGATGGTGCACTCAACCTGGGGAAACAAAGGTGTAGGTATAGAGAAAACAAGGGTCAGACTAGTAGCAGCAGAGGACCATCACACATCAACCTGAGCCTAGAGAGGGAGGTTGCATGGAGAGAAGTGCCTGACAGGGGCTTCAGGTTTTTTTGTTTTGTTTTGGGTTTTGTTTGTTTTGTTTTGTTTTGTTTTTGAGAGACAGAGAGACAGAGAGAGAACATGAGCAGGGGAAGGGGCACAGGGAGAGGGAGAAGCAGACTCCCCATTGAGCAAAAAGAAAGATGCAGGGCTCAATTCCAGGACCTTGGGATCATGACCTGAGCCAAAGGCAGATGCTTATCCAAATGAGCCACCCAGGCGTCCCAGGGTTTTAGTCTTTGATGAAGAAATGCCACCAGCCCACGGTCACTCAGCAGAGATGGAGCTAGGAAATTTTAAAACCTCAACTTCACTCTCCTCCATCCTTCTATTTCCTTGCCAATGATTCCTGTTGGCCACATCACCTGGCAACAAATGGGCAGAGGTACCCATTGATGCCATCTTAGAGATCACCCTCCCTGCACTTGAAGCAAGCTCAAGAAGATGGCAAGTGGGTCTGGAAGTGCAAATGGAAAATATCCAGTACCAGAGATTTTTTGTTGGGGGGGAGGGAGTTCCCTCTCTTCTAAGAAAAAGATCCAGGACTAGAAGGACCTGTTCTCTCTTTCTCCTCTGGATGTTGTTATATCTGAATATACTGCTTGGAACCACTAAAGTCAATTTCTTCCTTTCAAAGGATGTATCACATACTGAATCTGACAGAACAGAGAAATGGGTTGATCCTGGGTCCTTGGTGATATCCTTGGAACTCTAAGTTAACTGCCCTTCCTCTGATTTCCTTGTTTGTGAGTTAATACATTTCATTATTTTAGGCCACTTTGGGTATGTTTTATTTCACTTGCAGCTTATCGCAGGATAAATGGATGATGGTGAGTTGCCTGGAGTGACAGTCTAGCTAATGAATAGTTAATGAATAGAATAGTTCTATGGATTCAAATTTTTCTATTTATGGAATGGTGTCTGTGAAGCCTAATAAATTCAGAACCTGTTTAAAATATACTGGTAAATGTTAATGCTAGCAATGTAATATAGAACAATAGTCCTATTATAAATCAAAGTTTAAGCAGGCATAATTCACTGTCACCATAATTGGCTGTCATGGGGAAACTTATGGTGTCTGTGGAAGGTAATTGCATTCATGTCCCCAATTGTTGGCCTCTCTATAACTTTGTAGTCTGCTTTCACTCTGACTCTGGCTTGAACTTATGACTGGCTTGGCCAAGTATAATGTGGAGAAAGTGGCACAGTGCCACTTTCTGAAATTGACTTGCCCTACCTTCACATGTTCTATGCCTTGGCCTCAAAGGACTTTGTATGCCACCTCTCTCTAGGAACCCTGCCATCTCCATGTGGGCAAGCCCAGGCTAGGCTGCTGGAGGATGAGAGACAGTGTATAGGAGAGCCCAATGGTCCCACTTGAAATTATGCTAGACCAGTCTATAGCCAGTTGATCCCAAAATATGTGAAACATCCTATACAAGATCAATAGAGTTGCCTACCTAACTTAAATCTGACCACAAAATATTAACTAAATACATCTAAAATAAGAACTGCCCAGATGATCGATAGACTTGAATGAATAATACAATTTGCAGTGTTTTAAGTTATTGTATTTTGAGGTTGTCATAAAGCAATAGCTAACTGATACAGAACCTCAAGAATTAACAAATCTGAATGGATACCATGTCACAAAGATGGGCCTCAGTACCGTGGGATAATGTGGAAAATTTATCTTCAACCAGTAGCCTATGTTTACCACATGGATATGCTTGGTTTATAAGAATTTACTAGATATGGTTCCAATTGAAAATGCTCATGAAATGGTTCTTGGCTCTTCCTGGTAGGAATCAGAGCTGAACAGTTATGGAAAACCAACTGAGAGGGCACATCCCACACCCACTGGTATGATACTAAAACCTTGGGCGTGGGGCACACCCCTGAGAGCCACCTGGGGGCAGATATGGGGCAGATAAGAAATTACACATGGATGGTTATAATTCAGTGGTGGAATGGTGAGTACATAAGGAATTTACCAACTGGTTCCAAATTGTCTCAACCTTATAGACTTCCTGGAGTTACTGGCTGTTCCAGAGGACATTCATGTCAGGAGGCATAATGGGTCTATGTGGGCAACTGTAAATGTACTCTGAGAGATAAACATTGGGGTCAAAAAGAGGGAACACCTCAATACCCTCCAGCATTTCCTACTGGAGGAAATGGTAGAAAAGCATTTAGGAGAAGCTATCTGGGGACACATCTGGGTAAATCTAGGTTAAGCTAATCTCTGCATGGCTTTCTCTAGCCCTTTCAGGATTGCCATAATGACAGCAAATTCTGTTAACAAGCTCATGGGTAATAACACAACCATCCAGGATGAAGGAAAGATGTTGTCTGAGTTGGTGCCCCTTGAATGGGGACAGAAAAGCCATTAATGGGCCCTGGAAGTCCAGAATCCAGCAAGTCACCAAAATGGGGACAACATGCCCATTGCTGATGGTTCACTGTAAATTCCTGAAAGATATAAACCACACTGGCAGTATTGCCTTTGGACTGAAGATTTACGGAAGTGTGACTACCAGCCCCTTGGATTCCCTTTAATGGTTTACACTTAAACCCTTGGCATCCCCAAGTGAGCTAGCTAAGAATAACCGGGAAGGCAGCAGCAGTGGAAGCACAGGTTTTAAAACTCCACTTAAGTAAACTGAATATAATAAATGGATTAAATAAGTAAAAAAAAAACTCCACTTAAAACAAAGCAACTATATAATAAAATAAAATCCCATGGTCAAAGCTTTGCAACAAAACTAGATAACAAGGTATATCCGTGAGCTCCAAAACACAAACCAGTAAGAACAAACTAACAACAGCCCCCAGAGCCTGGCAGGGAGTCAGCATCTCTGCAGGAAAAACAAGAAGGCAATAGACCTGAGAACAGTTATTCACTGGAAAATAGGGCAAGTCAATTTCAGAGCAGCAAGCTGAAGCCAGGAAGCGTTTTCTCAGCCCAATACTAGATAAGTACAAATGGCCCTGCATAAGTAGGAAGACTTAGAAGATGACACTAAAATTCAGTGCACAGTTTACATTTTTAAAAAGATTTTATTTATTTATTTATTCATGAGAGACACAAAGAGAGAGAGAGGGGGGCAGAGACACAGGCAGAGGGAGAAGCGGGCTCCATGCAGGGAGCTGGGATCCGGATCACGCCCTGAGCCAAAGGCAGACACTCAACCACTGAGCCACCCAGGTATCTCACAGTTTACATTTTTAAATGTATGTGGATCAGATAAGCAGCATCTAGCTCCTAAGAACTCTTAAAATTCTGGGAGGTGAGGGAATGTCCCTGCTCTTCTCCTGTCCGTGAGCATTTGCTAATGGAGGAGTAGCCCTGGATGAATTGTCTTCTCAGTCTGTTACTAAGGGGCAAAGTCTCAAAGGGGTGTGCTGGATTCCCTGTTATCTATCTGCCTAAAAATCCCTAGGTTAGGGGCCTAGAGACCTGGACTCTATCCATAGCTGCTGAAACTTGGGGCAAAACATTTCACTTCTCTGGGTGTCAGTCTCCTTATCTGTAAAATGAGAATTATTTTAATAAGTGTTGTCTTGCTTACCACAAGAGACTCTGGGGTGGATCGATAGAGACCATGGATTTGGAAGTGAGGGGGTCACAGTTGCTATTCACAGTCATAAGTTCAGGTGGCAGTTCTGCCCCTTACACTTGTGGGATCTTAGGCAGGTGGAGTCTTCTCTCAGTCTGTTATTTTCACCTGCCATCATCATCATCTGAATTGCAGAGTTGATGTGAGACTCAAATGAAACGCTTAGCAGTTTAGACACATCGAGAGCAGTCACTAAACGTTACCTACTAATGTTTCAATGATGCCTTGTTAATTAGAGTCCTTTTTGAGAAGACTGTTGAGATCTTTTAGGCTCTTCCCACTAGCAAACACCAGAGGACGACATAGACGGCGGGACCCCGGTCACGAGCACGCCTGACGCAGCGCCACCACTGGCCACGCGGTGGCGCTAAGCCACAATGATGTTTGATTTTTCCGCAGTTTGGGGAGCAGAGACCTGAGGAATGGGAGGGGAAATGGGGGGCAAAAGGGGAACCCTGAGGCCTGAGAAGCCCTGGATCAAAGGATCGAGGGTCTCTGGACCACGTAGCTTCCGGATTTTCGGGACACAAAAGGTTCTTTTGGTAATGAATGGGTTTTGGAGTCTTTTTGAATATGAGGGCGCCCCCTTCCTCCTAGCGCCGGGTCTGCATCTCCTTCCCCAAGGGTAGCCTGGTGCTGAAAGAGCGAGCGTTTGCGCGCTCGTCCTCTCCTAGCTCTAGCTCATTCATCTGCGGCCGCGGTACGCCGTTGCCATGGAGACGTGATGCAGGCGGGGGTGGGGGGGAGGGAGGCCCCGGGTGACGTCTGCGCTGGTAGCAGTTTGTCTCCCGCGGCCTCCCAATTCTTGCCTATTTTGGAAGAGAGCCGCAGCCCTTCTGCTGATGCGTGCGCGCTGGCGCCTTTTAAAGGCAACCGGCGGAGTGGCGGCTCCGCTAGAGGCCGGGAGCTGCCCCCGCCCCCAGCCGCGAGCCCTGCGCGGGTCCTGGGCCCGGGAAGCCCCTCGCGCCACATACCCCACCCCCATTCTAGCGCCCTCCACTCACTTTAGGGAAATTTCAACCATGGAGAAAGGAGGTCCTGGCCTTGCCCCTCGTGCCACTCTTCCTTCGTCCAACAGGGGAGAGAGACTCTTCTTCCATAGGAGCCTTGGAAGGACACAAGATGCCAGGCCTAGCGCGTTTGGGGATCCTCTCTGGACAAGGCCACAGTGAAAACACCAGGTGAGAACTTCACTACCCCGGGGTCCCTGGAGACCCACGCCCCCTCCAGCTTCCTGCCTTAGCCTTTTTCTCCTTGGGCTCAGCCTGGGGTCGGTTTAGGATCTTAGCTGGAAGGCTCCTGACCAGTTTCTCCAGCCTACTCGTTAAACTGAAAAGGAAACTGAGGCCCAGGGAAGACTAGTGACTTGACCAGGGTCACATGGCATGTTCCTGGAGAGCGACGAGCCAGAGCCCACTGATGGAGACTTCTATTCTAGCCAGAGTCAATCCTGTGTTACTTAACCTTGAGAATAGCTGGCACCATGTGCCAGCCTCTGGCCCTTGCCCTGTACCAGCAGCAGCGCCAGACAGCTCCTCTTCCAGCATGGCATCAACTGCTTCTTCTTCCCCAGGATAGTCTAGACGTAGGTGGGCTTTCTTGATTGTTGACCACTCCAGACAAGCTTCGGGATCCCATGGATTGATTCTATGGCCAACCAATCAGATTGCTACTTGGCAAACGTCTGCTTCCATTGAAGGCTTTCTACAGCTCACCAGCTCTCTGGAACTTTCTGGGGCAAAACTTTTCCAGACAGTTTACAAGCCCCAGTTAGTTTCTGGATGGATGTATGGCCTGTAGGCTCTGGCCAGGCTCCCCAGAGCCATGTGGATCCAGCTCTTTGGACTCCCCTGTCCAATCTCGATGATGCCTGCACTGTTCTTGTAGCACCCACAACGGTGTTTGACCAGAACTCACTGAAGACAGCTGGGAAGTACTCTATATGCCCAAGGTACTGTGCAGATCCCAGATATCTCTGGGCCCCTACTCTGGACCAGGGCTGAGGACTCAGAGGTGGACCTGACCCAGCCTGGCTGTGAGCACCAAGTCTGGCAAAGGAGAAAGGTTCCTGCTCTGGAGCAGTTAGCCCTGAAATCCTGAACAGCTCTTCCAAGGGGTATCCATTGCCAGAGCCAAGCCTTTAATGCACAGAAGGGGAAACTGAGACATCCTTCTGAGAGACACTATTTGCCAAGGTCACACAGCAAGTCAGTTCCCAGAACTAGTTCCCAGAACACGTTCCCAGAACATGGCCTCTTGCCCTGGGCTCTTTCCCTGCATCTTGATCCCAGCAGCCAGCCTTTGAGAGGCACACAGAGATTACTACACTGTGAGCCAGGCACCTGGTTCAAAGTCCACATCTATTACATAACAGCCGTATTGCTTGGACCACTCCATTCTCTGTACTAGGCCTCAATCACCCAAGACGGATGACTAAGGGGCCCCCACTCCAACTGTGAGTCTGGGATTCTCTGAAATGTGGTATTTTTCCAGGCTGTGGCATCCCTCTATGGCAGTCTGTAGGACACTTCTGGGGTGTTTTCCTCCCACCAGCCTGGAGCTAAGGAGCACTATAAGGAGACAGTGGTTGCTTCAGCCATGAGCTATGCAGACCACCCTGAGGATGACCTGGGGGTCTGTTTTACACACCTTGGAGCCTATGGGATTCCTCCAATGGTAAGTCCCTGGTGCACTTGGCACAGACCTATGAGAATAGCCTCTGATGGATTGAATTAGAAGAAGGAAAACCACAGGGTCAGTACCAGTACTTGCTTCCACTCATGTCCATGCAGGCCATGTCTCCAAGGCCCAAGGTGGCCTTGCTCATGCAGGGCTAAGAACTTGGTCATCTAGGAGACTTCAGGCCCACCCAGACCCTACACTAGGCACATGGGCTCTTCCCACCTGAAACTGGGTCTCAGGGGAGCAGCATTCAACCTCCAAGCCTGAGGGGCACTGGCCAGCTGGGCCCTGGGCCCAAAGATGCTCAAAATGCCAAAGATGGGAGGTCCCTTCCAGGCCAAGTGGTCCAATCCACTGTCACTGCAAGTTTGCGAACAGGGAAACTGAGCCCAGAGAGGGGAAGGAGCTTGCATAACACCCAAGTAGGCTGGTGGTAGGCTACAACCAGAATCTGTCTCCTGTCCAGGACTCTCCCCTGCATCAAACACAACCAACTGAGATCTAGGCTGAGTCCACCTCCAATTCTCCAGAACCTTGACAATCCTTGACAGAAGGCTCTTCCAGCTCATCCCTTGTCTATGCTAGGTGATTCAAGAGCTTTCTCTTCAGCTGGATGGTCCTTTCATCTAAAGCTTCCTGGTGTTCCCTCCCCATTTGCTCAAAGTTCATATTTTCCTGCTTCTGGAATCTGCTCCATCAACAGGCCATAATTGCCACTACTCCCTGCCATGATTCAACCAGCTGTCTTCAGGTCAAGTATTTCCAGGGATGGGAGACCATCATTCCCCCTGCTCTTGGGAGTCTCTTCTTGCTTGCTCCTTGGGCTTTCCTTCTGTCACTGGCCAGTTCCAGGCCTCATGCTTTCCTATGATCACCCCAGCTTTGAGCCCCATCGGTCTTTCCTGGGATCCTGTGGACCATTCCTTGCAGACTTCCTCTCTGCTGAGCCCAGGGCCAGTGGGAATAATAAAAGCCCACATGTCACAGGGTTGCCATGAGGTTTGAGTGAGGTAATGCACACATTAGGCATACAAAGTGCAGGGAAGTGCTGCATCCATGAACTCTCATGTTGCAAGGTGTGTTCAGGTGACAACAAGGAGATCCTTGAAGCTAGTGCCTATGGTGGCTGAGAGACCTAGGGGCAAAGAAAAAGGGAGCCAGGAGGAATTTTGGATGATTGGTACTAATAGAAACCAGGAGTATTTTAAGTTGAGGAAGAACTTAGTTAGATTGGCTTCTAGAAAAATGGCAAGGGGAGCTCAGTCACTGAGCACTGAAAGGGTTCATTGGACCTCCATCCCTGGACTTGCTGAGTACTGTGGAAGCCAGTGGTACCCAGGGAGGGATAATCCTAGGACCCAGGCCAGAGTTCCCAGGATAATTTTGTGTCATCCCTCAACCTTCCAAGGCCCCCACCTGTCATCTTTGTCTTTTTCTTTGGAACTACTATAGCCCCTAACCCGGCCCAGCCCTTTTGGTGCTCTGAGATCAGGTTGGGCCAAGCTTACAAAAAGTGGGTGCCCAGGTTCTGTTTCTACAGTGACGGGGACAGAGCCCATGCTATCTCCCCAAGCAGCACATGCCATTTCTTCAGAGCCTTCTTCAATATTCTATTTTTCATAAAGGTGAAAAAATGATAACTAACATTCCTTCATTCAACATTGATTGCACTCCTTTTATGTGTCAGGCATCATTCCAAGTGCTTTAATGTCTTAACTCATTTAAATTTTGAATCAATCCTTTGATGTAGGAGCTATTATTCTCCTCACATCTCTATTTAACAGATGGGTAAACTGAGTCATGAGAAGTCAAGTCACTTGCCCAATATGAAGGAGCTGGGACTCTACATGGGCATCTCACCCCAGAGCCCCTTGCTGGACCCCCAACCTCTCCTGCCACTCTGAGCCTCAGGATCCCTCCCACTCACCTGCTTTTCCAGAAAGGACTTACTGGCTCTTTCCCCACAGACCCCTCGCAGTCCTGCCCGTAGCATAGGAGCCAAGCCGCCTGGTCAAGGTGAAGGCTCAGTTGCCCTTAGCGAGGCTTCTTCAGCTTTACTCCCACACCTGTTAACACAACCTCAAGCTGTGATGGCTTCTTTTGTGGCTACCTGTCCCTGTCTGGGATCTCATTTATGATTGCATTCCTCTTTCTATCCCCCCACCCCGCCCACAGCACAGCACAGTTTGACCAGCCAGTCACTAGACATCCAGCAACTCAGCTCAATAACACCTCCTCAGGGAGACCATCCTGATCTCCCTGGGCTCAGTCAGTCCTCATATGGCTTCTCCCCACACATCTGGCCTGTCTTCTTCCCAGCAGTCTTTCATGGCTGTGACTTCAATGGCTTCATGGAGTTCTCACTTTCCCACCAGCCTGGATGCTCCACGAAGTTAAGAACAGGCCTGTTTCCACACATTGCATCTCCAGTGCCTAGCACAGAGCCTGGCACAAAGTCAGCACTCAGATGTGTGTGCATGAATGAAATACATACCCAAGGCCCTGCTCTGGGCTGGGTCTTAGGCTAGATGCTGAGAATATGGAGACCAAACAGAGATGCTGGTGGAGAGACAGAGAGGTAAACAAGCGATGATAATACAAGATGAGAAATGCACTGATGAGGAAATGGGGGAGGCTGTGAGGACACTGAGAAAGGGTCCCGGACTGAATGAGAGAACCAGCAGAGCAGGAGGAACTCACCAGTCTGTGTGGAGGAGTGGAGGTGGTGGAGAAGACTCTGAAACTGGGCTGAACTAACAGATGAACAGTGGTGGGTCTGTCTCCTCCATACATCCAGCTCCTCGAGGGCAAGGCCAGTGTCCTGAACTCCTGTCTACCCCTTGGGTCTTACAGGAGTGTTGAGTCCCTGCTCTGCATTCACAGAGCATTTTAGGTGATGATTTTTTCCCCCCTCCTTGGAACATGGCTGGTCTGACATGCTCTTCATTGTACTACTTATGTCCCCTTTGCTCAGCCCTGCCTCCAGGTCCTTGCCTAGAGCAGTTTCATCTTTTCCCACCTGGATACACTCTCCATTCCCACCCACTGCATGGTTCCATGTCCCTCACCTTCTTGGCTCAGCCCACTCACCCGGCTCTGACCGTCTCAATGTGTGGGTGCCAGCATGTACCCTCTTCACATGAGATTTGTTGATTTCATAACCATAAATAGATAAAATGTTCTGAATATCTCCCTGTGCAAGTAGATTGGGGGAGTGATCACATAATGAAAAGGCCTTGAGAGAAAGAAAACAGGCTGCTAGGATGCAGATGAAGACAAGACAGCCATTGCTCAGACCAGCTCTACATAAAGATTATGCTTTCACTCCACAGACTGATAAACCCTAGGCCTGGGACTGGGGAGATACTTGGGAATCTGTTTGACAACTTTGGTGTGGTTTCAGACCCATGAATTCAAAAGAACAGTCTGATAAAAAATGGAAAGAAGTAGGAGCACCTGAGTGGCTCAGTGGTTGAGTGTCTGCCTTTGTCTCAAGTCGTGATCCCAAGGTCCTGGGATCAAGTCCTGCATCAGTTTCCTTGCAGGGAGCCTGCTTCACCCTCTGCCTATGTCTTCTGCCTCTCTCTGTGTGTCTCTCATGAATAAATAAAATCTTTTTAAAAATGGGAAGAAGTGGAAATCAGGAAACCTGTTTTCTAATTCTGGAATTATCTCATTCTAGCTGTGTGACCCTGGGCAAGTTACTAAACTTCTCTGAGAAGCTGCATAGAAATTCTTCTCGTTGCTTAGATTGAAGACTCTAGGAGGCCTAAGACCCCATAAGACCATAATTTTTTTTCTTTCCAGGACTTTCTGCCCTCCTGAATATACCTTAATCACCAACTATGGGACACCCCCAACCTTCCCAAATTGTAGTCCTGAGACTGGGGTTAGGATAAAGATGGAATGGAGTATCCTGACTCCTTATTGCCAACTCCAACTCTTGTTGCCATGGCAACAGGATGTGGAACATCTCTCCTGCATGGAGAGGCTCCATAGGGGCTAGAAGCTAGTAAGGAGCCTAGCCCATGAGGATTCCCAATCTCTCCTCCCTTAAGGAGTGTTGAGATAATACTGCTTTCTGGCATTTGGAAGAGTAAAGGGAGATAAAATGACAGCTTGGTATGCCCTGGGCCCAGAGAGCTTCTGGCTGAGAAAGAGAGAGACACGTGGAGATATTCCTAGTGTGAACTCATCCTACTCTAAAAGATGGAAAACTTTCTCTGCAAAGGGTCAGTTTGTAAGTATTTTAGGGTTTTCAAGCCATATTGTCTCTGTTGTGACTGCTCAACCCTACCATTGTAAGGTGAAAACAGCCATAGACAATACATAAACAAATGGAGGTAGCTGTGTGCTGGTAAAACTTTATTTATGAAAACATTCAGTGGGCCAGATTTGGCATGCTGGCCAGGGTCTGCAGTACCTGGCAGTACCCTATGGTGCAAGAGAAAGATATGGGGAGCAGGAACTAGGATTAAGGCCCAGAATCACCAATGACTTGCTGTGTGACTTTGGGTAAATCATTGTCTATCTCTGATCCTCAGTTTCACCATCTGCCAAATGACTATAACAATAACAGGCAGATTTGCCATGAGAATCAATCTAGCAGGTCAAAGCAAATCTTGAGTCTTTCCATCTCTCTGTTCCATCACTTCAAGCAGAGCTAAGTCCCCTCCCAAGGCCATACCTTCCCTGCTAAGGGTGGCAGCAGTCCACTGGAAGGAAGAGATGTCTCTCTCTAGAATCAGATTCTTAGCCTGGCTTTCCAACTTCCAGCCTCAAGTGACCCCATTTCTGTAGCAAGCCAAGCACAGGAGGAAATGAGGAATCCCTTCTTTTCCACCATCCAGTCATTTGGCAGGAGGCTACAGTTCACTTGAGAAAGTGATGTGGCTGCAGTGGCTGGTTGCCAGGCTTTAGAGGAGGACTTTGAAACTCAAAGTTAGGAAAGGTGAGCTTCAGTGCTCTCCAGATCATTTACTTATGGCCCCAGCTTCCCTGGGGTGCATGTCAATTAGCCATAGCTATAATCTGGTGGTAAGTCACAGAGCCATCAATTGCATTAATGGATCTTTCTTTAGCCATCTATCTCATCTACCTGTCTGGTCTGACCACCACTGAGATCTTGCATCCTTAAGCATTGTCATCTGCTCTGAAGAACCATAAAGTGATTCTCTTCCTCCTACTCCCTCCTTTTCTCCCCCTTCTTTCCCTTCCTCTCTCTTTCTCCTCATCATAAACACATTTGTCTGGGGCAAGACAGGATACACTTCAACACCCTTCTGTCAAGAAAGATCCTTGCCCCAAGTATCTGGAAAAGCAGCTCCAACCAGGAGTCTCCATGCTTTTTTAAAGAAGCAGACCCCCCACCCCAATCACCTTCCATCTCCCTCTCAGGAGGCCATCATCCCCAAAATCTCTGGAAAAGATACACATTCTTTTTGAGAGTGGTTGAGGGGTGATGTCTCTCTAGGTCCCCAGTAAAGCTATGCAAGACAGAGGCAGGGGATCTCACGGCCTGTTCTTGCTATAAAAAGACCTTTTTCGGAAAAAAATAATAAAGAAAGAAATCAGCCAATCCGTCCTCAATGCCATCACCTCTTCTTGGTGATTTTTCGGGGAAGGAGTGGGCGGGTTGCCATGGCAACAGATGCAAAGAGCTTGTCTCAGTAAAGAAGGGACCTTGATATTTTTTTCTCTCTCATTCTCTCTCTCAGTTGTGTGTGTATGTGTGTGTGTGCGCGCTGCGCATGCTTGTGCCCACACCAGGAAATTTTTTTTAGAACTAAAGAAAGCCCTTCTCTTCCCTCAGCTCCCCAAATATGGAGCGATGGAAAACCACTTACTCCTGCAGGCCAGGGAGGATTCAGGATAATTCAAGAGAAAAGAGAGAGGTCATATGGGGCTCCCTTCCTCCATCTTTTTACTAGAGATTGCATGCAACACAGACTTTCACAAATGGTGAAAGGGTCAAGGGTTGGAAGGAAAGGAAGATCCTGATGGAGAGAGGTAAAGGATAGGTTGTGCAAGAGTCCAGCGAGTGATATCAGAGAGGGTAACAGAAGGTGCATTGAGGCTGGAGATGCATGCAAATTCATATTCTCCATTGGGTGCTGAAAACAAAAGACACAGAGCAAACTCACACATAAACACAAACACATACATGGACAGGGAGGCACACAGAAAGTTGCAAACATAAACATATACACAAACATAGAACTACACACAACACAGGAAGTGGTAGACATTTTTTACAAAGACAGACATGGGTGCAGGCATAGGCAAATGCATAGATATGCAGAGATACAGACATACAGCTACAAAGACACATGCAAACAGACACAGAAATACAAATACAGTCACAGCCAAATGGACAGACAGACATATGCATGTCCTTAGTCTGGCTCCCTCTTTCAATGGCCCAAGCATCCCTAAACAGCCATGCATAGCTGAGAATACTGCAGGCTCACCCAGTGGATTTAGCTGGGTGGCTTCTGTTCCCCCATTCTTTCTACACATTCACCCCCAAAGCCTCTTATTTTTTAAAGCCCCTCATTTTTAAAAGTGGATTCCACACCCAGTATGAGGCCCAATGTGGGGCTCAAACTCATGATGCTGAGATCAAGACCTGAGCTGAGATCAAGAGTTAGATGCTCAATTGACTGAGCCACCCAGGCACCCCAGCCAAAGCCCCTCTTTCAATTCACTTCTTGCCCATTTTCCCATAGCCAATGGGCTCTGATACCTCCCCCATCTCAAGCTTCCAATTCTTAGCTTGTTCTGTTCTGCTGCTGCTGCCTGCCGATTCGGTAGGAGGGAGAGTGGGGTGACTCAGCCAGGCCAAGATGACTCACACTGCCAGTATTTTTAGCAGCGGCCAGGAGCTCTCTAGCGTGCCAGCCGCCCCCCTCCTCCTGCTTGCTATTTTGGAACCGTCACTGATGATATAAATAGCTCCTCTCCCACGGCCTGAAGCTGCTGCCAAGCTATTTTTGGTTCTGCACAGTTAAATATAGCTTCACGGAGGTGGGAGGCAAGGGGAGTGGGAGCTGGCCTAGGGAGAGGAGACATTGGGACATACAGAGCTTCTCAACTTGAATCAGAGTGGGCGAACTAGGATGAGCCCTTTTCTTCCCCTCCCTGTCCCTTTCTAGACCCTTCTTTCCTTCCAGAGGGCCTCCCCCCCACCCACCCATTCTTCTGGAAAAATGCAAGGGTTCTCTTGAGCTAGTTCTTCTCTCATGCTTATTTTACTCCTCCAGCTCAGAAACCTTGGGCCCCTAAGAGACCCTCTCATATTCATCCTCAGAGGAGAAGTGGACAGCTAACTGGGGCCTCACTCTCAGGCCTGTGTGAACTCAAGCTCTACTTTAGTGTCTAGGCAGACCATGGCCAAATTACTTTCAGTGTGATCTTTCAGAACCATGGACAGTGGTCAGTGCCCCATTCTTTCACAGGCGGCTCTGTTCAGCGGGGCTGGAGATTGGCTGGACCTGATGAACAGATGGTTCTTATCATAGGAAGGAATACTAAGGTTGTCTTCCAGCCAAGGCTAAGGCATCAGTGGGTGAAGAAAACAGGAACGCTGCCCTGGATTTTCATACAATAATAAGGTCCAAAGATCAAGGGGTTGTCCAAACAGAAGTTTGGGGGGGGGGAGGGTGTTACATCAGGGGTCAGATAGAGATGAAAGTGGAACAGAGACATACTTCCTGAAGGAATGATTCTCTGTAATCGAGATAAATAGGGTTAGAGATAGTGGCAGACAGACATACACACCTTTTCCCTCATCTCAGTTGTGCCACTGAACACAGGATGGTTGATGGATATGGCCCCAACCTCTGCCAAAATGGCTCAAGAGGTCAGCATGGATGCCCAGACATCCTCTTCTGAGACACCCTTCTCTTCATCTGTCTTCTGCTCCCATTCTGCCTCTCTTGCATCACATTTTCCCATGGGGATTAGTAGTTCCTTGACCCCAAATTTTGCTTCTTGGGGTCAATTTATCCTCACCATTCCTATGTGACTTTGTATGATAAGGTCAATCCCTCTCCTCCAATTTTTAAGTGGTCTCATTTTCAGCCTCTTAGTGATTTCACATAGATCCTTACTCTACCAAATAAGATTTCACATAAAAATGTCCCCTAGACCACTTCCTTCTCCTTTTATGGGATTCTAGGGCAAAGAAAGGCGCCCCTCAGCCCCTGTAGATAGTAATCATCTGTACTGAAAAGAGAAAAAAGAAGGGGAAGGGGCAGAGGTGATATGATGTGGAGACAAAACTGATGAAGAAAGGAAGAAAGTCTCAAGAGAGCAGAAGGGGGTCATTTTTGGGGAGGGGGTGGCGGGGAGGGGGCGCACAAAGCTGAGATAGATCACAAGCAGACAGTGAGATTCAGAAACTAGTTGGACCGAGGGAGGAGAATGTGGAGAAATGAAGGTTGAGAGACAGAACAAGAAATCCTAGCACTGAAGATGGGGAGGGGGTTGGAGGGGGATATGGAGGACAGCCTGACGGAGTTACGGCGTCCCTGGCAGGTGCGGGGATCTCGAAGGGTCCAGCCGGCCCCCTCATTTCTTTGCTGCCTCCCCATCTTCCCTGCCAGAGACGGGGGGGAGCCCTCCGGAGCGTTGCGGAGGCAGGCAGGCCCCGCCCGCCGCCGCCGCGGCAGCCGCCGGAGGATTCCTGTCCTAATATGGAGCTGGGATTCCCCCGGCCCCGCCCCCGCCCCCGGCCCGCCGGGAGACCGAGGCTTGCAGTTGGGCGGAGGGAACTGCTCGCTTTGGGGGCTGGCAACGGATGGGGGAAGGGATACTTAGGTGCAGACCCAGATCCTCATGGTGCCCTGGGACCCTGCCTCAGTTTCCCCTGTTAGTGGCTGCAGTTAATTAATTGACAGGGAACTGAAAATCATTGCAGACTACAGCGTTGGTGTTGGTGTTCCTATTTCTGGCTGTGGGAAAATAGAACCAAGGCCAACTTCAGCTGGTCCCTCTCCTTCAGGACCCCCTTTTCACCTCACTCTAGAGACTTAGACTTCCATGTAATGCCCCCTGCTAAATGCCAAGAACCGGGTTTCCAAAGGGTGGGGGGAGGAGATTTGTTCTTTGAAAGTGACTATGGGAATCCCAGATTGAGTAATCCCTAGAGAGAAACCCCAGCTGCGACCTCTCCTGTGGAGGCCAAGGAAGGTCCTTCCCCCACTAATGAACGTGACCTTTATCTGGCAAATAGCAAGGAGGGATTTGTAGACTACCCAGCTCCTCCCCCATTTCCTTATCTCTTTAGAAAAATCGATGTTGGAAACAGACCCTCCCTCCTCTCTACAGACTCTCCTCCCAGGGGCTTCAGACCACCTTAACCCTTGCCCTGTCCCTTCCCCCAGCTGAGCGCATTTGGACCCCTGGGTCCCTGCACCCCCCTTTCAGGCTTCCCTAACGCAGCGCCTGTTTTTTGGCTCAGCTGCCGCCAGGCGCGGCCCCCTCCGCAGCCTCTGTTCTCCCCCTCCTCCCGTCCCCCCTCCCGCTCTCATTCTACGTCATGGGATGACGTCGGGAGCTAGGGAGGGAGGAGGAGCGCTCCCCCCTCCCCAGCCAGTGGCTCCCGCTGCAGCTTGCTTAGCCCAGCCTCCTGCTTTCCCGCCCCCCCTTTCTCTAAAGCGAGCCCCCCACGCCTAGCAGGAGCTATATAAGGCGGAACGAGGCAGGCGACGGGGGCAGCGCAGCCGAGCGGAGCCCAGGAGAGGAGAGAGGAGAGAGAGAGAGCCTGAGCGAGAGACGGGGAAGCAAGAAGGAAGCCACCGGTGCGTCGGGACGGGAACGCAGGTGTTCGGAGCACCGGGGCTGGAGCTCTGCAGCCGCTAGTCATGTACCGCTCCACCAAGGGCGCCTCCAAGGCGCGCCGCGACCAGATCAACGCTGAGATCCGGAACCTCAAGGAGCTGCTGCCTCTGGCCGAAGCAGACAAGGTCCGGCTGTCCTACCTGCACATTATGAGTCTTGCTTGCATCTACACTCGCAAGGGCGTCTTCTTCGCTGGAGGTGAGCAAACTGGGGCCGCTGGAAACCAGAGGCAGTGGAGCTGAGGGAACCCACGGGGACTGCTGCATGTCTAGGGCAGTGTGGCGACAAGCCGGGCAGAGAAGGGAGACTTGGGGAACTCTCAGGACTTCCTACTTTTCCTCATGGACTCTATTCAGATCTCACCTTAGTTCTGGATGAGGGTAAGAGCCTGGATAGTGTCCCCGGTCCCAGACTTATGGGAGGAGGAGAGCCAGGACAGAATGGCCCTAGTTCCCACAAGCGCAGAGGCTCTCCAGAAGACCGGGGAGGGAAGCCCGGGAAGTTGCAAGGATGGAGTCCCCAAAAACCGGGCAAATGCATCCACTATTCTCTATACTGAGAGGAGGCTCCTCTGCAGACTTTGGAGCGCTGTCCACGGTGCTGACAGCACCACCTGATTGCTAGGCGCTGCCCGCGGTGCTGAGCGCCCCGCCGGCTTTTAAGCGCTGTCCGTGGGTCTGAAATTCGGGGCCCTGACTTAGAATTCAAAGGGCTCTCTGGCTAGGGTGATCCAGCAACAGGTTCCCTGGGCAAGAGCTGTGGGCAGTGGGTCAACAGGTGTGTGCAGAGGTAGGTTCATGAGAAATTCTTCTGGATTTTCTGAAACTCAGTCCATTTATGCTTTGCCTCCCAGTTTTACTCCTGACACACCATGTCTTCTTACTCTGCAGGCACTCCTCTGGCGGGCCCCACAGGGCTTCTCTCATCTCAAGAGCTTGAAGACATAGTGGCAGCACTACCTGGATTTCTACTTGTGTTCACAGCTGAGGGCAAGCTGCTATATCTGTCTGAGAGTGTGAGCGAACATCTGGGCCATTCCATGGTGAGTGGTGAGGTTCCTCTCAGTTTGGGCTGGGGCACATAGGGGATACAATGAGCTTTCCACTTTTGAGAATCTGAAAATTACTGAGGAGGGGGGTGGAGCCCTGACAGATGCTATGTACCAGGGATTGCTGCCTTCACTAAATGTCGTCTCATCTCTTCATCTTTCTCCAGGTGGACCTGGTTGCCCAGGGTGACAGTATCTACGACATCATTGACCCAGCTGACCACCTAACTGTGCGCCAGCAACTCACCCTGCCCTCTGCCCTGGACACTGGTAAGAACTCCCTCTCCCTTCCTCAATCAAATCTCCTTCCTGCTTCTCTGCTCCTCCCCACCTGCTCTCTCTCAACTATCCACTCTCTTATCAGTTTTTCTCTTCATTTACTTAGATCGCCTCTTCCGCTGTCGCTTCAACACCTCCAAGTCCCTCAGGCGCCAGAGTGCAGGCAACAAACTGGTGCTTATTCGAGGCCGATTCCATGCTCATCCACCTGGGGCCTACTGGGCAGGAAACCCTGTTTTCACAGCTTTCTGTGCCCCATTGGAGCCAAGACCTCGCCCTGGCCCTGGCCCTGGCCCGGCCTCACTCTTCCTGGCCATGTTCCAGAGCCGTCATGCTAAGGACCTGGCCCTACTGGACATCTCTGAGAGGTAAGCCCAGAGCATTCAGACTCCAGGAGAGAGGCAAGCCAGAGATAAGGGGACCCTAGATTCTGGAGTCAGGGGCAGGGATAATGGGGTTTAAGGGGGCAGAGGACCTGGGAGGGAGTGAGATTCCTGGGTACAAAGCAAGAAAAACAGAAAGCTGACCTCACCCTTTCCACCTTCCCAGTGTCCTAATCTACCTGGGCTTTGAGCGCAGTGAACTGCTCTGTAAATCATGGTATGGACTTCTGCACCCTGAGGACCTGGCCCACGCTTCTGCTCAACACTACCGCCTGTGTGAGTGTCCAGAGAGGCTGGGGACAAGACAGGGAGCTGGGAAAGGTCATGGGAGACCCAACCAAGAAGGGCTGTGGTCAAGACTTATGCTGGGGAGATACCAGAGGCCAACAATTTTGGATACTATAGGGTTAATGTTAGGGTGAGGAGTCAGAGTGAGAATAGAATCAGAACTGGGGGACTCTAAGTGGTGAGCTGAGTGGTGCAGGTTAGGGTAGTCAGAAATAGAGATGTCATCGATACCCCTATTCAGTGGACAGGTCAGCAAGGAGGGAGTTTAAGTGGTTACCTGATGGACATCCTAACTCTGTATCTCTTCTTTCCCTTCAGTGGCTGAGAGTGGAGATATTCAGGCAGAGATGGTCGTGAGACTGCAGGCCAAGCCTGGAGGCTGGGCATGGATTTATTGCCTGTTATACTCAGAAGGTCCAGAGGGCCCCATTACTGCTAATAACTATCCAATCAGGTGAGATGCAATACAGGCTTGGAGGGCAGCTGAGGTGGACATAGAAGAGATAAAAATTGGGGAACTTCTCTGGGAAAGACCTCAGACCCTGACCATCTGCCTCTTCTCTTCTCTCCAGTGACACGGAAGCCTGGAGCCTCCGCCAGCAGCTGAACTCTGAGAACACCCAGGCAGCCTATGTCCTGGGCACCCCAACCATGCTGCCCTCATTCCCTGAGAACATCCTCTCCCAAGAGCATTGCTCCAGCCCCAACCCACTCTTCACCCCAGCCCTGGGGGCTACCAGAAGCACCAATTTCCCTAGTGCTCCAGAGCTGGGTGCTGCCTCAACATCAGAAGAGCTACCCCAGTCTCAAAAAGAGCTTGGATTTAGTTACCTGGCATTCCCATCTGGCTCTGAGCCTTCTCTTCAAGCAGAGCTGAGCAAGGATCTTGTGTGCACCCCACCCTACACACCCCACCAGCCAGGAGGCTGTGCCTTCCTCTTTAGCCTCCATGAGCCCTTCCAGACCCACTTGTCCACTCCATCCAGCTCTCTCCAAGAACAGCTGACTCCAAGCACCGCAACCTTTTCTGATCAACTGACGCCCAGCAGTGCAACCTTCCCAGATCCACTGACTAGCCCACTTCAAGGCCAGCTGACCGAAACCTCAGCCAGAAGCTATGAAGATCAATTGACTCCCTGCACTTCTACCTTCCCAGACCAGCTGCTTCCAAGCACTGCCACCTTCCCAGAGGCTCTGGGCAGCCCTGCCCATGAGCAACTGACTCCTCCCAGCACAGCATTCCAAGCACACCTCAACAGCCCCAGCCAAACTTTCCCAGAGCAACTGAGTCCCAATCCCACCAAGACTTACTTCACCCAGGAGGGATGCAGTTTTCTCTATGAGAAGTTGCCCCCAAGTCCTAGCAGCCCTGGTAATGGGGACTGCACGCTCCTGGCCCTAGCCCAGCTGCGGGGCCCCCTCTCTGTGGATGTCCCTCTGGTGCCCGAAGGCCTGCTTACACCTGAGGCCTCTCCAGTCAAGCAGAGTTTCTTCCACTACTCTGAGAAGGAACAGAATGAAATAGACCGCCTCATCCAGCAGATCAGCCAGTTGGCACAGGGCATGGACAGGCCCTTCTCAGCTGAGGCTGGTATGGGCGGGCTGGAGCCACTTGGAGGTCTGGAGCCCCTGGACTCCAACCTGTCCCTGCCAGGGGCTGGTCCCCCTGTGCTCAGCCTGGACCTGAAACCCTGGAAATGCCAGGAGCTGGATTTCCTGGCTGATCCTGATAACATATTCCTGGAAGAGACGCCCGTGGAAGACATCTTCATGGATCTCTCTACTCCAGACCCCAATGGGGAATGGAGTTCAGGGGATCCTGAGGCAGCGGTCCCAGGAGGGGCCTCATCGCCTTGCAACAACCTGTCCCCAGAAGACCACAGCTTCCTGGAGGACCTGGCCACATATGAAACCGCCTTTGAGACAGGTGTCTCAGCATTCCCCTATGATGGGTTTACTGATGAGTTGCATCAACTCCAGAGCCAAGTTCAAGACAGCTTCCATGAAGGTGAGTCCAGCCAAAATGTTCAGGAACTTAAGTCCCTGTCCTGACAACAAGATGCTGTGGGATTAGATGAGTAAATTCCCCTTTCTGTACCTTAATTTTATTAATGAGTTAACAACACCTGCTGCCCAGGGTAGCAGTGAGGATAAGAACTAGTAAAAAAGAAAAACAACAACAACAACAACTTAGCATAGATGTTATGGACAAGCAGGCCTAGAAGGCAGGCTCAGGGATGTGGCATAAAGTACAAGAGAATCCTTGGATGATGGTTTGTGCTTCTTAACCCTATGAGGGACCTAGATCAGCCATCACCACCCATTTCATAAATGAAGAAAATCAAAGTCCCAGAGTTAAAGAAACTTGCCTAAAGTCACACAACAAATTGTTGGAAGAGGCATTAGAGCTCTATCTCAGTATTCTTGCACCCTAAAGAAAAAACAGAGCAAGAGTTTTTTAGGAGTTTGGGAAAGAAAGAAAGTGAAACTCAGCCCCTGGCCCATTGGAGGCTTCTTGCTCATGGCTTTATCTTATCCAAAACTATAGTCATAATTTCACTCCATCTACCTAAATTGCTCCCTAATCTTGCTGATCACTCAGTCATTGGACCAACAGATTTGAAGCCCATACTATGTGCCAACAGTGTGCCATGTCCTCAACCTATCTTTCCTTACTGACTGTCTTCTCTCTCTCTCTCTCTCTCTCTCTCTCTTTCTCTCTCTCTCTGCAGATGGAAGTGGAGGGGAACCAACGTTTTGAATAAGTCTGTGACTTAACGTCGTCAAGTATGGCATATTGTCATCAAGACGTGGAGCCGCTCTCCACCCCCCCGGGACTGTTGGGGGGATTCTGGGGGCCAAAGGGGGATATATCTGATTCCCCAAGCCCTGCAGGATTTGGCGGGGGGGAGGTGGGAGGGCAAGGGAGGGGAGCTTCTTTTTAAAATTTAGAGACTTCAAGCAATCCCAGTTTCCATTTCAATCTGTATTCACTCGTAGTGAGTTTCCTTGAATGGGATTTCAAGCGGAGAATGGGGGAGTCTCACTTCCCCACCCCCCGCACTACCCCCATGGGCCTGGGCCAGTTCTCCACTCCTGGGGGCCAAGCCACCCCTGGGCCTTGGTGGGGGAAAGGCAGAGCCCACCTGGGCCAGCCTGTGCCCTAAGGGGCTCTTGACACCCACGTAGAATTCTCTACACACCAGTAACGGGATTTCAATTCCGATGGACTCTGCCGCCCTGGCGGCCCTTCTTGTGACTTTTGCGCCCCGCGCCTGGGGTGGGGGGCGCGAAGAGACGCTACGTTCCTTTCCGATGGAGGAAGGCAGACCTGCCGCTGTCACACGTGTGCTTGCACGAGTGCGTGTACCTGGTGCGGGACTCACCCGGCTGCCAGACTGCCTGGGCCTGCCCAGGTGGCCACTTCGTGGTGCTGCGGTGACTTTGTAGCCAACTTTATAATAAAGTCCAGTTTGCCTTTTTGGTACCACTGGTGTTGTGCACTGCTGTGAAAAGAGAAGAATGGGGGGATCTGAGAAGGTTGGGAGGCCCAGATGGGAGCCTGCGAGTCAGGAGACAAAGTCTGGAGCCCTGGAGTTTCTTCATTCACTCACATACTCATTCATTCCTGCACTCAACACAAATGTGCATGGTGGGCCCACTCTGTGCTAGAAGCCGGAGAGTCTGGAGCCAAAACAGATGCTGCCTCTTGCCTTCAAGATGCTCTGGCATAAAAATATTTGAGGGTATTGGAATCTCCTTCCTGCTCCAGGCTTGCAGTACTCACAATGCAGGAGAGGGCAGAAGGGCCTGGGGATGGGCAAGGAATTCGACTTGGCATTTTCCTGGATGTGGGTTTGAAGTTTTAGAACATGAGTCTGTCTTCAGCCTGGTTCTTCAGGAAAGGAATTTCCCTTTGGGGCCCTGCATCTTCTCATTGGAAGTGATAACCATCTGCGTTATCTCTGCATGGGGTTATCAGTGGACAAACGTCCCTTGTTCACTATAACAGAGCCTCTAGACAGGCAATATTAGCACCATTTCACTGATGAAGGAACTAAGAAGGATCTCAGGTAAAAAGTGATTTGCCCCAAGGTTGGTGAGAGGCATAGGTGGGCAACCTACCTACATCATTGGCATCTGAGTTCTGGGCTGTCCCTTTCTTCCCCAAAGCTGGTGAATAACTATCTCAAATTGTCCCATTCCAGATTACCTAAGAAGGTCAGGCTTGGGCTGAGGCAGGGCCATCTTCTCTTCCAGGTCTACAAGCTAGAGCAGACCCCCAATTTCTGAGCAGAATATACCTGAGTTAGGAGACAAGGTTTTCAAAAATGCAGTTTTCTTCCAAGCTTGAGGGCCCAATGGCCACAGGGTTTAGTGGGTGGAGGTGGGAGGATGAAAGTTAAGAAGCAGAAAGACGTGGATTCAAATCCTACCTCCAAAAATTATTTGCTAAGTGAGACCCAAGCCTCAGTTTCTTCACAGGTTAAAATGGGACAAAGATATTAATCTCTCAAAGATGATGCTAGACTTCAATTGGGTCTTTATAAACCGAAGAGCACAGACCAGACTTAAGTTATTTTTTTAAAAAAGATTTTATTATTTATTCATGAGACATACAGAGAGAGGAGAGACAGAGACATAGGCAGAGGGAAAAGCAGGCTCCTCACAGGGAGCCCGATGTGGGACTTGATCCCAGGACCCGGGGATCACACCCTGAGCCAAAGGCAGACACTCAATTACTGAGCCTCCCAGGCATCCCCAGACTTAAGTTATTAAAGTGAGTTAGAAGGCACTGGTGACCACCAAATCTCAAAGAAATTTCTTTCTCAAGGAGAGGAAGGAAACTCCAACCTCCCTCCAGTGAAATATTGGACTGGACTGGACTCCAGGAGCTGAGATCATGACACTGAGAATCTCCTAAACTTCCTCTCATTCCAAATCCTCCAGCTCCAGGGCCATGCCCTTGAGAGGGTCCCATAGGAAGGAAGACATTCTAGGGAACTGTCACCCCTTTTCCACTTTGCATCGATCCTCTGCCTTCCTATAAATCTGTCCTTCAACTTGGATAGAAGAGCTGAACCGTAAGGCCCAGGAGGATTCTGTCTTAGCCCCACTGCTCTGCTGGCACCATGCACAGGGCTGAGCATATAGCAGGCACCCCAGAAATATTTGATTGAGAGGACTATCCCTGAAGATCAGCCCAAGGATTTGAATAGAAAGTCACCAATTTTCTACCACAAAAATTCGTTTCCTGAGTTCCCCAGAAGACAAAGAGTTGTAACTCTCAGCTTTAAATCTTAAGTAAAAATAACCTCGAGACACATGCGGAAGTCTCATCAAAAACCTCCCTGGTGGCCATCAAAAAGGAAAAAAAAACTTAGAAAGTAAGACCAAATAAATTAAATTTTTAAAAATTAAAATATATGAGAAAAAAAAAGAAGCACCTCACTGGTGGGTTTTGGTGGTGGTGATGGATGAGAGTAGACTGCATTTTGATAAGGAGGCACCAGGGATCACTCAGGAGGAGAAACTCCGGGGAGATAGACAGTGGCCGGCTCCGAGGGAAAAAAATTAGGAAAGCCAGCTGCTCCACCTGCTGGACAGAGAAGGTTATGTTTCTGTTCCTCTCACTGGCAAGGTCCCTGAGGCTCAGAGCATCATAGCCAAGAACAAATGGATAAACTAAGGCCAGGAGAGAGGAAAGGACTTGCTGGATAGTACTCCCAGAGTCACTGCAGATGCCAGCTCTACCCTCAACCAGTTTGCTTCTCACCAATACCAACTCTGCCCTGGGAGCAGAATGTAGGAGAAAGGGCTCAAGTTTTGGGGTCAAAGTCTGAGTTCAAGTGCTGACTCAAGCAGCTTCATTTTTCCATGTGGTAAATATTTACAAGACCCTCATGTGCCTGGAGCCGCTCTGGATGCTGGGAACGTAGCAGTGCACAAGACAGACAGGGTCCCTGGGCTCACAGAGCCTATGCTCTAGTTGTAAAAAGTAAAAAAAGTAAGCAAGTAGTCTGAAGAGAGTGTACAGTATGTACAATAAGGGAAAAAGCAAGGATGCTGTGATAGAGAACCACAGCTCTAGTCTAGAGGTAAACTGGCTTAGTCGGTAGAGCATTTGACTCTTGATCTCAGGTTCTGAGTGTAAAGATTACTTAATTTTTTTTTAAATCTTAAAAAAATAAGAAGGTATCATTGAGTTATGACTTAAAGGGTGAGAAACAGAAATAAGAATGTTCCAGGCTAAAGGATAGTAAGAGTAGAGGTGTTTATTTTTATTTTTTTATTTAAAATTTTTTAATTTAAGAGTAGAAGTGTTTAAATGAAAGGATGTGACCTAATACTTACCTGGCAGGGGAGATACCATGATCACAAAGGTGGTTTTCCCAGGGCGAGGCTTATCCATTGCACTTCGGATGTGCTGACCCCTGCGATTTCCCCAAATGTGGGAAACTCGACTGCATAATTTGTGGTAGTGGGGGACTGCGTTCGCGCTTTCCCCTGGTAAAAGAAAAAAAAAAAAAAAAGAAGAAAGGATGTGACCTGTTTAAGGAATAGCAAGGAAATCGGTGTGCCTGGATCAAGGTGAGCAAAAAAGGGAAAAGATTACCAAGGACCTTTCGCCTATGGGTAGAAACTTAGACTGGATTTTATGTGCAATAGGAATCCACTAAGTACACTTAAGCAGTGGAATGACATGATATGATTACATATTTAAGCCATCCCTCTGGCAGCTGTGTGGAGAATGTAGAAACAAATAGATGAACTAAAATTCCAGAGAAGAAAGAGCCTTTCATGTGTGAGCTGATGAGTCCATCATCTTCCCTGGAGAAAATTTTTGATTCTGGATGCAGGCTGATTAGTTTAGCCCAGGCAGAGGGAATCCATTGGTGGTGAGTTTTGGGTGGCCATCAGGGGCTGGTGTAATTGATTGGAAATTGGATGAGCCTCCCAAATGCATGACCTGTTTTCCCCCATGGAATAGTTGCTAAATTCCGGGTTAGGGTGTGGGAAGACTGAGACACTGAAATGAAAGCTAAAAGACAAAAAGAATCCCCCCTAGTCTTATGGTGCTAAAGAGGAAAGACCCTTATGAAGCAAAGAGCCTGCCCAAACTCGTAATTGGTCTCCCCATCAAGACAATGGCCAGATTTCAGTCCTGAATGGGGAGGAATGCTAAGCCCAAACCCTCTGAGGAGCAGACTAGAATTCCCCTGATCTTTCAGAGCCGAAGAAAAATAGGCCTTTCAAACTGCAAAAGCAATTCAATGAAGTGAGAATAGTTTTTTCAACAAATGGTACAAATTAAGTATCCTTGGGGCTGGGGCAGGTGAGGGAGGGAAAAACTTTAAGCCAAGCTTCACATCTTATACAAAAATTAATTCAGGGGCACCTGGGTGGCTCAGTTGGTTAAGCTTCTGCCTTCAGCTCAGGTCATGATCCCAGGGTCCTGGGATTGGGCTCCCTGCTGGGCAGGGAGTCTGCTTCTCTCTCTCACTCGGCCCCTCCCCATGCTTGTGCTTTCTTTCTCACTCTCTCTCTCAAATAAATAAAGTCTTTAAAAAGTCTTTTAAAAAATTAACTCAAAGTGGGTCACAGATTATAATTATGTTTTACAAACATAATTATACTCTGGATATGGTTTAAGAGGCTACATGGCCATAGTAAATATGGGATGCCTGGGTGGCCCAGCAGTTGGGCACTTGCCTTCAGCTCAGGTCGTGTCTCTGCCTCTCTCTCTCAGTCTGTGTCTCTCATGAATAAATAAATAAATCTTTTTAAAAAGGTTTTATTTATTCATGAGACAGAGAGAGAGAGAGAGAGAGAGAGGGAGAGGGAGGCAGAGACACAGGCAGAGGGAGAAGCAGGCTCCATGCAGGAAGTCTGACGTGGGACTCGATCCCGAGTCTCCAAGATCAGGCCCTGGGCTGAAGGTGGAGCTAAACTGTTGAGCCACCTGGGCTGCCCTAAATAAATCTTTTAAAAAATAAATAAATAAAAAGAGGCTACATGGCCATAGTACATAAAGTTTTTATGGTGTGGAAAGAGCCAAACAAAACAACAATATATAAAATATAAAACTTGTGGAGGAAAACACAAAAGAGAATCTGAGGTACCAGGGGCTGGGGTGAAGGGTTCTGAGTTGTGACACTAAAAGCATGATCCATAAAAGAAAAAAAAAAAAAAGGACAAATTAACTTCATTGAAATTGAAAAAGTTTTGTGAAAGATCTTGTTTAGAGGATAAAACAACAAGCTACCCAGTGGGAGATAATATTTGTCAACTACATATCCAACAAAAGACTGCTATCTAAAACTCTCAAGACACAGAGTAAAAAACCAAACGATCCATTAGAAAACAGACAAAAGACATGAAGACATATCTCACCAAAGAACATATATGTATAGTAAATGAGCCCATGAAGATATTCAACAATACTAACCATTAGGAAAACATAAATTAAGACCACGATGAGGTGTCACTAACCATCTATTAGAACAACTATATAAGAACCATGATGGCAACATCAGGTGCTGGTAAGAATGTGCAGGAACGGGATCACTCATACATTGCTGCTTGGAATGTAATATGATACAGTTACTCTGGAAAGAAATTTTGCAGTTTCTTAAAAAAACTAAACATACAGTTACTATACAACTCAGCAATTGTACACTTGAGCATTTTTCCAGAAGAATGAAAATTATGTCTTTCAAGGATGACCATAACAGCTTTGTAATAGCAAAAAAGTGGAAACAACAAAATGCTTGTCAACAGTCATCAACAGACTGTGGTACACCCACACCTTGGGATACTACTCAGCAATAAAAAGGACTTAGCTACTGACACACACTACTTGGATGGATCTTAAAGGTGTTAGGCCAAGGGGCACTTGGCTGGCTCAGTTGGTGGAGTTGTGACTCTTGATGTGAGGGTTGTGAGCTCAAGCCCCACACTGGGTGTAGAGATTATTTAAAAATAAAATCTTTTTTAAAAAACGGCATTATGCTGAGTGACAGGAAAGATCGTCTCAAAAGGATACATACTGTATGAATCCACTTACATAACATTCTGGAAATTGAGAACGAAGACCAAAGGTGGAGAACAGATTACCAGTTGCAAGGACCCGAGATAGCAGGGGAGGAGGGTGTAACTACAAAGGAGAGAAAGCAACCAAGGTGGGAGCTGTGGGGTCTTTTATAACCAAATCTTGGAAGTGACATAACATCACTTCTGCCATAGTCTATTGATGACAGAGGTCAATCCTGGAACAATGTGGGTGGTGTTAGTGACTAAGAGGTGGGAATCTTTGGGGGCAGTTTTGGAGGGTATCTACCACATCAATCAAAGGCGTTACAAGAACATCTAAAACATTAAGGATAGAAAAAGGCTGAGGGATCCCTGGGTGGCGCAGCGGTTTAGCGCCTGCCTTTGGCCCAGGGCGTGATCCTGGAGACCCGGGATCGAATCCCACGTCAGGCTCCCGGTGCATGGAGCCTGCTTCTCCCTCTGCCTGTGTCTCTGCCTCTCTCTCTCTGTGACTATCATAAATAAATTAATTAATTAATTAAAAAAGAAAAAGGCTGAGATGATGGAAAAAAGAATAGTCATACAAATGCTAACCAAAAGAGAGATTAGTGTTGATAAGACACAAGAGGCTTTAAGATAGAAAGCATTACAAGACTTTTTCTTTTAAGATTTATTTATTTATTTAAGAGAAAGAGAGAGATAGTGAGCATGCACAAGCAGGGAGAGGGGCAGAGGGAGAGAGAGAATCCTGAAGCACACTCCCCACTAAGCGCAGGGCTCAATCCATAGATCACAACCTGAGCCAAAATCAAGAGTCAGCCGCTTAACCAACTGAGCCACCCAGGTGCCCAGCGTTACAAGACTTAAAGAGGGGACACCTGGGTGGCTCAGTGGTTGAGCATCTGCCTTTGGCTCAGGTCATGAACCTGGGGTCCTGAGATGAGTTCAGCACGAGGCTCCCTCCAGGGAGCCTGCTTCTCCCTCTGCCTATGTCTCTGCCTCTCTCTATGTGCCTTTCATGAATAAGTAAAAAAAAAAAAAAAAAAAAAGGTTTAGGGGATCCCTGGGTGGCTCATCGGTTCAGCGCCTGCCTTCAGCCCAGGGCGTGGTCCTGGAATCCCAGGATCGAGTCCCATGTTGGGCTCCTGGTATGGAGCCTATTTCTCTCTCTCTCTCTCTCTCTCTCTCTCTCGTCTCTATGTCTATGTCTCTATTTATCATGAATAAATAAATAAAATCTTTTAAAAAAAGGCTTAAAGAGTAAATGGAAGACCAAGTACAGACAGTACAGCTAGACAATTCTTTTAGATTTTTCAGTGAAAGAAAACAGACAAATGGGCCAGTAGCTAAAGAGAGATGTGAAACCAGAGAAGTTGTCATTTGTTGTTTTAAGTAACACTGGAGTATGCATGTTTGCTCAAGAAAGCAGTCTGGGAATAATGACAGCTATCATTTACTGAGGACTTGCAATATGCTAGTCATTGTTCTGAATACTGTATATGCATTAATTCATTTAATCTTTACAACAACCTTTTCAGGTAAGCACAATTTTCCCTGTCTTAGAGATGAGTCTCAGGCACAGAGTAGTTAAGTAACTTGCCCAAGACCACAGAGCTAAGGAGCATAGAGCTCCTGTGCAGCCTAAACCATCACACCTTAAGCATCTGGGAGACATTGGTGACAGAGAGTGGTGATATAAGAAGCGAAAGAGGGATCCCTGGGTGGCGCAGCGGTTTGGCGCCTGCCTTTGGCCCAGGGCACGATCCTGGGGACCCGGGATCGAATCCCACGTCGGGCTCCTGGTGCATGGAGCCTGCTTCTCCCTCTGCCTGTGTCTCTGCCTCTCTCTCTCTCTCTGTGTGACTGTCATAAATAAATAAAAAATATTAAAAAAAAAGTTTAAAAAAAAAAAAAAAGAAGCGAAAGAGAAGGCTCTCAGCAGAAGTGAAGGATTTGTCTCTAATGGAAAAAGGAAAGTCCATCCTCACAGACAGGAAGAAGTGAAGGATGGTAGGTTTGTAGATTGGGTCAAAGCCCTGGGAGTTTACCATCTGATGTTTTTTATTTCCTCAAGTAAAGTAAGAGGCCAGGTGTGATCCTGGGGAAGCACTTGGCAACAATGCTTCATATTCTTCATCTACAAAATGGAGATAATACTATACCATATGGTTTCTGAGGAAATTAAAAATGAAGAGCAACTCAGTCATTCCACTTCTAAGAATTGAGAGAGAGAGAGAGAGAGAGAGAGAGAGAGAGAGAGAGAAAGAATTTACCCTATAGGAAATAACCAGAGATGTACCACACTAGGCTTCATTCCATTTTTCCAACTCAATAGGCTTGTCTCCAAACCATCAGGATGGGCTAAATTTTGCTGCTGTAACAAACCCTCAAGATATCAGACCTAAACTAATAAGGTCCATTTCTTGCTCACACAAAGACAGCTATGGTACAGGCAAACCTTCAGGGCAGCTCCCCCCAGGTGGCTCAGCATGTATCTCCACATCAACATGGGTTTCTGCTTGCTGCAGCAGTGGGAAGAAAGCACTGTAGAGTCTCATGCTGTCTAGTAAATAATTCTGCACACATCACTTCTGCTCGCATTTCACTGGCCAAAGCAAGTCAGATAGCCTCATTTAATTTCAAAAGGCAGCTTACTGAAATGCTCAAGATGAGAGGTAGAGCAGAAATATCGACAGCATCAGTGACCACAGCCCCACTGTGCACAAGCTGTGAGCTTTTGTGGCAGACAGATCTTAAGATGGCCCAGGGTCCCCACTTCTGGTGTTCACACATTTGTGTAATTCCTTCTCCTTGAGTATAGGTAGGATCTGTGACTTGCTTCTAACCAACAGAATATGACAAAGGTGACAGGATGTATGTGATGATGTGGCCATGACTATATTACATAAGACTAATGCTGCTCTTGTGAGGAGACACTCTCTCACTGGCTTTTAGGAAGCAAGTGGCCATGGTGGGAAGACCCACATAGCAAGGAACTGAAAGTGCTCTCTGGCTGACAATCCAGGCCCTCAGTCCTGCTGCCCAGAGAAAACTAAATGCTGCCAACAACCACATGAGTTTGAAGATGAAGCCCTCTCCAGTTGAGTCTCAGATGAGACCACAGCCCCAACCAAAACTTCCATCGCAGCTTTGTTGAGATCATGAAGCAGAGAACCCAGGTAAGCCACGTCCAGTCTCCTGACCTACAGAAATTGAGACGATGTCTCAAGCTACTAGATGTGTGATAATATTGTTATACGGTGATCAGTGATGGATAACTAACACAGCTCTGCCTGAGATCCCATGCTACCCTCACTCCCAGCTATCTCAGTCACCCTTCTGGTCTTGCTTTCAACCCCTTCAATTTCAAATCACTTCCCCTGGGAACCCCTCACCGAATCCCTGGGCTTGGCTAGTCCCCCTGTACACTCTCCTAGCCTGTCATACTTCTCTTTTGTCATAGTGGTAATTGTAACTAATTTTTTTAGTGTAACTAAGTGGCCATCTCTGAAGGGAGGAACTGTCACATTTATTCTTGTGTCCTAGTCTTAAAAGCACCAAAAAATCAGTGCCTGATACATAAAAAACTCAAAACTTTTCCAGATGATATTCACTACAGGCTGCATTTATACATATTTTTAGTGTAAATGATAATATACCCAACAGTTAAGGACTTGGTTAAATAAATTATGGCCCACCAATAAGACAGTATTCTGGAAGTCATTAGAAATCATTTAAGATAATTAATAACAGAAATGTTCTAAATTATTGCCAAGTTAAAAGCAAAAGTCAGCCAGTAGAGCATGCAATTCTTGATCTTAGGGCTGTGAGTTTGAGCTCATGTTGGAAGGGAGGGAGGGAGGGAGGGAGGGAGGGAGGAAGAAAGAAAGGAAGGAAGGAAGGAAGGAAGGAAGGAAGGAAGGAAGGAAGGAAGGAAGGAAGGAAGGAAGGAAGGAAGGAAGGAAGGAAGGAGAGTAGAACAAAATGGTATTCAGAGAATGACCCCAATTTGTTTTAAGAAGTCTTATATATATAGGGGTGCCTGGGTGGCTCAGTAGGTTAATTGTCCAACTCTTGATTTGGACTCAGCTCATATTCTCAGAGTTGTGAGATTGAGCCCTGCAACAGGCTCTGCATTGGACATGGAGCCTGTTTAAATTTCTCTCTCTCTCTCCCCCTTCCCCCCAATCCTCTGCTTGTGTGCACTCTTAAGGGGAAAAAAAGATATTATATATAAATACACATACAAAGAAACACAGTAGGAAAAACGTACACCAAATATTGGCAAGTGTTTCATCTGGTTGGTGGGATTACAGGAGGTTTTTAGTTCTTTTTTAAAAAGATTTTATTTATTTATTCATGAGACACAGGCAGAGGGAGAAGCAGGCCCCATACAGGGAGGAGGTTTTTAGTTATGTTTTTCTATGCTTTCCTTTTTTTTTTTTTTTAGATTTTATTTATTTATTCATGAGAGACACACAGAGAGAGAGAGAGAGAGAGAGAGAGGCAGAGACACAGGCAGAGGGAGAAGCAGGCTCCAAGCAGGGAACCCGACGTGGGACTCGATCCCGGAGCTCCGGGATCATGCCCCGAGCCAAAGACAGACACTCAACCACTGAGCCACCCGGGCATCCTGTTTTTCTATGCTTTCCAAATCTCAGTGTAAAGTGAAGTGCCTAGCACCTAACAGATGCTCAGTAAATGTGAATCCCATTCCTGCCCCATCTCCTCCTCTCTGAGAAGACAGGAATCCTTGATGTTCTGGATAATGAGGAAAACAAAGGCCAGGGACTTCCCAAAGACCTCCCCCAACTTGGGCAGGTACCTACTGAAGCTTTGCTTCTTCTGTGGGTCTGTGGCCATGAACTCCATCATAGTTCATGTTCAGCCAACACCTGACCCAGAATAAGGATCAGCTTAGTAGCAGGGGCTGAAGTACCCCTGGGATCTGAGGTGCTTTGTGCAGTAACTCTGCTTGGGGCTGTGACCTAGTACCTACAGCAGTCTGTTTCTGTTGAGGTGATAAGTCCCAAAAAGGTAAGAGATATTTCTTTTTTTTTTATTTTTTTATTTTTATTATTATTATTTTATTTATGATAGTCACAGAGAGAGAGAGAGAGGCAGAGACACAGGCAGAGGGAGAAGCAGGCTCCATGCACCGGGAGCCCGACGTGGGATTCGATCCTGGGTCTCCAGGATCGCGCCCTGGGCCAAAGGCAGGCGCTAAACCGCTGCGCCACTCAGGGATCCCGGTAAGAGATATTTCTGATAGAGACACAAGCAACCTCTGATGCCTTTTTTTTTTTTTTTATTTAAGATTTTATTTATTCATTCATGAGAGACACAGAGAGAGAAGCAGAGACACAGGCAGAGGGAGAAGCAGGCTCCCTAAAGGAAGCCTGATGTGGGACTCGATCCTGAGTCTGCAGGATCACACCCTGAGCCAAAGGCAGACACTCAACCACTGAGCCACCCAGGCGTCCCACCTCTGCTGCTTCTGTACATCTAAGCCTGAGCATCCATGGCTTCCACCTGTTCTCTTACCTCTGAGGAGGAGGACAACACAGGGTTTCGCATCAGAAGGCTCCAACAAGTTTAAACAGCTCCAACTCCTACCTCTGCCACCAATTCAAAACTTGGGCAAGGTGCTCTGCTTGGCTAAGCATTGGATTATACAGTATGAGAAACAGCATGAAGACCAACTTCCTTAGGGCAGCTGATGTCTGTTCACATTGGCTGCCATCAGCACTGGTCCTTTTCCCTTCAGGTCCCAAGACAGAAGTCAAGAGCGGATGACAAAAGAAATGTTTATTTAAGTTTGATCTCTTGATACTGTCATACATATGAAAATATATAATTTAAAGTCAGGGATATAACAATCAGCTTGGTGTCACCTCCCTCCCACCCTTTTGGTACAGCTTTTCCAACTGGCCTCCATTCCAGCTACTCCCTTCAAAACCCTGGAGTGTGGGGGACAGGGTCACTTCTTGGCAGCTTCTGCCTGGGCTGCCAAATCTGCCTCTTTCTGGGCAGCCAGGAATGCGGCTCGCTCTTTCTGGAAAGCTGCTAGCTCTTCTGAACTGAGGCTGCAGGTGAGAAAAGGAGATAGTGAGTGGCCAGTCACTGCTGGGAAGCTCACAAGTGCCCACACCACTGTCTCAGAGCCCTTTCTCCCTCCTTGGACTCCCCAGCCTCCATACCTTTGCTACCCCACCTCTGTCTCTACCTATGATTCCCTCCTTAAAGCTCCACCAGTCCTTTTGAGGCCCCGGCTATACCCCAATCCAGATTAACTGCCCCTTCCTCTGTGCCCCCAAACACTTTGTACAAAGAAGTCGTCAGGCTATACACATGTGCCTCCCCCCAAGCAAGGGTCAGATCGACTCACTTCTGTACTTCTAGTCAAAGTGAAGATTTGAGAAAGTCAGGTCTATCCTTGTACCACGTTTAATCCCACTTCTCTTAGGAAACAAATGTTAGCCTCAGCATGAGATGTAACATCAGCAGCAAGAGGCCCATAAAGGGCCAAGCCCCGCCCTTGCTGTTGTCTGAGCCCTCAGATGATGTATGCTCTCCCATCCAACATCTCACTTCAGAGAAATAATTCCTGAGGTCATCCCAAACCCTAGGAGGGGGCTTCCTGTTGGCCTCAGGATCAAATATGAACTTCAGATAGATGGAAACAGCCTTCAGCCTTCCCAACTGGTCCATTTGTCTCACCTCTCTTCCTATTCCCCACTCTGCTTCTAGCACCATACGCCAGAGCACACTGCATTTATTTGCTTCACTTTTTCACCTCCTGTCCTTCACAGGGATCTTCCCACTTCTTGGAATGCTTGTCCCAGTCCTTGACCTCCTTTTCCAAGTCTGTGCAGATGTCACCTCCTCTGTGAAGTCCTCATTGACACACCAGGCAAAATTAGGAGCTCTACTCTTTCCTCAAGAACCTGCAGTTCCTTTTGTCAACAATGACCATCTAGCAGCCTAATGCTCCACTTACACATCTGCCTCCAGCTCTCAACTGTGAACTCCCTAGGAGTGGGGCCAAGCATGGCTATCTCATTGTTCCTCGCTGTATCTTTTTTTTTTTAAGATTTTATTTATTTATTCATGAAAGACAAAGAGAGAGAGAGAGAGAGAGAGAGAGAGGCAGAGACACAGGCAGAGGGAGAAGCAGGTTCCATGCAGGGAGCCTGATGTGGGACTTGATACCGGGACTCCAGGATCACGCCCTGGGCCAAAGGCAGATGCTAAACCACTGAGCCACCCAGTGATTTCTTCCTCGCTGTATCTAACGTCCAGAAAAATGTCTGACACATAACAGGTACTTAATATTCATATTCCAAATGGATGAATAAGGCTGCCCACTCCCAAGAATCTAAGGTCCTTGACTCAGAAGCTGGTCCTCCCACTGTAATGGGCCCTCCTGGCTTTGCTCCAGAGTCAAGAACTTTCCAAGCCCTCCCCTCACATTGCACCTTCCCAAGACACTCACTCCTTCACCACACGAATGCCCAGGGAACGGGCAGAGCCAATGATGGAGCGAACCACAGAGGACAGGGGCACATCCTGCAGGGCGAAGGCCTCATCCTGAGCTTTAACTTGGGCGATCTCATACACATGCTTCAAGGTCACCAGGCCAGCCACCTCCTTCCCTGGGAGGAAGAAACAAGTAGACCTTGAGGTATCTCGGCTTCCTTCCAGAGCCCCCAAAATCCCGGGTACCCACCCTGACCCTTACCTGTTTGCCGGGCCCCCTTCTCAATCCCAGCAGCTGCTTTCAGGAAGTAGGAAACAGTGGGTTGTCCGATCTTGATTTCAAATGTCCTATCAGGCTTCATGGGGAAGAAAATACAGGAGAATATCTCTCTTATCTCCTCTAGGCCCTGCTGCCCCAGCCCAGAGAACTTTTAACTTCTGTTCCCCCTTCCCTTGACTCATCTTCCACTGGCGTCCATTTAACAGATCATGAAAACACGGGGAAAATAAATCTGCAGCTAACAGCTTTGTCACCTCTAGTCCAGGCTCAGCTCTGCTGTAGAAGCCCGAGTGAGATGGACAGGCAAAGGGAGGAAATGCAATATGGCAGGAAAGGCTCAGAAAAGATATGGTCTAGTCTCCACTGTGTAAATGGGGAAAGTGGGACTCGGTGATAGGAAGAGCCTCACCCAAAATTAAAAGCAGAGTAGCAACCCCAGTAACCAAGGGGAAGAAAAACAAATAGGATCATTAGGTGACGGGGATTAAGGAGTGCAATGAGCACCGCGTGTTGCATGGAACCGGTGAATCACTATATCATACACTCAAAGTTAATATAACACTGTATACCGGCTAACTGGAATAAAAATAAAAACTTAAAAGCCAAACAGGATCAAAGTCCCGACTGTGCACCTTCACAAAAATCTTGGTGGGCAAAGGAATGCCTTCTTTGATGTCCTTTGTCTTCTCGTTGAACTCCTTGCAGAACTGGTTGATGGAAACACCTCTCTGGGTGGGAAGCACGGACATTAGTGTGGGGACAAGGGGGCGGCTTCCTACCATACGGGAGATTCTATCCCTTTCCTCCTTCGTCTTCATCTCTTAAAGGTCCCATCCTCCTCTTATTAACCCAGATTCAACTAACACTTTACGCGCCAGAGGATCTGTATGCATCGTCCCTCTATCCTCCCAAGGGGCCGCTGACCAAGGACGGAGGAAGCTTAGCCTCGAACAGGCCACGGAATGAACGCAAAGACCAAAAGCGTGTGGGCAGCAAAGCCGCGCTTTGACCTTACCTTACCAAGCCGAGCCCGCACCCTCCACCCGCTCCGGGTCCCAGTACTAGGTCCCACCCCCACCACGCCTCCCGCTCCGGGTTCCAGCCGCGGGACCACCTGACCCAGGATGGGACCTAGAGGAGGCCCGGTCATGGCCTGGCCTGCCCGCACGATGGTCCGGATCACGCCGCCGGCCTCGGGCTTCCTGAGGGCCCGAGCGGCTCGGTTCAGCTTCGACATGACGCGGGGTTGCGGCCTCAGTTCAGCTCAGGATTACAGCAAAAGCGACGGCCACGGGCGCCGCCATCCTGAGTCAGAGGTCAAGGGTCCTCACGTTAGGTTTGGTCATATGACGCCAACAAAAAGCAGCGTTGTTTCGGCCTTTCTATTCTCCAACTAGTACGCCAAAGAGAGTAATATGAAGGATAAAAAAAACTTTTACCTCACGATCTGAAGATAAGGGAAGGCCTGAATGGTTCAGATACATGCATTCCTCCTGCAGAGCACATAGGCAGTACCTCGGACAGCTAAACTGGAGGAGGAGGAGGCCCTTAATGTTCGCACAGCATTGTGGGCATGGTAGTTTTGACCGCTTACGCAAATCTCGCACGTTGCTATGCTCTGGGGGGCCATCTGCTGGATGTGATTATAATCCTGGGGTTTGAAGGGAATTTAGAGCTCCTTCTCGGGCGTGAGCATCTCTAACTTTCCCAGCCTGTTTCGTCACCTGTTGTTGAAAGGCACTATGATTAAGAGTATAGACCCGGGAAGTAAGTACCCGGTTGTTCCTCTTGCTGGCTGTGAACTTGTTCAAATTACTTATGTTCACTTTCCTCCCCTGTACAAAGATTATAATATGTAGACATAGCTCTAGGGACTGTTGTGAAGATTGAGTTAGCAGTGTGTTAGGACAATGCCCGGCATCTAGTAAGCATGTGCTATTAACTGTACAACGAAGACAAAACCTTCACAGAGCTGTTGTGAGACTTATAAAAATAAGCCAGCATCTTATTATGCCTTTTTTTTTTTTTTTTTTTTTGAGCACTTGCTATATCCAGGCATGGTGCCGAGTGCTTTAAGGGCATTATTATCTCATTTAGTCCTCACAATGGCATGAGGTAAATTCTTTTATTTTACCTTTTTGACAAACGAGAATGCTGACGCACAAAAAGGAGGTCAAAAACAACTACCCTGTGTTGACAAGGCTGGGAAACCAATATTGGTATTACCGGATTCTAGACCTTGTGCCATGTACCATGACTCTACATTGCCTCATCTAGTAAAAGGAGATAATCTGTGCTAAACCACACTGTAAACTGTCATATTTTTATTATGATTTTTTTGGACTTCCACTAATTAAATGTGATTATTCCTGCCTCTGAAGTTTCTCAAGTTCTTTATAATGCTCTATCTCATTAGCCTTAGCCAGGGTCTGGAATCAAGCTGGCTCCTGATTCACTAGTTGTAAAACATTGGGCAAAATAATTAAGTTTCCTGTGCTTTGGTTTACTCACTAGCAAAACGGGGCTAGCAATAGTACTAACCTCCCAGGAAATGAGTTAATTCAGGTAAAGCACCTTGAAGAGAGCCCAGCTAGATATGATTTATCTCTGAGTGCCCCCACACTGCCCAGCCTTTATTTACACTTTTATTTTACAAATAAATACATAAATTCTTCCTAAATGAAGAAATCAGGAAACAGATTGGCATGGCAGGTGTTCTGGGAGCCTCAAAAGCAGCCTGGGACAAACTGGGCTCTGTTGTCAATTTTCACTTTATGTCAATGAAAGGATAGTCTTGATTGTCCCAGCTCTTACACATTTTGAGGAAGCAACTCCCTAGTCTAGTGTTGGAAATGTCAGAGCATTTTAGTGTTGAAAATGAGATGCAACAAGTGAGTGGGGAGTCAGATCATACAAGTCTTATCAGCCCTGTTAAGATGTGTGGCGATGCAGTAGAAATCATTGAAGAGTGTTAAGTAGTTGCATTTTGAAAGGTGACCTAGGCTTGGGTACATAGAGGGATGAGAGGAGGGCAAGGATGGATGCAGGAAGACCCATTAGGCCAGGGCAGGAAACCTGTGGAGAGATGTTGGTGGCTTGGGACCAATTCAAGAGATACTTAGAAGATAGAAATATATTTTAGTCAGAAAATGCTTGTGCAATATATACTGTGTCCACCTTTATGAAAAGTCACTTATGTAAACTTCATTATAATCCTATAAAGTATAGGTCCTGTTATTATTCCTCACTTTATAGATTAGAAAACTGAATCCCAGAGAGGTCAAGTCACTTGTCCAAACTTATGCTACTAGGATGTGAATTTGAACCCAAACCTTTGGCTCTAGTGCCTTTACTAACCACTCCCTAGACTGCCTGGCCCATCAACAGAACTTAGTGTTTGATGGGTGATTTGTCCAGGGAGAGGGAGAAAGGCATCCATGGTGATGTTCTGGATTCTGGCATGGAGGCTTTGGGTAAATGAATGATAAAGTCTTTCACTTTCATTGTTGGGACATGGGAGCTGTAGGTGGGTGAAAGATTGTGAGTTGTGTCAGAGAGTATAGTGTAAGCCTTGACAGTTGGATTATCCTCTTTGTAATATCAGTGCCTGGCTTAAGCTTTGACTGAGGAGCATCCATTTCAAGGAGACATCCATTTCAGAGATGGCTATCTAAACACATTGCCAGACACAACTCTAGATAAAAAGAGCCAGGTCACGGCCCCCTCTCCCACCTGAGGCTCCTTTGTTTTAGAGATCTTGGTAACTGAGCATTTGAACTGCTTGATTTTACTCTTTTTGTTCTTTAAATACCAACTATTCTGTCTTAAATTCACCAATAAATAGTGAGCCTGTAAAATTTTAGGTCCCCACCCTGGACCCCAATAAAAGCAGAAATCCAAGGTGCTCCCCCTTCTCTCTCTCCCTCTGAGAACTGGCTGTGTGGCCCCAGGTGTGCCATGCAATTTCCAGGATATGTGAATAATAAATCTTTTTTTCTCCCCAAATTCCCTGATGGTTATTGCTGAAGGCATCTTGTATTTATATTACAAACCACAAGGTGGAGGTGCCTGGGTGGCTCAGTCAGTTAAGCGTCTGACTCTTGATTTCAGCTCAGGTCATGATCTCAGGGTCATGAAATCAAGCCCTGCTTTGGGCTCCACACTGGTGTGCGGTCTGCTTAGGATTCTCTCCCTTTCTCTCTGCTCCTCCCCACTCTTGCTCTCTCTCAACAACAACAACAACAACAACAACAACCCCACAAGGCCAGTCTAGCCACAATATTAGTTGTCAGTAGCTGAGACCAACACACAACAGGGGTGCCCATGGGCACCTAGCCATGGCCTGGTCTGGGAGAGAAGCCTGAGCTGCACACAGAAATGCTGGCATCTGTAGCATAGAGACTGATAGTCCTTGGGGTCAGGGCCAAGAGTGAGATCACCCAAGGAGGAAAGAAGAGAAGTCAGGATTTAAAGAGGGGAAAGGGATCCCTGGGTTGCTCAGTGGTTTGGCGCCTGCCTTTGGCCCAGGGCACGATCCTGGAGTCCCGGGATCGAGTCCCACGTCAGGCTCCCGACATGGAGCCTGCTTCTCCCTCCTCCTGTGTCTCTGCCTCTCTTTCTCTCTCTCTCTCTATGTCTATCATAAATAAATCTTAAAAAAAAAAGTAAATAAAGAGGGGAAAGAGGGTAGCCTGGGTGGCTCAGTGGTTTAGCACCACCTTCAGTCCAGAGTGTGATCCTGGAGACCCAGGATCAAGTCCCACGTCAGGCTTCCTGCATGGAGCCTGTTTCTCCCTCTGCCTGTGTCTCTGCCTCTCTCTCTCTCTTCCTCTCTCTGTCATGAATAAATAAATCTTTTTTAAAAATAAAAAAATAAATAGGGGAAAGAAAAAAAGAGAGTGAGCAAAGGAAACCAAGAAGGAGCAGCCACAGAAGAGATGAAGCATCTGAAGCTGCAGGAGAACAGTTTGAGAAAAAGAAGTGAAGAAGTGGAAATCAAGCTAAAATTGAATCTATGCATAGCAGAAAATGAAAAAGCCTGGACAACGTATTATAAGTAGGGGGTTTTATACTGTGACTTCCAATGTACACATTATAGAAAGACTCACTGGGCTGTGAGGAGAAGCAAAGAGTGAATGTGGAGTGACAGGGAGGGAGACTTAGGAGGTCCCAGCTGCAAAACTTGCAGCCATCTCTCCAGGTGGATAGTGGACCCTAGAAAAGCAATGAAGGCCAGGAGTCTGTGGGTGCTAATCCCCTTCCCCAAAGAAGTGTAAGACCTTAGAAAGGGAGTAGCTGTGTAGTGATCAAGGCATGCTTGGCAGAAATGCCTGTGCCCTTGTGCAGCAGAAAGGTTCCCATGCTCTGAAGTGTAATGGGGAGAGAGAGCAGAGAAGCCACCAACCCCGGAGGGAAAAGCTGCCTAGACAGAGGCCTTCTTAGGATGGAGGTCCAGTTGGGCCATCTCATCAGGGACCCATGTGAACAGACAGCATTGAGTGCAGTTGTGTCCTCCTGGGGTAAGGGAAAGGAACTCCAAATTTCTACCAGTGGAAACAGAGATGAAGTTGAATCAGAGAAAGGTAAAATTCTGTATCTTATACATGGGAAGTATGAACTGAGATCTGTACCTGTGACACAAACCATGCTTAGCCCTGTTCCTGGTACCCTGAGAGCCCCCGAGCAGCATAGAAAGGCAAAGAAGGGGGAAGCAGAGGGAGAAGGAGTAAGCTGAGATCCTCCCTTCAACTTTTGATTGCAAATATAGGGAGTTAGGGGCTTAGAACCTCCTCCCTTAGCCTGCATGTTCTGTCTGTCCCACCTACTTATGTCCCTATAGCTCCCACCAATCCTGTCATCTCCTCTATGACTGCCAGAAAGCAGGGCTGACATCCTAACACACACATTTACCCCTAGCTGTGTGACTTGAGGCAAGTCCCTACAGTTATCTGGGCCTCACTGTGAAATAAGAATTACAAAGGTACCTACCTCACAGGCCTGTTGAGAGAATTTAACATCATTATGCAGGCAGGGTATTTAGCTCAGGCCTGGCTCAAGGCATATAGTAAGAACTCTATGAAAGCTAAGTACTAGTATTGTCAGTTCAGACTTTGTCTTTTCTTGGCTGGATACTCAGGGCAGCCTCCACTACGGCCTCTCTGCCTCCATTTCTTGCCCTTCCCAGGTATCCTCTCCAACTCAGCCAGTGCCAGGCCCTTATATAAAGCTTGTCAGTAACACCTACAGCTTCTTTTCCCAGACTGTGGGTCTTGGTCCATCTGAGATACTCATTAAGTTCAGCTTTCTGGGGTCTCCCTCCATGGCCCCAGGGGACCCTTCTTGGACTCCTCACTCTACAAACTAAAGTCTAACCTTCATATGGGATTCAAGGCCCTAGACCTAGCACTTGCCACCTTCTCTAGCCTCATACTCCCTACCCCACCCTCTGACCAACCAGAGAGTGTACACTCCCCTGCTGTCCTGAAATCTCCTATGCCTCTCCATATGTAGATGAAAAGACCTGGACACTCTCTCCTCCTTTACTTTCTGACTCCCTCTGCTTCCCTATCTCTCAGGAAGATGCCTCTCATGCACTGAATTCTCTCCTTTCCATAGTAATACCTTGAAGCTCTAACCCCCAGCACCTCAGAATATGACTGTGTTTGGAGATGGGGCCCTTTTAAGAGGTAAGTGAGTTAAAATGGGGCTACTAGGTCAGGCTTTCAACAATCTGAATGATGTCCTTATAAGAGGAGATCAGGACACAGACATGCACAGAGGAAAGACCACGTGGGGACACAGCAAGAAGGTGGCTATCTGTAAGCCAAGAAGAGAGGCCTCCAAAGAAATCAGGCCTGCAAACACCTTGATCTTAGACAATACTTTTTAAAAACTAGCATTGTGGCCCATCAGTGGGTTATTAAATTGATTTTGTGAGTTCAACTAACATTTTAAATAACATAGAATGGAACAGAATAGAAAATTGCTGAGTACATCCCATGGAGTAAATGCATGTATTGTCTCATAACACTGGTGTTTCCCTTGTGTGCCTGTGTTTGCATTGGACCACAATAATAATGTATTTCTTACTGATGCTCATGGGCAAAAAAAGAAAAAGAAAAAAGAAAGGAAAAGACAGGAAAAAGAAAAGAAAACCTCTGTAGCTTCAGCAAGAACAAGTCCCTGCCTGTTCAAATTGCAGACTGTAAGGGTGTGGTTGAATCAGCTCATCTTATTTTAAACATTTTTATTATAAAATACCATAAACAAACAAACAGCCTGTACAAAATGAATGTACAGCTTAGCTATTATAAAATAAATACCCAAGTGAGTACCACTCAGTTAAGGGACTGAACAGCACCATGGACAGCACCCCAATGCTCTCCCCTCCCCACTCTGGCATGTGCTCCTTCTCAATTATGGCCACTTTCCTAATTTTTGTGCTACTGACTTTCTTGACTTTCTTTATTTTTAACATTTCATTTCTCTTTGCTTTACACCTAGGAGTGGAATTTCTGGCTCATGTGGTAACTCTATGTTTAATTGCTTGAGGCGCTGCTGGACTGGTTTCCTAAGCGGCTGCACCCATTTTACATTCCCACGAGCATTGTCTGAGGTGCCAAGTTCCCCGCATCCGGACAACGCCTGCCTGCTTTTGCCACCTTCTATGGGTCATCCTTTCTTGTTTCTTTGTATGAATTATAGGGTTTTTGTGGTGGTTGTTATTGGAATCCGAAGACTGTAATTAATATATTATAGCAACTCTGTACTTGTCTACCCCCTCCAGGGCTTGCTATTGTCGTTTGTCTTTTTAGTAACTGGCCGGGTTATTTTAGTGAACTCTATCTCCCCACCTCCCCTACTTTCCAGTCTAAATATAAAGCCTCTGTTTTGGTCCTCAAGAAGTGTAGCCTTGGGTATACCCAAGGGATGGGATGACAGTGGTTTGGGCAGGGCTCTCCTCGACTAACTCTTTCCCTGGCTACACCCAGCTGTTAAGCTCCACTCAATGCTAGCTGAGTCCTCTATTGTTTTCAACAATATCCTGGGACAGAAATTGTTCCATGAACTGATGCAATCAAATCTGATCTTTTTAAAGGAATAGGGTTTAGGGCACCTGGGTGGCTCAGTCAGTTAAGTGCATCTTTGGATCAGTTCATTATCCCACCATCCTGGTTCTGCGTTGGGCTCCCTGCTTAGCGGGGAGTGTGCTTCTCCCTCTGCCCCTCCTTGTTCCCTCCACTCCCGGCTTATGCTCGCTCTCTCTCTCTCAAGTAAATAAATAAAATCTTAAAAAAAATAAAGGAATAAGATTTACATCCCCAAATCTACCTGAGGATTCACTCTTTTCCCAGCTCCCATTCCCACTCACAACAGGGCTTCAAAGGCAGAATTCAGCATCTTAGCCCTTCCTTCTTCTCTCCAAATCTCTTAGCCCAGAGAGTTTCTTATTGTTTTTTCTTCAAATCTTTTTCTAAACTGTTTATGCCAGCCACTTGTCTTGAAACCAAGATAAAGAAATAAAGGTTGTATCTTGTTCCTTTCTTCCTTTCTTTGTTGCTCTTTTTTTTTTTTTTTTCCAATAGGGTCAAGATCTAGATTGAAGAGAGAGAAGGGAGGGGCTGAACAAAGGGATTTCAGAACAATACTGTAAATTCTTTTCCACCATAGGTAGATACTATTATTATTCCCATTTTATAAATAAGGAACAAAGTCTAGAGAGATTGAGAAGCTGGAGTTCTTGAGACAGGGCCAGAATTCAAGGCTGGAACTTGGGCACTTGTGTCTGTTGGTGGTGTCTCAACTCTTCCTTCTCCCACACCCAGACAATGCCGGGATCAGTCCCACCTCAGGCTTCGGGAGGCCACTTGTGGTCTGGCTGTGCTCATCATGCAGCTCTGGTCCCAGTGCTGTATACCGCTGGAGAAATCTCTGCCTCCTGCCGTATCCTGGAATCTCTCTCAGTCCTTTATTCTTGCAGTCTGGTGTCAGATAGTAGCACTGGAGTCCTGCTCAATCCTCAGCTACGTGCTTGCACCTGTGTGACCTGGGGCATGTATCTCTTCCCCCACCCCCATCGCCAGCTTCAGTTTCCTAAAATGTAAACTGGAGATTCTAACAGTTATTGAGCACATGTTCATTGAGGGTCTGCTCTGGCAGGCAATGCGCTGGAATTTGGGAATGCAAAGGGGAATGAGACTGTCCCACTGTCCCCATGTCCCAACGTGGCTTTGCGTACCTGGTATGGAGGTGGGCACACTGCAGGCATTCACGGATGGGAGCTCTCCTGTTGTGCAGGATTTGTATGATCTGCTGCTGACAGCCCAGCAGTCCAGCCTCCTCAAAGGTGGCCTCTCAGGGAGATTCTCTTTGATTAATGAGTGCCTTTGTCCCTAAAGGATGTGCTGCTGGCTGCCTTCTTGTTTCATCTGGCTGCTGGGGCCCCCAAACAGTTGGCAAAGCAGTTGGTATCTTAGACTATTTTTAGGTGGTGGAATTAGTGGGGTGTGTAGATATGGTGGGGCCTGGTGTGGGGGGTTGTCCAGGAGACAGAGAGCTTCACAAGCAGCACGATGGGGGTAGAGGAGAAAGGATGCTCTCTCTCAGGAATGTGTGGGCAAACCTTCATTTCTCCTTCATGACTGGAGCCAAAGGACACCTCCTCTATACAGCCTTCCTTGATTTCCTCAATAAATACTCTAAAGACTCGGGTTAATTGTCTACCCTCTGGGCTTCCCCCAGCTCTTGGCTATGATTCCGAACATACTGAGAAATAATGTGTTGAAGGGATCTTATCTGATGCATTTCTGGGTCTCTCCTGCTCTGCACCTCTGAATCCCATCCTGCCCTTCCTCATCCTAATAAGGTATAGAAAAGTTAAGAGTCAGATTTTGAAGTCACGCGGCTCAGATCTACGCTTGGTAAGATAACCACAACCAGGTTAGGTTGTACAACTCTGTTTTTTCACCTGTAAAATGGGTGATTATCGTGACTGCCTCCCAGAAATTAAAGGCCTCATTTTGCTCCAAGCACAGAGCATAGCATCTGGCACAGAATGACAGATCTCTTGCAAGCCCAGGGGCCTAAGGAGCTGCAAGCTCCTAAAGGTCTCCACCCACTTTGTGGCTTCTCGGGTGGTGTGAGTGCTAGTAGGAAGGAGGGAGGTGTTCCCGGTCACCCCGGGGCCCACAGCCGGCCAGAGGTCGCTCAGCGAGAAAGAGGCCGAGTTTAACTGAAGAAAGGTCTGCAAGTCGTTCCAATTGCAGCAATTTTCCTCGTCCTCCCTGCTAACGGACACCCCCTTCCTCCGATCCCTCTAGTATTTTCCTTCTCTCGGTCCCGCCCCCACTTCTATCCTCCTCTAATTCCGCGGCTTCGCATTTGGGAGGCGGAGTCTCGGGCGGGAGGTAGAGAGTCCCCCGCCCAAGGGGGGGAAAGGCGCCTCCCGCCCAGTGAGAAGGCTCCGCCTTGCGGTGGGGGAGGGGGCGCCCGTGTCTCCGGGAGAACCCGGAAGTCCCCAGAAACGAGGGCGGAGTCTGGGGAGCCTGAACTCGGGGATGGGTCTCGCGGATACAGGGGAGTCCCCGAACCAGCGAAGACCTGCTAGGGAGTTCCTGGGACAGAGTGGTGGGCGGGGCCTCCCAGAGCATGAGGCGGGGTTAGATGGGGGCGTGGCCTCCCAAGAGGGGCGGGGCTCTGTCTACGGGAGCTAAGCTGCGCCGCAAGGGGCGGAGTCTGTGTGGGGCGGGGCTCCGCGGGGGCGGTCCTAACGGGGCGGGGCATCGGGATAGGGGCGGAGTCTGGTGGTTAGCGTTCGCCCCCTCCCTCGGCCCCGGGTGTCCCCGTGACGAGGCAGCGCGGAGCCGCCGCGGGCCGGGCCCATCCCGCCGCAGCGGCTCCGGGGCCGAGCAGGGCCGAGGCTCGAAAGGAGCGGCTCCGAGCGGGGCCGGGAGCGCGGCCAGGTGAGACCGCCGGGGCGGAGGGGGCGGGGGCTGTGCCGGGCGGGCCCCGGCGGACGCGGGGGGCGTGTTTGCGTGTCTGGGGGTGGCAGGGGGAGTGGGTCCGAGGGCGGCGCCGGCACTGGCGCTCGCGGGTCCCCGGTGGGGCCGGCGCCCGTTCGGGCATTGCCCGAGGGGCTCGGGGTGTGCGGGGCTGTGTGCGTGCGCGCGCGTGTTTGTGGCGAGGGGCCGCTGGGTGTGTATCTGCGTGTGCGCTGGGCCGTCATTGTGCCTGCCCCCGGCGCAGTCCCTCCTGCGCGGAGATGTTTTCCAAACAGGCTTCCTGCGGAGATGGGCTCTGCTGCAGCCCCAGCCAGAGGGGGGAGCGCCGCCCCCACAGGCCTCCAGAGACCAAGGCGGCCCTGGGACTGCAGACAGACACCTGAGGGAGGGAGGGGGCGCGCACCAGGGAGGGGTCCAGAGGCCTGCCCGCCGGGTGAGCCGAGATGGGGAGACTGAGGCAGATGGATGGGGAGAGGAAGATGGCCAGACAGACGGAGATGCGGAAGAAGGTGGGAAGAGAGACGCTGAAAAGGACAGCCCAGGAGGACAGAGAGTCATTGAGAAAAAAAGACAGACAGAGGCCTAGACCTGCAAAGGGGCTGAATGATTAAGATGGATAGATAGATTCCAAAAACCCAACAGAAGGGTTACTCAGAGGCCCTGGGGGCCAAGAACCAAGCCTAGGAACTGAGTCTAAGATGAGGAATAAGGGTCCTCTAACTCCTGAGGTGTCCCTCTTTCAAGCACATCCCAGACTGGGGTCCTGACGAAAAAGAAGCCTCTGGCCCCCCCCATGTTGGTCCAGCCCTCTGGCCTCACCAAATATCCTGACCCTCTGAATGTGGGGGTTCCATCCCACCCGTTTCCCTTCCCTGGTATCCCAGCAACCCTGGGACAGTTTAAAGGAGGCAGAGGTGGAGCAGTTGCCATAGCAACAGAGGTAGTGAAAGGTCACTCTGGCCTAAGTGTCCCTGCAGCAGGCCTAAGCTGGCATGGGCGGGGGGAGGGGGGGTTTGTTTGGGATGGGAGGTTGCAAAATGCTTTTTCTCCTCTCCCACTCCGCCCAGAATGGTGCTAGAAGGAAACCCTGAAGTGGGGTCTCCCCGAAACTCAGACCTCCGTCATCCAGGGAGCCAGGGCTCTTGTGTCCTCTCTTCTCCTGGTGAAGATGCACAGCCAGACCAGGAGCCCATCAAGTATGGGGAACTCATCGTCCTGGGGTGAGCAACCTTGGTCCAGGTGGGGCAGGGCACCAGGCACCCCTAGGGCAACCAGACCAAGGGCCCCAGTACTCCCCACCTATGATCTTCTGCTGTTTGTCCCCCCTCACCGCCCCAATGGAGAGACAGAGTTGACCAAACCCACCTCAATTCCTGTTATTTTGTCTTCCCGTTTTTTATAAATTACTGAGAAAACTCTAACTGCCCACCTAAGTTTCTGATCAGATAAAAAGTAGCACCATCTGCCTTTCATAAAGCACCTAGCATATGTAGTCTGGGGTGAAGAACTCTGGTTCTCCAGCAAAAATGCTTGGTTCAGATCCTGCCTCTGTGAGTTGCTTAACTTCCCTGTGCCTCCATTTTCCCATCTTACAAATAGGGATGATAATAATACTTTGGAGGGCTGTCAGAGGAATAAATGAGGTGATTCCTGTAACGCACGTAGACAGTGCCTGGCACAGATCAAGTGTTCTGGGAGGCAGGCCTGTGCCAAGCCCTTTCATGGACATTATTTCATTTCAATCTTCACAAAGATGCTGTGAGGAAGGAGGTGAGGAAACCGAGGCTCAGAGAGGGGAAGTGACTGGTCCAAGGGCACACAGCTGGTAAGTGGCAGGGCTGGGATTTGGACCCAGGTCTTTCTTACTCTAGCTCTAGTCTACTTTCACCAAGCCCCAACTGACTCTCATGCTACAGATGAGAAAACCAAGGCCAGGAGAGAGGAAGCGATGTGAGTTGGTGGTTGGGTAGACCTCATCCCTTCCTGGTCTCTGCCTGACCAGGATCCCTGAACCACCCACTTAGCTCTGCCTCCAGGCACAGATCACTCTTCTTCCTCCCCCATCCACACCTCCTGTTGGCCTCCCTCTCTGCCATCTGCCCCGAAGAAGATATTTGATAAGCTATGCTATCATTATGATTAATTAGAAATAATAATGGCTAATGTTTGCTGACGTGTACATGCCAAGTGCTTTTTCCTGATAATAATAAGTTAACATTTATCAAGGGCTTGCTGTATATGTATATCAAACTCTGTGCCAAGCATCTTTAAATGCTTTATCTCATTTAGTTCTCAAAATAAACCTGCAAGGTAGGTACTGATCAATTAGTACCCTTTTACAGACGTCATGTGTTAAGTGGAAGAGCCGGGATTTAAGCCAGGCCCATCTGAGTCCCGAGCCCATGTCCAGAATTGCCCCATGCCCCAAAAGTGGGAAAAACTTACAAGGGCAAAAGTGATTCTCCTCTTAGGGCTGCTTGCATGAGAAAAATAGCTGCTTGGTGTCCCAAAGAAGGACAGACTTTCCAGCTGAGGGCGAGGCCACTGATGAGGGAGAGTGCAGACCAAGGGTATAGGCCCTCTTGGCAGCTCTTTTTTCTCAGTAGAGCAGTGAAGCCCCACACTGGCTATAGAGCCACCTGAAGAGCACATTGAAAAGACCCACTGACAGTCCCATCCCAATCAGAATCTCCATGGGTGGAGCCAGGGAATCTATATTTTAACAAGCTCATGGAGAAGATTCTGATTCAAGTGGTCTTTGTCTGTATTTGGCAGTTCTTCATCCTGGCACTCCCTGCTCCAAAATCTTCCATGGCTCCTTCGTCTCATAGAACAAAGCCTAGACTCCTAAGCTTGGTGTTCAGGGTCCTTCCACCAGCTTCATCCTCCTCTACATCAGTTCACCACCCACATCACCACTCCTTGATCTCACCAAACCCTGCCAGCCTCAGGCCCTTCAACTGGGGCAAGCCTTCCCTCTAGAAGGGCTTCTGCAACAGAGGCCGGAGTCGGACAGACCCAAGTTCAAATCTCTGACTTTTTCACTTACTAGCCTGGGACCTCGGGCAGGTCATTTTACCTCCCTGAGCCTCAATTTTCCTCATCTGTAAAATGGGAAGAAAGATACCTGTCTGGCAGGACATTGCACAGATTCCATTAGGTAATTAATAACGTGAAGCCCCGGGAACATGGGAGCCTCCAGAACGTGGCAGTGATCAAGGCTGTGACTCACCTCATCTTTGCCTTCCACAATCACTCCCTCCGGAGAAGAGCTGGAAGGAAGGTAGACATTTGACATGTATGGATCTAGGGAGGTGGTGGCATTGCGGGTCTGCTTTCTCTTCCATTCTGGTTTCCAGTTGGACTTGTGGTGTCATAAATGATAGTTTTCTGTAAAGGTGAATGCTTTCCAGTTCAATGTCCAGGAAAGGTGTTCCCTTTCTTAGAAACCTGATCTGAGGCCAGAATTCCCTTCTCCTATCTCTGGGCCTGTGGTGTGTTTGATGCCCAGCTTCCTTGAAAAGCTCAGGACACCCCTTTCCTGCCACTGTGAGGATAGAACTGACCTGTGCTGTGCCTCGGGTACCACCCCCAGCAGCCAGGCAGGCAGGGCTCAGGTGGCCAGGAAACACTGCATAATTGAATGAAAAGCCTTCTGGAGATATTCCAGCCCTCACCCTACTCCCCAAAGGCACTGATTTGATAATAATAGAGGTCTTCTAGTTTCAGGTGTCTCTAGGGCTTGTTTATTAAGGTAGAGTCCGCCCAGAAGTTGGCAGTTCCTCAAAATCTCTCAGGGCCTCACTTTCTCTCTCTCTCTCTGCAACCCCCTCTTTTTAAACCCCTACATCCACAGCTACAATGGGTGTCTGGCAAGTGGGGACAAAGGCCGCCGGAGAAGCCGCCTGGCGCTGAGCCGCCGACCCCATGCCAACGGAGTGAAGCCAGATGTCATGCACCACATCTCCACACCACTCGTTTCCAAGGCAAGCAGCTTGTCCCAGAAGACCTGGACCAGGTCTTCGGCCTTCCCAGTCCTATCCACCCATAGCCCCACTGGAGCAGAGGAGCCCACTGTGTCTTCACACATTGCCTTAGGCTGTCAGGAAATGGTGCCGAGGGGAGATTCCTTATTGTGCACTACACATTACAGTTTGCAAAATGTGTTCATTGATGACCAGACCCCAACTATCGAATAGAAATGATCAGTATTGTGTAGGGGGCAGCCAAGGCCCAGGGAGGGGATGTGACAGTAACACAGCAATGGCAAAGGAAAAGCCCTTGGCTTCAGAGGATTTGGGTTAAGATACAAGCTCTCCTGTTTCCAGCTCTGTGACTTTAAGCCACTTTCTTCTGAGCTGCGGTTCCCTCAACTGTAAAATGGGAATGATAACTCTGCCACCTCCTTGAGGTGGCTGTAGGGATCAAATAAGGTAACCCGTATATGGTGCCAGCCACACAGTACATCCTCTGCAAGGGTAGAACTGCCCCTTCACTGGGGTTGGCCGGTGGGCCTTGAGTTCCAGCTCCTGGCTCAGAGGCTCGCACTTCTCCTGGCCACATGCCCTGGGAAGTGACTTCCCCTTTCTCCCCACCAGGCACTGAGTAACCGTGGCCAGCACAGCATCTCGTACACACTGTCCCGGAGCCACTCGGTCATAGTTGAATACACACATGACAGCGACACGGATATGTTCCAGGTATGTTCAGACCTCTCTGCAAGTCTCTTGGCCTCAGGGCCACCAGGCCTCAATGTAGCATTCTTGAGAATTCTAGGGTGAACTGGGAAGACTGAAGGCCCGGGTTGTTGCTTTGGGGGCACTCAGTGCAATCGACTACTCTTCAAATCAGGAGGTCCAATGAGTGCTGTTAACTTCCTGGAGTTACACAGCAAATCAGTGGTTATATCAAAACTTAAAATCCAAGACCAGGGGCACGTGGGTGGCTCAGTTGGTTGAGCATCTGCCTCCGGCTCAGGTCGTGATCCCAGGGTCCTGGGATGGAGCCCTGAGTTGGACTACCTGCTCAGCAGGGAGCCTGCGTCTTCCTCTCCCTCTCCCCCTCCCCTTGCTCATGCTCTCTCTATCTCAAATGAATAAATAAAATCTTAAAAAAAAAACCAAAAAAACAAAAAAACAAGACTAAACACCCAGGCCCCAGGAGGCCATAGAGCTTAAGGGTTCAGAGTGTGGTGTGAGAGTCATACTGCTTGGGTTATATCCCAGCTCCATCACTTACCAGCTGGGTGACTTTGGGCAAGAGTCACTTATGCTCTCTGGGTCTCAGTTTCCTTATCGGTACAGTGGGGCCCATAATGTACCCACTCCATGGAATTATTGAGAAGATTCGCTGAGATATAGCACGTGAAGCACTTAGCATGGTATCTAGTAAATACAGAAAATTCGCTATTTGCTGCTAATGTTTGACCACTCCCGGACTGGGTGTCACCTTTTCAGTAGTCTATCCAAAAAATCCCAACTCATTTTTATTGAGTGGGGGAGATAGAGAAGCCCCAGACCCAGTGACTAGATTTGGAGACTCCAGCTAAGATTCCAGAGGGCCTGGGAAGTTGGGATGGTACCACCCCCTCCTCATTGTTTGGTGACCTCTACATGCAGAGCAGCTGCTGGGAACCCTGGGAGGGAGAGAGCCTGTGGGATTGACCTGCACACATAAGCATCCCTGTGCTTGCCCTCCCCTTCTCACAGATCGGCCGTTCCACGGAGAACATGATCGATTTTGTGGTAACAGATACATCCCCTGGAGGAGGGGCTGCTGAGGGCCCCTCAGCCCAGAGTACCATCTCTCGCTATGCCTGCCGCATCCTCTGTGACCGCCGGCCACCCTATACTGCCCGCATCTATGCCGCTGGCTTTGATGCTTCCAGCAACATCTTCCTTGGAGTGAGTGAGCCCCCCAGGCAGGGACTGGCACTTCGTCTGAGAGTGAGCAGAGAGGTAGGGTAGGGAGGGGCAGCATCCTGGGCTGATAGACCAGCCAGCAGTCATCGTAACCATGACCTACGCTGGCGTTAGCAATGCCACTTAAAAATGAGCACAGTGAGGCTCTGAGAGTGCCATCACCTGAATGATGCCCATGGCCGTGCAGTCTCCATTCCAGTTCTCTCTGGGCCACCTCTGACCATGAGGGTAGAGGGGTAGCAGGCTGGGGGCCACTCGGGGATATGATGTGATTCCACATTTGGTCCCAGGAGCGGGCGGCCAAGTGGCGGACCCCTGACGGCCTGATGGACGGTTTAACCACCAATGGGGTCCTGGTGATGCACCCAGCAGGCGGCTTCTCTGAGGACTCAGCCCCGGGTGTCTGGAGGGAGATATCAGTCTGTGGGAACGTGTACACTCTGAGGGACAGCCGCTCTGCACAACAACGAGGGAAGCTGGTAGGTGGCCTGCTCCATCCCCACCCCCACCCCTCATCCTTCCCAGGTCCTTCCCATCTGATCTCCAGGCCTCCCACACAAGGGATCCTCAACAGGCTCCATCTGGGGGTCATGCACCACTTGCCCCACGGAGAGGGCCAGACCATATTCCCCAAAACACAGCCCACATACTGCCAGAGGTTTGTGCGGTGGTGTGTGGTGAGCAGACATAAACACACTGCGGTACCAAGTGGCTTTAGGGATGCTGGCAGCTTAAAAACATCACAGCCTCTTGTGAGGATGACACTTGGCCCATGTGTGAGCAGTTTATAGCCTAAAGTGTTGGCAGTCTATAATGTGTCTCTCACGTTCACACGGATTTAGTTTTATTATCCTCACTTAGCAGGAAAGGGCCCTTGGAGTAGTTCTGACAGAGGTGACAGTGAATGCTCCACATGGCACAGATCAGAGAACTAGTGTTAGGAACTCGAAGAGAATGCTAGAGAGAAGTAGGGGCCAGCCCGAGGTCATGTGGGCAAACTCCTCAAATGAGCCATGCAGAGCTTCTAGTGTACGAGCACATTGGGCAAGCAGATGGGAAATCTCAGGGAAGAGCATGGCTTATCTTTCCAGAGCATCAATACTACCAGGAGGTTTGGGGAAACATTATTTTTAAAACTATGCCCATGAATTTCACTAGCATTCACATGTTGAGTACCCCTCTGTTCTAGGTACCGTTCCAAGTGCTTACAATGATTGATTCATGAGAACCACTTGAGACAATGGGAAGTAACATCCATCTTGAGGATAAGGAAATTAAGACACAGAGAGGTTGAGTTACTCAACTAGGGATGCAGAATTAGTAAATGGTGAAGCTGGAATTCACACCCAGGAGGCAAGCTCTAGAGTCCTTGCTTTTAACCACAGCCATTAGGACAGCTGCTTTGGGCAGTGTTTGGTCCCCAGTGTTTCAGATAGAAGAGTTTACCACTTCTGCCTTTACATGAGAGCTTGGGTAAAACCTCATTTTGGTCCAGATCTCCTGATTTGACAGATGAAGTGACCAAGGCCCACATCCCACTGTGAGGGACAGTGCATACCTGGGACCATTGGCTTGCCTCCCATGTGGCTTCTCAGTCCCCCTGGCTCCTCTGCCCCCATCCTCCTCCCCCTCTGCCCCTACTCTCCTCTCCCCTCCCCTCTAGCCTGCCCCATTGGTCCAGGGTGTTCTCTCCAGGGAGGTTTGGTGGGATAGACAGGTGGCTTGGCTGGGGTGATAGCTGCCTAGGGGCCAGGGGTTTGGTGCCGTCTTGAGCAGTTAAGACCTTTCTGTGCCTCTGGCAGGTGGAAAATGAGTCCAATGTGCTACAGGACGGCTCCCTCATTGACCTGTGTGGGGCCACACTGCTGTGGCGCACGCCAGCAGGGCTGCTGAGGGCACCGACGCTGAAGCAGCTGGAGGCCCAGCGGCAGGAGGCGAATGCGGCACGGCCCCAGTGCCCTGTGGGCCTCAGCACTCTGGCCTTCCCCAGTCCGGCCCGTGGCCGCACGGCACCCGACAAGCAGCAGCCTTGGGTCTACGTCCGGTGTGGCCATGTCCACGGCTACCATGGCTGGGGCTGCAGGAGAGAGCGGGGCCCCCAGGAGCGCGAGTGTCCTCTCTGTCGCCTTGTGGGGCCCTACGTCCCTCTGTGGCTTGGCCAGGAGGCCGGCCTCTGTCTGGACCCTGGGCCACCAAGCCATGCCTTTGCACCCTGCGGCCATGTCTGTTCTGAGAAGACTGCCCGCTACTGGGCCCAGACACCACTGCCCCATGGCACCCATGCTTTCCATGCTGCCTGCCCTTTTTGTGGGGCCTGGCTCACTGGTGAGCATGGCTGTGTCCGCCTCATTTTCCAGGGGCCACTGGACTAGGCTCCCCCAGGCCCCGGCTGCCATGCCCACCTGCCCACCCAGGTCCCCCACCTCCTGCAGCCCAGAGGGAGCTCTGCATGTGGGACTTTACCTGCTGGCACATAGCCACACCAGATGGACACGTTGGATGGGCTGTGTTCCTTCCCTCTTGACCCTTGTCCCTGAAACCCCTACCCCAGTCAGAATGATGGGGCCCTTAGCACCAGCTCTGTCCTGGGCTGATGGAGGGAAGCCCACCCCTATGCCCTGGCCCTTCCTGGGGTGTCCCACATCATGCCGCCTACACTGTGTCCCTGGGGGAGTGAAGGGGCTATGGGTCCCTGACCCCCAGCTCAGGCTGGCTGTGCCCTGAGCCTGCCGACCTAGCTCCAGATACTCACCCTGCTGCTGCCCTGGGTTCTCTATAAACCTTGCTGCTCAGCTGCCCTCACAAACCCCACGTGTCCAGCATGCGTGCAGTGCCGCCAGCCCCTGCATGAGTGATGGGTGGGCAGCAGGCGGGGGCCGGCATCTGCTGATACCCACTATGGGCTGAACTCCATGCTAAGTGGGCTCTGGGGACACAGAGACAATCAGACCTGGTTCCCTGCCCAGTGGAATTCAGTGTAGGGGACAACAGACCAAATCACTGAATGACAACAGTTTCCTGTGTACCAGGATCAGAGACTCATCAGGGGCTGCGGAGCAGGTCTTGCAAACAGGCAGGAGAGGGAGAGAGGTTGGTGTGGGAACTCCCCACAAGAAGGGGAAGGTGCTTGGGCAGGAGATAGGCTGAGCACAGGTTCCAGTGTGAGGAAGCAGAGAAATGAGTGGCTAGAGCAAGAGGTTGGGGCTTCCTTGAGGTGGAAAATGCTGAATGGAGGCTCTGGAACCTCATTTGTGGACAGTGACGAGTGGAGAGAAGGGAGAGGACTGACGGTCCCAGAGTGCTGGCTGAGATAGAAGGGCTACTATTACCAAGTGCTCACCATGCCCTGTGCTGTGCTGCTGCTGCTGCTAATAACTATATGAATAGAGCACTAACCAAGAGGTTTTGCTATTTAATCCTCATAATTACCCAGGGATGGAGGTGTTCCCATTTCTGTTCTGGGGAGATTAAGGCACATGTGCCAAGTCACACAGCTAGAAAGTAGCCAAGCCAGGATTCAAATCTGAGATTGCCTGCCTGGCCTCACCCTGGCCTCCTCCATCACACTGTACTGCTTTTCTTGGATGGGGGTGGGAGGAATGGGGAGGGCAGCTCAGGGCACAGGAACAGCATGTGCAGATGTGTAGCAGGAAAATGCTCAAGGCCAAGGAGCCAGGTCTGGATGGGCAGAAAAGAGAAAGGACATTGGGCTGGGGCCTTAGTGGCCCTTGGTTGCCAAGGAGACCAAGTCAACTGGACCCTTACTCTTCTTGGCTAAGTGTCACCTCCCCCTGAGAGCCAAGGCAGGCTCAGTGTGCTACTGGGGTTGCTTTCAGACATTCTTGGGGGGAAGCAAGCTAGGGAGACTGGTAGATGGAGATTCTGGAGATAGAAAAATCTGAAAAAGAGGCTCTAAGTACAGGCCTGACCTGGGCATCATCCCCAGTTGAAAACAGCTGCCAGAGTCTTAGGGAGTACAAGTTTGGGGTGGGGGAAACCTGCCCCAGGTCACACAGCTGGTGGGGGCCACAGAGACCAGACCTGGTGCTCTGGAGAGGACAGAGGGTTCCTGCAGGTGGTAAAAAGGGGAAGTGATGAGATTCTTGCTCCAGGAGCAACACACTCCTGGAGCACTAGGGAAACAGAGATGGGGATGCTTGGGTGGATGTGCAACTCCTATACACACACACACACACCACTAGGAATCCAGCTCTACCCCATTGTTCTCGTTTCTGACCCTGTTGAGAACAAGGCAGGGGGTGTTCCGATTCCATTTCCAGTAGGGAAACTGTAGACCTTGGGAGGAGAGACAAGCAAAGAGCAGAGTATCATCCAGGGAGATCTTGGAGATAGTGGTAGAGGGTAAGACAGCCCTGATCTTGGCCCAGTTCTGCCCCTCTCTGGCTTTTGGAGCCTCAGTCTCCTTACCCATTAAATGGAAGAGCAATTCCTCTATCACCAGGTGGCTGTGAATGTATGAAGAGCATCTGTAACACAGTAGGTATTTAATGTTTCTTCCTCATCTACCCTTCCTGCATTTCCATGGAGAAGAACCAAGGCTAAGGATGCTCATGACTCCAGTGAGTGGACTTTGTATGATTGTGTGTGTGTGTCCGCGCGCATGCACTGGGCCAAGTGGAGAGGACAGTGTGGTGGAAGGTCTCAGGAAGGCTAGACCTCAGTTCAGAGACACCTGAGGATAGCGTGGGTGGCCTTAGGGAAGTCAATGAACCTGTTAGCCTCAGTTTCTCCATCTCACAATGGGTAAAATGACATCCTATCCGAGTTTTTGCAAGAATGAAGTATCCTCCATTTGAACAGGACCTCGTGTATTAACTGTAAACATAAGAATGCAGCTAGGTTGAGGGTTCCAGGAGTACTGGGATCTTTTGCTGGCCTGAGCTGCCCATTGACAGCTGGAGAGCACTACCTCCTTTTCTGGTGTCCATCTCAAATTCACCCAAGTCAGGGGAATATACTTATTTTAAAGACAGTAAAAATTGAGGCACAGAGAAGAGAGGTGACTTTCCAAAAGACATAGACAATGTAGGGTGCTCCCCTGTGATGATAATTATCATCGGAGCCAACAGTAGCACTGTTGTGTCAAGCAGGGCTTTGGGCACTTTCATAAATGAGAAACCGGCACCAATGGTGGGCAGATGTTGCTGTGGGCCTAGACCCAGGTGTGGTAAAGGTAGGGCAAGAAGACTGTGTGGATATCAGGTATTCACTTTTCCCAACCTCTCTGGGCACAACACTAGGGAGCAGACTGCCCAGTCATCACTTCATTCAGGGCTAAAGCATCCCTGGGAGTGGAGACAATTGTTAGCCCAGTTTTCTTGCTGAGGAAGCGAAGACTGAGAGGTAAAGTGTCCCACTCAGTAGACAGTGGGGGGCCTGATTCAACCTGAGATGGCCTGGCTCTGCCCACACTGACCTGGAGCCCCTCACAATGCCCCCCCCTCCCCTACTGACCCCAGGCCCAGCGCCAGCACTTGGAAATGCCCTGCCTGGCCCAGGTCATCCTCTTGTGAGTCCGTCCAGACATGCAGAAGTGGACCTGGGGGCCAGCTGTGTCCTGGGCAGCCAGAGGTCACAGGCAGCTTTCCCTTCCGTGAAACTGCCAGGCCCCTCGCCCCTTTGTGCTGCGGAAACTAAGGCTCAGAGACGTTTAGCGGCTGCTCCAGGCCCTGGCGAAGCCGTGGTGGTGCAGTGAAGCACCTTGGAGGCGTTTTCCGTCCCGCGCGGGTGTGGTCGCCTCAGCTCAAGCCCTGCAGCTCGCCTTGTAGGTTTGCAGTCTCCCAAGAGTCTCCACCCGCTGACCCTCGAATCCAGTGAGGGAGAGGGAGTCACGTTACTTCCATGGTGCAGGCTCCCACCCGCAAAACTGAGGTCCGGGGACCCACAAGAGAGCGACTTTGGGGCTCTGTGGGGAAGTCCCTGCCGCTCCGTCCGTGACACCCATGCCGCCCCGCACGGACTCGGAGGGACCTTGTCAGCCCAGTCTGCCGGGACTAAGCCGCGGTCAGGCCGGCCACGCAGGTTCGCGGCCGCCGCGCCGGCACCCTCGTTGACAAAGGCCAAGGCCGCGGGGCCATCCCGCGCGTGACCCGGTGGGGCCCGGGAGCGGCGGCGGCGGGCGACGGAGGGCGCCTCGGCGCGCCTATTGGCTGGAGCTGACGCCCATCCCCGGCCCCGGAGCCCGACAATTGGCCACGGGGGGCGGAGTTCACGGAGCCCCCAATGAATGGGGGAGCCGGAAGCAGGAAGTGAGTTTGCGATGAGAGCAGCTGCTGCAGGTGAGGAGTTGCGCCCGGGTTTCGGGGTCACAATGCGCCATCCTGGGGGACAGGGCGAGTCTGGACCGAACGCAAGATTATTCCCTTTCTGCTTGCCATGCGGTACCCCTTCCGCATTCATCGCGGCCCCGTGGCCAAGGAGTCCCCCGGGCAGCAAAGAGTTAACCCCGAGGGTTGTGCTCTTGGGGCGGAGCATCCGGAGTGGTGGGGGAGGCTGGACACACTGTCCGCGTTAGGAAGGGCGGGGTGGAGCATGCCCTGGGTCGGGAGAGCCCGGGTCCCAGCGAGGCTGTGAGACTTGCGTGGTAAGTTGCGTGGCCTCTCTATGTCTCAGTTTCTCTGTCTGTAAAATGAGTTTTCTTCCAGCTCCGAACTAATGTGGCTCTGTAGCTCCCGTGGCCCAGCACAGGGAGAGGGTAGGAGGATGGAGGGCCAAAAAAAAAAAAAAAAAAAAAAAAAAAAAAGGCAGTTAAAAGAATGAGAGTGAGACAGATTGGACACCCTCCTGATGAGGTTGGAGAACATTATCCTCCCCTCATTTTAGGGAGGTGGAAATTGGGGCACAGAAAAGTGAAGCAACTGACTTTTAGGAGCCTAGGGCTGAATCAGGTTTGGACCTGGGTCTTTAAGTTGGTAGCCTGGAACTCTGTCCTTGTGAACACAATGGTGGGTGGAATTGAACTTACAGGAGAATTCTGAAGAGGAGGCTAGGAAGTCAGAGAAGGAGGAGAGGAGCCTGAGGGGCCCAGGCTGGGAGTCTAGAGATGCAGGTCTCTGCTTCTGACCCCTCCCTTGTGTTAGTAGGCAAAGTTCCTAGCCTCTCTGGGCCTCAGTTTCCCCATCTGTAATGCTAAAAGTTAAATTCACACTTTAAGGTTGAAGGGCCCAAGGCCAAATATGACCCACTGGTATATTTTATAATATCCTTGCATGAGTCACCTAACCTCTGAGCCTCAATTAGCATATCTGTGAATGGGCTTGGGGGAGGAGTAAATGAGACTATGAGAGTGCAGTTAGGTGGGCAGTTGGTGTGTGGTAAATGATGGCTGTGATGATGGTAATGGTTCTCAGCAGGTCCCATGGCAGACGCCCAGTACATCCTGCCCAATGACATCGGTGTGTTTAGCCTGGACTGTCGTGAGGCCTTCCGTCTGCTGTCGCCCACAGAGCGCCTCTATGCCCACCACCTGTCACGGGCCGCCTGGTATGGAGGCCTGGCTGTGCTGTTGCAGACCTCCCCTGAGGCCCCCTACATCTATGCCCTGCTCAGCCGCCTCTTCCGTGCACAGGACCCTGACCAGCTGCACCAGCATGCCCTGGCTGAGGGCCTTACCGAGGAGGAGTATCAGGTCAGTTCTTTTAGGTCATCCAGCCTTTCCTGAGTGGCTTCTGAGTATGAGGGACCACAAGCAGGGGGACAAAGGTCTTTCTCTTTAGATTAGACCAACAGTACAGGAACCTCTCCTGGAGCTTCAGTCTTCTCATCTGTAAAATGGGCATGAGGGTTGTTTGTACCTCCTAGGGTTACAGTGGCCTGACTTCAAGATAAATAGTGGCTGCTATGAGTGAAGGAAACAGCTATGGAGACTCAGAGATGGTAGAGGAATGAGTCCAGGGTAGGAATTAGGAGGTCTGAGTACTGGACTAGATCTTCCTCTACCATGTTGTGTCCCTGCCTGTCCCCTGGCTTTTGTTTGTTTGTGGGTCTTTTGGCCAAGTAATACTTTTTTTTAAGATTTTATTTATTTATTCATGAGAAACAGAGAGAGAGAAAGGCAGAGACATAGGCAGAGGGAGAAGCAGGCTCCTTGAGAGGAGCTTGATGAGCTTGATCCTGGGACTCCAGGACCACGCCCTGAGCCAAAGGCAGACACTCAACCGCTGAGCCACCCAGGGTCCCTGGCCAAGTAATACTTACATGTATTCGTAGGGCATTGCCACAATGCAGAAAAACACAATACAAAACACAAAGATCACTCCTTGGATGCTGGGGTATATAGCCTAATTCCTCTGTGTATTGCATTCCTACTCCTATACATGCAAACGTGTACTAGTTCCTCACTTTGTCATTTACATAAATGAGATCATGTTCTCCATGTTCTTATGAGTCCTGCCTTTTTTTTTTTTTTTAATTAAATACCATGTCTTGGAGAACTTCATGGGGCACATATCAATCTACCTCATCCTTTTTGTTGACTGTGAAGCACTCTACTGCTGTGTACACCTTAATCAATTTAATCTTTTCTTTTTGTTGGACATTTAGATTATTCCTGATTCTTCTTAGAAAAGTGCCACAGTGAGCATACTTGTACACCTGTGTGAGTAGGATCTATGTCTAGAAGTAGCATTGCTGGGTCAAAGGTTCTATGTACATTTGCAATTGATTGATGTTGTTAAATCATCTTTTACAAAAGTTTCACCAAGAATGTATGAGAATATGGCCTGTTTTTATATATGTAAAATAAAGGGTTTGGATTGTTTATCTCTGAGCTGAGGCCCAGGCTGTTTCTTCTACCTTTTTTTAACTTTAGTAATAACATCCCATCTCTAGACTTTGACTTATTCATTAAAAGAGTTAATCACTGGGAAAGTGTGGCCTAGGTATTACTATTCCCAGTGGGATATTTTTGTTTGCAAATAGCAGAAACCCACCTCAGATTGGCTTAAGTAAAAATGAAAATCATGACTTCCAGTTTCTAGTCCAGGGTGTAAGGAGCCTACAAGTCACTAGTCCGTCCTAACGACAAGTAATAGGTGAACAAACTGGAAAATCAATAACTTTTCTTGTGTCTTTAACAGAAGTGAGGGCACAGGGGCTAACTGCTTGCCCCCAAATTGGAGAGACAGACAAGTGGGTACAGAGAATCAGAACTCACCGGTAAAAAAAATTCATGACAGAATCCTTCCCTAGACCAAGTGCTAGAGTAGGAAAACCTAAACTGTGATTGACAAATTATAGGAGGCCCAGTCAGAGAAGGGGTCTCCACACTTTTGGAAATTTGGGGAATGTTATCTTCAGGATCTTGGTCCTCACAATGAATTTCAGAGAGAAAGCCCCATGCTTCTTGCAGGGGTAGGGGAAATGGAACCATTTTTGGAAAATGCCATAATGTTCTGTTCTTTACAGTTTGCTCTCAGGAGAAACTATATCACCAGAACCTAACCTGCTAGGGTTTTATCAGAGCCTAATTGAGCTGGGTGGAGGAAAATATCCCACTCCAGACCGTTCTAGTCATCCTGTCCCACCTAAAACAGGGCAGTGGGTGGGGGGAGACACAGGACTTAGAGGCACATGCGAAGTTCACAGTCCAGAGGTAAAGGCTCACTAAAAGACTGCTGAGACCTAATCATGGGACTGGAGAATGCTTCTCCTGCTTCCACACCTTACCATCCCATTACTGAAGGCCTATTTACAGCAGTTCCTTTTACCCAGTACATCATGTCTGGCTATGAAGAAAAAAGGACAAAACATACTAAAGGCAAAAAACGCAGTTTGAAGAGATAAAGCATCAGAAGCAGTTTCAGACATGGCAGGGAGGTTGGACTTATCAGACCAGGAGTTAAAACAACCGTGATTAATATGCTAAGGACTCTAATGGATAAAGTAGATAACATGCAAGAACAGATAGATGGGCAAAGAGATAGAAGTCCTAAGAACCAACACTGCTAGAAGTAAAAAAACCCATAGAAATGAAGAATGCCTTTGCTGGGCTTATTAGTAGACTTGACCCAGCTGAGAAACTACTCACTGAGCTTGAGGATCTCTCTCTCTCTCTCTCTTTTTAAAGATTTTATTTATTTATTCATGAGAGACACACAGAGAAAGAGGCAGAGACAGAAGCAGGTCCCACACAGGAAGCCTGATGCAGGACTCGATCCCAGGATTCTGGGATCATGCCCTGAGCCAAAGGCAGACACTCAAATGCTGAGCCACCCAGGCATCCCATCTTGAGGATATCTCAATAGAAATCTTCAAAACTGACAAGCAAAGAGAAAAAAGACTAAAAAACACAGGACAGAGTATCCAAGAACCATAGGGCAACTGCAGGAGGTGTAATGTATATATAATGGGAATATCAGAAGAGGAAGAAAGAGAAAACGAAAAAATATCTGAAACAATAATGATTGAGAATTTCCTCAAATTAATGTCGTATACTAAACCGCAGATCCATGAAGCTCAGTGAACACTAAGTAGAATATTAAATGCCAAAAAACTACACTTAGGCATGTTTTAAAACTACAAAAAATAAATCAAAGAAAAAGTACTAGAAGAAGCTGGAGTTAAAATAGTTCTTACCTATAGGGGAGCAAAGATAAGAATTGCATCCAACTTCTCAGAAACCACACAAGGAAGAAGAGAGTGCACTGAAGTATTTCAAGTGTTGAGAGAAAAAACCACCAGCCTAGAATTCTGTATCTTGTGAAACTCTCCTTCAAAAGTGAAGGAAAAACAGACTTTCTCAGATGAACAAAAATTGAAGTCATGTATTACCAGTAGACCTGCTTTGCAAGAAATATTCAAAGTTCTTCAGAGGAGGGCAGCCCGGGTGGCACAGCGGTTTGGCGCCGCCTGCAGCCTGGGGTGTGATCCTGGGGACCCGGGATCGAGTCCGCTCCCTGCATGGAGCCTGCTTCTCCCTCTGCCTGTGTCTCTGCCTCTCTCTCTCTCTGTCTATGAATAAATAAATAAAATCTTTAAAAAACAAAACACAAAGTTCTTCAGAGGAAAGAAAAATGATAGAGGTCTGAAACTCAAATCTACATAAAAAAGGGAGTACATTGGAGAAAGAATAAATGAAAGTAAAATAAAACTTAATATTTTTTTATTCTTAATCTAAGAGATAACTATTTGTTCAAAGTAATAGCAACAATGTATTGGTTATGTATGCTAATGTTTATATTACATATAATTTACATATTTATACATATATAAAGCCTACATGTGCTTATATACACATGAAATAAGTGACGCAAGTAATGATGCAAGGGAGAGGAGACAGGAATTAGAATTATTTTGTTATGAGGTACACTACCCATGAGGCAGTATAGTGTTATATGAAAGTACACTTGGATTAGTTATAAAGGCATATTGCAAAATCTAGGGCAAACACTGAAAAGTAAAAACGTATAACTGACAAGCTAAGAAAGGAGACAAAATGGACTTATGTAAAAGCTCAGTTAAAACTACAAAAGGAAGAAAAAGAATAGAAGACAAAAAATAGGAACAAAGAACAAGGACACAAATAGAAAACAGTAACAAAGATGGTAGATACTAATCCTACCATATCAGTGATCACTTTTTTTTTTTATCAGTGATCACTTTGAACATCAGTGGTCGACATGTTCCAATTTAAAGACAGATATAATTAGAATGGATCAAAAAACAAGACTGAAATATATATTGTCTACAAGAAGCCTACTTAAATAGAAAGACACATAAATTAAGAGTAAATGCATAGAAGGATGTGGGTGGCTCAGTGGTTGGGTGTCTGCCTCTGGCTCAGGGCGTAATCCTGGGTCTGGAGATAGAGTCCTGCGTCGGGCTCCCTTCAAGGAGCCTGCTTCTCCTCCCTCTTCTACTTGCTTCTCTGTGTCTCTCATGAATAAATAAATAAAATCTTTTTTTAAAAAAAGTAAATGGGTAGAGAAAGATATACCATACCAACACTAATGAAAAGAAAGTGGGAGTAGCTATATTAATTTTGCAAATTTCAGAGCCTGGAGAGTTATCAGGGATGAAGAGGGCATTACATACAATAAAAGAGTCAGTTCTCCAAGAAGACAACAGTCTTTAACGTGTATGTGTCTAACAGAGCATCAAAATATTTGAGACAAAAACTGATACAACTGCAAGGAGAAATAGATGAATCCACTACTACAGGTGGGAGACTGTAGCATCATTCTAGCAGACAGATCTAGCAGACAGAAAATCAGTAAGGACCTAGTTGAACTCAACAACACCATCAATCAACTGGATATCATGCCCATCTAGTAGTCTACTTCATCCAACAACAGCAGCATATGTATTCTTGAGCTCATATGGAAGGTCCACGAAGAGAGACCACATTCAGGTCTATAAAACACACACCTTAATAAATTTAAAAGAACGGAAGTAATACAATATCTGCTCTTAGATGAAAATGGAATTAAATTAGATATCAATAACAAAAATATCTGGAAAATCCCCAAATACTTGGAGATTGAACAACATACTTCTAAATAGCACATGGGTCAAAGAAGAAATCTCAGGAGAAATTTAAAAATATTTTGAACTAAGGGGTACCTCGGTGGCTCAGTCAGTTAAGTGACCAACCTTTGTTCTCAGCTCAGGTCTTGATCTCAGGGTCATGAGTTCAAGCCCCACATTGGTCTCCACACTGGGTGTGGGGCCTACTTAAAAATATATATATTTTGGGGGATCCCTGGGTGGCCCAGCGGTTTAGCGCCTGCCTTTGGCCAGGGGTGCAATCCTGGAGTCCCGGGATCGAGTCCCACGTCAGGCTCCTGGCATGGAACCTGCTTCTCCCTCCTCCTGTGTCTCTGCCTCTGTCTCTCTCTACGTCTATCACGAATAAATAAATAAATCTTAAAATATATATATATATATATTTTTTTTTTTTGAGGGGGGCACCTGGGTGGTCCAGTTGGTTAAGCATCCAACTCTTGGTTTCATTGGTTTCAGCTCAGGTCATGATTGCAGGGTTGTGAGACTGAGCCCTACATCAGGCTCTGGGCTTACAACAGAAGCTGCTTAAGACTCCTTCTCCCTCTGCTTCCCCTACCCGCATGCTCTCTCTCTCTCAAATAAATAATAAATAAATAAATTTTATATATATATATATATAATGTATATATATATATACACATACATACACACACATAAACATGCATATATACACATACACACATAAAAATATATACATATATATTTTTTGAACTAAAATGAAAATACAACTTGTCAAAATTTGTGGGATGCAGCAAAAGCAGTGCTTAGAGGGAAATTTATAGCATTGAAGCATATATTAGAAAAGAAGAAAGGTCTAAAATCAATCATCTGTTTTCACCTTAGGAAAAAAAAAGAAGAGCGAATTAAATCCAGAAGAAAAGAAAAAGAATTAGAGCAGAAATCAATAACATTGATAACAGGAAATCAGTAGGGAAAATTAATGAAGCCAAATCTGGTTCTTTGAAAACATCAGCAAAGCTGATATCTTAGTCTGTTTGGACTGTTATAACAAAATACCACTTGAGGGCAGCCGGGGTGGCTCAGCGATTTAGCGCCACCTTCAGCCCAGGGCCTGATCTGGAGACCTGGGATCGAGTCCCACGTCAGGCTCCCTGCATGGAGCCTGCTTCTCCCTCTGCCTGTGTCTGCCTCTCTCTCTCTGTGTGTCTCTCATGAATAAATAAATACAATCTTAAAAAAAAAAAAAAAACCACTTGAGTGGCTTATAAAGAGAAATTTATTTCTCAGAGTTCCGGAGACTGAAAATCCAAGAGCATGGTTCAGTTTGCAAACTGCTAACTTCTCCCTGTGTCCTATCATGGTGGAATGGGTGAACTAGCTCTCTGGTGTCTCTTATAAGGGCACTAATCCCAATGGTGAGGGCTCTTACCCTCATGACCTAACCACCTCCCAAGGGCCCCACCTTCTAATACCATCACTTTAGGGGTTAAAGTTCAATGTATGAATTGGGGTGGGGAACACAAACATTCAGACCATCATGATTGATTAGCCTCTGACCAATCTAAGGGATAAAGAGAGAAGTCATAAACTATTAATGTCAGAAATGAAATTTGAGACATCACTATAAATCCCATGGGGATTAAAGAATTTGAGTCAGTAATTAATAACCTTCCCAAACAGAAAGTACCAGGCTCATATGGGTTCACTAGTAAATTATTCCAAACATTTAAGGATATTATGACAGTTCTCTATGATCCCTTTCAAAAGAGAGAAACGGGTACCTAGTTGGCTCAGTCAGTTAAGTGTCTGTCTTCAGCTCAGGCCATGATCCTGGAGTCCCAGGATTGAGCCCTGCATTGGGCTCCCTGCTCAGCAGAGAGTGTGCTTCTCCCTTGACCCCTCACCCCGCTTGTGCTCTCTCTTTCACTCTCAAATAAATAAATAAAATCTTTAAAATAGAGAGAGGAACAGAGGAAATCCTTCCTAATTTATTCAATGAAGCTAACATTATCCTAATTCCAAAACCAGATAAGGGCATTACAAGAAAACTACAGACCGATATCTCTCTTTTACATAGATGAAAAATCCTCAACAAAATATTAGCAAATCAAATCCAACAATGTATAAAAAAACTATACACCACGACCAAGTAGGATTTACTCTGGGTGTGCAAATCGGGTTCAACATTTGAAAATAAATAATTCATCATGTCAACAAGCTAAAGAAGAAAACCATGTGATCATATCAATAGATGCAGAAAAAACATTCGACAAAATCCATATTTTAGGAATAGAGGGAAGCTTCCTCAACTTGATAAAGATAAAGCCTATCTATAAAAACCCTATAGCTAAAAACAAAAACCTGTAGCTAACATCATATTTAATGGTAAAAATCTCAAAGATTTCCTACTAAGATTAGGAACAAGGCATGGAAGTCCCCTACCACTGCTTTTCAGCATTGTACCAGAAGTCCTACCTAATGCAATAAGGCAAGAACAGGAAATAAAACATGCAGATTGAGAAGGAAGACACAAAACTGTCTTTGTTCACAGAAAACATGATTGACCATCTTTGCACAAAATCCAAAAGAACTGACCAAAAAATTCCTGGAACTCATAAGCAGTTATAGCAAGGTTGCAGGGTACAAAGTTAATATGCAAAAGTCCATTGCTTTTAATATACCAGAAAGGAACAAGAAGAATTTGAAATTAAAACCATAATACCATTTCTAATAGCACACAAGAAAGTGGAATATATAAGTTAAAAAATACAAAACAAAACAAAACAAAACAATAATACAAAACATATATAAAACTATGAGGAAAACTACAAACCTGATGAAAGATATCAAAGAACTAAATAAATGGAGAGAGAAACCATGTTCATAAATAGGAAGATTTAGTATTGTCAAGATATTAGTTCTTCCCAACTTTATCTATAGATTCAATGCAACGTGAATAAAAATCCCAGCAAGTTATTTTATTCTCAACACAATATTGGGGAAAGAGTGAAGAAGAATAAAGTTGGAGGATCAGCACCATTCACTATAGACTTACTATAAAACTATAGTAAATCAAGACAGTATGGTGTTGGCCAAAGGATAGACAAATCAATCAACGGAATAGACCAGAAATAGACCCCCATAAATTCAGTCAACTGGTCTTTGACAAAGGAGCAAAGCAACAAAATGGAGTAAAAATTGTCTTTTCAGCAAATGGTTCTGGAATAACTGGATATCCACATGAAAAAAAAAAAAAGAAAAGGAAAAGAAAAGAAGAAAAGAAAGAAAGAAAGAAAGAAAGAAAGAAAGAAAGAAAGAAAGAAAGAAAGAAAGGAAGAGAGTCTAGATCAGATGTGAACCTTACATCTTTCAAAAATCAATTCAAAGTGGATCACAGATTTAAATGTTAAATACAAAACTGTAAAATTCTCAAAAGATAACATAGAAAATCTAGATGACCTTGGATATGGAGATGACTTTTTAGGTAGAAGTCCAAATATAATCCGTAAAGAAATAATTGATAAGCTGGGCTGCAATGTCATTATTTTAAAAGATTTTATTTATTTAAGAGAGAGAGAGAACACAAGCAGGGGGAGGGCAGTGGAAGAGGGAGAAGCAGGCCCTCCACTGACCAGGGAGCCCGATGTAGGGCTCCATCATGACCTAAGCCAAAGGCAGACACCCAACTGACTGAGCCAGCCAGGTGCCCCTAGACTTCAATGTAATTTAAAAGTTCTGCTTTGTGAAATACACTGTCAAGAGAATGAAAGTCAAGCCACAGAAAAAATATTTGCAAAAGATGTATTTGATAAAAGACTATTAGCCAGAATATATATAAAGAACTCTTAAAATTCAACAATAAGAAAACAAGCAACCCAATTAAGTAGGCCAAGACTGTAACAGATACTTTACCAAAGAAAATATACAAATGGCAAATAAGTGTTTGAAGACATGTTCCACATCATATGTCATTAGGGAATTACAAATAAAAATAATGAGACAACCACTACACACCCATTACTTTGCCAAAATCCAAGACACTGACAACACCCAGATGGTGTTACGGATGTGGAACAACAGGAATTCTTGTTCACTGCTGGTGAGAATGCAAAATTATACAGCTACTGTGGAAGGTAGTTTGACAGTTTCTTGCAAAAGAAACCCACTCTTACTATGTGATCCAGCAATCATGCTCCTTGGTATTTACTGAAGTGAAATCTTGAGGTAAAGACTTATGTCCACACAAAAACCTGCACGTGGATGTTTGTAGCAGCTTTATTCATAATTGCCAACAGTGGGAGCAACCAAGATGTCCTTCAGTAAGTGAATTGACAAATTTGGTCCATCTAGACAATGGAATATTATTTGGTGCTAGAAAGATATGAAGTATCAAGCCATGAAAAGAGATGAGGAAAGTCAAATGCATATTAGTAAGTAAAGGAGCCACTCTGAAAAGCCTACATATATTTAATTCTAAGTATAGGATATTCTGGAAAAGAAAAAACCATGGAGATAGTAAAAAAAAGATCAGTGGTTGCCAGGCATTGAGAGGGATATATAGGGCAGTGAAACTACTCCATAGTACAGAGTAATGTATCTACATAATAGTGGGTATATGCCATCCATTTGTCTAAACCCATAAAATGTACAACACCAGGAGTGAACCCTAACGTAGACTATGGTCTTTGGGTGATGATGTGTCTGTGTAGGTTTATCACTTGTAACAAATGTGCCACTCCAGTGGGAGATGTTGATAATAGGGAGGGCTGTTCGTGTGGGGGCACAAGGGTACATGGGAAATCTGTATACTTTTTGCCCAGTTTTGCTGTAGATCTAAAATTCTCAAAAAAAAAAAGTATTTTTTTTTAAATTTTTTTATTTATTTATGATAGGCACACAGTGAGAGAGACAGGCAGAGCACAGGCAGAGGAAGAAGCAGGCTCCATGCACCGGGAGCCTGACGTGGGATTCGATCCCGGGTCTCCAGGATCGCGCCCTGGGCCAAAGGCAGGCGCTAAACCGCTGCGCCACCCAGGGATCCCAAAAGTCTATTTTTAAAAAGAGTTCTAGGCTCCCATAATTGAAAAGTCTAGAGCTAGGGCAGGATTCAGTCATGGCTGGATTCAGGGGCTCAGTGATAGCATTTTTTTTTAAGATTTTATTTATTTATTTATTCATGAGAGACACACAGAGAGAGAGGCAAAGACAGGTAGAGGGGGAGCAGGCTCCCTGGGGAGCCTGATGCAAGACTTGATCCCAGGACCCGAGGATTACTCTCAACCACTGAGCCACCCAAGTGCCCCACTGATAGCATTTTGATGCAGTCTTCATCTCTCAGCTTTGCTTTCTTTCCTCACTCCAGTAGGGGAGGTCGAGGGACTCCAAGCTCGATGATCCCTAGTATAGGAACAGGCTCTCTGCCACTAGGAAATTGCCTGGATAGGGCTCCTACTGTCTGGCTTGAGCCTGTGCCTACCCCTGGAGTCAGAGAAGGGAGATCCCCCTCCTTCCCAAGAGGAAGATTGAAGTCTTGTTGCCAGAGGAAGGAAGAATAAGTTTTGGGCCTGCAAAAGCTGTAGAGCAGATGATCAAGGTCCCTCCAGGTCTAACATTTGATGCTTCCAATGCCAGCTGCCTGCCCTGTGGGGGCTTTCTGCAGAAGGAGGCAGAGGCAGTGTTTACACTTCAGAGGTCATATGGAATGGCCGCGAGTAGCTGAGAGGGTGCTGGGCATCGCAGGAACAGGGTGGCTGTGTTTGGGAGCTACCGAGAAGACCAGTTTGGCTGGACAATGGGTATGTGAAGATTGGTCTATGAAAGTATATTGAGGCCAGACTGGAGCCTCCCAGGATCTGAGTCCTGCCCCCAGATTTCCCAGCCTCACCTATACTGGTTCCTCCAGGTGTTAACATCTCAGGAGGGAATCTCCCTGGGGTTAGGGGAGGCTGTGCTTCCGTGTCTCTGATGTCCACCTCCCCCTAGGCATTCCTGGTATATGCTGCGGGTATCTACTCCAACATGGGCAACTACAAGTCCTTTGGCGACACCAAATTTGTTCCTAACCTGCCCAAGGTGAGTTGGGAGAGTGCCGGGGAAAGTAAGGAATTTGGGGCTGGCGGGATGGTAGTGGGGGCCTAAGCGGAGGGAACCTTGACCCTGCCACTGCCATGCTCCTCACATATAATGGAAAAACAGTGTTTCTTCTTGACTGTGCTGACCTGAGGGCATCCAAGGGAGGGATGTGGAAGTGCTCTGGGAACATGAAGTGCTTGCAGAAATGGAACCTGGTCATCACGGGGGATGGTGGAGAGGCCCAGGAATGGAGAGTCCGTCACTGGGACTGTGGCGCTCGAGCCTAACTGGGGCAGAGGCAGTTCTTACACCTGGGTTTCCCGCACTAACTGTATACACAAGTTGCCTGGCCATCTTGTTGAAATGCAGTTTCTGACTTAACGGTTCTGTAGTGGGGCCTGAGGTTCACCATTTCTTGAGCAACACCGATGCTGCTAGTCCATCAGTCACACTTTGAGCCAGGTCTCAGACTGTGGGAGAAAAGCTGGGTGTGGAGGATCGAGAAGACAGGTTTGGGTGCTATGGCCTTTTTCCCTGCAGGAGAAGCTGGAACGAGTGATCCTGGGGAGTAAGGCAGCTCAGCAGCACCCGGAAGGAATCAGGAGCCTCTGGCAGACCTGCAGGGAGCTCATGTTCTCTCTGGAGCCAAGGCTTCGACACCTCGGGCTGGGGAAGGAGGTGAGGCCCCCAACCATACGGAGTGTGCAGGGCATCCTTTGAAGTCACCTGGCATGGAGGGGAGGGTACCGGGTACTGGGCAGGGACGAAGTGGGCTTTGGCTCACGCTCTTGAGGCAAAGCTGCCCCCCACCACGGGCTTCAGTTTTGTCATCTGTAAACTATGAAGCAAGTTGGATGGAATACTTCCTGAATGCCTTTCTGGTTCTGACATCCTAGGGAGGTGTATGCAGAAGGGAAGGAGAGAAGAGCTGAGCTGAGAGTTAGAGGGAACTGAGGAGGAGAAGATGGGCCAGGAGGGATCCCAGGCTTCCCACCTCTGGAAGCTATCTAGCAACTGCCTATTGTGAGGGCCATGGCAAGCTTTCAGGGTGGGCCAGCCCAGGAAAGGCTGGAGCAGAGCTTCAGGGAGGCTGGAGATGGGCCTCTGTTTGTGATTTGTGTTACAATTTTTTCCCCTGGAAACAGATCGAGGAGGCAGAGTGGGGGATGCTGGGAGGGGGTACAGGAAGCAGGGGGCTGGGGGTAGTATGTCTTGACCCTGGCAGTTCCTCCTTTCCATCTGTCCCCTTCACTGACAGGGAATCACTACCTACTTCTCTGGGGATTGTACCATGGAAGATGCCAAACTGGCTCAAGACTTTCTGGACTCACAGGTTTGAGGGTTGGAATATTGGTTTGATGGGGCCCCCTTGCCATTGGCACCCACTCCTGGGTCTCAGCTTGGGTCCAGAGACACAGCATTTTGGGTGTTTGAAGTAGAAAAGACTAGTCTTAGAATCATTGTCTAAGAGCTGGCATGGCTCCAGTGAAGACGTGCCCATGTGTGCCAGCGATAGAGCTGCTCCCAGGCTGAAGGCCTCATGACAGCCTCAGGGCAGGATGGTGCAGAAGATTAGAGCTGCTTCCTGTTGGGCCCTGGGTCTGGGCCCTAGACTCCTAGGGTCTGCTTCCCAGCAGCTGTGTAACCAGTTTCCACGTCTGCTGCCTCGCGTGGCCCTGGGTTAGCCGAGAGCGTGTAGTGCTTGACACAGGGGAGTCAGCACTTAGTAAAAGTTAGGGCTCAGCATATGGAGTAGAGTGGGAAAGCCTGGCCTGGCCTGCCCACCTGCCCTCTCCCCATCGCAGTGGACTTAGCCAGGTTCCCCCAGAGGCCCCAGCCTGCTTTGCCTCTGTACCTTCCTTCCCTGGTGTGGACCCCTTTTCCTCCCACCTTGCAGCCCGTTCTGGACTTACTCTCCTTCCCCATACCTCTGCCCTGGTCTCTTCTAGAACCTCAGTGCATACAACACGCGACTCTTCAAGGGTGTCAGCCTGGATGGGAAGCCCTGCTACGAGGTGCGGCTGGCTTCTGTGCTTGGCATGGGTGAGCTGCCTCACACACCCCTTCTAGTCCTGGGCCCAGGAGGGTTGGTGGGTTCTGCAGGGAGTAACAGTCATAATAGTTACAGGACATATTGACTACAGACTTACTGGTCACTGTGTTCATGATGTGCTCTGTGCATGGTGGTACCTCTGAGGGGACCCTAGCCCTGGGGCTGGCCATGACGGCAAAGATACAGGGGAAGTACAAGGACAGAGAGAGAGGTTCCATGCCACTTGGAGGGTGTTACTGCTGCGAGCCTCTGATGGTCCCTATCCTTCAGGTAGTGGCACAAAATACAATAATCCATGTGAATAATGGGAATAGAGGCTGGGCCATATGCCCCATAACAGGCTAGAAGTCCAAACTGCGCATCAGTGAGGGCTTCCTGGAAGAGGTAACCATATGGATTTTTGGAGGTTCAGGACCTAGAAAGGTAGAGATGGCGAATGTCCTAAAGTCTGCTTCCTGAGTATCTCTCAAAGAGCCCTCCAAGGGCTCTATCATTCAGAACTCTTCTTAAGTGAAGAGTCTATTGCATATTTGCCTAAACCAGAAGGGGACTTAACAGACTTGGGTAATTAAGAAGCCTAGAGTAGGATGGCTTCAAGCACAGCTGAACACAGCTGCTCGGACAGTATTCTGAGGAATTTCTCTCTTTCTGTCTCTTGGCTCCATTCTCTGACTTTATCCATGGCATGTTCCTCCCACACAGGGCCTGATAGTCAGTTACCAGCCTGGCCACCCAAGCAGAAAAAGGGTCCTTTCCTCCCAGAAGTTCCTTCAGTAAGGTGTGGGAGTGGCTCTAGTTTCTCTATTTTGGATCCCATATTTATCTGTGAACTAATCCCTGTGGTCAAGGCACAGATAGATCTCTGATTGTCTGGACCTTGATCCCAAAACTGTCTCAGAGCCAAGTGATGAGCCCAGCCCCTCCCACTCACCTGAACTGGAGGAGCTGGCAGCAGGGGATTCTCAGAGGAAAATCAGGGTCTGTTACCAGGTGAGAGGGAAATGTATGCAGTGTAGAAAGAAATATGCAGGCCCTATGAGGACCTTTGCAACCTGGCCCTCCTTTTCCACCTCCCACCCCCTAGCCTCATATCCCTGTTCACCTCCCACTTAGACTCTGCCCCAGCCATGCTCAGCAGCTTACAATCCCCCCAAAACCCCATGTTCTCACATACGCTGTCTAGGACTTTGATGGTCTGTTCCCCTTCCACCTTGAAGTCCTCTTACTGCCTACACATTCACGTGATGGACACCTACTCATCCTCTAGACCATCCTAGGGCATCACTTATTCTACGACATTGCCCTGTCTTTCCATGACTTTCCTTCTCTTTTCCCATCAGCACACCCAGTAATGTCCCAGATTTGTTGTTTTGGACTACAGGCTCCTCAAGAGGAGGAAGGGTGTGTTTCATTGACCACTGTCTCCCCAGTGGCTAGCACTTGGTAGAAACTCAGATATTTGGTGTGGGAATAGATAAAGATGGCATCAGCACTTCTGGTGGAGGGAATGGTGTGAGCCCAGAGCACGGTGGAGGGAAAGTTTAGGGATTGGCAAGTCATTTGATTTGACTAAGGAAGGGGATATTGGGTTCATGGGAATAGGAATAGATCACACTGGAAAATAAGCCAAGCCTATACTTACATATACTCTACTATGTATAGGATAGTGCTTGAGAGTGTGGCTCTGGAGCCAAGCTGCCTGAGCGTACCTGTTGTGTCATCTACTGCTGTGTACAATGCCCCCCAAATTTAGGGATATAAACCCACCTCTTCATGCTCACAGACTCTGTGGGTCAGGAATTTGGATGGGGCATGATAGGAACAGCTTGTGCCCGGTGACAATATCTGAGATCTCCAAAGAGTTGGAGACTGGGTTGTTACCAGCCCCTGGGGACTGGAAACACCTTCAGGCTTGCTCACTCACACATCTGGTGGAAGATGGTAGCTGTCAGCTGGGACCTCAGCAGGGGCTAGGGGCCAAAACACCTCATGTGGCTTCATCACATTGCTCGTGTTGTCTGGCCTCCACGAGTGGGCATTCCAAGAGAGCCAGGCAGCTGTGTCACCATTTATGATCTGGCATCAGCAGTCATGTGGCATCACTTCTGCTAGAGTCACAAGCCTGCCCACCTTCAAGAGGAGGGAAAAGAGCCCTCACATCCTGATGGGGGATGTCACATTGGGAGGTGGGGAGAGACTCTGGTTATCTTTTTTCTTTTAAAACATAACCTAGAAGTATGTCCTACTGTTCAGTGACAACAGGCAAAATGCAAGAAATCCCCACAAATTGAGTGGCATAAGACAACATAAATTTCTTCTGTTGCTGTTCTGGAGGTCCAAAGTCTGAAACAAGACTCCAGTTCCTTCGGGAGCCTCCAGAAGGGGAATCTATTTCCTTGCCTCATTCAGCTTTAGTGTCTAGAGGCAGCCTGCTTTCCTTAGCTCATGTCCCCTTCTTCACTTCTCTTCAACATATTCTCTTCATTTCATCTTCTACTTCCCATTCACCCTCTCATCACCTGATAAGGCTCCTTATATTTCAGGGATGACTGTCTTTTTTTTTTTTTTAATTTTTATTTATTTATGATAGTCACAGAGAGAGAGAGAGAGGCAGAGACATAGGCAGAGGGAGAAGCAGGCTCCATGCACCGGGAGCCCGACGTGGGATTCGATCCCGGGTCTCCAGGATCACGCCCTGGGCCAAAGGCAGGCGCCAAACCGCTGCGCCACCCAGGGATCCCGATGACTGTCTTTCTAAATACAGTTTGCCACCCTAGGTTTGAATCCTGCTCTGCCACTTACTGCCCATGTGACCTTTGGAAACTTACTTCTCTGTGACTTTGTTTCCCCATCTGTAAAATGGAGATAACTCCCCCTAGAGTTGATGTGAGGCTTAAATGAATTAGCTGACGTAAAGCCCTTAGAATATTTCCTATTATGTTATATGCGTATTTTTCGAAAATGAAAATTTCTACTAACTTCTGTAGGCCGTGGAGAGTCATTGGAGATCTTAGAGTAAGAGTGTCACGGTGAGAAGTTTGCTGGGGTGTTTTACACTAGCCTTTTCCCTGAGCAAACCTTCTTCCCTCAGAGCCCACTCTGCATTCTGAAATGACTTCCAAGCTGAAGAGCTATGAATTCCGGGGGTGCCATTTCCAGGTGACTCGGGGAGACTATGCGCCTATTCTCCAGAAGGTGGTGGAGCACCTGGAGAAAGCCAAGGTAGGGGTGGCTGGGGGCTGAGGTGTGCAAGCTCCAGATCCCTCTGGGCTGCAAACACAGGTGTTGGGATGCATGGGTGGCCTCAGGCTGACCCACCCCTGCTCTCTCCCAGGCGTATGCAGCCAACAGCCTGCAGGAACAGATGCTGGCTCAGTACATAGAAAGTTTCACCCAGGGCTCCATTGAGGCCCACAAGAGGGGCTCCCGCTTCTGGATACAGGACAAAGGCCCCATCGTGGAGAGGTGAGGCACCAGCCTTCACCCCAACTGTCCCCTCCTCCTGCCTGCCCCTCTTCCATCTCTGTTCTTTGCTCCCCCAGTTACATCGGGTTCATTGAGAGCTACCGAGACCCCTTTGGTTCCCGTGGAGAGTTTGAAGGTAACTCCTGGAAGGAGGGTGGTCAGCTTATAGACCCTTATCCCGATGTCCCCTGTGGGCTCTCCCCTCGCTTGGCAATAATAATATAGGTAACCAGAACCACTGTTGTTGGTTTACTGGATACTGGGCACTTAGCTATAGTAGTTCATTTGGACACTGTCCTCCCATGACAGTTGCTATCCACACTTTACAGAACTGGTGACTTAGGGATGGCTGGTGGGTGGCCAAGCCTGGCACCTTGGCTCTGAGCCACTTTGCTGTGCTGCCTCTGCTGTCTGATGTGGACACAGGCAACAGTCGTCCCAAGCCCAGCTTTGGCTGTGTGACCTCCCAGCTGTGTAAACCCCACATCTGAGCATCAGTCACTCCCTTCTGGGTGTCTTGGGAAGTGAGGCATTTATAGCTCTATATAAAAACAATTATGGGATAACACATAATTATGCAGGCTGCTTAGCACAAGCCAGGTACATAAAAGGTCCTGGGTGAGTGGGAGAATAATTAACATCATGACTGTGAACTTGACTTGGCTGCTGTCATCCCAAGGGCAGGTGGGAGGCCTGCCCATACCCCCACAGGATTCACCTGTGCAAGGCAGGGAATCCAGCCTGAGGATTTAGACTTCTGTGCCAAGCCTTATCCTCCTCAGCCCCTGGAGATAGACTCTGGAGTATCCGACTACTAGAAGCCAGAGAGATTAGCTTGGGAAGAGAGAGGAAAGCCCTGGCAACTGGTGGGGGGCTTAGATCTGAGCCTATAAATGCAGGCCCAGGGTGCAGGTGATGCAGGGGCCAAAGGGGAGGACAGGTTTGCACACCTGCAGCTTCCCTGCCTGGATCCTGATTCTCCAGGCCAAGACCCCAGAACCTCCTAAGCAACCTTGATCTCAGAGGCTCCCCTCTTTACCTAACTCATTGTGGTTATTAGAAAAGTAGTCCAGGGGTACCAGGCTGTCTCATTCAGTAGAGCATATGACTTTTTTTTTTTTTTAAGATTTATTTATTTATTTATTTATTCATGAGAGAGACAGAGAGAGAGGCAGAGACATAGGCAGAGGGAGAAGTAGGCTTTACACAGGAGCCCGATGTGGGACTCAATCCTGGATCCCCGGGATCACAACCTGAGCTGAAGGCAGCCCCCTAACTGCTGAACCACCCAGGTGTCCCAAGCATGTGACTCTTAATCCCAGGCTTGTGAATTCAAGCCCCACACTAGATGTAGAGATTACTTAAAAATTTAAAAAAAAAATTTTTTTTAAAGGAAAAGTAGTCCATGTTCACGGTCACAGATTTTGAAAATAGATTTGAAAAAAAATCATCCATGATTGGACCCACCTCAAGGTTAAAATTGGGAATGTCCATTGTGATTTTTGTTTATTTGTTTATTTAAAGACTTATCTATTTATTTTATTTTATTTATTTATTTATTTTCTTTTATTTATTATTTATGATAGTCACAGAGAGAGAGAGAGAGGGGCAGAGACATAGGCAGAGGGAGAAGCAGGCTCCAAGCACCGGGAGCCCGACGTGGGATTTGATCCCGGGTCTCCAGGATCGCGCCCTGGGCCAAAGGCAGGCGCTAAACCGCTGCGCCACCCAGGGATCCCCCTACCATGTTCTTTTATTTTTACTTTTATTTTAAGTAGGCTCCATGCCCAATGTGGAACTTGAACTCATGACCCTGAGATCAAGGGTGTACCGACTGAGCCAGCCGTTCTTTTAAATAGCTGCGTAACATTATAATTTCTCATGACATTTGATATTTTACAACCCGACTAATATTTGCATGGTGTGCCATCATATAGCTGCGCCCTGATTTATTTAACCAGCCCTTGTGGTTGCTTTTTCTTCTCTGCTATTTTATTTTTTTAAAGATTTTATTTATTTATTCATTCATAGAGATGCAGAGAGAGAGAGAGTAGCAGAGACACAGGCAGAGGGAGAAGCAGGCTCCATGCAGAGAGCCTGACGTGGGACTCGATCCAGAGTCTCCAGGATCACGCTCTGGGCTGCAGGTGGTGCTAAACCTGCGCCACCGGGGCTGCCCTTCTCTGCTATTTTAATCGTCGTGTCTTCCTGACCTTGTATGTCAATTCCACCTGACACAGGGAGGCTTTGCCAAGTCTAACCCTTGGCCAAGTTACTCCATTCTTTGTAAGAGCCTGACCAGGCAGTAGTTTAGGCCAGGCCTTTCCAAGGTATAGTTCATGCGGGGTTCACAGGAATTATACCATGAAGGGTTTAGTGCTAAGTAGCAGGAGGTCTTGCCTACAGGACTCTTCAGTGCTTCTAATATGCAATGTATATCAGGAATCTCTAAGAAGTCGGAAGTAGAGCATATAGTATTCAAACTTATTTAACCAGGAAGCTTTTTCTTTATGAAGGCTCTCATAGAAACTGCATCTTATGGAGTGCAACTTTGGAAACAAACAGCGGCTAGGTTTAACTGCATTAAACCTGAAAGGATCAGTCCCAGCCCTCCTCTGTAGCAGCCATAATCCCCACTTCACAAGCCAGATGCTCTAGCCATGCAGGATAGTTCAGTTGCTCCCAAAAGAGAACATATTTTTTTGTTCATGTAGTCCCTTCCATGGGGAATCTGATCTTTGCCTACCATCCTCTATGTGCTCCCTCCCACCTCCTTTTAAGGTCCATCTCAGATGTTACCAGTGAAGCCTTCTCTTTGCATCCTGTCCACCCCAGGGACCTCTATGAAGGCAAGGCCAGGCCTGGGTCACTGTCCCACTGGCCAGCAAAGGGTGTTACATGCAGCAGACATTTAGTACCTGCATGATGGCTGGAGGGGTAGCAGAGTTGAGTGGGGGAGGGGACCCCTCGAAATCCTGCCAGCCCACAGCCCACCTCCCTCCCTACAGGCTTTGTGGCCATGGTGAACAAGGCCATGAGTGCCAAGTTTGAGTGTCTGGTGGCAAGTGCGGAACAGCTGCTGAAGGAGCTACCCTGGCCCCCGGCCTTCGAGAAGGACAAGTTCCTCACCCCTGACTTCACCTCCCTGGATGTTCTCACCTTCTCTGGCTCTGGCATCCCTGCTGGAATCAACATCCCCAACTGTGAGCTTCCTCAATCTGTGACAATAGCCCCTAGGCCTCCATTTAGAGTTGCCCCTCCCCCTCCACACAGTGGCCCTGGCCATGTACCCTACTCAGTTCTCCATCCCAGCAGCATCCTCCTGTCTAGACTCCTTTGTCTGTGGCCCTTGATGTTTGCCCCTTCGCCCTGACTCCCTCCCCACCTTCTCCAGATGATGACCTGAGGCAGACGGATGGCTTTAAGAATGTGTCGCTGGGAAATGTGCTGGCTGTGGCCTATGCCACACAGCGGGAGAAGCTTACCTTCCTGGAAGAGGATGACAAGGTGGGCACTGACAGCCCAAGGGTTTGGGTCGGGCCTGGCCTGATAGCCGGCACAGGAAGGTGGAAGGCCCAGTGCAGGGAGAGGAAAGAGCGGGGCTGCCATCCCAGCTCAGCTACTTCCTGGCCTCATGGCCCTGTTACATGGCCTGTTTGCTCACCTGTCAAGCAGCAGAGGCAATCCCTTGCTCCAGGTTGTTGCAAGGATGAGATAGGCCAAGAGGTGCCCCTCATGGAGCCTGGCATGAAGGAGGCATTAGCTGGCCGCGGGGCTGTGGTGGGGCAGTGGGTAGCATGGATCTCTGCTTGTCTTGGTAGGACCTGTACATCCGCTGGAAGGGGCCCTCCTTTGATGTGCAGGTGGGACTGCATGAGCTGCTGGGCCATGGCAGCGGCAAGCTGTTTGTACAGGTGAGAAGTGTCCACAACTCCCCTCCCCCATGGTCAACCCCAGCCAGGTTGAAGCCACTTCTGTCTTTGCCTTCAGGGGCTTTGGGTTAAGTGGGGGAAATGGCCCCTGAAGGAAGGAAGTCCCTATATCACCCTCCCCCAAGCTGTCCCAGGAGCCCCAAGGGTGCAGAGCCTAAGGGACAGTCCAGCTGGGGTCTCCTGCACAGGGAGGGTTGTTTGGCTTAGGCCACAGAAGCCTGCCCTGGAGGTGACTCAGCACCAGGGACAGGGAGGCTGTGAGGGACAGTCTTTGGAGGCTCCCAGTCCGGAGGCTGCTGCATGGTCTGGCTTTGTACTACTATTCCCTGGAACCTGTACCTTTCCAGGTATTAATAGGGAGTGAGTCACATCTCCCCAGAACAGCCCCTTCCTGCCAGCCCATCCGAGTGGCTGGAGCCCCTGTGACATCCATGCACAGAATATAAAGCAGACAGACAGCCTTCCTGCCAGGCTGAGAAGAGCCCTTTCTGGCCCCCTAGCACAGAGCTGCACAGATGAGATGACCAGAGGCAGGTGGGGCCAGGACATCAGAGAGAGCAGGGTTCTGGCTTGGGTCCCGCTTGCTGTGGGGTAGGGCACCTCACTGAGTTGGGAGGGTCAGGGGTCAGGAGGCTTCAGAGAGCAGCTAAAGGGGACAGCAGCCTAGCATTGGGCCTTGTCCAGGCTTAAAGCCACAGGGCAGTGGGGACAAATGTGGCCACTCCGTGTCCTTGGATAAGTTAGTTCTCCTTCCTGAGCCTCAGTTGGCCCATCTGTAAAACAGGGACCCTGGCTCCTACCATATGGGCTATCATGAGGAATAAAAGCAAAGCCCTAGGTCTTGCCTGACATAGTAGGCCCTCTGGAAATGGGTGTTATTGTCAAGAGATAGTGTGCATGGAGGTGATGTGCTCCGATTCCACTCTGTGGCTTGTAGTGTCTGAGCCTCATTTCCCCCCTCCCTGTGAGGTGGGGTAGCAGAACCATGGCAGGGGGGAGGTTGTGAGGAATAAACGGATGGCGCATAAAAGATGCTTGGCACATGGAGTAGTTAGTGAGGCTGATGCTTATTGGAGGTAGAGAATCACAGGCCATGGCCTCTGCCAGCATGGGGAGCAGCAACCAAGCTGCCAAGCTTTCTGGACCATCCGCTGGTACATACCTGGGGTCTGGAGATCCCAGGTCTGGGTTTTCATGTGGCTGGGGGCCAGGGTCACAGGACTCAGGTTTGGAGGCAGCGGCGTGTGGATGGCACTTGAATCCCTCCCTGGCTGCAGTAATGGGCTGGGGCAGGCACCTTTCCCTCACTCATCTCATGTCTTGACCATTCTGCAGGATGAGAAAGGAGCACTTAACTTTGACCAGGAGACAGTGATCAACCCAGAGACGGGTGAACAGGTGAGGGCAGCCTCGGCAGACACCCCAGGTGCTGGGGGTCTGGGCATGCCTGGGGTGGCAGCTGCCCCTAAGCCTACCTAATTCCTGGGCCTCGCCTCCCAGATTCAGAGCTGGTACCGGAGTGGGGAGACCTGGGATAGCAAGTTCAGTACCATCGCCTCTAGCTACGAAGAATGCCGGGCTGAAAGCGTGGGCCTCTACCTCTGCCTCAACCCCCAAGTGCTGGAGTATGAGCAGCAGGCCGGGGCGGGGGGGTGGGCCTCCCTTGTGGATGGAGGGTGTACTGGTGGGGGTCAGGACCCAGGCAGCCTCTGACTGCCCCTGCTGCCTCCCTGCCCCTTCCCCAGGATCTTTGGCTTTGAGGGGGCTGATGCAGAAGATGTGATCTACGTGAACTGGCTCAACATGGTTCGGGCTGGGCTTCTCGCCCTGGAGTTCTACACCCCTGAGGCCTCCAGCTGGAGACAGGTGGGGACCAGAGAGAGCCATCAGGGGGAGGGCCGGCAGTGGGGTCCAAGGTCAGGATTCTAGGTGTAGAGATGGGACAACCATATCTACCTACGAGACCCGTGAACTGGGTTTAATCCCAGACTAGTGCTTATGGGGGTAGGTCACACTGCTGTGAACTCAATGTCCCTGTCTGTGCAACGGGAGTAATAGTCTCCTTGCCCACCTCTGAGGGCAGATCAGCTGAGGTGATTTTACTACAACTGCTAATAACTGACCTGTGTCAGTGCTACACACAGTTCTAAGCACTTTACCTGAATTAACTCCTTGCTCCCAGTGTCAACCCCAGGAAACTATTATTACCTTCATTTTATAGATGAAGAAATTGAGGCACAGAGAAATTAAGTAACTTGCTGGTAAGCAGCACAGCCAGGATTCAAATCCAAGCAGTTTGCCTTCAGGCTAGGCTGCTCAGTTATGAGATGTCCTTTGGAAATAGAGTAAACAATAGGAATGTTTTTAAAATTCATACAAGTATGTCTTGAGGGAATCTTACATCATCAAAATAACATGTTTTAGAGTCAAGAAACTGAGGTCTGAGTCTTTGCTCTCCCTTAACAGTTGTGTGATCCTAAGCAAGGCATTTCACCTCTCTGGGCCTCTGTTTATCATCTGTAAACTGGGTTTCATGATGCCTACTTGGTCCCGCTGTGGAATACAAACAAGATTGTAGAGGAGAAAGTGCTTGGTGACCTGGACTGTTGGGGGGCCAAGGGGTATCTGCTATCATCAGGGAGGGGTTTGGAGCAGTGAAGGACATGGTGGTTAGCAAGGGGGAAGCACAGGGCTCTCGGTCCTGCCTGGAAATGGCCTTCCTGTTTCCCAGGGCAGCCTGCCTTCCCCTTGTGAGCAGAGAGGGGATGAAGAATTTAAGGGGAGAGGAATAAGTAGAGAAAGATCCACAGGGTGAGGGAGAATGAAATGATAAGAATAATTGACAAGGAGTGAGCACATATTATATTCAGGCTTTGGACCAAGCTTCTGATGTATCTTATCTCAGGGATGTAAATGATTCTTTTCTTGTTTGGCTCTGGCAGGCCCACATGCAGGCCCGATTTGTGATCCTCAGGGTCCTGCTGGAGGCTGGCGAGGGACTTGTTACTGTCACTCCCACCACAGGCGCTGATGGGCGCCCAGATGCCCGGGTCCGCCTCGACCGCAACAAGATCCGGCCTGTGGGCAAGCCCGCCCTGGAGAGGTTCCTGAGGAAACTTCAGGTCCGTGGAGCCCTCTTACCTTCCCACCTCACCCTGTCTCTCCATCCTCTAGCACTGCCTCGTAGCCTTCTGATCATCCGTTCATTCACTCATTCATTCATTGGACAAGTGTGTACACCGAGTGTGACCATGTGCCAGGCATGGTCTGGCGTAAGCTATGAGCGGTTTCTTATGTTGTGGTGAACGTGTAAACAATAAGTGAATGAGATGATTTCAAATCATGACAAGAGCTATAAATTGGTGATGCAATAGCAGGTGAAATTGGAGGGAAAAGGAATGTACAGCTTCCTTAGCCTGGGTGGTCAGGGAAGGCTTCTTGGAGGAGATGGCGTTTAAGCTGCAATTTGAGTGCCAGGCAGGAACCAGTATGAGAAGGTCTGTGAGCAGAAGAAACAGAAAGCATAAAGCATAAAGTGTGGGGACTGGAATGAACTTCATGAGTTGAGGGACAGAAGGAGGCCTGGAGCTTAGTAGGTGAAGGACAATGGTCAGTGTGGCTCTGGCTTCCCCCCCATGTAGGAATGCTTAGAGTCAGGACTTTTTGGGGTTTTGATGACACTATTAACTAGCCATGTCATTGGGGCAACATATTCTGCCTTGCTGGGCCCCACTTTTCTTATCTAATTAATGGGATACATCTCCTGCCTCACCTGGCAGCAATCAAATGACACAACATATTGAGCAAATAGAATGTTGTGTTATCCAAGCCAGTGTGACATGAGGTGTGGTCCATGGACGAGCAGCATCAGCCTCACTCAGAAGCAGGCTACAGATGCAGATTCCTGGGGATCGCCCCAGACCTGATTCAGAAATCATGAGAGTAGCGCCCAGGAATCTGCATGTTTACCTGCCTGCTGTGTGAATCTGACACTCAGCAAAGTTTGAGAACCATTCAAAGGCCCCCTCTCCACTGTGCAGTACCTTCCATTGGAACTGGGTCCTGCCAGCTTTTTCAACTGATAGAAGGCCCAGTCTTCAACTCAGCAAATATCTCCATGATCATACTCCTACCTGTTTCCAGAAAGGATTTAAGGCATTTTTAAATAAAAGATGTGTTTGGCCTTTAAAGTAAAATAAAATTAGAAATTAGGAATTAGGGTGGCCAAGGTGGCTCAGCGGTTTAGCGCCACCTTCAGCCCAGGGCCTGATCCTGAAGACCAGGGATCGAGTCCCACGTCGGGCTCCCTGCATGGAGCCTGCTTCTCCCTCTGCCTGTGTCTCTGCCTCTCTCTGTCTCTCTGTATCTCTCATTAATAAATAAATAAAATCTTCAAAAAAGAAATTAGGAATTAGTAGATGCAGAGGTACCTACGTGGCTCAGTCAGTTAGGTGTCCGACTCTTGATTTCTGCTCAGGTCGTGATCTCAGGGTCCTGGGATCAAGCTCTGTGTTGGGCTATGAGCTCAGTGCACAGTCTGCTGAAGATTCATTCTCCTCCCTCCTCTGCTCCTCCTCCTCTCTCACTCTCTCTCTCAAATAAGTAAATGAAATCTTAAAAAAAAAATCAGTATATGCAAAATGCAACGTAGTGTGTCTTAGATTAGATTCTGGAATAGAAAAAGGTCATTAATGGGACAACTAGGTTGAAATCTAAAGAAGCCTAGAATTTAGTTGATAGTAATGCACTAATTTTGTACAGTGTTAACAAGAGGAGACACTGGGCAAGGGGCATATGGAAACGCTCTGTTCTATCTTTGCAATTTTTCCGGATATCTTGAGTTATTCTAAAGTTGTTTATTAATAATGTTAAGTCACTAGGTGAAGGAATCAAATCTGCTAAATCCTAGCCCAATATTGAACTGAGTATGGAACAAGCAGAGAGTGTTCCGTTCTAGAGACTGAACCAGTTGGATCTCTGTACAAGAGAAATCATTCAGCAGGATAGACAGTAACCTCAGCAGTAGCTTTACAGAAGATAGGAAGTATGGAGATATTTTTGACATGGCCATTTGTTTGATCAGACCCCTAGCAAAAGCCAAGAGCACAGCAAGGAGACAGCAAGTGGGGAAGATGAAGACATTTCCACAAGGAAAGGCTTCAGCCAGGGTCACAAACACAGTCCCTTTTGGCCCACCTTGTATTGTGAAAATTGACAGGGTCAGGTATAAATCTGCTTCTTGGAAGGACTGGCATCAATAGGCTCAAGTCCCATGTAAACAACTGGTGGAAACTGAGCAGCAGCCACTGTATTTTGGCATTTGGACATGGCATGGCTCCTCAGTTTGCTAGGTCTCCTCCTTATACCTGTCCTGCCTCCAATTGGCTTCCATGTTACCAACTCCCTGTTTAAGTTCATGGGATCCGACATGGTGGCTTGATAAATGTGTCTCCACTAATTTCTGTGTGCTTAGTACTGCTGGGAAGAGAGAAGGATGAAATGTTCTCTTTAACTGTCCCCCCGAAAAAAAAACAAAAACAAAACTTTCCCCCTGGAGATCATTCTCCACCACCTCCACCACCACCACCCCCTCCCGCAGAGAATCCTTATAACCCTGAATCTAAGAGGTGGAGGCTTACCTGGAGGGGGCCCTAGTAGGAGTCCTACTTTGACACCTGCTAATCAGAAGCAGTAAGGATTGGACATGCAAGATGTCAGATATTTGGAAAAGAACCAAATGCAACTCCCAGAAATAAACTGCATAACCCTTGAAACTAAAAATAGGCAGGTTAAACAGGTTTGAGATCCAGCTAAAGATAAAAGAAAGTATACAACACGTAGCACAGAGACCAAGATAGAAAATTAAGAGAGGTGAAGAGTCATTAGGGGCAGTGTGGAAAGGTCTAAGGTTGGGGCACCTAGGTGGCTCAGCTGATTGGGTATCTGCCTTTACCTCAGGTCATGATCCCAGGGTCCTGGTACTGAGCACTCTGTTGGGCTCCCAGCTCAGCAGAGAGCCTGCTTCTCCCTCTCCCCACTCTCCCCACTGCTCTCTCTTTCTCTCACTGTCTCTCTCTATATATCTCAAATAAATAAAATCTTAAAAAAAAATAAAATAGAAGATTGAAAGCATCCTTAAAAAAGGGAGGAAGAAAAAAAAAAAAGGGAGGAAGAAGAAAATGAATAACACATCAACTTGCGGGAAGATATTCAACCTCTTGGGCAATCAGAAAAGCACAGTTTAAATCACATGAGCTTTATACCCACCAGCTTGGCAAAAATGAGAAGCTGCCAACACCAGCCTGGTATACAGAGCAGGCAGGACTGACAGCCACTGCTTCTGGGAGCAACACCTGGTACAGCAACTTTGGAGAACAATGTGGGCTCGTCTAAGGTGGAGCGTTCCCTTGACCTCTAGACCACTGACTCTCCCAGAGAAACCTGCACCTGTTCATTCTGTTCATCAGGAGGTGCCCAAGGTGTCCACAGGGTGCTGAGAGCTAGACAGCACAAGTTGCCCATTCACATGGGAAGAGATTCACCTGTGGTGTTTATGAGTGGAATAGTGGACAGCAGTGAGAAGGGTGAACTGCATGCACGAACACAGATGAATCTCACACATAACTCAAGCAGAAAAAGCAAATCACAGGACACGAGCAAAAGTTAAAATAACCTGGTCGAGAGCAGAATTCAGGGAACATAAGGGAATAATAAGCCCAGAATCAAAGATTATTGCCTCAGACAGGAAATCCTTGGGACGCCTGGCTGGCTCCATCAGTAGACCATACAACTCTTGATGTCACAGCCATGAGTTCAAGCCCCACACTGGGCATGGAACCTACCTAATTAAAAAAAAAAATTTAATTTTTATTTTATTTATTTATTTTTATTTTATTTTTATTTTTTTAAAAGATTTTATTTATTTATTCATGATAGTCACACAGAGAGAGAACAGCAGAGACACAGGCAGAGGGAGAAGCAGGCTCCATGCACCGGGAGCCCGATGTGGGATTCGATCCCGGGTCTCCAGGATCGCGCCCTGGGCCAAAGGCAGGCGCTAAACCACTGCGCCACCCAGGAATCCCTATTTATTTATTTTTAAAGATTTTATTTATTCATGAGAGACACACGGAGAGAGGCAGAGATATAGGCAGAAGGAGAAGCAGGTTCCATGTAGGAAGCCTGACATGGAACTCCATCCCAGGATTCCAGGATCACACCCAGAGCCAAAAGCAGACACTCAACTGCTGAGCCACCTGGGCATCCCCTTTTTTTTTTTTTAATTTTTAATTGAAAAAAAGGGAGGGAACTAACTCTTAAGCTGGGTGCTGGTTGTATGGGCATCTTGTTTTTTTTAAATAATCAATGTATCACTTTTTATAACCTATATATTATAACCTAATATATATTCTATATATTTTGTATATGTAATATGCTTTTTTTTTTTTTAAGAGGAAGATGATAATGCTTTCTCTGTCTGCAGCTCAAATGAGACAACCAAATGAGAAACATTAGCTTCACTTTACTGGGCACAAGTGGTAATACCATGAGACAGCAGATACCATCCAGGGTGGGCACAGTTGGCTGTGGCCCCTGGCAAAGCCCCATGGATGCAGGGAGTTGCCCGTCATAGGCACTAATTCTTTTTGCCTTCCCACAGGTGTTGAAGTCCACAGGAGATGTGGCCGGAGGCCGGGCTCTGTATGAGGGGTATGCAGCGGTCACTGATGCATCCCCTGAGTGCTTCCTCACCCTTAGGGACACAGTGCTGCTCCGCAAGGAGTCTCGGAAGCTCATCGTTCAGCCCAACACTCGCCTTGAAGGTAATGGACTCCCCAGCCCCCTTTGATTTACAAAAGGAGGCCTGGAACCCATCCCTGGGCTCAGGCAAGGCTACCTGAGGTGACTCCTGCCTCTTTCCCTCATTCACCCAGTCCTCCCCATGCCAAACCCTAGGTCTGAACCTTGGCATCTACCACCACCACCCCACACATGCAGGGCTATGCTGCTTATAAGATAGCAACTGGAGGTTTGTGGAAGGTCAGCAGAGCAGGGGCTAGTGGAACAAACAGACCCCAGGCTCTTGGAGAAACCAGGCATGATCCTGAAGAATCAGGCCTGTCGTTAAAAAAAAAAAAAAAAAAAAAAAAAGAATCAGGCCTGTCGTTACCTGGGGACGAGGGTGAGGGGCAGGCATGAATTGGACCCAATGGGCTGGTGGAACCCAAGGGACAATGTGACTCCACAGAGCCCAGGAGAGCGATCAGCAGGCCCATGGGCCCTCTTCCTTCTCAAGTGATGATTCTGTTTCCAAAAGCCTTGACCCTGTCTGCACTGCACCTATTGTATTGGGGGCCCTTGGGGGCCCAGCATCCTGCTGCATTTCCTCTTACCTCTTAATCCATCTTTCCTGACTCCTGTCACCTGAGGCACCTAAGCAGAGGTGCACCATAGTGTGAGGTTCAGAGCAGCTCTGTGACCTTGTCTTCATCCATAAAGCCAGTGTTGATTGTGTGCTGATGCTGTAGCAAACCTGAATTGGGTACTTCCTTCAAGCTCTTACTGCTTTCCATGGATTAACTCTTTAAATCCTCACCACAGGGATGGCTAACAGGCTCAGTCAGTGGAGCATGTGACTCTTGACTTTGGGGTCATGAGTTCAAGCACCACACTGGGCACAGAGCATATTTCAAAAAAATAAAAATAAATCCTCACCATAAGCCAATGAAGTAGTTACAGTTTACATCTTGCAGTTAAGAAAACTGAGGCACAGAGCTTACAGCTCTTTACTGGAGGAGCCTAGAGTCAGATTAAGAGTGCTCCTCACTCCCATAGTCACAAGCAGTTGTGAAAGTTAAATGAAATAATTACTCTGCCTGGTGAGGAAGACACATTTAAGAGGCTTATTTCCAACTCTTTACACTGCACTTCAGAGGCTTCAGGGGGTTTGACCCTGACCCCTGGAAGGCCTCAGAGACCCCTCTTCCTGGCTCACTGGCTCCCGGGGCTCATCGCCTTTCTACGTTCCAACCCCCTGAGCTCACTCCCCTCCCATAGCCTTTGCACTCACTGTTTCCTCTGCTGGGCACAGTCTGTGGTTGGTCCTTCCTATCATTCTGGTCTCTGTTAAAGACCCCTCAACCTAAAGCAATCCCTTCATGCACTATCACTCTACTATTTTCCTATATGCCATACTTCATATCAGCAGGAATAGCACATCCCCAGCAAGTAGCTAGCATAGAATCTGGCACACAGGAGCTGCTTAATGCATGTCAGATGAGTAATAGACAAATCATGCCAGACACGGAGTAAGTGCTCATTACATTACCATTTTGATTGTCCAGCCCGTTGTGGCTCTTGGGGATGGAGAGATGAATCAGACCCAGGCCCTTGCCTCAAGTAGTTCACAGTCCATTAGGAATAAGACCTAGAGAGGAATGATCACAGCCAGGGAGTGTTAATAAGCGCCCAAGGGGGCCAAACGGTGTCTGAACACTTAGAGAAGGGAAGATCACATTCACCTTTGAGGGAATCTGGGGAGGAAGTAGTTAAACTAAGCCTGAAGACCAAGTGGGATTTTCAAAGGGATGGTGGTGATGGTGGTGGTGGTGATGATGATGATGGTGAGTAACTTTGGAGGACTTCCATGTGCCAGTCACTGGGTAAAAACTTTGAATGGATTAACTCCCAACAGCCCCATGGGGAAGTTATTGTTTCATTTTTCAACTGGAAACTGAGACATTGAGGGGCTGTGTATTTGCCTGCGGTCAACAGTTAGTGGGTGGCAGAACCAGGATTTAAACATGTGCTGTCTGAACCCAAAGCCTGTGCTCTTAGCTACATACACCCCACAGTGCCACAAAGCATGACAAGGCTCTATGAGTGGGTGGAACAGTGAAAGTATGTCGGAGGGAAATGCTTCCCATGAGGACTCAGGGGACCCTCAGAACAGCCCATGAGTTAAATGGGTGCCCCTTTAGTTCTTCTGAGTGCTCAAGATAACGATGCTAGTGATAGCTAGCACTTATTGAGCATTCATTCGATGCATTATTGTATTTAATCACTGTAGCTTCTTGAAAGAAGAAGCCCTGTGCTCACCCCCACTTTATAGGTGAGGAAAATGAGGCTTGGACAGGTTGTGAAACTTGTCCAAGGTCCCACAGTAGTCAGAGATGAAACAATTGCTGGACTGTACGCTCCTGGAGGCCAAGGACTGTCTATTTAACCTAACATGGCACCAGAGTATACACTTATTAAGTGAATGAATGAATGCAACAATTCATTGAATACTCCCTCTTTAATGCTCCCTTCCTCATCAGGTTATTGTAGAGATTAAATTAGATAAGAAGACACTGAGCACAATTTTTGGCACATGGTAAGAGCTCAGGAAGACTACCTGCTCCTATGATTATGATTGTGATTATCTGCTTCCTTTTTTTTTTTTTTTTTTTTAATTTTTATTTATTTATGATAGTCACAGAGAGAGAGGGGGGGGGGGGCAGAGACATAGGCAGAGGGAGAAGCAGGCTCCATGCACCGGGAGCCCGATGTGGGATTCGATCCCTGGTCTCCAGGATCGTGCCCCGGGCCAAAGTCAGGCGCCAAACCGCTGCGCCACCCAGGGATCCCGATTATCTGCTTCCTATTAAGACCTTTACCTGCTGATGTTTTTTTTCCTTCTCCTCTCCAGACTCAGAAGTACAGCTTCTCGAGTATGAGGCCTCTGCTGCTGGCCTCATCCGATCCTTCTCCGAGCGCTTCCCAGAGGATGGGCCCGAGTTGGAGGAGGTCCTCACTCAGCTGGCCACAGCCGATGCCCGGTTCTGGAAGTGCCCCAATGAGGCCTCATCTGACCAGGCTTGAGAGATTTATGCAGCTCCTCCCCCAACTCCACCAAACCAGGGTTGCAAGTGACCCCCCTTTCATTTGTGTGCTAGGGGAGGAGCAGGAGCTCGCACCTTGGTGCTACCTCAGCCAAGGGTGGTGACACTAACCCCTTCCATTTGTGGGCACTTGCCAGTTTACCGAGTGCTTCTCCTGTGTTATCTCATTTGATCTGCACTGCCCTTGGAAAGAGTGGGCAAGGCCGGGCTCCTTATGCTGCTTCCCAGATAAGGGAATGGAAGTTCTGAGAACTATCTAAATGCTACAGGACTTAAAACCTCTCCCAATCCAGTGCTCTTCATTACTTTTATAACCAGAAAAATAAACATTAGAAACAACCACCATCTTTGGAATTTGTGTGAATCTTTGATTTTTGCCTTGCTTCTCATTTGCTCCCAGCAGGGCAAAGGGATCAAGGCCTGGGGAAGGGAAGAATGTCAGTTTAGGTTCCCCTCCACAACAGGGTTTTGATAACACTTCTAAATGATACACAGCCATGAGGAGGAGCATAGCACACTTTCTGCAGTTCTCCTTTGTGGCATTATCCTGTATTTAAAAATATTCCAGGAACCTAAAAACTGGAAACTCAATTTCAGTCAATCCTAGGATTTAATCTCTTAACACTATGTTTTGTTTCTCTGAGCGCAGCCCTCTAGAAGGACATAGCCCCTTTTCAACCGGATTAACCATGAGGAGGAGGAGGGTGTAGTGGAGTCAGTTTCGCTGCTCTCCAGGCCAGAGGGTCCTGCCAATAATCCAGAAATTGCAAAGCCAGGAAGTTCCGGCTGGGAAGGAGCAAAAAATAAATCATACCAGTTGAGATTAGGAACTGCGCCTCAGCAGGCAGGAACCCAACTAACAGGCCAGCATATCCTGCTGGGTAACCCCGGGGCCGGAAAGCTGAGCGCCCGGAACCTTTGTACGCGCCCTTCCAGAGCCCGAGCACTTTTCAACGTTGCGCGGCGGCTGGCCGCAGCCGGTTGCCAAGGTGACGCCTGAGAAGATGGCTGCTGCGTCTTCGTCGGATTCCGACAGCGGCAGAGCTGAGAGGTGAAGCCCGGGGATTTTCGAGACCTCCTTTCTTACAGATGTAGAGAAGGGGTCTTGGGCCCCGGGATCTGGGCTCCTAGGTTCTCAGAAAGCGCTGGCGTCCTTGAAGGAATCTTAGGGAAACTGAGGCGCAAATCAAATAGGGAAACTGAAACGCAGAGTGAATGGACGTGCGCATGTGAATGATTCGAGGTCCCTCGGTGAGCCTGTGATGGAGCCTGGACTTGGCCCCAGACGTCTGTACCCCCATTTCAGAGGTCCCTACACACCTCCCTCCCAGAGACTAGCTCCTGCAGAGCGCTCTTCCCCTCCCTTGGGACTCAGCTCCCATCTTTTCCCCTTCTCTCTCCAGCAGTGAGGCCAGTTCGAAATGGCTGGACGCACACTACGACCCCATGGCCAACATCCACACCTTTTCCTCTTGCCTAGGTGAGTCTCTGGGTCCGGGAACCCCTGCTGGGGAGATGGAGTCTAATAATGGTTCTGTAGCGAAGTCTCAAGGATTGTGAATCTCGGGCTCATGGCCTTTTTGTGTTTTCCAGCGCTGGCAGATTTGCACGGGGATGGGGAGTACAAGGTAAGCCTATCACCCCCGCAGAAAGAACCAAGATGCCAGGTAGTATCAGAAGTGAGATTTCCTGATGGCTTCAAAGGAGCTCAGCATAATCTAGAACTCATGTGTTCCCTGAGAAAGTACATTTAGTGTCAAATTTTATTTTTACGTGGATGGTGAAGAGAACCTGTTGATTTCATAATACAGACTGCAGAAAGTAAAGCAGAATGAAATGCTGCTGGGGGTTCTACTAAGACAAAGCCTCTTAATTTTGTTAATTTGTAATTTCTTGCTGGAAGGGTACATCTCTTAGTTGGCGGTAGGGCATTGAAACCTGGAGAGAAAGTAAAAGGGAGGGAAGTGGAAGTTTTATGTTTTTTAAAAGGGCACAGATTTTAATATTGGCCATGAAGCAATAATTGTTGAAGTTGGATGGCAGATATTTGGGGGTTCATTATGTGAGTCTCTCTGCTTTTGTATATGACTAAAACTTTCCATAATAAAAATGTTGAATTTTAAGTTTAATTTAAAACATAAAGTTTAATTTAAAACATAACATAATTTAAAAATAAATAAAACATAAAAAATAAATAAATAAATAAATAAATAAAACATAAAGAGATGGGATGCCTGGGTGACTCAGTGGCTGCGCATTTACCTTCGGCTCAAAGCGTGATCCTGGAGTCCTGGGATCGAGTCCCACATCGGGCTCCCTGCATGGAGCCTGCTTCTCCCTCTGCCTATGTCTCTGCCTCTCTCTCTCTCTGTGTGTGTGTCTCTCATGAATAAATAAATAAAATCTTAAAAAAAAAAAAAAAGATAGCTCTGGAATGGTATCACTTTTTTTAAGATTTTATTCATTTATTCATGAGAGGCACACAGAGAGAGGTATAGACATGGGCAGAGGGAAAAGTGGCTCCCTCCTGGGAGCCTGATGCGGAACTCCATCCCATGATCCTAGGATCACGACCTGAGCCAAAGGCAGACGCCCAACCACTGGGGCACCTGGGTGCCCCAGGAATCTTACTCTCTATGGAGAGTTCAGCAGAATTTGGCAGACTTTTGCCTCCAAATTCCTGTCCATAAAGCATTCTGCAATTTGACAAGTGTATAGTGAACCCCTACTGTGTGTCAGGCATTGTGCAGACACTAAGAAATGAATCAGTACATAGTCAGGAGGAGATACAGACACTGGCTTTAATTTGCCCATGATATTAACAGAATACTGTGTGCTTGGCGCTGGGTTTATAGCAGTGAAAGATAAAGAAATCACAGCCTCAATAACACGTGAAATGTGAGATGCTTTTGTGTAATAACTTTTTTAATGCCTAGCTTTGTTGATTCCCAGCATCTGCCCAGTGCCTGGCACAAATTAGGTACTCAGTAAATAGTTGTGGAGCTAATGAGTGGATGCTAAAATTGAATATATGGAAAGTATTTTGGGAGCAGCCGGGAGAGAATAGTGAAAGCTACCTGGAGTTACCAGGAGGCAGTAACGTGCAAACTGGGTATTGAAGGATGAGTGAAATGTATCAAGAAGGAATGGAAGACAGAAGGGGGAGGACATTCCGGGCACAGGGAACAGCACAAGTGGAGGCACAGAGGCTTGGAAGTATATAACATATTTGGAAAGAGTAAATTTGGAGTTAGAAAGTGAAAGTCAATATAAAATAGTCGTGGGATGCCTGGGTGGCTCAGTGGTTGAGCATCTGCCTTTGGCTCAGGGCGTGATCCTGGGCCTGGGGATCCAGTCCCACATTGGGTTCTCCACATGGAGCCTGCTTCTCCCTGTGCCTATGTCTCTGTCTCTCGTGAATAAATAAATAAATAAAATCTTAAGATATATATTATCATATATAATATGTCATATATATATGATAGTAGTTAAGACACTGGCTTGGGTTCAGACAAACCTAGATTCCAGTCCCAGCTCTACCACTTCCTTGAGTGACTTTTACCTAACATTTCTGAGCCACAGCTTCCCCATCTGTGAAATGGGGCTAATACTAGTACTTACCTCATAAACTGTTGAAAGGATTAAATGAAAGGATGAATGTAGTTCCTGGTGTAGCTCTGGGCACACTGTACATTCTCAGAATCCAGTTGTTCTATGGCAGCCCCCACTCTGGCTGGAGCATAGCAGGGGTGGGAGGTGATGGAAAACAAGCTGGAAACCAAATCAGAGAGGCCTTGAAAACCTCACATGGAAGGGACGCCTGGGGGACTCCGCAGTTGAGCATCTGCCTTTGGCCCAGGGTCTGATCCCAGGATCTGGGATATAGTCCCACATTGGGCTCCCTGCATGGAGCCTGCTTCTCCCTCAGCCTGTGTCTCTCATGAATAAATAAAATCTTAAAAAAAAAAAAACAGAAAAAAAAAAAACCTCACATGGAAAATGAGCTTGCATGGTGGCCACAGTGACTTGGAGGAGGGATTAGAGAGTGGAAGAGAGACTGAAAGCTTGATATTCCTGTCTGCAGAGCACATCCTGCTCTGCAGACATGCTTGTGCTTCCTTAGCTTTGTTCCCATTTGGAAGCCAGGCCTCAGGCCCAGATAGGAGTTTCTAGCACCCCCAGACTTCACCCACTGTCCACTATCTAGAATAGTGCCTGGCATTGAGCAGACTCTGAAGAAGTGTTTACTGAATGAATAGTGAAAACATCATCTGCCACCTACTCCTCACTAGCACTCTCCAGGCTCCATAATTCATCACCTCATTTGATTTTCACTACAAGTATCATGAGGTGGATATTCCCATTTTGCAGGTGGGAAAACTGAGCTCAGGAAGTTTAATCAGCCTTCCCAAGGTCACACAGCTTGCAAGCCTTATTTGCAAAGTCTTCTCGCCCTCTACTTGGTGCACTGGTGTGGGAGTGGATGAATATGCACTGGCAAAAACGCTAAGCCCAAGAAGAGAGTCAGTGGAGGGGTCTTTGGACCTTGAGCTTGGAATAAGCCAGCCTCTTTCTACAGCTGGTGGTGGGGGACCTTGGCCCCAGTGGGCAGCATCCCCGCCTGAAGGTGCTCAAAGGACCCACGGTTCTAACTGAAAGTCCGTTACCTGCACTGCCAGCTGCTGCAGCCACCTTCCTCATGGAGCAGCACGAGCCCCGGACGCCAGCTCTAGCGCTCGCCTCAGGCCCTTGTGTGTATGTATATAAGAATCTTAAGCCCTACTTCAAGTTCACCCTGCCCCAGTTGCCTCCAAACCCCCTGGAACAAGATCTTTGGAACCAGGTCAAGGAGGTGAGTGATGTTGGGGATGGGAATCAGAAGACAGAAATGGCGGCCACCTGATCCATCCTCATTCCCTGCCTGACTCGGGAGCTCACAGGCTTAGCTTTTTTCCTTGCTGTCCTAGGACCGGATTGACCCCTTGACACTGAAGGAGATGCTGGAAGGCATCCGGTGAGAGCCCACTTCCCCCATATGCCCTTCATCCCTTGCTTAACTCCCCTTCATCCCAGTGTTCTTTCTCCATTTGACTCCCAGCACCCTATTCCTCCACTAAATCTACCATGGTACCCCTCTCCTTTCAGGGAGAAGGCAGAGGTGCCTTTATCTGTACAGTCACTCAGGTAAGGGCCTGTGGTGGGCCAGGGTTCTGGAAGCTCCAGGGGGAAGGCAGTAGCTCAGGAGTGGCACGTGGAGGGAAGTAGACCCAGGGCATGCAGATGCCAGTTCTCTGTGTGTGCAGGTTTTTACAGCTGGAGCTGAGTGAAATGGAGGCATTTGTGAGCCAACACAAGTCCAAGTCCATCAAGCGGCAGGTAATGCCCCTTCTCTCTTTACTTCCCTGTAAAAAATATGGAAAAAAATTTTAAAAGATTTTATTCATTTATTCATGGGAGACACAGAGGGAGAAGCAGGCTCCATGCAGGGAGCCTAACGTGGGACTCCATCCCCAGTCTCCAGGATCAGGCCCTGGGCCGAAGGTGGCGCTAAACCGCTGAGCCCCCCGGGCTGTCCTGGACAATTTTTTTTTTTTTTTGACAATTTTTTTTTTAAAGACAATGTAACATCACTGGTAAAGTCTACAACCAAATCCGACTAGTTTCACTTTGCAGTTTCCTTTCCAGCCTGTGCCACACATTTATGGTCAAAAGCTGTAGAGCCTTCTATGTTTCCAGTTAACAGTGGCAGCGCTGAATTGATATATATTGTTATATAACTTTATGTAATTTTTATTGTCTCAAGAGTAAAGATAAAATATTTTCATTAAAGAATAAAGAGTAGTGTAAAGGAGAAATATAAATAACTATTCTCACTACACAAAGGTACTCGTTCTTACCATTTTGGTACATTTTCTTCGTAAACATGCTTTATAATTTTCTTCCCCTGAGTACGTGATACTATATTTTGAGCATTTAAATAGTCTTTAAGAACTCCATTCTTAATGGCCCCTTAATTATTTCATTCTTAATTATTTCATTTATAATTTATGTAACTATTCAGATACATTGGATCTGAATGTATTTATCCCTTTCATCCCTTTTATTCACTTCAAATTTTTCTTAGTTATAATTTTAATGGTTTTATTAGTGAACCTGTTCATTAAACTCTGTTGGTTACTGGCTAGAGGCTGACCCTCAGTCCAGTCCCAGAGCCTCTATCTGTGTTTTAGCAAGCTTCATGGGAACCCTCTACTTCCTGGTGAAGCCAATTACGCCAAATTCCTGGACCCGAACATGCCTTGGCTTTTGGCTAACCGGAGACCAATGCTATTCTTTCCTGACAATCAGCAACTCAAATCCACAGTTATCAATATATTTAAGTACTTACAAAATCATCAAGTGAATTAATTATTGCTTAAAAGATGCAGTTTACAGGAGGGAGGAAATCTTTCCAAGATATATATGTCATGGTTATATAATTGAGAGCCATTACTATCCACGTTTCTGTAACCTTTCTCTTTCCACTAGGCATTGAAGAGTGATTCCTCTTTTTTAGTCTTAAAGATTATCACACAATGAGCAGTTTTATCCAAAGAAACATTTTCGTCCTGCTACATTATTTTTATAGGAGAAATTTCTAAAAAGGGGATCAAAAAAATAAAAAATAAAAATAAAAAGGGGATCATCCTCTTTTGTATTCTCTCCAATCACAATCACAAAAGGAACGTGTGCCCACTGTAGAAATTCTAGAAGTGCACAATGAAGATACATTAACATCACCTGTGATTTCATTGTCCAGAGATAACCAGTTTTTGTATTATGAGTTTAGCTTTTCCAGCATGTTTTTTTATCCAGATATTTTTTTTTTAATTTTTTTTTTTTATTTTATTTATGATAGTCACAGTGAGAGAGAGAGAGATAGATACAGGCAGAGACACAGGCAGAGGGAGAAGCAGGCTCCATGCACCGGGAGCCCGACGTGGGATTCGATCCCGGGTCTCCAGGATCGCGCCCTGGGCCAAAGGCAGGCGCCAAACCGCTGCGCCACCCAGGGATCCCTATCCAGATATTTTTTAAACCAGGATTGTTCTAATGTAACATTTTACCTATTTTTTCTCTTTTTAAAAAATTTTTAGAATTTTTTCTTTTAATACATTAGAGGTGTTCTCCTTGTCATTGAATCTTTTAAAATGTGATTTTTGTCTCCGCCTCTCTCTCTGTGTCTCTCATGAATAAATAAATAAAATCTTTTAAAAAAAGACATTAAAATGTGATTTTTAAAATGATTACATGGTTTTTGATCAAATGGAGATTTTTATTTTTATTTTTATTTTTTTTTTAATGGAGATTTTTAATTGTCTTAAACAAGCCTCTTTTTTAGAAAGTTAGGTTTGTTGCAGTGAACACTTTTGTCACATCTCTGATATTCTTCGTCCTCCTTCACCCTCTTTCTCCCCTCCTTTGGTATCCTTGGGCTGTCTGTGGGGATGGTGTTGGGGATCCCCCTGGGTGACTCCTGAAGTCCTCCTGCAGACAGTCATCACCACCATGACCACCTTAAAGAAGAATCTGGCTGACGAGGATGCTGTGTCCTGCCTGGTGCTGGGCACTGAGAACAAGGAGCTCCTGGTGCTGGACCCAGAGGCCTTCACCATTTTGGCCAAGGTCAGTGTGGGGCCTGGACACAGCTAAGGCCCAGGCTACATTCCCTCCCTCTGTTCCCCCGCACCTCCTGCCCCTAGTTCCTGGTAATACACATTGTAGAAAAAAAACTTACAAAATGTAGATAAGCATAAAGAAAAAAATATATGTCCAAAAAATACCACCACCCACACTGTCTACTATTAAAGTTTGGCATGTCTTTCCAGAATTTTCATACTGAGACACAGATATATAACTTATAAATAAATTTTTCACAAAAATGGCTTAGTGATATAGGATCATGTAGCCTGTTCTTTTTACATAGTAGTAGCTCATTGATGTCTGTCCATATCTGCATAAAACTATTCAGCCTTTTTTTTGTTTTTTTCTTAAGAGAGCACGATCAGGGAAGGGACAGAGGGAAAGAGACAATCTTAAGCAGACTCCACACTCAGCATGGAGCCCGACGTGGGTCTCAGTCTCACAATCTTGAGATCCTGACCTAAGCCAAAACCAGGAGTCAGATGCTTAACCAGTTGAGCCACCGAAGTGCCCCCAGCCTTTTTTTTTTTTTTTTTTAACTTTATTTAAGTTCATTTTTTTTTAAGCAATCTCTACACCCAATGTGAGGCTCAAACTTATGACTCCAAGATCAGGAGTCACAAGCTTCACCAACTGAGCCAACCTAGCTCCCCCACATAAGCCTTTTTAAAGACTACACAATATTCATTATATAAATATACCATGATTTATTTATCTTGTCACCTACTGTATAGTTAAGTTGTTTTCAGTTTTCATTATTATCAGCATCGCTACAGCAAACTTCCTTGCCCAAACATCTGTGTGTGTTCATCTTAATAATTATTTGGATGCATTCCTAGAGGGCCACCTGGGTGGCTTATTTGGTTAAGTGTCTACCTTCAGCTCAGGTTATGATCCCAGGGAATCAGGCCCTGCATCGGGCTCCCTGCTCATCAGAGAGCCTGCTTCTCCCTCTTCCTCTGCCCCTTCACCCTACTTGTACTCTCTTTCTCTCTCAAATAAATAAATAAAATATTTTTTTTAAAAAAGGATGTATACCTAGAAGCGGCATAGTTTAGTCAAAGGGGATAGACATAAAGGCTTTTGCTACATATTGCTGAGTTTCCCTCCAGAAAAACGTTACAAGTTTAAACTAGGACCAGGGTGTGAGTGAGTGAGGAGATTGGAAATTTGGACAAGGATGCAACTCGGAGGAGTTACTTCAAGGTAAGAAGGATGCGGGTGCCAGAAAAATTGGGATGTTTGAGCCTCTCCTTTGCAGATGAGCCTACCCAGCGTCCCTGTCTTCCTGGAGGTTTCTGGCCAGTTTGATGTAGAGTTCCGGCTTGCTGCTGCCTGCCGCAATGGAAACATCTACATCCTGAGAAGGTATATGCCACATCCAGGGTCTCTGGGGCCAGAAGGAACGGGTTTTGGGGCTGGTATTCGAGAATGGAAAGAGGTGGGAATTTCATAGAGAAGGCTGAGCTCACATGCGTAGGGGGACATCTGGAAGCTGTGTGATGGGGACTGGCAAAGTGCGAGACTGAGCAGGGTGGCTGTAACACATGAGCAGTGCAGCCAGAGATGGGAAGAAGTAAAAATAGCCTCTCATTTGCTGTATGGCTTTATAAGTATGTGACACTTCTTTACGCATTAGGTTGATATTCCTTACAACATTCATCTAATTCAAGAAATCTCTTTGAGCACTTAATACGTGCTATGTATTAAGCATTATATAAGGTATCAGGGATATGTTGATATGTTGATAAATGATATAAACATAGTCCCTGCATGCTTTGGAGGAAAAAAATACAAGCTCAATGGGAAAAAATAATAGGTCCAGGGTAATCAGTGAAAATCCCTGTCTGTAGAGATAATGTCGAAGGTTAAGAAATAGCTAGTTGTTTGAAAAGTGGGGAAGAAGTGTTGTAGGCAGAGAAAACTTGAGCAAATTCAAGATGGGAATGCCACTGACATGTGCCCCTCAAGCTTGATGGGAAAGGAGGAGGGCAAAAAGAGGCATGTGGGAACCAGGCCTGGCTAATGCATGACCTGTTAGGACATGATAAGGATTTTAGATTTGAAAACTATTACAGGGTTTTAATCAGAAGAATGATATGAAACATTTATATTTTTAAGAGATTACTCTGCTAAGTGGAGAGTAGATTGGAAGGAGGCCCAGAGACCAGAGGGAGGCTCTCAGATGGGTCATCAGATGGGATATGATCAGCAGACTTGGTAATGAAGAAAGGGAGCCATAGCCTGTGATTGGTAGGCAGGAATTACCTCTTCTTTCTAGATAAGAGAAACTAAGATTCAGAAGCCAGGAAACAAAACAGTGCCTTTACACAGAGCAGACCTCTCATGCATTTCTGATAAATTCCTGAATTGCCTCAGACTGCTAGCACTTTATCTAGCCTAAGGTACATGCACTGTAAACTGTTCAATGCCAGGTGATCACACAAATCACTGTAGTAAAGGCAGCAGGGAGACGGAAAGAAAACACACTCATGTTATCCAAGGTCACACAGGGGCTAAGTGGTAAATGTGGAAATAATACTACAGTCATAGACTTTTGGGCCAAAGCTTCCTTCCAGGATAGTCTGTGGGGCTTAGAAAGAGGACGGTCAGCCAGGGAAGGAAAGAGGGTTTCTCTGGGGCTTGGAGAGTGTGTCTTTATTCCACAGAGACTCCAAGCGCCCCAAGTACTGCATCGAGCTGAGTGCCCAGCCTGTGGGTCTTGTCCGGGTACACAAGGTCCTGGTGGTGGGCAGCAATCAAGACACCCTGCATGGCTTCACCCACAAGGTGTGGCTTCTGGGCAAGCATCATCCCCCACCCCCTCCACATATGTCTCCCTGGTCCCCCTTAGCAAACTATTCCTTCTGGTGTCCCTTTCCCTGCAACTCCAGCTACCCCGTCTTTCCACGCTGTGCCCTGAACCCTCCCGGTGTAAGAAGCTCTTCCCTCCTAGGGTAAGAAGCTGTGGACAGTGCAGATGCCTGCAGCTATCCTGACCATGAACCTCCTGGAGCAGCGTTCTCGGAGCCTGCAGGCTGTCATGGCTGGGCTGGCCAATGGAGAAGTCCACATTTACCATGACAAGGCCCTGCTCAATGTCATCCGCACCCCGGTGAGCTGCTGACTCCTCTTTGCCCCCTCCGGGGCTCCTTCTGGGGCTTCTTAGCTGCCTCTCCTGATGCCACTCCTGGTGACCTTGACTTTTGATTTTTTTTTTTTTCAAGATTTTATTTATTTGAGAGAGCACGCACAAACACGAGCACAACGGGCAGGGTGGGCAAGCAGGCAGAGGGAGAGGGAAAAGCTGACTCCCCACTGAGCAGGGATCCTGACACGGGACTCAATCCCAGGACCCTGAGATCATGACCTGAGCTGAAGGCAGATGCTTAACTGACTGAGCCACCCAGGCATGCCACAGATGGATTTTTAAAAATCTAGATGATACTGTCTTCCAGTTAAACATTTGGTCATTTATATTTATAATGTAAGGTGACAGCCAGCCAGTGACATAGCTAATTCAAATACAAGTGAGACTAAAGCAGAGCAAAATACTGACAAAGCACAGAGTGGTGACTGGGGGTGGTGGTGAAGGATAAATGGGGGTAGAATTCACGAGTCATTTCCCAAAGCAAATGAGAATTCTGCTGGGCCCTGGAACAGTTTGCCAAGCGGCTACATGGGGGAAGAACATTCCAGACCGGAAACACATGAGCAAAGGCTGAGAGGCACAAATATTCTTGATTAAGGAATCCAGGTGGTTTGATAAGTTTGGACCAGAGTTTCTCAAGCACTAAGTTTGAGTTATTAAATTAATGGGTTGCAACCAGCAACAGAAAACAGAAAGTTCAGAGTATATCACACAGACACCTACAGGCTATTGGAAGACAAGTGGGGTGACCATTGGGGGATGGTAGAGGAGAACAGAAAAGGCAGGTTGAAGTCAGATGTGAAAGGCCTTGAATTGTTCTAACATGACGGACAAAAGCCATTGGAAAATTTTTGGCAGAAAATAGACATGATCATTTTTGTATTTTTGAAAGGCATCAGTGTGAAGGACGGACTGGGAAGAAACACTAGGCTGGGGGCCTTTTAGAAAACTGCCCCCAGAAGCCTGGGACATTTAGTCTAGAACTGTGGCCATGACAGTGACGTTAGAAGGGAGATGAGAAATAAGGGGAATATTTTGGAGGCAGCATTGCCCCGGTCTTACCTCATGTCTCTTTTATTATATCTGGGGTCTCACAACCTTATCACTCCACCCATCTTACTCTCCTCTCCAATATATTTTCCTCTTTAAACTCTAGTGTTTCCATTCTAGGATGTGGTAACCAGCCTTTGCTTTGGCCGCTATGGACGGGAAGATAACACTCTCATCATGACTACACGAGGTGAGCGGACTCGGACCTGGCAAGGGTTTTAGAGTTAGGTGCGAAGGTGACACAGATCCTGGGAAGGAATAGTGGATGTGAAGCACAGGTAGGCCTGGGTTTGGAAAGCAAGGCCTACAGACACACATCCTGTCTGGAGCTAGCTTATCAGCAATTTGATAGCGCCATATGGCCAGTGTCTCCAGTTCTCCCAGTCTCCTCAGTACCTGCCATAATGCAGGGAACATCACAGTCAATAAGTAACTGCTAATGAATGAGTGAATGAATGGTAGGACATTGTTAAGATAGGGATGCCTAGGTGGCTCAGTCTGTTAAGTATCTACCTTTGGCTCAGGTCATGATCCCAGAGTCCTGGGATCAAGCCCCACGTCAGGCTCCCTGCTCAGCGGGGACCCTGCTTCTCCCTCTGTCTCTGCCTGCTGCTCCTCCTGCTTGTGCACTCTCTCTTTCCCTGTCAAATAAGTAAATAAATAAAATTAAAAAAAAAAAAAAAAAAAAAACAGGGATGCCTGGGTGGCTCAGCTGTAGAGCCTCTGTCTTCGGCTCAGGGCATGATCCTGGAGTCCCAGGGTCGAGTCCCACATTGGGCTCCCTGCATGGAGCCAGCTTCTCCCTCTGCCTATGTCTCTGCCCCTCTCTATGTGTCTCTCATGGATAGAAAGATAAAAGCTTAAAAAAAAAACCCACAAAAACAAAAAAACACTATAATCCTTCTAGAAATCCAGAATCTTGGCAGGAATACAGACATGGACAGAAATGGCTCTATCTAAAGCAGAACGTTTGTGGAGGAAAGACCAGGAATGTTGAGTAGAATTGAGTACAACAGATCTGTTTCTGTCTGTCTACTTCCCTAGGCGGTGGCTTGATTATCAAGATCCTGAAGCGTACAGCAGTGTTTGTGGAAGCAAGAGGTGAGGCAGGCCCCCCACCAGCCCAGGCCATGAAACTCAACGTGCCCCGAAAGACCCGGCTTTATGTGGACCAGACACTGCGAGAGCGGGAGGCTGGCACCGGTGAGACTCAGACCAGGTCCTTCCTCTTCCTTCTCAGTTGCTCCGAAGCAGCAAGAACTGAGTGATCCTGCTTCGGAGCATTGATGAACCCACCTGGGTGCTCTAAGCACTGGGTGACCTGGGTAGCCAAGCAGGTGTCCTGCCTCTGGAAGTCCAGAGACTGCCGAGGAGGTCCACTCTGCCTCAAGGTGGAAGATGCTGTAGGTGAGGGCAGGTGTTCTTTGAATGCAGAGGAGAGAACAGTTGCTTCTAGATGCTGGAACTCTCACAAGAGAAGTAGAATTGGACCAGCATTCTTCTTTTTCCTATTCAGTGTTTCTTGCTTTTCACTCATTCTTCCATTTGTTCAGTACCTGCGATTATGCCAGGCCTTGTGCCAGGTGCCTTGAAATAGGTTAGGCCTTACCTGAGGAGCTCAGTCTACCTTGCTAACCTCATGTTGCATGACAGGTGTAGAAGAGGTCTCTGTAAAGAGGTCTCTAGTGAGGCTCATAGGAATGAGGAAGTTGGCATAGGAGCCTGGGAGAAGCTTCAGAGGGAGGTGACATTGGACTTCGCCCTGAGATGATTATAAGTCCACCAGCAGAAAGGGGTAGGGAAGGGAGATTCAGGCAGAGGTGTGAGTAGAGGCATAGGACCCTACCCGGATTCAAGCAACATCCACCATGTGGTCATAGGTGCTGTGCAAGAAGGCCGGGTGGCAGAGCAGAGGCTGGCAGGGTAGGTGAGAGCTGGTTCCAAAAGGGCCTGGAATACACAGATGTTTGATTCATTCTAGATAGTGGGGGCTGGGAAAGATGTTAAAAATACAGTAACTCAACCAGCTCTGTTTTCGAAAGTGACCTTGTTTATACTTTTAAACGATAAATTAGAGGATAAAAGAGCTAGCAGCTATTAGAGCCTAGAGAATCCCAACAGAAGCAATTGAAACATTTGAAAAATAATTAGGAAGTTCTGTAAGGTGACCAAATATAAAATATACAAAAATCAATTACTTGGTATATACATACCAAGAGTAACCAGTCAGAAAATATAATGCAGAATTTCCTTTCACAATAGCAACAAAATCCCTAGAAATAAACCTAACAAGAAAATAGCAGTCTAAGAAAGTTCCAGAACTGCTGTCCAGGACATAAAAGACCACCTGAATGATGAATGATGAGACTTCCCAAGCTGTTGATTAATTAGCAGCTTCTGAAATTAATCTAGGAAGATAACAACATTACAGGGAAAATCCCAATAGGGTTTATTTTGAGGACTTGACCAGTTGATTCTAAGAGTAGATCTAAGTAAAATTTGCGGGTGGGGGTGAGGATTAGGAACAAGGTGACTTAGCCGATCAGGAGAATGATCCTACAATTCCTACAGAATGCAGCTGTAGGAATTGGCAGCTGTGCTCCAACTACAGGAACTGACACCAATCAAGGCACATTTAGAAAGTCAAAAACAGGGATCCCTGGGTGGCGCAGCGGTTTGGCGCCTGCCTTTGGCCCAGGGCGCGATCCTGGAGACCCGGGATCGAATCCCACGTCGGGCTCCTGGTGCATGGAGCCTGCTTCTCCCTCTGCCTGTGTCTCTGCCTCTCTCTCTCTCTCTCTCTCTCTGTGTGACTATCATAAATAAATAAAATTTAAAAAAAAAAAAAAAAAAAAAAAAAAAGAAAGTCAAAAACAGACCCTCATCTCTGTGGAAGGTCAGTATATGTTAAAGATACCATTTTAGATTAGTGGGAAAAGGAGAGAAAGTCCAAAAAAGCATAATTAGGACAACTTGCTTCTGGAAAAATACTTAGTACTCTACTTCAAACCAAGCACAAACATTAATTCTGGGTAAGTTAAAAATAAGTTGTAAAAGTACCAGGGCAAAAAGGAAAGATTAATAGATGGGGTAACATAAAGATATCAAACTTCTGGGTGGCAGAAGCCTCCGCACACAAGTAAAAGAGCAAGAGCAGGCTGGCAAACCAGTATGCTGAGTCTGGAACAGAGAGTCCCAGCAGGAATGAAGGTGGAGCAGGCTCTGGCAATGGCTTTGAGGAACAGTCCTCAGACCTTGGCAGATGATTAGCCAATAGGGCAGAACCTGGGTCACCAAGTGGGGATGCAGTGGCGGAGGCAGGGAGGTGAGATGGGCTTCCTCAGCGCTGAGCTGGAGGTGTTGATGGGACGTCCAGGGGGAGGTGACTATAAGGCAACGAGAAGTGGGAGGCAGGCCCAAGTGTCAAGCTGCTGGAGATGCAGCGCACAGTGTTGTGAGTGGATACAGGCTGGGCCCTGAGTGGGGGCACACTCGGAAGCAATGAGTCCTCACCCTCAGGAGCTCCAAGTTGCTCCTCACTGGGGTGCTCACAGTCTGCGGCAGGACATAGACTGTCCAAAGGAGGAGGACAAGACTCCAGGGAACACCGGCCCTTAAGGCAGAATCAAAGGAGCCAACCAGGAGACTGGGACTGTGTGCAGGTAGCACGGTGTTAGGAGACCAGGAAGGAGGTAGCCGCGTGTGTGCCACAGAATCCAATGTTACTGGCAGGTTGGGCTACTGCATCTCCGTGTTCTGTTTCCCCACATCCCCTGCCCTCTCAGACCTTGCCTTCGTCTTGCATGTCTGACAAGCCACCCATGTAGGACACCCCTCTCCCCCGCCTCTGCCCCCTCCTACTTCCTTTACCTCCAGCACCTGCCCTCTTTGTGCCCCTCTCCTCAGCCATGCACCGGACTTTCCAGACTGACCTCTACCTGTTGCGCCTCCGGGCTGCCCGTGCCTATGTGCAGGCCCTCGAGTCTAGCCTGAACCCTGTGTCTGTGACGGCTCGTGAGCCCCTCAAGCTGCACGCTGTGGTAAGCTTCCAGGTGTGCAGGGCAATCAGGCTACCTCAAGGCCAAGAGGGCAGAGGTCAAGGGTGAATAGGAGCCCCTCAGCCCCAGAGCCAATTCTGAGTCCACTAGGCCTTGTGCCCACTTCTCATCTCCCCTAAGCCCAGAGACCAAGTCTCTGTCTTCCTTCAAGAAGGTGCTCTCCTCTCTGTTGTGCTGCCTCTTCTTGTGCACTTGCAGTGCACACCTCCTTCTTCCCAGAACTGGAGGGACTCTGACAGCTATGGTACAAGGAAGAAAGCTATTCACTCAGTAACTCCAGGCAGCCTGAGGTGTTAGGACTGCCTGGTATAGGGAAGGGAAGTCCTGAGACTTGCGCAGGAGGAGGAGCCCCTGCTCCTCAGACACAAGTGACCACAAGGTCATCTGGGCTCTGGCCAGCACTAAATGGGTCCCGGAGGTATGCTGTCTGACCCAGTTGGGTTTCCGATTCCTCTTTCCCTAAAGGAAGTGGATAGATAAGAGACAGGAAGAGGCTGCAGACTAAGTATGGCTAGGAGGGAGGAAAAAGAAGTCACTGTGACCACCATAGGACGAGAGTAAGCAGGAGGCAGAGCCTTCGAAAAGAATGGCAGGGACAGTGGTGAGGCCATAGGTGGGAGTTGTGGCTTACATCCCCAGCCAGCTTTGCCTCTGACCAACTTGCTGAGTGACCTGCATCTAGCTCCTCCCCTCTCTGGGCCTTTGCTGATCCCCATACAAATAGGAGCCAGCTTTCTGTGCTCCCAAGGGGCCTTTTGAGGAGCAGGGTAGTGCATTAGAGCCGTTGGAAGAGTGTTGTGAGGACATTGATGAGAGAGCAGGAGGACAGGGCCAGGACACATTGGACTCAGTGGCTATGTCTGTTGGTTCTAAAGGCTTTCTCTACCCACCCCACTTTCTCCACAGGTTCAGGGCCTGGGCCCCACCTTTAAGCTCACACTTCATCTGCAGAACACCTCAACAGCCCGACCCATCCTGGGGCTACTGGTCTGCTTCCTATACAACGAGGTGCTCTACGCCCTGCCCCGGGCCTTCTTCAAGGTACTGGGCCCACTTCACTGAGACATGGGGTGAGAAAGACCAGGCCAGGGTCTGGTCTCTGTGATGTGCCCACAGAGCCGGAACAGATCAGGGTGAGGGAGCTGGCAGGTGGCTGGCACATGGCAAGGACCTCTGGGGAGAATGCACACGACCTGCCTCAGCTGCTTTTCTCCTAGCCTGAGAGAGGTCTCGGGGAGCCACACAGAAGGTTCTGGGAGAACAGCAAGAGTCTGGTTCCCACCTTGCCCCCTCTTAGAAGCCTGTTGGTGCCGGGATCCCAGAGTCCATCCTACCTCGCAGCCATGCCTGTGTTGGGAGTGGAACTTCCTTCTGCCCTGAGGAGAATTTTCCACAGTGAAGGACTTGTTTCCCCCCAGGTCCAGATTTGATCCTAAGTTGGGAAGACCAGAAACTGAGAAAGACCCTGGGATTTGGTTGGGAGTCAGGAGTTCTGGGTTTAATCCTGAACATATATGGGGTCCTAGAATGTCTACTCCCCTCAATGAATCTGTATGCTCTGTGAATGGGCCTGTCAGCCCTGCCCACCCTGCTAGGGTACACTGATTGCAGCTTCTTCTTTTTTTTTTTTTCTTATTGCAGCCTCTAAAGCAGGCATGAGAGTGCTCTGGAATCTGCCAAACACTGTCCAGGCACGAAGGCTGATTTCCTACCTCTTTGTCCCCAAACTTAGGTCCCCTTGCTGGTGCCAGGACTCAACTACCCCCTGGAGACCTTTGTAGAGAGTCTCAGTGACAAGGGCATCTCAGACATTATCAAGGTAGGTCGCCCACTGGTACTACATGGGGAGGACAGTGAGAGTGAGGTGGGCAAGGCCCTTAGGTGGCTTCCAGGTCAGGTTGGGGTCTACAACCTCCCCATCCCCTCTGACAGAGCCCTGGTGGCCTGTGACTGGGAACAGTGCAGACCAGGCCAAGCTTGGTGTTTGCAGGGAGCAGGGAGTAAAAGCGGCCTGCTCCTACTGCCATAGGCACTTCCTCTATAGGTGCTGGTACTTCGTGAAGGCCAGAGCGCACCCCTGCTGAGTGCCCATATCAACATGCCCGTGAGCGAGGGGCTGGAAGCCACTTGACCCCTGGACTGGTGTTGAAGCCCCTGCAGAATCAGGACCAGGAAGATTCAGCCCCTGAATCTTGAACTGGGCAGTCAATGGCCCGAGGCCTGTTCTCTGAGCAGCAGCATGTTGGGGCTACACTTTCTTTCTCTTGTCCTAAGTGTCTCCTTTCTAACCACCCTATCTGCTTGGTGACCAATAGAAGCAGGTCAGTGAGTACCCAGGAGGTTCAGCTCCCCACTCAGGAAATCCCAGACATTTGCCCATTGGATTCTGCTGCCGCTCCATCCTCCCCACTTATCTCCAGAAATCACACCCAGGTCCAAAGGAAGATCTCTGCAGTACTTAAGGTGAGATGAGGGGCATAGGCCCAGGCTTCTCCTTTGCTGCTTTCCTTAGGTACACTACTCCTGTGTTGCTTCAGGCCTAGGTCAGAATTGGCTATGGCCTGACCTGGGATAATCAGAGGTTTTTCTTGGGCAAGACTGGTTGCTGCAAGCTCCCTGTTGCTGCCTGGGGTTCCAGAGGCTTAGCTTATGCTAGCTCAGCTTATAGGTGAAACATGTTCTGATTTTTCCTTTTGAGCTAAACAAGGGACCCCTTCTTTATATTCGGGGGGTCTAGGGAATAGCTGCCTCTTCACAGGGTGCTTTCCTGAAATTTGGGCTCAACGAAAGTCTCAGGCCTGTGATGCGCCATGAAAATTGCCAAGGGAAGAACTGGTGCCAGGAAGGCATAGAGTATTCTTGCGGGGAGCTAGTGGCCCCCACCCCCACCAGGCTTCTGTAGACCACACAACTGCTGCTCCTGACTTGGATGCTCATGTCCAGAAAGAGCATCCCAGGAGAGGAAGGCTCAGTTAGAGCAGAGGTGGGACTGGAGTGCACAGGAGAGGGGTTTCTGAGGTCTTAAAAAAGTGGCACAGGAGGCAGAAGCCCAGAACTGCTCTTCTATGCCCTGGAGCCCAGATCAGTGGAAAGCGCACTGGGCAGTGGTCATATAGTATAAGAAAATTAGCTGGAAAGGCATTGACCAGAGGTGTTGAGTGAGGCTTACCCTTGAAGAAAGTCATATGTTTAGACCACAGGGACCAGAGACCCACAGTCCTGGCCCTCATTGTCTCCTGGAGCTCTGTCCAGTCTGCCTAATAGGCTGGTGCTAACAGGGCCACCCTGAGCCATTTGTGAACCAGGAATCCTGCTCCTTGAGGACCTGTATCTGCCTCTATCTGACCAGGTGCAGCCCAGCACATGACAGGAATCTCAGGCTTGTGGGAAGTTACCAAATCCTTCTGGCTAGTTTCCCCACATGTAAAATGAGACAGTGTGACCGGATTCAGCTCTAGCATCCTGTGATCTTGGCCACCATTTTAGAGGAAATGAAGAGTCACCTCCAGAAAGGGGATATTTGACAGGAGTAACCACCGAGCTTTTCCCTTTGATACCAAGGGCCCCAAATCTAACTGCCCATGGCCAGGCAAAAGCCTGTATGTCCAGGACACCAGTGAGGGATTGGGGTGACACAGCTCACAGCCCACCCTCCTAACCCTTCCAAGGAATGCATTCTGGGGCCAGGTTAAAAGTAGCATGGGGGGTCGTGCATGGACAGCTCAATTGATTGAGCATCTACTCTTGATCTCAGCTCAGGTCTTGATCTCAGGGTAGTGAATTCAAGCTCTTTGTTGGGCTCCATGCTGGGTGTGGAACCTACTTAAAGAGAGAAGCATCAGGTCTGGACCAAAGAAAGAGTCCATCCCCCTCTGTGTACAGTCTGACTACTCACAGGCATAGATCAATTGGATCAGAATGGTGTAGGGTCTAGTGCAAGCCAAGTGAGGCACAGTTGGAACAACAAGCAGGAGGTTTAACCTAGAAATGGAAAGATAAATACAGAGAATATCAGTCAGTCAGAGAGATTTCAACTTAACCTAAGAATTTCCTAAGAGAGCTTATCAGGGATGGAAAGGCCTGCCTTAGAAGGTAAAAAGCCCCTTGTCACTGGAGCTGCGTCACTGGGGTTGGGCTATCTTTTTGCAAGGTTGTGTCCTGGGCCACATGACCATAGAATCTCTTCTATCCCAATCAAGTGATGACTGTGTGAACTTGGAACAAAAAGTCTGATCTGGATTCTGTTTGTAGCTATTCATAATGATGAAAGTGGAGAAACTTCCTATGCCCAGCACCTAAGGAGAGTTTGTATGATGTAATACTACATACCTATGTGAACTGCATTGATGTACACAAGTGTACATAAAGCAATATGAAACCAGGGACAGTGCATGGTACCCAGCGCCCTCACTAGTTAGAGCTCCAGGAGATTGTGGACATTAGGGAAGAGGAGAGTTGGTATCTTCTTAAAACTTATTCTTTTTAAAAACACATACCTACTTAGTACTATAGAATTCATTTATTAGCAAGAAAATAGCCTTTCCACATTCCCTGGTATAGCTCCCTTGCTACATTTTCAGTTCTCTTAGCTATTATTTTTTTTCAGTAATCCCTGAGTCTAATGTGGGTCTTGAACCCATGACCCCAAGATCAAGAGTCACATGCTCCACTGACTGAGCCAGCTAGGTTCCCCATTAGCTATTTATTTTTAAAACATGCTTCAGGACCCCTGGGTGGCACAGTTGGTTAAGTGTCTAACTCTTGATTTTGGCTCAGGTCATGATCTCAGGGTCAGGAAATCAAGCCCTGTGTCGGGCTCCACTCTGAGTGAGAAGTCTGCTTAGGATTCCTTCTCTTTCTCCCTCTGCTCCTACCCTGCCCCTGTTCATGCTGTCTCACTCTCACTCCCACTCTCTAAGGGAAAAAAATAAATAAATAAAATATATATAGATATATAGATATATAGATATAGATATAGATATAGATATAGATATATAGGCATATATATATAGATATATATATATAGGCATATAAATATATATGCTTATACTACTCTTGCTTGATTTATCATTCTAGACACTATCTGTTGGCTCCCTATTGTAACAGAGGAGGCTTTAGCTCTCTTGTGACAGTACCTTGCTCCCTTTTCTACCATTTTTAGGTAGATCAATACTCACTGTTTAAATTGCTATTTATAGGGATCCCTGGGTGGCGTCGCGGTTTAGTGCCTGCCTCTGGCCCAGGGCGCGATCCTGGAGACCTGGGATCGAATCCCACGTCGGGCTCCCAGCGCATGGAGCCTGCTTCTCCCTCTGCCTGTGTCTCTGCCTCTCTCTCTCTCTCTCTTTATCTGTGTGACTATCATAAATAAATAAATAAATAATTTTAAAAAATAAAATAAACAAATTGCTATTTATATTACTATGTGAAAGTTATTCACTGCAGAGTTGACAATTGGGATATAATTAAATTACTTTTTAATTTTTTTGTGGAGTTAAAATTGCCATTTTTTTTTTCATTTGCTTGATTTTCTATATATACCAATTGTTAATTCTTCCCCCATTTAATCTGACAGTTCCTTTTTTTTCAGGCACTTCATTTCATCCCCTGACTCAGTGAGTACTGTTTGCTCCCTAGAACTGCTGCAGAGCATTTTTCCTGACTAGATCCTCTGATTCCTAGGCTCCATATCTTCATCTTTCTTTCTTTTTTTTAAATTTATTTTTATCTTTTTTAAAGACTTTACTCATTTATTCATGAGAGAGACAGAAAGAGCGAGAGGCAGAGACACAGGCAGAGGGAGAAGCAGGCTCCACCCAAGGAGCCCGACATGTGACTCCATCTCCGGTCTCCAGGATCAGGCCCTGGCCTGAAGGCGGCACTAAACCGCCGAGCCACCCGGGCTGCCCTTTTTTTTTTAAGATTTTATTTTTTTATTCATGAGAGACACAGAGAGAGAAGGCAGAGACATAGGCTGAGGGAGAAGCCGGCTCCATGTAGGGAGCCTGTTGTGGGACTTGATCCCAGGACCCCAGGATCACAACCTGCCTAAGGCAGATGCTCAACCTCTGAGCCACCCAGGCGTTCCTATATGTTCATCTTTCATAGCTCTTTTATCCTTCATTTGGTGAAACATATCCACAAGTACCTTCTTTAAAAAGTCACTAGAGTTAAAATTTTTAAGACATTTTCTTAAAAAATTTTTATTCCATTCATATATATGTGTGATAGCAGGTCATAAAATTTGACATTGAAAATAATTTTCATGTAAGATCAATTTTTTAAAAGATTTTATTTATTTATTAATGAGAGATACAGAGAGAGAGGCAGAGACACAGGTAGAGAGAGAGGCATGCTCCATGCAGGGAGCCTGACGTGGGACTTGATCTTGGGTCTCCAGGATCACGCCCTGGGCTGAAGGCAGGTGCCAAACTGCTGAGCCACCCAGGCATCCCTTGCAAGATCATTTTTAAGGCAGTATTCCCCTATGTTCAGATTTTTGGTAATGCTGTTGAGAAGTTCCATGCCATTTTTTGCTCCTGACCTCCTTTTTCTCTGAGGTTATAAAATGTCAGGACACGTCTTCCTGCATGTCATTATTTGTTGTGCTGTGGGGTAGAGATGTATATTCTTAACTTGCACAAAATTTCGTTTCCTTGAGTGATTTCTTCACATTTTCTCTGTTCTCTCTGGAATTTTCATTAAACCCAATATCTGATAAGTGGTAATTCCAGAGAGAACACAACTGATCATCTATTTTCTTCTCCTTTCATATTGTCTTTCTGTACAACTTTCATTTTTATATATATATAAGGTTTTATATAAAATATAGCAGAGGGAGAAGCAGGCTGCCTGCAGGGAGCCCAATACGGGACTCAATCCCAGGACCGTGGGATCATGCCCTAAGCCAAAGCCAGACACTCAACCGCTGAGCCACCCAGGCACCCCTCTGTCCAACTTTCTGAGGGATTTTTATCTTTCAGCTCTTCTCTGGAACTGTTTTTAAAATTCCATTGTTTTAATTCTCAACTCTTTCTGTTCTCTGTTCAGTCTTTAACTGTAGTATCTTTTTTTTTTTTAATATTTATTTATTCATAAGAGACACAGAGAAAGAGGCAGAGACATAGGTAGAGGGAGAAGCAGGCTCCCTGTGGGTAGCCTGATGCAGGACTCCATCCCAGGACTGTGGGACCATGATCTGAGCCAAAGGCAGACGCTCAAACACTGAGCTACCCAGCACCCCATAGTATCTTTTCAAAAACATAGTTGAGCCTAGCACACCATCAGTCAACAACTGACCTCTGTAGACTTACTTCAACAACAGAATACATATTTTTCTTTTTTCTCAAGCTCACATGAAACAGGCACCAAAAAAAAAAAAAAAAAAAAAAAAGAAAAAAGAAACAGGCACCAAAACAGACCACAATCTGGTCCATAAAATATGCCTTAACCAATTTAAAATAATCAAAACAATACATTGCTCTCAGGTCAAATGGAATTAAATTAGAAATCACTAATAGAAGGATAGCTGGAAAATCACCAAATACTTGGAAATGAAACAACACACTTCTAATAACATATGAGTCAAAGAAGAAATCTCATGAAAAATTTAAAAATATTTTGAACTAAATGAAAATGAAAACACAAGAAATTTGTGGGACACAGCAAAAGTAGTGCTTAAAGAGAAATGTATAGCATTGGATGCATATTTTAGAAAAGAAGAGCAAATTAAGTCCAAAATAAGCAGGAAAAGAAGAAGAAAAGAACCAGAGCAGAAATCAATAAAATTGAAAACAGGAAATCAGTAAAGAAAGTCAACAAAACCAAAAGCTGGTTCTTGGAAATCTCATTAGAACCAGCAGGTCAATTACCTATCTCCAAGCCTAGTGCGAGGTAGAAGCAAGGGAAAAACCTCTCCTGAGAATTTTTAACCATAAGCCAGCCTGAATAGGTTTATAACCTAAACTGACAATACCTGGGTGGTCCAAAAGACTTGTGGCTGAAAATTTAGTGGTGTAGGATTGGTTTGTCATCAGGTGACAGAGAAACACATTTCTTCTCTGGAGGAATTTACTGTTGACCCAATCTCAAAAAAAAAACCTTGATAAAATTCCAAGAAATATGAACTCACAAATTGCAAGAAACTAAAGCATTGTGAAGAGGAGCCACCATAAACAATAGCCAATGTACTCCAGCCTCACAGACTTAAGATATTGGAATTACCAAACAATGGAAGGTGTGTGTCTTCAAAATATTTAAAGGAAAAAAAAAAACACCTAAAATTTAAGTAGAAAGCAAGAAAGGTATAAAATGACCATGCAGATCTTAAAAAGAGTCAAACAATTAGAGAAAATATTTGACACATGAAACTCATGAACGAATGGACAAAACCACTTAAAAAAAGACAATTTGGGATCCCTGGGTGGCGCAGCGGTTTGGCGCCTGCCTTTGGCCCAGGGCGCGATCCTGGAGACCCGGGATCGAATCCCACATCAGGCTCCCGGTGCATGGAGCCTGCTTCTCCCTCTGCCTGCGTCTCTGCCTCTCTTTCTCCCTCTGTGACTATCATAAAAAAAAAAAAAAAAAAAAGACAATTTGATGGGATCCCTGGGTGGCGCAGCAGTTTGGCGCCTGCCTTTGGCCCAGGGCGCGATCCTGGAGACCCGGGATCGAATCCCACGTCAGGCTCCCGGTGCATGGAGCCTGCTTCTCCCTCTGCCTGTGTCTCTGCCTCTCTCTCTCTCTCTCTCTCTCTCTCTGTGACTATCCTAAATAAATAAATAAAATATTTAAAAAAAAAAAAAAAAAGACAATTTGGGATTCCTGGATGGCACAGTGGTTGAGTGTCTGCCTTTGGCTCAGGGCATGATCCTGAGATCCGGGATCAAGTCCCACATTGGGCTCCTTGCAGGGAGCCTGCTTCTCCCTCTGCCTGTGTCTCTGCCTCTCTCTGTGTGTGTCTCTCCTGAATAAATATATAAAAATCTTAAAAAAACAAAAAAACAAAAAAATCAGATTGGTTTCACAGCTGAAGAAAGACAGAAAGACTAAGGAAGATCTACCTGGCTGCAGGAATTCTCCAGAATGCCAGAAACCGAGATACATGTGAGGATGTAGTAGGAAGGTCTCATCAGAGCTTTAGTAAAGACAGAAAATATGTGAAGGTGTGACTAAGAATCTTCTAAAACTGATGAAAGGCATCAATTCATAGAATCAGGAAACCCAAGGAATTTCATGAGGGTAAATACAAAGAAAACCACACTTGTGCACATCACAGTAAATTGCGGTAATACAGGAGATAAAAAAATCCTAAAAGTGTTGAAGACAAAAGTATCTTCAAAGGAAAAACTATAGATGACAGCTGACAACAGCAACAATGGAAGCCAAAAGACAGAATAATATTTTTAACATATTGAGAGGAAATAGCTATTAACCTAGAATTCTGTACCCAATAAGAAGTAATTTTAAAAAGGGACACCTGGGTGGCTCAGTGGTTGAGCATCTGCCTTCAGCTCCGTGCATGATCCCAGGTCCAGGGATTGAGTTCTGCATCGGCCTCCCTCTGAGGAGCCTGCTTCTTGCTCTGTCTATGTTTCTGCTGCTCTCTGTGTCTCCCATGAATAAATAAATAAAAATCTTTTTAAAAAAATTTTAAGCTACAAAAGGTGAGACAAGCACAAAATAAAGTGGTAGAAATATATCCAAGTACATTACTTACAAACTATATAAATGATCAAATGTTTCAACTGGAAGATAGTGTTGTCTAGATTTTTAAAAATCTTATCTATGGGGCACCTACGTGGCTCAGTCAGTTAAGCTTTGGCCTTCAGCTCAGGTCATGATTTCAGAGTCCTGGGGTCAAGACCTGAGTCAGGCTTCCTGCTCACTAGAGTCTGCTTCTCCCTTTCCCTCTGCCCCTCCCCCCACTCATGCTCACTATCTCTCAAATCTTTTTTAAAAAATAAAATCCACTGGAGATCCCTGGGTGGCTCAGCAGTTTAGTGCCTGCCTTCGGCCTAGGGTGTAATCCTGGAGTCCCGGGACCGAGTCCCACATTGGGCACCCTGCATGGGGTCTGCTTCTCCCTCTGCCTGTGTCTGCCTCTCTCTCTCTCTCTGTCTCTCATGAATAAATAAATAAGATCTTTAAAAAATAATAATAATAAAATCCATTTATCTTAAGAGACGAAATAATTGAAAGTAAAAATACAAATTATTAACATATTCAGACTAGAAGGGAATTTAAGGGGCATCTATTTAAAAAGAAACCCACAATGAACATATCTTATGGTGAAATATCAAAATTATTTCCTCTAAGGTTAGAAACCAGTCAAGGTGGGGCACCTGGCTGCCTCAGCTTGGAAGAGCATAGGACTCTTGATCTTGGGGTCATGAGTTTAAGCCACACCACACCGGATGCAGAGATTACTTTAAAAAATAAAACAAGTCAAGGTGCCCACTACTTTTCCTCCACCCATACAGAAGGGGCAAGATTAAGAGGTACACAAATTTAAAAGGAAAAACAAAACCTTTTCATAGATTATGTGATTATAAATGCAGAAAACTCAGAAGAATTTATAAGTAAATTATAAGTTTCCCAGACAGGTCCCGTTGCTGGACACAAAATTTCTATTTTCTTTTTTTTTTTTAATGTATATATTTTTTTAAGATTTTATTTATTTATTCATGAGAGACACAGAGAGAGAGAGAGAAGCAGAGACACAGGCAGAGGGAGAAGCAGGCTCCATGCAGGGAGTCCGACGTGGGACTTGATCCCGGGTCTCCAGGATCACGCCCTGGGCTGAAGGCAGCGCTAAACCGCTGAGCCACCCAGGCTGCCCAAAATTTCTATTTTCATAAACCATATACAACTAGCATAACAATATCAACTACTTAAGAATAAATCTAACAAGGGTGGCTTAGTGGGTTAGGCATCTGACTTCAGCTCAGCTGGTGATCTCAGAGTCCTGGGATTGAGCCCTGTGTCCAGCTCCCCATTTGGTGAGGAGTCTGCTTGTCCCACCCCTCCATCTGCCCCTCCTCCCACTCGTGCTTGTTGACTCTCTCAAATCTTAAAAAAAAGAAGATGAAGAAGAAATCTAAACTAGGGGCACTTGAGTGACTTGGTTAAGTGTTCAACTGTTGATTTCAGCTCAGGTCATAACCTCAGGGTCATGAGACTGAACCCTGCTTTGGGCTCTGTGCTTAGGATTCTCTCTCTCTCCTTCTGGCCTTCCCCTCCCCACACTCGTATTCTCTCTCTCTCAAAAGTAATAATAATCTAACCAAAAAAGGAATGATCTTTATGAGAAAAAAATATGTAATTTTATTGAAAACATTTAATGGATACATGATGTTCATGAACTGAAAAACATAATTTCATATGAATGTTGGTTTTTCCCAGACTGCTCTATAGATTCATTTGGATTTCATTCACAATCTCAAAGAGAATTTTTACTGGTGGAATTTGACAAGTGGATTCTAAAATTTGTATGGAAGAGCAAGGACCAAAAATAGATCCTAGGGAGTCATATAATAGGGGTGGACAAAATGGGAAAATAAATTGTATATTCAATGGCTCACTATACAGCAAGGAAAAGGAATACCCTACAGCTCTACATGTTAATCTGGATAAATCTCAGGAACATAATGAGTGTAAAGGTAAGTCACAGAGGAATAAACATGGTATGATTCCATTTACATAAAATTCAAAAACATGCAAAACCAATACAAACATAGGTAATACAATTACAAGGCAAAGCAAGGGAATAATGAAGACAGGACAGTGTTTTCTTCACTGGGGAGGGGCACAGCAGGGGTTCAAAGGAAGTGGTATCCATTTCTTAAATGGGAAGGGGGAGGAGTTTATTTTATATTTTCTTGCATCTCCTTACTATTTAATTTAAAAAAAAAAAAAAAAAAAGTGTTCCAGAGGGTTAAAGCTGAGGAGGAAACTAGAAGTCTGCCAATGCTTATGTACAGCACAAAGTGCTAGGCACACCACATTCCTAACAGTTAAGAACTAGTACTTGAACATGCCATTTGGGAAAACAAAAAAGTCCTAGCAGCTCAAACCTTTGTGGGCATGGGCAGGGCATGTCTGAAGGATGGGCTTCTCTCAGAGTTCCTGGGTGACAAGCCTGCCATGTCACTGGATGACATTCCCCCCGACCCCCAGCAGCATCTGTAGACTTTTTCACTTAATCCAATTTTTGGTCCAGCCCCTCACCCCCACCCTCCCCAGTGCCTCTGAAACCCAAAGCTGCTTTGAACAGTCCCCACCTGTACCCCAGATGGCTAGCTGCTGGCTGCACAGGGTGGGGTGGGCCCTGTGGGGAGGGGCAACCTAGCTGCCCCTCTTCAAGACTGGATCAGTCCATGTCAGTCCCACACCTTTGTTCCATGGTGCCAGGAGAGTTCCTGAGCCTCTCCAGGGCTCTGGGAGACAGTTTGGCTGCTTTTGGCTCCTCCCTCTAGGAGTGGTTTCTAATTCTCTGCTAAAAGAGGAAATGAGCTTCCATCCACTTCCCATCTTTCAAAATGTCATCAGGCTCTTTGGTCTACTACTGTCTCTCTTCTATTTTCTTTATCTTTGTAAATTTATATGTTTTATTTCTTCACTATCATTTAGATTTGAAGAGGAAACAGGTAAACCTATGTGTTTAAACCTGCCACATTGGAAATCTGTTTACTATATTTGAATAAAATGTTTAACAGGTAGCTCTTGAAGAGTCCAGAGAGGAAGAGCTTAGCCTTCTGAGCATCCTCCTTCAGATGCTTGAATATCCCTACCTGATTTCTCTGCCTCCATTTTGCATACTCACTTTCCTCAGCTGTGTAAGGGTAAAGGAAAAAGCACAAAAATCTGGGTTCAAATCCTGACTCCTCCATTCACTGCCCTGAGATCTTATCAACTCCCATAATTGCTGTCCTTGGTACCAGATTAGCCGGAGAGAGGCACAGGGAGTGTTACGGAGATGCTTCTAACTATAAAGCACAGAATCTAGGAAAGAATGTTTCTCTTTCCCTGGATCACCTCATGCTGCCTTGGTCTGCTGGTCCCCCAGCCCCACCCCCACCAAAGCCACAGGAGGCAGATCCCTGGCCCCCCCAAGCCCTCAAGTGTTCTGTGGTTCCCATGTGTGGCAATCAGAGGGACCAGAAACCCCGAAAGATGGAGGGAATCCAAGAACCAAGTGGGCACTTTATTAACCCAGCAAAGGGGTGACTAGGCTGGCCAAGCAGCCCCTTACCAAACTGTCCTCTATACTTGGGAGCAGGGGGGCAATAGAGGCAGAGTTGCAGGACCCAAGCCCTGGACACTGGAGACCAGGTTGGGCAGGGCAAAGGCCAAGGATAGGACTGGAGTTGCTGAAAGGTAGTAAGTACCAACCCACCTCCCCAACTGAGGCTGGGAGTGGGCCTGAAAGGAGTTAGGAGCCCCCTCTCCTGCTGCCCTCTCCCTGAACATCTCCAGCTCTTCCTGAAATCAGGAAGGTGTGAGGCCCACATCAGCTGCGGTCTGGAAGGTGATCCCATCCCCAGGCAGTGGGGAGGCCAGGAAGGGCCAGAGCCAGACAAGGACCCAGCGGGGCCCCAGGGCCGCCTGCAAGTTGTGGCAAGGGCCCAGGTCATAAGAGTGCTGGCCCCGAGCCCACTCCCACGTGGTCTGGCCCCGCAACAGCAGCATCCCATGGAAGAGCAGCCCAGCCCCACATAACAGTGCACCTGCCACGCATGTATCGGTCACAAAGGCCAAGGCAAACTGCGCCAGAGACACTCTGCCTGCAAGGAGAAAGCAAATGGATCAGGGGGCAGAAGGGGGCCCAGCCCTCCCAAAGCCCAGCTCCTGCCCTTCTTCCACTTCCTACCCTCCACCACCAAGCAGGGCTCATTCCTCTGCTCAGCAAATGCTGAGTAGCTACTCCCCGGCCAGCCCATGCTGGTGCCCCAGACAGACACAGTCCCCCATCCATCCAACTTCCGTTCATCACAAACTATGAGTACCTCCCATTGCTAGACACGGCAGGCACCAGCATGAAGGGCAGACAGCAGCTTGACCTCAGGGAGCTAACAGACATTTCAGAGATCACTTCTTAGTTACTTAATTACAGATGTGATTGGTTACAACGGAAAAGTACAGCACCTTCTGGCTCCTGATAGGTACTAAGTATCTGCTGAACTAATGAACTATAGGATGCCATGAAACATTCTGCTCAGTGAAAGAAGCCAGACGTGAAAGTAACAAATTATCAATGTGACATATGATGCCATTTATGTGAGATGTCCCAAACAGGCAAATCCATAGACAGACATAGTGACAGACAGTAGATGAGTGATCACCAGGGGCTGGGGGGGACTCTAGGAGGGAAGGGAAGTGACCGCTCAATGGGTACAGGGTTTCTTTTGGAGGCTATGGAAATGTTCTGGAATTAGTGGTAATGGTTCACCACATTTTTGGTTTTTTTTTGTTGTTGTTGTTGTTCACCACATTATGAATGTACTAAATGCCACTGAATGATCTACTGGGACGTGTTTTTTTATTTATTTATTTATTTTTTTTTTTTTATTTGTTCATGAGAGAGTTAGAGACACAGGCAGAGGGAGAAGCAGGCTCCATGCAGGAAGCCTAATGTGGGACTTGATCCCGGGACCCCAGGATCACACCCTGGGTAGAAGGCAGGCGCTAAACCGCTGAGCCACCCAGGGATCCCCTGGGAGGTGGTTTATTTATTTTTTTTTAAATTTCATTTATTTATTCATGAGAGACACAGAGAGAGAGAGAGAGAGAGAGAGGCAGAGACACAGGCAGAGGGAGAAGTAGGCTCCATGCAGGGATCCTGATGTGGGACTCGATCCTGGGTCTCCAGGATCACGCCCTGGGCCGAAGGCAGATGCTCAACCTCTGAGCCACCCAGGCGTCCCTGGAAGGTGGTTTATTTTATTTTATTTTATTTTATTTTTGGAAGGTGGTTTTATATGAATTGCTTGTTATATGAATTCTACTTCATTAAAAAAAGACAGGCTATGTGGGGAAATGCCAAGCTGCCTTATTAGAAGCTCAGGGAAGTGGATTTCATTTGTTTTAATTAAGTAACATCTTGGGTGGTGTCTGAAGGAGGTATTTGCTAGGTAAAGAGGGGAAAAAACATTCTATTTGAAGGTCCTGAGCAGGATGGAGGGGTGCCTGTGAGATGAGTATGTGGCTGGTTCTGGAAGTTCAGGAGAGAAGCCCAGGCTGGACATGCAGATCTGCAGGTGGCTGGCAAAGAGGGAGTTCCAAGACCCACCAGAGGCCAGAGTTAGAGTGAGATGGGAACAGTGCCACTACCTCAGCATCAGGAGACCAGGTCCCTTGGGACCTGATCAAGAAGAGAGAGGGAAACCATAAAAGGAAGGAGGAAACCAGCAGTGCGAGCTGTTGGAGACGCCCAGGGTACAGCCCTTCCAGGAGGAGGGAGGCTAGCAGTCTTATGAGGCAGAAAGGTCTCGTGAAGCAAAGAGAACTCAGAGGGGTCCTCCTGGCTTTGTGGGGACCGAGGCATTCTCAGGAGGGGGAGGGGGGTAGAAGCCAGTTTGGAGCAGGTAGAGGAAGGAATGGGAAGTGAGGAAAAGCACCTATGAGCCCGGGGAAGTCCTCCAAGGAGCCTAGCTGCTAGCAGAAGAGCCAGGAGGCAAGAGCTAGGGAGGAGGAGGACATGGGGTGAAGAGAGGGTTTATACAGGTAGGAAAACTGAAAGAAAGCCAGCGGAGGGAGACTGGGTTGGCAGGAAGAGAAGCAGGCCACAGTGAGGCTTCCAAGCGGGGAGGAAGGCCAGACACCAGGAGAAGCTACAGACAGTGAGCCTGGCTTCCAGATCTGAAGACAGGACAATTCTGGACATAACTGACATGTCATTTTCTCCGTGATGGATTTCACGAGAGGTGGGAGCTTAGAAAACAGGAGAGTGGGATGGTTGGAGCCGCAGTCATGAGGGGGGCAAGCTTTTGAGAAACCACGATGGCCAGGCACGACTGAGGGCCTGTTGGGGTCAGTAGCCATGAATGTGACATGGGACCAACTGCCACAAATTACCAGCCCTTAGCAACCAGGGGCAGATACAGAGAAGACAGGTAGACAGAGTGAGATGTTGGCAGGAGAATGGTGGAAATGAGGATTCTAAGCTGGATGTGGGGGAAATGAAGAGGGAAAGTGTTGGGAGACAGACGAGGGCCAGGAGCTCTCGTACTCTCCTAGAGTATGAGAGTGAGAGCTGGCTGGAAGGAGGGGAGGTGGGCAACAGAAAAAGGGGTGACCAGCTCATGGCATGATTCAGGAGGTGACACACTTTGACCTCTGACAAGGTGAAGGGTGGATGTGGGTGTAGGTGATAGAAGTCAAATGGAGGAAGTCTAGAAGCTGAGCAACTGGGGCAGTGAGTGGGCCATTCACCCAGACTTCCAGGCACCCATGATTTCAACATGGCCCAGGACTTGAGAAATGAATGGCCACAGAGGGGTGGGTTGCAGGGAGGTACAGTTGGAGGGCTTGCGTTTCAGTGGAAGCAGGGGATCATCAAGGAGGCAAAGGAGCCAGTGTGGTCAGAGGAAGACACTGACAACCCACTGGGCCTCCCAAGGCCTCCCCCCTCCACACCTCCAGGCTGCAGGGATAGTCAGGCTTAGATAGGATAAGGAGACACTGACTATTCAGAGTGGTCAGAGAGTTTAGTAACCGAAGGACAAGTTTACAGAGGGGCCCTTGGAGGGGTCAGGAGGAAGGAGTCAGGGGAAAGAAAGCCCAGAGCATTTCAAGCATTTCAAAGAGTATAAAAACAAAACAAAACAATAGGGCTTTTGGGGAGGTGAGGGTGTCAGAAGAGGAATAAATGTGTCATCCAGAACACAGCCTCTCAATCAGCCTCCTGATCCATGTCCTCCCCTCCCAACTTCCAAAGACTGGAGCTTCCTCTGCCTAGAACTTTCACTGGCTCCCTGCTGTCCAGTCACGTTAGGGCTACACCAGCATTTAGGGTCTCCACCATCCAATCTGAACCTACTCCTTGCCCAACCTCCACGCCTCTGCTTAGGCTGCTCCCCTCACTTAGAATGCACCCTCATTTAGAATGCTCCCTCCTCATTCCCAATCACACCCCCCCCCCCAACTCCCACTAGTCTTTCCTTCTCTGCCAATCCTGATTCTCCTATCCAGAACTCTGCACCTGTGTCAAGGCCTTGTATTTTATTGTCCTGCACACCCAGTTCAATCCTAGGCTGCCCTCACCCACCCCATAAATGACATTGGAACTGGGTCCCCAGGCCATTACCAGGAGAACCAGCCGGAAATTCCATCCCCCACCAGAATGGCCCACGACAAGGGCCTCTGCCTCTGTGGATGCCTCCCAAGCTCCCCACCTGTGAGCAGCATGAGCCAGGGCAGCAGGAGGAGGGCTGCGGTGTGGAGGGGCGCGTGGGCTCGCAGGAGGGCTGACAGGGCAGGGCCCAGCAGCACAGAGATGTGGAGCAGGACACCCGCAGCATGAAGCAACAGGCACAGGAAGGGCCGGTAGTTGTGGAATCCCACACAGCGGCCCAGCAGGCGGCAGTGGTGATCCCGACGAAGGATGCAGACACGGCAGGCAGAGCAATGCCCACTGCGTGGTGGCACCTGGCTTTGGCACTGGTAGCAGTAACTGCAGGGAAGCAACCACAGCGTCAGTTCCACCAGCAGCTCCGAGTGCCCCTTCTCATGCCCAGTTGGCCTCTGAACCCATCCCAGGGAAGCAGGCACGACCACTGCCCTAATAAGCCTCAAATTCATCATACATAAATGCAGGACGAATTGTTCTAGCACTGCAGGTCCGAGGGCTCTTGCAGCTCAGACATCCCAATCCTAAGCCTTTCTCCGGCCTCTAACATCCAGGAGCAAACCTCTCACTTGCTCCATGGTCACCACACTGGTCCAAGTCACCATGAACTCTCCCCCCTGGATACTGCATCAGATTTTAACTATTCTCCCTGATTCCAGCTTTGGTTCCTCCTGGTATAGTCTCACCCCAGCAGCCAGACTGATCCTTAAAAATCTAAGTTGTGCCCTCCTCTACTCCAAACCCTACAATGGCTGTCCACCTCACTGCCAGTAAAAAGCAAAGCTTTCAATGTCCTACAAGGTCTATCTCTAACCTCTCTCTTCCCCCTCTCACTCCACACCAGCCACACTGGCCTTGCTGTTCCTGGAACACACAAGACACATAACTGCTTCAGAGTCTTTGCACTGTCTGTTCCCCCTACCTGGAATGCTCTCCTCCAGATTCCCACCTGGCTAACTCCTCCACCTCCTTAAATTCTTTGCTCAAATGCCTACCTTGACTACCATATTTAAGACTGCAATCTGCACAGCTTTTACCCTGCTCTACTTTTTGTTTCCATACCACCACCTAACAGTCTATATTATTTCCTTATTTACTATGCCTATAGCTTATCATCTGCCCCCTCCCCCACTAAAATAAGTCCAGGAGGTCAGGAATCCACTTTATTGTACCTCCAGTGGCCGGAACAGTACCTTGTACGTAGTAGGTGCTCATGAACTATTTCTAAGTGAATGAATGACATTTCTTCTGGATCTACCATCCCAGGCTATAGAAGAGTGTTCTGGCTCTAACAAGCGGATCCTATTGTGATCTGGTTTTAACATCTTCTGGTCCTAGGGGCGCCTACCCCTGTCCAAGGTTCCTACGTCCCCCGCTTCCATCCCCCAGATACCGCGCCCCACTCACGCCCAGCCCTGGCCCAGACCGCGGCCGGCCAGCATCACGCCCCGGATGCTGGGGTCCGAGCGCAGGAAGAGCCCCACGTTGCCCAGCAGGTTGAGCAGCTGGAAGGCGGCCAGCACTAACTGCAAGGCCCGAGCCAGGGGTCCCAGCGGGGGCGGCCCGGGACCCAGAACCAGCACATAGGCCAGCTCCAGGCCCACAGCCGCGGCCCACAGCGCGGTGAGCACGAGAGGCAGCCGCGCGGGCGCCCCCTCCGCGCTCCCTACCGCCCAGGGCTGCCCCATGGCCTGGACCCACCGGCTGTCGGACCCGGAGTACCCCGCCGCTTCCGTAATGGGGCGGGGATAGTGGCAGACGGACGTCCGCTACGACCAATAGAAGCTCGGAAGGGAGTTCGGCGTCACCGGGAGCTGCCCACAGATGGGGACATGTGATTGGGCGGCCGCAGGAGCCTTGGAGAAGCTTGGAATCCCATTGGCGCTGGAGCCGGGTAAGGCCGCGCATTGTGGTCACGCCCACCCGCGGTGCCCCGCCCCTCCCGCAGAAGCCCCGCCCTCTGGGCTCGCTGGATGGTTTGGAGGATTGAGTTGCAGTCTCGGTGGCGTTGGGGTTTCCCGGCTCAGCACATTCCCCCTCAGCCCCCAGCCGCCCCGATATTAATAGCTCTGCATCATCCATCCAGCTGGCCTGGAACCCCTTCCCGTGCTCGAGTGTCTCCGTCACCCCAGAAAACATTCAAACAGGTCGGCGCCTCGGTGTTTCTGACTGTGAAATGGGGATAGGGCTCTGTTTCCCACCAGCGCGACGCAGGCAGAGGGTCAGGAGGAGGCCTGAGAGGCAGCTTGTAGCGGTCAACAGTCACTATTATTATCGTCATCTCCGTTGTACTCATGAGGAAACAGAGAGGGGCCGTGGCTTTCCCATGGTCACACAGCACCCAAGAGGCGGAGCCGGAACGGGAACCCCGAATCTCCGCTATGGGATCCACCCCGGCGCCCCCAAATCCTTCAGTCCCCTGGTCTCAGGGCAACCTCTTGCCTGGTCCCTACCCAAACGCCCTCGCCCCCATCCGGCCCCACCCACCTCCCCCATATTTAGCGCGAATCCGATCCGGGGCTGGGCCGGGCGCTACTTAACGCGGCCCGGGTGTTCTGGAGAGCGCGGAGCGGAGCGAGCCAGGAGCCCCAGCAAGATGATGATGGTTATGCAGCCCGAGGGCCTGGGGGTCGGGGAGGGGCCCTTCGTGGGCGGCAGCGGGGGCGGCGAGTACATGGAACAGGAGGAAGACTGGGACCGCGACCTACTGCTCGACCCGGCCTGGGAGAAGCAGCAGCGGAAAGTGAGTGCTCACCCATTTTCAGATGGCAAAACTGAGTCCTGGGAACCCGAGCTGTTTGTCCTTGGCATCTCAGCACGTTGGGGGCAGAGCCCGTTTTGACCCAGAGTTCCACGACCTAGTCGGGGCTCGGCCCACCAGTCCTCCACTGTCTCCCAGAGCTGGAAGAGAGGGCTGGGAGAACTCGTGAGGGGTTGAGTATAACAGGAGAGTTTCTGGGGTCCCTGCCCCATAGGGTTCATCACCCTGGGCCCACTGCCCCACTTCTGCTAGCAAAAGGGATTGGGTGAAGCCCAGGAGATACAAGTTTGGGGAGTGTGGGGAAAAGAATCTTTCTCCCCAGACCCCTCGACTCTCTTAAATATCCCAGATCCCACCCTAAGGACTTCCAGCTGGCAACTACTGGACTTGGGTATGTGCAGGAGTAGACAACCCTCTCAGACCCTCCCTACTTTCTCCTCTCTGTTCTCCCTACCCTGGGGTTCATTGCCACACCATCCCAACTGTCAAATGAGGAAACTGAGGCCCAGAAAGGGACAGCGATAGGATCCAAATCATATACTGTCAGAAAACAGGATCCCCCCTCCCCTCGAACCTGAGGGTCTTTGCCCCCTGCTTGCCCCTGCCCCCTGCTTGCCCCACCCCCACTCCTTCCCAAGATACCCCTCCCCACCCCAGGGGCCCTAAATCTGCTAAAAAGGTCACAAGGTCAAGAAAGAGGGGAGCCTGGATCCCCTTACAGAGTAACCTGACTCTCTGGCCAGATGGACACTTTGTGCTGAGGCAGCGCCTTGGGGGAGCTGGCATGGGGCACATGAGCAGCTGCTGCCCAGACCCAGCCTTGTAGGGCACTCAGGCCCCCTCCCTGATCTATTTTCACTCCCAGACTTTCCCAAGTGGAGGGGGCAGGACACCTGGGTTCCCAAAAGAGAAGATGATCCGGTCTGGAGTGAGGAGACTTTGAGGAGTGGCAGGCCAGGGAGAGGGAGGACACCATGAAGTTATTGGACCCTGCTGAGCATTTGCCAACAGTATGTGATTCCAGGAAAGGGCAGGGAACAGGAGTGCTCGGTAGAATTTGCAGGATCTGAGAATCCTAGGATTTAGAATCAGAGCACTTCTGCAGGGTTAGATGACAGGAGATGACCCCAGAGTCCAGGAGGCTCAGCTGACTAGGTCCGGGTGACACGCCTCCCCTCTGGATCCTCCTGCACCTGTCTCCAAGCAGGGCTGCGGTCCTTGGGTCTGGCAGTCTCCTGGTGATGTCATCCCTGCCCCTGGCTCCAGCTGCCATCTGCTCTGTGACAATTCCTACCCCCACTCCACCCACCAGATTTCTCTCAGATCCAGGTCCACATGCCCTTCATAAGACACATGCTAGTCTGTAACTTGCCTTCCTCATTCAATAAAATATCAGGAATACCCTTCCATCCCGGCCTACAGCCTCCCACTTCATCCATTCATTCAACGGTTGTGCAACGTAGATGCTCTAAGCAGCATCCCTGGAAGTTGGCCGTCTCAGAGTTTCTTTCTCCTCCAACCTGAGCATCTCTGTACTCAGCTCAGCCCCGTCCTACCCCTGCCTACCCCTTCCCTACCCCTGTGTCTTGGAGCACTCCTTCCTGCTCCTGCCTGATGCCTGAGTCCTCTTCATTCAACTTCATTCAAGAACATTCATTCAATATTTCTTAGGGAGGTCCTACCCCAGGCCAGGCACTGTGTTAGGTGTCAGGACTTTAGCAGGAAACAAAATAAAGCCTCTGCCTCAGGAAGCTTACACTTCAGCAAGGAAGAGTATTTCTATCCTCTGGCCTTACCCCATTCCCCTTCCTGACACCCTTCCCCCCTCACCCCCATTCCAGTTGCCAGCTTCTCACTTCTCTCTTCTGCTCTGCCAAGCTGTTTGCCTCCACTCTGCCAACAGAAAGAGCTTTCTAAAACACAGTTCTGCCCGCCTCCCTCTGCCCAGAAGCTTCCCTGATTCCCTGTTGCCCTCAGGATCAAGTTGAAATTCCCTGGCTTAGCACCCAAGATCGTGCATGACCTGGCCCCTGCGGCCCCTCCGGCCCGCCTCTCACCACTTATACCTCAACACCCCCAGCTTCATTCCAGTGGCACCCAGATAGCTGTAACCCCACAAACCTAGCAACTGTTTCTCACTGCTGAGTACTTGCCTGCGTGGCTGCCTCTGCCTGAAATGCCCTTGCCTGCCCTTCTCTGCATAATTCCTGGTCTTTCATTGTAGCTCAGATCAAATATTAGCCTTCCCCAAGAGATCGCCCACATGATTTGAAGAACGCTTTCCTTCTTTTCCCTGACACTAGTCTCCCCTAGCACTTCTCAAACCAACACAACTCTTTGATCAGCTGTGAGCTCCTTTAGGGCAGGGATCACATTTCATTAAGTCATGTTTGTCAGATGAAAGAATGCCCTTTCCTCTACCATGGGAGCCCCACCCAGTCTTGCATTTCCCCCTGCTTTATCTTACACCCAGAGCATCTCAGACTCCATGGTTGGAGAGAACTACAGAGACTAACTGTCTTCTCCTGGGCTTGGGGCCCATCAAGTAGTGCTCAGCACTCACTTATATACCTCCAGTGACAGGAAGCTCACTCCCTCTCCTTATGACAGTCCCTTGAGTTTAGAGCATCATCTTTCTTTTTTTTTTTTTTATTTTTATTTATTTATGATAGTCACACATTGAGAGAGAGAAAGGCGGAGACATAAGCAGAGAGAGAAGCAGGCTCCATGCACCGGGAGCCCGATGTGGGATTCGATCCCGGGTCTCCAGGATCGCGCCCTGGGCCAAAGGCAGGCGCTAAACCGCTGCGCCACCCAGGGATCCCCATCTTTCTTTTTTTTAAGATTCCATTTATTTATTCATGAGACACACACACAGGGAGAGAGAGAGAGAGAGAGAGAGAGAGAGAGAAGCAGAGACACAGACAGAGGGAGAAGCAGGCTCCATGAAGGGAGCCTGATGTGGGACTTGATCCCGGGACTCCAGGATCACGCCCTGGGCCAAAGGCAGGCGCTAAACCGCTGAGCCACCCAGGGATCCCCCTAAAGCATCATCTTTCAAGTCCACCTTCTAGGGCAGCTGAAAAGCTGGCTGAGGGAAATAATTCCAAAAGACTTCCAGGGCCATCTCCCAGGATTAATTTCTTTGTTGGGGGGGGAGTGCTCTGAATTCTAGAATCCTACCAAATCAGAGGAAGAAGGACCTGGGACATCATGAAGTCTGGCCAGTTAATTGTACAGATGGGGAGACTGAGCACAAGGAAGGGCAAAGGGTATGCTCCAGGTCACAGAGTGAGTAGTATAGACTCTATCAAGGACTCTATAGCTGATGGGCTTGAAGGCTTGGTGGATTAGTGGAACTTGCGTACCAGGCTGCAGGTCACCTCCATTCCCAGTAAACACAGAGCTGCATAGCAGCCCTCCCATCCCAGATGGAGGCTGAGGCTGGAGCTGACTCTAGGGAGAGGGAAAGGGCAGTCACCTCCAGGACCTAGGTCAGCCTGGTCCTTGTGCCCAGCTGGTCCCTCGCGACTGGCAAAGCTCTTGTACCCTTGTGTTCTACTTGGAGGCCAATTCACAATAGCCCTGGGATGTCAGTGGGGCTGAGATGACAGTAACACTGGTGCACAGTCCAGAATTTTTCAGGTTTTAGAAGGGTGCAGTCACCCTGTATTGGCCCTTGTGTGTCAGAGGGTCCCACACTTTGGAGCATACACTTTGCAATTTTCCAAATCCCCCTCCAGTACTTGAGACTGGCCAAAGCTGACATGCCCCAAGTTCCAACTGGGGCTGGTGTGGGCCCTAGAGCCCATTTTTTCTTCTCCAGGAGAATGAAAGCTCAGAGAGAAAAAGGGACTGGTCCTGGATGCAGAGCAAGCCAGTGGCTGGGGCCTGGGGTTTGATGTCCCTATTGTCCCCCAGACCTAGTGCTAGGGTCTGAGTGCTGTTCTCTGCCCTCCAGACCTTCACTGCCTGGTGCAACTCACACCTGCGCAAGGCTGGCACCCAGATTGAAAACATAGAGGAGGATTTCCGCAATGGCCTCAAACTCATGTTGCTTTTGGAGGTCATTTCAGGTGAGGAGGGCAAATCAATGCACAGGGACCCCAGGACCTAGGGGAATCCAGAGAGCTAGGGGGAACATGACAGCCGGGTGTTGGAGGGGACATGGTGGGGGAATGGGAAGTTTGAGGACAATGTCTTCAGCTTCTTCTTGTGACCTTTGACCCTTGACCTCTCCTTTTACACCCAGGAGAGAGGCTACCTAGGCCAGACAAAGGCAAGATGCGCTTCCACAAAATTGCCAATGTCAACAAGGCCCTGGACTTCATTGCCAGCAAGGGGGTTAAGCTGGTGTCCATTGGTGCTGAAGGTGAGGAAGTGGCAGGAAGAGGCCTGGGAGGGGCTTGAAGGGTGGTCCTGGTGTCAGCAAGTCACTTCTGGGACCCTATCTTTTCAATTGAGGGGTTACCCATCCATGCTTCATGGGAGGGACCGTTAAGGGGCAAATGAACCTGAAGTGCTGGCACAGGACCCAGCACTGGTGGGTGTTCCATGATTGAACACTTATTGGGTACCAGCTCTGGCATGGGAGACAAAGGCCAAAGAATGGAGCAGGGAGGAAGGCAACTGAGGCAGTATAGGCCTTGAATGCCAGATGGAATCTGTCCGCATTCCCCACCCTACAGAGATTGTTGACGGGAACCTGAAGATGACCCTGGGCATGATCTGGACCATCATCCTTCGCTTTGCTATCCAGGACATCTCTGTGGAGGGTAAGTGATGAGGAAGCCCGTAGGGTGAGAGGGCCCAGACCCCTTCCCAGCTAACACTTTTCCCCATCTCCACCCAGAAACCTCTGCCAAGGAAGGCTTGCTCCTGTGGTGCCAGCGGAAGACAGCTCCGTACCGCAACGTCAACGTGCAAAACTTCCACACCAGGTCTGTCAGCCAGTCAGCACAGCACTCGCGCTTCTACTGGGCTCTGGGGCACAGAGCAGGCCCTGCCACAAGCCCCAGGAGTGGGGCCACCACAGCCAAGTTCCCGGAACAGTGTCTGAGAGGAGGAGGGCTCAGTCGATGTTGAATCGAGTCCAAGAGGGTGAGGGAGGATCCCTGAGGGACTACATTGGAGACGTCCCTGGAGTGGCATTCCAGCCAGAGGGACCCTTGTGAACAAAAACCTAGAGGCCAGAACCATCCAGACACTGGTGTGGCCCAAGGACAGGGTATATGAAGGAATCATGGTGAGCTTGAAGGAGGTGGTCCAAATCTGGTAATGAAGGGCCTCCGATGCCAAGCCAAGGAGTTTAGACTACTCCATTTTACTGTCCTGATGGGGATGCTCCTGGAGGGAGGGTAGGACAGAGCCTCAGCTTGAATCCAGGCCTGACTCCCCTTCTCTCTGTCCAGCTGGAAGGATGGTTTGGCCCTCTGTGCTCTCATCCACCGACACCGCCCCGATCTCATCGATTATGCCAAACTACGCAAGGTAGGCCTCTGCCGCCTCCGAGCCCCAACTCCTCAACCTTGGCCCTCAGCTGACATTTCACCTCCCCTGCTCCCACCCACCTAGGATGACCCCATTGGCAATCTAAACACGGCCTTCGAGGTTGCAGAGAAATACTTGGACATCCCTAGGATGTTGGATGCAGAAGGTGAGAGGGAGCCCCACACAGCCGAGGACTCTGCTCATTGACTAGAAACATGGTCCAATCTTCACCCCTTTGCCCCCTGCTCTTCCCTCCCCTGGAATGCTCTCCCCCTCAGCCCACCCTCTAGTAAAACTCCTTCCTGTCCCAGGCCCCCATCTCCAGGAGCCCTCTATCCTGCGCCCCTGCCTCTCCTGTCTCTCTCCTAATGGCACCACCCTCAGCCTCACATCTCAGTTATACTAGGGGCACCTGGGAGCATAGGAGCTCCTTAGGGGCAGGTCATGCCTTTTGTCCCTTTGGCCGAGCAAGGCTTTAGTGAGTTGAGGCAGCAAACATTTTCTGAGTACTTGGATGTGTGGGTACCAATGGATGAGGAGATCTTGGGGGAAAAGACAGATAGATGGCCCCAGAGTGATGGGATGTTAGACACACCAGGCACTGTGCTTCTCGGGGGCTGTAGAGTCTGCTCCCACACCTGCTCCCTCACGCTTTTTTCACCCCATACAGGACAGTTACTGGGCCCTAGGGTGATCAGAGAGGGCTTCAGGGAAGAAGCAGACACTGGATTTGGGGTAGCTGGCAGCTGGTGGCTGTGACTAGGTGTCTCTACCCCTCCCGTCTCAAGGGAGCTCTCTACCTGGTTAGGGGCATGAGTCTGTTCCCCAAGCCTGGCTTTGGCCAATAGCCAATAAATACCTCACTGCTGTCCCCTAGACATCGTGAACACCCCAAAGCCTGATGAAAAGGCCATCATGACCTATGTTTCCTGCTTCTACCATGCCTTTGCCGGGGCTGAGCAGGTAGGGGGTCGCCGCTGCTGCTGCCCGAGCTGGGTTTGTGGACCAAGGAACCTAACCCTGGCAGCATCCTCACATTTGGAGGTGCTGGCCCCCCGTTGGGTGGGAATGCCACTGTCCCATCTGCATATCCTCAGTCTCTGGGGAATTCAGGAGCAGAGGCATCTGGCCTGGAAGCTCCCTCCTCATCCAAAAAGATGTGCTCCCCTACTTGCCTGGACCCAGGTTTTAAGGGCTTTACAGAGGAAGGCTGAGTTGGGGTGTCTGCAGCAGTTCGTTCTAGTGCCCACTTTCTTCAACTCCAATGATAGGCAGAGACAGCTGCCAACAGGATCTGCAAGGTGCTGGCTGTGAACCAGGAGAACGAGAAGCTGATGGAGGAGTACGAGAAGCTTGCCAGTGAGGTGAGACTGAAGCCTCCCATACCTGTGCTCTCCTGACCCTGGCTAGCCCAGGCCTGGGCCTGCAGAGCTCCCCTCACCTTAGAGGGGCCTTGGCCTCCTCCCACCTCCTCCTGCCATGTTCACTCATCTCCTGCCCCTTCTGCCTGTCCAGGCTCCTGGTTGTTCATGGATCCACTCACCATTCATTCATCCACTCATCCTTTATCCATTCACCCATATTTAGAGCAGTCGCATGGCTCTTTGCTTTGTGCCAGCCTTCACAGGCCCCTGGACTAGAACATTTACTACCCTACTCCTTCCCTGATGAGTGGGGACCTGTATTCTGCTTGAGGCCTGGCCTTCTGGCCACAGCCCCAGTATGGGTAGAGAGGGGTAGGTGGGGTGAGCAGGCCAGCTCAGAACTCTCTGCACTGTACCTGCCTGGCCTTGGCAGCTGCTGGAATGGATCCGTCGCACCATACCATGGCTGGAGAACCGTGTGGGCGAGCCCAGCATGAGTGCCATGCAGCGCAAGCTGGAGGACTTTCGGGACTACCGGCGCCTGCATAAGCCACCCCGAGTGCAGGAGAAGTGCCAGCTGGAGATCAATTTCAATACACTGCAGACCAAGCTGCGGCTGAGCCACCGGCCCGCCTTCATGCCCTCCGAGGGCAAGCTCGTCTCGGTGAGCCAGGCCAGGGGTAGAGTGACCCCTGCTCTGCCCACATCCTCGGGGTGACATTGGCCCCATCTGTACAATGGGCAAACCCTGATGGAGGGCAACTCTGCCTGCCCCACAGGATATCGCCAATGCATGGCGTGGGCTGGAGCAAGTAGAGAAGGGCTATGAGGACTGGCTGCTCTCAGAGATCCGGCGCCTGCAGCGGCTCCAGCACCTGGCTGAGAAATTCCAGCAGAAAGCCTCCTTGCATGAAGCCTGGACCCGGGGTAGGAACACCTCATGGGCTTGAGTCTGTCCTGAGGTAGAGACTGGTATGGGTGCGTGTAGGGGGCGTCCTGGCGGAATGTACAGGGTCAGGAGAAGTGTTCTGCCAGGAAGGTAGTGACTCGTTTTCTAGACCCACTCTGACTTTCTGTGCAACCAAGTCACTGCTCCTTTTTGGGCCAGTTTCTTCATCTGTAAACCTGAGCCCCTGTCTCCTGGCTCTGGCCTTCTGTAGCTCAGCTCTGATTAATCTGTCGTTTATTTGTACCTATAGCAGGTGGGTCCCCAAGCCTAACAGCAGGAACGTTAGGCTCAGAGCATGCTGATGGCAAAACACTGCATGAGTCAAATATATTGCTCTGTATGAAAACATTCATTCTGTATTCTTTTTTTTTTCATTCTGTATTCTATCAGGGATTTTGATCCTACAAATAAATGATCCCTGCCTATAAATAACAGACAAACGTTAATAGTGGATTATAGGCATAAAGGATAACAGTGGTTTGTTACAGCAAGAATTCCTTAAATATATAGCTATTTATGGGACTCTGAGGTTTCCGAATCTTTAAACCTGTTAGCTTCTCTGCAAAATGCAGTGGCCCTCAATAATAATAATTATTATTATTATGATTTTATTTGAGAAATAATGGTAATTCGTTCTCAAAGCGCTTTTACATTCATCATTTATTCATCCAACAAATATTCCTAGAAGGTCTACCAAGTGCCAGGCACTGTGCCAGGCATTGTGGAAGCTGGTGAGCAAAGGAAACCAGGTCGGAGCTCACTGGGTGTAGAGTCGTTGGGAGGTAGTTCGCTATGCAGTAATACCCCAACTGTACCGAGGACCACCCTGAGACTTGCAGAGTCAGGGACGCTGACGTCATTTACGGGTCATACCCAGGAGCAGGAGCTTCACTTAATTTTATCACCCTGGCATCGCAGAACAAACCCCCTGGGCAGGTGTCATCACCTGCAATTTCACAGATAAGGACTCTCAGCCTGGCTGGAACCCCTGGCTCCGGCCGCGGCCGCCGCTGGGTGACCCGAGCCGGGCCTCTCTCCGAGTAGGGAAGGAGGATATGCTGAGCCAGCGCGACTACGAGTCGGCCTCCCTGCAGGAGGTGCGGGCGTTGCTGCGGCGCCACGAGGCCTTTGAGAGCGACCTGGCAGCGCATCAGGACCGCGTGGAGCACATCGCCGCGCTGGCCCAGGAGCTCAAGTAGGCGTGGTCCGCTGCTGGGCCCGCCGCTCGGTGACAACTGCCCTACCTGGCTTCGCCCCTCACCCGCTCTGCTCCCCACTGCCCTCCTCAGTTTAGGAACCCCGCCTTGGTGTCCCATCTTTCCCCATCGCCACTTGATCCGACCCTCCTCCCGTGACCCCATCCCTATCGCGGGACCCACACTCTACCGGCGCTCCGCCTGCCCTACCCCCGTGACCTACCCGTTTTGTGACCGTCCCCTTCGACTCCGGGCCCTGGTCAGCTAGCTCAAAATCTCCCCGGCAGCCTTGGCTTTCCCGCCTCCTCCTGTAAACCCGCCCCTTCTCGCACAATCCCACCACCCTCATCCAAACTTCGCTGGGGACTGAAGCTGTGGGCCCGCGAGCGCCCCTACCCAAGGAATGCACTGGAACCCTTATCTCCACCTCCCAGGAATGCTCTCCTTCAACCACACCTGCCCTGGCTCCCTGGCGCCTTCACCACCTGGGGTATCCCAGGAAGGCAGTCAGGAGGAAATCTAGGCTGTGGTCTGACCCCTCCATTATCCCCTTTCTGGTCCCCAGTGAGCTGGACTACCATGAGGCAGCCTCGGTGAATAGCCGCTGCCAGGCCATCTGCGACCAGTGGGACAATCTGGGCACGCTGACCCAGAAGAGGAGGGATGCGCTAGAAGTGGGTTTGGGGGCCAGGGGGCTGAGGGCTGGAGACTGGAGGCTGGTGAGGGTTGGGCAGGCTGCTGACTCACTATCCCCATGGCCCTTAGCGGATGGAGAAGCTCCTGGAGACCATTGACCAGCTGCAACTGGAGTTTGCTCGTCGGGCAGCGCCCTTCAACAACTGGCTGGATGGTGCCGTGGAGGACCTGCAGGACGTGTGGCTGGTGCACTCAGTGGAGGAAACCCAGGTGGATGCGGGGGTTCCAGTGTGGGGGGCTGGATGGGGTGATAGGGAAGCTGGCCTAGAATCCTGTCAGCCCTTTCTTTGGGTTCCTGGGGACTGAGGACCGGAGGGAAACCCCAGTTCCCAAATGTTAGGCTCGGAGACAGGAGGCCTGCATTGAGCCAGCCCTGCTGTGGACCCACTGGTTGGCCTGTAGCACATTGCTGCCCTTTCTGTTGCCTGTGGGAAGTGAAGGCTGCCGGCTAATGCTGCCCGCCTGTCATTCCCAGAGCCTGCTGACTGCACATGAGCAATTCAAGGCTACGTTGCCAGAGGCTGACCGAGAGCGAGGAGCAATCCTCGGTATCCAGGGTGAGATCCAGAAGATCTGCCAAACGTATGGACTGCGGCCCAGCTCCACCAACCCCTACATCAACCTCACACCACAGGACATCAACACCAAGTGGGACATGGTCAGTGCTGCCTCTGACCTCTCCCTGCCTCCCCCCAGCCCCCGAAACCTCAGCTGTCCCAAGCTACGGATCTGGGATCTGTCACAGCCTTTGTGGGGCACTGGATAAGCCACCCTGCCTGTCACGGCTCCATCTGTAAATTGGCTGTAACAGCATTTTTCTATCAGGCCTGATGTGAAGTAGAATTAAGCCTGGGGTATGGACATCTTTATAAAACAACTGAAATTACAGTTGTATCATCGGCCCCATTTTACAAATGAGAAAACAAGCCTAAAGAGGTCAGGTGACTTGCCCAAGAGCTTGTTCGTCTTGGCTGACAGTAGCAGGGACTACTCTAGGGGTTGGAGCCTATCTCCCCTCAAAGCTGTCATCTGGCTCAGTGGCCCCAGGCACAAGCACCCTTCTTCCCAGGTCCGAAAGCTGGTGCCCAGCCGTGACCAGACCCTGCAGGAAGAGCTTGCCCGGCAGCAGCTGAATGAGAGGCTCCGGCGACAGTTCGCAGCTCAAGCCAATGCTGTTGGGCCCTGGATCCAGGGGAAGGTGGAGGTACGGCTTGGATGGTGGGGTCAATCTGGGCGAGGGAGGCCAGGGCCGGGCCACAGGGAGCTGGGAGCTCCCATCCTGCCTGGGTCCCCTACAGGAGGTGGGGCGCCTAGCCACAGGGATGGCTGGCTCTCTGGAGGAACAGATGGCTGGACTGCGGCAACAGGAGCAGAACATCATCAACTATAAGAGCAACATTGACCGGCTGGAGGGTGACCACCAGCTGCTGCAGGAGAGCCTAGTGTTTGACAACAAGCACACCGTCTACAGCATGGAGGTGGGACTCACCTGCTTAGAAGGGCGGGAAGATGGCCCTGTCTGGGGAAGCCCAGGGAAGCCATAGCTGGACACATCATGCATGCACCAGGAGGGGCCCAGTTCAGCTTGGCCAAGTCCCCCAGTGTGCCTATGGGGATACTGAGATTCAGCGAGGGAAGGTGACCCATTCAGAGTCACATACTGGTCTAAAGCCGGGCCAGGACTGGTCATGACTGGTTGACAACGCTTAATACAAAATTAAGTCCTCAGTGGAACCTCCAGATAGGGACAAAGGCCCAATAAGGTGGAAGACTTGCCCAGCATCACACAGCAGATTGGGAGTAAAGCTGGAACTAGTGGCCAGGGCACTGGCCACGTACTGACTTGGCCTGTTACCTGTCCCCCCAGCACATCCGCGTAGGCTGGGAGCAGCTGCTCACCTCCATCGCCCGTACCATCAATGAAGTGGAGAACCAGGTACTGACCCGAGATGCCAAGGGCCTGAGCCAGGAGCAGCTCAACGAGTTCCGGGCATCCTTCAACCACTTTGACCGGGTCAGCGAGGGCCCAATTCTGTGGGCGGTGGATGTGGGGGCTGGTGGGGCTGGAGGACCAAGTCTGATATGCACTCATGCACTACAGAAGCGGAACGGGATGATGGAGCCTGATGACTTCCGGGCTTGCCTCATCTCCATGGGCTATGATCTGGTGAGTGCCCCCAACCTGCATCACAGGAGTCCCATCAGCATCTCTCTCCTGTATCATGATCACCTACTGTATCTCTCCCACCTTCACGTGCCTTTCATTTCCCCATCACTCCCACTGGGGCTGGGAGAATTACACTTTGCCTCAGGGCTGTCAAAGGCTCAGAGAGGCAAATTAATTTGCTCAAGGACACAGCTAGGATTTGGACTTGGTTGTATGTGACTTGAAAGTCTGAACTTGCAACCCAGAGAAAAACAGCACTACAGAGAACTCCAGAAAAAAAGGTCAGGACCAAAGAAGGGCAACAGGGGCATTGCCAGGGGCAGGAGGCAGATTTCAGTTTAGTAGAAAGAACTTCCCATAAAGCCAGACCTAAGGCTGCGACATAGCCCATGAAGAGAAGAGAGGACTTTGTAACTGGGGTTGTCAAGCCAAGGCTGGACAGAGCCCATGAGGGGACACGAGGAGCCTTCTGGCTTTAGCACCCATGTGTGTGGTGTCTGGCCTCTGTCCCTGCAGGGAGAAGTAGAGTTTGCACGAATTATGACCATGGTGGACCCCAACGCAGCCGGCGTCGTGACCTTCCAGGCCTTCATCGACTTCATGACCCGAGAGACAGCTGAGACTGACACAGCTGAGCAAGTTGTGGCCTCCTTCAAGATCCTGGCAGGAGATAAGGTGAGCCCAAGGTGGTGAGGGGGCTAGCGTGCTGGGACAGGGAACAGAATCTGTGTGTCCTCAATAACCTTCTCTCCCCCAGAACTACATCACTCCTGAAGAGCTGCGGCGGGAGCTCCCTGCTGAGCAGGCCGAGTACTGCATCCGTCGTATGGCACCCTACAAGGGCTCTGGGGCTCCACCTGGAGCCCTGGACTACGTGGCCTTCTCCAGTGCCCTCTATGGGGAGAGTGACCTCTGACCTCAACCCCTAAGACTCTAAACGATTCGGAGAGAGGGAACTCCCTCTGGATGATCCCATCCATCCCTTGGGGCAAGGGCCTCAGAGAACAGCCTGCTACATACCTCTGAATAAAGACCCATCCGTGAGCTTCTCCCTATCTCCTTTTTGTTCCTGAAGCAGAAGCTGGGCCCTCAGGCTCCTGGACAGGACCAGCTGCCCACCCTTGACCCTCCTGAAGTCCCTACCACCCTTATTTGCCTGTAGGTACTGAGCATTCACACCACACTGGAGCCTAGGACACCTCTTTATTGCTGTTAGAAAAAGGTGGTTACAATAGTTTCTCTACATATGTAAGGAAACACTGTCCCTAGATCCAGGGGTACCAGAAAATTTATAGCATCAGAAAGAGGAAAGCCAGGGAAGGAAGCCAGAGCCTGCTGAAGACATAGCTGGGTTTAAGACCAGAACATTTTCTTCCCACCTGCTCCTTACTCAAGCCCAAGGTTCTGGCCCCAGCCTCAGTTGCCAGGACATCATCCTTCATCTCAAGAGCCTCCTAGCTACCACAAGTCAACAAAGGTGCAGTTGGGGAGCTTCAGGGTAGGAGTGGGGTGGAGGGGGTAGGGGCTTTGCCCTCGCCCAGTTCCTTTTGCTCACCCTGAGGTACCCGGTGCCTGGCCCTCAGTCAGCTGTGCCTCCTGGGAAAGGGCCTGGACGTGCAAGCCAGGCTGAGGAAGAGGTGGCTCTGGTCAGCACCAGGTCCTGCGCTGGTGCTCCTTAGTTCACCACTGCCGAGCTGGCCATGGTGTTCACACCACAGGCCCCAGACCCACGATGCAAGTAGTAATAACCCTGGAGGGATGGTAGGTGGGCTGGTGAGGACAGGAGGGCAAGATGTGACTGGAGAGCCAGGGCCAAGGAAACAAGACTCACCTCCTCACCCCAGTCAGTGCCCCAGCTGTTCTTGATGGCCCAGAAGGGTATGCCAGAGCCTGGGAAGCAGTGCGGAGTGCAGGGGGTCAGGGGCCCCCGATTCTCCAATCAGGGCCCCCAGCACTTTGCACTCTCCCAATCTCTGCTGTGGCCTACTGTGACAGGTACTAGAAAAAGAGCAGAAAGCAAGACAGGCCCACCTACGAGCCTCCTGGAGACCTGATGTGGCTCTGGTGTTTAGGGGGGGGCACCCAGCCACCCGCCTCTAGCAGATGATTGATCTGTAACAGTTCAACCTTCCACTGCCTCAGCCTTCCAACCCAGAGAGGGGGTGGATAACTCTGGCCTGGCCTACAGCCTGAAGCAGAGGTAAGGAGAGGGTTCCCAGGCATTCCTTCAACTTCCCCCTCCAGAGGTCCTGAAATGCTGTGGTCCAACCTCTGTGATCTGAGGTGGATGGGCAGAGAGGGGGTCTGTGGAACTCACGGTTGCCATAGCCCACAAGCAGTACAGCATGGTCGATGAGCCAAGGGCTGCAGAGGGGACGCAGTGGGTGGGAGATCCCATGGCGGTAGAACTGGGGGTGGGAAGAATAAAGAGTAAGGGGACACCTCCAAGGTCAAGTAGGAAGGGAGTTGGCAAGAGTTGGGCAGGGGCAGCAGAGCTAAGGCCTTACCTGCATGCCAAAGGCATTGATGGCAACGGAGATGGGGCCCTTCTTGGCCAGCCAGGCTGCCAGTTCTAAGACAGGTGAGGGACAGTGTCAGGGACACCCAGGCCCAGCCCCACCTGGCCTGTCCCCACCATAACCCTTACTCACTCTGCTCATTCTGGCTCAGCTCCATTGAGTCGTTGATGTAGACCCTGGCCTTCTTTGCAGAGAAACTGCAGGCCTGCAAGTGGCCCTGGTAGCTGTAGTCATCCTCGGTCTCCAGCCCTCCTAGGGAATGGTGGGTGTGGGATAGGGTAGGGAGAGAAAATCTAGACCCCCGAGTACCCTACACTCATCTTCTCCTGGCCAAGGGCTATACCCAGCCCCTTCTGTGAGGTCTCAAGGTCCCCATCCATCCCAGACCAAGGCCATGCACTCTGAACAACAGCCTCCCTCTAGAGATGACAAAACAGAAACTAAGGGGGCTGAGGGAGTAACCAGTGAGAAATGTGGCTGAGATGGAACTCCACTCTCATTTTCTGATCCTTACTCATCCCAGCACTCCTGGCACTCTTCACTTTGGCTTGCTCGTCCTACTCAGTTCTGCTCCTGATTTGGCCCAGACCCCTGCAGGCTCTCAGTCGCTGTACAGCCACCTCAGTCCCTCAATCTTTCATCCTTGGGCCACTGAAGCCCACTGCTGAACTAAATTGCCAATTTAAGTCAATACCTCCTCTCAAGGGTGAGGTGTGTTGCTACCTGGTTTAGTGGTATTACAAAAATACCAAGACCCTCTGCTATGCATCAAGAGCTTTAGGTATTATCTCCTTACTTAATACTCAAAACATTCCTAAAGAGCTGATTTGTTCAATGTCTTCATTAAAGATTAGCATTGAGACCGGAACCCAGTTCACGTGACTCCCACCACCCCTTCTGATCCCATGAATGCATACCCAGAGTCATTATGGCTGAGTAGGCATTGGAGGGCAAGCCACCCAGGCAGGCCTTGTCCACCTTGTCACAGTCCAAGAGCTCTAGGAGACAGAAGGCTGGTCCTGAGGAGCCCTCTGGAGGGGCTGGGCTGGGGACAGGGGTGTAGAGTGGGATGCTCACCCTGCTCAGAGAGGGAGAGCAGGGTCCCCTCTTTCAGGAACCACTGGCCCTCCACATTGCCGGTGACTGAGAAAGCCCAGCAGGACCCACACATGCCCTGCAAGAGACAGGCAAGATCAGGGCTGGGTACCCTCCCAACCCCAGGGCAGTCCTCATGTCCTGCCATTGCGTCTTAGGGGTCCAACCTGGTCCTTGACTTTGGTGACAGCCCCCTTACTCCTCCAGTCCCATTCAGGTGGTGGGGCATGATCGCTAATGGACTTTGCTAGGCGCATCTTCTTGCCACGGTTCTCTCTTAAGAGTGGATTCAGGTAAATGGTACGGAACTCCTCCTCTGTGGGCAAAAGTGAGCAGGGGATGGAGGCTAAGAGTATAAGGCAGCCCTGATCAGGAGCCTTGGGAGCAGACCCTGACTCTTTCAGGCTCCATGAGGGCTCTGGCCACTACTTCTACCTGTAAGGTCACTGAACTTGGTGATCCCATACTGAGCTGTGCCACGGTCTAGTGCCTGGATCTTCTGTGCTCGTACCATGTTGTTGGAAAAGACGGACATGCGCCACTCGGCTTCTGAGAACCAAGGAGCAGGAGAGGAAAGACTTAGACCCTAGGCAGATCATAAAAGGAGAGGTACTTGGGACTACCAAGCACAGATTTCTCTGGGAAGTAGGTGGGCTCTGGATCAGGCCTAAAGCTCTTTCCAAGGACAGAACTCTGGGGGAGGGCTTGGGGCAGGGGGAGGTCCAGACCTGCAAGTGATGAGTGGGAGGTGGAAATAACTTTTGGGGCCACACTGAAGTGATGGTATCCCAGGAGTGAAGGCAAAACCAAAATGGGCTCCAAAGGGCATCCTCAGATAGGGGGTCATGGGAAAAGACTACCAGCAGAGAAAATCTGGCCTTTGCCCCATCCCATTCTATCCAGACTGATGGAGACCCCGTGCTTCCTGTCCAAGAAAATCAGATGCAAGAATGGGCCAGGTAACTGTCCAATCCTGCAAGGCTGGGCAAGAACTTGGGGGATTTAAGGGATCCTTGAAAGGATGTACTGCCTCTTGTGTCCTTCCCCTCCCCAGCACCAAGGTACCAAGTGGGGAGAAGGTCCTGATCTGACTGGGACAAGTACAGCCAAGGCTGGATCCTTACCCTCTTTTGTCTCATAAGTCCGATTATAGGTGGTAACAAACTCCTTGAAGACTGAAGCCATTTTCACTGAAAAATCCTAGAAAGGCACAGGGATCTTTACAAGAAATCCTTCTCACACTGACCAGGAAGCCCAGGCCAGGGTGACGGAAAGGGGGAAATAAAGCAACAACCAGCTAACCAGATGGAGATGGGCTCCTCACCTGGGGCAGGGGGTCCTTGTTCAACAGTGGAAGGACTGAACTCAGAGTCTCATTTCTGTCATCTGAATAGGGTTGGAACAGAGAAGAAATCAAGGCTGAACCCCGAGTGAAGTCTGATCTGAACTATGCCAGTATCCTTGGGCTATCCCAGCACCTGTAACCTTGGTATCCACTGGGCCACAGTCCCGTCTCAGCAGCATGTGTTTTCCTAGCTCATCTAAGACTTCGAAGCTGCAGAGCTGGAAGGAGAGGAGGAAGCCAGTCTCGGGGCTGGGATGGGAGCAAGGCCTTGGCAAGATGGAACTGGAAGATCCTTGTGTGAAGATCACTTCCAGAGCAATCACCCCCACAAGTGCAGAATGAGGCAAAACCAGCACTCTGTCACCCCCGCTCTTAAAGCATTTTAATTTCTGGCCCTAAGGGCCTGGGAAGTGACTCAGGGTGAGGTAGTTGCTGCCTCCTCTTGACCCAGACTTCTCATGAGGGCAGGGAATCACAGGAGCCCTATCACTTACCAGGGTTTTCTTGGACACAGGGAGCTGGCACACCGTGGGGTCGTTGCAGGGAGGCTCCTCTAGGGTCGCCTTCAGGGAGAACAGCGACCCGTGGCCCGCCTGGATGAAGGGGCGGGTGAGGCAGGCACATCTACCCCCCCCACCCCCGCAGCCCATCCTTTCCACAGCCCCGCCGTAACCCCCTTCCCTCTCCCCATCACCAGAAGTTCGTCTCTCGGGCGTCCAACGCCCTCACCCCTGGCCCAGGCCAAAATTCCCGACCTTTGGACCAGCCACCACCCCCCCGCCCCGCCTCACGCACGCCCCGTGAAGCCCCACCCCTGGCGCGTTCTCACCCGGCGGACGCGGCCGCGCACCGCCCCCAGCGCCGCCCGCCGCCCCGCAGCCCGGCCGCGGTTGTACATCTCCAGGGCGAAGCGGGCGGGCCCCAGCAGCTCCGGGTACGCCGCCTCCCGGGCCTGCGCGTCGGCTGCTTGGCGGGGCGGGGCGGGAGCGGCGCCCAGGAGCAGCCCCAGCAGCGACAGCAGCAGCGGCCAAGGTGCCATGGCGAGGGCGAGGGCGAAGCCGGGGTCCCGACCAACCGACTGGGCGGAGCAGCCCGCGGCCAGAGCGGCCGGCGTCCCTCCCCCTGCTCCCGGGGCAGCAGGGCGCCGGCCAATGGACGCGGGCCCCGTGCGCCTGCGCACCCGCTTATTTACGCGAGGCACGTGGGGCGCGCCGGGGGGGGGGGAGGGGGAGGGGGAGGGGAGGCCTGGGGTGGGTACCCTGCAGCCTTGCGGCAGGTCGGTGGACACGTGGGCCGAGCTGCAATCTTGGAATAATCCTCTTAGGCCTTGGAGCTGTTTAGGGAGGGGAAAGGAAGCTGGCTTGAGAATGACAATAGTAACTAACTGGTTTGGTTGGTTGGTTTTAGAGCTTGGGTTCACAGCTTGACGGCCTCTTTTGAGGCTCCTTGGCTCATCAGCAAAATGGCACTTGGGACTTGGTAGTGCCTCGGGCTGTTGTGAGGATCTAACACAAACACGCAAGGGCACACGGTAACAGCTAAAGCGAGGTGTCCGGTGTAGGGACTGTTCTTTGTTTTTTTTTTTTTTTTAATTTATTTTTTTAATTTTATTTATTTATTCATGAGAGACACAGAGAGGGAGAGAGAGGCAGAGACACAGGCAGAGGGAGAAGCAGGCTCCATGCACCGGGAGCCCGACGTGGGACTCGATCCCGGGTCTCCAGGATCGCGCCCTGGGCCAAAGGCAGGCGCCAAACCGCTGCGCCACCCAGGGATCCCCTGTTCTTTGGTTTATTCAAGCTTTCACAGCTGTGTTCCAGGGCCTAGCAAGAAGATCCATGAACAGATACATCGGGCATAGTGCTGCCTGCTTGGAGTTCAGACGCTAGTGGAGAGACAGACGAGAAAGAGAAATTGTCCTGCAAGGTGTTCCCAGCCGGGAAGAGAGAGTTTAAGGGAATTGAGGAAATCCCAGAAGGGGATGGAGGGTTAATTTGGGTTTACAGAGTGTGGAGAACTAATAATAAAGCTCACCCAGCACAAGCCTGACTTGTTAGGGCAGCAGAGATCTAAAAAGATGAAGTGACTTTCCAGCTACTCAGAAATAAGTGCTGAAGCCAAACCAGAGCCGGCTTTGAGCTCCATCCCGGTTGAGGTCTGAGAGGAGATGCCCTGAAGGATTCCAGCAGGTGCTTCTCTCTCCCTGCTATGCACTCCCCAAGTTAGGCCCTTGCCCCCCCCCCCCCCCCCCCCCCCCCCCCCCCCCGGTCTCTTACTGGAAAAAATCCCAGGTCCTTAATACTGCTTTCTAAATACAAAGTTTTGGAGTAAAGTCCAGTTTGTCCTCACCCTGCTGTGCACTTGAAATGCCAGCGTCCCTCTATTTGCATCTCCTGAGAAGTTCAAGCTCTTGCACACCTCGGAAACCTCACACCGCTCTTCCCTCTGCCCACTTCCCAGACACCTTTCAGTTCACAGTTTAGAGGACGCCCCCCCCAAGAAAAACCATCCCTTACCCACCCCCACTGACCCTGGCTGGGCTAGCTGCCACTGCTGCTATACTCCTAGATGCCTGGCTCCTCTCACACTTCCTCTCACACTGGGCTGCAATTTCCTTTTCACTTGTGGCTGTCTTCCAGTAAGCCAGGAACTGGTCAGGGCAGGGATCTTATTGTCCTGCTCGCTGTCACTTCCTCGGCACCTAGCACAGTGCCCTGCTACATGTAATACCTACTTAATAGGTGTTTGTTGAATGACTTAATGACTCCTTTGGCATGCCCTGGCTTGGGCGTGATGTCACCCAACTTTCATTTAATGCATAACATCACTTTCTAGAAGGATAAATAGTATGACTATGGCCAGTCATGGTCATGGCAAAAGAATCTTAGAAATGGGGATCCCTGGGTAGCGCAGCGGTTTGGCGCCTGCCTTTGGCCCAGGGCGCGATCCTGGAGACCCGGGATCGAATCCCACGTCAGGCTCCCGGTGCATGGAGCCTGCTTCTCCCTCTGCCTGTGTCTCTGCCTCTCTCTCTCTCTCTGTGACTATCATAAATAAAATAAAAATAAAAAAAAAAAGAATCTTAGAAATGCCTGCTGTGTTTGACCCAGGCACCCTACCTATGTCTATGGGAGGTCACATACCCATGCTCCCACATGCATTTCATCTCCTGGAAGGTCTGAGACTGAATGAATTAAAAATAGGGATTTCTATCAGCAAAGGCAGTGGACTTTTCTTAGATTCGGGTTTCCGGAGATCCACATTGGCCTTTGTGGGAAACAATCATCTTCCTTAAAGTTTGCTCTCTGGACCCTGGAGCCACCTGAAAAGTGTCTAGGGAAGAAGGTGACTAGTTTTTTCAGCAGAGTGAGGCAAGAGAGCATAATTATAATTAATGGTGCAGTGGGGGAGGGAGGAGAGAGGAATATTTAAGGCATACCTTTGTTACCTTGGGCAATTCTCACAACCCTAGAAAACAAATATTCCAAGTGAGGAAACTGAAACCAAGACAGAGGAATTGAGAGGACCCCATGAGAGAAAAAGCTGATTTTTTTTTTCTTTTCTCCTTTCCATACTTCTCTGCATGCACCCCTGCCTGACACTGCCTTTTGTATGTCCTCTGGGTGAAGATCAAGGAGTCAATGATAATATCTTTGGAGTCTTCCAGCACAATAGATAATATCTAAGGAGTTACTGGGTAAGGTCATAAACTTCTCCAAGACCCCTGACTCTAAACACCTTGCCACCTAGATCCCTGGCTCCAGGGCATATGTGACTTGTAGAGGACCCCTGAACACTCATCCTTGTTCTACCAGTTCCTGGATACCTGAGAGGACGTGTACACCAAACCACCATCAATAAAAACTCCAGACCCCTAAACAAAGATTCATGCTTCTTTCCTTTCAGAGTCTCATGGACACTCCATTTGTATCTGTTCTCTCTATATCTTCAGTGAACTCTGCCTTCACCTCTTACTAGCTCACATTTGATTTCCATTCTATGTGAAGCCAAGGACTCACTTGGCTGGTCCTGCAGGAGCCCGCCTCTGGGTCCTTGGACCTGGCCTATCTGCATCAAAACCCAGGGCATGCCAACATTCAGAAGCTGAATAGGAAAGAAGGAGGCAGCTGTGGAGACTGGGAAGAAGTGGACATTGAGCAGGGAGGAAGGCTGAGAAGGTGATGTCGAAGAGAGTGTATTTCAAGGAAGAGGAAGTGGCTGACTGTGTCGAATGCCATGGGACCTTTGGATTGGGTGACATGTAAGTCATTGGAGACCTCACTGAGTGGTAAGCTGAGGGAGGATATGAAAAATGTGGACAATGGCTGGAGACAAGGATGTCAAGAAGTTTTGCCCTGGAGGAGTAGAGAAACAAGGTGATAACTAGCCAGAGAAGAGGCATTGGGACAGTAATTTTTAAGATGGCAAATACTAGAGCATGCTTATGGGTTGGTGTGAATGGCCAAATGGAAAGGAATATGTTGAAGATTCAGGAGAAAGAGGAGAGAATTTCAGGAGTAAAGAGATTGGAAGGTGAGGGGTGAGTATTTGTTATCTGTTACTGTGTGAAACATTACTGCAAAATGAATGGCCCAGGCTACAGTGTCCTGGGAGGCTGGCCTGGGGAAGATCTGCTTGGAAACTCAATGTTCAGGTCCAGGCTGAGGCCTCAGTTGTTTGCTGTCTGATGGCTATGAGTTGCCCTCAATGTTTGACAATGTTGGGCTTTACCAACATGACCACTTGCTTCCTCCAAAGCCAGCAAGGGAAAGTGAGGATGTTACAATCTTGTGTGAAATAACCACGTACACATAGTCACATATCACCTCTGCCATGCTCCGTGGTGTACTCCATTGGTTTTGGAAGCAAGCCACAGATCCCTCTCACACCCAAGGGGAGGGGGAAATGTGGTGTCTCTCCCTATCAAATAGGGTCCCCAAGTGTGGGGCAACTGATGGTGTAGAAGCCAGGGTGCGCAGTAAAAGAATTCACCCAAGGCTGAACAAAGGAGATAACACTTTATTGAATATGGCAAGGGAGTGGAGGACAGGACAGCAAAGCAGAGACAGCAACAAGGCAGTGGTTGATGGTCGCATTTAAAGGACGCAGGTGAGGAGGTATGGGGACTTTCTCTCTTGGTAACTGTGTCTGATTGTAAGTAGCCCATTGGTCAGTTGAAGCCTATGGATATTTTGAGGTAGGTCGCCTAATGAGCCAGTTCTTATTCAGCTCATTGGTTGGTCGGTGGGGGTCGCGGTGGGCCCTTTCTACATTCTTTTGCTTAAGCCTCTTGCCTAAAAGTGGCCTCTACAAGGGAGACTACACCAAGATGTGGATACCAGGAGGTTGGGATCATGGGGTCACCTTAGTGTCTGCCTGCCACAGGCATTTCCCAGAGGAGTGCCTGGTGCACAAAAATATTAACCACAGTAAAAATAATGGCTAACATTTAGCAAGCACTAACTACATCTGAGGCCTCAATGTCCTTGCCACATTCATGCATTAGCACAACAGCCCCATGAGACAGGAAATACAGGCAACAAGAGAATCCGTAACTTCCTCAAGTTGCAGAAATAGTAACTAAAGGAAGCAGAGTTTGAATCCAGTTTTTTTTTTCCCAAAGATTTTATTTTTTTATTCATTCATTCATTCATTTATTCATTCATGACACAGAGAGAAGGCAGAGACATAGGCAGGGTCCTCACAGGGAGCCCGATGTGGGACTCGATCCCAGAACTCTGGGATCACACCCAGAGCCAAAGGCAGACGCTCAACCGCTGAGCCACCCAGGAGTCCCTGAATCCAGTTCTTTTTTTTTTAAAGATTTATTTATTTATTCAGAGAGAGAGGCAGAGACACAGGCAGAGGGAGAAGCAGGCTCCATGCAGGCAGCCTGACGTGGGACTACATCCCAGGCCTCCAGGATCACACCCTGGGCTGCAGGCGGCACTAAACCGCTGCGCCACCAGGGCTGCCCCCTGAATCCAGTTCTAATACCAACAAAGATTCTCCTTCTCAAACTGGCCTCTGCGGACCCCCCAGGGCCATTGAAAGCCAGAGTCAAAAGGGAAGCATTGTTCATCCAAGCCAGCCAAATAGACTAAGGTCTTGGTCACCAGGGGACAGAGTAGTGGGGGAGAGAGGGGGAAGAGTTGACAGAGCAAGATCCCAGGTTGTGCTTCAGGAAGTCCAGGTAAGGAGTTTGGAATATGTGGTGAATCTTAGGAGTACTCATGTTTGAAAAAGTCTGCCTTTGTACATCACTTTCTACACTAAGATGAAGTTCATTTTAAATTTATGTTTTAAATAAATAAATAAATAAATAAATAAATAAATAAATAAATAAATAAATAAATTTATGTTTTATTGGGCATGCCCCCAAAATATTTGAGATGGTGTGTAATATTTGCAGCACATCTTTTAGGACCTGAGTTTTCAGTGAAATAGCAGCTGCTAAAAAAAAAAAAAAAGAAAGAAAAGAAAGGAAGGAAAGGAAAGGAAAGGAAAGGAAAGGAAAGGAAAGGAAAGGAAAGGAAAGGAAAGGAAAGAAGAAAGGAAAGGAAAGGAAAGGAAAGGAAAGGAAAGGAAAGGAAAGGAAAGGAAAGGAGGAAGGAAGGGAAGGAAGGAAGGGAAGGAAGGAAGGAAGGAAGGAAGGAAGGAAGGAAGGAAGGAAGGGAGGAATAGCAGCTACTTGCAGCTCATTCCTAGATACCAGCCTAAGGAGTTTATTTCACTCTCTCCTGCCACTGGGGTCTGAGAAGGTCTGCACCATTTATACTGAAGCAAGTGCTACCTAGAAATGAAAATATCTAGGAGACGGAGCAATACCTAAGTCATGGCCGGATGGAACTGACCTTTCTGGGGCAAGGGAGCAAACAGCAGGGTTTCCTTCTGCAAATGCTGACCTGATTTATGAGAATGACGATTAACAGCTCTATGGTCTGAATACATTCCAGACCCCTCAGACCCACCTCCTGACTTTTGAGAATGGAGGACACCTCATAAAAATTTTACCTAGTAAAGTGAGACATTGCAGTTTTTAAAGCCTCGGTTCTCCATGGTAACAGAATCTTCCGGGACTGGGAGACAGAAGACAGTGACATGAGGTTAGAAGAGAGGGCAGGATCCCAGGCTGTAGAGTCAGATTGACTTATGTGGATCCATTCTAATTCCGGTTCTGCCACTTCAGACTGGCTCTGTGACTACGAGCAAGTTACTTCACCTCTCTGAGTCTCTTTGTAAAAATAGAAAGATAGAAATCCACCTCATTTATGATGAGGAAACAGAAGGCAGACTGAGGGCAAAAATCAAGCTGACACCCCACCCACCACCCACCCCCAGGTAGGATATGTGGGACACCTCTCAGGCGCTCCTGGCTGTCCTAATGCTAAGGGATGGAAAAACATGGTTAACCAATAGAAATCATAGTCCAGCAAGACCTTTGTCTCCCTCAGTTTACAAATGTCGTAGTGATTTACAAGAAAAAAACATTTTTATCAATAAACTAACTTCCAGGGGCACCGGGTGGCTCCGTGGTTTGAGCGTCTGCCTTTGGCTCAGGTTGTGATCCGAGAGTCTTGGGATTGAGTCCTGCATCAGGTTCCCCATGGGAAGCCTGCTTCTCCCTCTGCCTATGTCTCTGCCTCTCTCTGTGTGTCATGAGTAAATAATGAGTAAATAAATAAAATCTAAAACAAACAAAAAAACTAACTTCCAGAAGGAAACTCCCAACTGTCTTAACATTAATGCTTTGCCTGAGGGAGAAACAACCTTAACTTGACAATGGCAAGGCCTCCAATATTTTGTAGCATACAAAAATTCTTTTGAAAATCTCCCTTTTTAGGGCATCTGGGTGGCTCAGTCAGTTAAGCATCTGCCTTCAGCTCAATCCCAGGATTCTAAGTTAAAGCCTTGAATCTGGCTTCCCGCTCATCAGAGAGCCTGCTTCTCACTCTCCCTCTGCCCCTGCTCATGTGCTCTCACTCACTCTCTCTTAAATAAATCAATAAAACTAAAAAAGAAAAGAAAACCTCACTTTTTCCCTACCCCCAACTCCCAAGTATATAATCAGTCACCCCTCACAACCCTGGGGCAGCAGCTCTTTCTGCCCACAGGCCCTATCCCTGTGCTTTAATCAAACCACCATTTTGCATCAAAGACATCTCAAGACTTCTTTCCTGGCCATGGGCTCTGGACCTCACCCCACCAAACCTCACCTATATTTCAAAACTATATTATCTATCACATCAGGGGATCCCTGGGTGGCGCAGCGGTTTAGCGCCTGCCTTTGGCCCAGGGCGCAATCCTGGAGACCCGGGATCGAATCCCACGTTGGGCTCCCGGTGCATGGAGCCTGCTTCTCCCTCTGCCTATGTCTCTGCCTCTCTCTCTCTCTCTCACTGTGTGCCTATCATAAATAAATAAAAGAAAAAAATTAAAAAAAAATATCACATCAGTTCTAACCTTCCAGAAAAAAAAGAAAAACAAAAACAAAAACCACTTGCAGGGAGAATCTTAAAGGGAGGGATGAGAAGTTAAGAGTGTGGAAACCCAAGTCTTTGGGAGGGGCCCTGAGAAAGGTAGACCAACAAAGCAAAGCGTGGGCATTTGGGCTTTTACCATACCAGAGGTCTCAGAGGGAAATCTACTGTCCCTGGAAATTTGGAGTTGGAAATTTGTAGGGGTGTTTTTGGTTATCACATTGATGGGGCTCATCTTGTCCTTAGCAGACAGGGATCAGAGATTCCTAATGTCCTTTAACGTTTCGGACAGACCCACATCACCAAGAATTGTCCCATGTCCTTTTTTTTTTTTAAGATTTTATTTATTTATTCACGAGAATACAGAGAGAGAGAGAGAGAGAGGGGCAGAGACAAAGGCAGAGGGAGAAGCAGGCTCCATGCAGGGAGCCTGACATGGGACTCGATCCTGGATCTCCAGGATCACCCCTCGGCTGTAGGAGGCACTAAACCGCTGAGCCACCGGGGCTGCCCGAATTGTCCCATGTCCTATGCAACTTCCTAATGTCCCACTGGTCATTTAAGTGGAAAAAATTGTTTATAATTACCTGCACAAAGTACCTTAACTCTGTTATATGTGTAAACACAGTTTTAGTATATACTGAATTATTCAAGAATGCTACTGAAGTGTAAATCAAGGGAATTTTCCTGGCATAAGTGCGGAGCTTTACAAGGAACATATACCATTTCAGGAGATTGTGTCTCTGTAGGCAACAAGCCTGAATCCGTCTATTTGGAGCCACTCAGTCCACAATGATGGCTTCAGTTATATCTTCTCACGTGATCTGGACTGAGCATGTACATGTGGAAATGCAGATTTCTATAGCACAAATTACTTTCATTTTATTTTCCCTTGATTTTTAAAATTACGTGGGTAGGTGGGATACTATCTATTTCATTTCACCCCTCCCCTGCTTGTGCACATGCTCTCTCTCTCTTTCTCTGCTCTCTTTTCTCAAATAAATAAAATATTAAAAAAATAATAATATAGGGATGCCTGGGTGGCTCAGCGGTTGAGCCTCTGCCTTTGGCTCGGGGCATGTTCCCAGGGTGCGGAGATCAAGTTCCGCATCTGGTTTCCTGCATGGGGCCTGCTTCTCCCTCTGCCTGTGTATCTGCCTCTCTCTCTGTGTGTCTTTCATAAATAAATGAATGAATAAATAAATAAATAAATAAATAAATAAATAAATAAATAAATTTCATTCATTTAACAAACATAGACCAAATGCTTGTCATGCATTAGGCGGTATCTAGATGCCAGGGATGTCGACGGGGCATTGCAAAATATTTGTTGTTAAATGGCCTGTTGGTTCTGACACAGTTGAGATTCACTGGTCGTCTAAGCTGACTCCTACACACATCCGAGACACATCTTTTCTCCTCTCTGAGCCTCGGCGTCCTTGCAGACTGAATGAGATGATGCAGCCTCTCACATGTGCCTGCTGAATGGTAGCTGTCAAACACAGTCACTATGTAAATCTATTTCTGTATGGCACAGGTATACTAAAACCCTTTTATCTTTCTTAAATAAATCCTCAAACCCCATTGTCTAGATCTATCTGTATTTTGAGGCTCCTCCTCTCCCTCTCAGCTCTAAGATGTCTAGAATCCTCAGGGATTTATTCAGTCCGAAAAAGCGAGTGATAGGGACCGTGTGTGAGGCCCTGGCTATGGGCCGACCTCACCCCACACCACTCAGGGGCCTGGTCTCGGGCTGCCGTTGTGACTCACCACCGCCACACGATGGCGCTGTTGGGGTTTGGTCCTGGACATTCCGAGTGTCGAGATCCTGAGAGACGCTATCCTTATGCTGGCTCACCTCCCACGCAGCCACTGTCTTCCAAAGCATAATCGCTAAGCCAGGGAGGCAAAACCAAAGAAACAAGTGCCTTTGCATTGTCTGCTCCCTCAGGAGAGATTTGTGCTCTGTAGAGGTCACACTCTTTCCCAACTGTCCAGTCTCTGCCTACATGCTTTTTCTTCAGAGTAGGACCACCGCATCTAAAGGAGCCCCCTCTGTCTCAGAACATTTTACACCTTTCAGCATTTGTCATAACACCTCCTTATTTGCTTATTCCCACTGGACTGTAAACTTCTGAGAGCAGGGATCTTGACTGTCTCATTCCCCTCTGTTTGTTTTAAAGATTTTGTTTATTCATGAGAGACAGAGAAAGGCAGAGACATAGGCAGAGGGAGAAGCAGGCTCCCTGTGGGGAGCCTGATGCAGGACTTGATCCCAGGACCCTAGGATCATGACCTGAGAGGAAGGCAGACGCTCAACCATCGAGCTACCCAGGTGTCCCTCCCCTCTGTTTTTTATCTCCGATGTTTCTGACCCTCAGGGCCATTTTCCCCATCAGACACCACAGGCTTCTGAGCTGTCCAGGGCCTGTGAAAATGTTAGAGTCTAGAAAAAATTTTTTACTGAATCCAAAGGTTTTTTTTTAATTAAAAAAATTGCTATCTATTTAACTAAATGCCTATAGAATAAGTCATTGTTGGGATCCCTGGGTGGCGCAGCGGTTTGGCGCCTGCCTTTGGCCCAGGGCGCGATCCTGGAGACCCGGGATCGAGTCCCGCATCGGGCTCTCGGTGCATGGAGCCTGCTTCTCCCTCTGCTTGTGTCTCTGCCTCTCTCTCTCTGTGACTATCATGAATAAATAAATAAAATCTTAAAAAAAAAAAAAAAAAAAAAAAAAAGAATAAGTCATTGTTGAACTTGATATTCATAAATATTTTGGTATAACTGAGAAGGATTTTTGAGTTATAATTTCTCAACCCGAGACCATTTGGAGTATACAGGATGACTGCTTAAAAACGTCACAGCAAATTGTAATTTAAACAAGCTAATTGAAGTCAGAAAATTTCAAAAGCAAAACTGTAACACTCCTTTCAGAAAATTTTTGCAGCAAAGTATTATTTAATATGGGACATAGGTACATTTGGTCATATGTGACAAGATATAAGGTGGGAAACTAAGACCAACAAGGGTCTTGGGTCAAAACGATGATGAAGCCTTGACTCAGTGGATTTGCCCTAGTATTTGTTGAATGCCTGGATGGATGGAGATTCTGGGCTCCAGGTCTTGAGCCCAAACTCTTTTCCTGGAGGTGAATTTATCTCAGAGACCATCTCTCAGCATCAAGTGAGCAGCTATGATCCACCTCCAGGTCTCCCTGGCTGAATCATCAGGCTGAGGGTTAGGGTACTGACCTTTCATGCCTCCACCCCTAAGTGCTCCAAATCTTCATGCATAAATTAATTCATATCCTCCCTGCTTTGTGGCCAAAATCTCAGCAGCTTTGGAGAGAGAGTCTCAAAAGATTCCTGTTACACCCTAATCCCTGAATCACCTTAACTCACTGTCGTGTAACTACAATCATCCAATCACAGTGATAATAACGCATAGCTAGTGCTTACTCTGTGCCCTGTGCTACATCCTTCAAAGGAATTACTTTTTAACTTAAAAAGGTCATCTCCAGGTGATCTGGGGCCTTCAGACCTAGAAGGAGAGGCTGGCATCTTAAGGACTTCCTCAACAGAAACCACTTAAATCTCTGCTTTAGTTAGCCAGCCAGCAAGTTGTTATTTTGGAGGATTTGGTCAAATGAAGTATAGCAATTTAAAACGTGAAACTAGACCCAAGTCTAGGCCAGTACCACCATTTAGGGGGTGGGGGGAGCAAGCATGGGAGTCTGTGTGCAAGGGCTGTAAGAAACCAGTTTGTCCAAGGAAACCCAGCATCTGACAGCATGGGAGGATCATAGGCCCAGCTGTCCAGAGGTGGTGTGGGGTTGGCTGGCGTAGAGACTCTCCTGGGGTGGGTGAATACAGACTTGTGGGAAATGACAGTCACTTGGCCAGCATCTGCTGGGGAGAAGCACAGAGCACACCTATCCCCTAGATGGTCCAGACTCTGGTCCAGAGCCTTGGGGTTGGGTTCCCTTGCATGCCCATGGTGTACCCCTCACCCCTCCCTGGGAAGTGCTCTCCTGCCATACTCTTCCCTGTCCCAGTCCTCAGGCTGGCTCCAAACTCCAGGCAGCAATCTCCTTCCCCAGGGGCCAAATCTTGGTCCTCAGCAGGTATCATTCTATAAACATTTCCAAATAACACCTGAGCCAGTCCTGTGCTCCAGGGAGAGCTCTGTTGTCATCAGAGCCTAGCTCCTCTGAGCTCGTGGACTCTGAGATTCTGAGAGATTAATTTGTCTAAGGTCTCTAGCAAAGCTCCCCTAGAGCCTCTGTTCTCTTTCTTTTTTCTAAGATTTTATTTATTCATTCATTCATGAGAGACACACAGAGAGATGCAGAGGGATGCAGACACAGGCAGAGGGAGAGGCAGGCTCCCTGCAAGGAACCTGATGCGGGACTCGATCCCAGGACCCCGGGGATCATGACCTGAGCCAAAGGCAGATGCTCAACCACTGAGCCATGCAGGTGCCCCTAGAGCCTGTGTTCTTGCCCTGAATCATGCTATCTACCCTGGAACCCAACTGTGGGTGCCTCTCTGCATCTCTAAAGCAGGGACTGATGTTGATGTGACAGGGGTTATTGTGAAGAACAAAAGAGTTCATGCCTGTAACACCAGAACAGAGCCTGGCATGTAATAAACCCTTCAAAACATTAATTGTTGTTTTGTGACTCCCTCACACTTTTGTAACTTTTTTTTTAGATTTATTTATTTGAGAGAGAGAGAGAGAGAGTTCACAAGCAGGGGAAGGGGCAGAGGGAAAAGGAGAAGCAAGCTCCCTGTTAATCAGGGAACCTGACACCGGGCTCCATCCCAGGACCCTGGGATCATGACCTGAGTCAAAGATAGAAGCTTAGGGACGCCTGGGTGGCTCAGCAGTTGAGTGTCTGCCTTTGGCTCAGAGCGTGGTCCCGGTCCCGGGATCAAGTCCCATGTTGGGATCCCTGCGGGGATCCTGCTTCTCTCTCTGTCTGTGTCTCTGCCTCTCTCTGTGTGTCTCTCATGAATAAATAAATAAAATCTTAAAAAAAAAAAAAAAGACAGAAGCTTAACTGACTGAGCCACCCAGGTGCCCTTGTGAGCAGCTTTTATTGACTTGTTTACAGAGACGGAGCAGGTCAAGCTGGAGTGGACCTTGTAGATGATCCACAACCACCCTTTCAGTTGACATGTAAACCAAGAGAAGGGATCTGCCGACGTTCCGAAATAGCAGACCTAGAAATAAGGTGCAGGTCACTGCCTTCAAGTAAGCTTGGCTATGCAAAAAGAGTATGAGCCCTAAATTTAGGGGATCCTTGTGAGCATTAAAGGAGAGAATTATGGGAAACTCCCTACCTGGCACAGTGACTTATCCAGCACATAGTTGATACTCAGTAAGGTTGGTTTTTCTTCTTCCCTCAAACACCAGTTACTCTAATCTTTTCACAGAGTTCAGAGGTAAGAGCTGACATAAATTAGGAGACTGGAGAACAGCTGGGAGGGGAGGCACAGTGGGTAGTGGGGACCTCTGGACAGCCAATAGGTACTAGGCCCTGGCAGAGGTAAGTGGGCACCAATGTCAAAAAGAACCTTCTGGTGTCTTGTTCTCCCCCACTCCCTCATGTAGTAACAGAAGGACACAGGCTCTGGAGTCATCCAATCTCTACCAGTTTGTTGTTGTTACAACTTTATTGAAATATAATTCACATACCATATGAGTCATCCACTTAAAGTATATAACTTGGGCCACGTGGGTGGCTTAGTTGGATAAATATCTGCCTTCTGCTCAGGTCATCATCCCGAGTCAGGCTCCCTGCTCAGCAGGGAACCTGCTTGCCCTTTCCCTCTGTCTTCTTTCTTTTGCTCTGCTCTCTCTCTCAAATAAATAAAATCTTTGGGGTGCCTGGGTAGCTCAGTCAGTTAAGCATCTTTCTTAGACTCAGGTCATGATCCCAGGGTCCTGATTGAGCCCCACATCGAGCTCCCTGCTCAGCGTGCTTCTCCCTCTCCTGCTCCCCCTGCTTGTGCTCTCTCTTTCTCTGTCAAATAAATAAATAAAATATTTTAAAAAGTATATAATTCAATGGTTTTTAGGATATTCTCAGAATTGTGCAACCATCATCACAATCCATTTTAGAACATTTCCATCATTCCAAAATTAGCCCATTAGTAGTTATTCCCCACTTTCTCTGTCTTCCCCTAGCCCTCAGCAACTACTAATCTACTTTTTCTCTCTACGAATTTGCTCATTCTGGATATTTCATGTAAGTGGAATTATACAATATGTGTCCTTTTGTGCCTGGCTCCTTTCGCTGATCATGTCTTCCAGGTTCATCCATTATATAGTATGTATCAGTCGCCATGGCTTTTTATTGCTGAATAGCATTTGATTGCATGGAGACACTCCATTATGGATAATGCTGCCATGAACATTCATGTGCAAATTTTTGTGCAGACGTATATTTTCATTTCCCTTGGGTGTATCCCTACAAGTTGGAATTGCTGGGTCATGTGATAACTCCGTGTTTATTTATTTTTTTTTATTTATGATAGTCACAGAGAGAGAGAGAGAGAGAGAGAGAGAGGCAGAGACATAGGCAGAGGGAGAAGCAGGCTCCATGCACCGGGAGCCCAACGTGGGATTCGATCCCGGGTCTCCAGGATCGCGCCCTGGGCCAAAGGCAGGCGCTAAACCGCTGTGCCACCCAGGGATCCCAATAACTCCATGTTTAACAGTTTGGGAAACTGCCAGATAATTTTCCACAGCGACTGCCCAGCTTTACATTCCCACCCGCAGTGTATGAGGGTTCCAGTTTCTTCACATCTTTGTCAACACTTGTTGTTGTCTCTTTATTATTGTAGCCATCCTGTTTGTGAAATAGTTTCTCTCTCTCTCTCTTTTAAATTTTTATTAAAAAATTTTTAAAAAAAGATTTTATTTATTCATGAGAGACACACACAGAGAGGCAGAGACATAGGTAGAGGGAGAAGCAGGCTCCTCACAGGGAGCCCAATGCAGGACTTGGTCCCAGGACCCTGGAATCACGCCCTGAGCCAAAGGCAGACGCTCAACTGCTGAGCCACCCAGGCGTCCCTTCTCTCTTTCTCTTTTTTTTTTTTAATTTTTTTATTTATTTATGATAGTCACAGAGAGAGAGAGAGAGAGAGAGAAGCAGAGACACAGGCAGAGGGAGAAGCAGGCCCCATGCACCGGGAGCCTGATGTGGGATTCGATCCTGGGTCTCCAGGATCATGCCCTGGGCCAAAGGCAGGCGCCAAACCGCTGCGCCACCCAGGGATCCCTCTTTCTCTTTTTAAAAAATATTTATTTATTTATTCATGAGAGACACAGAGAGAGGTAGAGATACAGGCAGAGGGAGAAACAGGCTCCCTGCAGGGAGCCTGATGTGGGACTTGATCCCAGGATCACACGCTGAACCAAAGGCAGATGCTCAACCTCTGAGCCACCCAGGCGTCTGGTGAAATGGTTTCTCATTGTAATTTTGATTTGCATTTCTCAAATGAATAATGACACTGAACATCATTTTATGTGTTTATTGGCCACTTGTATCTCTTCTTTGGAGAAATTTTCTCAAACTGCTTTACCTATTTAAAACTTGGGTTGTCAGGCAGCCCAGGTGGCGCAGCGGTTTAGCGTCGCCTGCAGCCCAGGGTGTGATCCGGGAGACCCTGGATCGAGTCCCACATCAGGCTCCCTGCATGGAGCCTGCTTCTCCCTCTGCCTCTCTCTCTGTCTCTATGAATGAATAAATAAAATCTTAAAAAAAAAAAAAGACTTGGGTTGTCTATTATTGAGTTGTAAGAGTTTTTCTTTTTTAAGATTTATTTACTTATTTTTATTTATGATAGAGAGAGAGAGAAAGAGGCAGAGACACAGGCAGAGGGAGAAGCAGGCTCCATGCCGGGAGCCCGACGCGGGACTCCATCCCGGGACTCCGGGATCGTGCCCTGGGCCAAAGGCAGGCGCCAAACCGCTGAGCCACCCAGGGATCCCGTTTGTTGTTGTTTTTTTTAATATATTCTAGATACAATTCCTTTAGCAGGTATGTAATTTGCAAATATTCCCTATTCTGTAAGTTTTGTTTCACTCATCATCCCATCTTACCCTAATTACCTCCCAAGGCCCCACCTCCAAATATGAGCACATTGAGGGTTAGAGCTTTAATATGAGTCTGAGGAGAACATAAACATTTAATTTACAGCAATGTCTAACTCAGTGGTATTAGGTATTAAGTGAACTTCGTATTTAGTAATTAATAGCTTTTTTAAAAAGTGCAGCCTTGGTAAAATTTTAAATCAATCATTTTTCTAGACATTTTAGGTCCCAGATTGATACTTTCAGTCTAAAATAGCCTAGAAAGTTACAGTTTGGGGTGTGAGGAGCTACAGAAGACATATGTGGATAAGCACACTATTTAAAGAGGATTCCTATGTTTAGCAAAATTTCTGTCAGTGTATGAAAAAAATATTTGCCTCTGGATCTCCACTCAGATGCCCGAAGGCACCTCAAACTTAACCTTTTGAGGGCTCAACTCATCATCTTCCCTCACTCTTGTCCCACCCCACTCCCACAAAACCCTCCATCCTCCCATTTCAAGAAGGGCTCCACCAGAGGCCCAAGCTAGAAACATTTAACTGACTTGAACCACCCAAGGACCCCACCTGTCTATATTGTTTTTGTGGTATCATGGAGCAGATGGTCAGGGGGCATTTGCTGAGGAATACATGGCTTCCCACCACCTACACAATAAAGCCCAAACTCCACCTGGCCCTGCCTCCCCCTCCAGCCTCACTCTTTTCCAGGAACTTTAAAGGCTGTTAATACCAATGTTCTTGTGCTTCCTCCACATACATCACGCTTATGATCCATACTTTTGTTCATTCTAGACTTAGAAATTTTTCTCCTTTGCTACCATGTGCCTGACAACTCCTGCTCAACTTTATAGAAACTAGATCCTGTGTAGGTGTGGCTCTCCCTTACCACTATTCCCCCAGCTCTGTTGAATGCCCTTTTTGTGGGATCCCACTGTGCCCTTTACTTGCTACATTATTGAAATTATCTTCCCCACTAAGCTTTAAACTCCTCAGCAACGGGACTGGGGCTCTCTGTTTTCCTTCCATTTCCTACCTCCCTCCACAGAGAGCACCGGCCCTTGGGAGAGGCTCAGGCAAAGTGCTCTAGATCTGAAAGAATAATGCCAAGAGCCTCAGAGTCACTTCTGGAATCAAGGTGGCTGAGAGCCTGATTTCCTCAGGGCACAGGCAATAATGAAAGTAAAAAATTTGGTCATATATGGCTTCATCCTGCAGGCCTTAACTGGGCAGACTTGTTTTCTGTATTTTATGATAAGAAATAGTACAGTGGTTAAGAGCGTGTACTTCAGAGTCACACCACTGGGTCTGAATTCAGACTACCATGTTCCTAGTTGTGTGACCTTGGGCAAGTCATATAACCACTCTGTGCCTCGGTTTCCTCATCTGGACCTTGAAATGATAGTCATACCTATCTCATTGCATTGCCATGAGGATTAAGTGAATTACTGTGTGTAAAGTGTTTAGAACTGAGTCTAGTGCTTAATAATCACTACATGGATATTAGCTAATCTGATTTAAATTGGCTTTTTTTTTTAAAGATTTATTTATCCATTTTGGAGAGAGAGAGAGCACAGCAAGGAGGGTCAAAGGGAAAGGAGAGAATCCCAAACAGACTCCCCGCTAACCTCAGAGCCAAGTGCAGGGCTTGATCCCACAACCATGAGATCATGACTGGAGCTAAAATCAAGACTTGGGGGATCCCTGGGTGGCTCAGCGGTTTGGCATCTGCCTTCGGCCCAGGGCGTGGTCCTGGAGTCCCAGGATCGAGTCCCGAGTCCCGCATCAGGCTCCCTGCAGGGGCCTGCTTCTCCCTCTACCTGTGGCTCTGCCTCTCTCTCTCTCTCTCTCTCTCTCTGTCTCTCATGATTAAATAAATAAAATCGTTAAAAAAAATCAATATTTAGATGCTTAACCAACTGAGTCACCCAAGTGCCCTTCTTTCTTTTTTTAAGTAGACTCCATGCACAGCGTGGAGTCCTTTAAACTGCCTTTTAAAATAAGCTTTAACAGCAAGTCAACATGAAGGAAAGTGTTTGGTAAATGACAGGACAAGGAAAAGGTGGACCAAACGCCCAAAGCCTCAGGACCAAGAGGGGTGGGGCTGTAGGCTTAGCGGAAACACCTGCGCTCAAATCTGGTCCCCCGCAACACCTGTAGTCTTCAGCCCTTGGTTTCAGCTCTCAGCTTCTCAGCTTCCCAGTGTGGCCAGATCGCCCAAAAGCCAATCTGTCTATCCAGAACATAGATGATCAATTTTTTTCTTTTAAGCTGTAGTTTTACCTCTGGCCTTATCCTTGACATTTTATAAACAGATATTACTGATAAAACAACCCTTCCCCCACTTCTACTGCCCTTGCCCCAGCAACTGCCCAGTTCCCTGATCCAACATGTCCCCCAGCCCCTACCATCCTTACGACTGCCTTTGTCCTCATGTCTGCCCCTTTTCTGCTTCAAACAAACCAAAAATACAAATAGGGACTTGAGACACTTTCTGGGGTTTCGCGGTGTCAGAACTATCTTCATAATATTGCTAAGACATTATTTGCCTTTTCTACCCTCACTCTTTCCTTAGTAGTTTTCCAGAGGCTACATGACCTCTGATATTGTCACAGATGTATGCAGAAACAGGTAGGAGAATCCAGCTATCTCTCATTAAGCCAGACATTTAAAACATTTGCAAAACAGTAAAACTGCTTCACTATGTTTTTTGTTTTGGAAGAGTTACATCTCATAAAAATACGTTATTTCTGTTTATAGTGAGATTAATGTTAATTTAGATAATAAATATATATTTAAATATGCAAATGATGAGCCATCCTTTTAATGCAACAAAGAGATGAGATTTTTCAGCTTTCATGGGCTTGGTCCCTGCTGCTGCCTGGGCAGCAAAAGGGCTGCAGCAAATCATCCCAGCCAAATTGAAGTATTTATATGTCTGATGGCTCTGGCAGGCACAAAACTAAAATGTCTACAAAAATCCTCAGAAATTTAGATAATTGATTTTCATCCCATTACCCTAGAGTCTAGTTTCCCTAGAGGGAGGTAATATAATAACGCCTTCTCTTGCATTGTAAGATTGGTGTGAGGCTTAAATGAAATAACACCCTGGGGTGCCTAAGTGGCTCAGTTGGTTAAGCATCCAACTCTTGATTTCAGCTCAGGTCATGATCCCAGGGTCCTGGGATCAAGCCCCACTTTGGGCTCCATACTGAGTGTGTAGTCTGCTTGTGATTATCTTTGTCTCTGCCTCCACTCATGCTCACTCTCTCAAATAAGATCTTTTAAAACAATGAAATAATATCCTTAAAGCACCTGAGCATAACACTTGGCAAATGGTTCTCAGCACAGATGAGTTTGCCAGAATGGAGTTAGTAGCCTCTGGCTGCATGGAGGCTTGGCAAGGAGCAAGGATCCCCACTGCAGCCAGACAGCTAGGGCCAAGGATTTGAAGTCCCCAGACCTGAGTTTAAGTCGGGAATCCACCACTTCAGGAGCAAGTTATATTCAACTGATTCTCACCTGAATGAATGTGAAAAGCACTTTATAGGGGATGCCTGGGTAGTTCAGTGGTTGAGCGTCTGCCTTCAGCTCGGGGGATGATACTGGAGTCTTGGGATAGAGTCCCGCATCAGGCTCCCTGCATGAAGCCTCCTTCTCCCTCTGCCTGGGTCTCTGCCTCTCTCTCTCTCTGTCTCTTATGAATAAATAAAATCTTAAAAAAAAAAGCACTTTATAAACTTCACCTCTCCCCCTTGCTCTGCCCCACCCGCACTGTTCACCTTGCTTTTCTGAAACACTCCAGGCACCTGCCTTCCATAGAGCTTTATAGCAGGTGTCAAGGAAGGAATCCCCAGTGTCCACGGGTCTTGCTTCTTTCCTCCATCAAGCCTTTGCTCAAACCTTCCCTTCTCAGAGAGGCCTGCACTGACCATCCTAATTAAAACTATATCCCTCAGCCTTTGTTTCCTTTCCCTACTCTTTTTGTCTACAGTACTTATTACCTTCTAACATTTTATTATTCAGCATGCTTAGGTACTATGTCTATGGTTTATGGTCTGTTTCTCCTGAGTAATGAAGATGTTTATGAGGGGTAGAGATCTTTGTTTTGTTCAGTGATATAAATCAAACATAATTTACGTAGTAGGTGTTCAATTAAGTATTTGCTGAATTAGGGAATGGAAAATACACAAGAACTGGTGACAATTGCTTCCCCCAGGGAGGGGAACTGGGATGTGTGAGGTAGAGATGGGAAGAAGACTTCCTTTTCAGTATATATCCTTGTATTCTTTGTACCATGTGCTTATGTTAACTTGTAAAAATATAATACAAATTTTTAGCTCTACCAACAGGATCCAAGAAGTGGAAGTGAGAGCCTGGACCTAACTCCTTCATCTTATGATGGTCCAGGTACAGAGCAGTTAGGTAATTTGTCTGAGGTTACAAAGCCAGGATTTAAATCCATATCTCCTAACTCCAGAGCCTTAGTTTTTTTTTTTTTTTTTTTTTTTTTTTTAATGAGAGAGAGAGACAGGGACACAGAGACACAGAGACGCAGGCAGAGGGAGCAGGCTCCATGCAGGAAGCCCCATGCGGGACTTGATCCTGGGACCTCAGGACCACGCCCTGGGCCGAAGGCAGGTGCTAAACCGCTGAGCCACCCAGGTGTCCCTAGAGCCTTAGCTCTTAAGCATCATGCCATAGAACCTCTTGATTTGGGACTCTAATCAGCCAATTTAAATGTAGTTGATAAATGCTAAACTGAGGTGTTTCAAAGGTGAAGGTTTGCCTCTGACATTTCCCATTACAATAAACTACAGATGGTCTCAGTTTTTTGGATGTATGAGATTTTGGCTACATTGTGCATGGCTTGAAATAAATGGCAATATTGGGCTTCTGGGCTTGGAGATTCTTTTATGAGAACTTTACAGTCAAAATAAAGTATTAATCTTAGCCGTTGGTAGTTGGAGGCACAATGTTCCTGAATCCTGCAATCCCAGATAATTTGTCTTCTAAAGTAGTCAAGAGGTCTGAAGGATCTGCTAGGTGTTTGGGGGTGAGGGAGGGATTTGAAGGCACAGAGTAATAGGAGTATTCCCAGGAGTTATTGAAGGCTGGATGCTGAGCTTCTTGAACAGCCCTGGCTGGTGGGAGGCCTTCTGACCCTGTGTCAGGTGGTGGACCCGTTGCTGCTGCTGTAGCCAGTACAGCATCTCCACCTTGTCATGCTTCATCTTATCCAGGTATCGCCGCCCCTTGAAGGTCACTGGCTCACCAAAGATTAATTCAATTTCCTTCAGGAGGGAAACCAAAGGAGCCTGCACCAGATTGATCTTCCTGTGTAGACGGTTGCGGAACTGATTCTCCTCCAGGAAGCTACCCAGGCCCATGTTAGTCTTTTGGAAGAAGCGGTTGGGGTCAGAAGCTTGTCGCTCAAACAATTCTAGTCTCCCCAGCAACATTTCCCGCAGCTGAATGGGCTTCAGGACTTGCTCCCAGGCACTCACTAATGAAGGCAGCTGACTCAGACGGGCATTGGAGCTGTACTTGATGACCATGTCTAGCCGGTCCTTGTCAGGGACCTCAAGCATGGACCACAGGTGCTCCAGACGCTTCTGCAGGTTCAGGATTTTGTAAGGTTCTCCCAGGAGGCTGGTCCTCTTAATTCCTAGCCTGTGCCTTAGCACTGTGTTCCAATCCCACTCTCCTGGCACAAAGTCTGGCTCTTCATCTTCCAGCAAGGGAGGTGGGTATTGAATCTTTAGGGACTCTCTGACAGGGCCTATGGCCTCCCCAGGACCTTCCTCTTCATACATTTGGAAGATGACATGGAGAAAATCTGTCTCCTGGTTGGTGAGGTACTTGAAATAGTCACCCACAGACAGGGTGGTTTTCCACCAGTTCATCCATGAGGCTTTGTTTGACCACTTCTCCCAGCCTTTGTTTGCTTGGAGTGATGTGAGGGAGATTATCTTCTCAGAGGAGGGCTGTAAAATGTTTGTTCTCTGGGAATAAAATCCTGCTAACTTGGGATTGATGACGCGATACTGTTTTTCTTGATGTAGCAAGGCTGAGGACAGGAAGGTCGACCAGTCTTTATTGGCTGCAGGCTCAACCAGGGGTCCCTGGTCAAAAGAGAAGTGGTCAGGAGAGACACGGCTCATCAGCTCCTTGTAGACCTCACTGATGTTATTGCCAACAAAGCAACCAATATCCATTTCCTCGATAAGTTTGGGTTCTAGTTCACCAGCCAGGTGGTTGTATAGGACTCCGGCCCCATCAACATGGAAGGAATCCAAAAAGTTTCTCTCAGAGACCTGCACAGCAGCTGCCTGAACCACAGCCTGATTCTTTAGCTTCAAACTAACAGTCACTGGCTGTGGTTGAAGTGGAATGGATTTGAGGCATTGGGGGCCCCACTGCCCAGTGGCTTCTTCCTCTTCAAGGCTTTTTAACGTTCTCTGCAGTTCCTGCATGTGATGTGCTGCAGCTGGGCGGCGGGTCAGGGCTCCCAGGAGCAGGGGCAGGCCCGAATCCAATGGTAAGTATTGAGTCCTCTCCAATTTCATGTTCTTTATCATCTGCTTCAGGTCTTCAGCCACCATGTCCCCTGCCAGCTCTGTTTTGCTTCCTGGAACCAGAACCAACGGGGTTATGGGGCGAGAGGGGAGTGGAGGAAGGCCCAGCTCATCTGCCAGCTTCCAGCCCTCACGTAGGGAGGGCATGGATTGGCCTCTCTGTTGTTGGGAGTAGAAGGGCAAGTGGGAAGAGGTGGAGGGAGCCTGGCTGGCGGGAGTCACAGAGTATTTGGGAAGTGACACAATCTGTGTGGAACTGAAGTCGCTTTCTCTTTTCTTCTGCATGGAGGACAGCCACTGGAGAGGCTTTTTCCTCTTCAGCTGGGGGATAGACTTCACTTCCTTCACTGGATCCAGTTCAGGCTCATTGAGAAACTCCCGTGGGCGGCTAAGTTGGATGAGGTAGTTTAGGTTGAGGTTGCAGCTTGGTGCTTGGGCGAAGCTGGTGCTGTGAAGCCATTGAAAAGGGAAAAGCTTGAAAGCCCCAGTAGGGCCTACTGGGCGCAGCTTATGCATGCCACCGTGGGCCTGTTCTATCTTCAGTAGGGTGAGGAAGTCGGCAAACAGGGAACGGTAGACCTCAGGACTGGTAAGAAAGATTGTGCAGTCCCTGGCGAGGCCGGCGGTCAAACGCGTGAGTGTGGCTGACTCAGTGAAGACTCCGCTGGTGGTGGACATGGTCTTCAGCAGGTGCAGGTATCGTAAGAAGAGCTGCTCGCTGCTGAGCAGTACGTATACCTGGAGCCGCTTCCGCAGTCTCTGGTTGTCCAAATGGCTCAGACTAGGTTCAGTGGGAGGCTCCTGCCAGCTGCACTTTAACTCGTTCAGGATGACCTCAATGAAACGGAGTCGGCCTTTGGTAGGCACGCGCACCGACCGCCCACTGTTGGCCAGCCGCTTGGCCACTTGACGGCACAGCGACGCCACCGTCAGCCGTGAGACTGGCAACGGCAACAGCATCGGGGCCTCCGGCGGGAGGGGCTTCTGAGATTCTGGGCACGTCGCCTTGCGGGGGAAGAGCGACAGCGGACACAGCAACCGGTGGTAAAACCGCTGGAGGTCGGGTTCCGGTTCGGTGGGCTCCATCTTTGCGCGGCGCGGGAGGGCTGAGTCAAAGAAGCCAAGAGGTTACTAAGGCAACCAGGCGCCGGATGGTCCGAGTGCGCCTGCGCAGCCAGTGCCTCCCTCCCAAAGAGTGACGTAAGAGGGGAGGGCCTGACGTGCGCGCGCACCAGGAGGCTGAGCAAAGTGTGGCTTCCGAAGCTCCGCCTCCCCGCGACGGAGTTAGGGGTTTGCCCGGCGCTACCTCAGCGCCGCGGCAGTTCAGGTCCTCGGGCCGGTGACGGGGTCCGGGATGGCTTCGGACTCCGAGGACCGCGGGACCGCCTGCACGGTGAGGGTCGAGGCCTCGTGTGGGAGCCTCTCTGGGCAGAGAGCCTCGGCCCCTAGGATGATTGTTAACGCAGGAAAAAGGGAAGGAGTAGGCACCTGGGGCGGGGCCTGGGGCCTCCGCGGGAAAGGGTGCGAGATTAGCAGAGTCCTTGGCCTTAACTTTGGGGAGTTGGGGGATTGGACCTGGAACGATCACGACTGATAATGAGGGCACTTGAGAATGGGTCACGTGAGAAAGATTTGCCCTCTCCAGGCTTTTTGGGGTGGTCATAGGGGAGATGAAACAGGGTCACGCAAAGTAGGGGGTCCCCTCGACTCTCATCAGCCTGTCCCTGCCGGCCTTGCAGCTGGAGTTCACAGTGCAGATGACCTGTCAGAGCTGCGTGGACGCGGTGCGCACGTCCCTGCAAGGGGTGGCAGGTAAGAGCCAAAAACTTGTGCAGACAGTCTGGAAGCCTCTAGAAGGAGCGGCAAATCTCTTAGAACAACGCCACTCTCGTTTACAGATGTAGAAATTGAAACCCAGAGATAGAAAGGAATGTCCTCAGAGTCACAAAGGGACCCAGAGGCAGAGTCTAGATCTCAAGCCTGCCTTGCCAGCGCTCTCTACAGGCTCTGACACACTGGGACCTCTCCGGCACCCAGGGAGTGAGGAGCTAGGCTGAGTATAGAAAGCCCCACCTACAGAGGGAGTTCCCGGATAGCAAGCAGCTTTTGCTTGCGAAACAGCATAATCTTGACAAAGCAAACAGCAGCCCTGGCCATGTTCCATCCTAGGCAGCTCCCAATTCTTATAAGCCAGCTAACTGGTCTGGAGGTGACCTTGCACAATCAGAAATAACTGAGAAGGCAGAACTACCAGCATGGCACTGGGAATTGGCCTCCTTTGATTCCGTTAAATATTTGTCCAGGCCTTCAGCAGGTATGGACTATAGACTGAGGGCTTTTTAGGGAGAAGGGTTCACAGGTGTTTCAGACACAGTCCCTGCCCTCAGGTGACGATGAGCATGCAAGCATTGCTCATGGAAGAGCAGTTCTTGAAGGATATGAGATGAGATAGGTTCTAAGCTGGGACAGTGGTGGCACTTGTCCAGTACAAGGGAGCAGTAGTGGATAAAGGTATGTGCCCTAGAGTCAGACTGCATTGAAATCCCTTCTTTGCCACTTAATGGTGCTTAGATTTCTTTCTTTCTCTCTCTCTCTCTCTCTTTTTTTTTTTTTTTTTTTTTTTTTTGGTGCTTAGATTTCATGCATGTTGCTATTTTTTGCCTTTTTCTTCAGTGTTTAAATGGGCATGATAATGGAAGCTACTCTGGAGGATTGTCATGAAGCGTGAGTTGGTTAATATGTGTGTAAAGCACTTTAGAAACTTCTTTGGCATGTAGTGAGAGCTCACTAAATTTTAGAAATTATGAGGAAGGACTATAGGTAGCAGTCTGGGCAGAGGCATTTGGGGACAGATTTTGAAGCAGAGAGAGACAGACAGAGATTTGCCCTCTCCAGGAGGCCTGGGACTTTGGGGAAGAGGGTTCCTACTCTTCTAGGAATAAATGGGAGTTGCTCCCAGCCCAAGGCAAACTTCGTTGAACTCTTATCACTCAGCTTAGAGTTCCCTGTGGCCTTATGTTTTCTTTCTTACCGGGCTTTGAGCTAAGCAAGGGCTGGCCTGACCACACTCTACACAAGCCACCCTGAACCTTGCTCACCTAGGCAGAGCCAGCCTTTTTCTTGGTTCAGATGCAGTTCTAGAGTTCAGGAAGTGCACAGCTCCTTGCAACTACAAGGAGCTGCCCCATGGGTCCCTCTCACTGGAGGAGCAAAGAATCAGCTCCTAGGAGACCCTAGAACAGGAACCCACCTGTGTGGAAATCAGTCCATCAGAAAGTCTTGTCTTATCTGCTGTATATATACAATATACTCAGAATTTAGCCTCTCTTTTTCCATACTTTGGCCTTCACATAAATCCAAGCCACCTTACTTCTTCCTGACCCACACGAGAACCTCATCTGTGGGCTTCCCATTGCCTCTGTTGCCTCCTCCAATTGTTTTTCCATATAAAAGCTAATGTGATTTTTAAAATCATACCTTAGATTATATCACTGCTCTGCTCATTTAAGGTTTTAATAACCCTCTGAAGTAGGTAGTATTATCTCCATTTACAGATGAGGTAACTGAATAGAAAACTCAACAGAAAGATTGAGTAACTTGTCTAAGGCTATACAGCTTGTATGTGACAGACTCTGTGTGACATACTCATGATTTCAACTCCAGAGTCCACACTGTACATTGTGCCTTTTCCCAGTGGCCTCCCATTGCATTAAAATTAAAATGCAGATTCTTTCCCTTTGGGCTTTGTTTGCCTAGTCTCCGCTTATAGCTTCCTCTCTTACTATTCTGTTTACTCCCTGCTTTAGTCACACTGCCCTTCTCTTAGAACATGTCAGTGCTGTTCCCTCTGCTGGAATGCCCTTACCTTACATTCAGGTTTTTGCTTAGAAGCTCAGAGAGACCTTCTTTGACCAGCCTATGTGGGGGCCCCATTTGTTTCCTAACCCTATTTCATCGATCACACCTTTCAGTATTTGAACCTTTTTTTTTTTTTCCTTTTTAAAGATTTTATTTATTTATTCATGAGAGACAGAGAGAGGCAGAGACATAGGCAGAGGGAGAAGCAGGCTCTTCTGGGGAGCCTGAACCCGGGATCATGACCTGAGCCAAAGGCAGATGCTCAACCACTGAGCCACCCAGGTGCCCCTTTGAACCTCTCTTGTGTGTATATTTGACTTTTGTATTTCTACATCAGAGTACATACTATTTCATAGGGCAGAGATGTTGCCTGACTTGTCTACTCTGCTTCCACTGCCTGGAACATGGCATGTGATGGGTACTTAGTGTATGCTTGTTAAATGAGGTGAGCAAGCAAAGTTTCTCATACTGTGTGGTTCACTGGGCCTTGGGAGCCCCTGAAAATCAGCCTTGGGGGTTCAAGCTTACTTTCTTGGGGCAAAGGGACTGAGTGTCAGTTTTTGGGTTGGACAGGCTGCCTTCCAAACTTTGTGACCTCAAGCCAGGTGTGTCACCCTCTCACCTCATTCCTCACCTGCCAGATGAGAACCATATCATCACCCTGATGTGTGTAAGGCAGAGCACAGCTCTTGGCATCTCCTGGAGGGTCAGACCAACAAGAGTTCCCCCATCATCCTCTCTTTACCCTTTTTGCAGCCACCAACATCCAGAGGTATCCCTACGTTGACCCAGAGCTCCCAATGCTGCATCGGTTGCCTGGTGGCTCAAGATAAAATTTTGTGTGAAGTGAGGTTGGATAACATGGAGGGTTTTCGTCTCACAGAATCACCCTGTACTTGCCGGAGACGGGCTATGTGTGTTAATCTGATGTCTTACAGATTCTGCCCCTCCCCCAACAGTATCACTGCTGCTGCAGGGGATCTGAAGAAACAAGCCTGTGGAAGCTTTTGTAACCATATACCAGATATTCCTGTCTTTCAGATGCCACCTGCCCCTAATAGCATTTCCCAGTTTTGCCTTGTTTTAAGCCAGAAGAAATCCGAACCTTTCCCATACCTTGGGGATTGTTATTCCAGTCTCTGCCTGGTGGTTAATCCAGGCATAGTCTGGCTCCTCTGTTGCTCTACAGGGTAAAGCCCAAGGGAGCCATGGGCAGTCTAGAAGGCAAAGGTAAGACCATTTCATGCTGTTGACATGGTGCCCTATAGAACGGAACACTACACTGACTGTTGGTGATGCCTTCATCTTTGGTTTCCCTCCCCCGTATTCTTTTTTTTTTTTTTTAAGATTTATTTATTCATTCATGAGAGACACAGAGAGATAGAGAGGCAGAGACACAGGCAGAGGGAGAAGCAGGCTCTTTGCAGGAGCCCAATGTGGGACTTGATCCCGGGTCTCCCAGGATCAGGCCCTGGGCTGAAGGCGGCGCTAAACTGCTGAGCCACGGAGGCATCCCAAATGCATGCTGGGCATGGAAGAGGCCAGGGTCATGGAGGAGGCCAGGGTCAGGAAAAGCACTGGTCCTTGTGCTCAGGGAGCTAGCAGGCTTGATGGCCCTCAAAGGTGAGCATGTGTCAGAATCATCCTGACGTCTGTGGGCACACAGGTTGACATCGGGGATTTGGAGGGCAATTGAGACATGTAACTTTTGAACCTGACCTTTGCGGAGCACACGGGGCCCCTGCACTCACAGAGGGTTGTCATTATTACAGCATGAGTTACTCGGGGAAGAGGAAGCTTCTATAGGAGGGCACAGGAGGGGTCCCAACCAGCCTGGAGGGTAGGGGCTGCTTTTCAGGGTGAGCAGGATCTGGGTAGGCTCCAGAGCTAGGCTGCCTGAGATGATTTCCAGTTCCACAATTTACCACACTGTGCCTTTGAGCAAGGTTCTTAAATCTCTCTCTGCCTCAATTTTCTCATCTGTAATATAGGGACAGTAGTACCCACCTCACAGGTTTACTTGGGTGTCTAATGAGCTAATATGGGTAAAGTGCAAAAAAGCCCCCAGTGCACATGCAGTAGATGTTAGCTCTCATGATGATGGGGATAGCTCAGCCCTCCCTGTTTTGGATGTGCGTAACAGCATTATTGGCATATAATTCAAATATAAAATATATCCATTTTAAGTGTAGAATTCAGTGGTGGTTAAAATGTTCAGAGTTGTGCAGCCATCACCCCTATCACTTGTACATTTCAGCCCCTCACCTGTGTTGGACATTGCATCCACAAAGGCATCATGTAATATGTGGTCTTTTGTGAGTGGCACTCACTTAAAATCATATTTTCAGAGTGCTTCCCTGTGGTAGCATTACGAGCAGTTCATTCCCTATCTTTTTATGGCTGAGAAATAATGGATACACATTTTCTTTATCCTTTTATCAGTTGAATTTGGGTTATTTTCACCTTTTGGCTATCATGAATAATGGACTGTTTTATTATTTTTTTAAAGACTTTATCTATTTGACAGAGAAAGATAGCATAAGCAGGGGGAACAGGAGAGGGAGAGAGAGAAGCAGGCTCCCCGCTGAACAGGGAGCCCAATGTGGGGCTCCATTCCAGGACCCTGGGATCATGACCTGAGCCAAGATGCTTCACTGACTGAGCCACCCAGGCGCCCCAATAATGGACTATTCATTGATGGCCCACTTTTATAAAAATATCTTAAAATAATTATCTATGTTTCTTAGTATGGGACATGATAAGGAAAAACAATAATCCTGGGGGTAAGGTGGCCTTCTCCTCCTTTTATTTATAAAGATACAGGCTCAGAGAGGTTGAGGGCCTCACACACCCAGAATGCGACTTCTGAGCTTGCCTCTAGCCACAGGAAGGTTGGTGAAGATGAGAACGGGAAATTAAACATTCTGTACCTCTCTTCTCCGCTCCCAGCACAGGGGTGTCGGCCCTCTGCTGCCTTTTCCCCTCTCTTTCCCTCCAGGCATCCAGAGTGTTAAAGTGCAGTTGGAAAACCAGATGGTCCTGGTGCAGACCACCCTGCCCAGCCAAGAGGTGCAGGCCCTTCTGGAAAGCACAGGGCGGCAGGCAGTACTCAAGGGCATGGGCAGTGGCCTCCTGCGTGAGTAGCTACTCTGGTCCTGGCCTGGGCCTCTCTGGGAGGGAGGTGGCCTGGAGCTGGTACACATCTAAACTATAGGATTTGGGGACTTGGGGTTTGAGTGGTTTGGGGGAAGGCATGAAAGTTATGCAGAGCTCTCTCCTTGCTCTTTCTGAGCTGATGAAGGTGTGGGGCTAGCTGAGGTGGCGAGCCAGCCTGGGTATCTGATACCTTGCAGAGAATCTGGGAGCAGCAGTTGCCATTCTGGAGGGCCCTGGTCCCGTGCAAGGGGTGGTGCGCTTCCTACAGCTGACCCCTGAACGCTGCCTCATCGAGGGGACTATCGATGGCCTGGAGCCTGGGCTGCATGGACTCCATGTCCATCAGTTTGGAGACCTCACCGGGAACTGCAACAGGTGAGTCATACGTAACTTCCCCTATGGCGTCTTCATCCCTGTACTAGTGCACCCAAGATTCAGCCACCTGCACACACTTTGATGCTTGGTCCTCATGGGTACTGTGATGCACATATATGTTGGCCCTGTCTATAGACGAGGAAACTGAGGCTTAGAGGGTTCAATGACTTGTCAGAGGCCCCAAGGCATATAAATGGTGGGGTGGGATTTGAACTCAAATCTGACCTTCATGCTCCTGCTCATAGCCACTTTATTGCCTCTGAGGTGGAAGCAACTCATAGACACAGAAGGGCTGGTCCCCGTGTCACAGTGTTTGTCGTGCTGTGATGCAGTTTGTTGCTTACTCATCTGTGTCTCCCCTGAAAGCTTATTGAGGGCAGGACCCACATCTGATTCTTCTTCATGCCCTCAACCTAAAACCTGGCGCAGAGCGAGTCTGTTTGTTGAGTGAGTGAATGAAATAAATATAGTTAAAGTGAGAGAGTGGGTCAGCTGACCTAGGAGCCAGTGTCTTCCTGCCTACCTGCTACCTTTTCTTCTTAGCTGCGGGGACCACTTTAACCCTGATGGAGCATCTCACGGGGGCCCTAAGGACTCTGACCGGGTAAGTAACCATCTGGGTGAGGCTTAGGCTACTACAAGAGGGCCCCAAGCCTCAGGCAGGGGAGGCCATTCCTAGGGCCTTAGCATGAGATTCCTTTTCAGTGAGGTCCTCTCGCTTTATTTTGTTCTGTTTAAAAACATTAACCCTTTCTGTGGTCATGGCCTGCCCCCTAGGGACTCACAGTCCTGTGGGGAAGATCCCTGAGAACCCTGTGGTTGCAGGGCAGTGAGATGATCCTTGCAGGAGCCTGCAGGGAGCCCAGAGTAAGCAGTGACCCAGCCTGAGCCCAAGCACATGGGCAGTGGGAGAAAGCTTCCTGGAGAAGCTGAAGGTGTGGAAGTGGAAGATCTTATCTGAACTAAAAAAAAGGCAGTTCCTGATGGTACAGCTCCTGGCCTGGAGTTTCACTTTTCACCAGAGAATTGTTTCCCTGTCAGCAGTGAGTTGCATGCTGCCTTGGTTTTTGCTTCTCTGAGTACTACTTGTTCTGTTACTTCACATTTTGCTGTACGGTGACTCAGTGCTTTCCTTAGGTAAACTTAGTTACTTTTAATGTTTTGATCCATCACAGAATGTTTCAAATGTTCCAAAGTACAGAAACTTGTCCCAAATTCCTGTGTCCCTATCACCCACTTTCTTTCTTTCTTTATTGTTTTTTTTAAAAAATATTTTATTTATTTATTCATGAAAGTCTCACAGAGAGAGAGGCAGAGACACAGGCAGAGGGAGAAGCAGGCTCCATGCAGGGAGCCCGATGTGGGACTCGATCCAAGGTCTCCAGGATCAGACCCCGGGCTGAACCACTATCACCCACTTTCAACAGTGACCCAACTTATGGCCAATCCTGTCTCATCTATACCTCCTGCCTTTCTCTACTATTATTTTAAAGCAAATCAAGATAACATTTCATGTAATTAAGGTAGAGGGTTTTTTGACAAGAAACCCAGTATTGCCACAGAGAATGGAAAACCAGGACTTGTAGCCATAAGAGCAGGCTCATTTTAAAGTGGAGGCCAGGAATCCCTGGGTGGCGCAGTGGTTTGGCGCCTGCCTTTGGCCCAGGGCGCGATCCTGGAAACCCGGGATCGAATCCCACGTCAGGCTCCTGGTGCATGGAGCCTGCTTCTCCCTCTGCCTGTGTCTCTGCCCCTCTCTCTCTCTGTGTGTGACTATCATAAATAAAATAAAAAAAAAATAAAGTGGAGGCCAAATAAATGGTAGTAGAGTTCTGTATTTTGGCCTGCAAGGTCTGGGGATTAAGGAAGGCCCTCATTGTCGTTGTCATTTTGTCATTGTCATCGTCTTCTTCTCCTTCTCCTCCTTCTCCTTTTAAGATTTATTTATTTATTTGAGAGAGAGAGAGAGAATGAGCACAGGGGAGGGGCAGAGGGAGAGAGAGAATCTCCAGCAGACTCCCTGCTGGGCACCGAACCCACGACCCTGAGATCATGACCTGAGCCCCCAAAACCGAGAGTCGGATGCTGAACTGACTGAGCCACCCAGGCGCCCCTGTGGTACATGTTTCTTACTTCATGTGCCTGATTTTTTTTGGACTTTTGATAGCTCTGTTACATTGCCAATGGTCAGAAGTTTGACTCCTTTCCCCTCTCACCCTGGGAAGTTGGAGAAGGGTTTTTGTTGGGTCCCCTGTGCAGTGCTGTGTTTGTACTCAGTGTAACAATTTATTGCTATGCGTCAAGTTACTCCAAACTTGGGGTTTTAAAACAACAAGAATTCATCTCAGTTTGCTCTGGAGCAGGAACCTGGATGCAGCATAGCTGGGGGCCCTTTGCTTAGGGTCACTGTAATCAAGGTGTTGGCTGGGGCTGCAGTCATCTCAAGGCTCATGTTGCGGTTGGCAGGCCTCAAGTCCTCTCTGGCTGTTGGCCAGGGACATCAGTCCTTTGGCACATGGGCCTCTTCATAGGGTGGCTCACAACATAGCAGCTAGTTTTCCCTCATAGCAAGTGCATGAGAGAGGGCATCTAAGACTGAGCCAAACTGTTCTCTTTTTGTAGCCTAGTCTAACAAGTGACACTAGGTCCAGCCCACCCTCAGTGGAGGAGCACACAAGGATGTAAATACAGGGAAGGTGCATCGTGGAGGCTGTTGTCCTCATGGAGCCCTGAAAGGTGCTGCACAGAAATTAAGCAGGTGAAGAACAGAGAGTGAGAATGTCAGGCACAGCAGAGAAAACTCCTTAGGCAGAGCCCCTGAGGCATGAACCAGCAAGGAGCATTCAGGAACTGGTAGCACTGTGTCTCTTATGCAGTAGAGATCAGAAAGGTAAGAGACTGCCTTGCCATCTGTGCCTTGGCCTGCTGTGGCCTGGGCCCCTCTCGGGGCAAAAAACTAGAAGGGGCTGGAGCCAGCTGCTCTACTGTCCCCAAGTCCTTGACAGGGGTAGAGTAACATCTGGACTGTCAAGGCCACCTGTGATGGCTGACAAGTTCCTTTGGGATTTCTCCATCTGTTTTTGCCCAGTTGGAAGTGAATTCAGCGTGGGGATTTACGCCAGAGCCTGGTTGTCCCTTTGCACATCTAAATAGTCTCCAAGCCGCCTTCTCTTCTCTTGCCTCCCCCCCAGTCCTGCCTATTCATGCACTGTGCTAGAGGGATTGCTCCAAAGCACAGAGTAACCATGGGATGCCCCTGTCCACAGCCGTTTTTGGTTCCCCAGTGCCGGAGGATAAATAGGCCCAGCCCAGCCTCTTGGTGTGACATTCAGGGCCCTGCGGTCCAGTTCCATCTGTCCTAGTGCAGGGGAGGGAATAGACCATGCTCTTGGGTCACTCCTCTGAGCCACACTGCCAGGCTGCTCACTCCCTCAGCACAGTCCTCAAGATGTTCCTCAAGGCTCAGTATCGCCTCCCCTGCCTTGATCTTTCTACCATAAAGGCTACCAATGCAGGGTAACAAAATGCCAGGTGTAAGCAACAGATTTCTCTCTGGAAAACAAGATGTGGCGCTTCTTGCCGCTTCTCAGCCCCATCACATAGGGGCATCACCCATGTGCATCAGCCCACACTGGTACAGGCACTTGTTTCTGCCTAAAATATCCAATCAGAGACTATTTATTTGCACAGATGTGGGTCTCTGTGACATTCCAGTAAGATCCAGTCATCAGAAAACCTACTTACAGCTATACTTAGTGTGCGTTTCATAATCACTGGTCTGTTCTATGTCTATCTCCCCACCACGCTTCCAGCTCCTTGAGGGTGGAGACTGCATGTGCTCCTGACCCCCGTGCCAGTGGAGTAGGTCTGATGTACAAGATGCTCAGTAGATGTGTTAGGACATTTTGTATTACTTTAAAAGGGGGAAGGGAGAACAGAGGCTGAGCCAGCTTCTAGGGGGTGGGACAGGTCCCCTGCTCCTTGTGTTTCTTTCTGTTCCTGGAGGCTAGGAGTCAGGGAGGGATGCTGGCTGCTTCCTGTGGTCAGGAAGCCAAGTCTAGCCAACTTAAGCCCAGGGGAATTGTAGACTGCCAAGGGTTAGTGTCAACAAGAGGTTGGAGAACTGAGCTAGCTTCTGAGGCTGAGATGCAGGGAGGGCAATAGCCTTGCAGGGGAAACAGTCTGGTCCAGTGGGCATGATTTCCTAGGAAGGGTATTGCTGTCCAGGATTTCAGTTCCTGGGCCCGTTCCTTGTGTCCTAGGCCATCCCTTTATCCTACCACACTGTACCCAGAGGAAGACATTGATATTTGGGGGAAGGGGAATTAGATCCTGGGAAGCTAGAAGTCAGCAGCTGTGTCTCACGTGGCCCTCTTCTCTCCCTTGGGTCTCATTGCAGCACCGTGGGGACCTGGGGAATGTCCATGCTGGCACTGATGGCCGAGCCATCTTCAGGATAGAGGATGAGCAGCTGAAGGTAAGCTGGAAAAAAAAAAAAAGTGGGGACCTCTCCTAACAGATCCACTATCTGAGGCTGTTTTCTGCCCTCATAGGTATGGGATGTGATTGGCCGAAGCCTGGTCATCGATGAAGGAGAAGATGATCTGGGCCTGGGTGGCCATCCCTTATCCAAGGTCACAGGAAACTCAGGAGAGAGGTACGTGATGCCACCTGCAGCAGGAGGCTCTGCTCTGCCAATGTGGTGCATGGGCAACTCCAGGGGAGCCCAAACCAGTGCCCAGAGCCCACTCCTGACCACACATTCTTCCTCAGGTTGGCCTGTGGCATCATCGCACGCTCTGCTGGCCTTTTCCAGAACCCTAAGCAGATCTGCTCCTGTGATGGCCTTACCATCTGGGAGGAGCGAGGCCGGCCCATTGCTGGTGAGGGACGAAAGGAGCCAGCCAAGCCCCCTGCCCACCTCTGAACATGGCCTCAGCTTCGGGTTTGTTCTCCCAGCTGTGCACTGTCTACTTCCAGAGAGAGGGGAGGGAGGCCCTGCTTGCCCAGTCCTAGGAGGACTTGGGTACAGGGTGTGAAGGTTGCTGTGATGTTCCCTTGCAAATTAAAGTTTTATTTTCCTACAGAACTTTGGGTTTTGTCCGTGTCCCAATGTCCCTCTATGGGCTTTGTGAACACAGGCCTTCTGCTTCTCCTGTTCTTGTGAGCCACCTTTTGGCTTTGGAGCCAAACAAAACTGGATTCAAATCTGTGTACCTACTGAGGGCAACCTCCTCATCAAGGTCACAGGCAGGGACACAGCACTCATATCTCTGCCAGAGAAGATCCTGTTTTAGTTTCTCCCTGTGGTTGGGCCTGTAATATGGGAATATGGGAGCTGCAGGTGGCCCTCTTCTCCCTGCCTTGTCAACTGAGTATCAGAAAACACCTGTCTGCTGAGAAGAGGGAAGAGGCAGATGCTCAGGGGGAATCTAAGAGTTGTTTGATAATGTCAGATGCCCCAGAGAGCCCACTCTGGGCCTTTCCTGTGGCTAGCCACTCCCTGACCTGGGGTTTAAGAGGCACTCCTCGATTTTCCTAGTGCATCCCCTCCTCCTGCTTTTAAAATTAATTTGGCTTTAGTTGATTTTTTTTCTTATTCTTAATAATCTTAATTAATTTAATACATAAAGTGTTCAGTGCAGGACTTGGCACACAGGAAGTTAAGGGAACAGTGGCTCTGCTTCTGAGGCCAAATGGGGCTCCTGGAGGCTGCCCCAGCTAAGCCCCCCTCTCCAGGGATGGCTGGTATCCAGGGACTAATGTGTGGGGCCAGGGATTCTGGGCCTCCCCACTTACCATTTTGTGCCCCCGTCCTGACCCTCCGCTGGACTTTGCTATGCTTGCTCATCCATGACAAAACTGCTTTTATAACCCAGTGGGCTGTCAGAATACAAAGTTTGCCACTTACTTTGTCTGCTTGGAATCTGGCAGGTGATTTTACAGATAGCTGGCCTTGCTAAGATGTGCCTGGCTCTGCTCCCATTCCATAAGCCTTGTCTGGGTCTCCCTGCAGGCTGCTGGCTCTGCATCTAGCCCTAGTCCTTGGACCCTGCTCTTTCTTGCCAAGCCTATACTGGTTGCTTTCCAGCTCCCTTGATTCCTGGGAACCAAACCCCTTTTAAGCATAGGGCCTGGGCTGTCTCCCCCAGATCAGTACAGGAACTCCTCTTGGACTCTGCCCAGAGCCAGCCCCTGACCTTCTGTCACCTGAGTCTGGAATGATAGCTGGGTTTAACCCTTTTATGGCCAAACCTCTTATCAAACCCCACCACATTCCCATTAGCTTTTCTCTCTTTTAAACTCTTGACTGTGTAATTTTTGTTTTTTAAGATTTTATTTTTAAGTTATCTCTCCACACAATGTTGGGCTTGAACTTACAGCCCCAAGATCAAGAGTCCCATGCTCCACCGATTGAGCCAGCCAGGTGCCCTTTAACTGTGTAGTTTTTAAACTTTGGTTTTAAACCACAGAACACTGTTCAAACATCTTGAAGGCCCAGCTGTGAACCAAATGTGGAACTGCAGCCAGAGATGTCTAGCCCTGATTAAGGACTTCCCAAAAGTCCTGGGCTCCTGGGAGCATAGTTTGAAAAGCTTTGCCAAGTTCAGTCATTTTTGTGTTGTCTTTCAATCTCTGCCATGTCCACAAACCCATTTGTGCTGTCATTTTCCAAATACTTAAAATTTATTCACTTTTAAAACTAATTAAAAATGAAATTTTTATGATATTAGCTAACCCATATAACGATTATTAGAGTGTGGGGCTCTTTTCTGAACACTATGTGCAGTGATTTATGTAATCCTCAAGATAGGGGCAGCCTGGGTGACTCAGCGGTTTAGCGCCGCCTTCAGCCAAGGGCCTGCCTGATCCTGGAGACCCGGGATCAAGTTCCACGTCAGGTTCCCTGAATGGAGCCTGCTTCTCCCTCTGCCTGTGTCTGCCTTTCTCTCTGTATGTCTCTCATGAATAAATAAATAAAATCTTTTTAAAAAATCCTCAAAATAATACTACACCAGGGATGGCTGGATGGCTCAGTGGTTGAGTGTCTGCCTTTGGCTCAGGGCCTGATCCTGGATTCCCAGAATTGAGTCCTGCATCAGGCTCATTGCATGGAGCCTGCCTCTCCTCCCTCTGCCTGTGTCTCTGCCTCTCTTTCTGTGTCTCTCATGAATGAATAAATAAAATCTTAAAAAAAATAATACTACACAGTAGCTTCTGTTATTATCCCATGTTACAGATGAGGAAGCTGAAGCACAAAGTGGTTATATAACTTCCCCAAGGTCACACAGCCAGTAATGTGGCAGCGTCTAAGTTCAGACCCATGTGGTCTGGCTCTGGTGTATACTCTTAACCACCCTATTGGTTCTCATTGTAAAATATGGAAAGTAAGATTCATTTGTCATAAATAGAAATTTGCTAGAAAAAGAACATACATACATAGCTATTAAAATAAAAATTACTCATCCACAAACTGCCCAAAAATGGTGTGTAACTCCTGGTTTTACATTGCACTTCAGGGAACCCAGACACTTTGTTTTGTTTCTCATTCTGTCTGCCCCCATTTATTATTTTCCCTCTGCTGCAGATGCTTTTCCATTGGTGCCCAGCACCCAGCCTCATACCCATGTCTCAGGGACTTGTCTCTCCTTTCCCTCTCCTCTCTGGGTTTCCCCCTCCTGGGATTCCATTCTGCAATGCAGCCTGGGATTCCATACTGTGGGTTTGTAGAGCTGTGGACATTTGAGGAAACTTCTGTTTTCCCAAGTAGGAGACCTCCCTGGCTGAGTCCTGAAGGAGGGGCCCAACTGGAGTATCCTTTTCAGAGTAGTGGTAGAGCCTCTTAAGGACTCCTGGCTGCTGGTGGAGGTCCTTGGAAGAGATGGGACTGTTTCCAAAGGCAGGCAGTTTCTGACTCCTGAAAATCCTTTTCCCTGTTCCTGTACTCTATCTTCTTCAGTGGCTCTCAGGTGGGGACCCCTGTCCCTGGACCAGCAGCATGAGCATCACTTGGAAAGTTTTGCAAGGCAACTCCTTGGGCTTCACTCCAGACTCATCGAATCAGAAACTTTGTGGGTAAATCCTGGAAATCTGTTTTAAAAGCCTTCTAGGTGATTCCGAAGCACACTAAAGTTTGAGAACAACTGGTGTCATCTTTTAAAAAATGGTTAGCTCAGGGCCTGGGAATCAGAAACTTTGTGGGTAAATCCTGGAAATCTGTTTTAAAAGCCTTCTAGGTGATTCCGAAGCACACTAAAGTTTGAGAACAACTGGTGTCATCTTTTAAAAAATGGTTAGCTCAGGGCCTGGTGCCCTCTCAGAGCATCGTGTCTGCCTGCCATTCCCTATCCTCATGTAGGAGCAGAGTCCACAACTATCCTCCAGGCCCCAAAAACCTTTCCTAAAGTTTATTTATTTATTGTTATTTATTTATTTTGTATTGTAAAGATTTTAATTTATTCATTCGTGAGAGACACAGAGAGAAAGGCGGAGACATAGGCAGAAGGAGAAGCAGGCTCCCTGTGGGGAGCCTGATGCAGGACTTGATCCCAGGACCCTGGGATCACAACCTGAGCCAAAGGCAGACGCTTAACCACTGACCCACCCAGGGGTCCCTAAAGTAACTTATTTAAACCTTAGTTGAATTTCCTTTAAATTCAAAAGATAGGGATCCCTGGGTGGCGCAACGGTTTGGCGCCTGCCTTTGGCCCGGGGCGCGATCCTGGAGACCCGGGATCGAATCCCACGTCGGGCTCCCTACATGGAGCCTGCTTCTCCCTCTGCCTGTGTCTCTGCCTCTCTGTCTCTCTCTGTGTGACTATCGTGAATAAATAAATAAAATATTTTTAAAAAAATAAAAAAATAAATTCAAATGATAAAACTTATTATTCTGTTTACAAATCTAGTAAAGTAAGAACTACTATTTTTACCCCTTTTTTTTTTGATAAAACTGAGGTTGGATACATCAGACTCCCTTATATAATCACATCCATTTGCAACTTAAGTTCCCTCAAAGTTTTAAAATTGTATTTGTATATCTAATTTTCTTTCTTTTTTTTTTAAAGATTTTATTTATTCATAAAAGACACACAGAGAGAGAGAGAGACAGAGACATAGTCAGAGAGAAGCAGGCTCCATGCAGGGAGCCTGATGTGGGACTCAATCCCAGGACTCCAGGATCATGCCCTGGGCCGAAGACAGGTGCTCAACCACTGAGCCACCCAGGCATCCCTGTGTATCTAATTTTCTTAAATATCACAGATGCCTGGACTGAAGGTAAAGCTTCACAACATACTTTTATCTTAAATTTATAAATACAGTGAAACTATTCTGTTGCTTACAGAATTAAAAAAAGTATATATTTTAGCTAAAAATCGCAACCCTAAAATCAGTTTTTAGAAACTTTTTCTTGGGCACCCTGGGTGGTTCAGCGGTTTAGTGCTGCCTTCAGCCCAGGACCTGATCCTGGAGACCCAGGATCGAGTCCCACGGTGGGCTCCCTGCATGGAGCCTGCTTCTCCCTCTGCCTGTGTCTCTGCCTCTCTCTCTCTCTCTCTCTCTCTCTGTTTTAAATAAATAAATAAATAAATAAATAAATAAATAAATAAATAAATCATTTACATAAGATAGTAGAGAGCTCACCATCTCGTCACCAAGCTTTTTCTCTTTTTCTTTTTTTTCTTTTTTCTTTCTTTCTTTCTTTCTTTCTTTCTTTCTTTCTTCTTTCTTTCTTTCTTTCTTTCTTTCTTCTCTTTCTTTCTTTCTTTCTCTCTTTTTTTCTAAAGGTTTTATTTATTATGAAAGACACACAGAGAGATAGGCAGAGACATAGGCAAAGGGAGAAGCAGGCTCCCCACTGGGAGCCTGATGTGGGGCTGGATCCCAGGATCCTGGGATCACAACCTGAGCCAAAGGCAGATAGATGCTCAACTACTGAGCCACCCACATGCCGCACCAAGCTTTTTCTTTTTTTTTAAGCTTTTTCTAATGTTAGTTTATGTAAGTATAGTGCAGTTATTAAGCCCAGTTAATTAACATTGACATAAGACTAGTAACTAAACTGCAGACCTTTCTCAAGTTTTGCCAGCTTTATTGCTAATGATCACTTTCTGGTTTTAGATCTAATCCTGGATGGTACATTGCTTTTAGCTGTCCCATCTCCCTGGTCTCCTATCTGCAGCAGTTTCTCAGACTTTGTCTTCGCTTTCTTGGCTTGATACTTTAACGAGTCCTGGTCAGTATTTTGTAGGTTGTCCTTAATTGGGTTTGTCTACGTATTCTTGTGGTTAGGTTGAGGTTATGTCTTTTTGGCTTGAATACCACAGAAGTGAAGTTGTGCCTTTCTCAGTACATTGTGTTGATATATCTTATTACTGCTGGGGTTTAATGTAATCATTTGGTTAGGGTGGGGTCTTCTGAGTTTTTCCACTGTAATCATAACATTTTCCCCTTTGCAGCTAGTAAATATTTTGTGGGTACCTGCTACCTGGAGACCAAGTAAATACTCTGTTTCTCATCAAACGTTTGCCTACTGTTTTTTTTTTTAAAGATTTTATTTATTTATTCATGACAGACACACACTCACACACAGAGGCAGAGACACAAGCAGAGGGAGAAGCAGACTCCATGCAGGGAGCCTGGCATGGGACTCAATCCCGGGTCCCCAGGATCACACCCTGGGCTGAAGGCGGCACTAAACCACTGGGCCACTGGGGCTGCCCTGCCTACTGGTTTTAGCATCTAAAGTAATTTTACTGGTGTTGGTGGTGGGCGCCTGGGTAGTGCAGTTGATTAGGTGTGCAACTCATGGTTTTGGCTCCAGTCGTGATCTCAGGATCTTGAGATCGAGCCCCTCATTGGTTTCCACATTTAGCGCAGAGTCTGCTTAAGATTCTCTCTCTCCTTTCCCTTCTGCCCCTCCACCCACATGTTCACACTCTCTCTGAAATAAATAAAAACCAATAAAATTTTAAAAATTATTTTTTATTATGACAAAATATAAAATTTACTATTTTTTTAAAGATTTTATTTATTTATTCATAGAGATGCAGAGAGAGAGAGAGAGAGGCAGAGACACAGGCAGAGGGAGAAGCAGGCTCCATGCAGAGAGCCTGACGTGGGACTCGATCCAGGGTCTCCAGATCACACCCTGGGCTGCAGGTGGCGCTAAACCGCTGCACCACCGGGGCTGCCCTAAAATTTACTATTTTAATCTTTTTTTCTTTAAAGAGAGAGTGTGCACCCCCCAGCATGTGGTGGTGGGGGAGGGGCAGAGGGAGAGGGAGGGCTTGCTCTCACGACACTGAGATCATGACCTGAGCCAAAATCAAGAGTGGGACACTTAAGCCATTGAGCCTCCCAGGTACCCCTATTTTAACCATTTTTAAATGTATATTTTTGTGACTTACCTACATTCATATTGTTGTGCAACCAACACCATCATTCATCTCCATCTTATTTTCCTAATCTGAACTCTGTTCCTGTTAGGGATGCCTGGGTGGCTCAGTTGGTTAAGCATCTGCCTTCAGTTCAGGCCATGATCCTAGTGTCCTGGGATCAAGCCCTTAGTGCCTTGCTTAGCCACAAAAATATACACTTGCTCCTGTTGTGGGACATGGAGCCTGTGTAAGATTCTCTTCTCTCCCTCTCCCTTTGCCCCTCCCCTGCTCTTGCTCGTTCTAAGTCCCTCAAATAAATGAAACTCTGTCCATGTTTTTTTTTTTTTTTTAATTTTATTTATTTATGATAGTCACATAGAGAGAGAGAGAGAGAGGCAGAGACACAGGCAGAGGGAGAAGCAGGCTCCATGCACCGGGAGCCCGATGTGGGATTCGATCCCGGGTCTCCAGGATCGCGCCCTGGGCCAAAGGCAGGCGCCAAACCGCTGCGCCACCCAGGGATCCCAAACTCTGTCCATGTTAAACACCAACTTCCCCCTCCCCCTCCCCCAGCACCTGGCAACTACCATTCTAGAGTCTTTCTCTATGAATTTGACTATTCTAGGGACCTCATGTAAATGGAATCATACAATATTTGTACTGCTGTGATTGGCCCATAAAATCAGTTTCTTAATTACACCTTCTAAATGAGAAAACAAACTGATCTGTCAGATTCTCCAATATGTCAACATTTCTTTAACATTACACATACTTTAAATGCCAAATATATTCAGATTTACCCAAATATGACAAAAATCTACTTGTGAGCCTAAAAATATTACCACTTTGGGTTTCATTTATTTCAGCATGTTTGTTTCTAATTCTGTATTTTCCCAGTATTGAGTTAGATTACCCACTAAAGGGACATTTTTTGGCTGAAAAGAAGTTGGGGTTACAGTCCCCAGGACAAGGGCTGCTCACCTCTGGAGCTGCAGGTGTCAAGGACAATTCTCCTTGTGCAATACATGTACCTGCTGTCTATTCTTCTTTGTAAGTATTGCTGTGGTAACAGGGAACTCCAAGGCCAATCCCTACAGATGGCATTGGCTTTACAAACTATGGTCCCTAATTTTAGATTGAGCCTGTAAGGTATGTTTTCATGATCTCTTAATTTTATTTTTATTTTTTTAAGATTTTATTTATTTATTCATGAGAGACACAGTGAGAGAGAGGCAGAGACACAGGCAGAGGGAGAAGCAGGCTCCATGCAGGGAGCCCGACGTGGGACTCGATCCCGGGCCCCCAGGATCACACCCTGGGCTGAAAGCGGTGCTAAACCCCTGAGCCACCTGGGCTTCCCATGATCTCTTAATTTTATTACCTGATTTAAGCAATAAAAATTACATAAACTGCCTCCCCATCCCCACACTTGTAGTTTTTTTCTCAATTTCATAAAAAATTAAACCCAAGTAGGGATGCCTGGGTGGCTCAGCAGTTTGAGCACCTCCTTTCGGCCCAGGGCGTGATCCTGGAGTCCCAGGATCAAGTCCTATATTGGGCTCCCTGCATGGAGCCTGCTTCTCTCTCTGCCTGTGTCTCTGCCTCATTCTCTCATGAATAAATAAAATCTTTTAAAATAAATTAAACCCAAGTAATCTATTAGAAGTTGGCTTTTATTTTTCTTTCTTTTCTTTTCCTTTTTTTTTTATTTTTTTTTTTTTGGCCATAATCCTAGAGAAATTCTAAGGACAGATTTTTTTCTGGCTCTGAAAATGTATTTATCACAAAGAAGCATCTTTACATAATGAATAAATTCTTTGCTAGTGTTATCAACACTGCATTTATGTTCTATATATGGCCATGCTTAATAATCATTCTTACTCATGCATATACCCAGGAAAATGTAATAGCAATGAGCTGGGCTTTGGGTCCAGATCCCAGGTCTACTGCTTTCTAGCTATGTGACTTTGTCTTCTCTGTGAAATGGGGATTATAATGGGCCAATCTCATGGGCCTACTATGATAATCAAGTAAGATTGCCTGAGCAAAGAACAGTACCTGGAAAATTTAGTAACTGTTCAGTGTTAACTATTATTATTTTGTTATTCGCTCACTTGTTCATTCATTCATTCATTCATTCATTCATTCATTTATTCATTCAGGACTTAAGAACCTGCAACTATCTCAGGAAGCTTTCTGCTGCTGCTTAGCTACATAAGGAAGTAGAATTTAAGTAAGAACTTTCCCACATCTTTCTCATCACTTTATTCTGTGCTTTTTAGCACAAAATAGGTCAGCAGAATGTAAATGTTCTCCAACTTTATCCTATTTGATAACGAACTTAGTACTTTTTAAAAAAGATTTTATTTATTTATTTAAAAGAGGGAGAGAGAGAGAGAGTGTGTGTGTGTGTGTAAAAGTGTGTTGGAGTTGGGGACAGGCAGAGGCAGAGAGAGAAGCAACTCCCTGCTGATCTGGGAGGGACTCCAGACTCCAACCCAGGACCCTGAGATCATGACCTGAGCCAAAGTCAGCAACTTAGCTGACTGTGCCACCCAGGCACCCCTTCACAAAAGGTACTTTAAATTTTATTTTATTTTATTTTATTTTTAATGTTATTTTTACAGAGGGAGAGAGAGTGGGGGAGGGACAGAGGGAAGAGAAAAGAGAGAGAGAGAGAGAGAATCTTAAGCAGGTTTCATGCCCAGTGCAGAGCCAACATGGGGCATGATTTCAAAACCCTGAGATCATGACCTGAGCTGAAATCAAGAGTCAGATGTTGGGATCCCTGGGTGGCGCAGTGGTTTAGCGCCTGCCTTTGGCCCAGGGCACGATCCTGGAGACCTGGGATTGAATCCCACGTCAGACTCCCGGTGCATGGAGCCTGCTTCTCCCTCTGCCTATGTCTCTGCCTCTCTCTTTCTCTCTCTCTCTCTGTGTGACTATCATAAATAAATAAAAATTAAAAAAAAAAAAGAAGAAAAAGAGTCAGATGTTTAACTGACTGCACCACCCAGGTGCCCCTAACTTTTAGTTTTATTTTTATCTAAGTAATATATGAATACAATGTAAAAAGTCAAATAGTACTACTAGGTTTATGATGAAAACATCACCCCCTGTCTCATCTCTTCTGAAATCCAGTTCCTCGAGGCAACTGCATTCAACTCCCTTGGCCAGTTCTTCTGGGATTTACTTCCATATTTTTAGGCAACATGACGTATTGCTGTTTCTTATTTGCAATCTTGCTGTTGTCTGTTGTCTATATTAGGATGAATTCTGCAAGTGATGAGAGTTCTGACTAGTAGCGGCCAGAGCAATAAAGCTGTTCTAATTATCTCGTAAGACAAGTAGACTCTTTTGGTTGCATGGGTAAGCCTCCTTTACTCACATGCTAACACATAACAAGGTCAGGGTGGATAGCAGGAAGAAGGAGGTGAAAGGGAAAAAGCTCTTGTCCTTTATTAGGGAAGAACATCTATGGAACACCATGTAAATCCATGCTGTGAAATTGCCTTCTGTGTTGTTAAGAAAATATAATTTATGATGATTAGATTCCTGTGGCTGCTGTAACAAATTACCACAAACTGGGTGGCTTAAGACACCAGAACTTCATCCTCTTATAGTTCTTGAGGTCAGAAGTTCAAAATTACTATCACTGAGCAGAAATTAGGGTGTCAGTGGGGCCACAGTCTCTCCAGAGGCTCTTGGAAAATATTCATTCCTTATTTCTTCCAATTTATGGTGATGGCTGGCATTCCTTGGCTGTGGCCACACCACTCCAATTTTCAAGGCCCAAATCTTCAGATCTCTCTCTGCTCTGTCTTCCCAATACCTTCTCTATTTATCTGTGCCAAATCTCCCTCTGCTTCCCTCTTATAAGCATACATGTGCTTGTATTTAAGGCCTACTTGAATAATCCAGGATAATCTATCCATCTCAAGATCCTTAACTTAATCTGCAAAGACCACTTTTCCAAATAAGGTAACATTTCCAGAAGCCAGGAATTAGGACCTAATACCTTTGGCCTATTAGAATGACCTATTAAACTAAAGAACTTTTGGGTTGTTAATATAATTAACAGAGGCAAAAGTCATGAGTAAATTTGGGCTCTCTTCTCTCCATTACAGGACAGAATTTCTAACATGTCCTTCCATTCACTGTAAAGAGATAGGGCTTTTGCTATCAGATTGCTTTATTACAGAAATGAATTTTTACCCAAACTTAGCTTTTTTGAGACTTTTGAGAGCTTGAGGGAAATTATTCTGGTTGTGATGATACTGAGTGAGTGTGGGGGTAGGTAGGGACAGAGGGTGTTCTGGCATTTAATGGGGGAAGGCTAGGTACCCTTGCCAACCTGCAATGTGCAGGATAGTCTGGCATAATGAAGAATTAACTGTCCCATAACCTGCACAACTTTCAAATGTCCTACCAGATATCCTTGTAGGTGAAAAACTTGTTTATAATTAGAACCTAATTTATTTAGCATATTAATTATTGGATTTATAAACAAAGTATTTTAGGTACAGTCTTACTATACACTGATTTATCCTGTTCTTTGTTTGGTTTAGAATATTACTAAGAGTTGTTCACCATTTTGGAGAATGATATTGCCGGTGGTGGTGGCAGTAGTACTATTGGAGTTGCTGATGCAATAGCTCTGTATCAGTCTACGTTTGCAGCTGACCAGAAGACATTTTGTTATAAATATTTCATATTATATATATTATTTTATTAGAAGTGTCTTTCCTTTTGGTTCTTTTTATTACAGTTAAGGCCATTTGGGGCAGCAGTGATGGGCTAGGTATATCACTGGTATTACCATGTGGGGAGAGATGACACATCAGGGCAAGTCTAGCATTGTTAGCAGAGAAACAGGTCTATTTTTTTTTTCAACTTTTTATTTTTTATTTATTTATTTTTTTTTTTTAATTTTTATTTATTTACTTATGATAGTCACAGAGAGAGAGAGAGAGGCAGAGACACAGGCAGAGGGAGAAGCAGGCTCCATGCACCGGGAGCCCGATGTGGGATTCGATTCCGGGTCTCCAGGATCGCGCCCTGGGCCAAAGGCAGGCGCCAAACCGCTGCGCCACCCAGGGATCCCTTTTTTCAACTTTTTAAAGATGATTTTATTTTTTTTATTTGACAGACAGCAAGAGAGAGCACAAGCAGGAGGAGCAGCAGAGGGTAGAGGGAGAGGCAGGCTCTCTGCTAAGCAGGGAGCTCAATATGGGGCAGGGTCCCAGGACCCTGGGATCATGATCCAAGCCGCAGGTGCTTAACTGACTGAGCCACCCAGGCACCCCAGAGAAACAGATCTAATTGTGGGCTTTTGAAGTATGGCAAAAACAGAGGACGGCAATTTTTAGAAAATTATGACTCTAATTGAATGTTGGACATTATGACTCTAATTGAATGTTGTTCCAGAAACTAGAAGAACACCTGGCAGATGGTAGGTGCTTAATAAAATTCTAGTTGGGATACTATGAGTTCTTTTTATTTGACGTATCATAGAATTCTATAACAAACTCTTCTAATTGTTCCATTTATTGAGCTTACTATATGCTCATATTTTATCATACCCCATTTAATGCTCAGAACGACCTTGTGCTTCATAGGTCTTTACCAAGAGAAATTAAAGCTCTTGTTTGTACAAATACTTGTATGCCAGCTTTAGTCATAATTTCCGAAAATTGGAAGCAGTCCAGATGTCCTTCAACTTGGGAATAGAAAAACAAACTGTGGTACATCCAGACAATGTTGATCATTGATAAAAAGGAACTAACTACTGATACAGGCAAGGACATTTATGAATATCAGATACATTAGGCTAAGTGAAAGAAGCTAGACTCAAAAAGCTGTATACCCTATGACTCCATTTGTGTAACAATTTGGAAAAGACAAAACTATAATGAAAGATGAACAGATCATTGTTTCCCAGGACCTGAGGTTTGAGGGGAGGTTGACTGCAAAGGAACAGCATAAGAAAACTTCGAGGTGATGTAACTGTCTTTATCTCAATTGTGGTAGTGATTCTGTGACTTTATGTGTTGTCAAAACTCAAAGAACACAAAAGAGGTTGTCAGTATATGTAAAGTATACTTTAATTAAAACAAAACAAAAAAAACAAAACCAAACCAAACCAAAACAAAACAAAAACCAAAAAAACCCCATAAAACCCAGCAATTTCACTTTTGAATATACACCCAAAAGAAGTGAAAGCAGGGACTCAAATAGATATTTGTATACCTGTTTTTATAGCAGCATTATTCACAGTACCCAAAAGTTGGAAGAAACCCAAATGTCCACTGCCGGATGAATGGAGAAACAAAATGTAGTATATACATACAATGAAACAGTATTCAGCATTAAAAAGGTAGTTCTAGGGCAGCCCGGGTGGCTCAGCCATTTAACACCGCCGTCTTCAGCCCAGGGCCAGGCGATCCTGGAGACCCGGGATCGGGTGAGTCCCATGTCAGGCTCCCTGCATGGAGCCTGCTTTTCCCTTTGCCCCCCCCCCCCCCCCCCCCGCCCTCTCTCTCTCTCTCTCTCTCATGAATAAATAAATAAAATCTTAAAAAAAATAAAAAGGAAGTTCTGATACATACTATAGCATGGATGAACGCAGAAGACATTATGCTAAGTGAAATAAGCCAATCACAAAAGGACACATACTATATGATTTCACTTATACGAGGAACTTAGGGCAGTCACATTCATACAGGTGGAAGGAGAATGGTGGTTGCTGGGTGTGGAGGGGAGGAGGGAATGGGAAATTAGAGTTTAATAAGTACCAATTTTCACTTGGGAAAGATGAAAAAGTTTTGGAGATAGAGTGTGGTGGTGGTTGCACAACAATGTGAATGAATGTACTTTATGTCACAGAACTCTATCCTCAAAAAGAGTTAGAATGGTAGATTTGATCTTATGTGTATTTTTACTGCAAACACATACAACTTGTTCAAAGAGAAAACAAGGGGCACCTGGGTGGCTCAGTCAGTTAAGCATCTGACTCGATCTCAGCTCAGATCTTGATCTCTCAGGGTAGTGAGTTCAAGCCCTAGGGTGGGCATGGAGCCTACTGACTGACCAAATAAATAAACAAATAAGGAAACAAAATCCCAAAATCCTTGTAGGAAGGCCAGCTTTTTAAGATTGTATTTATTTATTCACGAGAGACACAGAGTGAGAGAGGCAGAGACACAGGCAGAGGGAGAAGCAGGCTCCATGCAGGGAGCCCAATGTGGGACTCGATCCTGGGTCTCCAGGATCACACCCTGGGCAAAAGGCAGGTGCTAAACCTCTGAGCCACCCAGGCTGCCCAATGGTGGGCTATTTTAAAAAATCAGATACATCACCAACATTGAAGTTCTGCTTTTCCAAAGGACGTCTCTTCAGGATCTGAAGGCCATTTCAGGAGGAAGGCTAAACCTGCAGTAGCCAATATGGCAGCCACTGGCCACATGTGGCTACCAAACACTTGAAATGTAGCTAATCCAAACTGAGATGTAAGTGCCGTTATTGTACAATACACAATGAATTTCAAAGACTTAGTACAAGAAAAATAATGTAAAATATTAATAATTTTATATATTAGTTATATGTTGATAGTTTTTTAGCTAGGTTACAAATATTGTTAAAATAAATTTTACTTGTTTTTCTTTTTAAAGTGGATAGCCGGGGGGCATCTGGGTGGCTCAGTGGTTGAGCATCTGCCTTTGGCTCAGGTCATGATTCTAGGGTCCTGGGATTGAGTCCTGCACCGGGCTCCCTGTGGGGAGCCTACTTCTCTCTACCTGTCTCTGCCTCTCTTTCTGTGTCTCTCATAAATAAATAAATAAAATCTTTAGAAAAAAATAAAGTGGATAGCAGAAAAATTAAAAGCACATATGGATTTTACATTATTTTTGTTTCACAGTGTTCTGACTCTACACCCTACCAGCAATATAGGAACAAACATGGAACTGCCCCACAATACCCTTAAAATGGCTGTGCTTGCTGGGTAGCCAGAGACCTGCTGAACCCAGTCTGGGAATACTGCCAGCAGTTAGGATTTGCAGAGATATTAGAGTACTATCAAAATGATGTCCCACTTTTCTTCCTTAAGATGCACTTTTTTAATTGTAAAAAAATTGGATTCTCACTGTTAAAAGTCTAATGATATGGAAAAGTGTAAAACAAATTAAACCCTATTTCATCCATAGCCAATGTTATTTCTCTGCTGAAAAAACATGCACCTATGTGGAGGATTTTTCCCCCTATAGCTTAGAAAAATGTAACATTATACAATTACATTGTATTTTTCCCTCTTAAATTATGGTCATCTTCCATATCAATAAATTCTTTATTTTTAAGATTTTATTTATTTACTCATGAGACACACAGAGAGAGAGGCAGAGACACAGGAAGAGGGAGAAGCAGGCTCCATGCAAGGAGCCTGATGGTGAACTCGATGCCAGGATCACACCCTGAGCTGATGGCAGATGTTCAACCGCCAAGCCACCCAGATGTCCCCATATCAATAAATTCTGAACTGTTTTTAGTAGCAACATAATATTCCATCTTTTTTAAGGCTTTGTTTTTATTATTATTATTTTTTAGGATTTTACTTTTAAGTAATCTCTGTACCCAATGTAGGACTCAAACCCACAACCCCGAGATCAAGAGTTGCATGCTCCACTAACTGAGCCAGCCAGATGCCCTCGTAATATTCCATCTTAAGGCAATACCTTATTTACAGACATTTAGGTTGCTTCCACTGCTTGCTACTACAACAATGCTACAATAAGTAAGTTTATATAAATATTCTTATGAATGAGTTTTTTTGTAGACTAGATTTCCAAAGTAGGATTACTATGTTAAAGAATCACCACACTGAAACTTTCAATATTGCCAAAATAGTTCCCAAGAAGGATGTAGAGTTTACACTGTCATCAGCATTATGCATGTGCTTCTCTCACACCCTTATCACCAATAGATATAAATCTTTTTTTTTCCATTTTTTTCAAATTCAAGAGTGAAAAATGTTCTTATTTTCTTAGGAAATTGTATTTCCTTGGCTACCAATGAAGTTTCTTGTTTATTAGCCATTTGCACTTCCTTTCCTATAAAATGGCCAGTTCGTATTGTTGGCCCATTTATTTCATCTTTTTTAAATCAGTTTATAAGAGTTCTTTCTACAGTACAGATATTAACTTTTTAGACTCCCAAACTTCTATCTTCAGCTCAGACCTCTGTCTTGAACTCCACACACATATTTAATTGTCCATTGTATCTCCACTTGGGTGACTTAGAGGCATTTCAAACTTACCATATCCCAAACTGAATTTCTGATCTTTCACAGAAAATCTGTTTCTCCCACAATGTTCCCCATCTCACTAAATAGCAATTCCATACTTCCAAGTTGCTCACTGTCATCTTTCTTTTTCTCACAACTCACAACCAGTTGCATATTGTGTTAGCTCTACTGTCCAAGTACATCCAGATCTGACTACTTCCTCTGAATTCTACTGGAGCTACCTTGATCCATGTTAATATCATCTTTCTCCTGGATTCTAGCTATTGTATTCTGAACAAACAACTGTTTTCCATTGGTTTTCGCTCATTTTAATAGCAGCCGAAATGATTATTTATAAAACTGTGGAAGATAAGCCCTATCAGATGAGCCCCCAGCCCTGCCCTCTGCCCTCCACAGATTTCCAGCCTCACTTAGAAGTAAAAGCCAGAGTTTTTTTCATGAATGTTGTACTTTGTCCAATGCTTTATCTGTCCCTCTTGAAATAATCATGTGCTTCTTATCCTTTATCTTTTTTTTTTAAGATTTATTTATTTATTTATGATAGAGAGAGAGAAAGGCAGAGACACAGGAGGAGGGAGAAGCAGGCTCCATGCTGGGAGCCTGATGTGGGATTCGATCCCGGGACTCCAGGATCGCGGCCTGGGCCAAAGGCAGGCACTAAACTGCTGAGCCACCCAGGGATCCCCTCTTATCCTTTATCTAATGGATGTGATATATCACATTGACTGATTTGTGAATAGTGAACCAACCATTCATAGAAAACCCAGAAATAAACCCACAATCATATAGTGAATTAATCTTTGACAAATCAGGGAAGAATACCCAATGGAAAAAAGTCTCTTTAACAAATGGTGTCGGGAAAACTGAACTGCAACATGTAAAAGAATGAAACTGGGCGGGATCCCTGGGTGGCGCAGCGGTTTGGCGCCTGCCTTTGACCCAGGGCACGATCCTGGAGACCCGGGATCGAGTCCCACGTCGGGCTCCCGGTGCATGGAGCCTGCTTCTCTCTCTGCCTGTGTCTCTGCCTCTCTCTCTCTCTCTGTGACTATCATAAATAAAAAAAAAAAAAAAAGAATGAAACTGGGCCACTTTCTTACACCATACACAATAATAAATTCAAAATGGATTTAAGACCTAAATGAGGCTTGAAGCCATGAAGATCCTAGAGGAGAACATAGGCAGTAACTTCTCTGGCATCAGCCAGAGCAACTTGTTACTAGATAGGTCCCCTGAGGCAACGGCTATAAAAGCAAAAATAAACTATTGGACTACATTTAAATAAAAAGCTTCTGCATAACAAAGTAAACATCAACAAGACTAAAAGGTAACCAATGGAATGGGAGATGTTTGCAAATGTCATATATGATAAGGAGTTAGTATCCAACATATATAAAGAACTTATACAACTCAACACCCCAAAACCAATCTAATTAAAAAATGGGCAGGAGACATGAACAGACATTTCTCCAAAGAAGACATACAGATGGCCAATAGATGTGTGAAAAGATACTCATCATCACTTATCATCAGGCAAATGCAAATCAAAAACACCATCACCTCACATCTGTCAGAATGGCTAAAATCAACAATACAAGAAACAACAGGTGTTGGCAAGAATGTGAAGAGAGGGGAACCCTCTTGCACTGTTAGTGGGAATGCAAAGTGGTGCGGCCACTGTGGAAAGCAGAATGGACTTTCTTCAAAAACTTAAAAATAGGGGATCCCTGGGTGATTCAGTGGTTTAGCACCTGATGATGAAGGGATAAAGAAATTGTGAGATAGATATATAAATCTGTCTATGGAGCCATACTGGCACTTTGCTGTTATATGCTATTATGTATATATATATATATATATATATGTTCCAACATAATGTATATATAATGAAATATTATTCAGAATGAAATCTTGCCATTTGCAATATCGTAGATGGATCTAGAGAGTATAAGGCTAAGCAAAATAAGCCAGTCAGAGGAAGACAAATACCATATGATTTCACTCGTGTGGAATTTAAGAAACAAAATGAAAGAGCAAAGGGAAAAAAAGACAAATCAAGAAACATTTTTGGGGCGGCTGGGTGGCTCAGTGGTTTAGCGCTGCCTTCCGTGCAGGGCGTGATCCTGGAGACCTGGGATTGAGTCCCACATCCGACTCCCTGCGTGGAGCCTGCTTCTCCCTCTGCCTGTGTCTCTGCCTCTCTCTGTCTCTCATGAATAAATAAATAAAATATTAAAAAAAGAACCACACACACATTTTTTTTTTTTTTTTAAAGAGGGAGAAAGAGAGAAGGGGGTGGGGAGGGGCAGAATCTTAAGCGGGCTCCATGCCATGGAACCCGATATGGGGCTCCATCTCTCACAATCCTGAGATCATGACCTAAGTTGAAATCAAGTTGGACACTTGACTGAGCCACCCAGGCACCCAAAGAAAAAAACTTAACTGTAGAGAACAAACTGGTGGTTACCAGAGGGGAGGTAGGTGGGGAATTGGTTATATAGGTGAAGAGAATTAAGGAGTGCACTTGATGTGATATGTACTTGGGTGAGGTATGGAATTGTTGAATAAAACAAACACTTAAAAAAAAGTGAAAGCCAGTCATTTCATCGATCCACAGGGTGCTACAACCTCACCGTACATCCTCATGCTCTTTACTCTGTTATAGTTTCCAGCCATACTGGCACTTTGCTATTTCTTGAACAGGCAGACATACTCTTGCCCCAGAACTTTTTGACTTGTACTTTCTGGCTGGAATGATTCCCCTTAGGATGGCTTGCTTGCGCTGTCATTTCAAATCTTTAGCACCGTCTTTTTTTACTTTTAAAATTTTTGATTAAATACCCACACCCAGCACGGATCCCAAAGCAGGGCTCCAACTCAACCCTGAGACCCAGATCTGAGCGGAGATCAACAGTCCGTGGCCCAAAAAATGAACCACCCAGGCGCCCCTAACACCATTGAATAGTCTATATATGTTTTACTTGTTTGTTATGTTTCTCTTCACCATAGTATAAGCTACAAGGACAGGATTTTTTTGTTTGTTTTGTTTTGTTTTGTTTTTGTGGAGGGCCAGGTGTGCCCGCGCACCCGGAGCCACCAAGGACAGGATTTTTGACATTTTTTGTTCACTGCTATATCTTTGGTGCTGCCCATTTGGTAGGTGCTCAATAGAACTAGTAGAATGAACATGTAGGTAAATATTTTCCTGAATTTGTCACATGTATTTATGTTTTTGATGTCTTCTGCCATGCAAAATATTTTTATTTACATACATCCGTTGGTTTTAATTTTTTTTTTTTTTAAGGCTCAACTTTTGATCCCTCAGAGACTGTTCTTCTGACCTAACATTGTTTCATTAAACTTTCTATTGTGTAAAATGTCAAATCCACACAAGAGTGATCTCATTATTCCTCTCTTGGAAATTCCATAAAAGCAAAGATGAAACTCTGATTTTTCAGTCTCCATCCTCTGCCAAGGATCTCAGCAACATCAGGGAATGTATTTCCAAAGAATGAATTAACAGCACGAAGGTGCTCCTGGGCAGATGCCTCTCAGGCCCTCAGACAGCCCAGCATGGTCCCGGAGGCGGCAGTTTGCTGACTGAAGGCGGCTGTTCTGGTTTCTTCCGTCAGGCCCGACCCTCCCACGGACGCGCTCCCTGCTATCACCAGGTTTGGCTTAGGCTGCCAGGTGGGAGGAGTTCTGACTTCCGACTGAACAAAGTTTTTCCTTGGGCCCGCAGATCCCGGCCCCACCCGGGCCAGAGGCCGTCTCACCGACTAGGCCTCTCGGCCGCCGACGCTCCCCGCGCGCGTTCCCCCCTCTCCAACCCTCCTCTTCCCCCTCCCCCCGGCAGTGGCGGTTGGTCGCGCGCCGTCGTCCCTTTCCCGCCCCCTCTGCTAACGAGCGGGCTCCAGACCCTCTGGGATTGGCTGCGCCTGAGTGCATCTTCCTTCAGCCTCTCTGATTGGTAGAAGGACGCGCGGGATATGGGCTCCGATTGGCTAGGCCAGAGCGCCTGCGCGGCGGGGTTCTCGGTCGCCAGCCATTCCTGGGGAGGACTGCCGGCCGGTCGGACGTCTCGCCTGTCGCTGGAGGAGAGGTCCTGGCTCTCCGGGAAGGCGGCTGCGGCGGCAAAATGAAGATATTCGTGGGAAACGTCGATGGGGCGGATACAACGCCAGAGGAGCTAGCGGCCCTCTTCGCGCCCTACGGCACGGTCATGAGCTGCGCCGTCATGAAACAGTTCGCCTTCGTGCACATGCGCGAGAACGCAGGCGCGCTGCGCGCCATCGAGGCCCTGCACGGCCACGAGCTGCGGCCGGGGCGCGCACTCGTGGTGGAGATGTCGCGCCCACGGCCTCTTAACACTTGGAAGATTTTCGTGGGCAATGTGTCGGCTGCGTGCACGAGCCAGGAATTGCGCAGCCTGTTCGAGCGCCGCGGACGCGTCATCGAGTGTGACGTGGTGAAAGGTAACGCGGGGGCGCGCGGGGGCGGGGGCGCGGGCGCGCTCTGGGCACTCAGCTTGTTAGCCACGCCCCTTTCCCGGGGGTCGGTCACCGCGCGGTTGGGGCGGGTGGGGAAGTCCGCGGGAGCGAGGCCGGAGGTGTTGGGGGCGCGTTGGGTAGTCACCCTCCTCCCCTGCGGTCCAGGCACTATTCTCCAGATGGGAGGAAGCGGCTCTGGGTGGGTTCGGCGGCCACTGTGAGCCGAGCTACGGGGCCGGGGACGCGCCTGAGAGACTTGCGAGTGTACCGGGGGCGCGCCTTCCACTGGTCTCCTGGGCCTGGCACCGAGCGGAAATTGGGAAGTGACGGGCACAAGCCGGATCATGGAACGGGGAAGATTTCGCCACTTCCCCCCTTCCTCTCCAGACGTCGGTCAGAGCAAGGGAAGAGGGAAAAGGTGGGGGCTGATGCCCCAAGGCCACCCTCGTGTTCCCTCCCGATGAATGCTCCCGAGCGGAAGGTAACGGGGCCCTTGGACATTTCTCGGGCTGGGATCTTCTAGCTTTGTGTGGCATGGGTCTACTCATGGGTATAGTTACTCGTGGGTATAGGAGGGGCCCCTTCCGAATCATTTTGGCCTTTAAGTATCGTTAGGTGGGTTAGGCGTGGCAACGCTGTTTTCCAAGTCCCACAAACTAGGCTCGATTTTACATCTATGAACTGGGAACCTGGACCTTTTGAATGTGGAAGGAGGCCTGTTTTATGAAGGCCTCTTTTCCATAACCTTTACTTGCCAGCCCATGTCCTTGGGGCAGTGTTCTTTTATAAGCTTGGTGATTTTGCAAGGGGGCATATACTCTGGCTGAGGGTGACATGGAGAGGCACGTGTGAGAGGTCTTGGTTAAACATCGGCAAAACAGGTTTACTTGCTAATCGACTTTGCTGGAGTAGTCTAATCCTTAGGTAGATCCCAGTTTGCCTTTTCTTGGAGAAAAATGTATCACTGTAACTTAGGCCTGACTTCTTTTTGGGACCCAGTTGACCTTTTTTATAGTCTAGGTTTCTATCCTGTAAGTTCTTTTTCTTTTATGTTGTCAAGGTTCGGTGGGATAGCCCTTTTGTATATGTGGCCTTTTTCGGTTTCTCTTGGGAACAGATCAGAGTTAACTTTGCCATCTTCAAGGATGTAACCTGGGGGAGCATCTGATGCCCTACTCCTGGTGCTGGATTCATACCTGCTCTTACTCTGAAAAGTTTTGGTGATAGGAAATGGTGCAGGTGCTTACTTCCACCAAGACACTTCATTTGCTGTCCTGGATGGGCATATCTTTTGGGCTATTCCTTGTCCTTTCTGAAACTGGGAAAGTGTAAGGGGTTGCAGGCTCCACTACTAGGAGCAATTCCTTGTTCTGCATTAATACTGCATTCTGTTTTCCTTAACTCAGGTTATGCAAGTCTATGAATATCCAGAATCAGGCTTTGCTGCTGGAGGCTCTGAGGCAGGCTATGTTGCACATTGATTTTTGCTTTTGTTTAGAGTTAGAATAGGAAGGACTTCAGATTGGGCATCTGGCCAGGAAATGGATAAGGGTACATGACTCACTATGAGAATTCTGTGTTTAATTGACTTACCACATTTCTTTTGTGGTTCTCAGGCATGATGACTACTAGATTGGGAATCTAGAAATTAGCACCTAAGGGGACAGTCTCCATGGAACTCATTGGTCAAGATGCTTGTTTTCAGCTGGTGGACAAACCAAAAATTTCCTTGGATTCGCTCTGGTGTGAGACCAAGTGACAGTGGTGGGAAGGGTGAAGTGTATAACTGCATGTGGTTTATAGAACTCCTGGCTGACACTTAGTGAGAAAGCGAAAGTTTTGACTATTTTATCCTTTTGTAAACATTCAGTTAGTGGAAATGTGTTAACTTCATCAGGGAGTAGTGGTTAGCTGTTATTTGTAGTTACCCTGATAAGTAACAGAAGTTCTGACTCTTTGACGTCAGACTCTGGGAAAGATTTGACTGTCCTTTCCTTCACTGATGCTTTTCTGTCTCTCTGGGGTGAAAGAAAGTGAGATTTTTAAGTTGGGAATGTAGCAGAAGAGACTGGCTCTGGTTTTATAAACACTCATTTCTTGGGTTGAGAATGGGCATTCGATAATCAAGTCTTCTGGTGTTGGCTGTCAGGTCTTTGAAAAGCACAGAAGCTTGGGGTTGCACAGGACAACCAGTTCTGTTTTATTTCACAGTGGAAAAACATAGTTGCTTGGTTACCCCTGAGGTGTAGATATGATTTGATTTAAAGAGCAAAAATCTCCATAGCAACTGGATTGTAACTACTTTCCATGGTTACATTCTATTGGGTGTTCAAAGATGAAGTAGGAGAGTTGCTGACAGCTTTAGGAACCACTTAGGCTTCAGGGGAGGTCTGAAAGGCAGAAGAGGAAACTGTTTCCTCTATTTTTTGTAGGTGGCCGTTTTTCCCTGTTGTAGACAAATCTGTAGTTTAGAGATTTCTACTTCCCTCAGGATAGGAAAACTCATTTTTTTGGATTCTCTTGATGCTAGAATTGTGATGCCGCCAGACCAGTAGGTGATCTGTGTAAAACATTGCTTGCTTTTTTGCCTTTAAATGCAGTGGATTTCTCCCAGAGGTTACTGTTTCTTGAACTAGCTCTCCAGGCAGGTAGGTTTCTGGAGTCTCTAGATTTCTGGTTTTTCATCATCCTAGGATTAATTGGGTTCCTGGGCATCTTTGATAGGGTTAGGTCTTGGTTTGGCTGCTGGCTTAGCCCTGATGTGATTAGATTAGCTGGACAACCAAGTCATACTGTTCTTTACTGTTTGGCTTAGGAACTCTTTGATGTAAATTGGTTATAATTGTATCTAATGGCTTTTTAAAAAGCCAGTGATAAAAATCAGTGATATAATTCATATGGGCAGTCAGTTGAATCATACATGTGAAATCTCCGTTTTCAAACTTCAACTTGGTTTCTTAACAAAACCTAGCTAAGTAGAGAGTAGACAGTGGGATGTCCTGTTGCTCTTACAAACCCTTTGAAGTTGTTGTTGGGTGTTTTTCCCTAGCTTGTTCTAGTCTCAGGAATCTGTGGATGGGTTAGCCAGGACTGTAATATCATTCATTAATACTCATAGTGTTTGAAGATTTTTTTTTTCATTTCCCTTAATCTGCCGACAGGCTTCTGTTTTCTGCTTGGCACTGCATTCTCTGGAGGGTCAGCTCAGTCTCTTGCTTTTTTTTTTTTTTTAGTCTCTGCTTTTAAAGAGGTCTCTGATCACTAGTATCTGTTTTTAGTTACCTCTACCCCAAGTGGTGGTGAGAGACCATAGGACAGTTCTAATATCCTGTGGCTAATCCAAAAGGAACACTTTGCCTTAATTGGTAGGTAAGAAATCAGATTCTGACCATGGAGGTATGAGGGCTGAGAGTTGGGATGGTTCATTTTGTTCTTCCATCATCTCTGGCAGGTTCTAAGCTTGCACGTACAAATGGTATGGTAGCTGTTATTTTTTATTATTACAGATGAAGGATAATACTCTGTAGGGAGAGAAGCCTATGGTTATTCCTAGGATTGAGTAATCATAATTCTTTATCATTATTATATAGCTATTTATATTTAACAAGGCACTTTTATTTTCTTATTTGAACCTCCTAACTGAGGTGGGTAGGACAGATTTGGCAAGTCTGTAACATCTGGATCTGTAACAGGCTTTTAAGTGCCTAACTCAGTATTCTTTGGCTATATCATACTTATGATTTGTACCTGTTGATTATATTTTTATTTTCATTTGTATGAGAGGCAGGTTGATGGCATTGCCTCACACTGAGAAAAATAACTTGCTCTCAGAGCAGCTAGAGAGGGCATCCTGATAGGAAAATTTCTAGAAATTCAGACACTTATTTCAAGGCTATGTAAAAGGATTTCTTATCTTCAGGAATAGAATCTTAGTAATTTCATCCAGTTAGTTTTTTGTTTCCTAAACTGATGTGTGAGAGATGGGGTCCTGGTACTTGGTACTTAAATAGCCATGGGGTCGGATGGGTTAAAGTGCATGGCCTTATTTCCCATGAGCGTGATCTTGTCATTGTTTTTCAGATCCTGCTTGCACCATTGTGGTTTGTGAATTTGGACACGAATAAGAATTTCTTCCTACTCCTCCCTTTTCTAAAGTTGTCTCCTTCTGTATGGGAGATGAGTAGGACTTTGAGATCCCAGCATCCTATCTTAAGTCTGTATCCCACCACAGCTCATTCAGATCCTAAATGAGGACCTCAAGGGTAACCTGCTTAGCAGAACCTGCAATTGTAGCTTCTCATCTTGAAGCTAGGAAACCAGATCTTTCCTGTAAATAGTCTGCTCTGTGAACAGGAATCCAAGGGGTAAGGTATATATATTTCTGTCCCTTGAAGAGGAACAAGTAGAGGATATGACATAGCCTACGGTAGGGGGCTTAGGCCTGAATTCAGCCAAGAGGCTCAGTTTCCATTCCCACACCTCAGTGACTTACATGAGCTCCAGCTGCACCTGTTCTCAGTTTAAATTTCTAGTTATCTTACACAGTCATGCCTTATATATTGATTTCTCAGGGATAGACTGGTATAGTGAAGGGGCACAGAAGAACTGGAATTCTGTTCCTGGCTCTAATAAGTTTTGATCTAGGGCCATATAAATTCTCTGAGCATGTTTGTACACCTGTAAAATGGAGATAATGATCCTTTCCTTTGCCTGTCTCAGGATTATTGTGAGGCCCAAATGAAGGCCTGTGCATGGAAATCCTTTGAAAATGAAAGTACTCAGAGAAAGGGAGATGACATTGGAAGCATTTAATGAACTGTGCATTTCAGTCTAGCTTTCTTGCTTTAATTGGACCCTGGGCTGAGACATGGGTCATGCCAAGACATAATTGGTTATTTCCAGTATTTCAGAGTTATGGTTCAAAGGTGAGCAGTAGTGTTTGGTGACCTTGGGCTAGAGAACACTAAGTAATCGAGTGATCCAAGAACCCTTTCTGTGTTTTGTCTGGTGGTTTACACTTAGAGGAACTGGGGAGATTTTTATCCTGTGTTACAGTTCATCTTTGCTCTTCTCTCCAGAAAGTTGAGTGAGGTAGCAGGGGGAAGGGGAGAATGGGGAGAAGGCCATAGGGAAAGGTGATGCTTGGGACAGTTGGAAGCTTTGTTATGTGGGAACCATGTTTTATGACATACTCCTGGAGAGGAGGGTTTGGAGGCCTGGAGGTAGCTGGCAACAGCTGGGTGCTGTTGTGTGTCCAGTTTGGGACCCATCAGGTAGCATGCCCTGCCCCCCTAATTGCTAACCCTCTGTCTGCTGCTTTATCAGACTACGCGTTTGTTCACATGGAGAAGGAAGCAGATGCCAAAGCCGCCATCGCGCAGCTCAACGGCAAAGAAGTGAAGGGCAAGCGCATCAACGTGGAACTCTCAACCAAGGGTCAGAAGAAGGGGCCTGGCCTGGCTATCCAGTCTGGGGACAAGACCAAGAAACCAGGGGCTGGGGATACGGCATTCCCTGGAACTGGTGGCTTCTCTGCCACCTTCGACTACCAGCAGGCTTTTGGCAACAGCACTGGTGGCTTTGATGGGCAAGCCCGTCAGCCCACACCACCCTTCTTTGGTCGCGACCGCAGCCCCCTGCGCCGTTCACCTCCCCGAGCCTCCTATGTGGCTCCTCTGACGGCCCAGCCAGCCACCTACCGGGCCCAGCCCTCAGTGTCACTGGGAGCTGCCTACAGGGCCCAGCCTTCTGCCTCTTTGGGTGTCGGCTATCGGACTCAGCCCATGACAGCCCAGGCAGCCTCTTACCGCGCTCAGCCCTCTGTCTCCCTTGGGGCTCCATACAGGGGCCAGCTGGCTAGCCCTAGCTCCCAGTCTGCTGCAGCTTCCTCGCTTGGTCCATATGGTGGAGCCCAGCCCTCAGCCTCAGCTCTCTCCTCCTATGGGGGTCAGCCAGCTGCGGCTTCCTCGCTCAACTCCTATGGGGCTCAGGGTTCCTCCCTTGCCTCCTATGGTAACCAGCCATCATCTTATGGCGCGCAGGCTGCCTCTTCCTATGGGGTTCGTGCGGCTGCCTCCTCCTACAACACCCAGGGAGCAGCTTCCTCCCTAGGCTCTTATGGGGCCCAGGCAGCCTCCTATGGGGCCCAGTCTGCAGCCTCCTCACTAGCTTATGGGGCCCAGGCAGCTTCTTACAATGCCCAGCCCTCGGCCTCTTACAATGCCCAGTCTGCCCCATATGCTGCACAACAGGCTGCTTCTTACTCTTCCCAGCCGGCTGCCTATGTGGCACAGCCAGCTACAGCTGCTGCCTATGCCAGCCAACCAGCCGCCTATGCTGCACAAGCCACTACCCCGATGGCTGGCTCCTATGGGGCCCAGCCGGTTGTTCAGACCCAGCTGAATAGTTATGGGGCTCAAGCATCAATGGGCCTGTCAGGCTCCTATGGGGCTCAGTCAGCTGCTGCGGCCACTGGCTCCTATGGTGCTGCAGCTGCCTACGGGGCCCAGCCTTCTGCCACCCTGGCAGCTCCATACCGCACTCAGTCGTCAGCCTCATTGGCTGCTTCCTATGCTGCCCAGCAGCATCCCCAGGCTGCTGCCTCCTACCGTGGCCAGCCGGGCAATGCCTACGATGGGGCAGGTCAGCCGTCTGCAGCCTACCTGTCCATGTCCCAGGGGGCCGTTGCCAACGCCAACAGCACCCCGCCGCCCTATGAGCGTACCCGCCTCTCCCCACCCCGGGCCAGCTACGACGATCCCTACAAAAAGGCTGTCGCCATGTCGAAAAGGTACTGTATGCCCCCCCGCCTCTGCCCCCAGCTGGGGCTTAGGGCAAGGGGCTGAGGTTGGCAGGGGAGGGAAACTGGAGCCATTGGCCCCTCCCTTGGTCGTCTCTCCTCTACTCCCATGGGATGTCCAAAGGCCGAGGGGGTTGATGTCTGTGAACTTTTCTGGTCACCAGGGTTCAGGTGGAGCATTAGTGCTCAGCCTGGGGTGGTGCCAGCTAGTCAGGCTGGGAAAAGTGTCACCTGTCTAGGCTAGCCCAAGTGCCATTGGAGCTACTGCCTGCAGGATTGTGGCCCATAGCCTTTCCCACCGTCTCAAGGATCCTTAAGCCTGTCATGTGGTTGTCCTGGCTTTGGTGGGGTGGGTTTGAAAGAGTAGTCCCTTTGGCACTCACTGGCTGAAGGCAAGGTGTATGAGGTGCGTCCACTCTTTGGGGAAGTTGGGGACCTTGCTTTCGTCCGCCGTTCTGTTGATAAACAACCAAGGTCTTTCTGTGCGGGGCCCAGGGGGGATAGTTTGTTTGTGATTTGGGAATATAGACCAAAATCCACCTTGGCCAGTTGAGAAGGGAGGGCTTCAGTGGTGGGCTTGGTTTCCCACTGAGTTGAACCAGGCTTGATTTCTTGCCCTGGATAGGGTGATGAGCCTTCTGACAAAATCTTGTTTGTTGGAGACCAATCATCACACCCTCCCTATCCCCATTGGCATCTCCCCCATGCCCACCTGGAGCCCTCCCCTCAATTGTCTCATTCACCAACTGTCTTCTTCTCTCGACTAGGTATGGTTCCGACCGGCGTTTAGCCGAGCTCTCTGATTACCGCCGTTTATCAGAGTCGCAGCTTTCGTTCCGCCGCTCGCCGACAAAGTCCTCGCTGGATTACCGTCGCCTGCCCGATGCCCATTCCGATTACGCACGCTATTCGGGCTCCTATAATGATTACCTGCGGGCAGCTCAGATGCACTCTGGCTACCAGCGCCGCATGTAGGGCCATCCTGGGATGGGGCACCACGGGGGGGAAGGAGAGGAAAGGTGGGGTAGGGTGCAGACCCAGGTTATAACCACTGGCCCATACCTCTCCTGTTTGCGGTTTTTCATCCCCTCTACCCTGTGGGCCTTCCCCAGGAGATGATCCTTTTGAGTGTTCGGCAGTAACCTTTGTTCCTTCGCCTCAGCAGCAAATCTTGCTACTGGCTCTAGATCTGCGGTTTCCCCTCTCCCCTGCCTCCCATCTCCCAGGATGGGAATTTCTTTTATGTTTTTATTTTTTCCTGGCTCCCTTTTATTTTTGTGCGCGATATTTAAGGTCGTCTGGATGGGGAAGCAACCTGCAGCTGAGAGGTCGGCGGCGCCTTTTTCTTTTTAGATGTGAGGGAGGCCAGGAAAGGGTTAGCTTAACCATTTCCTATGCGCCAAGCTGTGCCAGCAGTCCAGGGGGGCCCTGACTTTGTTCCTCTATAGACTGTGTTGAGACTGAGTTCCTGTCGGGACAGTCGGTTGGTATATGTCCAAATCCCTACTGACCCCCTGATGTTCTAGCTGATGCTGAGTGGCACAGTCCCACATCCCCATCTCCCCAAGTAGGTGGTGTTAGAAAACCTTGATTTTTTTTCCCTTTTGTATGGACTACAAATAAAACTTGGGGCAATTTGCAGTTTGGAAACCTGGTTGTCATTGTCTTGATTGCACTCAGTTTCAGAGGAGCCAGTTTGACATCCAGGAAGACATGACAGCTAAAAGGAAGGCAGCTGGAGAATCCCAGGGCAGATGAGGAAAGGGGTTTGAATGTGGGAATTAGTGATTTCCCTGCTGCCCAAAGGCATTTAGGTCATCGTTGTCCTACTAGTCTGCCATCTTTAGGACTGGAGAGTCCAGACCAAGTTGCTTGGACTTCTCAGCCCTTAACTTGAATTGATCACACCAAGTAAATTTATTGCCCATTTTCCCCTAACTTATCTCCAGTTCGGGAACAACCTGTGCTCCAGTAGGGTGGTCCTGGGGTATGGCTTCTCAAGTGAGAAGTGGGGAAATAGGCTGCTTTGGTGCTTACAAGGCTAGTCTCCAGGCAGTGGGCTTGAGTGAGCGTTGGAGCTGGGACCCAGAGGGGAGCCAGTAATGGGGTAGGGGTGATTTCAGTGTCTGGTACTTCCCTGTGGTTAGCGAAAGGAGGAACAGGGACAATTGGAAGCAGGTATGGGGGATCTGGCAATATACCTGGTATTTCGCCTGTTGAACATCACCATGGAGCGTCCTTCCTGCGTCCTGTCAACTTCTACCATCGTAGTGCCGAGACTCACTTCCCCTATCTCCATTTGTCAAGGTTTCCAGATGTTTTCTTGCTGGGTTTATATCTGAAGGTGACCTCAGACTGGGAAAGGGGTGAGGTACAAGCATAACCCAAGTAGGGATGCTGGGTTAGAGGGAGGAATTGAAGAATCTTTTTATATTTTTATTCTGGGACTGGTGGGTGGGGTGGGTGTGTTGAGAGGACCTGGCAGGGGGGTGGGGGGCAGGCAATTCCAGGCAGGGACAAGATGGAGGCTTGGGCTTACTAATAGTGAGTGAATGGAAGAAGACTGGTCGGGTAGGAACATAATGATGTTCCTTTGGGCATGGGGACTTAAAGAGATTCGATTTGGGAGTTTGCTGGGGCAAGGTGATTTTGGGCAGTTATATGTGTCAATCAAGTGGAGTTCAGGTGGGTTCTTTTCTGCCTCTCTCACTGGCTTCTCGTGAATTTGCCTGATTCAGAGTAGCTTGCCCCAGATGTTTTCTTTCCTCTGCCCAGTGGGCAAAAGCCTATGATCTTTATAACCATGAACTCTTGTGGATGCTAATTGGGGTAATTTCAGAGGGTTACTGGGGTCATAGCTCTTTTCCTTGTTTCTCTTTCTGCTCACTGCTTTGCCTCCAGGTGCATTGCTGTTCCTTTTCATTTCTTTACAGGACTGTGGGGGGAGTTCAATAGGTTTCTTGTCACTTTTCTGCAGGGAGGGTGGGGTGATCTGAGGGCCAAGCTAACCAGCTTAGCTCTGGTTATTACTCTGGAAAATACAGGGTTGGTTGATTGCAGGGCTGTGATTGTGGCCTGTATATTTGTAATATTTGTCATGTGGCTTTCTCTCTTCCTTTTTCTCCAGTGAGGGTTCTGCCACTACTCCAATCCCACGGTTCCTGTGGAAAAAAAAAAAACAAAAAAAACAAAAAAACACTTAATGTGCTCTTGAGGCCAGTGTTGATGTTCTTTATTGCAGCCCAAGTTCTTCAGAGTGACCTGGCCTAGATGATCACTCTAACTGCCTGTCATCCTTAGGTCCTGATACCCTTTCTGCCTCAGCCCTCAGGCTTTTCGTTGTTTAAGCAGAAGAGTCTACAAAGCGAAATCATTTGTCATTCTCTTCTTCCTTGCAGATTGTTTTAAAATTCCCTTTGTCCTCTTTTATTTAAATTATGCCACCTGTGTTAATCCTGTAGCCCACTCCTTATACCTGGCTTTCTGTGGACTTCTAAGTTCTGGGTCCTATAACCTGAGATGGTTGGGTTGAGTGAATGGGAAGACAGATATTTAATGTGTGTTTGGGGAGAAGAGGGTGGGGAATATGGGCTCCCAGTGTCCTTCAGATTTTTGCACTTCTGCATCTCTCACCTCTACAACTCGACCTTCATTGGAGAAATTTAAGATGATTTATTCCTGGAACAAGATCACATAGAGGCTTCTAGCCTTGTCAGCCTGCTCTCTTCTGAGGTTTGGACTTTGTTTCACATTCTGTCTGGGGTAAGCCTGGGGCTCGATCCCTTGTATTGGAGATAATGGGACTGGCACTGACTGGTCAGCCTCTGGGCAGGCTGCATTTCTAGTCATGCCCATCAGTTAAGCTCTGCCAATGTCTGTGCACAGACTGCTTATTCTCTAGTCATTTTGTCCCATCAAGCCATGTAAGCTGACCATATAATAGGGGATGACTGAGATCATAATGAAAATACATTTCTTAGATTTATGGACTATTATGTGATAGAAGGTTGGGTAATAGAGAAGGTAAGATGGAGAGCAGGTGATGGCAGCCTGGATTGCTCAGTTGGTTAAGTGTCTGCCTTTGGCTCAGTCATGATCCCGGGGTTCTGGGATTGAGCCCCAAGCCAGGCTCCCTGATGAGTGGGGAGTCTGCTTCTCTGTCTCAACCCCCCACCCTTCTTCCTGCTCATGGTTTCGTTCTCTCAAGTAAATAAAATCTTTAAAAACGTGTGGAAAGCAGGTGAAAAACTTTATAGTTACTTTTAGAGAGATCATAAGTGGTAGAACCTAGAGTTTTCCAGAAAAAAAGTTCTTAAAATTATTTCAAGTATAGCTCTAAGTCATTTGAAATACAGTGTTCAAGTAGCTGAGCCCTTGCGCTGACCTTGAATTTATAATAGGGAGGCAGGACCTACTTCAATGAACTAGTTACAGTTAATAAACAATGCTAGGGTAGTGGAAGATAAGGAAGAGGCAGCTCCACTAGTTAAAACTTTCTGGAGATGGAATTTGTTTGGAAAATTGTCCTGGTACAGAAAGAATGACTAGTGGTGTTGGCTCTAAAGTCACAGGTTTCCCGAGTTTGAATTGTCACTACTTAGCTGTGTGATTTTGGACATGTCAGGAACTTTCGTTTTTTATCTATAAAATGAAGGTAATTGCTAACATTTATTGAACACTTGCTAAATAAGCACTGTTAAAAGGGCTTTTCACAAAGGAATTACATTTGCTCTTCATTGCAGCCCAAATGCCAATTAAGTATTTTGAAACCTCTTTTATAAATAGGGAAATTGAGGCTATAGGTTAAGTAACTTAAGATCATATGGTTAGAAAGTAGATCAAGGGATTGAATCAGTATTTTGAATCGAATTATTCAGAACTTTGTAATCATTATAATACTGTGGAAGGATCAAATAAGAACACGGGACAAGTGTAGGACCTTATATATAGACAGTGCTCATTAAAAATGCTAGCTATCTCATAGAGTTAGAACATTCTGAGGAGATTGGGGTGGCCTAGTGGAGCACATATCCGAGCAAAGGACTTTGATGTAGCTGTAAGTGCAGCACATATGAATAATAGTGAAGCAGTGTATTTTTAAATGAGTGGTACCTAGGAGTGAAGTTGGCCACGGACCACACCAGTTTTTGTTATCTCCAGCAACACTTCAGTGTCCTGAGATCAGATTCTCCTTGAGTATAGAAAAGAAAGGTATGAGGATAGGGAAAAGTCGGTAAGGGGAGGGTAAGCGAGTATAGCTGGCAGTGGGATTGGAGGTTTAGAAAGCCTGCTTGACTGGCCTAGTCAAGGCAGGCCAGTCTGAACATCCCTGGCAAATACTCGTTTTTAATTTGAACTCTTACCTAAAACAGTAACTCGTTTCTGGACAGGAGCCAGAGTTATTAATGTGTATAAATTATATATATTCACCCACAAGGGTGTGAAAGTAATAGATTGTTTATTCACATTTGAATGGTTTTCACTGACATCAGTGTTTCCTACCTAAGTTTGGATTTTCCCCTCATTTCCCTTTCAAGAGTCCAGGCTTCAGGCACTTGTCTTTTCAAAATCTGCAGTCAGAATGTATATTTATGCTTGGCTATGACATACAGCTTTCTAGATAACTTTGGACAAATCACTTTACCTTTTAGGTGCTTGGCAACCTGATCAACAAACTAAGAAATCTCCCAAATGACATCTAAAGTGTTCTGGACAAGGTGTTTTTAAAACACTGCATTCAATCCTATTTTGGATTGTTGGGTTGGTAAGGTTAGAGGTTTTGGACCAGATGTCTTTAATTTATAAGCCTTAATAGTTTTTAAGGAACAAGTATTAAGCTTCTTTAGTACTCAGTAAAATAGAGTTGGATAGGTGAACATCATGGAGGTGGTTGAACTACACAGATCTTTCTACGTAAAGCATTTTGCAGCATTTGTCAAGCTGGTAATCTTGGTAATCAAAAGCTGTAGTGTAGGTTACCCCCCTGGCTTTTGGGCACCTGCTTTTTCTGTTTAGGGAGACTGGAAAGCGTAATAGGTGATAAGGGTTTGATTTTAGAACTAAGTGTCCATGGTCTTAGCTGATATTGACTGAAAATCCAAAGTATTTCTCCTTTTGGTTTCTAAGAAGTCTTGCATTCATCCCCCCCCCCCCCCCCGCCCCATGTTAAGTCAACAAATAATTGAGTACCTACCATGTTCCAGGTGCAGTTCTAACACTGAGGATAGAGAAGGGAAGAAGAAAAAGTCCCTGCCCTTGCACAAGTATTTGACGGGGGAGGGGGGTAAGAGGTAGAACAAAATGGAATGAACACATAGGATTTCAAGTGGTGGTAAGTATTTGGAAAAATAACATGAAGTCATGGGATGAAGTTTCAAGGTAGGGTTGGAGTAGGAGGGATGGTTTTGGATGGGGTGGTCACCGAAGTACCTGGAGAAAGAATATTCCAGTCTAAATGAACTTGAAACAAAAAGGCCAGTGTACTGGAGCACGGTTGGGGTTTGGAGTGTGTGGGGTGGAACAATGTGTTGGGGGTGGGTTTGTTTAAGAAATTGGGAGATTTTGGCAAGAACCAGATCAGATAGGGTGAGTTTGAAAATTCCAATTTTAGTGGGTTTTAAGGAGCAGGAGGGGATGATTGAATGCATTTATTCAGTTGGATGAGCTTGCAAAATGAAACAAATATAACTCCCTCTTAAAGGCTTTCAGAAGGTAAATAATTAGATTGAGGGTGGGGGGGTGAGGGTGGGGCTGTGGTCTGCAAATCAGCATAGATTGTGATCCTGAGATTTATATTCCCAGTCCTCTCCCCTTTGGACCTGGAGAGATTCCTATAGAGTGAGTGGATCTCATCTGCTTTGGTATTTTGGAAGAAAGTTATCTCCAGGGCTGTTGGGACACACAAAATTTGGAAGATCAAACTGAAAGGAGCTGAGAGGATTTCTATACCAGATGCATTTCCCTGCAGATTGAGTGGTGACCCTCACCCGATGGCTGGCCACCTCAAAAGGGCACACACAGCTGACTAACGTGGAATTGATTTTCATCATTGATTATATGGCCTTTACTCAGTCTCAGAATATCAGCATCCACAATGAAAATGGACCAAGATTAGTGCACCACATCTGTAAATGTCATATTTCGATGATTTTAGGTCCTTCGCTCTTCCCACCCTAGAATAAGTCTTGACCAGTTTTTCACCATTTGATTCCTGAGTCATGTCCGGTTTTAAAATTCATTTCCGTAATTTTGACTCCTTCTCTTTATGGCCCCCACCCCCTTTTCTGGGGCTGCTTTTGACGGTCGTATATCATCTCTACTGATCCCTTCCTCATAGATAATTCACTGCTTTTTGTGTTTTAAGTTCTTTAATCTATCTCCCCCCCCCCCCCAACTCCCTCCTCAAAAGCTGCCTCGCAAAAAAGGGTCATTGCTTGCTCACTGAATATGGGATTACATGAAGAGCCAAAGGATGAGAAAGAAAATGTGATGAGGGAGACAGACGCTCCGGAGAATGCTGTTTTGATTGTATTTTGTTTATAGATGGATGTGACTAGGCTTTTTTAAGGTCCGTTCTAGGAGTTTAAACCTACAGCTCTGGCTGATGGTGCCCAATAAAATAAAACAAAAAACTTTGCTGCTCCAGTTTTTTCTCAGGGCGGGGTGGGGGCGTTTTCAATATCCAAGGTCATACAGAGAAGCCGTTTCTTCATTTTGGACCCACCCCGGGAGGCTGGTTCCGCGCGGGAGCTGGTCTCAGCGCCTCCTGAGTAACGCAACTTCCAACCGGGCCAACTTCGGGGCCGTTATAACCTAGTTGAAGCTGCGCCCATTAACCGTTTCCAGAGTTCCTTTCATCACCTATGACCGTAGTTTGATTTTGGGGGAGCTCCGGGACTCCTAGGGCTACGGTGTGGATTCTTGGGCAAAGGACGAGGTTGGTTTTTCAGGTGGGGAAGCTTCGTTATTTTTCTTACCTGGCGTTGGGGTCTGCGTAAACTATCGCTCGTAGCATCCTGGCTGCGAGGGGGTGGTGGTTGGGGAGTGGAGAAATTCGGAGAAGGCAGAATGGAGCGGGGGATACTGTCAGAATATGCACGTGTCGGTGGCAAAACGTGGAAGCTTCACAAAATTGGCGCCATGAAACTAAAGACCGCCGCACCGGAGCTCCTGCCTGCTCCGCCTAATGGCGGGCCGCACCCCGCCGGCAAAGCCCACGTTTGTAGTTCCTCCCTCACGCCAATCTCTTGCCCAATCACTGGCTTCGGCTTCGCGAGATAGGCGCTCATTGGCATTCGTATAAAAGCTCCGGGGTTACTGACGTTTCCACCTCTTCCCGGCCTCTCAGGTAATTGGCGTTGGTGGTAACCAATCAGGAAGAGGATCTGCGGGAACGCCTGCCTTTAACTTAACTGAGCAGCCAATCCGGTGGTACACTCACCTCCCCTTCTACCCAGAGTCACTGCTGCGGCCGCCGCCATTTTAGCGTTTTGTCAGAAGCGTCTGCGCCGCGAGGAAGAGCCCCTGCTGATTTCGGTGCGGGTGAGAGACTGAGCCCTCCACTGTTGTTTTTTTTTTTTCCCCTGTTAAATCTTATCTCACTCCTTTGGGCTTCACGGGTATCCTAGTGGGTTCGCGGCCTCTGCACCCGTCTCTGAGAGCCGACCTCGGTGCTGGGCATTGCGCGGTAAGCCTGAAGCGGCCCTTCCCCCACGACCTCCCCCGAGAATACCCTGCTTTCTCCCCACCTTGCCCTCTATCCGACTCGGCTCGGTTTCCTGCTTTTGAGGTTTCCATAGAGATAACCGCGCTTTCCTTAGACTCAGGAAAATTGAAACCCTTTTCGAGAATTTCTTGGCCCGTGAGACGTTGTCTGGCTGATGAGTCTGAAGCCCCCTTTTTTGGCCACGCATTTCCCCGTACTGCAGGAGCTCTTAGGATGGCACCTCGGGAGAGGCGTTCCCCACTCCTGCACTTCCTGTACTGCCCTCATGCCTAGCTCTCTGTCCCGAATTGCCCGTTCACTGCTTCCAAAGAAAACCCTAAAACGTAGCTATTCCAAGGCCCACTTTTCCGGAAATGGTGGCCACTCGGTTGCGAGAGAAAGAGCTAATTGATAATTTCAGTAGTCAGTTCAGCTAGCCAGTAGTTAGACATTCGTTTTCTGACCTCTCAGTGGGTAGAGAAGCCCAGTATTCCTAGCCTTGCATGTATGTTCTTATTTTCGTTAGAAGCTTTTCAACTCTTCTCAAATCCTTTGTGTACTGAGGACATTTCTGTTATAGACCTCATCTTATTCTTAGGGATTCTACAGCTGGTACTGTAGCAGGCCTCCTTATTCCCACTTCCCTTTGATTTTTGTGTGGAAGTGGGTGTGTAAGAGAGAAGGAAGACTGGAAATGTTTGCTAGAGTCAAAGGAGATTGTAGGTTTTGGGTTTTTTTTTGTTTTGTTTTGAAGCTGATGTGAGCCTTAGGTCTTTTGTTAGAAAAAAAATTTTTTTTCATGCAGGCTACATCGAGATGGTTAAGCTGTTCATTGGAAACCTGCCCCGGGAGGCCACAGAGCAGGAGATCCGCTCACTCTTCGAGCAGTATGGAAAGGTGCTGGAGTGTGACATCATTAAGAACTACGGCTTTGTGCACATAGAGGACAAGACAGCAGCCGAGGATGCCATTCGCAACCTGCACCACTACAAGCTGCACGGGGTGAACATCAACGTGGAAGCCAGCAAGAATAAGAGCAAAACCTCCACAAAGTTACATGTGGGCAACATCAGTCCCACCTGTACCAACAAAGAGCTTCGGGCCAAGTTTGAGGAGTATGGTCCAGTCATCGAATGTGACATCGTGAAAGATTATGCCTTCGTGCACATGGAGCGGGCAGAGGATGCAGTGGAGGCCATCAGGGGCCTTGACAACACAGAGTTTCAAGGTGAACCACCCTCTTTGGGAAGAGGGTTGAACACAGGCTATGTGCAGAAAATAGGTTGGATAAGTAAGGGTGGGGTTTAGGGTATAGATGCAGCTGTTGGTGTTGATGGTGAAGCATTGTGGGTGATGGACTTAAAATGGAGAATTCATGGGATTTAAAGGCTTTACCTTAGGGCAGTGTCTGCACCACATGGCTTTAGTTTGGAACTCCTAAGGCTTTTATGCTTGTTAGCACAGAAATCCTTTCCTTTGATTTCCCTAGTTAGCTTTTTTTTTTCCTCACCTTTTCTTATAAGTAGGTTCATTCTGAATTTATTGTCTCAGCCCAGTATCAGCATTATGCTTTATTTTACATTTGAAGAACCTGGCAGAACTGTTCTAAGCAACACTTTTGGGAGCAGAATCCCTGTTAAGCTTCCCCTAAACCTCATCCCAACTCATAATCTCCCAGTAAAGATAACTAGTCACTAAATAGCTAGTTTTTAGATAAATGGTGTCTTTAAAGGGCTATTGCTCTTATTATGCTTCTACCAAGATGTTCTGTTTTGACAGTAAGGCCACTCCAGAACAAAGGTTTGATTTTAGAAGTTTCTGAGGAGAAAGATACTGGGGGGCGATAATGGCAATGCCTTTTTACTATTTTAGAGGGTGGACTCTTAACATCTTTGGTGAATAGAGCATTTAGATGGGTGTTAACCTTAGAGCCTTGGTTAGGTTATTAGTGTGTCTGGAGGGCAGCATGAATGATGGTATGGATTGTCATTTTATTTGGAAGGTTTTATGTTTTCTTGGTTTAAGATCTGAGCTCCTATGGCAAGAGTGGCAGTCGGGAAGGGTGAGTGTGGTAACCATGGTGAGTTGCTATCTATTCTCCCACCCCAACCCCTCCTTCCCCCTTTGTGTCCTCAGTATCAATAAAGCCTTTTCCCTTTGGTTGTAAACTATATTCAGGTTAAGAGGTACTCCCACAACTCCTTGCTACATTTTTAAAGTATATTCCAACCTTTTTAGCCCAGACAAGGTAGTTATTGCTTCTTTTCCTGAATACTGCTCTTGTTAAGAGTCATTGCTGCTGTTTGGGGTGTTTATTTTTCTTAAATTGAACCTTTCTTAGAGCTGGAGGTCCGATCATCATTCCCCCAAGTAATGGGTGCGTTGTGTCATGGGTATTGCTGTGCATTATTAAAGAAAAGTGTCCCCAGTCTCTCAGGTCTAGTTTGTTTTCCTTTTTTAATTGGTAAGTTGAGAATTATTTGCTGTCAGCAACTTAATTGGGGTCAAAGGCTGCTTTTGTGGAGGGTTTATGATGAGATACCTAATTTTTGGACACTCTTCTCCACCTTAACCAAGTCATAGAATGGGTGCTGTGTCTTTTTGTAGCAGTTACATACGAAAGGGGAGGTCAGTGTGTACCAATTCAGGACACCTTGTCCTTATGGTGTAACTCAGGGCTATGAACCTTAGGCTCTCTGGTGCTATTTATGCTTATTTATATTTTCACTATATTTATTATTAGTCGTTCTCCTTAGTTCTATTCAGTAGAGTTCTTTGTGCGTGAAGTAGCAGAATTTATTAAAATGGTCTTCTATATCCTTTCGCTTTTCAGTGTTGGGTGTATTCTCTATTTGCTCATTTAAAAGACACCAGTTATATATGTTTTTAAAGACTTAGTTTCTTTTCCTAGCTTTGGAATAGATAATATCCTCAATCAGGGTGTTAGTTAATGACCTTATATCATGAATGTGCAAGGTTAAGTTCCTTGGTTGCACTTGTTTTGCTTTGGTTTCGTTAGGTGCCAAAATGGTCCCGTGGGCAAATGCCAGAGGGACATGTGAGCACTTTAAAACGTTTAAGTACTTAATTGTGAATCTTAGTTCCTAACCTGCAATCTATTTACACTTACCAGATGCAGTATTTACAAGAGATTTTTGGGGGTAGTTTGATCCTTCCAACCTCTTTTCCCTTTCCTAGCTTGCTAGGACTTTAATTTTGCTTGTGAAATTGTTTATTTACCGATTTCTGTAATGTTGGTTGAGTAGGTGACCTGTTGACTCTCTTGTACTTCTGACCATTCACTTTGATACCTGCATGTTTGGGTACATCATAGCCAATTGCCTTGGAAGTTTTTGCTGGAATTTTGCATACTGATAAATTGGTAGATCATGTTAGCTGGAAATTGTTCCTGTGAAAAGATTTAAACCTTAAACTTTTTTTTTTTTTTTTTTTTTTAAGATTTTATTTATTCGTGAGAGACAGAGATAGAGGGAGAAGCAGGCTCTCTGCAGAGACTCGATCCCAGACCCTGGGATCATGCCCTGAATCAAAGGCAGACACTCAACCGCTGAGCCACCCAGGCATCCCAAACCTTAAACTTGCTGAAAAATTTCTTTTAAGTTTTTCGGAAGTAATACTTTTTATTTCCAGAATACAAACTAATTTTCAGCAGAAGATAATATTAACTGTGTATTCTTAGGCTCTCTGGATCCCTAGTTTAGGGAGAAAAAGTACTTTAATCTTGTTAAAGTGAATGCTTTGATACCCTAATATTACTGGTTATTCTCCATTTTTCTCATATCCCTTCCCCTTTTTCTTCCATGATTTTCATAATCTTTCTAAAAATTCAGGCATCTTCTGAATTACCTGTCCTGTTCCTTAGGAGGTTACTAAAGTTAGCTCTCCGATTGTAAAGAATCTTTGGTGGATTGAATATCAAGACCAGCAATTTTAAGGACTCCATTAACAGGGGAGGCAGTCCTTCAATGAGTATTTATTGTCCCTTCCCCCATTTCATGAGTGTTTTTCCCAGAAATCTTGAAATTTGCCCATCACACTCAGTCACGGATCATGTATGGGTCATATTCTCCATCACTGGTAACTTTAGGGTCTTAACTCTTCGATTTTGGGGTGGGGAACTGAGGGATTGGCCTTTGCATGGTTCTGCTTAATGAAATCAGTCTTGATAGTGAAGATGGGAAATGTCAGAATCTTGTGGAGCACTCTAACTAGTTTCTTTTGACAGTGGGCCATTGTTAGGGGTAGTTTTTGTCTGCAGTTATCTGGCAAAAGATGAAGTTGCTGGTTTTGGGGCACAAGCATTAAACTAGTGTTAGAGCTGAAACATTTCATCTAATTGATCTTTGCCTGAAATCACGTCATTATAATGAATTTGCATAGTATTTTTTTTTCTTTAATCTTTTGGCAATGAGTCCTGCATTAGAGTTGTCTAGGTAAAGCCATTGCTATGACCAGTGTCTGGGGTAGGGGCGGGGGCTATGACTAAGAGTGATAGCAACCCTTCTTGCGTCTGTTTCTTCAAGGCAAACGAATGCACGTGCAGTTGTCCACCAGCCGGCTTAGGACTGCGCCCGGGATGGGAGACCAGAGCGGCTGCTATCGGTGCGGGAAAGAGGGGCACTGGTCCAAAGAGTGTCCGATAGATCGTTCGGGCCGAGTGGCAGACTTTACCGAGCAATATAATGAGCAATATGGAGCAGTGCGTACACCTTACACCATGAGCTATGGGGATTCGTTGTATTACAACAACGCGTACGGAGCGCTCGATGCCTACTACAAGCGCTGCCGTGCTGCCCGGTCCTATGAGGCAGTGGCGGCTGCAGCTGCCTCTGCGTATAATTACGCAGAGCAGACCCTGTCCCAGCTGCCACAAGTCCAGAACACAGCCATGGCCAGTCACCTCACCTCCACCTCTCTCGATCCCTACGATAGACACCTGTTGCCGACCTCAGGAGCTGCTGCTGCTACAGCTGCTGCTGCTGCAGCAGCCGCTGCTGCTGTTACTGCAGCTTCCACTTCATATTACGGGCGGGATCGGAGCCCCCTGCGTCGCGCTACAGCCCCAGTCCCCACTGTTGGAGAGGGCTACGGTTACGGGCATGAGAGTGAGTTGTCCCAAGCTTCGGCGGCCGCGCGGAATTCCCTGTACGACATGGCCCGGTATGAGCGGGAGCAGTATGCGGATCGGGCGCGGTATTCAGCCTTTTAAGGCTTGAGGTGAGAGCGGTGGGGTGTCCCCTGTTCTGGTTTTGCCATCCCTCCTAAAGGCTCCAGTTAGGTTGCCCTGCTTGCTTGCTTTTGCTGGGTTAGGGTAGGGTTACTATCATGGTTCACAGGCTAGGGATAAGTCCTTAACTACCTAACTTTTTGAAATACATAAACATCCTTAGCCCTCATGGCTATTTTTCCAGGGCTCCTAGTAGTGGGAGTCAATCTGATGCTATTTATCCCTGGAAAAACAAAGAATGGTGTGATGAATCTTGGGTCACACTTATGTGCTGTAATTAAACGGAACCTGGGACCCATATATTCAGACTGAGGTGTGCTGTTTCTCAGAGCCTTTGTTGAAATTCCTAGGTGTGCGACATTATTAAGGTTTGCAGCTTACTGTTCTGCTTCGTGCCATGTGAAAGGTCGGTTATGACCTATAGTAATATAAATTTGATAATTAGTTAACTAGTCATCACTGCTTGGGTCCCAGTTACTATGAAGACTACCCAGTGGCATCATCTTAATCTTGAAGCAGCGTTTTTCTCACGTTCCTGAACAATTCACTCCCTATGAGCTTTATAGAAAAACTCTTTGAAGTTAAGTTGGGACAGAGAGAAGAAAAGGTATCTTAATTTATAAAGCTTTCAACAAGGAGTCTGGGGCATAGACTCAAATCCAACTTCACTCAGCTCAGATTCATTCCCTGAATATAGAGTGTCCACTCCGTTGCTCTGTCTTTGAATCTGTCCTATAAGAGCCTGTTTACTTTGTTCAATTTTTTTTTTTAAACTGTCCCACAGTGTTATGGTGGACATCTCTCCACTTCTTCAAGGTTTATGGTAATATAAATCTGCCATCAACAGCAGGGGTGAGAGATTTGCCTTAAGCAGATCACTCCCTTCATCTTCCCACTAATTACGGGCATTTAATACTCTTGAACCACCAGCTCTACCTTGAGTCCTCTGGCTTTTTCCTCTACTATACATTTTGAGCCTCATGATCCATTGGCTCTACCTGAGTATATTCTTTCTGATGCTTGCCAGCTTTGGGCTCCAGGTGTTTGAGTTTGCTGCTGTATTAAAGGGTGATTCTCAATGCCCTTTGTTTTGGGTAGACCCCAGTTTGTCCTAGACGTTACCTTTGATCCATAATTCAGTAGTGACAGTGTGAATGATATTCTGTTATCTTTCAGTTAAGGCAGAAGGTATGTGAGTTGCCCAGGATTATTGGGTAGGAAATCACTGATAGGGCTGGGAAAGTAACTTGAATGACTTGATATGTAGCTTATACAAGTCCTCCACTACATTCTTTTGGATAGGCAGAGTTGGATACCTGTTCAATTGATGCTGCTTTTTCCTAGACCTTTAATCATTTTTAACTTGGACCTTGGCAGTAAACCGAGTTTCAAACATGCTTTTGACTTTTAGACCAGAGAGCTAATTGGAACCTTTCTTTTTTTTCTGCCCTTCAGTGATAATTTGTGATGTGGAAATAACCTTTTCTGAGGAATGGTGATTTTAACATCAAGAGAAATGCATTATCTTTGGTTACTCTCATGAAAAAGTATTTGCTATTTAATTTAGAGAAAGGCCCCAGCCTGGGATTGCTTGACCTTCCCAGTTACTCTCTGACCTCCAAACTCTTTTCATTTTTAGAGGTTATTGTGTATACTGGGGATGGGTACAAGTAAACTTAAAAGGAGTGTCAAGTTACCAGACTTCATAAAGATATTCTTTGAAGTTTTAAGTAGGAAAGCCCTTTTGAGCTTTGCTGTAAAGCCCCTGTATTGTGCTCTCTTTCAGGTGGGATGTGTGTGGGCTGAAATTCCGAGCTGCGGTTGTGCATGAGAATACACCCTTCGTGGTACCCCGTCTCCGGGACGTTCTCGGCTCTGTACGTTCAGTCCCTCAGGAACCGTGGACCTTAATTTACCTTGCTAAGTTCAGACCACCTCTTCCTTTCCTCCCTCCTGCCCATTTTCCTGTTCTTCCTGTTCTTCAGTACTTCTGTAGTTTCCCATTTATGTTCTCTTCTCCCAGCAGGCCTCATTGTGTGCAGAAACTGGTGGGGGTTGTGCTGTCTCCCCGCCTCCTGCTTCCAGTGGGTATTGGACTTGGGAATGACCTTGATGAGAGTGTCACTGCTCCTGAGTCTTTTTGGCCCAAAGGCTTGTGGCGGGTAGACACATAGAGTTGGATAACTTTTTTTTTTTTCCCAGTGAAATAAATGGTTTTTCAACTTAGGGTATGTGTGCTTTGAGAGAGTTCTTGCTTGGGCTTGTGTCTGGATTCTTTATTTGTCCCTGGAAGAGAAGGGGAATATAAAAAGTTTGACATTCAGCTCTGGGTGAACATCACTGCAATTACTTTTATTGTAGATAGGACTTAACAGGCACCAAAGGAAAGAAAGATCGTGTGCGGAAGAAGAACTCAGGCAGGTAGTCTTATTCCAGTAAAGACTACTTTTATTGTAGATAGGACTTAACAGGTGCCAAAGGGAAAAAAAGATCGTGTGTGGAAGAAGAACACAGGCAGGTAGTCTTACTCCAGTAAAGTCTTCCCCCTGTTCGTACACCTTTGTAATAAAACCAACTTACTTACTAGTGGTTTTGAGATGGAAGTTTTTTCCTGTTTGTGAAGCCATCATCATGTACCTCTTACCATTCCAACCACCCAGTCAGTACATTTAGCTTGATTTATTGCCAAGATACAGTTCTAGGAAAAGGAATAGGAGGTCAGCCTTCATTTTTCATGCCATATGGAAAAATAAAGTTGTGGCTGTTAGTATTCTGCTGCTTTAGGCCAGTAAAGTAACACTTTTTTTTTTTTTTAATTTTTTATTTATTTATGATAGTCACAGAGAGAGAGAGAGACAGAGACACAGGCAGAGAGAGAAGCAGGCTCCATGCACCGGGAGCCCGAAGTGGGATTCGATCCCGGGTCTCCAGGATCGTGCCCTGGGCCAAAGGCAGGCGCCAAACCGCTGCGCCACCCAGGGATCCCCTACACTTTTTGATGCCTTTTACCATCTGTTTCTATACCTCTCCCCAAATACAAATCTGAAGTGCTCAATGGTAGCACTAGCACTTCATTAACTTGTACTTAGAGCCTTTAGAATGATAGGCACAGGAAAAGGACCCAGCAGTGAGCTTTTAGAGTATTTAATAATGAGCATAGGGATGAATACAAGGAAGAGCCCTGTCTCTTAGTTCCATGCTTCTATCAAAACAGACCGTCTTCCAGATCTTTTTTTTTGTCTGTACCTTGTTTCCAGTTTTAACATTACATATAGTAGGGTATTTTCTAGAACTATTCATTCAACAAATAGCACCTACTGTATATGCCTTTATGAAAGGTGGGTTATGGTAAAGGGAGATAAGAAAAAGGATCTGGTTTTTAGTTGGGTGATTTCTCAGATTTTTCTTAAGGCTTCTATCTGACTGGTTCTAATTCATAGATGGCTAAGATGGGAATAGTTATGGATATAACTTATAATTTACTGAATGTTCTGTTGAAACCCTGTGATTGGTTTTGTATGTGTTATTTAATGCTCCAAGCAGCCATTTTTCTGTCCATTGCAATGTTTTATTCCTCTTATCCTCAAAATACAAATAATTGCTGAACATATAGGCTGTGTTTGATTGAGAAGTCTAGTGATGTAGAGTAGTTCCAGGAAAACTATTGGTGGAAATAAGGTGAAAAGGATGAAAAGAGTTCTTAGCTCCTACAGATAGGAAGTGGTCAGTAATGAAGATTATGAGTAAAGTTTGGTTACTTTCCTTGCATTTGGCTTTATTTTCCTTGGCTGGGTTGGATTTCTGCCAGTGCCACTTCTTGGAGGGTGGTGCCTACTTTGATCCCCTTTTCTCTGAAAAGGTGGACCCATCACTCTTTGGCATTTTTCATTGGTACACCCCTTGGTCTAATAGGTGGAGTTGGTAAGTTTCAAAAGGTGGAGACTGACAGTATTCATTGCTTCAGCAAATGATTTGAATGATACTCTGCAAGGTATTGTTGTAGGTGCTGGGTATAGTTGGGTATAGTTCTGGAGCCTAAGGTGTGTGGGGAGGACAAAATAATGTCAAATAGAGACTTATTTAGATGAGAGTAGTGGGAGGAGGCTTTTCTGACGTGATGGTATGTCAGTAGATTAGATATGGAAATAATGTATTTTTGCTTTATAAAACAGGCTGGTTAAAATCTTTAAAAGGAGTCATTTCTGCTTTGAGAGCATGGTCTCCCTGTATGTAATAGATAACCTAAGCAGTTTTTCATGACTCAAAATCTGGGCTAGGTTAATGCTACATTCCTACTGTGCTTTGTAATTATTGTTAAAAGGCAAAACACTATTAAAAATAGTGGAAAGTGGATTCTAAAACTATTTAAATTGGACTTGCTGATATTTCAACATTAAGATTTTGGAATTAGTGTTTAAGCTTCTGATCAAGTGTACCTTGAGTTGAGGCAACAGTCTGCTCTGTGTAACGGACAGAATTAGACTGTTGTTGGTTAGCTCAGGAGTTCTGGGGTAGTTTAAGAGTAATGCTTTCATATATTGATTTTTTTTTGTAGGCTTCCACCATTTCTTCTGTTCAGTAAAGTGTGCTTAGCATCCTCTTGAGAGCTGATTTTGTAGTTCATGAAGTATTTAACTAGTTGCCTACTGTAAGTACACATGTGGAGAATACAAAGATAACTGTCCCCACCTTGCCTCTGCAAGCAGCTTTCTATTTAGGCCTTGGATGTGTAGATGATCGGATCACTCACTGGAAGGTTGGAGTGGAATGGTCCCAGTATTCTGTAGTGTTGGCATCTGGCACAGATCTGACCCATCTAATTCTGGATGGGTCAAAGGACTTAGGAAAGCTGTTTTTAGGGTAATACTGGGGTTTGATTTGGTGTTATACCAAAAGTTTGTTAACTTAGAGTTCTTCCAGGCATCAGACTTGGAGTTGATTTGAATGCCAAATTAAGCCAGACTCCTTAGCCCAGAGCTACCTCAGTACTAAAAGGCTCTAGGTAGAGCATTAGCATTATGGTATTAAGTACTGTTGCAAACTACTGGAGTGAAGTTTACTCAGTACTGAGCATTATGGTATTAAGTACTGTTGCAAACTACTGGAGTGAAGTTTACTCAGTAATGATGTTTTCTCTGTGGTCTCACGCGGAGTCAAAAAATTGCCAGAATAATGACAGTGGGAAGTCCCCTGAGTACTTTGCTGTGGGTTTGGAGAACAGTATAGTCTACATTGAAGCAGAGCAAAGTAGTTACAGAAGGGAATGTCTCCCAAGACAGAATTTAAAAATTCCTGTATTTTAATACTTATGAAATTTTTGGTTCATTTGAAGAGTGCAGAGCTGAATTCCTAAGTGCGTAGAAAATAAATGAAAAAACTTAAAGTGTTTTACCAAAACTTTAAAATAGAATTATGGGGCTCAACCTAGGCGAGATCATGGCAGCACTGAATATTTAGTAAAAGAATTGTCAACTAACTAAATTGGGAGAATGGGAAAGTATGGATGGGGAGTGATGGGATGTGTAAGAGCAAAACTCATTCCATAATAGAAATTAACAATTTTTTTAAAGTGGTAAATGGAGAGTATTGACCAACTTGAGTCCCATAAAGGTAAGAACAGCTAAAAAGTTGTTATATCTGGGGAAGATGAAGCTAGAGACTTGAAAGCCTTATACTATTTGTTAAGCCACGTTCACGGGTTATTTTGATAAAAAATAAAAGTTGGGGATGTCTGGGTGTTTCAGTGGTTGAGCGTCTGCCTTCTACTCAGGTCGTGATCCTGGGGTCCTGGGATCCCTGCAGGGATCCTGCCTCTTTCTTTGCTAAGGTCTCTGCCTGCTCTGTCTCTCATGAATAAATAAAATCTTAAAAAAGTTTTGTCATGCTAACAGCTCTTTTCTGTTTAAGCCTGAGATGATGGCTAGTGAACCTTTTAAACTAATAACAGTTTACTGTTCTACAGTGATACGTAAAGTAATAAAGTAATATGACTTTATTAACAAGTAAATAGCATCTCTGAGATACGAGGTGGGGATGGTGCTAGCAGTCTGTCAAGGAGATAAGACACCAAAGAAGGAAGTGCTTAGCTGTTGGTAAGTAAACCTTAAAAGCTGAATTGAGCATTTTATTACTGCTCCTGTTTTGTCTAATTTGTCAGTGCCAACAGGGGAAAACTTAGTACTCTTTTTCTTAGTCCTTCAGGGCTTGTTCTTTAAGAGCTGAGCCTGCTGGTTTCATTCAGTCCTATCCAACATGTTGAATTGTTCCTACTCCATTATGTAGCGAGATGAGAACTCTTAATTTCACTATGTAAGAAATGTTAAAACCAGATGTGAGAGTCTGGAGCTTCCTTATATAGAACTTCAGACTTAACTATCATCCAGGCTGCTGCAAGAGGAAGGGAGATAGTTTTTACCCACTGGCTTGAGCTGGAGTAGGGTCTTCTGATTTATTTATAGAGTTGAAATGGTTTGAAGAGCAGGTTTTAGTAGTGAACAAAGACGTTTTTCCTGGAAAGCCTGGGAACTAAGATGCCAAAAAAATGTTTCCTGTAGAGTTTCCCTATGGTACCATCTATAAAATGCGAGGCCCGGTGAAGACTGGGAACTAGATTTCGAATATATACCTCAATTTCGAAAGAAAAAAGTTTTATGGAATGAAACTAATATGAGGTTTTAGGATTATGTATTTAATCAATTCATTTTCCTCTTGTTTTTTAATATCTGAAATTTGAATGCATTTTGATATCCATAGTTTAATTAGCACTGTGGTTTTAGTGATACGTAAAGTAATGATACAACTTAAAGTCAGTGACATTTTGTATTAAATGAAATATGGTTATATTGCATGAGCACAAGTGTATCTGTAAGCTATATATATATATATATATATATATTTTTTTTTTTTTTTTTAGGACTTTATTTATTCATGAGAGAGAGAGAGGCAGAGACACACAGGTAGAGGGAGAAGCGGGCTTCACGCAGGGAGCCCGATGTGGGACTTGATCCCGGGACTCCAGGATCACGCCCTGGGCTGAAGGCAGGTGCTAAACCGCTGAGCCATCCAGGAATCCCCTGTAAGCTATATTCTTAAAGGTGGAATGGCATTTTGCATTTTGGTACAGGTCAGATTGTTCTCAAAAGTTACTACAGTTGAGGAGCACCTTGGATGGCTCAGTCCATTATGCATCTGGTTCTTGGTTTTGGCTCAGGTTATGATCCCAGGGTTGTGGGATTGAGCCCGGCATTGGGCTCCATGCTGAACGAGTCTGCTCAGGATTCTTGCTCTCCTTCACCTTTTGCCCCTCCTTCCCTCTCTAAAATAAAATAAATAGAATCCTTAGGGATCCCTGGGTGGCGCAGCGGTTTAGCACCTGCCCTTGGCCCAGGGCTCGATCCTGGAGACCCGGGATTGAATCCCATGTCGGGCTCCCGGTGCATGGAGCCTGCTTCTCCCTCTGCCTATGTCTCTGCCCCCCACCCCTCTCTGTGACTATCATAAATAAATAAAAATTAAAAAATATATATATAATCCTTAAAAAAAGTTATTACAGTTTATATCCCAACAAGTTATGAAAATCTTTTCTTAAATCCTAATGCAGTGTATGTGTTGATCTTTCCCAACCTAATAGTGTAAAATGATAGCTTATAAATATAGTATCTGTTTATATGAGTGAGGTAGATCATCTTTATATTTTTAACAGTCATTTGTATTTCCGTTTTTTTTTTTTTTTTTAATTTCTATATGATAGTCACAGAGAGAGAGGCAGAGACACAGGCAGAGGGAGAAGCAGGCTCCATGCACCGGGAGCCCGACTTGGGATTCGATCTGGGTCTCCAGGATCGCGCCCTGGGCCAAAGGCAGGCACTAAACCACTGCGCCACCCAGGGATCTCTATTTCCATTTTTTTGTATTCTTAGTCCTTACCTTTCTAAAATCCAGTATTGGTTTTATTTGTGGAAGCAATGTATAAATTAAGGAAATTAATTTGGTGATCTGAGTTGCTAGTGTTTTTTCCAGTTTGTCATTTCATGATGATTTTGCCATGTAGAAAAATTAAATGTGTGGTAATTGAATTTCCAGCCTTTTCTTCTAGCACTTGAGGATTTTGCATCATACTTGGGATTTCTGCACTTGAAGAAAGTAAGAAAATTCTTTTTTTTCCAGGTATTTTTACGGTTTCATTTTTTAAGTTTAGAATTTTTTTTTTTTAAGATTTATTTATTTATTCATTCAGAGAGAGAGGCAGAGACACAGGCAGAGGGAGAAGCAGGCTCTATGCAGGGAGCCCGACATGGGACTCGATCCTGGGTCTCCAGGATCACACCCTGGGCTGCAGGCGGTGCTAAACTGCTGCGCCACCGTGGCTGCCCTAAGTTTAGAATTTTAATCTACTTGGAATTTGTTATAAAGTGTGAGGTAAATCTCTAACCTTTTTTTTTTCTAGATGGCCACTCAGTTGGGGAACAAATAGAAACAAATCTCAATTTAATTGCAGTGGAACAAAAAGGGATGAAAATGATGCTATTTGAACATCATATCTCCTGTTCTGATTATAAGAAGGAAACCATTTTAGCACCCTTTTTGAAGAAAGCGGAATGAACAGGACATTGGATACCTCCTACCTACTCTTATAAGCCCCTGTTTATGCAGGGAGGAACTATTGCCTTAGATTAATTATTAAATCGTAGTCTCTAGGGGTTGGCCGGTGGCAAAATCAACTCTTGTGAATCTATGCTCAGAGTGCTTAAAGTATGTAGTCTTTACTTTATGGAGTGTTAATCAGATTGGTTGCAGTTGGCATGCCTGGCATGCCTGTCCTTCAGGATTCATTCAGTAGTAGTCAACCTACAGAACTTGATGAAGAACTGGTGTTGCTCCCCAATCCATTTGTGGCAATGCCCAGGGGCTTCCCTATCAGATTTGGGCCTACAGGGACTTGCCTTGGCTTGTAATCATGATGGATGAGACTGATTTTTCTCTCGTAACTGTTTCTTCTGTTATTACACTGTTCGTAGCTCTGAGAGAAAGCCTGCATACCAATTTAGGGACAGACATGTAAGTTTTAACCCCTTAACTTTAGAAATTTTCTTTGGCAAATTATACTCATTGGCAATCTAAGAATTTACTTGGAGTCTTTAAAATGTTCTCATATTTGGTGAAAGGGCTTATTTGATTTGGCTGCTCAAGCTCCACCTGTGTATTGGTATGTTTGGCTTAGTCTTCTATTCACTTTGTTAGGAGCCCGATGTGGGACTCGATCCCAGGACCACACTCTGAGCTGAAAGGCAGACACTCAACCACTGAGCCACCCAGGTGTCCCACTAAAACAGTTTCTTGAAAGAAATTTCCTTTTGGCTTTAGTGTTGGATATCTTTTAAGAAGTGGAAGTGAATAAGAAATCTGGTAATATTTTCCCCCTTCACCAAGGGGAAATGGGTAAATCACATCAGTGGTGTACCAACTGATGTGGAAGGGTGTCTTGGTTTTCTCTGGTTTGGAGACCGTCCTTCCAAAATGCCAGCCTCTTTCATTTTTAAAAATTCACTTCCTTTTCTTATGTTAGCTATCTTGTGTCTTTCTTTTCTTTTTTTTAAATTTATTCATGAGAAAGGCAGAGGCAGAGGGAGAAGCAGGCTCCATGCAGGGAGACTGATGTGGGACTCGATACCAGGACCGCAGGATCAGGCCCTGAGCCAAAGGCAGATACCCAACTCCTGAGCCACCCAGGTAGTCCCATCTTGTGTCTTTCCAGATTGCTTTCTTCAAAGTTTCAACCCTCTGATCCCACTGGAACTTCTGATTCATTGATCCAACTTTTCATTGTCCCTCACCCTCTTATATTCTCACCACTTTCCCCAACTTGAAAAACATACCAGTCATTATCATTTCTTTGTCTACATCATTTTCTTTACAAGCCCTGGGGCTACTCAGTCCCCCAGCATCATCATACACACTTGGCAGTAAGTACTGCATCCCAGGTCATATCCAGTTCATCTGTTCACAGTCACTTGATTGATGAGGCTGAAGGTGATGGAGGAAAACAGTTTCACTTTGAATGATCGTTAGCCTGACTTGTGTAGACTATGGTTCTGCCAAGAGATCAGGAGGAGTACAGTTCCCTAGTCCGTTGCTGTCTCTTTTCACTTCCTCTCTTAGGCTCACTCAGCTACTGGCCTACTTCATTCTTACTGAGAAAACAATCAGAAGGGAATTCAGCCTTCTTTTTTTTTTTTTTAAATAGTTATTTATTTATTTATGATAGTCACAGAGAGAGAGAGAGAGGCAGAGACATAGGCAGAGGGAGAAGCAGGCTCCATGTACCAGGAGCCCGACGTGGGATTCAATCCCGGGTCCCCAGGATCGCGCCCTGGGCCAAAGGCAGGCGCCAAACCGCTGCGCCACCCAGGGATCCCAGGAATTCAGCCTTCTCATCACACCTGTTCCCCTCTAGCATCTGCAGCCACATCACATTCCCTCTGGTTAGTTTCTTTTACCTAGGGCCAGTGCCCTACTTAACACCTTAGGGCCAGCTTGCTGCTGCAGTTCTTTGCTTCTTATATCTGGTTTTCCTGTTTACTGAATCAGTCTTACTAGCATTATAAATATTGTTATTCCTACTAAAAACTTTCCCTTGCTCGTTAACACCACTTCATTTCTGCTGTTTTTTTTTTTTTTTTTTTTTTTAAGATTTATTCATGAGAGACAGGCAGAGAGAGAAGCAGGCTTCCTGCGAGGAGCTGGATAGGGAACTCGATCCCAGGACCCCGGGATCACCACCTGAGCCAAAGGCAGATGCTCAACCACTGGGACACCAACGTACCCCTCTTCACTCTGTTTTGTAGCGAAACTCTTCAAAAGCATTTTCTATGGTTTCTGTCTCCAATTTCCATTGAAATTGATTTCCATTGAAATTGATTTCCATTTTCTCTTAAGCCCTTTTTATTTTTATTTTTTTTTTAAAGATTTTATCTGACATGGAGTGAGCAAGTGAGCAGTGGGCAGAGGGAGAGGGACAAGTAGACTCCCTGCTGAGCAGGTAGCCCAACACGGGACTCCATCCCAAGATTCCAGGCAGATGTTAAACTGACTGAGCCACCCACGTGCCCTGTCTTAAACCCTCTTTTTTTTTTTTTAAACCCTCTTTAATCAGATGTTCACTTCTACCATTCCACAGGAAAATTGCTTGTGATTTTATGTTGCTAAGTCACGTGGTCAGTTTCTTTTACCTGAAAAGAAGGCGGCTTCTTGTTCATGTCACATGCCCATTGTGGTGGTGTGGTGGTTCCTCTTTGTGTTAGTTCTCATGACTCAAGGATTGACAGTGAACATAGTGAATTGGGTGTTAAGAAATAGCTTTGTATTAAAAAAGGGAAGACTTGAATATAGAGTGTTAGGAGAGCTAGAGTACTGTATGTATGTGCAGATTACTGTGATAAATAGGGTGCCAAGCCTTATTGAGAAACTTGAGATTTGAGCAGATTTGAATGAGATAAGAGCCAAACAGACTTCTAGTATTCTAAGCGGAGAGAACAGCTTGAGTAAGGGCCCCAAGGTGGGATTGTAGCTGGCCTGTTTTAACAGGCCGGTAGGGGGAAGAATGGAGTGACAGGGAGAGAGTAGTAGGAGAGGAGGTTAGATCTTTAAATGATGGGGTAGTTCACGTAGGTCTGTTTGGCCTTTACTCTTGAAATAGTATTGTTTTTAAGCAGGGGAGTATGGTGTGATGCACCTTTTATAAAGAAAAAAATGGCTTTACCGAGGTACTCTTTCCTTTTTTTTTTTTTTTTTTTTTTTTTAAGATTTTATTTATTCATGAGAGAGAGAGAGGCAGAGACACAGGCAGAAGGAGAAGCAGGCCATGCACAGAGCCTGATTGGGGACTCCATCCTGAGACTCCAGGATCACACCCTGGGCTGAAGGCGGCCGGCGCTAAACTGCTGAGCCACCGAGGTGTCCCTAGGTACTCATGTCCATGAAATAAGAGTACAGATTTTTTAAGAGTACAGTTTGACACATTGATAAATCACAAGATGAACATTTTTTCACCCCAAAAGGCCCTGTGCTGATTTGCAGTTAATCCCTTCAACCCCTGGTCCTTATCTACTTCTATCTTTGGTATTAGTATTTTGACAAAATTGATTACTTTCTGTTCCTGAACAATTAATTTGACTTGCAGGACATAACACCTGGTTTTTCTACCTTTTCAATTTCCTCTGCTAATTTTTTCTCTTTCTGACCTCTTGATGTTAGAGGCTCCATAGTTCAGCTCTGAGTCTTTAGTAATCCTGTGGATTCAGATGCCATGTGAATATTAGTATTCCCAAGTTCAATCTCTGGTCCAAGTCTTCCAAATTTCAGATTCATACCCTGTTTGATATTTTGATATCAAAAATTTGATATTTTTGCTTGAGCATCTGATATTTCAAAACTTGTGTAAATTTGATCTTCTGACAGGTATCCTTTTCCACAATCACTCCTCTTATACCCTTCCCTCATCTCAGTTGATGGAGACCCCATCCTTCAGTTATCCTGGCCAAGAACTGGATTATACTCACATTCAGTCCATTAGGAATCTTGCTGGTTTTACTTCTCACAGTCTTCCAGACTTTTGGCCCTCTAGTAAGAGCCACTGTCCTCTCTTACCTGTATTTCCTAAAGTTCTTTCCCAGTTGATCTCACTGCTTCTACATCATCTACTGTCTACACAGTACAGCAACCAGAATGCTCCTTTTTAAAATTTTATTATTGCCATTATTTGATTTAAGTAGGCTCCATCCCCAATGTGGGGCTTGAACTTACAACTCAGAGATCAAGAGTTCCATGCTCTATTGACTGAGCTATGCAAGTTCCCCTTAGAGTGATGCATTTATTTATTTACTTTATTTTAAAAAGATTTTTATTTGTTCATGAGAGAGAGAGAGGCAGAGACACAGGCAGAGAGACAAATAGCTCCATGCAGGGAGCCCAACATGGGACATGATCCCGGGACTCCAGAATCACACCCTGAGCCAAAGGGAGGTACTCAACCACTGAGACACCCAGGCGTCCTGAGTGATGCTTTTCAAATGGAAATCACATAATGTCTTAGACCCCACCTCTTTAATCCCCCTACTGCAGCTAGAGGCTCTTCCTTTCAAATTTAGAATCCAGTGCAAAGTTTGTAAAGTCCTGCATGATCTGCCCTACTCATCTTTGAGTACTCTTTGTCCTACTCCTTGTCCTACTCCTTTGCTCCCTTGGCTTCATCCATACCATATGCTGAACATTTTACAGCCAGGCCCCTTCTCCCTTAGCGTTTACATTGGTGGTTCTCTAGATATTCCTTATAATCCTCCCATTTTTGTAAATGGCAGATTTGGGTTTTCAAGGTGAAAAGGAAGCTGGTAAGTTTTCAGGGCAGTAAAAATGAAGCTAGGGGCTGTATTCTCTCTTTTCTCCATGCTTATTTTAGTGGTATTGCCAATTCCCTTGGCCTTACCTACCATCTATATTCTGAAGATTCCCAAATGTTCATCTCCAGCTCCCTACTTTCTTCTCTATGCTCCAGCAGGCTGTCCACAAGGCAATGAAAGTTTGAGATTTGAATTTATTCCTATGGTTTCCTCTAATTTGGATAACTGCTGGTCTTTCCAGAAAGGTATATGGAATTTTTCTTTGAGGACAGTCAGTGGTCCTTGGTACATGCTTTTGAAATTCTGTGGCTATTCCTTGGTCTAGAGGGAAGGGATCAGAAAAGATGAGAAAAACTTAATTCTCACAAGTGGTGGTGGGGAAAGACTTCTTGATGTTGCTATTGAAACATAGGTTGGGTTTTTTTATGTGCCAGAAATGTGCTGAGGTCTTCATGTGAAATCACCATACCCCTTCCTTTCTTTTTGTTTCTTTTAATTTTCTGTGTATATTACCTACGGTGGATGCCAAATCTGGAGGTCTCCAGAATTCTCCTGGACCCTCTTCAATTTATACTCTTTCTGGGTCAGTATTTCTCAATCACTGGTGATTTCCGCTCCTTGTTCCCCACCCTCTGCTGGGACAGTTTGGCAGTGTGAAGTTTTTACTTGTCTCAACTGGGGGGATGCTACTGGCATGTAGTGTAGAGTCCAGGGATGCTGCCACGCATCCTACAGTGCATAGGAAAGAATTCCAATTCCTTACCACAAAGAATTACCTAGCTCTAGATGTCAGAAGTGCCAAGGTTGAAACCCTGTTCTAGGCAATTTTAATCAATTCCTTTCGTTTTGCATACTAACTAAAGTTGTGCTCTCCAGTAGGATAGCCACAGACCTATAGGGTTCTGTGAGTATAAAATTCCCATGGAGTTTCAAAAGCCTAGTACGAAAAATAATGATCATTCACATTTAAATGATCATTATATCAAATTATATGAAATAATATATTGGATCTGTTGGGTTAAATAAAATAATTTTACCTGTTTCTTTTTACTTTTCTAAATGTGGCTATTAGAATTTTTCAAATTACAGTTGACCCTTGAACAATATGCATTTGAACTATGTGGATTCATCTATATGTGGGTTTTTTCCAGTAAATACAGTGTAATGCTATAAATGTGTTTTCTCGTCCATATGATTTTAATATTTTCCTAGCTTTATTGTAAGGATACAGTATATAATGTGTAAAACATACAGTATATATTAATCAACTGTTTCGTGTTATCAGGCTTCCAGTCAACAGTAAGCTATTAGTGAAGTTTTTTGGCAATTAAAAGTTATATGTGGCTTTTTGGCTACACTGAAGGTCGGTGCCCTGACCTCCATATTGTTCAGTATGTAGGGTCAACTACATATGTAGCTTGCATTTGTGGCTCACATTATGTTTTTGTTGGATTATGCTGATCTGGATGAAGACTGAAATTTACTTCTCTTGTCCTAGACCTGTCTTCTGTGCTCAAAGTTCAGGGATCCAGAGACATACATAGGGTTCTTTTTCTTGGTTGTCTTTTTTTTTAAGATTTATTTTTTAAGAATTTATTTGTTTTAAAGATTTTATTTATTTATTTGAGAGCACAAATAGCGGAGCAGCAGGCAGAGGGAAAAGGAGCAGGCTCTCCACTGAGCAGGGAGCCTGATGGGGGGCTTGATCGCAGGACCCTGGGATCACAACCTGAGCCAAAGGCAGATGGTCAACCATTGAGCCACCCAGGTGTGTTGTCCCTGTTCCCCCCCCCCCCCCGCCCCGCCCTTTAAGATTTATTTTTAGGGAGAGCATGTGCAAGTTGGGGGAGGGGCAGATGGGGAGAGAATCTTCAAGCAGAAACCCCCCACCCCATCATAGAGCCCAAAGGAGGGGACACCTTGATTCCAGGACCCCAAGATCATGACCTGAGCCAAAATCAACCAAAGCTCAACCAACTTAGCCACCCAGATGCCCTTTCACCCATCTTTTTCTAACCACTCTGCCCTGCCTTTCAGGTCCTAGTTCACCAAACACTCCCTCCCTCAGGTCCTTCTTTCTATTTGGAAGGATTTTCCCCCTTGGCCACTTTTGAGCTAATTTCTTATCCTTAATATCTTAGCTTCAAGTCCTCCTAGTAGACACCCCCTCCCATTTTTCCTTACCCATGTATTTGGTACTTAACCCACTATTTTGCTTATTTAACATTTTCTTCACAAAACTGAAAGGTGATCAAGGAATTTTCCTCCATGCCAGGCGACAGCGCCTGATACATAACAGGCATTTAATAGTAAGTATGTAAACTATCATTTGAATTATGTGTTCCTCTGGAGAACATAATACCTTCTGCCCTTATCCCCATTCATTGCCTTAGCAGTCCTAGTCATTCAAGAAATGAGTGTCCTCATAGAACCAGGACACGAGCTCTATCTACCCTTCGGGTTCTGGCTTCCTTGTGGGGCCCAGGGATCTGTGCCTGTCTAATGAAGCCTGGCTTGCCCAGCCCTTTTTAGTGCAGTGTGATTCCAGATGGGAAGCATACCAGCACCAGTGTGATTCCCACAGTATTGGCCAGTTGCCTTGGATGACCTTGTTTAAAATTTCATTGTGTCTGTAAGGAGAGGTACAGTTCACACAGCCACTGAAGTATCCTGGCCACACCTCAACATGGAGGGAGTATGATACCTTTGGAGGGGAAAGCCCTTTCCCTAACCACTCATTTTCCTAATTCACATGGCCACTGCCCTGCTTCAGAGATACCAGAGCCAAGGGCAGTGCAGGACCACCATTACTGTGGCAGTCAGGTTCACCTTGCCAAATGAAGAAGCTTATTAAAAACCTTCCATTGGGATCCCTGGGTGGCGCAGCGGTTTAGCGCCTGCCTTTGGCCCAGGGCGCGATCCTGGAGACCCGGGATCGAATTCCACGTCGGGCTCCCGGTGCATGGAGCCTGCTTCTCCCTCTGCCTATGTCTCTGCCTCTCTCTCTCTCTCTCTCTGTGTGACTATCATAAATAAAAAAATAAAATAAAAAAAAAACCTTCCATTGTATCTCCTCCATGTAGATAGGGTTTTCCCTAAGACTGCTGGATCCCTTTGCCAGCTGCTCCTCTCCAGTAACTTCTTACTGTGGCTTTCTGCTATAGAGAACAAGCACTAGGTATCAGAAAGCTTTCCCTCAGCATGTGTTTGTTGGTGGTGGGGGGTGTTGGGGAGGGGTGGCCCAAGTCATTTAAACTTTTAAACCTCTATTGCTTTAATTACCAGGGCAGCCAAGAATGCTACCTCGTGGGGTTCTTGTGGACTAGCAGAGATGTTGGATAAATCATCAGATCTGAAGGGCCCTTGTATAGTTTGAATTTGGCTGGGACCTTTAAAGGACTTGGAAAACTAAGGCACTACTGATTTAAATAATCTCACCAGACTTTAGCTTCTCCTCTGTTCCTGGGGCTAATCTGATATTTCTGGTACTTCAGTTCTCTTCAGCAGGAGAACATAGCCCAGATCTTAAAAGCCCTGAAGACGGGTTATTCTGACAAGTTGACAGCTTTTCCTAGTAATGCATTTTTATCTCTCTTTTCCTCCGAAATCTCCTAGGGCAGGAGACTGTTTGAGGACTACATTTGTGAGACAAATCCTCACAAGCCATGAAGTCCATCCTGGGCAAGCTGCTTCCTCTCTCTCTTTGGGCTGCCTTGTAGCCTCACAACCCTTTTTTGCGTTTCAGGCAAGCTCTGCACAGTGCATTGAGTGCTGAAGACCTGGTATCTTTTGTGACACGTTGTCTATCTCTACAAGGCTGCCACTGGCCTAAAAGGTGGAACAAAGCTTGGGCTATAGTAGGACTTCTGCCAAGTAGAAGCTGTGGCAGGTCTGTGTCTCCCCTACCACCCCAGGGAAGATGTTGCAGTAGAACCCAGGGAGTTCTCAAATACCACCTAGGGGAATCTGGATGCTTTTTTTCTGGGCATCAATATTTAAATCAGGCTAGGATTTATTTTGCTTTGTACTTGAAGTGTCTTACTGTGCTGCTGCTGTGTTTGGGTCTTGCTTGGGTGGACTGCTCAGGAAGAAATTCATGGAAATGGAAGACCTGGGATGTTCTTCATTCCCATCCCCCACCCTGAAGCTGGGCCAGGGATATCCCCTTGGCCTTCATTATCCCTCCATTTTCCCTGTCTCTGTAAACTGGTAAGTTTGTTTCAAAGGGGAGATGTCTTTTCTTTTTTCCCTTTTTTTTTTTTTTTAAATTATTCATGAGAGAGAGAGGCAGAGACATAGGCCGAGGGAGAAGCAGGCTCCTTGTGGGGAGCCCGATATGGGACTCAATCCCAGGACCCTGGGATCATGACTTGAACCACTGAGCCACTCAGGTGCTCCAAGGGGAGAGGTCTTAAGTAAGGCACAAAGAATAAGCAGTAGAGTTTTGGTAGAACCACATAAATAATTGCCCTTCTCTGAACTCACACAATACTTTTACATTTCTCCTAACAATTAACATTTTTGTCATACCATCCTCTCAGCTGAGACCTTATCTCATCTCCCCTGCCCCTCAGAGGTGCCTTGTGCAAAGCCCTTAGGGCCTGGCGAACAACAGGTGTTAAGCAAATGTTAGGGTAGGAGGGGTTCATGCAGTTATTTATGGGTTGATTAACCTCAGGGATTTAAACCCTACCCCTTTGGACTATCCCTAGAATCACATGCCTTTATGAATGAATGATCCTTTTCTTGTCTATAGGGTATTTTTTTTTTCCCCTTTAAAATGTCACTTTTTTTTTTTTGTCTTCATCATTAGGGGAGAGACCTCTGTTAAATATCCCATAAATTTCACATTTATATTGCTATTCATTTTTTTCCTTTCCAGAGTGATCTTTTAAGTGAATTTGATTCTTAAAGAGGTTGATTCTGTTACCCCCAAACTTAAAACTGCTTAATGGCTTCCAGTTAGTCTTTTAAGGTGAAGATGAAATTCCTAACACAGCCTTATAAGGCTCTAGTGAACTGTCCCTGTAACTTAACCTCTTCACATGCCTACTGCAGTTTATTCCTGCCACAGACTCCCTTTCTTGTTTCTCATGGATGCCATGGTCTTCTTGATCAGGGGCTTTCATATGCACTACTTTCTCACTTGGACATAACTGCCCCATTCCCTGTCCACCAAAGTCAGTCACTACTGTTTTCATAGCATCCTGTACTTGACCCTCCATGGTACATATCAGAGATGTAATTAAGGTTTGCTTCTCTGTTAGGAACCACATAGGCCTTCATTCATCACTCAAATCTTGGCTCATAGTAGGAATTCAAATCGTTGATGAATGAATTCAGGAGCTTTTTAGCGTTTTGAGAGGCCTCATGGGACTCTGAAATGGTCTATCGTGAAACTTGGTCTTGTGAATAAAAGGGATTTATGCTCACAACATGCAATTTCTCCTGGTATTTTTTAAAAATAAATTTTATTTATTCATGAGAGAGAGAGAGAGAGAGACAGGGAGAAAGAGGGAGAAGCAAGCTCCATGCAGGGAGCCTGATGTGGGACTCGATCCGGGGTCTCCAGGATCATGCCCTGGGCTGAAGGCGGCGCTAAACCACTGAGCCACCCGGGCTGCCCAATTTCTCATGGTATTAATGGAGATTTAGAAATAAATACATTTGTTCCTACTCAACAGTTCTCTTTTTTTAAAAAAGATTTTCTTTATTCTTGAGAGACATAGAGGCAGAGACACAGGCAGAGGGAGAAGCAGGCTCCATGCAGGGAGCCTAACATGGGACTCAATCCTGGGACTCCAGGATCCCGTCCTAGGCTGAAGGTGGCGCTAAACTGCTGAGCCACCGGGGTTGCCCTCAACAGTCCTCTTACATTGGCTGAAAACTAGCCCCTTTCCCAGTGTTAACCTGTTTTTTGGGGGGAATGAAAGGGTTTTTTTTTTTTTTTTTTTTTTAAAGATTTGAGAGAGAATGAACAGGGGGAGAGGGTGAGGGAGAAGCAGACCCCCTGGTGAGCAGGGAAGCCTATGTAGGGCTTGACCTAGGACCCTGTGATAGTGACCTGAGCTAAAGGCAGACACTTAACCCACTGAGCCACCCACGTGCCCCATGTAAGTTTTTAAGGGAAAAATATTTTGTAGGATTTTTCCTTGCTCATAAGGGAACTTATTTTGCCATCTAAACTGCTGTCCAGTATAATAGCCACTAGCTACATACTGTGACTAAAAAAGTTTCTCAGCTTCACTAGCCAATTTAAGTACTATTTAATTGCTACATGTAGCTAATAGCTATCAATTGAGGACAGCACATATCTAGAACACTTCCAACATTGCCAAGTTTTATTGGAGAGAGCTGATGTGGAACTGTTCCTAGACTATTTTATCTTGCCAGCAAGACAGGAATCAAAGTATGTTAAACTTACATTAAAAGTGCTTATGTGCCTGTGAGCATGAGCGTGCACACACCCCCACCGAAGAGGACCTGAGATTTTGGTGAGGCCAACAAAACGTGTACATATTTCTTTATTCTGCCTGGTGCCTGGTACATCAATTATAAGGGAATCCCAGTACCTCTGCCTTTTCCTTCATGTAAAAGAGCCCTGCCTTTTTAGGGAATATTGAAGCTAACATGGGCCTTGTATACTTTTAACCTCTTCAGACTGTTATATCCTAACCCCCCAAAACCAGGAAAAATTTTGCTTCACTTGGGTTAGATTTTTTTTTTTTAAGTGGGCTTCAAGCCCAGCATGGAACCCATTGTGGAGCTTGAACTCACGACCCTGAGATCAAGACCTGAGCTGAGATCAAGACTTGGATGCTTGACTGAGCCACCTAGAAACCTCTGTCAGGATTATTTTAAATAGAAAATATGTGAGGGAGGGGCATCTGGGTGGCTCAGTGGTTGAGCATCTGCCTTTGGCTCAAGCTCCAGGGGAGTCCCACATTGGGCTCCCCACAGGGAGCCTGCTTCTCCCTCTATGTCTCTACCTCTCTCTCTCTCTCTCATGAATAAATAAATAAAATCTTTAAAAATAATTTAAAAAATACGTAGGAAATGCTATAAAATTAGATTAAAATTCACAGAATTTACACATGAGCATTTCCACATAGGTTTCAATACAGAAAGCTTAAGTAGGATTGAGTCTATCACTAATCTTGCTTTTATGGAGACCTAAGCCATGATAAAATATAATGTTCATAAATCTCAAAAAAAATTCCGTAGACACGTTTAATTGCAGAATGTTGTTACTGCTAATCATTAACACCCCACTCTTCTGCTAAAAATATGACATGTTCTCCTTTGATCTCTCATAATGGTTATTCATTTTAGCCATAGTCTAAACCTAGCAAAATACTAGCACCACAGGAAGTGAGACCTCTTTAAGTAGTTCATAAGAGAATTTAATTGAACTTGTACTATGAAGTCATTGTTCATTGAATCAACCTGATAGGTCCATGGCAATATTGCAGTTTACCTTTTTCCTGATACCGGGGTTTTAACCTGGGTTTGCTAGCCTGTAAAGTGGAAAGAGTAGCTTTGATTATTTAGAAATTAATTAAGATTCTATTAATTAATAGAATTAAGGAACCTGACCACGAGCAGTAGCATACTTATCAATGTCTCAAGATTCTGGATAACTTTTCTCCACCCGTTGTTGAGGCCATATTACTTAGACCTCACTAAATCCTTCCTTTTACATCTAAATTTCAGGCATCTACTCATTTGAATTTTGTAGTTTGAGCACTACTAAGAATGAACCAGAAAATACTTGGTAAAGAACAGTCAACAAACACAAAAAGGTACTTAAGTGTTAGAAACGTTTATTTGTCAAAATATTAAAAAAAAAAAAAAAAAGTGGGAGGAGTGAAGTAAAACAAGGCTAAATTTCAGCTAATGCTGTACCACGATCACAGGTCAGACATAAAACAAAACAAACAAACAAAACAACAACCCCCACCCCCAAAACCCCAATGGTCCTAGCAGTTTCAGATTAGCTTCAATGTTAGAGTCCAGAGCTAACAGAAGAGTAAAAGGTCTCTTGCCACTACATGGTCATTTTAAAGGGAAAGGAGATGTTGCAGGTAGACAGGGAGAAGGGTTCAATTCCTAAGGAAAGCAAGATAAGAGGGGGTTCCACTGTACAGGAAAAAGGGGATGCCAGCATAATCCTTACCTAGGGCTGCTCAGAGGCTGAGAATGTAAGGAATGGAGTGAAAGGCTACAGAGACTAGTATCAAGAGGAAAGAAAAGTCAACTTAGAAGAATTAAATTAAGAAAGAAAACATAGTTGGTCACAAACTCCTTTGTTTACTGAAACATGAAGCAATGGAAACATCCCGGCAAGGGGGACCGCGCGGAGCAAGTTCTCATATATGACCGCAGCCCGAGGGTTCAGTCCGCAATTATCCTACCTGAAAGAGAGCACAACACAAGAGGCTTACACAATGCCTGGAGAGCAGCTTGGTTCCGAGTACAAGGGCCCTGGTCCCGTCCTGTATTCCAGGGGGAAAAGAACAAAGAACAAAACAAAACCAAGTCAGACTGGATCAAACTTATATCCCATATAATTACCAAGGAATCTACTTATAGCTACATATAAGAAGCAATCTATCTGCAAGACTGCTGTGTTGGTGATAAGATATATCTTTCTCATGTTCTAATCCATCTTTTAAGCAAGACAACCTCTGTGATACAAGGGTACTGTCCTTGCAACAAAGGGCAGACACATACTATAAAAAACCATAATTTAATTTTTTGCATCCAGAAAAAAGCAGATGATGTCAAGATCTCAAATATGGCCAACTGCACTACTCTAAATTTGTTTCATTTTATTCTTCCATAGTAAACAAGGTTTCAGAAATGACAATCAAAGGGTATCAGGGAACGGTTCAGTCACCCTCCAATATACCTACATGTCATTACTGTCACAGATTTAGAACCATAACTCCAGTAGTTCCCCTACTTGGTCAAACCTCCCTTACCAAATCAAAAGAAGAAATCCTAAAATTCTCTAATTCTTCCACTGATGATGGGAACTCCAGACACCAATGGCTGGGGGAAAAAAGAAGTTAACTCACACCAAGTTCCTCTACTTATTACAGACAAAGGGCCAAATCTTGGTCTTGATCTGTACCAACCGACTTCAAAAGTTGTGACGTTCTTGAATCAGTTCTGCTAGGGTGAGACCCAAATTCAGATCCCCAACAGTTCTGGAGTATTTCATCCTGGCAGCCTCATTAACATCAGGCTCCTGGGACTGCAACCAACTCAGGGTTATTCAGTCCATTTGAGGTTCACACCTGGAAGGTAAGTTTCTTTAAAAGTCATCACTAAAAAGAGGTTAGTTGAACAACCACTGCTTGCAGTCAAAATTCACTTTAAAATACCTTAGTGATACCCTTCTAAAGCTACAATATGCTAATTTAACTATGAAACACATTTGAGGAAAACAGAAGTTATCTGGTAGATACCACCTTTAGAGAAATATCCCACTTCGTGGTAGATCCAGCTGCATTAAAAATAAAAATTAAGGCAAACTACACAAGCTGTTAAGATTACGTACTTCATGCACATAAAGACACACTGCTACACAATGGTCTTAAGAGATCCGTTTTTGTCATAGTCATATAGGATATCATTTATCACAGGTTCAAAGCATTATTTGCTTCTCACTACATATAAGGGCAAATTCCCATTGCTTCATTTTCTTCTATATGTATATACCAATGGGATAAGTTAGGAACCCTGGAAACTGTTCAACAGCCCTCCCAATTCAAGTGATGCTCAATTTCAAGATACAAGGAAAACCATGAGAATAGAAAGTTGTCATGATGCCATTTCCACTCAAATGAAATTTATCTAGAAAATCCTACTAATTATTCTTGCCATTCCAACATCTTTGGTATACATTTTCTGAAGTAGGAAAAATTAAATTTCTGGGGTCATCACCAGTGGGATTTTATACATTTGGAAATTACCTGTTTTATCTAGTTCCTTATGTGTTCCCCTTGAACAAAAACCAAAACAAAAGTTGCTTGGAAGAAATGAGAAGTGTTTGGGACTCTAAATGTTAGTAACAGGCTATGCAGAAATATGGCTTCAAGAGCTCATGCATAAGGTGTCTGGACTACTAATAAGGAAAGGACTCCATGGGATAGTGGCACCAAAACATTTTGCTTTCAAGTGTCTTAGAACCAAACACCTATAGCTTATTGGACTTTATTTGGCTTATAGATCTACTATATTAGTTTCCTCTGATAAAGGCTAATGACCTAAGTAGTTATATTAGCAAGTGAGAAGTCTAAAGTTGTAGTTAAAATTCTCACTGTGACATTCATTATTAACTCCAGGACCCGTATTCTTCTGCTTACATCGCGACTTTTCCAATGAAGAGAGTTCTGGAGTCTGCCAAGGCTGAGTGAATTCTGACTACCTCTAAATTATCAGATGACTTCAAAGTACTTAACCTCTCTGAGCCTTCATTCTTTTCTCTGTAAAAGAGAAAATATTTTAAAGGCTTACTGTATAGATTAAATGATACAATGTACAAAGAGGGCACTCAACAAGTGTTCTCTTAACTATGTGTCTGTAACCCAAATTGCTTAATTAAATAATATCCTCACTAACGGAGTTTGTTGTTATTCTCTCTGAAGGAACAAGCTGGTTGGAGTCCTAGACTAAAAAACCTCAACAGGCCAAATGAACCTCTGGCCTAAGCTAGAGAAATGCTTCACACTAATATGTAAATTTTTACTTCTTAGATACTGTCCTGACAGCAAACAGGTGGCTTTAGCCTCCTCTATGCAGCACTGATCTCTTTCAAGGTAACTATAGAGTCTTAACCACACCCACCCCACTCTCACCTCCAGTTTTTAAAAGGCTGAGTACCGCGCTCGGTCCACATACTGCTCCCGCTCATACCGGGCCATGTCATATAGAGAATTCCGTGCAGCTGCTGAAGCCTGAGACAGCTCACTCTCTGGCCCATAACCGTAGCCCTCTCCAACTGTGGGGAGCACAGCTGCAGCACGACGCAGGGGGCTCCTGTCCCTTCCATAATAGGAGGAAGTGTTGGCAGCGGCAGCAGCCATAGCAGCCGAAGTGGCAGCAGCACCTGAGTTCGGCAACAGGTGTCTGTCGTAGGGATCAACAGAAGTGGAGTTGAGGTGACTGGTCACAGCTGTGCTCTGGACTTGAGGCAGATGGGACATGGACTGCTCCGCGTAGTTGTACGCAGAAGCTGCTGCTGCCGCTGCCACTGCCTCATAAGAGCGGACCCGGTAACGCTTATAGTAGTCGAGTGCTCCATATGCATCGTTGTAATACATGGATTCCCCGTAGCCCATGGTGTAAGGCGTGCGCACTGCTCCATACTGTTCGTTATACTGCTCGGTAAAGTCCGCCACACGACCTGTACGATCTACTGGACACTCTTTTGACCAGTGCCCCTCTTTCCCACACCGATAGCAGCCACTCTGGTCTCCCATCCCAGGGGCAGTCCGAAGTCGGCTTGTGGATAACTGCACGTGCATCCTTTTGCCTTGAGGAAATAGATGTAAGAAGACTTATTATAACTCACTGGCATTCTTTAATCCTCCCAAAATCAAAGTAACTAGTTAGCATAAGACACACATACATACACACACTCCTGCAACCTATTTCAGCAATCCCCTCCAAAAGAAGTCAGAGTGAAGGTTTAATACAGATGAGAGAAAATTTGAATCCTCAGAGACCAGTCAATACTTTCTACTTTTATCAGGTAGCTTGATTCCCTCCTACTTCTGTCTCCACAACTTTCCCTTCCTTCCTCTGGCTCCCAACACAGAAACTGAAAAACTTCCCACTGCTAATACTGGTTATAACTGTAATGATTCAAGACCTGCCAATTTTCCCAAATAGCCAACAAAACCTCAGTTATGCCAGATTTGAAAAGTATCTTACCAACCTCTCACTGATTTACTCAGGGCAATATAGGGCCTCAGCAATTACTGTAGCTTAAAAACCACGGCAATCTTCTGTTCATCTTGTTTCCTCCAGCCATTTTTGCAGGTGTCACCAGAAGGCTATGTTGGATACACAAATCCTACCTGGCTCATCATCTGCTTCACCTTAGTACCTCTAGGAGTTATGTGACTCTCCAGATTTCAACCCCCCACCCATGTTTTTCAGCAAGGGCAAATCCGTGCCTACTGTGGAAAGAAAACTTGACCAAGGTCTCTCAACAGCAAGAATTAGATACTGAAGCAGTACTCATTTCTTAGAGACAGTGTGTTCCCAAATAATTCAGCATTTCATCCAGACATGTGGCTCACAATTCTTCATAGGGGATTATCTACTTGTTAGAAAAATGCATCATTTGCCTAAAAGCCTCTGGGCATCCATACAAACAAGCAACACCCATTCTTCAGGAAATGGCCAGCACTACAAACAGCTAAGAGAAGAAACAATCTTTGCCTTGGGCTTGTGTACCAGCAAGCCCAGGGGCCCTTACTGATGAAAGCATCCAAGGTCTTTAAAAGCAGTTTGAGAAAAGGAATATTCTTGGCAGTATTTAGTCCCAAACTGCCTAAGACTTTGGAGATCAAGTCAGTATTTCTCAAATTGTAGCCAAAAGGCAGCCATTACAGATGCAGAGAACAGGGGCTTCACATCACTCTTAAGGGCTGCTCAGAACAAATCCCCCCTCCGCAATCAGCAAGTTGCTCTCTCTTTAACAGACCTTGTTCTGGATGCAGCTATGCGATAGGAGGCCTCGTGCTCCACCATCCTGTTGGAAACAGCCCGATTCAGGACGGCAGCCAGAACAGCGCCATGCACTGACCCTGAGAGGGGAGCGGGTTAGTGCAGTAATAATCACTTTAGTCAAACTCCGTTCTGCCCGATGTCTAAGATTCCTACCACCCCAGTTTCTAGTAGTTGTCACCTCCAACTTAAAACCCTTTCTTTAGCAGAACAAAGATGCTCAGGTTTTTACTTCCCAGCTGCGAGCAGAGAGGGAGCATCCACCATCACCACTGATAGTCAACAATACCAAATGGCAGTAATTCTCTGCAGCATTTAGCTACCCATTGTTTTCAGAGATTTAAATACTCCTAACTCTACGAAGTTATTAAGGACCACATGCTAACTATGCTTAGAACAGAAACACATTTTTTTGCCCTAGTTTATATCCCAAATGTAGAGCTCCCTGATTTAGACTGGAAGACTAAGTTACTTGGTTTTCAAACATGCATGGTGACATTAACCTATGTGATAGACACAAACTGCTTCCATTCTGAAGTCGGAATAACCATGTCAATCTAAAAAGCCAATTCAGAGACCTAAAAGTACATTTTTTAAAAATTTCAATTTAATTTGCTTTTTACTTTTATAGATTCTGGCCCTGGTTTTGTTTTTCTTTTTTTTGAGAAACAAAACCCAGTGATTTTTCCTTGGTATTTGTTGCTACATCCAATCTTCATTCCTGTTTTATTGAAAAAACTCTTAAGTTTATAAACATCTATGTTTATAAGATGTTTATAATCTACCTCTGTAGCAGCTGTAAAAAAGATTCAGGTAAAAAAAAAATTTTAAATAGAACTAAAAAATCTGTAATAGAAGTATTTTTGCCACACAAAAATTTCCAAAGATTGTAACTAGGTTTTTAATTTAAATCCCCTGAAGTTATTAGAACTGAAAAATACTGTGCTTCTCTATTACCTTAAGGAACCAGGGCAAAGAAAATTGAAAGATTAAATTCTACCACTTTGCTACACTTGGAGAGGCCAAAGCTTAAAGATTTTATTAGACCTCCAAAGTTACTGAAATACACTGCCAACATTTCCCAGAAAACTAGCCTAATAGAAGTGTTTTCTTTTGAAAGCTGGAACAGATTATTAAAAATACTGAGAGATGGGCAGCTTGGGTCCCAAGTGCTGAGCTCCTCTCATGTGCCAGGATTCAGAGAAGGCTGGGGGTGTAGCTAATCCACAACAGGACTCCAGTTTAGTGCCCATTTACATATGGGGAGAAACAAGACACCTGAACTCTTATATACCATTCCCAACTCAGTTGCTTGAACTGTTACTTAGGAACAGCTTTTTGAATTAGGGTCTTCCAATGCAAACTGTTTGCTAATTCAACAGTGGTTCAGTTCACTGCTGCTTGTGGAGAGGAAACAGGTCTTGAAAGACCCAGGTTAACTCAGGTTCTGCTGCTTCCTTTTATAAGTCATAAATGCAGAAGCCTAATGGCACTATTAATAAATGTTCAAAAGATGTTCAAAGTGGCACTCTTAAAGGCCACCTTTGGTAGGAAACGACTAAAAAGGCTTTATCGACAAATGTGATCAATTGGTATCTAGATTATATTTTCTGTAAAACTGCAATATGTATCCCATGCTAAACTTTCTCTTGTCATCTGGAAAAAAACAGAGCTGGTTATAAAAATGTCTGAATGTATAACTCAGAGTAGAGTGCTTTCTTCGGAGTAGATAAGCTAAGAACATGAAAACCAAATAAAGGATTCTTTTCCAATGATTACATTTTAAAGAATTTCATGGATCACTATTACTAAAACACCCACTCCTAGAATAATCAGACTTGCTTTATTAAAACACGCACTCTTCCCAAGCCAACTCCCCCAATTAAATGACTTATGCATGCATGCTTTTGCCCTTATCTTTTTATTCAATTGTATATTAAAAAGGTAAGGACATGCAGTATTACATTACCAGGACATCTTTGCAGTTTGTACCCGACTTTAATTGCAAATCTTTTTACATTTTGTTACCTGTCAAGAGAAAACCCCTATTTTCCCTCCACACACTGTCCATTCATGATCCCATCTCTATCAAGTGAAAATTAAGAATATTCTTAAAGCTGTATGAAGTGCAACAGCTTTCCAAAATAATAAAAGAAAAATATAAATAAGAGACGTAAGTGAGAAAAGCTATCACATTTTAAATAAACCTCTAACCGTAATAGAAACACACTCATTGTTCCAAACAACACTCACCTTTCATCATATAGTGCTTACTGTCAATACACTTTCACATCTATTACCTCATTCTAGCCTCACTACCATCCTGTGAGGGAGGTACTGCAGGGATCATTAATTCTATTTTATAAGCGGGGAAAATGAAGCACAGAGAGATTAAAACACTTGTCCAAAGTCACACAATTAGTTAATGGTAGCAAGTTATCTATAACTTTTACCCTCTGCTTTAGAGAGGAGCTAAAGGTCAAGACACCACTGGCTGAGGCCAGAGAGATCTGACACACTATTTGCAATCTACAGTACTTGCAAACTTTCTTACCCTTTTCTGTTAACTTTTCTTCTTCTCCCATTTCTTTTGTTTTCTAGGTTTAGCAGAGAACACTTAAGTATTTATTTCTCAATAAACCTTTTAGTGGCACTCAGAAAAAAATAGTGTTAACTTATGAACCTGAGAAGTGGCTATAAACGTGTGGGTCAAGATGATACTGTCAGCAAAAAACTTGTAGAACAGCGCTGCCCAACAGAACTTTCTAAGATTGATGGAAACGTTCTTATCTATACTAATAAAGTCACAAATAGTCTCATGTAACTTCTGAGTGCTTCAAATGTGTACAATACAACTGGAAAACTCAAAATTTATTTAATAGCCACATGTTGTCTAGGGGCTACTATATTAGCACAGTGGCAGAGTCTTCAGATAACCTTGAGGTATTAGTGATAACCTTTGTACCTTTATAATTGGTAAAATTATACAATACACACCACGCCACCTTTACTGGAACCTTTCAGAAGCAGGACCATCATTTCATTCAATCTAGTCTTTAAAATTTTTTCTTTTTTTACATTAGGGTTAAATAATAGTAGGTGGAGAATAGTCCAATGGCATGGGTTTTGGCCCTGCCTATATAATTCATAGACTGAACAAATTTGAGCATTCAAAAGTTACTTCCCCAAATTCAGGTTCACCATTCAGGTTTATAATATAGAGATCCCTCTAGATGTCTCTGTCCCTCTTTCCCACAACAACCTATCACATAAAGCAATAAAGAGTATAAACCCTAATCATTTAAACTCTCAAATATAAAGCTTCCTGGTCATAACAAAAGCAGGAGGTAATCCACAGACTTTTATCCCCACTTCTTTGAGGTACTTATTTGCCCAGATTAAACTTCCCACAGCACTCAAATGAATGAAGACTATGGGATAAAGTAACCCAGTTTGTGACTCTACACAGTTGTTGAACATTTTGGCAAATAAATCTGAAAAGGGAGTGTTTGCTTCTCCCAAGAGTAAACTGTGCTTAAATGTGGTAAACATGCAATCTTTCTATTATATCCAGTTAAAATAGAAAGGAAACCACCACCCTGACAGCCGCCTGGTCCTGTGTTCTTGTCTCTGTCTTGACCTAGACCCCACTACTCTGCCACCCAGACCCCAGAGCAGTTCACCTTGAAACTCTGTGTTGTCAAGGCCCCTGATGGCTTCCACTGCATCCTCTGCCCGCTCCATGTGTACGAAGGCATAATCTTTCACGATGTCACATTCGATGACTGGACCATACTCCTCAAACTTGGCCCGAAGCTCTTGGTTTGTACAGGTGGGACTGATGTTGCCCACGTGTAACTTGGTTGAGGCTTTGCTCTTATTCTTGCTGGCTTCCACGTTGATGTTCACCCCGTGCAGCTTGTAGTGGTGCAGGTTGCGTATGGCATCCTCGGCGGCCGTCTTGTCCTCTATGTGCACAAAGCCATAGTTCTTAATGATGTCACACTCCAGCACCTTCCCATACTGCTCGAAGAGTGAGCGGATCTCCTGCTCTGTGGCCTCCCGGGGCAGGTTTCCGATGAACAGCTTCACCATCCTGATAAGCGCCTGGGAGAGAAGAAATAAGATTTCCAAAAGTTAAGGGTGGAGTGGGAAATTTCAGGGCATTGCATTTTGGTCTAATCCTCCAAAGAAGTTCTTGGCACCTTCAAGATTCAAGATCTCACATAAACGTTATTATTTTTTTTTTCTTAATAGGAAGAAAAGGTTTGTACATAAGAGGTAGTGTGAGGTGTGTGACACCCAAACAGGAGGTCAGGGTCAGCATGCACTGCACCGTCTATTATCTCCGTGGAATGAGACGCATTTAAATAACAGAGTTGGCTGTTTTATGTCTTAAAATACTCTTTTTGGGGTGCAGGAAAGAGAAGAGCTCAAGAAGGGGGCAAGACGCATGTATTTTGAATGTCCCTGATAACGAGGTTTTGGAGGGAAATCGCTGTACCTCTCCTCCGTGCGGTATTACCCTCAAAAATACTCCAAGAATAAAGAGGCTTCCTCGGCCCCATCCCAGACCCTCAACGACCCAACCTCCAGCTCTTTCGCCCCAACAAAGACTCACTCGACCCCTGCCCCGCCCCCTCCGGAGACCCGGCCCCGCCTCCTCCCGTTGTCTTCAACGGACCTCCCGCAGCAAGAGAAACCCAAACCGTGGGCCGGCCCCGTCCGCTAGAGGCCCAGCCCGGCCCGCCCTCGGGCTCCCCGCACACCCCCACAAGACCCCCTCGCACCTCCGGGTGGCGGCGGCGGCGGCGGCGGCTCCCGCGTCAGAGAGAACCCTACAAAATGGCGACGGCCGCTCGAGCCTCGGCGCGACCGGGCCCTACCTCGCGCGCCAGCTCACGCACGCGCGAGTGCGCGCGGCCTCCTTCCCCTCCCCCTCGCGGGAGCCGGGCGACCAATCCCGCGGCCGCATACAAATGGCCGCCCCAGGCTAGGCTCCCAGCCGCCTCGACACGGGGGCGGGGCCAGCTGGTGACGGCGCCGCGGAGCCGAGGTCAGCCCGCCCCCAGTCCCGGCTGGCCAATCAGCACCCTGGAAGCGGGGGTGTCGGGGCTCAAGCGTCAGAAGGACTCCGGGCGCAACCACTACGGTGGTGTAATCAGGGTCCCGGGGAGTTGCTAACATCACAATGGATCGTGCTGTTGGGCCAGTTAGGGCGGGAGGGGAGCTGATGACAAAGGGTTATCTCGCTGGGTCCTCTAAACGGGGGCTTTCTTAGCTGGCTGGCCAGCCTCTTTGGGAGCTTGGGTCAACATTTTAGAAACACAGAAGAGCCGCATTTTCAGCAAACGTAGTCAGTTTTTGTAGAGCTTTAAATATAACGATATTTTTCGCTGCAAGCATGTTATTCACTGGTGAGAAAACAGAACCAAAGATGGCAGAGCTGGGATAGTTCTAAGAAGCATTGTATCCTGGCTACATTTATCGGTCACATCTTGTTTGTGCGTGGATATATGTGGGCTCTTTCTCTCTCTTGTTAGAGCATTAGCTCTAATTGTATGTCCCTCGCAGTTCCTGGTCCGTGGTGAATATCCCAAAGGAATACTTAGTGCAGAGGCCCAGAGAAGTTCCTTGTTTAGGGCGGGGCGCGGGGACTGGGATGAGGAAGCGTCTCCAAATCCACACCAGCTGCTGGAGGTCTAGGCAACCTGGGCTCCAGGCACTTTCCGGCGTTCAAAATTCAGCTGTGGTCCACGGGCGCCTCCTAGTGGCAAAAGAAAAGCTATTAGATGGGTTAGTCACTGTCACCCTTGAACAAAGAAGGGACGTGTATAGAGATGGATGGACCCAGCTTATCTCTGAGTGGAGTATGCCAGGGTGGTTGTCAATCACCTTCTTCATTGTGGTGGCTCCATAGAAGCTTCTCTGATACCATCAGGCACAAATTCCCCAGGCTGCCCTCTTCCTCCCTAGCTACTTTGATATTTCTTTCACTGAATTTTTTTGGTTTCCCAGCCATTTCAGAAGAGGCACTGACTGTCCTTGCAATTTTAATACAATTCATGATTTCTCCCACCTAATTCTATCTACCTCTCCCCTTCCTTCCTCCCCTTGGTCATTTCCAGTTTCTCTCTACACCTAGACTTTTAAAACACGTATAGGGACCTCCTCACCCATTTCTAAAAGAGCTTTCACTCATCGTCACTATTATTGTTTTCTATCTTGGGTTCCTTGCCTGTGTTCCAGGCCGGACTTCTTTGCAAAAGGAGTCTGAACCTGTGATGCCCACCTTCATACACTGTGTTTTGGGTTCTGCCCACCTCTCCCAATTCCCCAAATTTTCTGAGCTCATCAAAACTAATGTCCTTTTAACAGTTTTCACCCTTCTAAAGCTTTCATTTTGTTCACTATCCATTTTCTCCCCTGTGTTTTTATGCTGTTCCTTCTCATTGTTGAGCATGGTTCCATCTCCTTCCTCCCATCTATTTTCCTACCCTTATCTATCCCCTTTGATCTCACCTCCCCTTATAGGCAACCATTCTGATAAGCTTAATGTGTATTATGCTTGTGTTCTTGCCAGACATTTCTTTTCAGTGTGCATTTGCTTTATCCATTTTTAAAAATGTTTTATTGTGGAAATTTTCAAAAAAGTCATATACAGAGAATGTCATGATAAACTTTTATGGACCCTTTACCCAGCATTGGCAGTTATCAACATTCTGCTGACCTTATTTATTCCCTGTACTTTTTTTTGGCTGGAGGCTTCTTTCTTTCTTTTCTTTTCTTTTCTTTTCTTTTCTTTTCTTTTCTTTTCTTTCTTCTTTCTTCTTTTTTTTTTTTCTTTTTTATTTGTCAGAGAGAGCACTAGCAGGGGGAGAGGCAGGCAGGAGAAGCCTGCTCCCCATGATCTGAGCTGAAGGCAGGCACTTAACCGACTGAGCCACCCAGGAGCCCCAACTGGAGTTTTTAAAAGCAAATCCCAGGCATAATGTCATTTCACCTATGAGGACTTCACCATCTACCTCTAATTAAAACATCAGGACTATGCTAATATTATCTAATCTATATTAAAATTTCCCCTAGATTGTTGCATATGTGTCATTTTGCAGTTTTTAAAAAAGATTTTATTTGATAGAGCATAAGCAAGGGGAGTGGCAGAGGGAGAGGGAAGAAGCCGACTCCTGGCTGGGCAGGGAGACCAATGTAGGGCTCAATTCCAGGACCCGGAGGTTATAACCTGAGCCAAAGGCGGACGCTTAACTGACCAAGCCACTCAAGTGACCCTGTAGTTGGTTTCTTCTAATGCGGATCTAAACAAGGTTCATTGATTTCTTATAGGGGTAAATTATCTAAATGTTTATGCAAATTGTGTTGCATGGCTCATTGTTTTAGTTTTTTCACTAAGCACCTGTGTTGCTGTGTGTTCTCTTACCACTGGGTAAACTCCCTACTGTGCAACCACCATATTTTCCCTATCTGACTCTACATATAGGAGACTCATGTTGCCTCCAACTCCCCACCACTATAAACAAATTTTAAATGCCATTAAAAGCATCAACAAATTGTTGATGTTACAATTAACATCGTTAATTATATGTGCCCTACTGGATCCCTGTGAGAAACAGGGGTGGGGAGTGCATATAAATCCAGAGTGGAATTGCTAGGTTGCTGGGTCATAGGGTATACGTGGAACTAACTTTAAGTAGTGCCAGATTATTCTCTGGAGAAACCGTACCCTCCCACCCACAGCACGTGAGGGGTTCTCTATATCAATGATTCTGCCACTGTTGGACGCTGTCCAGTTTTCTAATTTCTATGAGTCTAATAGGTATAAAGTGATGCAGCGCTATTGCTTTAAGGATCTCTTCTGTGAATTTCCTGTTCATATCTTTTGTCATCTTTCTTAGTAGGTTGCAATCTCCTCTTTGTTGTTGATTTGCAGGATTTTCTTGTATATTCTACACATGGATCTTTTACTGGTTTCAAATATTTTGTCATTCCACTAAATTATTAACTTTGTCCATGGTGTCCTTCATTGGAAGAGAAATCCTTTTTTATGGAATCTAATATTTGTCTTAAAGTTTGTGCTTTTTCAGTTTTGTATAAGATAACCATTTCTACACCCCTGAGTGACAAATATATTCTCCTACATTTTCCTCTATTAACAGTCATGTTTTTACTGTTCACATTTAGGTCTGTAGTCAGTTTAAAGCACTGCCATCCTGGGGCACTTGGCTAGCTCAGTAGATGGAACATGTGACTCTCAATCTTGGGGTTGCGAGTTTGATCCCCACACCGGGTATAGAGATGTTAAGAAGATAAACAAAAGCAGTGCTGTCCAAACAGAAATATAAAAGGTCATCATCTATGTAATTTAAAATTTCCCAGTAAAGACATTTAAAAAGTAAAATGAAACAGCTAAAGTTCATTTTAATACTTTCAAAACCCAATAAAGCTAAAATATTTCAACATATAATCAATATAAAAAGTATTAATAAAATATTTTGAATTCTTTTTCTCCTCTTCAGTTTTTTTTTTTTTAAAGATTTTATTTATTCATGAAAGACACAGAGAGAGGCAGAAACGCAGGCAGAGGGAGAAGCAGGCTCCCCCCGCAAGGAGCCTGATGCAGGACCCGATCCCAGATTCCGGAATCATGCCCTGAGCCAAAGGCAGACGCTCAACCGCTGAGCCATCCTGTCCTCTTCAGTTTTTGAAGTTGGTGAGCATTTCACACTTAAAGCACTCTTCACTTTGGACTGGCCACATTTCAAGTGCTTAGTAGCCACATATGGCTCATGGCTACTGCCATGGACAGTGCAGATCTAGAGTTCACCCTCAGAGGCAGTGTTTGGTAGGAAGGCAGATACATATTTGTCCAAATAATCTAAGTTTAGCTGTCCATATGTCTCGTTACTGTGGTAACTGTGTATATTGTATTTTTGTGCTCTAATCTATCTTGTATCCCTCGCTGCTCTATTTCATTAAGTTTCTTTCTGGAACTTTTCTTCCACTCATATCTGAAGGTGTCTCTCAAGATTTATTTCCTGATCTTATTTCTATTTATCTTTTCTGTCTTGCCACCTAGATGATGCTCAAACCACATCTTCATGACTTCCCCATTCACAGTACAGAGATTGCATCCTGCTAGACTGTATTTTGCTGCCCTATTTTCATTCAACTTTTACATGTTAAAACGAGCAGTTCTTCATTAATTTCTTACTCCCATATACACTGCCTTTCTAAAATTTCCCATTATTGCTTCCCTTCCTAACTTCTATGCTTGCCACATTGGAGTTGTAAATACCCTGTTTCCCTGAGGACTCTAAAATGTATGACTTTTTCTTCCTTCACACAGTGGAGATTTTACAGTTGTACCTGAGAGGAACAAGGGAAGGTTGTAGTGCTGATGTATTATTCCATTTAGTCCCACAACAGATTGTTCCAGTTAACATTTGTCCAACATGTTTACCATAGAACACTTCTAAATTTGCTTTTCTTAAGAGAAAGAGAATTATTCTGTGGGCTGTTTGGTCTACCAGATCTCATGTTTGGAGACCATTCTGGGGCTGTGTTGTGCTACTCCCAGGCATGCACATACCTGACCCTGTCTTAGTCATGGCTGATGATGGTCAGGGGTCTACTCAGCCAGGGCTCTTGGCCAATTATACTAAGGATAGGGCTGCTTAGGGAGGGATTGAGGAGGTGGGTAAAATAGGTGATGCAGATTAAGGTGTGCTCCTAAGGAGCACTGGGTGATGTATGGAAGTGTTGAATCACTATATTGTATGCCTAAAACTAATATAACACTGTGTGCTAACTATACTGGAATTGAAAGCAAAAAAATTACAGATAGGGCTGTTTCTCTGGAAAGATCTTCTCTGAGCCCTGAAATGGTTGGTCGTGTATTTATGGGAAACAATGAAAGAACAAAGATTTTCTTGTAGGAGACCACCAAGGCAATACCTTGATGTTTCCAATTGCCAAGCCAGAGAAAAGGGAGAAAGCTACCTACCCCTTTTTTATACTTCACCAGATCTAGAATATATTCTGTTGTGTTTGTGTGTGTTTATACACTTTGGATGTACCTTGTGGCTTCCCAGGTGATGCCATCCTATTGGTCGGTGGATCGGAGACCTTGCAACTTAACTGACCTCTGTCTGAACCCCCCTGATCCTCTCTATTGGGGAGGAGACAGAAGATGGGGTCAGTAATCACCCCCATGCGCTCCCTCCCTCTCCACTGTTGGGCTGAGCAGCGGCTGAGACTTGCTTGTGGCTTGAATTATTGAATTATCTTTCATTTTTGAAAATGGTCAAGAGAGTCATGAGTAAAGAAAGTTGTGTACCAGGGAAGTAGTTGTTCACTGCCTTTTAACATGAACAGTGCTTTTTAACATCATCCTGACCCATGGTGAACTTCTTTGGTCTAAAAGGAGGCTTGTCCTCTGTCAGCCCAGCAAACTGGAGGTCATTATCATGGGGAAATGAGACCAGGGGTAGGGAGGCTCTCAAAATAATGTGGTTCTTTGAGGGCTTAGAGGCTGGAGGGGGAGGGAGGGTGCAGAGTGGAAACCTGACATACAGGAGGCCAGAGCCAGAGGCAAGAATGTGGGGATAGGCAGGGAGGCTTGTGGTCAGGAAAGCAAAAGACACCCAGAAGCAGTACGAGAAGCTGAGCTGTTTAATCACCTCCTTGGCCAGACTCAAGGCTGTGGCTGCCCCTGAACAACTCACACCTGGAAGCCACTGAGCATCGCTAGAGATGGAGTGGCCACTTGAGTCAGAGGATGAGTTAGCATGGGAAGGGGAAACTTGGGCATCTCTGACTGGGTCATCTGGCAGTCCTGCCCCCGGGTCCTGCTTCAGCTCTGAGAGGTTCCTGGCTGGTCCCCAGGGGCAAGGAACCAAAGGGCGTGCCCTGGCTGCGGGGAGAGAATGACCTGAGGCAGGGCAGCCATTCCCACATGGCCTATGTCGAGGTGCAGCGCTGTCCGCACCAGGGTGAGGGTTGGGGTGGAGGGCTCGGGGGGAGACAAAAGAAGTTGGGAGATGGGAGTGGAATTGGGGGTTGCCTGGGTCCCACCACCAGTCTGGAATTAAATAGCAGAAGAGGAGCATTGCCTTTGGGAACACTGACTTATCCCCCGAGACAGTTCCTGGTGATGGGCTGACCTTGGCAACAGACCCTAGCAGCAGGCAGTTGTCCTGCCAAGAGGGTGGTCCCTGTTGACAGTCCCTGGCAGTTTCCTGAATAGAGGGAAGAAGCTGGCCTGGGAGTCTTGCCCCCAACTACTTGCTCTTCTTGAAAAAGCTGAAGCGTTTTTCTCTCTCTCGTTCTCTGCCATCCTTGCTGCGAAGTACAACAGGCCCCTCAGCCCCGACCGGTGATACTGGGGGCATGGTCATGGCCCGGGTCATGCCCCGTGTGGCACTGGGCACCGCTGGCTCTTCAGGCTCTCCAGAGGCAGAGGACGCGGTGGCAATGGCAGCATTCACCACCCGCAGCCATGAGCTCATCTCTGCCTGCAGAGGGCACAGAGAGACAAGTGGTTAGCTTCATGGCAGCTGTACTGAAGCTGTACTGAAGCTGGAAAGCCTACGAGAACAGGCAGACAAGTGACTGGACTACTTCACCTCACTGGAGAAAAAGACACCTTTTAAGATGGGGAACAGGTTTTTATGTGGCTTTCACAAACATCCAGGTGACACATCGTGAGCTATCTGATCACGAAGAATGAAACACTTCATCAAGGAAAAAGGAGAGGAAAGAAAGTGAATCTGTGACTGGAATGTTCTGGGAATGGCACAGAGAAATGGGAGCGTAGGAGGAGAAGGGGCCAGCTCACCTCATCCTTGGCCTGGAATAAATATTCTTTTCCATCCTGTAAGCTGTTGGGAGAAAGAAAAACCTCAGGGCAGGGCTGAGAATCTGGAATGGCTATAGCAGAGCTGAGAGCTCAGTTATCACCCTGAGACCAGGCTGCAGAACATGCCGCTCCAGCCCTCGGTGCCAGACCAGACATGTCCTGCACATTCTTCAGATTCCCAAACCCTTCCTGTTTGGCTGCTGAGGACCATGGCGAGCTCACCCCCACCTCAGGCCACGCCTCCTGCTCTGGCTGCTCACTAGCAGGCTGGGGCAGGCCCCTGGAGGTCCCCCAGCAGCAGGGGGGTACCAGCACCCCACCTTCAGGTTTCCTACCCAGGATAATTTTTTTGCTGGATGTTGTCAGTGGTCAGGCCTGCATCTGGGAGCCCCAGCTCCCCTTACTGTAGATCCCAACCAGAACCCCTATACCTCTCCTTCATCTCTATCACTGGCCCCTCATGCCCAGCCCTCTAACTCTGTTCCCTCAGCTCCTAGCTCATGGCTCCCCCTACTTTGGGTCGCCTCCATCTCCCCTCCCATACCGAGGGCACCTTCCATTCCTACCCCAGCTTGAAGACATGTTTGCGCTTTCGATAATCAAAGGCGACGCTGCCTTGAGCCCTGGCCAGGCTGACAGGCACCTCTCCGTGGTATGGCACTCCCATGCTGGCTGCCTTTGAGTCCTTATAAAAGCCGAGGCTCCCACGCCGCAGGACGCAGTACACATTTTGCCAAGACCTGGGAGGGCCCATGGTGCCGGTGAGATGGGTGACTGGTATTTGAGGTGCCTGGAGCCCTGGGAGTACCTCGGGTGTCTGAGGCCTTCCAGGGCTGTTCCTGTTTCTGAGCTCGTCTTTTTTTTTTTTTTTTTTTTTTTTTTTCTGAGCTCGTCTTTACCCGCTGCTGACCCTCACCTGAGGCCTACTCTTCTCCTGGGTCCTCCCCCTTTCCCAGAGGACCCTCCTCCTTACAGGGCACCTCTTCCCTGAGGTTCCAGGGAAGCTTCTTCAGAAGGCAGCAATGGGAGAGGCCACCAGTACTGTATGGCCAGGACCAGTACCTGTTGGCAGCTTTCTTGCCAAAGGCCTCCATCTCCTGTTTGCGACACAGCATCCCCTCCATCTGCTCCTGGGCTGAGAGCTCAGGGCCTCGGGGGGGCAAAGTGGCAACACGGGCTGACTCGGAGGACCTGCTCTGGGGCATCACAGGAGGGGCTGGGCCCCGCGTCCGGGTCTGCTTCTCTCCTCGTGGCCCATTGGCCTCGTCTCCTGTGCCAGACCCCTGTGGGGAAAGTGAGGAATGGTGTCAGTGTCACAGGAGAAGATGGGAGATCCCTAGCCTGAATGTCATAAAGCCAAAAGTCTAAAAGCTGGTTTTCCCACCCCCATGTTTCCTTTGGGCCCCTGCCCTCTCCTCTGCCTAGTATCACCACTACCTGGCTCCCACCCTCTTCATCCCTTCATCTCTGGGTGATTAACACCCACACCTCTGGGAGAAACTTACAGGTCCTTCTGGGAAGCTGCTCTGCTCAAGTCTCTGTTGTTCCAGCAGGGGCTACAAGGATAAGAAGCTGTAAGAAGATATGCAAGGTGGGAGCTAAGATTCTGATGGGGGTGCACAGGGGAGCAGGGGGCGACCTGTGGGGACTCGGCATCTGTGCAGACTCCATTAACACTGGCCTGCTGCGTGGGTGCTGGTGGCCGGGGGTGGGTTCTGGAACAGCAGAGAGAGAGACACAGAATGTTAGGCCCGGGATTGCTCAGACTCAGCCTCTTCCTCCTTCCCTGAGCGTCCCAGCTCTTACCTGTCCCAGGTGGCATCAGGAGCTGTCTGGCTGTCCACCAGGTCCCCTTCAGGCCGACGGGCTGTGGGCTCTGGAGCAGGGGGCTGTTTCCTCCGTTCTTCCTCCTCCTTCTTTCTTTTCCGTTCTTGCTCCTGCTCCTCCAGCTGTCAAAACATTCTGGGATCAGAGCATAGAAGGTCTCATTTAAGAGGACCAGGGCACTGGGGAAAGCTGAAATGCCTCAGCTCTAGCCTGATGAAATACAAAGGATGGAAAATATAATTCCAAAAGAAGGTGGGGATTTAGAGGCAATGAAGGAGATAGTGTCTCTTAGTGTCACCCAGGGCGGGTGGGGGGACTGATGGCTCCTGAAGCTGCAGTGACAATGGGTACTCTTGGCCCACATCTGGGAGATGTTGGCGCAGAGGGAAGAGAAGACACATCTTCTTCAAGCAGGAGTACCGGCCTGGGCAGTGGGAGGGAGCAGGCAGTCCTGCGGTCCTGTAGCCCTCACCGCTGTGAGCTTCTCCAGTGCGCTGAAACGCTCCTCCCAGGCCACTGCTGACTTCTGGAAGGCCTCATGCCGCTTGATGAGGCTCTCAACTTCATCGACTGTGCAACCCAGCTCAGCACTTCGCACCAGTGGCTCTTGGCTGCACAGCCAGGCCTCTGCCATACCTGCGTCTCTCCCAAATACAAGCACTTCCAAAACTGCAGGGGTTCGGGAGGGGTCACAGAGAAATGGCAGGTCAGAGCATCAGCAGGGCACTGTAGCCACAGTCCTTCAAGAACAGAGACATGGAGGAAGCTACTGCCCCAGAGCAGGAGCACAGGGCAGAGCCAGGCAGTGCCAAGGGTGGGCAACCTTGAGTTCCATGCCCAGGCTTCTTGGTCTTATGTACTCTGGAAACTCCAGTGTATGAGACCCCCAGCCCCTTCTCCCGAGGCCTGGTGCCCACAGCCAGCTCCCTGGCCCCCAGGGCAGCTCACCAAGCTGGAGCCAGTCCATCTTTTCCTGCCACTTGTCTGCTGTCTCCTGGCGCCGGGCCTGCAGCTGAGACAGCTTCTCTGAGATCTGGGGGGCAGAGACGTGAGTTAGCACCCAGTGGGACCTTTCCAGGGTCCCTGGAGGACTCACACAAGGAACTGGTGACTTCTGATTTCAGGAGGCAGATGGTTCTGGAGAAGAGTTGGAATGGGGAAATCCCTGAACAGCACTGAGGGGGAAGAGGTTTCTACAAAGGAAGAAAGAAAGGAAGGAGGGAGACTCATCCTCCCCTGTGAGGATGGCCTGGCTGTACCCACACCTCACCCACCTCCTCAGCTGCATAGTGGCTCCTGGCAAGCAGCCCCTGCCCCATGTCGATGCATGAGGAGAAGCGGTCGGCCCTGGCCTCTATCTCTGCCTTGATGCCTTGATGATTCTTGATGACCAGGTCTGCGGAGGACACATCCCTGGGGGGACAGAGACCATATTACTGCTGCTCACAACCCTGCCCCAGCCACCAGCCACCAGTCCACAACCCTTGGAGGCTGCTGAGCACCATAGGCCTCACCGGGGCCGCTCCTGAGCATCCATCTGCAGGTTCACCCCATCCATCCACAGCATCAGCTCCCGAACAGCCTTGAAGAAGCGGAACTTGTCCGTGGTGTCCAGTAGCAGCTGGCGGCGGGCAGCAGAGCTTCCTTGAAGCTGGGTCCAGGCCTCGGCCACAGCCTGCATGTGGCGGCCGATCTCCTCAGCCTTGTCTCCAGCATAGGCCTTCTGGAGTCGGTGGCCATCATCCTGTACCTGCTGGACCTGCGGGGCCCCAGCTCAGAGTGAGGTACAGCTGGGGGGACTCCGAGGAGCTGGAGTCTCCCCAGTCCTGGTCTCTGTTCTCTACCTCCTGTCGGTTTCATCCATCAGAGAAGCAGGAGGCAGAGCAGAGGGTGGGGTGCTGGGAAAAATGAAGGCTGGTGGCTAGCCTAAGCCTTGTCATACCCTTCCCAGCTAGGTCTCAACACGGGGCCTGCAGAGTCTAGGGGAGCAAGCCTTTAAAGGGACTACTGGCCAGTTGAGCTTTCAGAGGACTGTCCAGGATACACAAGACCTCAAAGACTGCTGGAATGAGATTTTCAGCCAAGAAGGGGTAGTGGCTGATTGGGTTTAAATGATTGGAGGAAGAATCTACAACTGCTCAGTGTAGGTCTAGAGCTAAGCTGGGTGGGACCGCAGGCAGATTTTAGTACAATATGAAGACTCTAGTCATTGGGACCATCTGGAAATGTAGGGGGCCCTCGAGAAGTCTGGTCACTAAAGGTGTGGATGCTGTGGCTGGATATTCCTTGGCCAGAGATGTCACCCTGGAACCATTCTAACCTCATTCCTGAGTGTCCCTCCAGGATGGCATCCTCCTAGCATTTCTGAGTGCTCCCCCAAACTGTTTTCCGCAAAGTCTCCCCCTAGCCAGCCCCCATACCACCGTCTGTGGGTCAGACCTGGGCACTGAGGGCCTGGATGTCGTGCTCGAAGGCGCAGTGTCGGCGCTGCAGGGCTTCGGCCGCGTTGAGGTCCCTGCCGGTCCCGTCTGGAAGTTGCTGCTGTTTGTGCTGCACCCGTGCCAGGGCTTGGCGGGCCCCGTGCAGGAAGCGCTGCAGCTCATGTGCTGCTGCCAGCACCTGACCCCGAGTGTCTAGCAGCTCAAGCAGATCTGCCCAGGCCTCATTGAGACTGTCCTTCCATTCAGCCACAGTGGCCCGGGCGGCATGGCCCCCAGCAATGAGACCGTTGGCCAGGGCGTTGGCACCATCCACGCGCTCCTGACCGATGGTACTCGTGTCCCGGGAAAACTCTCGGAATTTGTCCCGGAGCATCTGGAGGAGGAAACAGTCACATGGACTGGATGGTGCTGTGATGCCGATGGATGTGGTCCCTGCCTGATGGGGGAGTCTTCTTGCCCCAGACCGAGAAGCCACTTCTCTCCCTGGGCCATGTGGGCCAAAACAGGTTTCTTCTGCAGAGCAACTGGCTTCCATTTACCCCAGATGTGACTGATGCCCCCGGCCCCTGGCCAAAACACTGGTCTTCAGACAAGGATACCCTAACTGTGGTTCATATATCTACACGAATAATGACAGTCCAAGCCCCCAAACTGTGCAAGGAAACCTTAAGTTCCCTGTGTTGGAAAAGAATGATTGGAAATTTTCTTTTTGCCCACGTCTCCGAGCAGCCCCATGACCTCCTTTCTGCACAGTTGTTCAAATACCCAAGGACAGCTCCTGCTCAGCCTGCTTTTGTGCCCCCCCTTGCTGGGGCCCTGGCCTCCCACTAGGTCCCCTACTCCTCCCAGAGCTGCTCTGCCCCTGGCGTCCACCCCACACTCACGGTCACGTGCTCGTAGTCCTGGCCCAGCTCATGGGATGCTGCCACCACCTCACGCTCCTGGATCCACTGCTCCAGGTCGTCTAGCTCGCGTCGGAGCTGGCACAGCCGCAGGTGCTCCTGCAGGCGCTCCCGCCGCTCTCCAGCCAGCTCTTTGAGGCTGGCATATAGCTTGTCCACTTGGGCTTGGCGGATCGAAATCCGTGTGCTGCAGGAGCAGGGGAGGTACCACAGGACTTAGGATGCCGTGCTGGGATCCCTAGCCTATTCCATAGAGTCCTGCCCCTCGGGCCCCCCAACTACTTGCCAGGTCTCTGCCTCTCCAGCTCTCTAGACATCTGTGTACACGTGTTGTACCAAAGGCTCCACAGTCCCTGCACCACCCCAGAACCGGCTCCCATCTCCCCCAGGGGCTGTTCCACTCTCTGTTGCCTACTATATTCACCTCTCTGGGTGGTTGTGGTCAATCATGTCTTGGCTGCTGACTGCCAGCTGGTGGATGGTCTGAGCATAGTCAGCCAGGGCTTGCTCCAGCACCTGATGCTTCTTTACCTCTGCTTGGGCGCTGAGCTCATCCTGGGGATGACAGTGGGCATTGGGCAGTAGGGCAGGGGTGGGGTGGGGGAGCAGCAGCCACACAGCCTGAGCTCTGCCCTGCCGCTCACCTTGGCTTTCTCCTGGCCCATCATGTGTAACTCCTGCTCGCCCATCCAGGCCTCCGCCTCGGCGGCATCGCGGTAGAACTGCTGGGCCCGCAGGGCCTCCTCCAGCCGCTTGCCTCGAAGCTCCAGCTCACGGCTCAGGTGTTTCCACATCTCTTGGAGCTCAGCCAGCTCCGGGCCTGCCGCTGCCGCGCCCACAGCACGCTGCCGCTCTGTTAGGTCTGCGATCCGAGGCTCATGGCCCTGTATCTCCTTCTGCAGGGTCTGTCCCCAACAGCAGACGAGGACAGTCTGACAGGGGACCCTTCATCCTACCCTCCCCCCTTACACCCACTCAACATCCGGCCCCTCAGTTCGCACTTCTCTTTCTTCCCTATTCCTCCTCCCATGTCTTTCCGTGGCCTAAGGTTGTTAGGCCTTCGATCCACCTGATCTGCTACAATGGAAACCCACCCTCCAGCAGTGAGGGTAGGCCAACCACTGATGGGTAGGATCACACATAGCCTCAAGGGAAGCCAGAGAAACCCCAGGTTTTAAAAGAAAAAACAAACTTCTGAGTCTGGGAGGCTCTTGAGATCTTTTCTTTTGCCTTTAGCTTCAGCCTCACCTGGTTTTTCTTCATGAGAAGCTGGACACTGGGCAGGTCCTTGCCATGTTCCATGGAGCTAGCCATGGGTAGCCGCTCTGTCACCCACAACTGGATGAGAGAGGGGGCGGTCAGTGGAGATCCAGAGGGCAAAGCAAGAGTAGGAATAGACAATGGGGAGGCCTGGGGGGAGAGGTTTTCTAGGGCTCCTGGAACATGTGTGCTGGGAATAGTCATCTCTATTGATAGGGTGAAGGGACCTAGGGGGCATCCCCAAGAATCCCTTGAGGGTCTACTTTCAGTGCCAAAGGGAAGAGAAAACAGACCACTGCTGGCATCTCCCCAGCCTCCAGGAGGGAGACTGGAAAGCAAATGTCAGGGAGTAATTTGCCATGATCACAACTCTACCCCATCCAGACTGGTGACTCACAATCTCATCCTCCACATCCCGGTGGAACTGGTGCTGCTCGCGAGAGGCTTGTAGGCGCTGACAGCGCTCCTTCATGGGCTGGCACAGGGCTCGGAACTTCTCCTCCACAGCCCTGGAGGTCCTCTCCACCTCCCCCGCACCCTGGTCCTCCTGGGCCAGTGCTGTCGCCTGGGCCTGGATAGCCTCCACCTCCTTCTCTCGCACAGCCATTTCCCGTTCCAGCATCTGTGACCCAGGAGGAAGGAGATGTCATCAGCGCGCAGCTGCCTTTGAACTCAGAGGAGACTCCAGTCTTTATGAGCCAATCAAGATTTCTTATCCCTGGGGTTTGCCTTAGAGAGAGCATATCCTCATGGCCTACCTCAGTGGATCTCAAACTTTAATATATGTAAGAGTCCAGGGGGGTGTGATAACCAGGCCAGTTATCAGTTTACTGTCTCTCGGTCCCAAATTCAGATGTACCTGGGTTCAGGTACATCTTAGCCTGTTTGAGACATTGCAACTGAACACTGTCAAGGGTTCATTGCCAGCTGGTGCAATGCCAGGCCTTGTGAGTAGAGGACACTAGAAGGACACCACAATCCAGGAGAGTGGAAGGTGCTATTTATGGTTCCAGTGTGCCTTTCTTCCTGCTCCTGAGGTAAAACTGCCTATGGTGTGTAGGAAATCCAGTGGCTCTCACCCTCTGGCAAGTTTTGCTGACATCCCAGTGGCAACTTCCTACAGGTCAGTTTTGGCCTGCCAGCTTTAGACCTGCTTGGTCCCATGATACCCCAGCAAAGTTCTATAGCATCCAGCAGGCCTCGGCCCTCTTCAATGAGGTCCTGAAACTCAACCTTGGGGTTGGGTGGGGGGAGGGTATCTTGTTCCTCCTGGGGTACCCCTCCTCAGCCCTAGAGGTAGTAGCTGATCCCTACATTTGCTATTTCTGTGCTCTTTACAGCAGGGATCAGCAAAGCCTGCTTGTTTTTGTAAATATAGTTTTATTAGCAATAGCCACACCTATTACACATAATTTTACACATCGCCTATGGCTGCTTTTACCCTACAAGAACAGAGTTGAATAGTTGTAACAGAGATCGTATGGCCTACAAAGGCTGAAATGCTACTGTCTGGCCCTTTGTAGAAAAATGTTTTCTGGTCTCTGCTTTCAATTTCTCTTTAGCCTTTTGGTAGTTAAACACCTTTTACTGATTGATACTTTTTATTAAATTTTCCTTGTTCAAGTTAAAGTATGGGTTCTGTCTCCTGACTACTTTGACTGATACACACTCCTAGGGGTGCTGCTACGGTGGCCCATGGACGTGGCCTTGAGAAATACCGGTAAAGATGTTGTCTGGGAGACCTTAGAATGACCTCCCCAACCCCAAGAGCTACAGACCCCCTACTCCTTTCTGCTGCAGTTCAGCAGCCCCATCCCAGGCCCACCGGGCACCTGTTGCTTCTTGAGCAGGATGTTGACACTGGTGAGGTCCTTGCCATAGTCGTCAGAGTGTAGCTGGGCCTGCAGGCTCTCCAGCCAGCTCTCCAGGGCTGAGCAGCTCTGGGCAAACAGCTCGGCTCGGTTGGCATCGAAGAGGCTGCGGGCCTTGGCTTGAGTGGTGCTCTCCAGCCTGTCCCAGCGCTTGTGGAGGTCCTCTAGCTTCTCGGACACCAGGGCTTTCAGCTCAGGCTTCTCAAGGGTCAGTTCCCGCCCCTCCTGGGAGGTGGGATGAAGAAGGTGGCAGTGTCAGAATTAGGTACCACTGAATTTTACGGGTCAGTGGCAGACCAGGGGCTAAAAGGAACCTGAGGTGTAGGCATTAATTCCAAGTTCTTGTGTACTCTCCACAGCACACTTTTCTCAAAGGTTCCCCCCTACTCTAAACTGACTCCCCCATCCCTCCAATGCAGAGTCCACCCTACTTGTTCAAGCCCCAGCTCAAATCTCATTTCAACCACAAAGAAGCCACAGAGACCTTTCCTATTTGGGGCTCCCTCACACCTATGGCTTCTGGGGTGATGCCACACATGGTCTTGTGTATCCATCCTCTCTTGTTTGTCAGCAAGTCACCCCTCACCTGAGTTATGTACATACGCAAGTCCCACACGTTCTCCTCACTCCTGGCCTTTTGTTTGAGGACTTTTGTTGCCAGGGAGATGAGGGAAGCATGGTCTCTTGACCTGTATGCCAGGCAGACTGGGAGTGCCTGATACTTACTGCCCCAGGAAGCAGCCCTCAACCAGTGACAGGCTGGGAGCTGGAGGACAAATGCTCTGCATCCTCATGCCTTGGTTGAGATGTCACTGATGCATGTTCTACACAGTCTCCCATGGTGCCTCATTAGGACTGAGTGCCAGTTGCTCACTGGGGTGCCTGGCATGGCAGTGTAACCATTATTGAATGCCTTGCCTTTCCATCCCAGCTTCCCACTTCCGTACTGGTGTTTTCTTTCTTTTTTTTTTTTTTTTAAGATTTTATTTATTTATTCATGAGAGAGAGAGAGAGAGAGAAGGCACAGACACAGGCAGAGGGAGAAGCAGGCCCCATGCAGGGAGCCCGACGTGGGACTCAATCCCGGGTCTCCAGGATCAGGCCCTGGACCCAAGGTGGCGCTAAACCGCTGAGCCACCCGGGCTGCCCCATACTGGTGTTTTCTATGGCCATCGCTCATAGGTAGGTGACCTGCACTGAAAACCTTGCTTCAGGGTCTGCTTCTAGGAGAACACAAACCAAGGCGCTGCCTTGAGGCCATTTTGGGTATGGCTGCCAGGATGAAGAGGGTCAGAGTCTAACACTGCTTGGGTAACTTCAGGAACCTTTAGCACAATCCATGTGTCAATGTACAGTCCTTACATGTGATCAAGGCTTGTCCTGACCTGCCCGATCAGGCTTTTCCCACCATTCCTTCCTTTCCACATTCTGTGTTCCTGCCAGACTGACTTACCCCCTTGTTCCCATATAGGCACCTTGGGTTTCCTGTTTGCTCTGTTTGCCCTACCCAGAAACATCTTTCCTCTACTATCTCTGCTTGTCAAATCCTACTCATCCTCCATGGACTGCTCTGGAGGCTCCTACCTCTAGGATTCCTGTACCTCCTCCTCTCTCATTGCAAAAAAGTTTTGTTGGCACATAGCTTTACTGGCACATACAGAGGAGGGCCCAGGCTTTATCAAGCCCTCTCTTGCTGCATTTGTCAGATTCTGCTTTGGATATAATTTAGGTATTTGCAGATGTCTCATTCCCTGGCTGTCGTGTCTGTCATTCCTCAAGGGTGGAGCTCACAATGGAATTGCCTTCATTTCCCCTCTCAGTGACTCATCCAATGCTTTGCATATAGTAGCACCAAGTAAGTATTTGCTGAACAAATGGAAACACTGGATATACCCTGGTCTCCTCCTCTCCTCAACCGTCATGCCCTTGAGGGAAGGAAAGTGTCTTTTTATGTGCCTCGCAGTACCTACCAGAGTGCTGAGCACACAGATTGTCACCCGGGGAATACTTACTGAGTTGAAATAAAGTTTCACCTATGCTCAGCTCCAGAGGAAGTGGTGGGTTTGGTGACCAAGGACCAGGAACAATAAGACTCAAGAGCAAGGGTTGGCAAACTGTGCTCTGCGGGGCAAATACAGCCCCCACTTGTTTTTATAAATAAAGTTTTATTGGAATGCAGCTACACTCAATCATTATGTATTCTCTATGGCTGCTTTTGCACTACAATGGCAGAATTGAACAGTCATAGCAGAAACTGTATGGCCCGTAAAGCTGAAAATATTTACCATCTGGCCCTTTGCAGAAGTTTGCTGATGCCTGCTGAAAAGTGTCCTTCTGCTCTGGACACAGGGATAATGATGGTGTTGGCCCAAAGCAGCAGTCTGGCACCCTATTAATTTGTACTTGCTCAAGGTTCTGTAGTTACTGTCTCATAGTCCTAAGACTTTTGTTCCCAGACCATAAGTTTCCATCTTGGAGGTTTGGCACTAAAGACCCCATGACCTCTAGCCCCAAAAGAACCAGAGCCTGAAGCCAGGGTCCTCCCCTGCACTGTGGCCAGGATCCTGTCCAGGGGAGCCCCTAGGGCTCTCTTGCTGCTAATTTCACATCACTCACCTTATCTACCTTATCCAACCAGTCTTTGTTGGCGGCCAGCTCAGCCATGAACGCCTGGTGCTTCTGCCACTTCGTGTGCAGGTTGCGGGCTTCATCGTAGGACACATCCTGGGCTGTCAGCATCTTCTCATCAATCCAGAGCTTCAGCTGAGTCAAGCATAGAGCAAGGATGAGAAGGGCAGAGAGCACTGCATATGCAGTGAAGCATAAGGGGGTGAAGGGAGCGAGGGGAATGGTGGATGTGGGGAGAAGCCATGCAAGGGTCCACTTAAGTAATACTACAACAGACTTATTCTATGCTCAGAAAGCTGGGGCATGTTAGTAAGGGGATGGCTAGGGAATGTCGGAGGGGACATGGAGGAACCAAGAGCCTCACCTCGTGACAGTCTTGTAGGAAATGTTGCTGCTCGCGGTTGTCCCGAAGACGGCCCAAAAGCTGCTGCACTGCTTCTTGATTCTTCTTGTGTCTGTAATGACAGTCCCTTGTGAGACCCGCGAACCTGCTGTCAAAGGGTTATTACCCTCTAACTAATCGAGAAAGCCACACAGGAATTCTGGTATCCAGCAATCAACTATGCCAGTGGACTTCATCTCCCCTGGCGTGGGGAGGCTCAGCTCCCCAGCTCATGGCTTAGTCCCATTCTGACCACTAAGTTTTTCCACCTCTACTTTTTGTCAGTCCCCATCGCCATCCATCTGCCCATGCTGCACTATCCAGCTGCTTCATCAGTAAAACAGGCCACACTGTTCTCATTCACTTCCCTGTCGGAGCTCTCCTCTACCCGCTGTGTTTATCATACCTCCTCTCAATGGAGTCGGCCTTCTCCTGGATCTTCTCGGCATGGATGTTGCCCTCAGACACCAGCTGGCGTCCAGCCTCCAGCAGGCCGCGGATCCGCTCTCCATTGGCATCCATGGTGCTCATGAAATCTTCCAGTTTTTTTATGGCGGCATCAGCAGCTTGGAGTGTCCCCGGCATCTCCGTGTGGGACAAAACATATTCCTGTGTGGGAGGAGAGCACTTGTCTACCTTTCAGAAGGGATCTACCATATTGGACATGAAGGCCAGCTGAGGATGGGAGAGTGGACAGTCTGGCTCTGAAGACAACATGTGGGGGGTGGGAATAGGGTGGGGGGGGTGCTTGATTATCTATAGGCTCACGAAGTAACAAGAGAGCTGGGCAAGAGGACCTTAACAGCCCAAACCCTGTTCCCTCTTCTTCCTGGCCACTGATTTGATTTAACAGTTATATGACAGGTCAGGTTTTCTATTTCTTCTCAAGTCAGTTATATTTACACCTCTTTAAAAAACATTCTGTTAAAAAAAAAAAGGGCGAGGGGGATCCCTGGGTGGCTCAGTGGTTTAGTGCCTGCCTTCAGCCCAGGGCGTGATCCCGGAGTCCCAGAGTCCTGGGATTGAGTCCTACATCGGGCTCCCTGCATGGAGCCTGCTTCTCCCTCTGCCTGTGTCTCTGCCTCTCTCTCTCTCTCTCTCTCTGTCTCTTGTGAATAAATAAAATCTTTAAAAAATAAAAATAAAAAAACATTCTGTTAAATCCATTTCTTTTTTTAAGTAAGCTCTACACTCAACATGGACCTTAAATTCATGACCCTGAGATCAAGAGTCACATGTTCTACTGACTGAGCCAGGCACCTTTATCTTTTTTTTTTTTTTACTCCCTTATTTTTCTAATATGTTCTCCCAGTCCACCAGTCCATCTTGGTTCCTCAATTGCCCGCTGCCATTTCCTCCCCATCCACTTCTGTCCTCCACACTTCCCTGTCCCTGGTTCCCTCTTCTTCCTGGGTGGGACTGCGTGTCCCTGGGCTCTCACCTGGCTGCTGAGCACGCCCTCGGCCTGGCGAGCATCCCGCAGGAAGCCTTGGAAGCCGTGGGCCTGGGCCAGCCGGCCTTGCCGGCTCTCCCACATGCGGCCCAGCTCCTCCCAGCCGGTTCCCAGGGCTTCGAGTCGCTGCCTTAGGAAGAGGCACTGCGGATCAGCCTGGTCCCGGGTCACCTCCTCACCCAGGGCCCGCAGCCGGCTGTACTCGCCCCGGGCCCGCTCCACCTCTCCCCGCAGGGCTGCATGTTGGGCCAGGAGGGCCTCTGCCTCAGGCAGGGTGGCTGGCCCTTCTTCAGAGGCCACAGAGGTCTGCGTGCGACCGAGCCATGCCTGGAAGTCATCTAAGCTGCGCAGGAAGTCCTGCAGCCGCCGCGCCTCACCCAGTGACTCTTCTCGGCGTCGCATGGTGGCCCGTAGGTCTTCCCAGCCAGCTTGTACCTCTCCAAGCCGGGCATTGATGGCAGAGGCTTGGGCAGGGTGGCCAGTGGCCAGGGCATTTGCCTCTCGAGTCAGCTCGCCCACCCGGGCGGCGATGGCCTCCAGGTCCCTCTCGGTGCCGGCCAGCTTCCGCTGCAGTGCCAGCACCCCAGCTAGGTCGTTGCCCAGGCCCTGGGTGGACTCGATGACCTTGGTCTTCTCTCTCATCCAGGCCTGGGTCTCTGTGCACTCTAAGTGGTAGTTCTGGATGCTCAGGGCTGACATCAGGGCTGCCTTCTTGCCGTCTGCCAGGGTCCGAAACTGCTGCCACCTGAGAGTGGAGGGAGGGTCTGGTGTCCGGAGCTGCTCAGTTTCCCTGCGCTGTCCAGGTATGTATGGAGGCTTCTTCCCTGCCTCCCCCTTCTCTGGTATACCAGAGAAGAACACCTGCTTCTGCTGTTAAAGAGGCTGCTCCCTGCTCATTCTCCCTTGACTCCTTGATTACTCCCTGTCTAGGTACAAGCCTTTTTGGACTACCCCCTTTTGTTTCTTTCCTCATTTCCCACCTTTGCCCCCACAACGTATTCCAGACAGCCTGCTTTCCCTGTTTTTAGTCTCCATACCATGCCCTGGAGAACTTCCTTCTGGCTGCCATCCCTGCATCCTTTCTAGGTTACCCTCCCCAGCCCCACCTGTGGTTGAGCTGCTTCTGGGTATTGACAATGCTGTCCTTGCCCGGGGGGCTGGCTTTCAGCAACTGCTCTGCAATGTCATTTACAGCAGTAATCCGTGCTGCGAGGGCGTTCATCTCAGGCTCCAGGGTCTCGAACCTGAGCAGGTAGAAGAGGCAGCCATGAATCACAGGAGCCGTGATGCACCAGCCCTCCTCCCCTAGAGGCCTAGGGAAACCTCTCTGTCAACGTGAGGCTGATTGGTAGGAGCCTCTGCACATCTTAAACTACAAGGTCTATGGGATCTATGGGTCAAGTGGGGAGCCCCAACTCCCCCCAGACAAGTAGAAAAACAACCATCTCTTGAGTTAACTCAAGAAGATGGTGGAAGTTTAATATTAGGAACAGTTCCACAAGCCAGACTCATTCCTGGCCCAGCGCCCTATTCTTTATCAGAACCTCCCTATTCCTCCTGGGATTGACCTCTTAGCTGCCTACCTGGGACCCATCCTACTACCATGTGCTAAAAATGAACTGGTGACCAAAAATATTTGAGCAATGAGCATGTGAAGTATAACTTCTGTGATATTCTCACAGTTGGCATATGCTTTCTGTAAGGGCCAGATAGCAAATATTTTAGGCTGTGTGGGCCATAAGGTCCCTGTCATGAGTATTTAGCTCTGCTGTTGTGGTGCAGAAGCAGCCAGGGATGATATGTAAATGAATGAGCCTGGCTCTGTCCCAATAAGGATTAAAAAAAAAAAAAAAAAAAAAAAGGCAGCAGACTGGATTTGGCCCCAGAACTATAGTTTGTTGATGCCTGTCACAGGATATCTTGAAAACTTAAAAAAAAAAAAAAAAAAAACTTTATATTTTTAAAACCACCAGGAAATTTGACTGTAGAACAAGTAATAGATGATATCAAGGAATCACTAATTTTGTTCTATGCGATAATTAATGGTATTGTGGTTCTATAAGAAAAATGTCCTTTCTAAGTGATTTTAATATGCTTCATTCTGTAAATAAAGCCACTTTATGAGGTTAATCAGCGTATCTGTCTAAAGGTTTATAACATCAAAGCCTCAGCTATTTTAAGTCCACACACGCAATTAAAAAATGATTTACTATATTTGAGAATACTTCATATTTCTTAGAGGATGCATCCTAGAGAATATAGAAGTTAGATGGTAATACGCCGGATTTGCTAATTTTTAAAATGAAAAATGATCAAATTATAGCAAAATACTGACAATTACTGAATCCGGATGCTGAGTATATAGGAATTTGTTTTATCTTTTCTCCTTTTGAGTATGCTTAACATTTTTCATTAAAGCAAAAAAAAAAAAAACAACAGTCAACTGTTAAGACTCAAAGGGTTGTAGCAAGAGCAGGCAGTTGTTGGCAGGGCCCACCACGCATACGAAACTCCCCCATTCCTCCCCACCCCCAGGGAGTCTGCAGGGCGCCTACCTTTGCTGCACCACCTCCAGGTCTTCCAGGCGCTCAGGCAGGGCCAGCCCATTAAGCCACTGCTCCTTCTCCTCCACCCACAGCCCACAGGCCCCTGCCTCGCTGAGCATGGTGTAGAGGGCCAGGGCTGCTTCCAGGGCCCGTGCTCGTTCGCCTGCCCGGGCCTGCAGCTCCTTATAGTGCCGCTCCAGGCTAGGCACCCGGCCCTGCACCTCTGGTGTGCGGCTCAGTGCAGCAGGCAGGGCCACAGCCTGATCCCGCAGGGCATCCAGGGCTGGCCGGTGGCTTCGGATCTCCTCCTCCAGGGCCCGATGCTGTCGGGCCAGGGCCTGTGTGGAGAACTCATCATGCCCCAGCTCGGGGCTGGACACGAGGCGCAGTGCGTCCACCAGCCAGGCCTCCATGTCGTTGGCATCTGCCTGGAACTGGTAGAGACTGGCGGCCTGGGCAAGCCGCTGGGCGCGCTCCTCTGCCAGAGCCTCCAGCCGCTCCCACTGGGCCTGCAGCTCAGCCATGCGGGTGGCAGCCTGGCGGGCTCCCGGATGGCCCTCTGCGACTAACTGCTGGCCCTGTTCCAGCGTAAGCTTCAAGGGCCCCTGGCGGCCGCTCATCTCACCCCGCAGGGCTGTGTGTTTGTTGAGCAGGCGGAGGACGCCAGTCAGGTCCCGGCCAGTTTCTGCTGAAGCCAGCAGATGCTGCTGCTCCCGAACCCAGGCCTCGGCCTCACCCACCTCCCAGAGGAACCGCCAGAGGCGCCGGGACTCCTCCAAACGGGCCCGTCGGGCTGCTGCTAACTCACACAGTGCCTCATAGCTCTGCTCCAGGGAAGCCACCCGCTCTGTCACCAGCTGCGGGTCACATGGTTTGTACTCTGAAAAGTTCAGGGTGGAGGGTTGAAGCACTGTAACCCAGCCATCCTGCCGCCCCTTACCTACTCCTGGCAATGAATCTCCACCGGCTCCTTAGGCCTCCCTCCCTAATGCTGTCACCTACCATCCACCCATCATCCTTCCTGTCCTCAGTTTGCCCAGTCTGGCTGCTTCAGTTCTCAATGTTCTCCTTCCTAGCACCACCACCCACCCACCCTGCCCCGCTCCCCAGCTCCTTCCCCCAGTGTTCACCTTTCCCTGGGTCACAGAAGCGCAGCGCAGAGGCACTGACAGCCCGCACCCTCTCAGCCTGCACAGCGATGTCTGCTTCTACCAGCTCGTGCAGCTGAAGCAGGTCCTCCACTCCAGCCAGATGCTTGCCCAGGTCCTGAGACTGCAGCCGGCCCTGCCAAGACAGCCGACATGCCTGTGTCCCTTGGAGGCCCCCCAGGTTCCCTCCTCACCGAGTTTCTTTCAGCCCCATCACACACCTGGGCTAACTTGGCTCCCTTTCCCTGGATCTGCTGCACCTTCCAATCTCCAGGTGCTGCACCTCCCAACCTCCAGATGAGCACACCTGCTCCTGTCTGGCAGCCTGAACTCACACGTGCAGTGACACCCCAGTTCTGTCCTGGCACCCCGGCCACTTTGTACTTAGCCTCTCCCCTCCTGTGGAACCACCGATTCTCTTACTAAATCTTGCTCCTGAAATCTCCATTCTGACTTATCTTCTCGGCCTCAGAATTACCACGGTTCAGTCTCCAGCACATCCAGTGTCTCTCCTGACCCACCCCTACACCCATTCCGGGCCGAGATCACTGCACAGACTCTAACTGGCCCCTCAACCTCTACTCTGGCTCTCCATGATTCTCCTTCACATCGTGGTCACATGTCTCTCCTTTCCAAACCTTCTGATCACTCTCAGTGCTCCATGTGACTCTGAACAAGGACCCAAACCCCTGAGCAGGCCCAGAAGGCCCTGGGTGAGCTGGCTGCTCCCACCTTTACCTCATCCACTGCCTTTCCTGTTTGTGCAGTACTACTGGCCCTCCTGCCTATGCTGAACACAGCATGCCTATGCAGGCCCAGAGCTGTTCCTTCTTCCCGAGACATTCCCTGCTCAAATCTCCCCGTGCTGGCTCCCTGTGTTAGTCTGCATTTTCTCAGAGGCCTTCCTGGATCACTTCACCATGGGGCCCTGTTCAGTTTCTTGTAGGCTTTAAGTCTACCTGCTATTTTTTTTTTTTTTTTTTCAGTACTATTTTGTTTTTTTGATAAGCCCATGGGTTTCCTCATCAGCCCCCTCCTGCTAGAATTTGAGCCCTGCAAGCACAGGGCCCTGTTTGCTCTGTGTATCTGAACTGGGATCAGGGCCCTGCACTGAGACTACTGCCACCAAGATGCGCCAAGGGAATGAAAATCCCCCCAGTTGCACTCCCACAGTCCTGTTCGTCTTCACCCCCTCATCCCGCGTTACCTTCATCTCTTCCATCCAGTCCATGAGGTAGAGCAGGTCCTGAAACACCTTCTGCAGCTCCAGGTTGAGGAGGAGCCGCTCCCGCCGGGCTGCCACCATCTGCCGCAGGAAGTCCCAGAGCCGCGCCACGTTGTGCTGGCGTGCCGCAATGCGCTTGATGTCATGGTAGCGCTCGGCGGCCAGCTCTGCGGCCACCGCATCCACGGCTTGCACCCGGCCGCTGTAGGCCACGATGTCCGTCTCGATGGCCTCGTGCTTCCGCACTGCTGCCTCGACGGCTGCCAGTTCCAGCCCAAAGTTGTCCTGGAGCAGAGAGCCGGCCAGGGAAGTGGAGGAGCCCAGGCACCCTCTCTGCCCATTTGCCCCTTCTCTCCAGAGAGCTTCCGCTGCATGATGCCAACTCCACAAGGTGGCTCTGTTTCCTCCCTACCCTGTCCCATCCTGTCTCACTAACCCTTTCTCCTGTTCAAGCCTCTGGCCCCTGGTTCCAGGGACTCTTGGTCTTCTGATCTGTATGATGGAATTCTCATCTCATTAGCTTTCTGTCTTGCCAGGCACCTAATCTACCGCTCTCTCCTATTTCTCCTGCCTGTCCTGCACAGGCCAAGAGCCCCCCATGTTCTACCTGGGACACAAGGCGCTGGTTCTCGCTCAGCCAGGTCTCCCGCATGGCGGCTTTGCGGTCGAAGCGGGCGGCCAGCTGCTCCAGCTTCTCCTGGCGGATCAGCTCGGTGCGCAGGGCCAGCTCGCGCTCATGCTCAGCTTTCTCCAGCCGCTCCCAAGCCTATGAGGTGAGGACAGGATTGGTACTAAAGAATTGGGCTCAGGAAGTGAGGGTGGGGAGGGGTCACGGGGACTGGGGCATGCGATTAGTCCCAGGGAAGTCTAGTGGATCTGTGGAATGTGGTCAGTTAAGACGCTAGTGCATGGAAGTATGAGACATGGACAGCATGAGGGCCACGGAGCCATGTGAAAGCACACCTGCTTCTAGGTGAGGACTGGAGGGGGATAGGGAATGATGGAAACCACTGGATTTGTTTGTTGGGGGGGGTGAACCCTATTACTTATATTAATCTTCAAACATTGTCTGTGGAAAAATATAAAATATAAGCAGAGAGTGAATTGGGGGCGTGTTGTACAAGATAAAGAACTGGGCTATAACTTTATCATGTGCACTTGCATGGGGAGACAGAAGGAGGAGGAAGGGGGAGGGCAGCGGGCAGCCAGGACAAGTGCTCCAGGTGGGGTGGCAGGGGCTGGGGCCGAGGACAGGACATTGGTAGGGCGGGAAGGGAGGCTGTGCACCTTGTTGATGTCAGAGATGAGCCGGCCCTCGCGAGGTGTGTAGACCTTCTGATTGTTGGCTCGCAGTTTGCTCTGGATGGTGAAGAGCAGAACTTCCAAGTTCCCCTTCTCAGTGAACCTGAGTCAGGAGGTCGGGTTTGGGTCAGAGTCAAAGGTCATAGAGGTCATAGAGGCACAGGGGCTCTACGTTTCAAAACAAAGCTTCCTGTGTTGCTTTTCTTCTCATCAAAGCAATATACATGGTCTCAGTGCAAAAGCCAGAAAATACTGGCAGGCGTGAAGAATATACTTTTAAAACAAATGAAAACCAGACAGAAACAACCAGTTAGACTTTGGCATGCATGTTGTTGTTGTTGTTCTTCTCCTTCTTCTTCCTTTTAAATTTTTTTTAAATTTTTACACAGATGGGATTATTTCAGAACCACAGCTGACATTTGCCAAGGACTCACCCACCACGAGCCAGGCCCTGCTCTCATTTGGTTCTCTGTTATCTGCATTCTCTTATTACCTCATTTTCCAGATAAGAAAACGGAGGCTTGGAGAGGCTAAATAAGATGCCCAATGCTTACAACTGCTTGATGGCAGAGCCAGGATTTGAACTCAGGTACTCTGAATCTGAACATTTAGTCATTTGTTCCCTGCTGTCTACAAATAAGCAATTTTTAAGACTGCTTTTTCATTTCTGTTTCATGAACATATTTTTTATGTCAATAAGTATATTTCTTCAACATTATTTTCAGCGGCTCTCCTGTGACTTATTTTTCTTTTACCAAGGTCAGGTTAGTGAACATCCTGGAAGCTATGTTTTTGTTCACTGCCCAAAAGAGGGCTTTCTGGATCAAAGGGCACACCTCAAATCATTCTTGGAATATGTAGGAACAGATGTTTTCTGGATTAGTATTAGTTTTGGAGCTGAAACATATTAACTCCAAAAGAGCTCAATAATAAGCAAACAGAAGTTTTAGCATGTACTATATAGAACTGCCTACTGGCAATTCCAGACTTGAAAAAAGTCCACTTCTAAAACAGGTGAACAGTGAGAACCTTGGCAGTGTGCACATCACCAGCCATGCTCCCGAGTCACTGACTGTGACCTGCCTGTCAGATCCAATCCCCCTGTCCTTAAGCTGGGATTGGGTTCTGGGACGCCCGGCCAGTAATCTTGTCTGAGTGAATTGCACTGACTCTACATACCATAGTAAGCATTTCCACACGATTAATTTTTTTTTTTTTTTTATGATAGTCACACACACAGAGAGAGAGAGAGGCAGAGACATAGGCAGAGGGAGAAGCAGGCTCCATGCACCGGGAGCCTGACGTGGGATTCGATCCCGGGTCTCTAGGATCGCGCCCTGGGCCAAAGGCAGGCGCTAAACCGCTGCGCCACCCAGGGATCCCCATGAATTTTTTTTTTTTTAATGGATCATCATTTAAAAAGTTTATCTTGGGATTGCTTCTGGCACTTTGAGCTGGGGGAAATGAGCGTTCACTGCATTTACATACTGCCAAATTTCCCTCTCCAAAGGCCACCCTAATTTGGGCTGCTTCTCCCACGAGCATGGCTCAGGGCAGGCATGCCGCAGCAGGAAGTGGTCCAAGGGCACCTACTTGGGTGGCTTCTCTACCGTGCGATAGGAATTGAAGGACTGCAGCTGGTTCTGGACCCCGCTCAGAGAGTTGGCCAGCTGCCGGTCATTGAGGGTCACAATTGTTTGCTCAATCCACTGCAACAGCTCTGAGGCCAGGGACTCATACTTTTCCACTAGGCGCTCTGCCTCCATGGCATGGTCCAGCACCTGCAAGACAGAAACAAGGGGGTCCTGCCATGGGGTCCCTGGCCCACCCTACAGCTCTACCCTGTCTCTGCTTTTGGGGGAGGAAGACCCCACCAGGCCAGATCTTTGCTTCAACCACCCCACAGTAGGGAGTACCTTGCCAATCCTTTTGCCTTCCACAGCCAGGGCCTTCATCTTGGAGAAGTAGTGATAATAAGTAGCCACATAAGTAATGATTGATTTCTCATCTGGTTGGTCCACATTCACATCTGAGAAAAAGGGCCACTCGGGTCAGGCATTTATTTTTGGAGATTTGAAACCTGCCTCCCAGGAATACACCTGCAACTTGAATCACTCACCCCGAATCCCAGGGCCTCCCACCTCTGCCCTCCAAGACTGACATCTTTCAACTCTTAGTGCAAAATGACAAATAAATCATTTGGACTAAAAGGACATGAAAAAGCTATGTTTTTTTATTCCCTTAGAAACAAGCTGAAGACAAAATGCAGAAGCCCAAGGAGGCTTTTTACCAGTGTTTCCAATGGAGACCAAAATTTGCTGTTTAGGGGAAGAAAGGCAAAAAAAAAGAAACAGTATTCCCATTTGGGGATAGATCTTGTACTTATGGGCTGGGTAGATGTCTAAGAAATCAGTGGATTAAGGGTCAGCAAGATGGAAGATACAAACTAAGCTTCCTAACACCAGGATGTTCAGAGGGACAGGTCCAGTGAGCCCTAGCAGTTCTCAGGGCTGTGTCAGGGCAACGGTCATGGCTGTTGCTGACCTCAATCCCAAAGTTCAGGTATGAGTCCAAGGAGGTGAGGGTCCTTCAGGCAAGTCAGCTTCTACCACAAAGACCAAGGCTGGAGCTCTATATGCCTTGGGTTCTCTTAATTAGGCAGATTCCATCCTACCTACAGGGGAGACTATGGGACTAGAAGCCCTTGTGACCACCTCACAAAGCCCACAGGCAAGGAGGACCCATTGAAATCACTTCATGAAGCTACAGGATACTTCCCTTTACTTAAATGTTCTTCATCAGAGCTGTGCTTCTCAAATGCTTTCCCAGGAACCTATGTCTACCCTGCTTCCACCACTAGTTAACTAATATTTGTTACTCTGGACTGAGATGGTGCTACGGTAGGATGGAAAACAGGTAACTGAGACCCAAGTCTGCCCAGTGAGCTTAGGAAGAAGTGTTTCCCGTGGGGAAGCCCCGTGGCCCTTCTCCGCCTCCCTTTTGTGGTAGCTCCAAGTCTTGTCTGTCAGAGATGTGGCTAAGGACACAGGTCTGGAGTTTGGATCTCTGCTCCACCAGCTGTATGACCTTGGGACAGTCACTTAACCCCGTGATAGGTCCCCATCTCTTCTTCCATAAACTGAAGACAACGATGGCACCGATTTCAAGGGGGTGTTGTGAGGATTCGGAGCATGTCGAGTGCAGCTCCAGGTACAAAATAAGAGCCCAGCGGCCACTGCCAGTCTCACCAGCATTCAGATCAGAACCCCAGAAGCCAGTCAGCAGGGCTCTGCTGACCATAAGGCCAGAGCTGGGTGAGAGCTCAGGATCATGCAGCTTATTTAGGACCCTAGAATTTTAGAATAAGAAGGGCTCTTAGAGGGATGCCTGGGTGGCTCAGCGGTTGAGCGTCTGCCTTTGGCCGAGGGCATGATCCTGGGGTCCTGGGATCGAGTCCCACATCGGGCTCCCTGTGAGGAGCCTGCTTCTCTCTCTGCCTTTCTCTCTGTGTCTCTCATGAATAAGTAAATAAAATCTTTAAAAAAAAAAAAAAAAAGAAGGGCTCTTAGAGACCACATAGACCAATCTTCTCATTTTAGAGATAAGGAAAATGAGCCACAGAGAGGCTAAGTAACTGGGTTTAAGTCACAGAGCTGCTCCATGATGGGGCTGGCATAGAACCACATTTCAGGGCTCTCTCTGCCACAGGACTGCCCCCTTCCTAATTTTTTTGGGGGGCGATATAATTTTTGTACCATAAAATTCACCCTGTAAAGCATACTATTCATCAGTTTTAAGTATATTAACAAGGCTGTATAGCACTTATCATGATCTATTCCAGAACATTGTCATCAGCCCCAAAGGAAACCCCTTACCCATTAGCAGTCCAGTCACCTCTCCGCCCTCCACCCTCAGCCCCTGGCACCCACTCATCTGCCTTCTGTCTCTATCCCACAGCAGCTTCTTTACATCACTTTGCCCCACCTTCAGGATCCAGCAGCTTCGTGAGCCCCAGCTCCTTCTCAGCCAGATTGAAAGCGTTTTGCAGATTGTAGTGTGCGTTGCACTTCTTCAGCGATTCAAAATCCAGCAGATCTGGCCTGTACAGAGGGAATATAGAAAGTATCAACAGCACATAAGCTCCTAAAGAAGAAAAGTAAAGTCACCCCTGTGTTTATCCCTGTCACCAGCTCCATTTTGTCTAGAACCAGGCAATCCAAACCCACACCCACTGCTCCCCAACCCTCTGGCTCCCATCACTGTCCTTTATGTAGTGTGGTGCCCCCACATCCCAGCTCTTGTCTGGATGTTCACTCCTCATAACTGCTGTGTAGTCCATCTCATGGCTCGTCTATGCATCTATGCACCCCTAGGCCATGAACCCATCCAGCAGGAGCTCAGGCAGGCTCGCTAACCCAGCTCACCGGTGCTTATGCACAATGGCATTAAAGGCCAGCCCATCTCTCCAGCTGGTGGTGAAGTTGTGCACGTTGACATTGGGATACCTATAAATAGAGACCAGGAAAAATAGTGAGTAGGGCCCAGCCCTGGTCTGCGACTCAAGGATGGATCCCCAGCTGGTGCTTCTGGGAGACCATCCCTCCTTTACCGCACAGCTTTGGTGCCTCCAACCCTCCAAGGCCACAGTCCCTGGGCAGCCTCACCCTGCGGTCTTCATCTGGCACCACAGCAGTAGGGCATCCTTGGCTGACTTCTTCTCCTTGTTGTCTTCTGTTTCCACACTGATGTCTTGGATCTAAGAAGGAAAGATGGAAAGTCCTCACTCCCTAAACAGGGGCTTCTGGAGTTACTGAACATACTCAGCAGTACACAGCAGGAACTTTAGGTTCCTATAATAGGGGTGCAGGGACAGAGCCTGGGGCCCTTTCATTCTGGAATAGTGACCACAAAACATCAGTTCAAAAGGACTTGAGGCAGCAGAATGGGTCAGAAGTCAGAAGAGTGGAAGAGTCTCAAAGCAAAGGATGATGGATGGCTCCTTGGAGCGGGGAACTGTGTGGAGGGGTGAGTGCTTCCTGAGAGCTGGGTTTCAAAGGGGGCGCTGATGGAGCTCTCTCAGGGCTGGGAGGAGCAGAAGAGGTTACACCCAGGGAGTCAGGGGACAACTGGGATGTGATGGTATCAGGACGTTGGGTTGCCTATGCTCAGAGCGTAAGAAGCAGTAGGGGGACTGTTTTAGGGAGGCAAGCGGAGTTTGAGGCAGAGGAGTGGAGCAATGAGCAGGAGGTGAAGGTCCAATGTGTAAAATCTCCAGTCCCCTGTGGACCAACATGCGGCCCTACTACATGTGGCCAGGTAACAGACCAGGCCACAGGGAACCTGCCACAGAAGTGTGACAATACGCACACTGATCTCTATCCCATTTAAGGAGGAGGGTCCCCTGATCTGGTGCCTGGATATCACAGCAACCACAAACTGCTATACCATGTATAGCATGTTTTTATCGATCATGACGTGTACAGCACTGAGGCATGAAGCGCTTGCACTGAGGTGTGAAGCACACTCTGCATGGCGCTGTGCCAGGTACCTGGAATCGAAGGATGATGGTCCAGACCAGCCCAAGGGTCAGACGGTGGTTTCCGTCCACGATGTCATGGGAGCCCATATTTTCCAAGTGTACTTTCTGCTCCTTCAGGAACTGCAGAGCCTTGTCCACATTCTCCAGGCAGTGGATCCGCATGCGGCCTTTTGTGGGCTTTGGCTGTTGAGGGATAGGAGACATGACAACATGGGGCCCTGTGGGCCCCCTCCTCCTTCCCTCTCAGCCTTCCCAGGGCCCTGCTTTGCACACCTTCCCCATCTCCCCCACCCCCATCCCCACCCCCAGGAGCACAGAAGCAGCCCTCAAGGCTGGGCCAAAGTTCACAGAGCCAAAGCGGAGGTTCCAGAGGTGGCTTGGGCAGATTAAGATTCCCAAGGGAATTAATTGCACCCTGAGTGGGTGGGAAAGGAAATGTTTTGAATGGGGCCACTGTTCCTGTCTCCGTGAAGCAATGCTCCTATTTAATCCACGCAGCAAAACCTCTCAGAATGAAACCATCCTCTGACCAGAGGGCAGCCAACTACTTTCCGCTCTGTGCTGTCACTCTTCTCTCTGAGGGTGCCTCCCAGCTTGTCCCCTCAACCACTGTTTCTCGGGCTCCCTCCTCCCTCTGTGACCACAGCTCACCAGTGTCTCTCCCGAGAGCACCTCGAGGAGCCTCAGGAGGTTACGTCCATCCCGGAGGTCGCTGTACAGGTCTCCCACCCGGCATGTCACCCGGGCCAGGTGCGAGTTCACCCACTTGGTGAAGGTTTTCTTCTGCACGGCTTCCCGCTCATCTGTGGCGGCAACATGGGGTCATTTCTGTCCTTCAAGTACAGTTCACCTGCTTCTAAACACCAGTGGATGGGGTTGGGGGCCTGGGGGGAAGACCCCAGAAGTGAGGTCTGGGAACGAGGATTGGAAGGAAGATGCCTGAGATGAAAATCTCTAACTTAAAAAGCAGGGAATAAAGAAATTGGAATGAGCTCATAAGGGTAAAGATATAAATGAGCAAATGGGCTTCAAGAAGAAAGGATGAGAGAAGTTAGAAGCAGTGAGACATGAGGGGAAGGCTTGGGATTTGGGATCGGGGATGCCCTGTAACAGTGGAGGAACACTGTTACTTAATCAGAGACTCATGTCTTCATCTATAAACCAGGCATACTACTTGACTTTCTACTTCAACGCGTGACTGTGTTGATTAAACAAGACTATGTACGTAAGATGCCTGGCACACATGATGAGTTACTCCTTGATGAGTTACAGTTATCCAGGCATGATCTAACCCGAAGGAAAGACCCAGAGCTGCTCAGGAGCAGCAGGAGGTGTGGCTGTTCTCTTCGCTGTTGGACAGGGCGTGGACTTAAATTACACCAGCAGCTCTTCCAAGTGGTCATTAGAAGGACACGACATTATAGAGGCTCTAAGCCTCCTTGAGTCAGCTTGCTCTCCTGGGATAATTTAAAGGAAAGATGGGCTCCTCTATTTGTGGGGTGGGTTCATTCAATTTGCTGCAATGGGATTCAGTCCTAGGACATCAACATTCCAATGCTAAGAAGGAAAACAATCTTGAAAGTTGGGAATAGGGAAATCACTGAGCCTAAGAAACACAGTGGGGAGTAAAACAGGCAGAGTTAGGCACAGATCTCAAGGACAGGGAGGAAATGCCTTGCTGCCCGGTCCGGTCCGTTGCATAGGAGAAGCTGCTGCTGAGTGCATGCTTTTTAGGTTCCACAGAAAAATTAAGATTTTAGACATTATAAATGACAAAGTGAGGGAAGAGGCTCAGGCCATCAGAAGCTGCTCTGGCCACTCAAATTTCTGTCTGTTTTCCCCAGAGAAGCCTAGTGTGATCCCCGAAACCCAAGTGGCTGGAGTCTGAAGAGTCACTTTTGTTTCCCTTCTGGGCAACAGCATCTCAGAAATCAAAAAGACTCGTCCCTGAATTTCACATTCCTATGCACCTCACCCATTAAACATAATGACACACCCACGTCTACTACTGTCTCTCTTACCTCCAACCCCTGAACCTGAGCGAAACTTGGGGTCCTGACAACTGCACTGGCAGGGCCCTGCTCTGTGGGCTTCCTTCCTTTCAGGGTCTATGCGCCCTGCCTGGGCTGGGGATTGCCCAGATCATCGTCCATCACTGGATCGTGATGCCAGGGGCACAGGGGTGAGGCCATTTTGGCCCCCAGGTAGAATAAGAGGAAGATGTAGAATCAGTGGCAGCTAGGAGGAAACTGGGCAAAGCCAAGGACCAGAGATAAAGCATAGCTTTACAGGGTGTCCACAACATCCACAGGCACCTCCCTCCAAAAGAAACCCCACAGTGGGTCCCAGGAATTCACTGAAATATTGCTGCCAGGATGAACATACACCTGCTCTACACCTGAACCTGTCTGCACCAACTCTCTCTGACATAGTCCCTGGTTTCTACACACACACACTGCTCCTTCCACACCTTTAGACCCCTACTCAGAAACCCAGGGCAACAGGGACAAGCCCTGGGTTGCTTGGCTTAACAGCTGTCCCAGCAGGTGCTTCATCTCCAAATCCTCCGTGGTGACAGCCTCCCCGTGTGCTGACCTGGGCGCTGCCACCACGCTCACTGTCCTGCTTCCAGGGGGCCCGAGCCTTTCCCCACTCTGTCAGCACCCACGAGGCATTTTCTGGCCTCTGGTAATTAATTATTCCCCTTGCACACTGTCTCCCAACACTCCGCGGGGGCTCCTCCGTCGGGGCCCGGGGCGGCCGCTCACCTTGCAGCTGTTTGAAGCGGCCTTCCAGCACGCTGGCGTACTGAGCGGGGTTGATGAAGGCGGCTGGCGACAGCAGGGGGCCCCCCGGGCTCTGAGCCCCTGCCACCGCCTCATAGTAAAAGTCGCCCGCCCCGTTGAGGCCGGGCCCGTGCGCCCGGCTCAGCCCGTTACCATTCATGCCGCCCGCTGCCTCTCACGCGGCCGGGGCCCGGCGCCCATGCCCTGCCCGTGTCCGTCCCGGAGCCCCGGGGTCCCGAGCGTGGGCTGCCGCCGGGGAGTCGGCTCCAAGGCGGGGAACGTGTCGCGGAGCCGGGGAAACCGAGTGCCGGCCGGCCGAGCGCCCGAGCTCCGGGGCCCGTCGGCAGAGCACACCTGGCTGCGGCGAGAGGACGCGGAGGCGGCTCCCGACAAACAGGTCGGACGGTGTCGGGGAGGGGGGAGGGGGAGGGGAGGGGAGGGGAGGGGCGGCGGGGGGCGGGGGGCGGGGCCGGCGGCGGAGGCGGGCCCGGCCCTGCGGAGCGAGCGCCGAACTGCCAGCGCCTGCAGACCCGCCCCTCCGGCCCGAAGCTGCTCCGCGCGGGCCCCAACGCAAACGCCCACTTCCCGAAGGCTTGCAGGTGGGACAAGGATGGCCCATCTTGGGGTGGCGCTGGGAGGTCCGCCTTCGGGACGTGAGCTTTGGTCCCCAGCTCGGAGAGCAGAGAAAAGAGAAATCCTTGAGGCAAAACCAGCTCAGAAGGTGCCGGCCACCGTACCAGGCGGTTGCTTAAATACTCTTTATCTGTGACACAGGTGATCGAATCTTCCCTACTTGTTTGCCAGCACTTGCAGTTCCGGCCTCTTTCCTGCCACTTGGTTCACCGAGCCCTCCTCAGACAGGCCATTCCTGGCCCCCAGTACAACCCACTGCTGGGACATCTGCCACATTCTCTTCCGACCCCTCTCTGGGCTTCAGCTCATGCCCCTTATAGCCTACTCCTGCCTCTCTCCTGTCTTCATTCAGTATTTATTTGGCATCTACTGGTGCAAGGCGTAGTGCTAAGTTAAGTCCATACAGAGAAGCCTCTTCGGGAGAGCCCAGTTTGCTGGTGGAGAAATGACAGCTCAAGGTGGCATGTGTCATGTGTGCACAGACATGGTGACAGTCCTGGGTATCATGTGGCATGTGCACACAGACAACATGACAGTTCTAGGGTCAACATGCATCCCAAACCAGGGTATCAGGGAAACTTTTCTCAGGTGACATTGTCCACAACCCACTCTTCTGTCTTCTCTCATCTATAGAAACACTGATATGATTGTTTCACAATCCAGCCTAAAGACTCAATCGGAAGGGCAGAGAGGTCCTGGAGAAAATACATGACAAGGGGTTCCCACAGCTAAGGCCACCACACAAGGGTCCTCAGATGCTGGGCTGCCTGAGAGGAATTACCTGGAGAGCTTTTTAAAAATCCTAATGTCTGGACCATAGGTCCAAAGATCCTAATTCAATGTGTCTAGGAGTCTGTATTTGGAAGTCTGTATTTGTAAAAATGTCCCTGGGTGATCCTGTAAAGACTGCTGCCTGGTTTGGGAACCACCCCCTCAGTGTCTCCCTACTTCCAGAAGGCCACCCACTCATTCCGGGGGCACTGCTTCCAATGGGGAGGAGCAGTTGTGGTCTCTCCCACTCACTGGGCTGGGGGGACAGAAGGTCGGTGGAAGAGACAAGGGTGGGACACGGAGGAGGGAAGCCAGACGGGGCGGGTGGCCTTAGGGTGTGTGGGTGATTCAGCCCCACGCCAGCCGCTGGTGGTGTCAGGTGGCAGCTGTACTCTTGTTGCCATGACAACTCCTCCCCGGAACGCAGGGAGGCCCGTCAGACGGGTTTGTTTGTGCTCAGAAAAGCTGAGGGAAGAGCCCAGGCCTGAGGGTAGGGCAGGGGCCGAGGTGGGTTGAGAGCAAACTCGGGAGAATGGGCGGCTGCAGAAACCAGCAGCGGGTGGAGGGAACTCGCTTCAGGGAACAGGTACATGAAATAAAGGGAGGAACAGGTACAGGAGATAAAGGGAGGAACCGGCAGCAGGTGGAAGGAACAGGTGGGGAGGGAGCGGGGAGGATAATGGGCTGGGAGGGAGAACAGGTGTGAGAGGTGACACAGAAAACCAAGGAAGACCCAACAAGGGGATGAAAGGTAAGGGAGGGGTGGGTGGAGATGGCAGGGACTAAGTATGAAAGAGTCAAGGACCATGACTCAGGACATAGAAGAGCAGAGCTGAGCCCTCTGCTCGGGGGAAGGGAAGCTGGGGAACATTCTGGATTGTATGAACTTTACTCTTGGCACTGGAATTGGGGACCAGGGGCTTGCGGGGGTAACGTGGGTCAGCTGGCAGCTTAGAGAGAAAGCTGGTCTTCCCACGAAGTTGGAGGACCCTCCCTGACAAGCTTATCTTCCCAGACTCCACAGCATGTCCTCTGGCCCTCCCCGGACCTCACCTGCCAGGGCCTTAATTCGAGACCTCTCAAAGAGGCGGGCTGAGCTGCTGTCATTGTCCCAGTCCGAGTCAGGCAGGTCCCAGCGGTTGTTGATGTCGCTGTACTGGCCCTGGATCTCCAAGCTGTCGAAGTCTGTGGGTGACAGGGTGCTGCTCATGGTGGCAGGTGGCCTCCTGCTCCTGCAAGGGGGAACATGGCTGGTGAGGGGCATCTCAGGACCACTGAGCCCACTACTCACTGTGTCCTTCTCTCCTCTTGCCCTAGATCTGCTCCGCTCTCCTGAGGGCCAAAGGCTGAGACTGGTTCATCAATGGAGATCAGACCTTAGTGGGAGAAGGGAAGCCATGGTGGGGAAGTAGAGGGACAGGACACCAAGAGATAAATGTGGAGTGAGACAGAAAGGCAGGAGTGCCTCAAAGTGCTGTGGCAGAGAGGAAGGGCTGCAGAGACGGACAGTGAGCAAAGCTGGGAGCTAAAAGTGTTAACGATGGCTAACAAATGGCATGGCTCAGGACAGCAGTGCACAGGCCAGGGAAACACACAAGCAGATGTGGGACCCCATGAGCAATAATGAGTATAAACTTTGATTTCGTGGTTCCACAAACTGTTCGGAGCTCCCACGCCACACGAGACGATCTCCTATCCCCAGGAGGTGATTTGAGATGAAAAGACCCTAATCCTGCTCTCGAGCTAAGATGCATTTATAATACACCAGGAAGCTTGTGATGCCCTTAGGTAAGTATAGACAAAGTGCCCAGGAATTGAGAGGAGGACACAGTATGGTTCTCCCTCCTTTGCTTCCTTTTGTTTCTCACAGGGAACAAGGGAATACCTAATAGGTGCTAGATAAACGTCAGCTATGAGGGGGATCCCTGGGTGGCTCAGCGGTTTGGCGCCTGCCTTTGGCCCAGGGTGTGATCCTGGGATCGAGTCCCGCATCGGGCTACCGGCATGGAGCCTGCTTCTCCCTCTGCCTGTGTCTCTGCCTCTCTCTATCTATGTCTATCATAAATGAATAAATAAATAAATCTTAAAAAAAATGTCAGCTATGATATGTGTCCCTACTATGTACATGCATCGCCTCATCACACCCCCTAAGGGGCAAGGGTTCATTGACCAGGAAACTCCACCTCTTAAGTCATGGTTCAAGGTCACGCAGCTGGAAGGGGCAGAGTTGAATTTTAAAGAGAGGTTCTTTCTGACTTTGGGGAACAAGCTCTTAATCACAATATTTACATGTGCCTCGAATCTCCTGGAGCCCTTCAGAGCTCCCTGGGACATTTCAGCACCCATGGCTCCCTTCTAGGGCCCAGGCTACTGAAATTAGGACCACACATGCTTGCCAGCTCTACTCATGATTCTACATTATGCAAACTTTGTCCTTCTCAAAACTAACAAATAAATTTTAGATTAGCTGCTAGGGATTTTTAAAAACCCTCTACTGTCCACAGTTCTCATGTAATTCACCATTCAGCAGCCATTCAAGGGAATGGAGGGGGCCCAGTCTGTAACTTTATTAGAATCTCAATTCTACATTTCTAATTTTCCTAGCACCTCTCAAACACAAAGACATTTTAGTCTTTCTGTAGACATAGCTACTTCCTAGGGCGGAGGCTATCATCTTGGCAGTCTCTGGCTCTGGAAAGATGGACAGGAGAACCTCGTGTGTAGTTTAGGAAAAGAGGAAGGGATGGGTGGTGAGTTGTGGGAGGGTAGGAAGGTGTGTTCCCTGGCACACAAAAGCAGAGCTTGGCTTCTGTCATTAACTGGTTCCATGAAGCTGAACCTGACCCTGACCCCCAGGAAGCCAGGATTGTCCGCCCCTCCCCTTTCTTTCAAAGAGAGAGCAGGCAAAGTTTCCCTGGGAGTAGCATTAATGAGGGGTGAGGAAACTAAGGTCTAAGGTTCCTAAATTGGGCTTTGCATTCCCTGTAATAGGAAAAAGAGCTTAATTTCCACTAGCCTGGGACACGTTTCTCATTTTAAAATCCATCATTTCTTTTAATCTCCAACAGATTCTTTGAATTTACTCTGTAAATATTTATATAAAAATAAATTCTAGGGCAGAATTCAGTCACCCTGAGCAGAGTGCTGTGGGCAAGGTGTGACCTGAACTAGAGTCATCTAATATAGGCAGGCACTGAACAGGGAAGCAGCCCAAACCCCAGGACCTGTACTAATTCCATTTCTCTCAGCCCTTCAGGTCCAGGCTTCCTCACCAGTAGCCAGCTCACACTTTGCTCTGGGATTGACATTTCCAGTACTTTCTCTCTACATAGACCTCCCTGCAGAAACACCTACATACAATGCCCTCCAGCCTTCTGTTTCCATGACCCTTTTGCCTTTTATTAGGAGTCACAGACCTACTAAATCCTGCCCCCAAGACTATGGCCAATAAGCTGTTAAAATATAACTGATTTGGGGGTGTTTGTGTGGCTCAGTCAAGAGTCACAGAGCATGTGGCTCTTGATCTTGAGGTCGTGAGTTCAAGCACCATGTTGGGCATAGAGGTTTCTTTATAAATACAATTGAATAATAATAATAACTGATTGATTTTGGATTCCTTTGGGTGGGCCTGCACTTTCCAGTTCTCTACAGGCCCCGCCATTCCCTTTTCTCTCCCTCCTAGCCATGTCACATATTTTTCTTACTTCCCTGGGCTCTGAAAGCCTCTGAGGTTTTCATTTTTTTTTTAAAGATTTTAAAAATTTATTATTTATTCATAGACATAAAGAGAGAGAGAGACAGAGAGAGAGAGGCAGAGACACAGGCAGAGGGAGAAGCAAGCTCCATACCGGGAGCCCGATGCAGGACTAGATCCCGGGACTCCAGGATCGAGCCCCGGGCCAAAGGCAGGCGCCAAACCGCGGAGCCACCCAGGGATCCCCACTCTGAGGTTTTCAAATCCTGCTTGCCTGACCCCGTCTCCAAACCACTGTGTCTCCCTGGGGCTCCATCAACTGCACAAAACCTAAACACATCTTAATCTGGCTTCCTTTTGGTGATCCAACCTGGTCCTCCTCTATGGGGACCCAGGCATGGGATCTAGACCTCCCAGTGAGGTCTGGCTGTTAGATCCTCTCCATAATTTTGAGGAGAAGGTATGGAGTAGGAATCTCTCCTCCTCCCAAATAGAAATTCAGCTACTTAAATGCTCCTTTGGCTAAACTGAGTTTTGACACATGTGCTTTGTGTCCTGAATTTCCGGGGATGCTGTCATACAGATAAGGAACCAGGGTGGCACGGTGTCCTTAGGTCATGGATCTCTATAGGACCACATGTTGGGACTCCAAGGAGTTTGTTTTCATGGACTTGCATGTGAATGATGCTCTCTGGTGTTGTTTAGTGTGGTGGTTCTGCGGGGCTCTGAGTTTTGGTTTTCACGTATCTGGGCTCTGCAGTCCCTTGGCCTTTTGGGTGATACTCTGTGTTCTCTATTCTCTGCTGCTATCTCTAGATTCCTATAGTTTTCTATGGAGTTTCTTTACATAGATCCTGCTCTATGTCATTCCTTACCTATGATCTGGGTCTCCATACTCATATTTCTTTAGCGTGCCTGTCCACCAGCCTCATAACCCCCTGTCTCTCTGTACGCTGGAGAATCTTCAACCTTTTTTTTTTTTTTTTTTTTAGAATCCTCAACCTTATTCTTCCCCATGGATTCCCAACTCTGGCAATAGGATGGCACAGCAGCTAATCCAGATTACAGTTTCACCAGCACCTTATTCTTAGCCACTGACCTCAAGGCCAGGCCCAAGTAGCTTACATTGTTTGTTCATGCTAGAATAAAGCCAACTCCCACCAGCTGCAAGCTTGGGGTCCTGCTAGATTCTCCACCTAAAGTGCTGCTGGATACAGACTCTGCTCAGCCACGTGAGGATCCTCAAGAGCAGCTGTCCCACTTCCCGTTTCCTCCCGTTTTAGCTGGCATGTAAGGCTAGAAATCCTATCCTGGGCTAGAGCCTGTCTTTTACCCTAATTCCTCCTCTGGCCACATCCCGCTCCTGATTAATTCTTTACCTAGCTCCGAGAGTTGACGGTTCCCTCGTCTGCGCTCCCACAGCACTTGGAGAGCAGCTAGTATTTGCCCCCATCACATTGTATTACGCTTAGTTGTTTATGTGTCTCTCTGCTTGCTCCACTTTTAACCCATTGAGGACAAGAGCCGTGTCCTACTCATGTTTGTCTTTTCCAAGCCCATACAATAGGTATTCAGTAAAGAAAGAATGAATGACTCAACCATAATTCTTTTTTTCTTGCTGCTGCTGGTTTGTTTGTTTTTTTTTTTTTTTTTTGCCAGCAAATTGATTCTTAGAGCCGGAGAAAAACTCAAGGAAAGAATAAAATGGGATTGGAGAATACCCTCTGCTGGAGGACTCTCTGGGTTAAACCCTCAATTCGGGATCCAGGATTCTCAAACTTGCATGAATTACAATTACCTGGAGAGCTATTAAAATACAGACCACTGGGCCCTGCCCCCCCCCTCCACCCCAGGGTTTCTGATTCAGCAGATCTGGGGTGGGGCTCATAAATTTGCATTTCTAACTAGTTCCCAGAGGATATTAAAGTAGTGTTTTGGGGACGACACTTTGAGGGCACAGTTGTCCAAAGATGAGGAGGAGTAGAGTTGGTTAGAGGAGCAATGAGGATTGAAGAGACACAAAGTTTCAGGGGTGAGTGTGACTGGAGGTTAGCTTCTGGGGGCGGGGGGTTCAGGCTCTATCCAATGCTAAGCTCAAATATAGCTTCTCTGAGAGACCCCAAGACCCACAAAGAGCCAGAAGCCTCAGGCAATGAGAGAGGAAATGAAGATGGAGTGGACTCTAGATCTAATGAGACAAATAGAGCTGCTGGTCCCACAGGCAAATCACAGATGTGCGGAAGAAGGAAAGGACGATGGCGGAGACGCTATGGGGGGGTGGGTGGGGGCAGAATTGAACAAATGACAGTAGGATGAATAACAGATGAGAAGAAATGGGGACCTTGGGCAAATAAAAGTCTTTTTTGATTCAAAGTATGAGTGATTGGCAGAGACGTAAAAGGAAAAAGAGATGACAAACTCAGGGCAACTAGGAGGGCATAAGAAAGATGCACCCAGGGCAATCAGAGACCCCTGTGGAGAAACAAAACCCTAACCCATATTCCTCAAGGCTGAATTCCTGGTGAAAGGCAGCGACTCTCCTCCAGCAAACTTAAAGACTAGGCTGAAGAGTGGCACTGAATTTTTGTTTGATCTTCTTTGCAATCCTCCACTCAGGACAGAATTATTCAGACTAATTTTCACTCCCTTGCTGTGCCTCTCCCCCAAGCCTGTAATGGCCGGGTTACATCAGTTTTTTGCAAGGGACAAATCCAAGATCCATATTAACTTTTTCCTCTTCGGAATTGGCCAAGAGGTTGTCCAGCACCCGAAGCCAACACCCACACTTGGAACTCAACGCTGGCCCTTTCACCTTCAAGGAAAACTGGTTTGTGGATACCCTGCCCATACCTGCCGGAACCGACCGGCTCTCCAGCGCTAGAATTGTGGCTGCTCGAGGGCGAAACAACCCACGGAGAGCAAATGCAGCAGGTTCGTAAAGGGACAAGCCCGCAGCGCAGCCGAGCATGCGACGCCATGGGGCCGATGGGGGAAAGTGGTTCCGCGCCAGAGTGGACAGTAGATGCCCCACCGTGGTGCCGGGGTCGGAACACCCCAGCGGGGAGGCCTTGCCCACTAGTTCTGTGCGGGGCGACTCTAAGCCAGCCGTCCAGGTGTCCCGGCCACGGAAACACCTTACACCGCTCCTTCCCCACCCCCTTCGCCCTCAGCTCGTGTTCTGGTCACCACCGCCAGCCGTGTCCCCTCTCACACACGCACCGTGAGGAAGCATAAAGGAGAGCATGGAGCAGCTACCGAAGAGGCGAGGAGGAGCCCCTTGGGCTCCAGAGGGAAGCCCCCAGCAAGCCCCCGAGAGGCAGCGGGGCGCTCGCACGCGCGGGCACAGACGGCGGAGCGCGTCCGCAGCACCTGGATCAGCGCCGGCCGCTCGGCGGAGGAGCGTCGGCGACCGGAACAGCGGGCGCTGTCAGACACGCTCCGAGCACCGCCGACCCGATGCCTCAACGCGTTTGTCAACCTCAACTCTTGCAAGACTCTTCTCTCCAATCCGGAAAGGCCCGCGTTCCCCACGCCTCGACCCCCACCCCCGGTACCTGGGTGGCTGGCACATGACTCTCCATCCTGTCCCCGGGACCGGGCGGAAGCGAGGGCCCGGCGCCGCATCCTCCCTCCCGGGCTCTCCCGGCGGGCCCGACCTCGACCCCGACCCCAACCCCGCCGCCCGCACGCGGCCGCACAAAGCGCGCCGCCCCGCCGCCGGGACAAAGCGGGCCCGGGCGCCGGCACCTACCTCGGTGCGGAGCGCCGGCCGGGCAGGCGGGAGTGCGGCGGGCGGGGGCGCACCGGTGGTCGCCGCGCCCGCAGCCTGGCCGCGAGGGGCGGTTGCGGGCGGCGGCGGGTGGCCGGGGCGGCGGCGGGGCGCACGGCTAGCGGCTGCGGGCGCTGTCACGGGGCGCGAGCGGCGCGGGGGGCGCGCGGGGCCGGCGGCGGCGGGGCGCGTGGCGGCGCGCGGGCGCGAGCGGCGGGACTGCGGCGCGCGGAAGGAGGACAATAGCCTCCCCCTGCCGCAGGCCGCCGGCTCCCGCGGGAGGCCCGGGACCATCTGGAGCCCGCGGCCCCGCGGGGCTCTGGGCGGGGCCCGAATCACCCCCTCCCCGCCCGGCGCCATGGCAACCGCGGCCCCTCTCCGTTCTCCGCGCTGCTCCCCGGCCCGGGGTCGCTGACCTTCCCCCGGGCGAACTCCGGCGGTTCTGCGGCCGGCTCCCGACCCCCGCCACCTTCCGCGTGGGTGCCCCCTATAATGCCGCCTTCCGGTCACCCCGGGGCCACCGGGTACCCCCCACACAGCTTGCGGGGCTCGGGCTCCGCAGATTGAGGACCCTCACCTTTGTCCCCACTCCTCCTTTCCTCCCAAATCTATCCCTGAGACACACAATCCTTCCTTTAACGGCACTCACCGCCCGGAGGGTTTCCCCAAATTCAGCTTCTGTTTCCTTTTCAAATTTTCATCCGTGGGCACCTCCAGTTCATCTCCCTTTAAGCAATGCTTTCATCCATCCCTTCTCTCGAGCATCCTCCTTCAGGCAGGTAGGCCAGCTCTCTTTCCCAAAGCGTCTCCATGGTCTACGTGGTGGAGATTCGCCTGCTCGCAGATCAGATTCTCAGAATAGTCATCACTGCAGCTTCTCTCTGCTCCTTCTCAGCTCCTCTCATTTATCAACCAGGAGAATTCCGTCCTACTCACTGTCTTAAAAGGGAGTGGGGGTGGGGATGGACATTTCTAGGCCTGGCACAGCTGGGTTTCTCCTTGGTTTAGTAGCATCTGAGTGGTTGCAAGGTCTTAGGTCATTAAGCAAGGTGAACTGCTATCTGCTTGAGAGAAAAGAATTATGCTCAAATAATAATAAAGTTATAAAGTGCCACCTGCACGTTAAAAATGCATTATCCAAAAAAAAAAAAAATGCATTATCCCATGTGACACCCCCCACCCCCCACCCCACACTCCAGCTCTGAGAGGTAGGTTCTGTTCTTCCAGACTAAGAGGCTAGGCTTGGAGATGCACAGCAAAAACAGATTGGGCTTTGTACAGAGCAATCAGAATTTACCCATTAGATTGTGCTGTCTCTGATGATGCAGGCCTGTTTCCACCTGGGAAATGCCTGAAATGGCCAAGTAAGGGCAATGTGAAGGATAGGGTTTGTGTGAATTACTGGGTTTAAGGTTTTATTTATTTACGGGTAATGGAATTGTAGGATTTTGCTCCTTTCTGAAAAGGTACACCTACTGAAACAAATTTGTAAGTGATTGAAGCACTTTTCAGTTAGGATTTTGGCGGGGTGAAATCATTTGTTTTAAACTTATTTGAAAACATTTCCAAGGGGGAAAAAAAAAAAAGATCTGCTACCAATCCTGTCTGGTTGTATCATCTCACCTATCTGGCCTTGGTTTTCCTAGTTTATAAAATGGGTTGGAAGGGATATCAGGGAGTTGCACTAAAAGGTGACCTTGAACTTCTCTTCTAGGTCTGATATTCTGATTTCACCACCAGACTGGAAATTGATCTTCTGAGGTGTGCCTCACTAGTAGCTACAGTTCAGGCTTATTTATTACTTATTTTTTAACAGTCGCTCTTCAGGCAATGGAGTCAGAGAAGGGAGAGCATAAACTACAACTGTTCCCAAGGGTAAGAGTGAGTGTGTTCAGGGGGAAGGGAGCAATGAGGTGTGTTTTTGGTCATCAAGGAGCCTTGGCCAGGGATGTTAAAGCTGATGGGATGAGAATCAGCTGATCTGCCAAGGAGCCAGAACACCCAACCGACTACTGCTCTACTGCTATGGGAACCAAGGGTCTCAACAACAGCTATTGGATTGTGACCCAATTAGGAGACAAGAATATTAAGTCTATGGTCAGCATACTAACAAGATCTTTTATATAGTATTTCCTATTTTTAGCATTTCATAATCCTTTAAAAAGCCTTGTAGGGTAATGGGTAGCCCGGGTGGCTCAGTGGTTTAGTGCCACCTTTGGCCCAGGGTGTGATCCTGAAGACCTGGGATCGAGTCCCACGTTGGGCTCCCTGCATGGAGCCTGCTTCTCCCTCTGCCTCTCTCTCTGTGTGTCTCTCATGAATAAATAAATAAAATCTTTTTTAAAAAGCCTTGTAGGGTAAACATTATCATTCTCATTTTCTTGATGAGCACACTGTTCTTCAGACACCTAAGTGAATGCCCAAGTTCAGAGTTAGTTCATGGTGGGGACATCAGGTCTTCCAATTCCTAATATGTTCTTTCCCTTCTGTTAGAGAGAGTGTAGCAGAGTGGTTAAAAGCATCAGTTTTGGAATCAGACTCTTTGGCTTTAAAAGTAGTTTTGCTGCCTACTTGCTGTTGACTTGGGGCAAGTTGCTCAACCTCTCTGGGATTCAGGTTCCTTACCTGCAGAATGATATCATAGGTGGGGATCAGATGCGTGATTGCAGGTGCCTGACACATAGAAAGCTCTCAACCGGTGTCAGCCATTATTATTTTAGGAGAGTATCATTTTACCATACTATTTCCCAATTTGGGGAGGAAGCATGCTCAATAAAGAGAACAGTGAGATGGCTGGTCTCAGTTGTTTTGGAAACTTATTATTTTCTCTGTAGTACGTCAGTATAGTCAATGATGGAGGGGAAAAACGTCTTCTTCCTTTTTACATGATTTGCAACAGTGAATGGAAGGAAATCCACAGAGTGTGCTGAGCTGCTCTGGAGAATCCAGATTTGCTACTCATGTTACCAAGATTAGTGGAAAGTCCTGCCCCTAAACCTCCAGACCTAGCCCAGGGTTCATCTTTCATCCTGTACCATGGAAGAGATGTCTCTCCTGTCTGAGACTGATTCTTCTGGTTCCTACATGAAGTGTCATCCCCTCCGGCAGTCTCATGGCTCTCAGTCATTCTGGTGAGTTCCCTCTCTTCTGGCTCCTTCTCATCAGCATTTGAACATGCGCCAAGTATCTGCTAGCTTAAAAAACAAGTGAGAGACCCTGATCCTCCTCTGCGTCTTGCCTTTATGATCATGATATTCTTGAGTGATTTGAATGCATTGGCTCTACTACCTTGCTTCTCCTTGAGCCAAACATTCATTTAAAAACTATCTGACTTAGGAGCTCGTAGGTGGCGCAGTCCGTTGAAGGTCCATCTCTTGGTTTCAGTTCAGGTCATGATCTCAGGGATTGAGCCCTGTATCAGGCCCCACACTCCAGAGTCTGCTTGAGATTCTCTCTTTCCCTCTCCCTCTGTTCCTCCCTCACACACACTCTCTCTCAAATAAATTAATCTTTTAAAAAAATTAAACAAAAACTATCTGGCTTATGTGTCAGGCACTGTGCTGGGATCTGGGGATCTAATGATGAGTAACATGGACAGTCTCTATCTTCTTGGAGCTTATATTCTGGTAGGGTTGACAGACATTAATAAAATAACACCCTTAGATATATAATTACAAAGTATAACGAATGAAAAGTTCAGGATGCTAGGTAAGAATTTAACAGAGCGTCATAATCTAGTTGGGGGGGGGGGGCATGTCAAAGGGGACCTCCCTCAGATCATTAGAGCTGTGATCTGAAACATGACAAGTGTTAACTAGCCTGAGAATAGAGGATAATAGTAGTGGGTAACTAACACTAATTGGGGATTATGTTTCTAACACTTTATGCATATCATTTCATTTCATTCTTATAAAAACTCTGACAGGTGAGTATTAACTTTATTCCACAGAAGAGAAAAATGGAGGCATAGAGAGATGAAATGTCTTGCCCAGGGTCATGTAACCAGGCTGAGGTAGAGCTGGGATTTCTAGACCAGACGTCTGACACTTGAACCATGTTCGTAGCTACAGAGACACAAGAGCATGTGGATGACAGACTTGAAGCAGCAGGGCACATGGTGTGTGTAAGAAATGGAGAGAAGGGTAATGGGAGGGAAAATAGAGGGCAAGAGGGAATATGTGCTGAATTCTGGCTGGGGAAAATAGGCAAGGGCTTGATCATGCAGGGGTTTCTAGGTCCTTTAAAGAATTTTGGTTTTCACCTCGGGAGCCCTGGGAAACTATCGAAGGATTTGAAGCCATGGAGTGAAGTGATCCACTGTGTATTTTTTTTAAGATTTTATTTATTTATTTGAGAGAGGGAGCAAGAGCCCAAGCACGCAAAGCAGGGGGAGGAGCAGAGGCAGAAGAAGTAGGGTCCCCACTAAACAGGGAGCCCTATGTGGGTCTCGATTCTAGGACTCGGACCCGGGAGTCTGGAATCATGACCTGAGCAGAGGACAAACAACCCTCTGAGCCACCCAGGCACCCCTCTACTGTGTATTTTTAAAAGATTACTCCAGCTGCTATGTGGGGAATAGAGGAGTGTGCATGTTGATGTGAGAAGCCAGTTGAGAAGACCGGATTTGGGTGAAGAGAGTGTAGGTCTCAGAACCTGCTGGGTTTGTGATATCTTTGGCCCAATCAAGTGGACATACTTAGGGGCAAGTGCATCTGGGTGCACAGCTCAGAATGGAGACTTGGACTTCGATACACATCTGGAAAGCATCAGTGCAGAACCAGATGGTGAGTGAAGGAGACGGATGGGCACTGATGCAATTGATTTAGTCCAATGCAATATAACTTCCATTTCTCTGTAGCTACTTTCAACAAGGTCCTCAGGAATCCTCTTGCTAAATCCAGTGTTAATTTACAATTGCCTCCTTACTATTCCTCTTGGCAGTGGTAGATTTTAATTATGCCTGCCTCTTGGGATTTTCTTCTTTTGGTTTATGGTTGCCACAGTCCTGGTTTTCCTTCAACCCCTGTGGTCCCTCCCTTATTTCTTTTGTGAGTTCCTTTCTGCTCATCACTTAATTGTGTTGTTGCCATTGGTAATAGTGTTTTGTTCTAGGCTCTTTCCTAATTCTATGCATTCTTCCTGGGCCTCTTTATCTACCGCTCTGCAGCCAGAGCATCTTTTTTTTTTTTTTAAATCATTTAAAGATGTTTTATTTTTTATTTATTCATGAAAGACACAAAGAGAGAGGCAGCGATAGAGGCAGAAGGAGAAGCAGGCTCCCCCCTTCCAGGACCCTGGGATCACGACCTAAGCCAAAGGCAGATGCTCAACCACTGAGCCACCCAGGTGCCCAGAAAGCATCTTTCTAATACAACATTCTGACAAGTCTCTCCTCTGTGGAAACCCCTTCAGTGGCTCCCCAATGCCTTTGGGGGTAAAGCCCAGAGTTCTTAGGGAGTTGACACACCCCACTTACCTCTCTACCCTCATTGCTCACCACTCCTCTTTTGACGCTCTATATCCTGACATAAGGAATCTGTTGGAGCTTTCCCAATGTTTGTGGGATTTTGAACATGGTATTCTCTTTGTGGGAAATTCTTCCTTTTCCATTTACCTAGGATTGATTTACTGGTCTGTTGGGTCTAAATTTAGGTGTCACTTCCTCCAAAAAGCATTCTCTGGGCTTCAAGTCTGGGACAGGGGCCTTCTGACAGAACTCCATGTGACTATTACTGCCCATTGGTTGTGTTCCTTCTTAGATTATGAACTCTGTGAGAAAAGGGAGCACATTCATTTCACAGTTGTGTTCCTAGTAGAGCAGACATGTAGATATCTGTGCAACATTTTAATGAATGACAGAAAGGACTTTGGGAGAGAAGGGGATTTCTTTTTGTAAAAAGATAAAACTAGATGTTTTCATATCAAACAATGTGTTTCTGTTTCTTTTACCCTGAATCTATCCCCCATGATTAAGTAGCAGCAAGTGCTTTCTAGATGCAGTATCCTCTGCATAGGGATGACACAGAAAGATCAGGGTCAAAGTCTTGGGCTTTTGAATTCTTAACCAGACCATTTTTTTTTTAAGATTTTATTTATTTATTCATGAGAGAGACAGAGAGAGAGAGAGAGGCAGAGACAGAAGCAGGCTCCATGCAGGGAGCTCGATGTGGGACTCGATCCCGGGACTCCAAGGTCACGCCCTGAGTAGAAGGCAGGTGCCAAACCACTGAGCCACCCAGGGATCCCCTTAACCAGACCTTTTAAAATCAAATACAGAGAAGATGTTCTTTTATTGTTCCTCCAAGTTTTTATTTAATTCCAGTTAGTTAACCTACAGTATAATATTAGTTTCAGGTGTAAAATTTAGTGTTTCAACACTTACATACAATGCCCAGGGCTCATCATAACAAGTGCCCTCCTTAATACCCTTCACCCATCTAGCCCATCCCCTACCCACCTCCCCTCTAATAGCCATCAGTTTGTTCTCTATAGTTAAGAGTCTGTTTCTTTGCCTGCCGAGAAGCCTGCTTTATTTATTTATTTATTTATTTATTTATTTATTTATTTATTTATTTATTTATTTTTGGAAAAGAGTTTAGATGCATCTTTGGGCTCTGCCTTCTGTGCTCACCACAAACAACAGTAGACAAAAGAGACTTATGTTCCATTCTGATCCTAGAACTCTGAGAAGACAAAGCATTTCAAAGTTCCCTGTGCTAACAAGGGACTGCTACCACAGAGTAGAAGTGGCACTGTCACCTCTGGAGGCAAAGTAGGTCTTAGATAAATTGAATTTCTTCATTACCTACAGCCTTCTCACTCCCTAAACCTGAGTCTATTTGACTTGACATTTGGGGGAAATTTGAAAAGTTACTTGGTGCCCAGCCCCTGAGAGGAGTGTAATGATGAGCTGAGAGCCCAGTGACTGTGGGGATTGCTGTGGAGTGGCAGGTGAACCCCACAGTAGAGGCTGAGGGCTGCATGGCTCAAGCCAGGAGCCAGTTGAAGACTCAGGAGTACTAGGAAGAGCTGAGATAGGAGCCACTGAGCTCCTCATAAAGGAATCACTGTCTCTTTCTAATCTACACACCAGGGAACACTGTAGCAGGTACAGTGGCAATGGAGTCCAATGGCCAAGACCAAGCGAGGCAAAAGCAACAGAAGATGGCATTTGACCTCGGTACCCTTCCCTGATGTCAGAGTGATATGTGAACCCCCAACTGGAACATTGTCAGGAGAAAGAAACAGTTGAAGTTTAAAACTTGGAAAGATTGAGTTGTCTGGAATTGGCAAAGTTATTTTTCTGCCATTAGTAGAAATGGGGGCTGTAGAGCTAGGTTAAGAAATAAGGAAAATTGCACGTCCTCACCTGGGTCTGTGACTTGAGATTATAAACAAGCCTGGTGTACAAAGTCAAGGTCAGAAAGGTGGACTTGCAAGGAAAGTCCACCTTGTGTCTTACAAGGACTGACCTAATTTCCTGATGACTGTGGACCAGGAGGCTTGTATAACACCAGCTGGGGACAGGATTTGCAAAGAATGATCATGTATTTGAAAGCAAAAGTCTGCAGATGAACCAAGATAAAGCCTCAGGTCAAACAGGGTGTTCTGATGCTGGGGATGGTGGAGGAGGGGAACAGAGGACAGAAGAGTACTACCTGGAGCTCCCTTATATAGTGTAGAAAAGTCTGAGGTTCTAGGAGTCTTGAGGGGTGCATTCTGAGCTGAACAATGTTATGCATGCATACTGTTGGTGACTAAACTGGAGAAACTGAAACTGATTTGAGGACATAGAAGTATTACATCCATTTATCTTTGTCCATTTTGGATTCAAAACAGCAGTTTATTTATGGACCATCCCTCCCCAACTATTTTTAACTTGCAAATCTAAGCACCATTAGAAATTGGACCTAAAAACACATTTGAATGATTTCAACCTGTCTAGGAGCAGACTGGTTGATGATGATTCCACCACTTTTGATTTCACCTGTCAGTAACGAACCACTTCCTTCTTCTAAGAAGCTGATACCATAAAGCCCTGAGAATACACAAATCCTTTGAAAAAGTGTCTGATCACACCCACCTGCCTGAAATAAATTTTGGCAGCATCTGCTTCATCCTAACAGCTGAAGGGAAGTCTTTGGAGTTCCTTGATCAAATTGCACTGAGAAATGTGAGTTGTGTGGGAAACCTACAAAGAGTAGATTTTTGGGTGCCAGAACCCAAAATGAGTAGACTTAGTGTACATCTTTGAAGCTGTAAACATTTTAGGTCAGTTTTCTGTATTGTAGCCTAATTCTCTGATGTGGAGATCCACAGCTATGTAGCCAGTCATTTCAATTATTATTGGCATCTGAAACTTCCTGATGGTTAAGACAGAAGACTCTGGAGTCTTATGGCCTTGTTGGAATTCAGGCCCAACATTTTCTTTCTTTCTTTTTTTTTTTTTAAGATTTTATTTATTTATTTATTCACGCAGGGAACCCGATGTGGGACTCAGTCATGGAACCCCAGGATCATGCCCTGGGCCGAAGGCAGGTGCTAAACCGCTGAGCCACTCAGGGATCCCAACATTTTCTAATTGTGTGACCTTGTATCAGTTATTTAACTTCTCTAAACTTTGGTTTCCTCATCTGTAAATAGGGGATGAATTTATTTTTTAATTTAATTTAATTTTTAAAAAAGATTTTATTTATTTATTTATGAGAGACACAGAGAGAGGGGCAGAAACATAGGCAGAGGGAGAAGCAGGCTCCCTGTGGGGAGCCTGATGTAGGCTCCATCCCAGGTGGTGGTAGTGGGATGGCAGACGTTCAACCATGAGTCACCCAGACTCCCCAATAGGGGATAATTTTAAAGGAGTTATGGTAAGAAATTAACTAATGCATGAGAAGCACAAATTAGTACTTAATAAATATTAGCTATTGCTATTATCATGATTTTACTTGTTTTGTATGCAGACAGATCTTGCCTTAAGTAAAATATAACATATAAAAATTGAGATTTGCATAAAAGTTTAATGGGGGAGGTTCTTCATATCACAACAAAGTTCTTCAGTCTATGAAAGAACGGATAACAGGGTTTCTTTTAGACAGTCGGCTTCTCAGTGTGTCTAAAACAATTTGATTCACACACAGCTAGGTTTACACAATGTGTTTGGAACATAGCTAGTATACAAAGCACAGGACATCTGTAATACAATCATCCAGGCCAGGTCTGAAACACTGTGACAAGTTAACAATAACAATCCTGGATATTCCTCTCTGTCCTTTATACAGGGATTAGATGACTTCTCTGTGGTTTCAAAGTGCAGAGGTGGGACCAATGGGTGGAAGATGCAGTGGGGGAGTTTTAGTTCAATATAGTGAGAAACTCCTTACCAAACCACTGCTGTCCAGAACTGGAACGGGTTGCTTCTGAGGTGGCAAATTTCTCAACATAAGGTATTCAAGTAAAAGCAAGATATCAATTTGTCAGGACTGTTGGAATGAGTATTACATGAAATGGGGAGGTGAATTAGGGCAGTGTTTCACAACCCTAAGTACATGAAATATATTGTGCAAACTAGGTCAGTTCTCTACCTTGGATACCAGAAAGGGGTTGAGGAAGGAGGTACAAAGAGGCTGTTCAGGAGGAGGGTTGGGGATAAAGGAAATGAATTGGGAAAAAAATACTACTTCTCTGGTTGGGAAATACTAGATTAAATGACTTCTAAGATTTCCTCTAAAGACTCTAGGGGCATGTGGCTAGCTCAGTTGGTAGAGCATGCAACTCTTGATCTCTGGGTTGTAAGTTCAGAGCCCCAAGTTGGGTGGAGAGATTACTTAAAAATACAAAAAAAAAAAATCTTAAAAAAAAAAAGATTCTAAGACTCTCAAATTGTTTCACAGATTTTTTTTAAAACTATATTCCTGGGATAATTTTCCCATTTTAGTTGAGGAAAACTGGAACATAACACCAAAAGTAAGTGATAAAACAGGAAAAGAATCCAGACATCCTCACCATTTTAGAATTTTGATTCCACAGCCTCTTTTCAGCTGGTGAGAAGGGAAGTTGAAGAAACAGAAGATAATAGAAGTAACGCTAGAATGGATGAAATCAAGTCAACCTCAGTGATCAGTGGAAAATCAGCTTCACGAAGACTGCATATTACTAGCTTTAAAGACTCCATACACCAGCATGCCTGGCAGAGTCCTTAGAGTACTATAATCAGATGAAGACCGAACTAAGACTACATGTGGAGCCAGTGTCCTCTTTTTCCCAGAATCTTTTTCCCAGTTAGCCTATTTGTCTTTCAAATAAAGTTGATCATCTGGCCTTTGGATCAATAGGTTTCCTCAATCATACAGGACCAGATTACACTGCTTTTTCCATTCCCAAAGCTTCTGTGCCACAAAGAATGCCTCCTACACAGTGGACATCAGCTAAGACATCCAACCCTGCCTAGAGAGAAAGTTAAAAGCCAATTAGACAGTAGAACAAGCTTTGTGATATAGATTTTATTGGTTATCAGGGAAGAGTAGGAATTACACATTAACAGGGATGAAATGAAATCTCCCCAGTTGGCCTGGGAACTTACTACTGATGGATGAGGAATCAGACTCTGTACGGGGGTGGAGTTAGGGGGTTGGGGGGGGATTGTCAGCTGGGAAAACCAGGAAGTCATCTAAGAAGTTGAGGAAGAAAACATAGGGAAAAGTGGTGAAGAAAATAATACTCCATCTATACAAACTCTAGTATTGTCTTGGGGGAGAATTTTTTGCCCATAAGTCTTAGAATGAGGAAGGACAAATGCTGTAGTCCAAGAATTGGTACAAAAGTCGGCACCACTATGGCCTCTAGTGCCCCCAAAACCTAACATACCTCTGTGAGAACATCCCTGTCTGACCCCAGATAGGAAAGCAGAGAGGGAGGTGAGTAGCAAAGCTGCCCCAGATTCTGTGCTCCAGGTGGAGAAGGCCTCAAGAAGGTGAAGGGATGAGCTAATCTGAGCTTCCTGGCCCCATTTCCAAGGATGTGATTAGTGGAGAGGCACCTGGGACCTGCTCCATTTCAGGAAACCCGGTTATGGGAACTGGTGGGGGACAGACTTGGCTCAGGACCCGAGAGAAGCAGTTAACCCTTTCCTATTGCGTGTATGGGAAACAGCCTCTTTTAGTAGTTTCCCAGGGGGAAAGAAACTTCTCAAATGGATTTAGTTTTGCATCAGTCCGATAAAGGAGACCTCAGGGATATTTTCCATTTCAGTTCCTATGGTCTATCTTTTCAGGGCTTTTGAATGCTCTAAAGGAGCCTGAGCACAAGGTAGACCTAAGAGGTGTCTAGGAATGACATACACAGAGAGGGCACATTTAAAAGGGAAAGACAGCTCAGCAGTTCCTAAAATGTCAAATGTCACTGTTGACCTGGCAGCATTTCTTAGATTTCTGGTTCCACTTTAACCCTTGGGTTTGGGTCAGAACCAACTTGGGGCTCTTTAGACAGGGTCTCTTCTATCCAGAGGATTTCTTCTCAGAATATGCAGGATGTTCAAAGCAGACATGCAACACTATTCTAAATACTGAGATGGGTGCATAAATGTCTGCATATTAAGGAGAATTAATATGCCACTAAGTCCAAGGACTGGGGATAACTGGCCCCCTGAAGACACTAATAATAAGACCCTGAACACCAGGGCTAAAAATGTCCAGAGCAGCATCCCAAAGCTCCTTGGCTGACCTGGTTGACTAAAGTGACCTTAACTTTGGAACTCAAATTTCTTCCTTGATTGAAGGTAATTGATAACCTCTACGGTCCCTTATGACTCTGACATTCTACTTCTCTGAGGATGGGATCTGAGTAAAAACAATTTTAATAATGCAGAGTCCAATAGTATATTAGTTACCAGACCCCAAGCAGGATGGGGCACATATTGAAGGGTTAGGAGCTTCCGTTCATTCAAACCTTAGTTTGTGGGAGAGGAGGGCATCTAAGTTCATTGATTCCTTAGTTTTTGAATGGAGGGACTGGCTTTACATGGTAGAGTTAATGTTCCTATACCACAGACCTCAGACAAGCAATCACATCCAAGTAGGAGATGCGCCGGGGAGCAGAAAGAAGTGTTAAGAGATGTTTGTTTCAGATTCTGGCCCTCCATTTACAACTCACTGCCATACAACCTCTTCTTGGAACCTCATCTTCATTCTTTATAAAACAAGGATAACACCTTCCATACAATACTGGGAGGATGACTTAAAACAGATAAGAAAAAGTGAAGACCACTTAGCACAGAGTAGATGCCCACCAAACGTCAAGTCCGCATCAAACTTTGTCTAAAGGGGGCACCTGGCTGGCTCAGCCAGTTGAGTGTGGGACTCCTGATCTCAGAGTCATGGGTTCAAGCCCCATGTTGGGCATGGAGCCTACCTAAACAAACAACACCATGTTGCTTAACTAAAAGGGTTTATACTATGGAAGTCCTGATGGCAGGCCTTCATATCAAAGGCTCCCCTCCTCACTTCTGCCCACATCCAGTATGGAAGGTGGCTGTGTCCCTGGCCTCTGTTAGATTTCCTCTGACTCTAGGATGGTGTTGGGTACTCCACTGCATGTTCATCCCTGAAGCTCACTCCAAGACCAAAAGCTGGAAGCCAGGACAACCAATTCATCTGAGGTACTTCTACATTTCCAACTGTTCCTCCACCCTTCATTCCCAATGCCGCTCTCAAGGTGGGGCATTTCCTGCTGAGCCAGAACTCTCTATGGGAAATATTTTTGAAGAGCCATCCTCAGCGCCTTGGTTCCTCACTGATGGATAGTGAATATAGTAAGGATCTCACAAGATAGTTGTGAGAGTGAAAAAACTTGTGTAAAGAGCCAGTGGTGTCAGACAACATGAAGTCATTCAATAAATGTTAGCTCCCTTCTCCTTGGCAACTCCTTTGCCTAAAAGGAACACCGGAGAGAGAAGACAGTGAAAGGGAGAGGTAGGCTCCAAGGATTCCCCTAATGCCAGCTTTCTTATCAAGTCTGAGATGGTTTTATGATGAATTTTCCAGAAATAAAAGCTACCTTTCTCCAGTAGGTCTACCTGTGAGCAATTGTGCTGGAGAAGGTGGTCAAAGGCACTGGCCATGGGCTGGCCAAGGCTATGATTCAGATCTTAGCAGACACGTTCTCTGGAGTAGCACCAAGGTTGTGTACTGGGTGGGCACTCTGCCAGCTCCCCCATCTGTTCTGTCCAATCCTGGCTTCTTGGAGTTGGGGTGGAAGAATTTTCCCTGAAGGAAAGCAGCCAACACCCTGTCCCACCCTTCTCCTTGGGCAACTCTTTGCTACACAAGAATCTCTCTCACCTGTTTTCTTTCAGCTGCCTGGGGAACCAGCTGCCAGACTATCAGTTTGGGCTCAAGCCCCGCTCACCACGTCCCTCCCTGAACCTGCCCGAAGTCCAGCAGCTGGTCTGGAGTAATATCTTCCTTCCAGCTGGGAACACTGAAAACCCCAGAGCTTGTCGAGTCAGCTGAAGCCCGTGAAAACCAGCTCCGGCCGTTGGCATATTTAGTGCAGAGCCAAACGTGGGGCGGGGCGTTCTAGGTCCTGCCTGGGGCTGGCCAGGCACTTTGGGATTAGGCTGGGGACATGCTTGGGGCAGTTGCCAGGTAAAATACAGGATGCCTAGTTTTGAATTTCAGATGAGCGAATAATTTTTTAGTATACTTAAGTCCCAAGGATTTCGAGGGATATTCGTAGCTTAAAAACATTTTTTTTAAAATCTGAAATTCAGTTTTAGCTGGCCGTCCTGTAATTTTATTTGCTAAATCTGGGAACCAGAGGCAGGTCTAGGGCACCTGGGGCAGCCCCGGCAGGAGGTGAGGCGGCGGGGGAGTCAAGAACAGGCTTGGGGATCTCGCACCGGGCCTCAGCAGCTCCTCCCGGCTGAGGGCTGCACCTCGGCGGGACTGTGGGAAAGTCTCTTTCCAGAGGAAGGAGAGTCTTCGCCTGGCCTCGTTCCCGCAGCCACCAGCCTCAGTCGCAGCCCGCAGGCTCTCCCCAGCCCGGCGGCTCGCCCATCCGTCCGCCCACGACCCTCGCGGCTCCCGGCACCTCCCCACCGCTCCGGGCAAGCCCTGGCTGCTCGCGGCCTGGGGGCGGTGCGGCGTGAAGTGCGCACGCGCGGTGGGCCAGGGGGCGGGGCGCGCGTGCGCGCGCGCGGGCGGGAAGAACTCTGCGCTGCCTGGCGTGGGCGTCGGCGGAGGTCGACGTCCCAGCGGGCAGCAGGTGGTGGGCGTCGCTGCCGCTGCCCCCGCGCCATGGAAGGGGCGGCCGTGGCAGTATGCGAGGTGATGCCAGGGAGGAGAGAAGGCCGAGAAGGACCCTCTGAGGAGGGTTTCGTGAGCGAACCGCAAAGTTTGGGGAGAGGGGTCTGGTGGTGCCTGAGGTGGGAGTGGGGTGATTCGGCGGAAGCTCGCTGGCCCCACACGGTGCTGTGAGGAGCAGATGAGGGACGGCGCCTCAGTTGGGGGAACGCCTCATTTCACAGCCCAGAAGACCGAGGCCCCAGGAGCTGAAGTGTTTGCTAGGCGTTCGCGGACACCCAGGTCAGGGCCGGGGAAACCAGCCTGGAGTGAAGGGGGCCTCTCCCCGGGGCGGAGGGGGTGCGCAGGAAAGACTACTGGGCAGCCTCGGGCGCAAGGCGAGGCCAGGGCGGGCGAAGTAGGAGAGAGGCGGACTCGTGTGGCGTGGGGCGCAGGCCTGGGTCTGGGTGGTGGAAGGTGGTGCAGAGGCCTCCCCCTCGGCCTCTACCACCCTGCGCGTCCCGGAACTTTCCCGCTCTGGAAAGTGGGATGGGGCGTCCCGCGCCGCCACGCTGCGTGAGTTCACCCATGGCAGCACCCTCAGAGCCGCCACCTGCTCACATTCTTAGCCCTTGGTCTTGTAAGGGGTACTAGACAGAACAGAACCACAGGCCTGACGGGGTTGACCTGACGGCCCCTGAGCGTTCGCCCGGTCCTCTTGCCTTCAAGGCCTTATCCTCCAAGTTGAAGGATTCGATTTTACAGACGGAGGCTAGGCTAGAACCCAGAGCTTCTGACTCCCAGGCCAGTGTTGTTTTCCCTATTGCAATCTACGGATAAAGCCACTGCGGGAAGATCTTAACAGAGGGGAGCACACTAAATCAGAGGCTGTGTGAAGGAAAGTGCTGGATTGTAGAAATGTCTGGAAGCCATTCTTAGAAACTTGGGTGCAAATTAGGATCTTCATTCCCAAGTTCTCTGAGATCTCCTCGCCTTAAAAGAGGTAGTAATTTTCCCTGTGATACTTTAGTGTGGAAGTGAGAGTGTGCTTTTATAAATAGTGGAATTAAATACAGAATATTTTTAATAATACATTTATTTTTTATTGGTGTTCAGTTTGCCAACATACAGAATAACACCCAGTGCTCATCCCGTCAAGTGCCCCCCCTCAGTGCCCGTCACCCATTCACCCCCACCCCCCGCCCTCCTCCCCTTCCATCACCCCTAGTTCGTTTCCCAGAGTTAGGAGTCTTTATGTTCTGTCTCCCTTTCTGATATTTCCTACCCATTTCTTCTCCCTTGCCTTCTATTCCCTTTCACTATTATTTATATTCCCCAAATAAATGAGAACATATGTTTGTCCTTCTCTGATTGACTTATTTCACTCAGCAGTTCCATCCACGTTGAAGCAAATGGTGGGTATTTGTCATTTCTAATGGCTGAGTAATATTCCATTGTATACATAAACCACATCTTTTTTTTTTTTAAATTTATGATGGACATAGAGAGAAGTAGAGACACAGGAGGAGGGAGAAGCAGGCTCCATGCCGGGAGCCAGACACGGGACTCGATCCCGGGACTCCAGGATCGCGCCCTGGGCCAAAGGCAGGCGCTAAACCGCTGAGCCACCCAGGGTTCCCAAACCACATCTTTATCCATTCATCTTTCGATGGACACCGAGGCTCCTTCCACAATTTGGCTATTGTGGATATTGCTGCTATAAACATCGGGGTGCAGGTGTCCCGGCGTTTCATTGCATCTGTATCTTTGGGGTAAATCCCCAGCAGTGCAATTGCTGGGTCGTAGGGCAGGTCTATTTTTAACTCTTTGAGGAACCTCCACACAGTTTTCCAGAGTGGCTGCACCATTTCACATTCCCACCAACAGTGTAAGAGGGTTCCCTTTTCTCCCCATCCTCTCCAACATTTGTGGTTTCCTGCCTTGTTAATTTTCGCCATTCTCACTGGTGTGAGGTGGTATCTCATTGTGGTTTTGATTTGTATTTCCCTGATGGCCAGTGATGCAGAGCATTTTCTCATGTGCTTGTTGGCCATGTCTATGTCTTCCTCTGTGAGATTTCTGTTCATGTCTTTTGCCCATTTCATGATTGGATCGTTTGTTTCTTTGGTGTTGAGTTTTATAAGTTCTTTATAGATCTTGGAAACTAGCCCTTTATCTGATAACGTCATTTGCAAATATATTCTCCGATTCGTAGGTTGTCTTTTAGTTTTGTTGACTGTATCGTTTGCTGTGCAAAAGCTTCTTATCTTGATGAAATCCAATAGTTCATTTTTGCTTTTGTTTCTTTTGCCTTTGTGGATGTATCTTGCAAGAAGTTACTGTGGCCGAGTTCAAAAAGGGTGTTGCCTGTGTTCTCCTCTAGGATTTTGATGGAATCTTGTCACACATTTAGATCTTTCATCCATTTTGAGTTTATCTTTGTGTATGGTGCAAGAGAGTGGTCTAGTTTCATTCTTCTGCATGTGGATGTCCAATTTTCCCAGCACCATTTATTGAAAAGACTGTCTTTCTTCCAGTGGATAGTCTTTCCTCCTTTATTGAATATTAGTTGACCATAAAGTTAAGGGTCCACTTCTGGATTCTCTATTCTATTCCATTCTCTATCCTGTTCTCTATTCTGTTCTCTATTCTGTTCCATTCTCTATTCGGTTCCATTGATCTATGTGTCTGTTTTTGTGCCAATATCACACTGTCTTGATGACCACAGCTTTGTAGTACAACCTGAAATCTGGCATTGCGATGCCCCCAGCTATGGTTTTCTTTTTTAAAATTCCCCTGGCTATTCGGGGTCTTTTCTGATTCCACACAAATCTTAAAATAATTTGTTCTAACTCTCTGAAGAAAGTCCATGATATTTTGATAGGGATTGCATTAAACGTGTAAATTGCCCTGGGTAACATTCACATTTTCACAATATTAATTCTGCCAGTCCGTGAGCATGGAATATTTTTCCATCTCTTTGTGTCTTCCTCAATTTCTTTCAGAAGTGTTCTATAGTTTTTAGGGGATAGATCCTTTACCTCTTTGGTTAGGTTTATTCCTAGGTATCTTATGCTTTTGGGTGCAATTGTAAATGGGGTTGACTCCTTAATTTCTCTTTCTTCAGTCTCATTGTTAGTGTATAGAAATGCCACTGACTTCTGGGCATTGATTTTGTATCCTGCCACGCTGCCAAATTGCTGTATGAGTTCTAGCAATCTTGGGGTGGAGTCTTTTGGGTTTTCTATGTAGAGTATCATGTCATCGGCGAAGAGGGAGAGTTTGACTTCTTTGCCAATTTGAATGCCTTTAATGTCTTTTTGTTGTCTGATTGCTGAGGCTAGGACTTGCAGTACTATGTTGAATAGCAGTGGTGAGAGTGGACATCCCTGTCTTGTTCCTGATCTTAGGGGAAAGGCTCCCAGTGCTTCCTCACTGAGAATTATATTTGTGGGCTTTTCGAAGATGGCTTTTAAGATGTTGAGGAATGTTCCCTCTATCCCTACACTCTGAAGAGTTTTGATCAGGAATGGATGCTGTATTTTGTCAAATGCTTTCTCTGCATCTAATGAGAGGATCATATGGTTCTTGGTTTTTCTCTTGCTGATATGATGAATCACATTGATTGTTTTACGAGTGTTGAACCAGCCTTGTGTCCCGGGAATAAATCCTACTTGGTCATGGTGAATAATTTTCTTAATGTACTGTTGGATCCTATTGGCTAGTATCTTGTTGAGAATTTTTGCATCCATGTTCATCAGGGATATTGGTCTATAATTCTCCTTTTTGGTGGGGTCTATGTCTGGTTTTGGAATTAAGGTGATGCTGGCCTCATAGAACGAATTTGGAAGTACTCCATCTCTTTCTGTCTTTCCGAACAGCTTTAGTAGAATAGGTATGGTTTCTTCTTTGAATGTTTGATAGAATTCCCCTGGGAAGCCATCTGGCCCTGGACTTTTGTGTCTTGGGAGGTTTTTGATGACTGCTTCAATTTCCTCCCTGGTTATTGGCCTGTTCAGGTTTTCTGTTTCTTCCTGTTCTAGTTTTGGTAGTTTGTGGCTTTCCAGAAATACGTCCATTTCTTCTAGATTGCCTAATTTATTGACGTATAGCTGTTCATAATATGTTTTTAAAGTCGTTTGTATTTCCTTGGTGTTGGTAGTGATCTCTCCTTTCTCATTCATGATTTTATTTGAGTCTTCTCTCTCTTCTTTTTAATAAGGCTGGCTAATGGTTTATCTATCTTATTAATTCTTTCAAAGAACCAACTCCTGGTTTTGTTGATCTGTTCCACAGTTATTCTGGTCTCGATTTCGTTGAGTTCTGCTCGAATCTTTATTGACTCTCTTATTCTGCTGGGTGTAGGATCTATCTGCTATTTTTTCTCTAGCTCCTTTAGGTGTAAGGTTAGCTTTTGTATTTGAGTTCTTTCCAGTTTTTGAATGGATGCTTGTATTGCAATGTATTTCCCCCTCAGGACTGCTTTTGCTGCATCCCAAAGATTTTGAACGGTTGTATCTTCATTCTCATTAGTTTCCATGAATCTTTTTAATTCTTCCTTAATTTCCTGGTTGACCCTTTCATCTTTTAGCAGGATGGTCCTTAACCTCCATGTGTTTGAAGCCCTTCCAAACTTCTTGTTGTGATTTAGTTCTAATTTCAAGGCATTATGGTCTGAGAATATGCAAGGGATGATCCTAATCTTTTGGTATCGGTTCAGACCCGATTTGTGACCCAGTATGTGGTCTATTCTGGAGAAAGTTCCATGTGCACTTGAGAAGAATGTGTATTCAGTTGAGTTTGGATGTAAAGTTCTGTAGATATCTGTGAAATCCATCTGGTCCAGTGTATCATTTAAGCTCTCGTTTCTTTGGAAATGTTTTGTTTAGAAGACCTATCGAGTGTAGAAAGCGCTAGATTGAAGTCACCAAGTATAAGTGTATTATTATCTAAGTATGTCTTAACTTTGGTTATTAATTGATTGATATATTTGGCAGCTCCCTAAATACAGAATATTTTAAATTTGTCTCCTCAAGATTGGATGCTTTATCTGGACAGTTGAAACCTGTTCAACTTAAAATATTGTGTGCAGTCTTAACTGCTTATAAACTTACTAGAAATAAAAGCGAATGTCTGTTAAGCATTTACTATTATTATCTATGCCAGGCACCATGTTAAGCATTTTGCTCTTATTTTGTTTACATTTAGCAGTAGCCATACGTGGTAGTTTTGTCCTCATTTTCGTAAATGAGGAAGCTGAGGTAGAGAGGAGTTAAATAATTTCCCCAAGATCACATAGCACATCAGAGACTCAAACCCAGATATCTGGCTCCAAAGCCAGTGCTTTTAACTAGTATTCTGATCCTCAGGATGATTTAATGAAAAATAAAGATGATTCATAACCAGATGCCATTCTTATTCATAGTCTTCATATTGGCTTTTACTTGGGGGAGGAAAAAAGAAACAGGAAAAACAAACTCCCACATAATTTTTTCGAATTATTATTTCCAGATAAACCTACCTTTTATTTATTTTTTAAAAATTTTATTTATTCAAGAGAAAAACAGAGAGAGAGCCAGAGACACAGGCAGAGAGAGAAGCAGGTTCCATGCAGGGAGCCCCATGAGGGCTGGATTGCAGGACTCCAGGATCACCCCCTGGGGCTAAGGTAGACAGACGCTCAACCGCTAAACCACCCAGGCTTCCCGAACCTACCCTTTAAATAAAGCAATTTATTGTCTCCATTTCCTGTCCTGTTGAGTATTGTGTTAATTTCTTATGTCACTTTCCTAGTTACTTCTTTTGTTTAGACACAGTGCTTTGTTCTGAATAGATGTAAATCTGACATTTTGCAAGCAAGAATATTATTTTTTGGAAATTAGGATTGTTAATTCAACTGTCATAAATTTATTACCACCATGATTTCTAAAGATTTGTTTCCTTTGAATTCTGCCCTTTTCAGATTTTGAAATATTTAATAATTCACTGGAAGTGTGAAACAGCAGGAGTATCAAAGGGAACGTTGCTAGAACGACAGCTAGTGATTTCCATGGAAGCATTAAATTCTAAGCACCAGGCAAATACTCTTCATTGTGTAACAACTAGTAAGTAGGGGAAGAAATAATTGATTTTCTGTCTTTGTTATGATTTGTTATAATTAAAATTTTCAGTTAGTCATAATCTTTTATCATGTTATCACTCCAGGGTTACTGAATAGTTAAAAAACTTAAATAATCATGTAATAAGTATCTGGTGATAGATTTACAAATGTGTTCTACAAAACTCTTTTCAGAGGAATATTTTACTGGCTTAAGAATTCTCAGAAACAAACAAAAAAAAAAGAATTCTCAGAAACAATCTCCTTGCTCTTGGTTTTAACCTCCTCTTTCACAGCATATTTATATTACATTGAATTTTATCTCCTTTTATATGTTCAGACTTTGGTAGTTAGAAGAGAGCCAAAAAATAAAGGAAAAGAAAGAAAATGACAAATGGTGCATACTTTAATAATTGTAATTTGCAATTAGTTTGAAAATAAACCTTTTCCACTTGACTCTTTTTCTCTCGTTTTTGCCTACACCCTTGAGGGAAGCTGATGCATTGAGTGGCCCTGGAACAACTTATTGTCTTGAACTTTGGAAGTGATCCTTTTTTGTTTGGTTACTTGTGTGTGTGTGTGTGTGTGTGTGTGTGTGTGTGTGTGAAAGAGAGAGAGAGAAGAGAGTGTATCTGTCTGTAGGTTTACTGAAGGATACTGTGGGATGAAGTTATCTTGTCAGCCTTAGAGGAGTCACCCTGAGTCCCAGTTGAGACTGAGTAGTACTTTAGGCTCTATAAGACATTATCTCACTGAACTGAAATGCCCTTTCTTCCCTTTGGGTATCTAGCAATATATCCTTGAGAGAGATATGATAGGCTGGTTTGCTGTTACTGTGCATGAACTCTACTCTGACTGGACAGAGTTCCCACCATTCATAAGAAAGTTTTGGTTATGATGGCTAGGGTGATGTTGGTCTGTATATGGTTATTAGTTTATGCATTGATTCTAATCCAATAAACTGGCCAAGGTAGCAGGATTGATTTCACTCAAAGCAGAGGACTTGACCACAGTAGCTTTTGGCAAGAGATCCAGTTCCATAGACATTTTGAGCCAAATGGACTTCTTCAGCCCATGTGAAATATAGGGGCCTCTCTCTTCTCTTTATTGTCTTTATTGTCTCTGATCTTTATGTAATAATTTTCATATTTTTTTTGTAGAAGGAAGGGAAATACATGCTTATCATAAAACATTCCAACATTACAGAAATATATTATGGAAAATGAGACTTTCTAGTAATTTCATCCCTTGAGATAATAATTACTTTTTAAAAGATTTTAAAAATTTATTTGACAGAGAGAGAGTTTGAGAGAGAGAAAGAGAGAGTGCATATAAGCTGGGGGAGCAGGAAAGGGAGAAGCAGGTTCCCTGATCAGCAGGGATGCGGGGCTCATTCCCAGGACCCTGGAATCATGACCTGAGGTGAAGGCAGATGGTTAACCAACTGAGCCACCCATATGCTTCCTCTTTTTTTCTTAAATTTTTAAAAATTTATTTATTTATGATAGTCACACACACACACACAGAGAGAGAGAGAGAGAGAGAGAGAGAGAGAGGCAGAGACACAGGCAGAGGGAGAAGCAGGCTCCATGCACCGGGACCCTGACGTGGGATTCGATCCCGGGTCTCCAGGATCGCGCCCTGGGCCAAAGGCAGGCGCTAAACCGCTGCGCCACCCAGGGATCCCAGCTTCCTCTTAAGATAACTATTAATTAATGTTCGATATATATTCTGTTATATTTTTCTAGGCATAAATTTGTTGCCTCTCATCAGGCAGAGAAAAAGCCAGATTTTACAAGTGTTCTAGGATGGAGGGGTAAGAGAGATAACTCAGCATTCAGTCTTTATGTTCATTCAGGCCAGTTATTTTTAATACAACTTTGGTCCTCAACTGGAAAACTCATGCTTCTTCTTTTCAAAGAATAATCCTTCTGGGGCGCCTGGGTGGCTCAATGGTTGAGCATGTGCCTTTGGCTCAGGTCATGATCCTGGGGTCCTGGGATCAAGTTCTGCATCAGCTCCCCACAGGGAGCCTGCTTCTCCCTCTGCCTATGCCTCTCTCTCTGTTTCTCATGAATGAATAAATAAAATCTTAAAAGAATAACCCTTCCTTCTCCCCCACCAAGGTTAGGAAGGTGACCCTAGAATGCTGAGTGGAGAAAATAATCTAAAGACCTGACTACTTAGGGCAGCCCTGGTGGCACAGTGGTTTAGCGCAGCCTGTGGCCCAGGGCATGATCCTGGAATGAGTCCCGCCTGGGGCTCTCTGCATGAGGCCTGCTTCTCCCTCTGCCTGTGTCTCTGCCTCTCATTCTCTCTTTGTGTCTCTATGAATAAATAAATAAAATCTAAAAAAAAAGGGAGCTGACTACTTAAATTCATTTTTTAAACTAACTCTCCTTATTTTAGCTCCCTCCCTACCCCTACTTCCATAAGTTCGTGATTCTGTCATTCCTGAGTCTTTTGGGGATTTTATTGCATTATTCGTGTTGTTTTTTGGCCGTTCCATTTTCTGGATTTAAAATTATTTTTTTTTGAAGATTTTATTCATTTGAGAGAGAGTGAGAATGAGAGGAAGAGCACAGAGGGGGAAGCATACTCTCGGCCGAGCAGAGAGCCTGATTGCGGGGCTCAATCCCAAGACCCTGAGATCAGGACCTGAACCAAAGGCAGATGCTTACCCAACTGAGCCACCCAGGTGCCCTCCTTTTCTGGATTATAATTTGATTTTTAAGGTCCCCTGAATCCTTTCCCTCTAATCCTTCTGATTTTCAGTTTCTAGAATTTTACTATACTCATCTTTGTCTCTTCTCTATCCTCATGGGTTTGTTCCTCTAAAAAATAACCCTTTTCTATTGTCTTACTGCCATTTCAGGAGGAGGTAGTAAAGATAATGTGTATGTTCAATCTGCCATCTTTACTTGAATGTATGAAATGGTGTGTTTGGTCTGAAATCTCTGATGATGAAAAACCATATATTAGTTATTTAAGGCTGCTATAACAAAGTACCACAAACATAAAATAAACTTATTTCCTCACAGGTATGGAGGCCAGAAGTGCAAAATCAAGGTCTAAATAGGGTTGATTTCTTCTGGAGACTCTGAGGGAGGAATCTATTCCATGCCTCTCTCTTTGCCTTTGGTAGTTGCTAGCAAGTCCTTGGTGTTTGCTTGTAGGCATATCACTACAGTCTCTGCCTCTGCCTTCATGAAATACTCTCCACTGTGTTTATATGTTTCTGTCTTCACACAGCCTTCTTAGTTAAAAGGACAACAATTGGATTTAGGTCCACTCTAACCAGTATGACCTCATCGTAACTTGTTTACATTTGTGAAGACCCTATTTCCAAATAAAGTCATATTCACAAGTAGCAGGGCTTAGTTCTTCAAAATCTCTTTTAGAAGCACAAAATTCAACTCAAAACACACCCACAAATATTATTATTTGAATGATCCATTAAGAGAAACTGAGAAGTCACTATATAGTTTTTCCATCAATAATTGTTGAAGTCTTTAATATATTATTTATTGCAGTGTTTTTCAAAGTGTGCTACGGTCAGTTTATGAGTTATGAGGAAGGAATTATGTAGTCATCTAAATTTGGGAAATTCTGGTTAAAATCAAATGAGGGCTGCCTGGTGGCTCAGTCAGTTGAGCATTAGACTCTTGATTTCAGCTCAGGTGGTGATCTCAGGTTGTGTGAGATTGAGCCCTGTGTTGGGCTCTGCACTGGGTGTGGAACCTGCTTAAGATTCTCTCTCTGCTGCTGCCAACTCCCCCACTTCTCTGTCTCAAAAAATAATCAGATGAGTTTCATTATATGTTCTCAGAACCTTAGCTATGCCAGTGTAGACTGTGAATCTTCAAAAACGGACTATAGTATACAGCATTTCCCAGACATATTAGATCTTGTAGCTCTTTTTAAAAATATATCATCTTCTCTTCAGAAAGAATTTTGGGGAATGCTGTTGCTTTAAAAATATGTGCTTTACAAATAAGCCTCTACTGTTATCTTTGCATTTGAAGGATAGCACTTTAGTACAGAAACATTAGAAAGAGAGTTGAGAATTAGGGACTAAAAGGGGTGTGGAGCAGGCAGGATAATTGTTCTCTGAGTATATTCACCAAAAGTGACCCACTTTCAACAATTGTTGATATGGTCCTTGTTAAAATTTAAAAAGGATGTTTGAAGAAACAGTGTGACATACGCAATTGAGAAACATCATAAACACACTGTGAGATGTATAGGTTGTATTTTTTTTTTCTTATTATTGTTCATCTCCTCACTAATCACTAGTGTGGGCCTGCCACTCCACCTGCCATCTCTGTCCACTAGTGTCCCAGTGACCCACTCTCCTTAAGTTAGAACTAGTGTATGCCTGTGAGGAATGTTAAGAAAAAAGAGATGATTGTCTTTTTTAGATTTTTTTAGATTTATTATTTTATTTTTAGATTTATTTTTTTTATTTATTTTTTTAGATTTATTTATTTATTTGAGAGAAAGCAACAGAGAGCACAGGGGCAGAGGAAGAAACAGGTTCCCTGCAAAGTAGGGAGCCCCATGGGGGGCTCAATCCTAGGACCCCAGGACCATGACTGGAGCTGAAGGCAGATACTTAACTGGCTGAGCCACCCAATTGCCCCGAGATGATTGTCTTTTATTGAATGTTCTGTGCTACTTGGGCTCAGGCCTTTTGAAATACCATTTGTCTAGAATCATTCAAAATCTGGAAACCTAAAGCACTGCTCTAATAGCATTTTAGTAGAACTTTTTGTGATGATAGAAATGTTCTATATCTGTGCTGTTCGGTACAGTAACCATTAGCCAGCCACACTTGGCTAATGACCACTTGAAATATGGCTAGTGTGACTGAGGAATCTTATTTTTAATTTAAGTTAGCTAAGTTTAAATTTAAATAGCCACATATATCTAATAGTTATTGTATTTGGAGAGCACACGTTTAGATAATGGTGTTGCCTCTTACTGTAGTTCAGTTATTCTCAACCTTTTCTCCCTGCCTGAAGAATACACATTTCTGGAGGGATATACACATTTTCATTGGTTCCTGTGGCAGTTATTCTTAGATTCTTAACTGTGGGTTAACCCTGTGGGGGAGAGATGTTCAATTTAGAAAGTCTCCAGGTGGTTCTGATCTTTTTTTCCCTCTTAGGTCCCTACTTCCTTCCTCACACTCTTACGCTGGAGAATCATTGCTCTAGGGCCACCTGGCTGGCTCAGTCAGTTGAGCATGTGACTCTTGATCTCAGGATTGTGAGTTTGAACCCCACATTGGTGGTAGAGTTTACTTAAAAAAAAAAACAATTAAGGGGCACCTGGGCGGCTCAGTGGTTGAGCATCTGCCTTTGGCTTAGGTCGTGATCCCAGGGTCCTGGGATCAAGTCCCACATGGGGCTCTCTGGGGGGAGCCTACTTCTCCCTCTGCCTGTGTCTCTGCCTCTCTCTCTCTCTCTCTCTCTCTCTCTCGCTGCCTCTCATGAACAAATGAATAGAAAAATCTTAAAAAAAAAAAAAAGACTTGCTTTAAGTGTTCTGATGTTCAGACTTCTAACTCTAGGTATGGAGAATTCTTACCTGATAGTCTAATATTTTCTGCTAGAGAGTAAATTGTTTAAAAGGGCCAAAATTTTTAATTGAATCTTATACTGGAATATGGGTTACTGACAAGTTTTCTGATTACAGACTACAGTTTGCAGTCTTCCTATAATCCCTTTCTCTCGGGAGTAGTACTACCTAAAGAAGCAGTCGTGGTATTGGATATAGGTGAAAAGACTTGCCATTTAGTTCTCATCTCTAAGAAGTTATTCTGCTCCCTGAGAGTCATTGTAGCCTCATAATGCTTCTTTGGTGCCTCCATTTTCAGTAAACTCATTACAGAGTGGTTACCTTTTAATGTTCTGTATCTATAAACAGTGTTTTTAGGCTCCCATTGGGTTCTTTAGATAAAATCTGTTTGTGATATTTCTTTGTATTCTCTTTCTTACAGTTGCTTCTGCGGGAAGCATTTATGATGGTTTGGTTCTCAGGAAGTTCCTAAAAGGTAAATAAAGAATTACTTTCACGAGATTAAATCTTTTCCTGGCAGTGAATTTGGTATTTTCTGAAACAGACAAACTGAAAGATAGCATTGCCAGATATAGCAAATAAAAATACAGGATGCCCACTTAAATTTTAATTTCAGATAAATGATGAGTAATTTTGTATCGTAAGTATGTTCCATACAATATTTTATCCGGCAATCCTACTGAAAGATGATCTATAAAATACAGATCTATAAAACATAGCCTCTTTGAATACTCTGTATACAACCTCAGGCAAAATTATCACGTATATAAAATGAAATTTTTGGTAAAGTATTTGTTTCTATCTATCTCAAAGAAATAATGTGTGAAGGAGGCTTTTATAAATTGTTTTGTTGAGTGTTAATACTGTACAACATATGCCAAAGTTGGTATGGTTTAGGTGACCTTGGTTTTAGTTCTTTCCTTTGATTTGAGAATAATCCTAAAGGACATACACATATTTAAGGAGATCAAATGATCTGAGAACTTGTGCTTTTAAACTTATCTTCTATAGTTGTGTGGTTTGTAGAGTATCCAATGGGCCTGTCTTTTCCTAATGCATAATTTACAAATTTCACTAAATAATTTTTAAAAGAAACCTCCAGTTAAATTTGGAACATAGATTGTGGGTTTTTTTTTTTTTTTAGATTGTGATGTTTTATCTTTATGTTTGTCATTACTTTAAAAAATGTGCTATGTGTAAAATATGGAAACAATAAAAAACTACATCAGAGCAGTGTAATGTTATAAGTGTTTATGAAATATATTACCATTGGACTATTTATTTTACCATTGGACTTTTAAAAAGATGGTAGTGTTTCTTGTTGCTTTCTAAAATGCAGTCAATTAAAAATTTTACTTAGATCCACATTCCCAGTAACTCAATTACTACATAAAAGTACCTTCCTCTATCTTGGTGATATCAAAGAAGAAGAAGAAACTATATTTACAATTCACAAGATGTCTAAAGACATAAACATATAGGAAATAATTTTCCCTTTTGGAACTTCTTTTTTGAAGTAATTTTAATTTTTTAATTATTATTTGTTAAAGTTTTTATTTATGTTCCAGTTAACATACAGTGTAATATTAGTTTCAGGTGTACAATTTAGTGATTCAGCACTTACATATAACTCTCAGTGCTCATCACACTAAGTGCACTTAAGCCTCATCACCTTTTTTACTTATTCTCCCTCCCACCTCTCCTCTAGTAACCATCAGTTTGTTCTCTTCTTGTTCTCTTTATTCTGTTTCTTGGTTTGCTTCTCTCTCTCTTTTCCCCTGTGTTCATTTGTTTTATTTCTTAAATTCCACATATGAGTGAAATCATAGGTATTTGTTCTTCTCTGACTTACTTTGCTTAGCATAATACACTCTAGCTCCATCCACATCATTGCAAATGGCAAGATTTCATTCTTTTTTATGACTAATATTCCATTGTGTATACAAGTGTATATATTATACTATGTAATATTATATATCATGTGTATAGTATAGATATATATTTCACATCTTTTTTTTTAAAGATTTTTTTAAAGATTTTATTTATCTACTCATGAGACACAGAGAGAGAGAGGCAGAGACACAGGCAGAGCGAGAAGCAGGCTCCACACAAGGAGCCCAATGGGGGACTCGATCCCAGAACCCCAGGATCACACCCTGGGCCAAAGGCAGGTGCTAAACTGCTGAGCCACCCAGGTGCCCTATATTTCACATCTTTATACATTCATCAGTTAGTGGACATCTGGGCTGTTTCCATAATTTGGCTGATGTAGACAATGCTGCTGTAAACATTTGGGTGCGTATATTCCTTTGAATTAGTATTTTTGTATCTTTTGGGTAAATACCCAGTCACTTTTGCAGTGACTGGATCATAGGGTAGCTCTGTTTTTAACTTTTTGAAGAACCTCCATACCGTTTTCCAGAATGGCTGTACCAGTATGCTGAAGTAATTTTTAGTTTAAGCATGGGGATTTAAAAGTGTTTGCTTGCCAAACTAAGGTTATCAGGTATATTTTCCTTAGCCTTTGGAATTGTCTTGGCCCTCTGAATCTACTTTCCAGTAGTCTGTATCCTAGATTCTTTTTTTTTTTTTTTTAAGATTTTATTTATTCATTTGACAGAGAGCGAGCGAGCACAAGCAGAAGGATTGGCAGGCAGAGGAAGAGGGAGAAGCAGGCTCCCCGCTGAGCAGGGATTTTTTTCCCCCCTGACACACACACACATGTGGGGCTGGCTCCCAGGACTCTGGGACCACCTGAGCCAAAGGCAGATATTTAACCAACTGAACCATTGACATGTCTCCCAACTCTTTAGATTCTTCTTGGTGTGTACACATTGAAAGCAGTAATTGTGGAGGAAAACTAATAGCTCCATAATAGATATTCTGTGGGAGCTTGGGTAGAATGTTCACCCTGTGGTAATCATTGTAATGTTGCTTTATTGAGCATTAACTATACATTGAGCCTTGTGCTTGACATGGAGGGGTTACAGAGGTGATCAAGACAGATTTGGTTTCTCCCCTTATGCCCATACTTAAGATAACTTTTTTTTTTAACTTTTTTTTTTTTTTTTAAGATTTTACTGATTTATTCATGAAAGACAGAGAGAGAGGCAGAGACACAGACAGAGGGAGAAGCAGGCTCCTTGCATGAAGCCTGATGCAGGACTCAATCCCCACACCAGGATCATGCCCTGAGCCAAAGGACGCTCAACTGAGCCACCCAGGGGTCCCCATACTTAAGATATCTTAATTATTTAATTCTGCTACCTGCCACAGCCTGTTTAAAAGATAGGGAGAATCAGCTTATTGTCCTGGAGAGTTTGTTCTGTTTCTAAGACTTTTGGGTAACATGAATCCAGCTTTAAGAATATGAGTTGACTGCCTCAAATCCATCTAATCTATTTTTTAAAAGATTTTATTTATTTATTTGAGACAGAGCACAAGAGAGCACAAACCTGGGGGAGGGGTAGTCAGAGGAAGAGGGAGAAGGAAACTCCCCACCAAGCAGGGAGCTCAACATGGGGCTCCATCCCAGGACCCTGGGATCATGACCCGAGCCAAAGGCAGTCGCCTAACTGAGCCACTCAGGTACTCCCATCTAATCTATTTATCAATCTTTAGTCCTCTGCTTTTTTGAATTCTGTCCTTTGGATGATGTGAAGAATGGAAAGATCATTCCTCACGCCACTTCTCTAGTTAATATGTGTGAAAGTGGTTTGAAAGGAGTGAAAATCCATATAAATAACAGGGAGTATATTATTATTAGCACTAGGGAGGAGATAGGAATATTTCTTTTTTTTAAATTTTTTTTTATTTATTTATGATAGTCACACACAGAGAGAGAGAGAGAGAGAGAGAGAGAGAGAGGCAGAGACATAGGCAGAAGGAGAAGCAGGCTCCATGCACCGGGAGCCCTACGTGGGATTCGATCCTGGGTCTCCAGGATCGCGCCCTGGGCCAAAGGCAGGCGCCAAACCGCTGCGCCACCCAGGGATCCCGATAGGAATATTTCTTGCAACATAACTTACACTTACCATGCCTGTACAATTAGTGATCAGATTGTAGAAAACACTATTTCTTCAATTTTTAAAAAGGATTTTATTTATTCATTCATGAGAGACACAGAGAGAAAGAGAGGCAGAGACACAGGAGAGGGAGAAGCAGGCTCCATGCAGGGAGCCCAAAGTGGGACTAGATCTTGTCTCCAGGATCACACCTTGGGCTGAAGGCAGCGCTAAATGGCTGAGCCACCCAGGCTGCCCTATTTCTTCAATTAATATTTGTGAAAGTGCTTTGACAAAAGTGAAAAACTATGCAAGTACAAGGAAGTGGTTTTATTACCACTGTTAATACCTGGAGAGAATGTATTGAGTTGAATTTAGGTTATGGAATAACCCCCTGTTTATTATGCTAATACAAACTTTAGACAATTTGTGTCCTGGTAAGTTAGTTTTAACTTTAATTATTTTAAAAGCTTGCAGCAATTTTAAGCCATTTATTTAATCTGTTTTAATATCCTTGTGATAAAGTACAGGTGGTTAACTTTTTGTACAAAGAGGAATTACTGCATATCAAGTACACAATAAAAATTGAGTCATTTGGGCAGCCCTGGTGGCTTAGTGGTTTAGCGCCACCTTTGGCCCAGGGTGTGATTCTGGAGACCCGGGATTGAGTCCCACATTGGGCTTCCTGCTTGGAGCCTGCTTCTCCCTCTGCCTGTGTCTCTGCCTCTCTCTCTCTGTCTCTCATGAATGAAAAAATAAAATATTAAAAAAAAATTGAGTCATTTGCTCATGGTCAGTCATATTCAGTAGCCAACTTCAGCCTGTCTTCTCTCCAGGCATTTGTTTGTTTGTTTATTTATTTATTTATTTATATTTTATTTATTTATTCATGAGAGACAGAGAAAGAGGCAGAGACATAGGAGGAGGGAGAAGCAGGCTCCTCGGAGCCTGATGCAGGACTCAGTCCCTGCCCTGGAGGATCACGCCCTGAGCTGAAGGCCGCTCAGCTGCTGAGCCACCGAGGCATCCCTCTCCAGGCTTATAGTACTAACCTTCAGTCAATAATATTACTTATTTTTACTAATAAGTAACAAAAATAACTCAGTGAAATTCACAAAGGAAATTGTCCAAGTTTAAGATTTAAATCCCTTAGCAACCTGGTTTATGCACCATTAATTATGCCTTTATTACTATGGTTATTTATTTAGCATTCCTATAACATTATTAACAAACTGCTTTAAATTGGTCTGTTTGCAAATCTTTACACTGATTAATTAGCTTCATTAGGAAGTCTCTGGTGGCTGACTCATTAACCATTGGATTTCCAGGTGTTAAAAAATACTTATTTTTACAAAATTAATAGTATGCCTCTGAATTTACTTTAACTATGTTCTGTTTATTGCTTGGTTTATGTCTCTCCCTGCCTAAAATAAGATCTGACCCCTCTTTGGGGGGACTATGCTGTTGTATAGCCATCCAGCTTCAGTTTTCTTTACTCTTCAGTCTCTTCTATCAGGATCTTATCAAGGTACATTTTCTCTGGATCTGGAATACTTCAGATCAATTTGTATACAAACAGGCTCTTATTTCTGGGTGTTTTATTTATGTTGGATTAATAAATAGTGACCAAGATTTTACTCCTTCTCTAATGGTTTATGTTCTCTTTTTGCTCACTTTTTTCTCTGGTTCCTAACTATTCATACTTTTGTCCTTTGTCCAGAAAACCTTTAATTGAACATCTGCTTTGAAACAGGAAGTCATAGGGAGAGATAGCTCTGAAAATAAAATATAATGTGATAAATGCTGTATGAAGATATGCATATTCAGGGTGCTTCTTTGGTAGCCCAGAGGATATTCCTTAAAGTTCAGTCACCAGTATGCCTTTCATCCCTTCATTATTCTGTATTATAATACTATATTTACTTCAGATAGCTTTTCTACTTTTAAAGTTTTAGTATTTTGTGCTGATGAGACTTAAGTTTTTTCTTCTCTATCACTAACATGTTTCCAGGTTTGACTGTCAATTAGACTATTCCATTTGAAGGTTCCTTTGAAATCTATGTGCTGGGGACGCCTGGGTGGCTTGGTGGTTGGGCTTCTGCCTTCGGCTCAAGGCATGATCCTGGAGGTCCTGCATCAGGCTCCCTGCATGGAGCCTGCTTCTCCCTCTGCCTGTGTCTCTGCCTCTCTCTCTCTCTGCCTCTCTCTCTCTCTCTCTCTCTGTATCTCTCATGAATAAATAAATAAAATCTTAAAAAAAGAAATCTATGTGTAACATATCTAAAATGGGTTTCATTTTCTTGCAGCTAACTTGCTCTGTAATTTCTCCAATTCTTTTTTTTCTTTTTTTTTTATGATAGTCACAGAGAGAGAGAGAGGCAGAGACATAGGCAGAGGGAGAAGCAGGCTCCATGCACCGGGAGCCCGACGTGGGATTTGATCCCGGGTCTCCAGGATCGCGCCCTGGGCCAAAGGCAGGCGCTAAACCGCTGCGCCACCCAGGGATTCCTCTCCAATTCTTTCAATGATACTAATGTTCATAATTTTCAAGGCTTATACATTTTGAGGTTTTTTTTTAGGATCCTCTTTTTTCTTTTTTCCATTATCTAATCTAATTTAATTTTTGTTAATTCTTCTTTTGGTGTTTATAATTATTATTTGTTCAGCTATATATTAATTTAAACATATATTTAAGTTCCTGCTTTGATGACTCTCTTTATTGCTTATTAGGATAAGACCCCCTCCCCGCCCCGCAGCCCGGGTGGCTCAGCGGTTTAGCGCCACCTTCAGCCCAGGGCCTGATCCTGGAGACCTGGGATTGAGTCCCACATCGGGCTCCCTGCGTGGAGCCTGCTTCTCCCTCTGCGTGTGTCTCTGCCTCTCTCTCTCTGTGTCTCTCATGAATAAATAAATAAAATCTTTTTTTTAAAAAAAGGTTAAGACATCTCAGACCAGATATGAGGTCTTCTGTCAATTAGAATAACTTCTGTACTTTGAAGGATGATGCCCATTAAGATAGATAAATTCTTACATGTTTAAAAATTCTCATTAGTTCCTATTAATATATGTACTATTATTCTTCATGATATGTTTATCCATTTATTAAAAATTATTTTTATATGCATATATATAAGCATATATATCTATTTATCCATTTATAATAGAACTACTTCTATTATAAATACCTGTTTGGTGAAGTGTGATGGTTTTAGTTTGTCCATCTTGCCTGGATCTAGATGCTAGTTCTTACCATCCTTACTCTAGTGAGAAAAAGAGGAAAAAAAAAAGGGTAGAGTGGTAAGATGGGGGAATATGAAAAAGGCCGTATTTATAGGTCCCTATTTTGCTGTTTCTTTCTTGTTTCTTCCGTTCATATTATTTTGATTTCTTTTTCTTTTTATCTTTTAATCTCTTTTTATCTCTTCCTTATTCCCATGTTTATTGACATAATTTAACACTTTTGTAAGATATAGTTTGGCCAATCATGTTCAGATGTATTTCCCAGGTCAGAAAATTTACAGCCTTTTCTTTTTCCTCTTCAAAAGACTAGATAAGAATAACAGCCTTTGAAAGTAGGGAAGACAGCTGTGCTATTGATGTATGGTTATATGATTATGACAGTCTAGTTTTTGCCTCTTCTCTGTACTCCACCCTTTTGCCATTAGGGAGACTTTACAAAAAAGTTTAGTTTAATTTTGTCCTTTTTGTTAATTTGTGAAAGGAAGTGAGGAGTCATGGTTTTTGTATGTTAGATTGATAGGTCCAGTCTTGCTCATCACTGAGTGAGAAATTTGCAATGGTGAACTCTTGGATGTCTGACTAAATACATACTTTTAAATCTGAGATTCTCGTATTCAAAGATTAAATATCTATTATAATTTTATATTTCACAAGATCAGCAACTCTAAGGCTCAGTACTCACCCAACACTTTCTCCCCAGGAGCTCGTTTTTGTAAACATGATTTCATTCATTCTCCAGAGGTAGGTCAAATTTACATGTTATCACAATTTCTTTTTCCAAGATGAGGAAACTGAGCTTTACCTCAGCCTGATATATTAAATTTAGTGGTAAGGGAAGAGTTTGTGGACTCATAGGTCATTGGTTACCCTGTGAGTCCACATTAAATCCAAACTTTTGATATGTTTTAAATAGTCTCTTGCTATGAAATTTGCATAACATGTGGCAAGACTTCAAAAAGAAAAGATTGATTAAACATCAAGAGAAGTTAAAATAAATGAATTTATTGGGATGCCTCACTAGCTCAATCTGTGGAACATGTGACTCTTGATCTTGAGGATGTGAGTATGAGCCCCACACTGGGTGTAGAGATTACTTAAAAAACTAAAATAAAATTAAAAAAAAAAGAATGAAATTTGTCTTCTTTTGCTTCCTTAATATTTCTTTACTTTTTTCCCTGTTAAATATCTAATCATACTTCACTATTGAGAATATGTTTAAGATTTGATGTGAGAGGGGACCCCTGAGTGGCTTAGTGGTTGAGAGTCTTCCTTTGGCTCAAGGCCTGATCCTGGAGTCTAGGGATTGAGTCCACATTGGGCTGCCCACGGGGAGCCTGCTTCTCCCTCTGCCTATGTCTCTCTCTCTCTCTCTCTCTCTCTCTCTGTCTCTCCTGAATAAATGAATAACATCTTAAAAAGATTTGATGTGAAGGGAAAGGGAATGGAAAGGACATGAATCTTGACATGTTTCTTTTCCTTCTGAGCTTGAGTAGATGGAAGAGGAAGAAAAGGACAGCTTTTTTTTTTTTTTTTTTTTAGATTTATTTATTTATTCATGAAACACACAGAGAGAGAGGCAGAGACACAGAGGGAGAAGCAGGCTCCCTGTCCCGACATGGGACTTGATCCCAGGACTCCGGGATCATGCCCTGAGCTGAGGGCAGACGCTCAACCGCTGAGTCACCCAGGCATCCCATGGACAGCTCTTAGTATCAGATATCCTGGGAGTTGGCTCCTACTTCAGGCGAGTGGCTTTTTTTCGGTAGAGGAAGCTAGCCTGCATTGTATCTGCTTTGGCTTAAAATCCTCGAACTGTTGTTACCCCTCATTGGGTAATCAACTAGATGCTTAATTGGTCCAGCTCTGGCCTCTTGGGTTACCATATCCATTTCATCTCCATAGCAGACAATGTTAGCTGCTTATAGCAGTGAATTTGGCTGGTATGGGAATAAGGACATTATTTCCTGAGTAGACTTTATGGTTACCCATTTAGCACATTTTAAAGAGTCATATGACACTATAGATAAAAGTTAACTCAAAATGGATCAAAGAGGGCAGCCCGGGTGATTCAGTGGTTTGGTGCCGTCTTTGGCCCAGGGCCTGATCCTGGAGACCCGGGATCGAGTCCCATGTCTGGCTCCTTGCGTGGAGCCTGCTTCTCCCTCTGCCTGTGTCTCTGCCTCTCTCTCTCTCTCTGTGTCTCTCATGAATAAATAAATAAAATCTTTTAAAAAATGGAACAAAGACCTATATCTAAGAGCTAAAACTATAAAATTCTTACAAGAAAATGTAGATGTAAATCTTCATAGATAAGACATTTAAAGCATGAGCAGCCAAAGGAAAAATAAATTGGACTTCATCAATATTAAAAACCTTTGTATTTCACAGAACATTATCAAAGTGAAGAGACAATTTTGTGACGTGATGGACGTGTTAGCTCAGGCAAAGGTGGTAATCATTTTGGAACATATAAGTATCAGATTTATAGGTTGTACACTATAACTTTACACAATGCTATATATCAATTATACCTCAATAAAACTGGGGAAAAAAGAAAAAAGCTTAGAAAAAAACCTATAAAATTGGAGAAAATATTTGCAAATCATGTATCTGATAGGAGTCTAACATCCAGAGTACAAAAACAACTTTTATAACTCAACATTAAAAAGACAACTAATTTTAAAATAGGCAAAGGATCTGAATAGACATTTGTTACGAATTGAATGTATGTGTCCTCCCCAAATTCCTGTGTTGAAGCCCTAATCCCCAATGCAGGGGTATTTGGAGATGAAGCCTTTGGGAAGTAATTAGGGTTAGACTAGGTCATGAAGGTGGGGCCTTTATGATGGGATTAGTGGTTTTATAAAAAGATGAAGAAAGAAATATCTCTCCAAGTGTACCCTTCCAGGAAAAGCCATGTGAGGACACAATGAGAAGGCAGCTTTTGCAAGCCATGAAGAGAGCTCTTACCAGGAACTGAATTGCTGGCACCCTGATATCGAACCTTTCGGCCTTCAAAATTGTATGAAGTAAATTTCCATTGCTTAGGCCACCCAGTTTGTGGTATTTTGTTATGGCAGCCTGAGTAGACTAGGACAACATTTATCCATGTAAATGGCCAATATTCAACATCATGGTTTTTAGGGAAATGCAAATCAAAACCATAATGAGGTACTACTTGATACCCACTAGTAGGACTGTAATAAAAAAAATATTGGCAGGGATATAGAGAATCGAGTTCCTCATACTTTGATGGTGGTGTAAAATGGTACAGCTACTTTGGAAGTTCCTTGAAAAGTTAGAATTATCTTCACTCAGAAATGTCTACACAAAATCTAATGCACTAATATTTATGGCAGCATCATTCCTAATAGCCCCAAATTGAAAACAACACAAGTGTCCATCAATTAACGGGCAAGATGTGCTCTCTCCATACAATGGAATATTATTCAGTCAAAAAGAATGATGAGGTCTTGATATATATTACAACATGATTGAAAATTGGATACATGCTAAGTGAAAGAAGCTGTATACAGAAGGCTGTACATTCTATGATTCCATTTATATGAAATGTCTGCAATAGGCAACTCCATAGAGGCACATCCAAAGGAGATTAGTGGGAGGAAGGAGGAATGGGGAGTTACTATTAATGGATATGAGTTTTCTTCTTGGAGTAATAAAAATGTTTTGGAATTAGTGATGATGGTTGTATAATGTTGTGAATATACGGAAAGGCACTTAAAGTAGTGAAATTTATGGTGTGAATTATATTTCAGGTTTAAAATAAATCTGCCCAATGTTAGCAGCACTATCCCACAGTAGTCAAAATATGGAAAGAGCCCAAATGTCCATTGGCTGATGAATGACAAAGGTGTATACACATACATGCCACACACATACACACACACACACAAGAATATTAGCCACCAAAAAGAATGAAATCTTGCTATTTGCAACAAGATGGATGGAACTAGAGTGTATTATGCTAAGTGAAATAAGTTAGAGAAAGACAAACTTTGATTTTACTAATGGAAATTAAGAAACAAAACATGAACATAGGGAAAGGGAAGAAAAATATAAGGTAAAAATAGATGGAGGCAAACCATAAGAGACTCTTAACTATAGGGAACAAAGGGTTGCTGGAAGGTAGGTGGATAGGTGGATGGGAGTAAATGAGTGATGGGAACTGAGGAGGGCACTTGTTGGAATGAGCACTGGGTATTATATGCAAGTGATGAATCACTAAATTCTGCCCCTGAAACTAATACTACACTATATGTTAACTAGCTTGAATTTATTTATTTTTAATTTTAAAAAATATTTTATTTATTCATGAGAGACACACACGGAGAGAGGTAGAGACATAGGCAGAGGGAGAAGCAGGCTCCATGCAGGGAGCCCGATGTGGGACTCCAGCCCCAGGACTCCAGGTTCACGCCCTGAGCCGATGGCAGATGTTTAACCACTGAGCGACTCAGGCATCCCAACTAGCTTGAATTTAAATAAAATCTTGAAAAAAAAAGAAAGAAAGGAAAGAAAGAAAGAAAGAAAGAAAGAAAGAAAGAAAGAAAGAAAGAAAGAAAGAAAAAGTTGTTACATGGAATTGAAGTTTTTTGAACTCTCATCTTCCCCTTTCCTTCTCTCTTCTTTATATTGCCACCCCTTCTGGCCTCCCTGCCCACAGTTAATTAACCATTTGGCACAGTATAATCCCCTGCTGCCTTGACTTTCTATCTTTCCTTTCTTGTAGTCTTCAAGCTTAGATAATCCCCACTATTTGCTTTATCTGTTCTTATTTCCAAGCAGCCAAATGTTGCTAGTACAAATCGTAACAGTGGGAACTTGGTACACTATAAATTTAAGCAGAATTTCTAAATTTATGAGGGTTGTCCAAAAAGTATTCTTTTATTTATTCTTTTTTTAATGTTTTATTTATTTATTTGAGAGAGAGAGAGAGAGAGAGAGAGAGAGGCAGAGACACAGGCAGAGGGAGAAGCAGGCTCCATGCAGGGACCCCAACGTGGGACTCGATCCCAGGTCTCCAGGATCACACCCCAGGCTGCAGGTGGTACCAAACCACTGCGCCACCAGGGCTGTCCATTTTATTTATTCTTTAATATTTATTATCCTTTTATATAATTCCATTATTATATGCTCCAACCTACCTGTACGCATTTAAACAAATTTCTTTACCTTCTGTTTTACTTGAAAAGATTGAGGTTGTCCAAGTGGTATTTCTTTAAATTCTCTTTGTAACTTAAATTTGAAATACTAAGTTGTAATGAAAAGATCTGTCTGTCATTAGCTCCATGGCCTTAGATGAATCAGTCTTATAGCAACTACTTCACCATCTCTAGTATATCTTTTCAGAAGTTTGACTATATGTGGGGGATCCCTGGGTGGCTCAGCGGTTTAGCGCCTGCCTTTGGTACAGGGCATGATATTGGAGTCCCGGGATTGAGTCCCACATTGGACTCCCTGCATGGAGCCTGCTTCTCCCTCTCCCTCTGCCTATGTCTCTGCCTCTCTCTGTCTCTGTGTCTCTCATGAATAAATAAATAAAATCTTAAAAAAAAGTTTGACTATATGTGGAACTTAATTTGTAATTGTCTTATTATAAAATGCTCTTCTATTACAGGGAAGTACTTTTGATTGAGTAGGTACAAGATGTTTTTTTTTTTTTAAACCTTTTTTTAATTTTTTTTTAAATTTTTATTTATTTATGATAGTCCCACAGAGAGAGAGAGAGGCAGAGACACAGGCAGAGGGAGAAGCAGGCTCCATGCACCAGGAGCCCAATGTGGGACTCGATTCTGGGTCTCCAGGATCGCGCCCTGGGCCAAAGGCGGGCGCTAAACCGCTGCGCCACCCAGGGTTCCCAGTACAAGATGTTTATAAAAAAAAATTCCCTACAAAAAAGTCACAAACTTATCTAAATGTCTATACTGAATGTTTACAGTCAGCATTAAGATGTAGAATAAATATTGGGACGCCAATATTTATTGGCGGTTCAGTTGGTTAAGCACCTGCCTTCAGCTCAGGTCATGATTAAGCCCTAGGTCTGGCTCACTGCTCAGTGGGGAGTCTGCTTTTCCCTCTCCCCTTCCCCTGCTTGTGTTTTTTCTCTCTCTCATAAATAAATCTTCAAAAAAAAAAAAAAGATGTGGAATAAATGTTAAAGAATATGGGTTGTAGTCCTGACTCTGACATTAACTACTTGGTGTGATTTTGGTTATCTTGATCTTTTTTGTACTTGGGGTTCTTGGAATTTAAAATGTAGGGATTTGCTGTATAAAAAACTTTCAAAATCCAGTTTTAAAATTCTGCTTTATATCTCTGTACCTTAGTTTTCTGATATATAAAATGAAAAATGTGGTGTCTGTCACAGGTAGCTTTAATTTTATAATAAGAAAGCAATTTGAAAAAGTATAAAGTACCATGTAAATGAGCATGAGTAATATTCTGTATTTCCAGAAGTATTTCTCATTTCATAAAAAGGATAAATGTGCTATTTCTCTGGACTCTATTATCTTCCTGTTGAACCTAGGTCACATCAGTTTTTGCTATATAAATCTTTGCCTCTGTTATACTGGCTTCTTTGTCCTATGTGCAAATGTTACCAGATCTTTTCCAGTCTTAACAAAAGAAGGAATGAAGATAATTAATTCTCAATCCTACTGTTTTTCTCCTTTCTTACATAAATTTCTTAAGGGAACAATCTCTACTCACTGCTCTTACCTATTCTTGTTCACTCAATTCCCTAGTCCCTTATAAATTGACTCTTCACTCTAAGCATTCCATGAATTAAAGTTATATGTTTGTTGTAGAACTGTAGTAAAATATAAAGAAAAAGCAAAAATTATAAGTCTACCATTCAGAGAGAATTTTTTTAACACTTTGATGGTTTTTTCTTCCAATCTTTTTTTTTTTTTTTTTTTTTTTTTTTTTTTTTTTTTTTTTTTGGAAGAGGTAGAGAGGGAGAGAGAATCTTAATTAAGCAGGCTCCATGCCCAGTGTGGAGCCTTATGCAAGGCTTGATCTCATGACCTGAGCTGAAATCAAGAGTCAGATGCTCAACCGACCTAGACACCCAGGCACTCCTCTAATCTTTTTTATAGTAGTAATTACACACAAGCCCAGACAGTTTATCAAACATATCTAATATGTTTTTTAAACAACGTTATGATCTATATGTAGAGCTTTATAATATACGTTTTTTCTATTCTTAACATTATATTGTGAACATTTTCAATTACTTTAAAAAATTGCTCAACATAATATCTTATTCTGAATTTTTGTATTTTTCATCACGTTTTGTATACAGTAGGTAATCAAAAGTTATTTGTCACATAAATTGGTTAAAAAGCAGAGAAATTTAGATGAAGAGCATACATATGACTGTACAATTTAGCCATTCTGGTTAGCCATTTACCAGCTTTGTGATTATAGACAAGTTATATAACATTGTGTCTCAGTTTTATCATTTGTAAAGTGAGAATAATAACACTTAGGGTTGTTCGGAAGATTAAAATTGAAAAAAATATTTAAAATAATTTCAAAGCACCAAGAATGTAGAAGGTGCTCAAGGCTTCTGGTTATGCATTACACCACTCCATCTTTCTTCTCTATATTGCCAGCCAAGATCAATTCCCTAATCTTCAGATCTTTTCTCTATACAGCAATCCGAGTAATCATTAAGAAATATAAATGTATTATGTTATTCTCCTACTTAATACCCATTATGCATTCCATTGCAACTTAGAAAAATCTGTATCTTCTCATCATAAACTGAAAGATTGAATGATCAGACTCATTTCTGCCTCTCCAAACCTTATCTCAGACAGTTCTTTTCTCCGTTCACTTGTTCTTCAACCACATTGGCCACATTTCTGTTCCTTAATATACACTAAACTCTTTCTCATCTCTGAGTCTTTGTACTTGTTCCTTTACCTGTAATGTTCTTTCCCTAGTTTTTCATGTGGCTGGTTGGTTCACTTCATTTCTATTTCTCAGCTCAAATGTCACCTCCTCAGAAGCCTTCCTTGACTACCCTATTTAAAGTTTATTTCTTTCACTGCACCTATTACCTTCTGTAGGAATCTTGTAGGGTTTGTTGTTTTGGTATTTGTTTACTTATTGTCTTTTTCAATTGGAATGTGAACTCCATGAGGTGAGGGGTATAGTTTGCCTCAGTCATCCGTATGGGGGCACCTGGGTGTCTCAGTGGTTAAGCACTTTGGGCTTTGGCTCTGGGTGTGATCCTGGAGTCCTGGGATGGAGTCCCACATTGGGCTCTCTGCATGGAGCCTGCTTCTCCCTCTGCTTGTGCCTCTGCCGTTCTCTCTCTCTCTCTCTGCCTCTCATTAATAAATAAATAAAAGTTAAAAAAAAGAATTTAGTGTTTCATCACTTACATATAACCCAGTGCTCATCAGAACAAATGCCTTCCCTAATACCCATCATCCGTCTAGCTTATCCTCCACCGACCTCCCTCTATCAACCCTCAGTTTGTTCTTTATAGTTAAGTTTATCTGTATTTTAGAATCTACTTGTCAATATCTACAAAAGCCTGCTGGGATTTTGACTGAGATTGTATTGCACTGATAGCTCAGTTTGGGGGAGAATTAAATATCTAACTTAGCAATATTCAGTGTTCTGATACATGAACATGGTATATCTATCCATTTCTTAGGTCTTTAATTTCTCTAAGTGTTTTATAGTTTTCAGTGTATGGGTATTGTATCTTTTTGGTCAGGTTTAACACTAAGTGTTTAATATTTTGTTGGTATTATAAATGATATTTTTGAAAATTTTAATTTCCAGTTGTACTACATTGGTAATATTTGAAATACAGTAGATTAAAAATTGTCTCAGCCTTGCTAAACTGTTCTGGTAGCTTTTTTGTAGCTTCCATAGGATTTTCTACATGAGAATCATAGCATCTGCAACTAAAGAGAATTTTATTTCTTCCTTTCCAGTCTGGATACCTTTTATTTATTTTTTTCTTGCCTTAGTGAACTGGCTAGATCATCTAGGGACAATGTTGAATATATGTGATGAGTTCAGACACCCTCATCTTGCTCCTGACCTTAGAGGGAAATCAGTTTTTCACCATTAAGTATGCAGATTATCTATTTTTCTTTGAGCAAATGTGGGTAGTTTGTGTCTTTCAGGGAATTTGTCCATTTCGTCTAAGTGTTTAATTTATTGGCATAAAACTGTTCATAATACACCCTTATTATTTTTCTAAACTTTGTAGAATCTCTGGCAATATCCCCTCTCTCACTCCTGGTATTGGTAATTTATAGCTGGCTGTTCATTCTCTCCTTCCCTCCCTCTCTCCCTTACCTTAATCTGTCTGGCAAGAGTCAAGTTCTTTTTGTTATATTCTGTTTAATTGATTTTCACTCTGATCTTTTATTCTTTCCTTTCTTCTGTTTGCTTTGGATCTCATTTGCTCTTCTGTTGCTAGTTTTTTGAAAGTGGAAGCTGCAATTATTGATTTGACACCATTCTTTTCTATGCTGAATCATGACATTATTTAATAGTTCTAAAATTTCAAAATTGTGTTTAATTATTACATTATTACAATTAGTCTGGAGCTTATTTTGATTTATGATACAAGTTAGGAATATAATTAAATCTTTTGTTTCCCCCAATAATTTGTATTCCTATTCTATCACTTACTACAAGTAAGTACATATATATACCCTGTTTCTGGATGCCCTGGCCTTTGTGTCTGTCCCTGGGCCAGTATCATAGAGTCTTATTTCTTAATGCTTTAGAGTAAATCTTTCTATGTAATAAGGCAAATCCTTCCCCCTTATTGTTATTTTTTAGAATTATCTTTGGTTTTTAAAACTGTTACTCTTGCCTATGGATTTTATAATTTAAGTTTTATGAAAACTCTTGTGATCTTAATTATTATTTTACTGTGTTTATAGATTAATTTGGTAGGCAGTATTTTTATAGTATTAAGTGTTTCTATAAGTTGATATAGATTGTCATTTATTTAGATCTTCTCTCTAAAAATGTTACTTAATTTTTTTAAGTTTTGTATTTTCTTAAATAACCTCTACACCCCAACATGGGGCTCAAACTCATAACCCTGAAATCAAGAGTCATATGCTCCTCTGACTGAGCCAGCCAGGTGTCCCAAAAATGTTACTTAATTTTAATTGTCACAACCAGGAGGTAGGCACTATCATTTCCAATGTAAGGATTCTGTAGGAAAATAAGGAGCTTCCCCAAGAGTGCATGGCTAGTAAAGCCAAAGTTGGCCTGATTCCAGAGACCATTTTGCTAGATTTTATCATTTATTCAAAATATTTTCTCCCCAGGGGAGAATTACACTTCTTGTCCCATTAATAAGTTGGGTGGTAGAACTTGCATAGGCGAATGAAATGAGTAGAGATGATATGTGCCATCTCCTCAGGAGAAGCTTTAAGGGTCAATATGTTTTGGTCTTAGCCCCTTTTTTTCCTGCTTTTCATCAGCTTCTAAGGTATCTGAGATGGAAGATACTCATTTAGCCTAGATCCTGTTCTGCAGTGGTTCTTTTTTGCACTTACCTGGAGTCCTGCAACCCTTAGCTGGTTTCTTAATTCTTACAGAGGCAATTTGGTATTGTTAAGGCAGTATCTCCAGGGGGAAGCAAGAGCCTGGGACTTCCTCTTCTGCCATTTTGCCAATGACACTCCTAATTAGATCCTATTTTATAATAACATGGCAATTCTTCTCATAACAGTCTTAGGCATATTTTGTTATATTTATCCCTGGTGTCTTGATTTTTGCTGCCAGTTGTGAGTGGTATTCATTGTTTCAACACTGCTGAATTGAACTGTTAATAGTTATGGTAGTTATCTGTAGATTCTCTTGGATTCTTTATATGGGTAATCATAGCATCTCTAAATTATGACAATTTTGTCTTTTCCTTTCTTCTATGGCTTACTTCTTTTCCTTGTCATATTGCATTGGATAGAACAGTACTAGTACTGGTTAGAAGAGTAAAGGTGCTATTAGGTATCTGCGACTTGGCCTTTCTTTAATGAGATTACTGAAAATTACCCCATTGAGTACATTTACTGTAGTTTTTGGCAGTTGTTCCTTGTCAGGTTGAGGGATTTCTCATCTTAATTTGCCAGTAGTGTTTGTTATGAATGAGTGTTGTATTTTCTAAAGTGCTTTTTCTATATTTCGGGGGATTATGATATGGTTTTAAAAATCTATTAATATGATGACTTATAGTGGTAGACCTTCTGATGAAACATCCTTGCAGTTCCATCACAATTTGATCACAAAGTTTTTATATACCCTGGATTTATTTTTTTAAAGATTTTATTCATTTGTTCATGAGAGGCAGAGAGAGGCAGAGACATAGATAGACATAGGGAGAAGCAAACTCCCTGCAGTGAGCCCGATGCCGGACTCAATCCAACTTGTTTTCTATGATGATGTTTGGTTTAAATTTTCTGTTTCTCCCAGAGTCAACTTTGTAGGTATATAGATTTATTTATTTTTTATTTATATATTTTTTAGAGCAAGAGAGGGGCAAGGAAGGAGGAGGGAGAGAATCTTAGGCAGACTCCACACCCAGTGCAGAGACTCATGTGGGGTTGGATCTCACAACCTTGAGATCATGACCTGAGCCAAAATCAAGAGTCAGAACCTTAACCGTCTGAGACATCCAGGTACATTGCGATTCATATATATCTTTAAAAGAATACACAGATACACACAAATTATTTCTTACTCCCTTTCAGTCATTCATCCAGTACATATTTATTGAGCAACTGCTATGTGTTAGGCATTTCATCTTAGTTTTCAAATTATGTGAAGTTATTAATAGTACTTTTTATGATTTAAAAACATTTGTATTCTTATCTCTTTGGGGTTTCTTATGTTGTTGGTTTTTTGCCTTTTTCTTAATGGTGGTGATTATAACACTAATAGCAAACATTTCATTTTAAACGTGAAGAGGTTAAGTAACTTGTTTAAAGTCACAGAGCTAGTAAGTGATTGAGTGGGATACTTGAACCTAGACAGACTGGCTCCAGAGGTTGTCTTAACCACCATGACATAGTGTTTTGGTTTACTCTACAGTATACTGTTTTGCCGGAGGTTTGCTTACTATGTTAGCTTTTCAGATAACTCTCATTTATCCTGAATGAATGAACAGATAATTTCTCTCTTCTTTTGACAACTTCTTACTTAACTCTTAAACCACAAGTTGAGGAAATCTATAACCTGTATCACATTTGGTGGTTGAGTCATTCTGGTTGTGTGAAGAGGCAGGTGTAGGTTTGGAAAAAATTATCAAGTTTTTTCTCCCTCTATTCTCAGTTTATATCCTTTTGGTTTGGGAACCAGTAGTAGTATGAGACTCGGGTGCTTATTCCATTGTTAGAGACTTGAGTGATTACATCTTTTCTGACTGGTTTACTTGGCTGGATGAGTCCACTGAATATGCAGCAATGGCTACTAGTCTCTGCTTTTTTTTTTTTTTTTTTTGAGGGAGTGAATGAAGGTTTGACACATTTCTGAAAGGTTGCTGATCCTCCATTAAAATGTTCTGCTTTCTATTTCTTTCTCTAAAGCATGTCTGGGGTTGTTTTATAATGTGGAAATAATTAGCCAATTTAACTAATGACATCAAGCCACAGAGCCAGCCAAAGAACTTTTCATCTTTTGGCTTAATTAGCTTCATTCTTTAAAATGCTTGATACTGCTGCTTTATTTACTGGTACATTATTTGCAAGCATTATGAGAAAGCTATGTTAAAGGGCAGGAGTCAGGCCAAGTAAGATGGAATAGTTACTGGTTTGCTGAGTCTCTTGGAAAAATAAAACAACATGCAGCCAGATCTCAACTTTTGCTACCATCAAATAAATTTTTTTTATTTATTTATTTATTTATTTATTTATTTATTTATTTATTTAATATTTTTTTCAAATTATTTTTAAAAGGAACTTTCTGTTAAAGAGAAGCAATATTACCCATTTTAGAATATTGGAAAAAAGAGAAAAGGAAAACACTTCTTGCACAATAAATGTTGGCATTTTATTATATTCTCCACAAATTCCTCTCCCACATATTTTTAATATAGTTATAATCACAATATATACACAGTTTTGTGCTACTACTTTTTTTTAACTTAACATGTAAGCATTTTTTCATGTTATGACATAGTCTTTTAAGACCTTATTTTTTTTTAAGATTTTTATTTATTTATCCATGAGAGACCGAGAGAGAGAGAGAGAGAGAGAGAGAGGCAGAGACACAGGCAGAGACAGAAGCAGGCTCCATCCAGGGAGCCCAACATGGGACTTGATCCCGGAACTCCAGGATCATGCCCTGGGCTGAAGGCAGGCGCTAAACTGCTGAGCCACCCAGGGATCCCCATAGGTCCTTATTTTTAATGGATAAATTGTCCATCATAAGATATCGTAAGTTAACCATTTAAATATTTTTAGGCATTTAAGTTTTTTCCTCCATTTTTATGAATAGCAGTGTATTGCAGTGGTTAGGAAGCCATAGGTGTGTCCTTGAACAAGTTATTTGATATTTTGAAAGAACCTACCTCATAAAGTTGTTTTGAGGATTAAATGAGGTAATACACATGATGCATGTAGCATGGTGGTTATTCTGAGTACATAGTCCTTAGTAAGTCCTAATGTCACTGGGATGAATATCTTAATCATATAGCTTTTTTTTTTACTTAATTGAGAAATTTAGAGCAAATTTCCCTTTTTTTAAAGATTTTATTTATTTATTCATGATAGACACAGAGAGCGAGAGAGGCAGAGACACAGGCAGAGGGAGAAGCAGGCTCCATGCAGGGAACCCGATGCGGGACTCAGTCCTGGGACTCTGGGATCATACCCTCCTGGGCCGAAGGCAGGTGCCACCCAGGTGTCCCTAGGGCTAATTTCCTAAAGTAGAATTAACTTGATCAAAGTATGTATATTTTTATGATTCCTGAAATTGCTTTTAAAAAAGTTGTGTCAGGGCACCTGGATGGCTCAGTGGTTGAGTGTCTGCCTTTGGCTCAGGTGATAATCCCAGGGTCCTAGGATTAAGTCCTGCATCGGGCTCCCCAGAGGGAGCTTGCTTCTCCCTCTGCCTATGTCTCTGCCTCTCCTTGTCTCTCATGAATGAATAAGTAAAATCTTTAAAAAACAAAAAGTTGTGTCATGTAATGTAGAATTTGTAAGTGAAAGTAACAACTTTCCATAATTTGCCAGCATTGGGAATTTCAATTGCTTAAAATATTTTAGCTAATTTACTAGTTAATGAAATGGTGTATAATTTTAATTTGTATTTGTTTTTTGAAACTTTTTATAAGTGTTTACTATCTGCACCTTAGAATAAATTTGGTTTAGAATAAAGAAATAAATTTAGAATAAATAAATAATAATTGCTATGATCTGAATATTTGTGTTTCCCCAAACATTCATGTGTTGGGATCCTAATGCTCAGTGATAGTATTAGGAGATAGGGATCTTTGGGAAATGCTTAGGCATGTGGATGGAACTCCCGCAAATGGAATTAATACCCTTATAACAGACTTCACAGAGCTTTCTTATGTTCTTATGCCACATGAAAATGCAATGAGAAGTCTGGAACCTGAAAGAGAGCCCAGAACCCAACAAAGCTGGGGCCCTCATCTTGGACTTCCAGCCTCCAGAACTGTTTGTTTGTTTTGCTCCAAACTTTCTGAAAAGATTTTTCTTTTTTTTTTTTTAATTTTTAAATTTATGATAGTCACAGAGAGAGAGAGAGAGAGGCAGAGACATAGGCAGAAGGAGAAGCAGGCTCCATGCACCGGGAGCCTGATGTGGAAATCTATCCTGGGTCTCCAGGATCGTGCCCTGGGCCAAAGGCAGGCGCCAAACCACTGCGCCACCCAGGGATCCCCTTCTTTTTTTAAAAAAATATTTTTAATTTATTTATTTATGAGAGACACAGAGAGGCAGAGACATAGGCAGAGGGAGAAGCAGACTACACGCTGGGACTCAATCTCAGGACCCTGGGATCACAACCTGAGCCAAAGGTAGACACTGAGCCACTGTGCCACCTAGGTGTCCCTCTGAAAGGATTTCTTGAATTAAATCACTTATTGTGGGAAAGCTAACAGAAAACTAAATGGCATCAATTCTCTTTATTGAAAAAATATATAAGAAAAAAGATACTTTGATTTCTCCATACCTTTTATTCCTACTCAAAAAGGAATAATTTCTTTGCATATTAATTACCATATATAGAAAGTATAAACTTTGTACCTAATAGTTGGTAGGATCTACTAAGGTACAAAGTAAAAAAAGTGTAAGATCTATATGAGGAAATCTATAAAGCTTTGATGAAAGATATCAAAGAAGAACTAAATAAGTGGAAGGGATGTTCCATGTCATGTATAGGAAGATTCAATATTGGCATGATGTCATTTCTTCCCAACTTGATGTATAGATCCAGTACGATCCCAATCATATTCTCAGCAAGTTATTTTATGAATATTGACAGACTGATCCTAAAGTTTATATGTAGAGGCAAAAGACCCAGAATAGCTAATGCAGTGTTAGAGGAGAAGAACAGTCAGAGAACTGGCACTACTCAACTTCAAGACTTACTATAAAGCTGCAGTACCCAGGACACTGTGGTGTTGGTGAAAAAATAGACAAATAGATCAATGGAATAGGATAGGGGTCCTGGGGGACCTGGGTGGCTCAGTAAGTTAAGTGTCTCCTCCTGGAGTCCCAAGATCAAGGCCCACGTAGAGCTCCCTGCTCAGTGGGGAGTCTGCTCTACCTCCCTCCACTCCTTTCTCACTCTCTCTTATTCTCTCTCAAATAAATAAATCTTAAATTAAAAAATAATAAGGAGCCCAGAAATAGAGCCCAGAACAAAAGAGAGAGCCCGCATAATTATGGTCAACTTACCTTTTTAAAAAAAAAAGTTATTTGGGGGCAGCCTGGCTGGCTCAGCGGTTTAGCGCCACCTTCAGCCCAGGGCCTGATCCTGGAGTCCTGGAATCGAGTCCCACGTCAGGCTCCCTGCATGGAGCCTGCTTCTCCCTCTGCCTGTGTCTTTGCCTCTCTCTCTCTCTCTCTCTCTCTCTCTCTGTCTCTCATGAATGAATAAATAAAAAATCTTTTTAAAAAATATTTATTTATTCATAAGAGACACACAGAGAGAGGCAGAGGGAGAGGCAGAGGGAGAGGCAGGCGCCCTGTGGGGAGCCTGATGCAGGATTTGATCCTGGGACCCCAGGATGCTCAACCACTGGGCCACCCAGGTGCCCCTAGTCAACTGATCTTTGACAAAGGAGTACAGATACTACAATGGAGCAAAGGTGGTCTGTTCAACAAATGGTACTGGAACAACTGGATATCCACATGCAAAAACATGGATCTAGATAGATATTACACCTTTATAAAAGTTAGCTCAAAATGGATCATAAATGTAAATGTAAAACACAAAACTATAGAACTCCTAAAAGAAAACATAGGAGAAAATGTAGATGACCTTGGATGTAGAGATGACTTTTTAGATACAACAACAAAGGTATGATCCATAAAAGAAATAATTGATAAGCTGGGACTTATTAAAATTAAAAAGTTCTGCTCTGTGGAAGATAATGCCGAGAGAATGAGAAGGCAAGTCACAGACTGGGAGGTAATACTTGCAAACGACACATCTGATAAAGGATTGCTATCCCAAATATACAAAGAAATCTTAAAACTCAACAGGAAGAAGACAACCCAGTTAAAAAATGGGCAGAAGACCTGGATAGGCATCTTACCAAAGATGAACAGATTGCAAGTAAACACATGAAAAGATGCTCTATATTATATATTAGGGAATTGCAAATGAAAACAACAATGAGATATCACTACACACCTGTTAGAATAGCCAAAACCCAGAACACTGTTGCCAAATGCTAGCAAAGATAGAACAATGGAACTCTCATTCATTGTTGGAGCCACTTTGGAAAGCAATTTGGCAGTTTCTTACACATAGTATGATCCAGGAATCATGCTCTTTGGTATTTATCCAAATAAATTGAAAACTTATGTCCACAATAAAGCTCTTACATGGATGTGTTAGCAGCTTTCTTTGCCAAATTTTGAAGCAATTAAGATATCCTTCAGTAGGTAAGTAGTTAGATAAACTATGTGTACCTGGATAATAGACTATATTATTCAGCACTAAAAAGAGATGAGCTATCAAGTCATAAAAATATATAGATGAAACTTAAGTGCATGTTACTAAGTAAAAAAAAAAAAAAAAAACGCCAATCCCAAAAGGCTACAAACTGCATAATTCCAAGTATAGAATACTGTGGAAGAGGCAAAACTATGGAGACAATAAAAGGATTCAGGATTCATGGTTGTCCGTGGTTGGGAGGAAGGAGTGATGAATAGGGAAAGTGTCAAAGATTTTCAGGGCGGTGAACTTTTCTCTATAATATCATAATGGTGGATACATAACATTATACATTGGCCAAAAACCATAGAATGAATAACACCAGTAATGAATCCTAAGTGAATACCATGGTCTTCTGGTAATAATAATATATCAATTGGTTTATTAGCTTCAGTGCTTATGACAAATGTACCATTGTGGTATTGGAAGTTGACAGTGGGGGAGGATGTGTTTGTATGGGGATAAGGATATATGAGAATTTTCTGTACCTTCCCTCAATTTTTTCCCTCAGAACTGCTCTAAAAAATAAAGGTTATTAATTTTTTAATTTTTTTTTTAATTTTTATTTATTTATGATAGTCACACAGAGAGAGAGAGAGAGAGGCAGAGACACAGGCAGAGGGAGAAGCAGGCTCCATGCACCGGGAGCCCGACGTGGGATTCGATCCCGGGTCTCCAGGATCGCGCCCTGGGCCAAAGGCAGGCGCTAAACCGCTGCGCCACCCAGGGATCCCCAATTTTTTAATTTTTAATTCTGATGTAATTAGCATACAGTGTTACTATCAGTTTCAGGTATACAGTATAGTGATTTAACAATTCTATAAATTAGTCAGTGCTCGTCATAAGAGTACTCTTAATCCTCTCCACCAATTTAACCCTTTCCTCCACCCACCTCCCTTCTGATAATCATCAGTTTTCTATATTTAAGAATCTGGTTTTTTCTCTTTTTTCATTGTGCATTTGTTTTGTTTCTTAAATTCCACATATGAGTGAGATCATATGGTACTTGTCTTTCTTAGTCTTAGCACTTAGCATTATAGTCTCCAGGATTTTTTTTTAAGATTTTATTTATTTATTTATGAGAGACACAGAGAGAGAGGGGCAGAGACAGAGGCAGAGAGAAAAGCAGGCTCTATGCAGGAAGCCTGACGTGGGACTCAATCCTGGGACTGCGAGATTGTGCCCTGAGCTGAGGGCACATAGATGCTCAATGGCTGAACCACCCAGGTGTTCCTATACTCTCTAGAGTTATCCATGTTGTTGCAAATGTCAATATTTCATTTTTTGTTAGGGTTGAGTAACATTCCATTGTATATATACACCACATCTTCTTTATTTATTCATCTAACAATGGACTCTTGGGTTGCTTCCATATCTTGGCTATTGTAAATAATGCTACAATAAGCATAAAAATCCACAGATCTTTTTGGATTAGTGTTTTTGTTTTCTTTGGGTAAATAGTGGAATTACTGGATAATATGGTAATTCTATCTTTAATTTTTTGAAGAAAGTGGTCTGTATTGTTTTCCACAGTGGCTGCACTAATTGGCATTCCCATCAGCAGTGCATGAGAGTTCCTTTTTCTCCACATCCTGTCAACATTTATTTCTTGTGTGTTTTATTTTAGCCATTCTGACAGGTGTGAGGTGATTATCTTACTGTCTTTGGATTTGCATTTGCCTGATGATGAGTGATATTGAACATCTTTTCATATGTCTGTTGACCATCTAAATGCCTTCTTTGGAGAAATACCTGTGCATGTTTTCTGGCTGCTATTTAGTTGGATTATTTATTTTTTGAGTGTTCTTTATATATGTTGGATACTAGCCCTTTATTGGTTGTGTCATTTGCAAATATCTTCTCCCATTCAATAGTTGTCTTTAGTTTTGTTGATTGACTCTTTTGCTGTGCAGAAACTTTTTATTTTGATATAGTCCCAATAGTTCATTTTTTGCTTTTGTTTCCTTTCCCTTAGGAGACATACCTAGAAAAATATGGCTATGGCTGATGTCAAAGAAATTACTGCCTGTACTCTCTTCTAGAGTTTTTATGGTTTCAGGTTCTTAACCTGTTTTGAGTTTACTTTTGTGTATGGTGTAAGAAAGTGGTCCAGTTTCACTTTTCACATGTAACTGTCCAGTTTTCCCAACACCAATAGTTGAAGAGACTGTCTTTTTCCCATTGGATATTCTTGCCTCCTGTGTTGAAGATTAAATAACTCCATTTAATCATTGGTTTATGTCTGGGCTTTCTATTCCATTCAGTTGATCATGTTGTCTGTTTTGTGCCAGTACCATACTGGTTTGATTACTACAGCTTTGTAACATAACTTGAAGTTTGGAATTGTGATAAAACAAATTCTGAATTTGTTTTTCTTTTTCTTTTTTTCTTTTTCAAGATTGCATTGGCTATTCAGGGCCTTTTGTGGTTCCATGCAAATTTTAGGATTATTTGTTCCAGTTCTGTGAAAAATGCCTACGGTATTTTGATAGAGAGTGCGTTAAATCTGTAGATTGCTTTTCATAGAATGGACATTTTAACAATGTTCTTGGAGTCCATGAGCATGAAATCTTCCCATTTGTGTCATATTCCATATCTTTCATCAATGTTTTATATAGTTTTCAGAGAGTAGGTCTTTCATCTCCTTGGTTAAGTTTATTCCTGTATGTTTTATTATTTTTGTGACTGTTTTCTTAATTTCTCCTTCTACTATTTCATTATTATTATTATATAGAAATGCAGTGGATTTTTATATACTGATTTTTGTATCCTGTAACCTTTATCAGTTCTAGTAGTTTTGTAGTGAAGTCTTTAGGGTTTTATATATATATTACATCAGCTGCAAATAGAGTAAGTTTTACTCCTTCCTTACCAGTTTGGATGCCTTTGTTGTTTTTGTTGTTCTTGTTGTTGTTGATGATGATCTTGTTTTGGTATTAGGGTAATGCTGGCTTCATAGAATTAATTTGGAAGCTTTCCTTCCTCCTCTATTTTGGAGTAGTTTGAGAAGAATAGGTTTTATTTTTTTCACATTTTAAAATTTAAACTCAATTTGCCAACATATAATATAACGCCCAGTGCTCATCCCATCAAGTGCCCTCAGTGCCCATCACCCAGTTACCCCATCCCCTCACTCACCTCCCCTTCTGTAAACCTTTGTTTGTTTCCCAGAATTAGGAGTCTCTCATGGTTTATCTTCCTCTCTAATTTTTCCCACTCAGTTCCCCTCCTTTCCCTTATAATCCCTTTCACTATTCCTTATATACCACATTTGAGTGAAATCATGATGATTGTCCTTCTCCGATTGACTTACTTCACTCAGCATAATACCCTCCAGTTCCATCCACATCAGAGCAAATGGTGGGTATTCGTTTCTTCTGATGGCTGAGTAATAGGATTTAAATGTTTGGTAGAATTCACCTGTGAAGCCATCTGGTCCTGGACATTTGTTTGTTTGGAGTTTTTTGATTACTGATTCAATTTCATTGCTGATAATCAGCCTGTTAAATTTTCTATTTCTTCCTGATTTAATTTTGGGAGGTTTTGAATTTAAATGGAATTTATCCATTTCTTTTAAGTTGTATAATTTGTTGACATGTAATTTTTCATCACATTTTATTATAATCTTTTGTATTTTTGTGCTGTTGGTTGTTATTTCTCCTCTTTCATTTCTGATTTTGTTTGAGTCCTCTTTCTCTCTCTCCCTTTTGGTAAGTCTGGCTAAAGTCTTATCTATTTCCTTGATCTTTTCAAAGAACCAACTCTGGGTTTCATTGATCTTTTCTATCTATCTATCTATCTATCTATCTATCTATCTATCTATCTATCTATTTATTTATTTCTCTTTCACTTATTTCTGCTTTAATCTTTATTATTTCCTTCCTTCTCCTGGTTTTGTGTTCTGCTTGTTCTTCTTTTTGTAGTTCCTTTAGGTATAAGGAGGTTAGGATGTTCATTTGAGATTTTTCTTGCTTCTTGAATATACCTGTATTGCTATAAACTTCCCTCCTGGAACAGCTTTTGCTGTATTCAAAGATTTTGGACTGTTGTGTTTTCATTTTCATTTGTCTCCATATATATTTTTATTGCTTCTTTGATTTCTTGGTTGACCCATTGATTGCTTAGTAGCATGTTATTTAACCTCCATGTAGTTGTGTTCTTTTCAGATTTTCTTGTGGTTGATTTCTAGTTTCATAGGATTGTGATTTTAAAAAGGTGCATGGTATGACTTAAGTCTTCTTGAATTTGCTGTGATTGTTTTGTGCCTACCATGTAATCTCTTCTGGAGAATGTTCCATGCGCATTTGAAAAGAATATGTATTCTGTTGTTTTAGGATGGGATGTGTTCTGTTAGATCCACCTAGATCCATCTAGTGCAATGTGTCATTCAAAGCCACTGTTTCCTTGTTGATTTTCTGTTTGGATGATTTATCCATAGATGTAAATGTGATGTTAAAGTCCCCTGCTATTACTGTATTACTATTGGTTACTTCCCTTTATGTTTGTTATTAGCTGCTTTATGTATTCTGGTGCTCCCATGTTGGGTGCATAAATATTTGTAATTGTTACATATTTTGTTGGATTGTTCCCTTTATGGTCATATAGTGTCCTTCTTTGTCTCTTGTTGCAGTCTTGTTTAAAGTCTATTTTGTTTGGTAGAAATAGTACTACTATGGCTTTTTTTTTTTCACTTCCATTTGCATGATAAATGTTTTTCTGTCCTTGTACTTTCTTTTTTTTTAATTTTTATTTATTTATGATAGGCACACAGTGAGAGAGAGAGAGAGAGGCAGAGACACAGGCAGAGGGAGAAGCAGGCTCCATGCACTGGGAGCCCGACGTGGGAATCGATCCCGGGTCTCCAGGATCGCGCCCTGGGCCAAAGGCAGGCGCCAAACCGCTGTGCCACCCAGGGATCCCTGTCCTTGTACTTTCAATCTGCTTATGTCTTTAGATCTGAAATGAGTCTCTTTTAGGCCCAAAAGTCTTGCTTTTTTATCTATTCTGTCACCCTATGTCTTTTTTAAAAAAGATTTTATTTATTTATTTAGAGCATGAATGGGGGAGAAGGGGAGAGAGAGAAGCTCAAGCAGACTTCACACTCAGTACAGAGCCCAATAAGGGGCTTGATCCCAGGACCCCAAGATCGTGACCTGAGCTGAAATCAAGAGTCAGACGCTTAACTGACTGAACCACCGAGGCTCTTCACTATATGTCTTTCTTTTGATTGGAGTCCATTTATATTCAAAGTGGTTATTGATTCGTATGTAGTTATTGCCATTTTGTTCCTTTTATGGTTGTTTTTGTAGTTCTCTGTTGTTTCTTCTCTTGCTCTCTTCTCTTATGGTTTGCTTGTTTTCTTTAGTGATATGCTTCAATTTATTTCTCTTATTTTTTATATATATAATTCCAGTTTTTGATTTGTGGTTACCATTAGGTTTAAATATAACATCTTATGCATATAGCAGTCTATATTAAGTTGATGGTCACTTAAGTTTAAATCCATCCTAAAAGTACTAAATTTTTACTCCTTTCCTCCTTCCCTATGCATTTTAGGTATATGGTGTCACATTCTTTTATTTTGTGAACCTCTTGACTTGTTTTTATACATACACTTAATTTTACTGCTTTGGTGCTTCCTACTTTTCTTACTCCTGCTTATGATCTTTCCACTAAAAGAGTCACCTTTAACATTTTTTGTAGACCTGGTTTAGTGGTGATGAATTCCTTTAGCCTTTGGAAAACCCTGTCTCTCTATTCTGAATGATAGTTTTGCTGGATAGAGTATTCTTGGTTGTGGGTTTTTTTTTTCTTTTAGCACTTTGAATATGTCATGCCACTTTCTTCTGGTCTGAAAAGTTTCTGCTGAAAAATCAGCTGATAGCCTTATGTGATTTCCCTTGTGTGTAACTGTTTTGTCTTGCTGCTTTTAATATTCTCTATCACTACTTTTTGCCATTTTGTTTACTATGTCTTGTGTGGACTTCCTTGGGTTGATTTTGTGATGGGGGGCGGGGCTCTCTGTGCGTCCTGGATCTGGATTTCAGATCCTCCTCAGATTCAGGAAGCTTTCAGTTATCATTTCTTCAAATAAGTTCTGCCCCCTTTTCTCTTTCTTTTCCTTCTAGGACCCCTGTAATGCAAATGTTATTATGTTTGATGGTGTTGCTGAGTTCCCTTAAGCTTATTTTCATCTTTGTTATTTTTTCTTTCTCTCCTGTTCAGCTCTACTGCTTTCCATTACTCTTCCTCTAGGTCACTGATCCATTCTTCTATTTACTCTAGTCTACTATTTATTCACTCTAGTATATTTTAAATCTTGGTTATTGAGTTCTTTGCCTCTGACTGGTTCTTTTTTGTGTTTCTGTCTTTTTCCTGAGGGACTTATTGAAATCCTCCATTCTTTTCTCAAGTCCACTAAGTGTCTTTATGACCATTATTTTAAATTCTCTATCAGGTATATTACTTATTTCCATTTTATTTAGCTCTTTGCTGTGATTTTGTCCTGTTCTTTAATTTGGGACATATTCTTATATATCCTCATTTTGTCTAACTCTCTGTGTCTGTTTCTGTGTGTTAGGAAAGTCAACTATGTCTCTTGCTTTTGAAATTAGTGGCCTTATAGAGAAGAGGTCTTGTAGTGCCCTGCAGTGCAATGTTCACTGTTTGCCAGAACCTGGCACTTCCAGGGTGTCCCCTATGTATATTGCGTGTGCCCTACTGTTGTTGCTGAGCTGTATTTGCCTTCAGTCCAGTCTTCTTCATTGGTTCTCTTTGCCTGTTGTAGGCAGGGTTTGGTCCCTGTGTTGTTAGTGGACAAGAGTGGAGCCACCTTGGGCTTGAGTTAAATCTGACCAGGCATTTGCCAGAGCTGTGGTAGCACTGAACTGTAGGGTGCTTTCCTTATGTTGTCCTGAGAAGTTTTCACTGGTAGATGGGGCCTGCATGCAGTCAGACCAGATGTCTGCCCACTGCTGGGGCTGCAGTCAGACTGATGTGTGTGACTATCTTCCCCTCTTCTTGGGGTGTCACTTTGGAATTGTGCTAGCCCCTCTAAGGGCTGCTTGTACACTGCTAGGGTTGTGGTACCATTCTGGATGGGCTCCTGCCAATTGGCGAGGATGTGGCCACAGGAGAATGCAGTTGCAGGGCCCATGGTGTCAGCAAAGTCTGCTGGTCTGCTACAGAAGGGGACCTGCAACCTCTGTGGAAAACTCCTGCCCAGGCCAGGATGGAGGAGGGGATTTCAGCAGGAGAACCCTGGGAGTGAAGCATGCAGCAAGCTAGGTGGAAAGTGTTTGCTCTGCACTGGTTCTTGCAGGGGTCTCTATATCTAAGCTGGGTCTCTATATCTTGCAGGGGTCTCTATATCTGAGTTAGGGGAGGGAAATGATGCCTGCCAGCTCTTTTATTCTTTTGTTTTTAAAGATTTTTATTTGTTTATCCATGAGAGACACAAAGAGAGAGAGAGAGAGAGAGAGAGGCAGAGATACAGGCAAGGGAGAAGGAGGCCCCATGCAGGGAGCCTGACATGGGACTCGATCCCTGGTCTCCATGGTCACGCCCTGGGCGGAAGGCAGTGCTAAACTGCCGAGCCACCCAGACTGCCCCTCTTTTATTCTTTAAAAAAAAAAAACTATTTTGTTTATTTATTTGACAGATAAAGAGAGAGAAACCACGAGCACAAGCAGGGGGAACAGCAGAGGGAGAGGGAGAAGCAGGCTCTCTGCTGAGCAGAAAGCCCAATGTAGGGCTCAATCCCAGCACCCCAGGATCGTGACCCAAGCTGAAGACAGATGCTTAACTGACTGAGCCACCCAGGCACTCCTCTTTTTTTTAATTTATTTTTATTTTTTTAGAAGATTTTATTTATTTATTTATTTATTTATTTATTTATTTATTTATTTATTTATTTATTTATTTATTTATTTTTTCAGTTTGGGACTTTTATTTTATTTTTTTATTTTTATTTTTTAATTTATTTTTTATTGGTGTTCAATTTACTAACATACAGAATAACCCCCAGTGCCCGTCACCCATTCACTCCCACCCCCCGCCCTCCTCCCCTTCTACCACCCCTAGTTCGTTTCCCAGAGTTAGCAGTCTTTACGTTCTGTCTCCCTTTCTGATATTTCCCACACATTTCTTCTCCCTTAGAGAGAGAACATGAGTTGGGGAAGGGGCAGAGGCAGAGCAAGAGGGAGAAGCAAACTCTCAGCTGAGCAGGGAGCCTGCTTCTCCCTCCTGACACAGGGCTTAATCCCAGGATCCTGAGATCATGACCTGAGCCAAAGTCAGACATATAACCTACTGAGCCCCCCCCCCCCAGATGCCCCCCAGCTCTTTTATTCTTGGAGGAGTCTCAAGTGTTTTTCAATCTGCTGTTTCAATGCTTATCTCAGCAGGTCTATTGTTGTACTGTGTGTGTCTTTAAGGATGGGAACTCAGTTTCCTATCCCTTCCAGCTCTCCCAGAGCTCAGCTACTGATTTTTAAAGTTCCGGGTATTAAGCCCCACAGATTGTAAGAACTTGTGAAGTTAGGACCCTATGATTTTCAAAGCCAAATGTTATGCTGGTTTTGTCTTCCTGGCATGGGTGCCCTGTGCCTGGGGTGCCTGGTGTGCATGGTGTGGGATCTTATCTCTCTCCTCTCTATGCCCTGGCGTCTCTCCCTCCCACGGGTAGATAGCCCTCTGGGTCATTTTGGCTCCTGACTGTGTTTCTGCCCTTTCTACCCTCTTTGATGTGGCCTCTTCTCTAGATTTAGCTGTCTGTGCTACCAGTGTTCAGGTCATTTATATATTATAGCTGAGTTGTTTACACTGTGTTTATCTAGGTATATCTGTGGGACAAGGTAAGCCTAGGATCCTCCTACTCTGCACTCTTACCCAGAAGTCTCCAAGAGCTGTTAATTTTTTTAAAAAAAAAAACAGGGAAAATGAAAGGGTGCCTTGGGTGGCTCAGTTGGCTGAGTATCCAACTCTTGATCTCAAGCTCCATGCTGGGTGTGGAGCCTACTTAAAAAACAAAGGATACCTGGGTGGCTCAGTCTGTTAAGCATTCAACTCTTGATTTCTGCTCAGGTCATGATCTCAGGGTTGTGAGATCAAACCCCAGGTCAGGCTCTGCACTCAGCAGGGAGTCTGCTTGAGATTCTCTCCCTCTGTCCTTCCCCCACTCACACACTCTTTCTACACTCTCTCTCTCAAAAAACAAGTATAAGTAAAATCTTTAAATCAAAATGACAATAAAAGACAGGGAAAATATATGGAAATGAAAAGGACCTAGGATAACTAAAACAAACTTGAAAAAGAACATTATTAGAGGACTTAACCAACCCTACTTTCTATAAAGCTACGGTAAGGCACCCCGGTGGCGCAGCAGTTTAGCGCCGCCTGCGGCCCGGGGTGTGATCCTGGGGATCTGGGATCGAGTCCCACGTCGGGTTCCCTGCATGGAGCCTGCTTCTCCCTCTACCTGTGTCTCTGCCTCTCTCTCTTTCTGAATAAATAAATAAATCTTAAAAAAAATAAAGCTACAGTAATTAAGATAGTGTTGAAATGGCATAAAGACAGACAGAGGGCAGCCCAGGTGGCTCAGCGGTTTAGCACCGCCTTCAGTCCAGGGCCTGATCCTGGAGACCCGGGATCGAGTCCTACATCAGGCTCCTTGCACAGAGCCTGCTTCTCCCTCTACTTGTGTCTCTGCCTCTCTCTCTCTCTCTCTCTGCCTCTCATGAATAAATAAATTTTAAAAAAATCTTAAAAAAAAAAAGAACAGTGAGAAAGAATAGAGTCCAGAAACAGGCCCATACTTACAGGCCCATACTTGATAAAAGCACCAAAACAATCCAATGAAGAACAGTTTTTAAATTGAGATATAATTGATGTTTAATATTATATTAATTTTAGGTATACAACAATGATTTGATGCTTGTATACATTGTGAAATGACTACTACAATAAGTCTAGTTAACATCCATCACCATATATAGATACAAATTTTTTTCTTATAACTTTTAAGATCTATTCTTTTGGCAACTCTCAAATGAGCAGTAAGGACATGAAAGTACATATGAGTACAATATTAACTAGTCACCATGGTGTACATTACATTCCCTTATTTATTTTATAACTGAAAGTTTGTATCTTTTGCCTCCCTTTATGCCTCTACCCACCCCCTTCTGGGAACTACCAGTCTGTTTTCCATATCTGTAAGTTCATTTTTTTTAAAAGATAGATTTTTTTGTTTGTTTATTTATTTATTTATGATAGACATAGAGAGAGAGGCAGAGACAGGCAGAGGGAGAAGCAGGCTCCATGCCGGGAGCCCAATGCGGGACTTGATCCTGGGACTCCAGGATTGCACCCTGGGCCAAAGGCAGGCGCCAAACCACTCAGCCACCCAGGGATCCCCATTGTTTTCTTTTTTAAAAAAGATTTTATTTATTTGAAAGAGAGAGCATGCACAAGTGGTGGGGCGAGGCAGAGGGAGAGGGAGAAGCAGTCTCCCGCTGAGCAGGGGGCCTGACTCAGGGCTCAATCTCAGGACCCTGGGATCATGACCTGGGCCAGAGGTAGATGCTTAATCTACTGAGCTACCCAGGCACCTTGCATTTTTTTCTTTTAGATTTCACACATAAGTGAGATCATATGACATTTGTTTTTTTCTCTCTGACTTCACTTAGCATAATGCCCTCAAGGTTCATCTGTGTCATCACTACTGGCAAGATTTCATTTTTCTAAAGACTGAATAGTATTGCATTATATATATCCTATTATATATACACATTATGTATATATACATACAATAGAATATTATCCCACATATATATATATATATGCAATATGGAATATTATCCACATTTTCTTTATCCACTCATCCACTAGTGGAAACTTAGGCTGTTTCCATATTTTGACTATTGTAAATAATGCTGCAGTGAACATGTGTATGCATATAACTTTTCAAATTAATGTTTTTGTTGTTTTTAGATAAATACTCAGAAGTAGAATTGCTGGATCATATGGTAGTTACATTGTTAATTTTTTTCATAGTGCCTGCACCAATTTACATTCTTATCAACAATGTACAAGGGTTCACTTTTCTTTACATCCACACCAACACTTTATTATTTCTTATCTTTTTGATAGTAGCCATTTTGACAGGTGTGAGGTGATATTCTGGTTTTGATTTGCATTTCCCTGATGATTAGTGACATTGAGCATCTTTTCATACATCTATTAGCCATCTGTATGTCTTCTTTGGAAAAATGTTTATTCATATCCTTTGTATTTATTTATTAAAAATTTTTTTAAAGATTTTATTTATTCATAGAGACACAGAGAGAGAGAGAGGCAGAGACACAGGCAGAGGGAGAAGTAGGCTCCATGCAGAGAGCCCGATGTGGGACTCGATCCAGGGTCTCCAGGATCACGCCCTGGGCTGCAGGCAGTGCTAAACTGCTGCACCACTGGGGCTGCCCTATTTATTAAAATTTTTATTTATTTATTCATGAGAGACCCACAGAGAGAGAGGCAGAGACACAAGTAGAGGGAGATGCAGGTTCCCTCCAGGGAGCCTGGTGTGGGATTCGATCCCAGTACCCCAGGATCATGACCTGAGCCAAAGGTAGACCCTCAACCACTGAGCCACCCAGGTGCCCCTCCTTTGTCCATTTTTAAATCAGATTGTTTGAGGTTTTTGCTATTGACTTGTATGAGTTCTTTATATATTATAGATATTAACTCCTTATGAGATATATGATTTGCAATTTTCCCCTCACATTCATTAAGTTGCCTTTTCATTTTGTTGATGGTTTTCTTAGCTCTGCAGAAGCTTTTTAGTTTGATGTAGTCTCACTTGCTTATTTTAATTTTTGTTGCCTTTGGCTTTAGTGTGAAATCCCCCCAAAATAATCACCAAGCCCAGTGTCAAGGAATTTTCTGTTTTTTTTTTCTGGGAGTTTTATGATTTCAGATCTTACATTCAGGTCTTTAATCCATGTTAAGTTAATTTTCATGTATGCTGTTTAATATTGGTCCAGTTTCATTCTTTTGCAGCGTACTTACAATTTTAATTTAAAAATAATTTTAGACTTACAGAAGAGTTGAAAACATAGTACAAAGAATTCTTATATACTCTTCATCCAGTTTCCCCTCCAATTTATATTTTAAATACCTATAGTGCAATTATAAAAAAATTAACATTTATAAATAGTATTAACATAAACTATAGACTTCATTAAGATTTTACCAGTTTTCTACTTACATTCTTTTTCAGTTTCTGGATCCATTACAGGATCTCACTTAGCATTTAGTTGTTATGTTTTATTAATCTCTTTCAATTTGTGACAGTTTCTCAGTCTTTCTTTTTCTTTCATGATCTTGATACTTTTGAAGAATATTTGTCAGTTATTTTGTAGCTTGTGTGATATGTTCTTATATTAGATTGAATGTTATATTGTTGGAAACAATGCCACCGAGATAATGTATCCATTTCAGTGTACCATATGAAGGAACTGATGATGTTGATGTTTTTATTAGTAAAGCTGACTTGATTATTTGTTTGAGGTGTTATCTGCCAGATTTTTCCAAGTAGAGTTACTTCTTGTAGGTTTTAAATATTTAGGGGAAATACTATGAGACTTTGCAAGTACCCTGTTTTTCCTTTTTTTCCTTAAATGTTCGTCCACTAATTTAGTATTCATTGGTAGATCTTGCCTTCAGCAATTATTACTCTAGTGTTATTGTGATTTCATATGTCCTCATTTCTTATTTTTTTGTCCTCATTTCTTCTATATTTGTTTATTGAAATTTGTAAGCAAGAGCTTACACCTTCTTCACCTTTTTATTAACCCAGTTATTTCTATCAGAATAAACTTGTGGATATTTATTTTATTTGGGGTGTTATATAATTCAATATTATTTTCTACTCTGAGTATTTTCAGATGTTATCATTCTAAGATGTTATTCTTTTGCTTTAAACTGTTAGTTGTAGGTTAGGAAAATATGAGAAAAAATTATCTTTTGTATTTACTCATTTATTTCTGGTGCTCTTCATTTCTTCGTTCCTTCTGTATTTTCTTCTTCAACCTAAAGAACATCCTTTAGCATTTCTTGTATACAAGTCTTCTGCCAACAAGTTATTTAATCTTCTGTTTGTCTAAAAATGTCTGTATCTTACCCTCATTTTATTTTTTGTTTTTAAAAAGATTTTATTTATCTATTTGACAGAGAGAGTACAAGCAGGGGGAGCAGCAGGCAGAGGGGGAGGGAGAAGCAGGCTACCTACTGAGCAGGGACCCCAGTGTGGGGCTAGATCCCAGGAGCCTGGGATCATGACCTGAGCCAAAGGCAGATGCTTAACTGACTGAGCCACCCAGGTGCCCTTTACCTTCATTTTAAAAGAATGTTTCATTGGATTTGAAATTTTAGGTTGGCAGTGTTTTAAAAGATGTCACTCCATTGTCTTCTGGCCTCAACTGTTTCTCAGAAGAAGTCAGTGTAATTCATATTATAGTTGCTCTGTATGTATTATGTGCGTTTCCCCCCAGCTTGTTTCAAGATTCTCTATCTTTTTTTTTTTTTAAATCACTTTGACCATTATGTACTTAGGTGTGATTTTCTTTGCATTTATCCTGCTTGGGGTTTGCTGAGTTTTTCACATCTTAATATTTTTCATCAAATTAAAAAAATTATCCATGAGTTTTTCATATTTTTCTGTCCTATTCTACTTTCTTTTCTTTCTGGAACTCCGATTATACATATCTGTAACTGGTTGATATTGTTCTATAGATTTCTAAGATTCTATTTTTCTTCAATCTCTTTTCCTCTGTTGTTCAGATTGGATAATTTTTGTTGTCTCCTATAATTTTACTGATTTTTTTCATATCTAATCTATTAAAACTGTCCAGAAATTTCATTTCATTTATTGAGCTTTTCAGTTAGGGAATTTCCATTTGTTTTTTTTTTTACAGTGTATACTTCTCTGCTGATATTTCGTATCAGTTGACTTATTTAAACCACCTTTGTATTTGAAGATTTTAATAATAGTATGTGCTTTAAAGCTTCTCCTAAATGTAACATTAACAGGCTTGGTTTTTTATTGGTTTTTTTTCTTTGCATGTCTAGTAAATCCTTAATTTTATATTGGGTACTGTGTTCATATATTATATTCTGTTTTACCTCTGAAGAGTGTTGATTTTTGTTCTAGCAGGCAGTTCTAGTAGGCTAATCACCTTAACCTTGTGTTAGCTTGTTCTTGTACATTTTATAGAATTGATATGTAGAAACCAAGTCATTTTCCAAACTCTTTTAACTTGATACTACTAAACCTCCATACTGTCTCCTCTGTAGATCTTAAGACTTGGAGTTTTAAGGCTTAGAGTCTTAAGATCTACAGAGGAGGGGTAGATTTTTTTTTTAATAGGGTAGATCAAGAGCAGATTTTCTTTTTTTTTTTTTTTAAATTTTTTTTAACTTTTATTTATTTATGATAGTCACAGAGAGAGAGAGAGGCAGAGACACAGGCAGAGGGAGAAGCAGGCTCCATGCACCGGGAGCCCGACGTGGGATTCGATCCCGGGTCTCCAGGATCGTGCCCCGGGCCAAAGGCAGGCGCCAAACCGCTGCGCCACCCAGGGATCCCAAGAGCAGATTTTCATCCACAAATTGTTGTTGGGTTTTGTTTTTTTGTTTGTTTTTTGTTTTTAAATTCTTTTTTTAAAGAAGATTTTGTTTATTCTTGAGAGACACAAAGAGAAAGAGAGGCAGAGACACAAACAGAGGGAGAAGCAGGCTTCTGCAAGGAGCCGGATGTGGGACTTGATCCCTGGACTCTGGGATCACACCCTGGGCTGAAGAGGCGCTAAACTGCTAAGCCACCCAAGCTGCCCAAGCCTTACCTTTTTTTGGCATCTTAGTTAGACACCATCAGTTTTATCAAGGTCTCTCCATTCTGATTGGACTTGAAGGCCAACATTTTCCAGTACTGCTTGACCGCTGGTATTCCAATCTCCATTGCCACTGCTGTCTGGGAGATTTTATGTAATCCCACCTGTACATGCATAGTCCAGCTTTTGACCAAGGACTCATGGGGACCTCCCACACAGACTTTCGATACCCACTTCTGTAGAAGTTCCTCTCCTCCAGTGCACCCTACTAGATTCCAGGTACTTCTGCAACTCTGAACTCTGTTCTGTGTCTCCTCAATTTACTGGAACCACTGTAGTCTGTTTGGGCTCTAGGTCCCTGCTAGTGGATGAGAAAATTTCCATAGGCAGATATCCAGGGCAATTGTAGGTTCACTTCAGGAATTTGCCTTCTGTCAGGGATCACAGACCTGTGCTCTTATCCAGTGCCTGAAAACAACTGACTCATATGTTTTACCCAATTTTATAGTAGCCTTTGGTGGGAGGCTGATTTGGTACCTGTTATTTCATCATTGCTGGAAAGAGAAGTTCCAATATGTTGTTTTGATGTATGTTTACATTGCCACATGATTGAAATGTTTCTACTTTAACAGTTGAAGAGTTGCATGAAGAGATAGTTTGATATTGTTGATGATATATTCATTCTTCCTTATCACCACTATCTCAGCAAAAAGGTGAAAATTTCTTTTTAATATTTTTTTTATTTATTTGAGAAAGAGAGAAAAAACATGAGCAAGGAGAGAGGCAGAGGGAGAAGCAGACTCCCCACTGAGCAGGAAGCTTGATGCAGGGCTTGATCCCAGGACCCTAGGATCATGACCTGAGTCAAAGGCAGATGCTTAGCTGACTGAGCCACCCAGTTGCCCCAAAAAGGTGCAAATTTAAAGTCATTTTTAAGTGGTTATATTGATTTATTTGGTTTATTTAGGTCTTTTTCATCAAGAGCTTGTAGAACATAAATATTTACAGTTTCTCATTCTTTATTTATTTATTTATTTTTTTTTAAATTTTTTTTAATTTTATTTATTTATGATAGTCACATAGAGAGAGAGAGAGAGGCAGAGACATAGGCAGAGGGAGAAGCAGGCTCCATGCACCGGGAGCCTGACGTGGGATTCGATCCGGGGTCTCCAGGATCGCGCGCCCTGGGCCAAAGGCAGGCGCCAAACCGCTGCGCCACCCAGGGATCCCAGTTTCTCATTCTTTAATGGTAATTTGATTTTCCTAAAAGTCCAGATTGAAAGTTAATTTTTTTCTGGTCTTTGACAATAGTACTTAATTTTATCTTCTGGCTTCTAGTGTTGCTGATGAGAAGTCTAATTCATGCTTCTTTGGGATAATTTCCTTCTCTTTTGTAGTTTCAACAGTTTTCTCTTTATCTTTGTTATTCTGGGTTTCATTGTGATATGTTCTGCTGTGTAACTTTTTTCGTGCCTCTTTTTTTTTTTTTCCGTGCCTCTTTTTTAAAAGAAATTTATCCTGCTTGACATTTGGTACATTTATTCAAATAGTACTTACATCTGTGTTTGTTTTATGATAATTCTCAGTAATTATTTATTCTGGATCTGTTAATATCCAAATATTTCTTATTTAAAATTTTTAATGTTTATGACTTTTTAAAATCCTTAATATCTTTGTGGATTTGCCTATTTTGGACATTAAATATAAATGAAATAATACAATATGTAGCCTTTTTCGCCTGGCTTCTTTCATTAAGCATTATGTTTTCCAGATTCATCATCTTATAGCAGGTAACAATAATTTATTTTTGTGGCTGAAGAATATCACATATTTTGTTAATCTGTATATTATTGGTGGACATTGGGTTGTTTCCACTTTTGCCTGCTATGAATTGTGCTGCTATGAAAGATTCAGGTACTACCTTTTCCTTTAAGTATGTTCTTTTACAGCCACTAATATGCCTTCTGTAACATTTTCATTTCAAATACTGTATCTTTAATTTCCAAGATTTATAACAGGGTTTACCCCCCTTAATCTTTCTGTTTAATTGATGGCAATATATTATTTTTTGAAAAACTTTATTGAGTATAGTTGACACAGTGTTATATTAGTTTCATGTATACAGTATAGTGATTGAACATGTGTATATGTTATGCCATGCTCAGCACAAATGTAGCTGTCACCATACAACAGTATTGCAACATCATTGACTATACTCACTAAGCTGTAACCTTTTATTCCCATGACCTGTTCATTCTGTACCAGAAACCTGTAACTGTTACTCTCTACCACCCATTTTGCCCATCTCCCATCCCCTTCCCCTCTAGCAACCATCAGTTTGTTCTGTTATGTATAGGTCTGATTCTTTTGTTTGCTTGTTTATTTATATGTTTTGTTTCTTAGATTCCACTTATAAGTGAAATTCGTATGGTATTTGTCTTTCTCAGTCTAACTTATTTCACTTAGCAGAATACCATTCGTGTTGTCTACAAATAGATATGATTTTTTTAAACATTACATTTTATTTATTTATTTTAGAAGAGAATATTTTCTTTCTTTCTTTCTTTCTTTCTTTCTTTCTTTCTTTCTTTCTTTCTTTCTTTCTTTCTTTCTTTCTTTCTTTCTTTCTTTCTTTCAAGATTTTATTTATTTATTCATGAGAGAGAACGGAGAGACACAGGCAGAGAGAGAAGCAGGCTCCATGCAGGGAGCCTGATGTGGGACTCCATCCCGGGACTCCAGGATCACGCCTTGGGCCAAAGGCAGGCGCTAAACCGCTGAGCCACCTGGGGATCCCAGATATGATTTTTATGGCTGTGTAATCTTCCACTGTGTGTGTGTGTGTGTGTGTGTGTGTGCTTGTACCACATCTTCTTGTTCATTCATATATCAATGGGCACTTCTCTATTTTAGCTGTTGTAAATAATCCTGCAATAAACATAGGGGTACATATATCTTTTTGAATTAATTTTTCCCTTTTCTTTATATAAATACCCATTAGTCGAATTATTGGATCATATGGAAGTTCTATTTTAAATCTTTTGAGGAAACTCCATACTATTTTCGACAGTGGCTATACCAGTTTACTTTCCCACAAACAGTGCATGACAGTTCCTTTGTATCCATATTCCTGGTTGGTAACTTTTAGGTAAGAGTTAATTGTCCATCATCTATTTGTTTTGAACACATCCTGCATTGACAGGTTTCCAGTAGGGGGTTTTCTGTTGCTGAGCCATGTATATGTATATGTATATAGATTTATGTTTATTTATATGGCAAAACTTAATCTTATATTTACATATACGGGATTATACATATATATATAGGATTATATATGTATATGTACATATATATGTATATGTATATATGTGTAGGATTAAATCCTATATAATGTAATATAAATCCTATATAATATAGGATTAAATTTTGCTTAAGTGGCAAGATACAATGCGTTTACATCTTAAGAAATTATATAGTTCTGAATCTTATTTCCACTTATATGACATAGCTCTAAGGCCCTCAACCTGCGTCATTGATGCTCTTACTAGCATCACTTGGCTCTAACCAACTCTCTGGTAGGCAGATGGCAAATCTCTGGCCTCTGTTCATGTTTGTTTAGATCTCCTATGTGTGGCCTGTATGGATCTTGCTCTTAAACCTGTGGCTGTTGCAGTATTAGCCCCATATGTTTTCCCTAGTTCAAACCCCAAATACGGTGTGCATCTTCGGTCCATACCTACTATTATAGATTCTCTCTCTTTTTCCTTTCTGAAGATGAGGGAAATTTACCTCTCCGTTTCTGATCTATAAGGATTTCTCTCTCTTTCTCATCGTGCTATGTATTTATTAAGTTTTAAAAACACTTGTTTTAATAGGTGATGGGGATTAAGGAGTGCACTTGTTGTAATGAGCACTGAGTGCTGTATGGAAGGGTTGAATCTATATTATACACCTGAAACTAATATTATGCTGTGTGTTAACTAGAATCGAAATAAAAACTTTAAAATATCTGTTTTATCATTTTATGTGTTTGGGAAGATGCAGTTTCAACATATGCTCAATTTACCTTGAAATAGAAGACTTTTGTTTAGTTTTATTGTTCTACTTTTCATATTTAACTCTAGTCAATCAATCTGGACTTTGTGTGTGTGTGTGTGTCTGTGTATGAAGTGAGGCAATTGAAATTGATTTCCCTCAAATCACTACACATTTTTTTTTAAATTTTTTATTCATTTATGATAGTCACAGAGAGAGAGCGAGAGAGAGAGGCAGAGAGAGAAGCAGGCTCCATGCACCGGGAGCCTGATGTGGGATTCGATCCCGGATCTCCAGGATCGCGCCCTGGGCCAAAGGCAGGCGCCAAACCGCTGCGCCACCCAGGGATCCCTCACTACACATTTTATTTAAATTCTTATTAAGATTTCTGCAGAATTTAGTTATTATTAACAAGGCTTCTTCTCACATATCTACACGTTTTCCCCATTCTGCGTTGTATCAATGCTTCAAAGACAAAATAAGATTCAGGAACAAATTTTATATTTCACAGAAAGGTAATTTAGTCACAGTAAAAAGAAAGTCACCTTAGGTCAGTAAGTTAGTCACTGGTAAAACTGAAGATTGATGCAAGGCATCTTGGTTCAGTGCCAAGTGCACTAAACTTAAGTGTAGCGTAACCTTGCAGCCATATTATTCCATGCTTTATGACTGAATACACTTGAAAAACAAATAAGGGTAAGGAAAATACTACCCATTAAGAATGATAGCTAGTACTTGATCTTGGTAATGTTCATACTTTTTGAGATGGTTAAAGCTTTATTAGGTATGTAATACGAATGCTGTAGGAGAAAGTTGCACTATTAGGATGTATTTTGTAAATAGGTTTTTGAAGTTGAATTCTTGTATAATAGCAATATTGTCAACCTCATTTACAAGTTAGAGCTTGCAGTCTCTGCAAGCTATCTTTATTCATTTGTGGTTCTCTATTTTAATAGTACTGTAGAGGGGAAATAAGGGATAGCATTTTATAAAATGGGAGATTTGTTTTTTTCCTTTATGAGTGCCAAGGTACAGAAAGGAAGAACCATGATGCAAGTTTTGATGATGCAGGACCCACTGGCACTTTGTGGAAAGATAGTTCTAAGTCTACATATGTAACTATACCAAGTGGTTAATTTATGAATTAAAATATCAATAGTTTGCTTTACTTTGTTAAAGACTGCCTTATTAATAAACATACTGTGTTAGGTAAATGCCTGAGAGGGTCATTCTTGAATTTCTCTGCTTTAGTTCTAAATTAGCTCACTTTGTGTTTATTAAATAAATTATTTTATTAAAAATACAAGAATATAAGTTAGAGTTATCAGCACTGAAGATTTCTGGCTTTGGACATGACCTTGTGGAAATTAACTGAAAATACAAATTGATTTAGCAAATGTGAAAAATTGAAAACCTGAGATTAAAAGTCTCAACCCCATAAAGTAATTCTAAATATTCAAGCAATTTGCTGATGCATAGCCATTTCCAGTCATATTTTAAATTTTGCAGATAATCTTTTCATCAGGGAAATGCCTTCTTGGCTCATCAGTTTAATAAACAATTCCAGAAACTCTGGTGCTTATCCAAACTGCTTTTTCTTTTGTCGCCATTTCTTCTCACACAGAAATACAATCTATATTGCCTGGATTCTCTGCAAAGCTGAATTGGTCTTCAGAGGAACCCAGCTCTTCTCAGGACATATCAGGGGTAACAAGATTCCAGATGATTTTTGAGGCAGGTTTTGTTGTGGTTCTATAAATTACAGATGTCTCAATTCTTATTTTTCTACAAATCTAGTAATGGTAAAGAAAAACCTAGGTACATCATAGTTCTAAGTTAAAATGAAATAAGGCATTTGTTCCTGAACTTCTCTGTACAGATTTTAAAACACTTGGTAGCTTCCAAAATATTGGTATTTGTGTTCCGCTCCAAGAGATTATGATTTTATTGGTCTAGGGTGTTGGATTGGTTTGCTCAGTTGCCATAAAAAAACAAACTATGAATTGGGTAGTTAAACAACAGAAACTTACTTCCTCATACTCTTGGAGACTAGAAGTTTAAGATTAAAGTGGCTTGTCATTGTTTCCTCATATGACCTTTCCTCTGTATGTGGAGAGGGAGAGCTCTCTGGAGTTTCCTCTTCTTATAAGGACTACTGTTCTATCAGATTAGGGTTCCACACTTATGAACTCATTTAACTTTAATTAAATATCTTTAAGGCCCTATCCCCAAGTACAGTCACATAGGAAGCTAGGGCTTCAGTGTGTGAAATTTGGGAGACACAATTCAGTCCATACTGATGCAGCCTGGGCTTTGGGATATTTTTGAAATCCTAGATGGAAAAAAATCCCAGATGGTTCCTAATGTGCAGATGAATTTAAGAACCACCGAAACAAGCAGTCGTTTGAATTTGGATCTCCTGAAAAAGAAAATAAAAATGGATTCTCAGTGCAGATACTATTTGGATAATTTTTATTAGGTTGGCTTAAAGATCTTTATTGATTTATTTGTAGCACAGATTTATAAGAGTGACAGTTGAGTTCTCCATTCCCTTTAACAATTCTGTGATCCCTTATCTTTGTTTCCTTTGAGTTTGTGGAAACATAAGGAATTAGAGTGCTTTAAACATTCTCCGAAGAAGCATTTGGGAGGCCTTTCTTCATGTTTGGACAATTATATGTTACTTCTCAAAGGAAATGGGTGCAGTATTACGACAATAGATATCTCTGGCTGTGCCTTATCTTCTTTAGGGGAATGATGGGTAAACAATCTAGAGCAATTAATGGTTAGTCAGCTCTGAAACTATTAATGTCAAGTAGCAATAAAAAAAAAAAAGTTTTTTTCCAGTGAACCAAGAAAAGCAGTTCTAGAAAATGAGATCATGTGTTTTACCAGTCTAAACTGATCTTTTTTTTTGTATATTTATTTTATTGGAGTTCGATTTGCCAACATATAGTATAACGTCCAGTGCTCATCCCGTCAAGTGCCCCCCTCAGTGCCTGTCACCCAGTCACCCCAACCCCCTGCCCACCTCCCCTTCCACTACCCCTTGTTCATTTCCCAGAGTTAGGAGTCTCATGTTCTGTCACCCTCTCTGATATTTCCCACTCATTTTCTTTCCTTTCCCCTTTAATCCCTTTCACTATTTTTTATATTCCCCGAATGAATGAAACCTTATAATGTTTGTCCTTCTCCGATTGACTTACTTCGCTCAGCATGATACCCTCCAGTTCTATCCACGTTGAAGCAAATGGTGGGTATTCGTCATTTCTAATGGCTCAGTAATACTCATTGTATATATAGACCACATTTTCTTTAATTTTTATCCCTAACTTTTATATATATTATTTAAGCCTCCTGACAACTCTGTGAAGTAGATAGAACAGGGATTATCTCCCCATTTTACAGATACAAGAAAACTAAGATTCAGAGAATTCAAAGGACTTTTCCATGGTCATATGAAAGTTAAGTGACAGAATTAGAATTTGAACTAAAATCTTACTCATTTTAATCAGGTCTGTTTGAATATATATTCACTCACACAGAAATATATATTCTGTGTTTGTTCAAGTCAGCCTCACTGTAGTAGATGTTGAAAGTACAGAGTCCCAAGATACATTACTTGATTCCAAGTTCCTAAAGGAAAAGATAAACAAGCAAACATATAATTACAATATAATGTAATATGTGTCATGATAGAGTAGGGTGTATAACATAGAAGAAGGTACCTAACGCAGTGGGAAGTGGCCAAGGGGTCTTGATGAGACTGAAAACAGATTTTCTGGGCATTACAGGTTCAGAGACTTGAAAGAATAGGAATTTGTCTTCAGACTGATAAAGTTTGTCTTATTGTTTCCCTCAGGAAAATTTAGAACACAAATAATTTGACTTAATCATGATAGCCACTGTTAACATCTTGGTGTGCATCTTTTCACATAAGAATGAGGCATTTCAGTTTCAGGTTTTTAGAATGGTACAGTTCCAAACGATGGCCATGGAAATAGGTGGCTGGAAATGCGTGGATGTCAAGGTTATTGGAGTTGAAGAGGTCAGGAAATTGTGAGATTAAGTTGTTGCTTAGACAGGCCATCTACTTGGATGTGGAAGTCAGCCCAGCTGATGGCAGATCTTAAAGTACAGAGGAAACATGAGCTCAGTGCCTGTAGTCAGCTGGCGATAGATGAGGAGCAGCAAAGAACAGTATGACCTCAGAATAGGACCAAGAGTTCCCTGAAAGCATTTGTTCCATTACATCTCATTGTCTCTAGTACCTTGCAGCTATTTAAAAGATATTTGAATGAAGAGAGTGAGAAAAGAAGAAGGGGGAGATTGTGAACAACTTATATACCTCAAATGGGGAGAAGGATCAAGTATCAAGGTTCATAGTGGAGGCTAGTCAGTGGAGACATCCATGAAAAAACTATAATAGATGATCCACTGATTTGGACATGCAAGGAGAGCTAATCGCAGGGAATACTGAAGCTTCATTTAGAAGAGATGCAAAGTCTTGTGTTTATGCTCAGACTTAGCCTTGAATCTTGGGGTCCATTGAGCAGGGTAACATGTCCCTCCAAAAATAGTTTGGTTTTACAAAATCTTGAGACTTTACCCATTTTTATATTAATTTTTGCCATAATACTAAATAATAAAATTTATAGAGATACACATGTATACCTACAAACATATCTTCATATTTGTCTATATTTCTTTCTATATCTATTTAACTAGAGGCAAGAAGAGACAGAGGCAGTGATTGACTTTTCTCTAGACAGTTATATAGGGCCCATGAAAACCTAGGTTCAGTTTGAAATATAAAACAGCTCAAATTATCTGTGATACATTTAGATTTATACTTAAAGGTGAAGGCTGGAACATATGATTCAATAGTGATTTCTACTGCCCAGGGCTGGCAGCATCTATGTTTTCCTAATAACACTTAAGTAAGTTCCCTGCTTCTATATGTATGTCAAGATGGGGTACTAGGTTTCTAATACCCAACTCTAAAAGGCTGTAAAAGACCTTATAGATATACACACATACATTTTGTTCATTCTCTCTCTCTCTCTCTCAGTAATTTATGAGTAGATTTTAAAAGGAGCTATTTACTTAATGTTAACTATCCTCTGCTGGTGTGATATTAGATCACTTTATCTGCCAGTCCTTCTTGTTTTTTTCTTTAGCATCTCTTATATATGTAAATCATAGGACTTTTCATACTGTCATATAAATTATTTATTTGCCTTTTGGTTTACTTAACTGTGAACTCTTCAAACTCAGAGGTTGTGTTATTTACCTCTGTAAGCTCAGGTACATAATAAACTCCATTAAGTGTCTTGAGTGGGTAATTCAGTAGTTTGCATAAGTATTGCCTATCAGACTCCATAAAAGTAATGATAGATTACATAATGTCCAATTCACCAACCTATATGCACAGATAATGAATTATCTTGGAGCAACAGTATTGCGTAGTGGAATGTGGGGTTTGAATTTAGTCAGATCTAGGTTTGAATTCCAGTTCGGCCACTTAACTAGCTAGCTATGTGTGACTGTGGACAAATTAAACAGCTTATTTAGTCTCATTATTCTCATAAATAAAATGGGAATATTTCCTGCTTGCATATAAACTGTTTGGCATGTAGCAGGTGTTCAGTAAGTGGTAGCTCTCATCATTTATTAATTCTAGCCTCTCTGGTAGCTGCTGAAGGAATCTTTAGTTACTTGGTTTACTTACTGCTAGATATAATTAGCCCTTTCTGTGATGTACCCTATAATAACCAAGGCTACAGAAGTTTGAAACTGTTCCAAGAAGTTGTTTTGGAAGTGCTAAGTACAAAAAATGCTTTGAAGAGATCATTGCTTTTCTATTATTTGAACATTTTATAATAAAGTTATTTTTTAAGTTATTTTTTTAAGTAGCCTCCCCACCCAGCATGTAGCACAACCCAGAGCTTGAACTCACAACCCTGAAATCAAAACTTGAGCTGAGAACTGAGCCACCCAGGCGTCCCATAGTAAAATTTTTTAAATGAAGGATGTGGCTGTGAGGTGTATGCTGCAGCTACTGTTTAATCACCACTATTTACATATATGAATAATCCTAGATCTGTTTCCAGAATTTTATAATAATTTCCATCCATTTTTCTGATATTTTTGTAATGATTCTATAATAATTTAATTTTCCCCACTCATTGCATAATTCTTGATCTCATTTTCAGTGTACTTAGAAAAAGTATTACAATAATTTATTCTTTCCATTTCTTCTTCATTGTGTTATGATATTTTGAGGTCTGGGACGATTTTTTTCTTTAACATGTACCTACGTGGGTCTGTATTCTCTGAGTCATCAATAAGAACTTACTGATTTTTTACTCTATTTCTTCTCATTTTCCTAGACTTTTCCACTTTCTAGAAGACTCCTTCTAACTTTGGTTTTAGGGACACTGTATTAAATATAGTGAACCATTCTAGGAAAGTGGTTAATACTAAAGCTTTGGAGCCAGATCAGGTAACCTTGAGAAAATTGTTTGATCTCTTTGAGACTCTATTTTTTCATCCATAAAATGTGGGTTTTAAGTATCTAATAGGGCTTTTCTGAGGAGTAAATGAGGTGATATAAGTAGGATATGTGAGCTCCATTTCTGGACTAGAGAAAGCTTTCATTAGATTATAAATTTTTATTATATTTGTAGGGAGGTATCTGAGTATATTGGAAAGAGCATGGACAATTGGTGTTAGACAGATAGGGTCCGATCCTGGCTCTATCACTGAACAGCTTGAGTAACTTTAGGCAAGTTGCTTAATTTCTCTGAATCTCATTAAAGAAAAAAAGCTACAGAGACGCCTGGGTGGCTCAGTGGTTGAGCTTCTGCCTTCAGTTCTGCCTGGGCCTGGGGATCGAGTCCCGTATCCGGCTCCCTGAAAGGAGCTTGCTTCTCCCTCTGTCTGTGTCTGTGCCTCTCTCTCTGTCTCATGAATAAATAAATAAGATATTTTTAAAAAACTACAAAGAAAGGATAGTAATATCTGCTTCCAGGATTGTTATGAGGTAATAAGAGATATAACACTTGCACAATGCTTGCTACATAGTAGGCATTCAACAAGTGATATCTACTATTGTTGCCATGTATAATGTATACTTTCAGATTATTACTTGATCCTTTTTTTTAAAGATTTTAAAATTTATTCATGAGAGACACACAGAGAGAAGCAGAGACATAGGCAGAGGGAGAAGCAGGCCCCAAGCAGGGACCCTAATGCTGGGACTAGACCTCAGGACTCCAGGATCACTCCCTGAGCTGAAAGCAGACGCTGAACCACTGAGCCACCTAGACGTCCCTATTATTTGATCCTTAAAACAATTCTGTGAAGTAGAATGGGTAACTTTTATCCCTGTTTTACAGATTAGTAAATAAATCCCAGAACAATTAAGTGATTTTTTTTTCATGGTTACTTAAATAATTTATACAGAGCCAGTACTGGAACACATGTCTTCTGACTTGTGAATTTTTTTGCTTTACAACTTTTCCTAAAAAATAAGTGTTTAGATAAATAGATTGATGTTAAAAATAGGTTCTTTTTAGTTGTCTGCTCCTTTCACTCCATTTTTTAAAAAGGTTTTATTTACTTATGAGAGACACACGGGGGGGGGGGGGGGGGGGCAGAGGGAGAAGCAGGCTCCATGCAGGGAGCCTAACCTGGGACTCGATCCCAGGTCTCCAGGACCACACCCCAGGCTGAAGGCAGCACTAAACCGCTGAGCCACGGGGCTGCCCCCTTTCACTCTCTTCTTAATACAGATCAACTCACATGAGGATGGTAGAGCAAGATAGAGTTATTCTTCTTAGCTCTGATCTGAATTACTGTTAAATTTATTCCAAAAGGTAGTTCTGATATTGTGGATTTTCCTCTGATCTTTGTTCATGTATCTCCTGTAGTTCCATGAAATAGTTTAAACTGGGCAGCCCCGGTAGCGCAGCGGTTTAGCGCCGCCTGCAGCCCAGGGCGTGATCCTGGAGACCTGGGATCAAGTCCCGCGTTGGGCTCACTGCATGGAGCCCATTTCTCTCTCTGCCTCTCTCTCTCTGAATGAATAAATAAATCTTAAAAAAAAGAAAAAAGAAAAAAGAAATAGTTTAAACCAAGGGGCCTCTGGGTGGCTCAGTCGTTAAGCCTCTGTCTTTGGCTCAGGTCGTGATCCCAGGGCCCTGGGATCTAGCCCCATGTCAGGCTTCCAACTTGGCCGGCAGTCTGCTTCTTCCTCTGCCTCTGCCCTTTCCCCTGTTCATGTGTGTTTTTTCTTGCTCTTTCACGCACTCTCAAACAAATAAATAAAATCTTTTTTTTAATAAAATCTTAAAAAAAAAAAGAAAGAGTTTAACCCGAGAAATGACAGCTATTAGATTGCCTTTTGCATGGGTCGCCTGGGTGGCTTAGCAATTTGGTGTCTGCCTTTGGCCCAGGGTGTGATCCCAGAGTCCTGGGGTCGAGTCCTGCGTCGGGCTCCCTGCATGGAGCCTGCTTCTCCTTCTACCTATGTCTCTGCCTCTCTCTGTCTCTCATGAATAAATAAATAAAATCTTAAAAAAAAAAAGATTGCCTTTTGTGTACAAGTTTTAGACCCTTGGGTGTCTGAAAAGCTTAAAGTTACCTTTAAAGGAAGAAATACCATTATTTATTAAAAAGATTTATTTTATTATTATTTTAGAGAGGCAGGGAAGGGCAGAAGAAGAAGGAGAGAGAATATTAAGTGGACTTTGAGCAGAGCTCCACATGGGGCTCAGTCTCACCACTTTGAGATCATGACCTGAGCTGAAACCAGGAGTCTGATACTTAACCCTCTGTGCCACCCATGTGCCTAAGAGATACTATAATTTAACTCATTTGTACTCTTGGGTTTGTGTATGTGTAGTGGATATTTTTGTTGTGTTGTTACAGGTTAATGAAAAACCCAGAACTTTGATGACAGATAGTCTGGTGATAAAGAATTTTTTACATAAAATTGTCATGGTACACCCTAAGGTAAGCTGTTCTTTTGCACAGTAATGCTTCTTTTGTCATATGATTTCAGGAGATTTCTACTCTGCAGGACATGGAAGGATATGGTTGGTCCTTTTTCTTTTCATGATAATGATTACAGCTTTTAATATTGAATTGATTTGATTTCTGTGTCCCTAACATGGTGTTGATGTTGGTCATGTGACATAGGTGAGAGCCCTTGGATTTAGAGCTTCCATTGGGTTGTTTTTACTTCCTTACTGTTTTATAGTATCAGTTTAGATACATTTTTTTCCTCTGTACTTCATTATCCTATTAAACTTGGATAATAAACCTTGCTGACTATCACCTTCTTTTCCAAAGTGACTTAGAAGAGCAAATCAGGAAATTTTGATAAAGTACTTCAAACTTTAGAGAGCTATCGTTTTTATTATTTCTATAGTTAGGTATATTTATAGGGGTGCACAACATTAAGTATGCTATATAATTTCTCCTTTTTTTTTCTTGCTAGCTATCTACTTTTTCTGTCGTCAGCAGGACTCAATGCTTAATTATGCCAGTCACTATTCTGAGTGCTTTCCACACACACTCATTCACTCACCGCATGCAACAGCCCTTGTGAAGTAGGTTTTATCATCATTATTCCCATTTTACAGTTGAGGAAACTATGGTACAGAAGTTAAGTAACTTGCATAGTCAGGATTCGAATTCAGACAATCTGGCTCCAGAGTCCCTTATTACCCATTATATTATATAGAAAGAAAAATGTAAGTCAAAGGTAGGAAATAACTAGAACAGTGAAATAAATTGAAGGGAGGACATAAAAATCAGTTAGGGGCCAGGGAAGAAAAAACAAAGAAAAAAGCATGGAATTTTCTACGTACAAAAACAATGGAAAAAAAGAGAGAAAAATTGATAGTTCCTTTAAGAGGGAAAACACATAACATTGGGTGAAGAACAGAGAACAAAAGGTAGGATCTCCTGATAATCTATGACCACTTGGAATGAAGTATAGGACTTAATATATTTAAGATGCAGAATTTGAGCACAGACAAATGTTAATTGTGTTAATTATGTTATGTTTAGGAAAAGTACAGGTGAAAAAAAGGAGATATAAAGAATATCTTCCCCTCTGGAATTTAAGTATAGAAGTTTTTGATTTATGTCCTGGTTCATGTTAAATCTCATACCATTTACTTTGCAGATTAGATTTAATTTTAGTGTAAAAGTGAATGGAGTCCTTTCCATGGATATCTTTTGGTAAGTTCTTAAATCCATGGCTTAAGTTTATGCCATGGCTTTATAGTTTTTCTCAGTCATTATTGTCCTATTTCTAGTAGCTTCACAGTTTGACCTTTTTTAAAGATTTGTTTGTTTTAGAGACAGTGCACATGGCGGGGAGGGGCAGAGGGAGAGAGAAACCCAAGCAGACTCCACTCTGAGCACAGAGCCTGATGCAGAGCTCCATGAAAGGCTCGATCTCATGACCCTGAGATGATGACCTGAGCTGAAATCAAAAGTCAGGTGCTCAACCACCCAGGTGCCCCACAGTTTGGCTTTTTGACCCAAAGTCACTCTGAAACTAATTTTCTGAGACCCCCACATTTTCTGATTCTATGTTAGCTTTTAATAAGCAAGTAAATTCATCTAAACACTTCATGTCTTTCCCTCTCACTAGAGTGGGTGATATTAAAAGTTGCCATTTTCCCCTTGGTTATTTGGTTATTGAATTCTAGTAATCTCTGGAGGAGGGGTGTGTGGTAGTCATGGTCCAAGATTTGTATCAGGTAAAGATTGATTTTAGAATCTCTGAAATACGGCTTAGCTTTTCTTTGCTTTGCAGGACAAAGAATGAACCCACTTTGAACCTGTCAAATGGAATTTCTCTTGTTATAAGCTATCGGCATTATGTGAGGTGAAGGGTTAAAAGCATTATTGTCCCTTTCCATGTTTTAATCACCTATTAAAAGTATGAATGTGGGAAAAAAAATGTATGAATGTGGGTAGAAATTGAAAGTAGCCTCACTCGTCATTTCCTAGTGCCAGGTGTCAGATTTTCTGTCAGAAAAGTAGAAGTAAAACTTTGAAATTATTTGTATTAAAAGCTCTTATTATTTCTGGCTCCTTGAATAATATTCTAATTAACCCAAGGACATATGCCTTCTCTTTTCCATGTCTCATTTTCTTCTGTAAATGAAATAAAACAAACCCTGCTAATTTCAATCTTATTTATAAGAAGAAAAGAATAACTTTATTTTTTTTTAAAGATCTTATTTAGTTATTCATGAGACACACACACACACAGAGAGAGAGAGAGAGAGAGAGAGGCAGAGACACAGGTAGAGGGAGAAGCAGGCTCCATGAAAGGAGCCCAACATGGGACTCGATCCCAGGACCTCAAGATCACACCCTAGGCTGAAGGCAAGCACTCAACCACTGAGCCACCCAGGGATCCCCAAGAGGAATGACTTTAGATGGTTACTTGAACTCTTGGCTAGAAAGATACTGTGAACACAAAGGAATTCTTTGTATGTTATTTTTTTGTGCACCAGCATTTTGCATATGTTTGGAAATCATCTCTCACTACCTCCTCCTTCTTCAGACTATAAAAAAAATTCTATGGAGAAGATGGTAAATAAATAGAATAGAACCCTCTGCCTTGCCTTCCTGTGTTATCCACCTACCTCAGAATCCAAAGTGAACACGCATTATAGCAAGAAAAAACTAATTATTAAGTCCAACTAATTTATTATTTATTCAGTAGTTTTCGACTCCCATTTGTATGTCTTAAATCAGAACTGATAGTCATAGGATCTTAAGGCTTGAAGAGACTGCCCATGGATTTTTAGTCTGTTTTTTGTTTTGTTTGTTTGTTTGTTTTACTCTTACCCAGAATTACACTTCAAAGTAGAATTTAAAAAATTTTTAGAAAAAAAATAATTTTTAGTTATGCAGGAAACAAAGCCCCACCCCCTTATCTTTCTTTAGTAGGCCTCTACTGTCATACAGTTCTTACAAGAAGACAGCTCATTATCATAGATTTACTGAAAAAGTTTAAGCCTCTGAGCCAGTATTTGTGGACATATTTTCCTGGATGACCTGATCAGTTTAAAGAGAGGAAAAGGTTCATTAATATTTCTTTCTGTTTAGAAAAGAGCTGTTGGAAAGTAAGCAAATATCAAATTTCACTAAGTTCTAGCAGAGAAAGATGTCCTAATTTTTTCTTATTACTCTTATCAAACAGTGACCTCAGATTCCTTCAGGGGAAGGTGTAGCATGTGTGAAAACAGATCTAAGTAGCAGGAGCTAGTTTTAGGCCGCTGTGATTTAGAGACCCCTCCACCCCTACCCTCACCATGCTAATCTTTGATCTTGGAAACTTATGCTCAGAACCATAGAGTAATTTTAATGAAGGAAATACACTTTAGAGAATATAAAACTGCATTAATGGCAGCAAAAGCAGGAGCCATGATATCATTCCTGAAAGGGCAATTTGTCTACTCTTTCTATTGCTTGTGATTCCTTGAATGAGGTACAAGTTGCTTATTCCAATAAAACTGATATGGTGAGTTATATGGTTACACATATGTTAGAAATATCTAAGGAATTTTAAATGCCCTTTAAAATAATCTGGATGTGGGGCCTACTTTATTTATTTATTTATTTATTTATTTATTTATTTATTTATAATTTAAATAATCTGTACACTCAGTGTGGGGACTTGAACTCAAAACTCCAAGAGTTGTACACACCACTGACTGAGCGAGCCAGGTGCCCCATAGTGGAGCCTACTTTAAAAACAGAAAAGAAAAAAAGAAAGAAAATAATTTCTTAAAAGCAAGAAAAGCTAAATTTATCTAACCTGTTTTTTGACAGTAGACCAAAATTTGGTACAGCTGAATTACTCTGCAGCAGAATCCATCCTGTGTTAGGACATCCAGTAATACTTTTCATCCCTGATGACATGGCTGGCATGGGCTTCTTGGGAGAGCTGATACTGACTCCAGCTGCTGCTCTGTGTCCCTGCCCCAAGGTCTTTTCCAACCAGCTGAATAGAATTTCTTCAGTTTCCATATCCTTTTGATTATAGAGTCCATAAAATCTTCTTTTTTTAAGATTTTATTTATTTATTCATGAGAGACACACAAAGAGAGGCAGACAGAGACAGAGGCAGAGGGAGAAGCAGGCTCCTTGCAGGGAGCTGGATGTGGGATTCAATCCCAGGACCACAGGATCACACCCTGAGCCGAAGGCAGAAGCTCAACCACTGAGCCATCCAGGTGTCCCAGATGTCCCAAGTCCATCAAATCTTCAAATTAGTTGCCTTGAAAAATGAAATTTTTAAAGATTTTATTTATTTATTTGAAAGAGAGAGAGAGTGAGTGAGGGTGGGGAAGCAGAGGGAGAGGGACAAGCAGACTCTGAGCTGAGCATAGAGCCTGGTGCAGGGTTCTATCTCACAACCCTGAGGTTATGACCTGAGCTAAAATTAAGAGTTGGACATTTAACTGACTGAGCTACCCAGGTGCCCCCCAAAATGAATTTTTATATCTCAGTTCTAGAAAAGCCTTAGCATTATGAACTCTGCCTAGAAGCCAGTATGATTTGTATAAAAACAAAAATCTAGTATGAAAGCCGAGCTTTAGAAGTTTTCAAAAAAAAAAAAAACTGAATACTATAAAATGTGCCATATGTGCCACATGCTTTTCATATAATTTAGTATGATTGAAGCATGGAATGAATGGTGCAAGCAGGAAAGATGAGAGATGAATATGGCAGCTATTGTGTGCCACACTAAAGAGTGTGAACTTCATTGTCTAAGGAGTAGGAAACCATTGGATGTTTTAGGAGTCTCAAGCAGCATCATACAGTGGGGTATGATGAGAGAGGAGGAGAGAAGTCAGTAATCACTAAGTAAATAAGTAAGTGACCTGGGCAAGAGATAATCCTTACCTGAGTTAAAAGTATGATGAGCATGGAAAAGAGTGACTTTTCACTGGAAGGAATCAGTGTAACAAGGCAATCAATTCATTATTAGGGTAGGGAGAGATTAGGGGCAGGGAATGGCCAAAGTTGATGTAAATATTTCTACATCCAGAATAGGCAAACCATAGAGATAGAAAGTAGATGGAAGGGGATTTGGGGGGGAGGTGATAAAAATGTTCTAAAATTGATGGTGGTGATGATTGCACAACTTTTTGAATATACTACAACACATTTAACTGTGCACATTAAGTGGATGAATTGTATGTTATGTGATATGTTTAAATCTCAGTAAACTGTTTAAAAACATTTCCACAGATGGCTGATAGAATAATAATACTGTCAATAAGATGCAGATCATAAGATCATAAATGGCAGATTTGGAAGGTAAAGAAGATTAGCTTCACTTTAAACATGTTAAGTTTATGGTTCCTACAGCACATCTCTTGAAAATAGCAAGAGCTGAATAGAAATTTTGGTCTGGAATTTTGAAGTGTTTAGATTTAGTTCTAAATTTTAGAGCCTCAGCATTTTCCCTAAATATAGTATAGTGCTGTGGTTAGAGCATGGCACAAGAGTGTAAATACTGGATTTACCAGTATTGGTAAATTGTCTATGCCTTTATGCAGCTTGCTCAACCAGCCTAAGTTTTTATTTCATCAGCTTTAAGACAGAGTTAATAATACTTTGTATATTTATTTATTTCCCCTTGCAAAGGTTTTATTGTTGTTATGGCTGTTCTTTTGAGATTTGTTTGTTTGTTTTAGGATTAATTATATACTAATCTGGGATCCCTGGGTGGCGCAGCGGTTTGGCGCCTGCCTTTGACCCAGGGCGCGATCCTGGAGACCTGGGATCGAATCCCACGTCGGGCTCCCAGTGCATGGAGCCTGCTTCTCTCTCTGCCTGTGTCTCTTCCTCTCCCTCTCTCTCTGTGTGACTATCATAAGTAAATAAAAATTAAAAAAAATTATATACTAATCTATGTGAAGCTCCTAGCATTCTGCCTAACACATAATAAACATTCAATAAATATCAGATATTGTTGTTATATGATTGAAGCTATAAGAGTAAGTGAAGTTATAGTAGAGTAAAAAGAATAAGAACAGAAGAAGGCCAAGGTCATAGTATGATAAATGTCAGCTGAAAATATCTTTAGGGAGGAGGAAGGAGCAGGATGGTGATAAAGACTATGCAAGGAAAAAAAAAAAAGACTATGCAAGGACTTTTGGATTTTAAAATCTTAATATCTAGGTCATATAGAAGAATATAAAGTAAAATATAAAAGTTTCTCCTTCCCCCTCATTCCATTCCCCCCGAGGGAATAAGGCACATTTTTCTATCCTCTTGAAGTTTACACTTAATGGGACATTTTAATAAATAGATGTCAGGTAGTGATAAGTACAGTAAAGATAAAGCAGAAAAGAGATAATAGGGAAATTATTTTGAATATTATTGTCAGTGAAGACTCTAGGGAGGTGATGTTTTAGTGAAAAGAAAGAGAGCTAACAGAAAACTCTGGTAGGATTTCAGTTTCTGAAAATGGCAAACTAGGTGATTTAGACCCACCCTCCCATTGAGGACAAGTACTGGATTAAATATTAAAATATCATAAAAGAATTTTAGAGGGCAGCCCTGGTGGCGCAGCAGTTTAGCGCTGCCTGCAGCCAAGGGCGTGATCCTGGAGACCCTGGATCGAGTCCCATGTCTGGCTCTCTGCGTGGGGCCTGCTTCTCCCTCTGCCTGTGTCTCTGCGCCTCTCTCTCTGCATCTCTATGAACAAATAAATAAAATCTTTTTTTTAAAAAAAAAAAAAGAATTTTAGAGCTAGTGAATAGGGAAGAATTTCTGGGCCATCATAGGAGAAAACAGGAATTACAGAAAGCTTGGGCCCAGCACTGGGGGCTACTTTTGCCCTGAGGTCATTTGCAAATTAGAGCAAGCAGCCAAGAAGCTAAGATGCACTTCTGAATGCACGTAGGACAAGAAGGCCAAAGAGTTTAGGGCCTGCTGAGCTGGGGTGATGTTAAAAGCACCTCTTATTTTGGGCAGGGATAACTAAAAGGTTACACTTTAAGGAATAAGGTGAACCCGAAATAAACCATCCTTCAAGTGAACTGCATGTAGTTTTTGGGTCATTTTAGGAAGGCTAGAATATCTTAGACTTTCAAATTGGATTAAGATGATTCTAGATTTCTGATTCTCCCAGATGGCCTTGTAGAAACAAACAAAAATTCTTCCTAGAGGAAGATAATCACATCTGTGCTTCAAATTATTTAACAAATACTTTCTCAAAGTGTCTAGCTTATGTGCATTTCTCTCTCTCTCTCTCTCTCTCTCTCTCTCTCTCTCTCTTCTCTCTCTTCTCTGTCACAACACACACACCCCACACCTAGGCTAAAGAGCGGATAAGGTAACATGAACAAGAGCTCGCAAAAACAAAAGCAACAGAAGCACCCACTGGAACTCCAGATATTGGTAATAGCAGACACTGATTTTTAAAATAAAAAATTATGTTTACTGTGCTTATGGAATTGAAAACCAACCGTAAAAATCCTGTCAGGAAACTGTAAACTATAAAATGTGACATAATTTTTAAAAGAACCAAAAAAATTGTAGAACCAAAATATATAGTAACCAATATTGAAAATAAATAGGTTTAATAACAGATTAGATACAGTATAAGTCAGTTTGTGAAGTAAAAGATAATGATAGCAAAAACTTAATAAAATAAAGCAGAGAGAGAGAAAACTATGGAAAATACCGAAGAGAGGTTAACAGATGAGAAGAAACAGTGAGACCATTTAATGTACATTTAATCCATGTCCCAAAGGAGAAGAGAGAAAATGTGGCAGAACGTCTTTGAAGAATTAATGCCTAAAGCAACTAAAACAGATTTCAGATCTTAATAATCAAGCAGGATAAACTAAAAGATACCTATACCTGTAAAAAATAAAAAATAAGGAGAAAAATCAGCTAAGGAAGATGGATTTTCTTCAAAAGAGAAACAAATTGACAGCTAACTTCCCCATACCAACAGGATGTAGTAGTTTAATAGTGTTAATATCCTGAAATTAAAAATATCACCACACTAGAATCCCATACCCAATAAAAGTATTTCTCAAAAGATAATGAACATACCTATATACATTAATGTCATAATTCATACAGTAAGAAGAATTCAACTGACTTTAGGACAGGTTTTTTTTTTTTTTTTTTTTAAGATTTTATTTGTTTATTTGACAGAGAGCGAAAACACAAGCAGGGGGAGGGGCAAAGGGAGAGGAAGAAGCAGGCTCCCCACTGAGCAGGGAGCCTGATACAGGGCTGGATCCCAGGATTCTGTGGTCTTGGCCTGAGTGGAGGGCAGATGCTTAATAAGCTGTGAGCCACCCAGGTGCCCCAGAACATAATGTTTTGACATATATTCTTGGTGGGATATATTCTAAGGATGAAGTGGATTGTATAAGCACTCTTGAAATTTATTTAGTGGACTTTATTCTTACTAATAACATTGGGATTGTACTGAAATTACTGTATGCATACTTATTATAAAGCAAGTAATTATGATAACATAGTTGGAAACCAAAATTTTTAGCATAAGACTGCAGATATATGAGTATAAATTCAAAGCAATATTTTTTTATTTTAAAATAAAAAAATTTTAAGTAATCTTAAAGTGGAACTGAAGATACCAATGTATACTCCCAAGTTTCCTGACTTCTGAAATTATGTATTTCTTAGCGCTATCTGCTAAACAAACAACAAACAAACAAACTTAGGAGCAATGAGCACTCCTAGTACCCAGAATGTATTCTCTAATTGTCTTTGCTCACTAAAAAGGTGGAATGACTGATTCCAGGCCTAAAGTAGAAATGTACAGGATGAGCCTGAATATCTTGTGCTGAGCCAGAAAGCAAAGACACTATCGAAGTCCATGAGATCATGTCAGAGGATTTCAGAAATTGTACTTCCAGCCGTGAACAGATAACAGGGACTGGATCCAGTCTCCTACCTTGAACAACTAAAAAAATGGACAAATTATATAAACAACAGTACAGGACAGTGGGTCTAGAGAGAGAGGAGAAACAAACCCTGTGTTGTACCACTGTATTACCTAGAGAGAAGTTCACAAGGAGGGTATACACAACTAGACTCTAGAGGATCTCTCTGAGTTGAGAAGACAAAGTTTACGGAGGTCCAGGCAGCTAGAACTGTAAGAGACAAATTTACAGAGAGTGCTCCAGACAGAGGAGAATTCCTGGAGTACACACAGAGCTGGGGATGGATTCTGTTCCTACCAGGCAGTATGTAAAACCTCATATTTCATAAAGCATCAGTTGGGAGTGCTAAGAACAGTTTGACTGAATATAATGGAGAAGTTAGCCCTAGTGTGTAGGCTACCCTGGTCCCACCTAACAAAGCTTAAAAGTAAGTTCCAAAAGCCTCACACTGTTCCTAGGTAACTTTATAGTATCCTAGAAAAAAGTTCAAGAACATTTATAGGAATACAAAAATGTCCTGCATTCAACCAGATAAACTTTACTATGCTGGACATCCAATAAAAAATTATATAGCATGCAAATAAGCAGGAAAATAGGACCCATAATAAAAGAAAGAAAAATCAGTCAATGAGAACTGCCCAGAAATTATACAGGTGATAGGATTGGTAAATAAGAACATTAAGACAGGTATAACTATATCCACATATTCAAGAAGTGAGAGGAAAAAATTGAACATATTAAGTAAAGACACAAATGATATAACAAACACCCAAAATAGGGGCATCTTGGTGTTCAGTGGTTGACTGCCTGCCTTTGGCTCAGGTCTCAATCCCGGGGTCCTGGGATTGAGTCCTGCATTGGGCTCCCCACAGGGAGACTGCTTCTCTCTCTGCCTGTATCTCTGCTTCTCTCTCTGTGTCTCTCATGAATAAATAAGTAAAAATCTTAAACACCCAAATAAATATCTAAATATAGAAATTACAATTTTTAGGATAAAAATACACTAGATGAGGTTAGTGGCAGATGTACACATTGCAGAAGAAAAGATTAGTGAACTTAAAGACAACAATAGAAACTAAAATGAAACAAACAGACTAAAAAAGTAAACAAGGCTTCTCTGAACTTGGGATAACATCTCATGGCCTCATTTGGTGACATATAATTGGATTCCTACAGAGAGGGAGGGCAGATAAAATATTTGAGGAAATACTGTCCCCCAAATTTCCAAATTTGATGAAAAGTATAAACCTGCAGATCCAAGAAGATCAACAAACTTTAAACATAACAAACATGAATAAAATTATATCAAGACACATTTATAATTGAATTGGTTAAGGCCAATAATGAAGAACCTTAAAAGCGGCTAGAGGTAAAAGGACATATTAACATACTGAGGAACAAAGAGAGGAATTACCTCAGATTTCTCACTGGAAACTAGGAGAAAGTGAAGCAATGTTTTTATTTTATTTTTTGTTTTTTTAAGATCACAGGAGCAGGGGTGGAGGGGTAGAGGGAAATGGAGAATCTTTTTTATTTTTTAAGATTTATTTATTTATTTTAGAGAGGGAGAAACCAGGAGTGGCAGGGAGAGGGAGAGAGAATCTCCAGCAAACTCCCCACTGAGTGTAGAACCCAGCACAGGGCTCCATCTTAGGACCCTGAGATCATGACCTGAGCTGAAATTAAGAATCAGACACTTAGCTGACTGAACCACACAGATGCCTGAAGCAACATTTGTAAAATAATACAAGAAAAGAAAACTTAACCTGGATTCTATATCAAGAGAAAATATTTTTTAAAAATGAAGGCAAAATAATTTTTCAGATGTACAAAAGATTTCATCACCAGCAGATCTATATTATAAGAAATGTTAAATGCTCAGGCAAAAGGAAAATGATTGTTATAATGTCTATTATAATATCATTTGAGGTAGACAGGATAAACTAAAAGTTTATACTATAAAGCCTAAAGCAATCCCTAAGTTACTACAACAAAGAATTGTAACTAAGAAGTCCAAAAAGGGGATAAGATGGAATTGTAAAAAACACCCAGTCCAAAATAGAAACCCAAAAATAGAAAAGAGGGAAATATAAGGAACAAATAAATGCAAAACACTTAACAAGATGGTAGGCTAAACCTAACCATACCAGTATTTATATGTAATAGTTTCAACAACCCAATTAAAAGACATTCACACATTTTGACTCTTCAAACACCCCACTCTTCCTGAGTTTGCAGTGCATCAAAGCTCCCTTGGCTCTAAACAGTAAATGTATTGGCCTTAGCTCCTGTGTAAATGTCTTAGATTTGTGATAGAGACTTCATTTATGGGTACTGTCTCCCTTTGTCCTGCTGTGATTTACCCAGTACCTACTGGGTAAGGATTTTAATCTTCACACTTAATACTTCATGTTTACCCAATTTTTAAAAAGATTTTATTTATTTGTTTATTTATTTATTCGAGAGAGAGAGAGAGAGGCAGAAAGCAGAAACATAGGCAGAGAAAGAAGTAGGCTCATGTGGGGAGCCTGATGTGGGACTCAATCCCGCGACTCCAGGATCACACCCTGGGCTGAAGGCAGATGCTTAACCACTGAGCCACCCAGGCATTCCTCATGTTTACCCTATAAAAAGAGGATGAAACAAAAAAAAGATAAAGGAAAATATATTTCTTGTTTCTTTAGCCTTGGTTCAGGGGATAAAAAGGGTTAAGTATTCTTAACTGGATAATTTTGCCCCCAGAGGACATTTGGGAATATTGGGGGGACATTTTTGACTGTCATGACTTGGGGTGCTACTGGCACCTAGTGGGTAGAGGCCAGGGATACTGATAACCATCCTACAGTGCACAGGACAGCCCCTACAATAAAAAATTATCTGGCCCAAAGTGCCAGTAGTGCTAAGGTGGAGAATCCCTGGGTTAAAGGGCGAGCGAGGGTTGTAGTGAAATCAAGAGAAGGAAAGCATTTTAGAGGCCTGACCCCCTTGGTCTTGGTTAGAGAAAATGCTTAGGGAGGATAAGGAATTTCTCTTTTTTTTAATTTATTTTTTTTAAGATTTTTATTTATTTATTTATTCATGAGAGACAGAGAAAGAGGCAAAGACACAGGCAGAGGGAGAAGCAAGCTTTCCACAGGAGCCCAATGTGAGACCCGAGCCCTGAGTCAAAGGCTGAGCCACCCAGTTGTCCCAGGACAAGGAATTTCCTTCTTTATCTGAATACACTCAAATACTTCCTGAAAGATATTTCTTTGTATATACTTCTAGCGTGTATCCTGCCATATTTTACTAATTTTTATATATATCTCCAATACTATAATATGATAACTTGACGGTAGATATTAAATCTTAATATTCATCTTTGTGTTCTCTGAACTTAGTACAGTGTTTAGTCTGTAGTACCACAAAAAAACCTATGATGAAATGAGTAAGATGAAAAAATAAACTAATTGTACCAATACTATACCTGTAACACACACTTACACCCAGATTAAATTTCTAGGGAGGGCAGCCCCGGTGGTGCAGTGGTTTAGCGCCTCCTGCAGCCCAGGGTATGATCCTGGAGACCTGGGATTGAGTCCCACATTGGGCTCCCTGCATGGAGCCTGCTTCTCCCTCTGCCTGTGACTCTGCCTCTCTCTCTCTCTCTGAATAAATAAAAAATATAATCTTAAAAATTAAAAATTAAAAAAATAAAATAAATTTCTAGGGATTCTAGTGGATCTATCTCTGGTGCCTCACACCTATATTCAATGTGGAAAGGCTTAATATATAATCCTCTAGCACCCTAGTTTATTTCTAGGAGTGTGAACCAGGTCAGTGTTATGTTTGTTTTATGCAAATGAATACATAGTCATAAAAAACTAAAATCTAATACTTTTCTTTAGCAACTATACATATTTCTGTATGGACCTTCAGGTCTGCCTCTGATATTGCCAAGTCAGGAGCAGCCAAATACTACTGTCTTCAAAGATATCTGTTATTTCATTGACTGGAAGAAATACCACTTGTGTATGGTGCCCAATTTGGATCTCAGCTTGGATAGAGGTATATTTCCCTCTCTTTTCACAGGAATAAAGAAACCTGGAGAATATCAGAGAAATGCAAGGAAATATAAATAGCAGGTGTACAAAAAAAATGGGACATGGTGATCCGATGGCTTAGGTTGGGGGCTGCTGGTAGGTTGGGGACTTAGGTTGGGGGCTGCTGGTATGAAGTCCACAACAGGTCAATAGGCAAAGCTGCATTAGAGCCTAAGTATTTTGGCATTACATATTTATGCTGGTTTTCCTCTCACTTCCTCTACAGCCTCCTCTCTTCCTGGACCTCTTGATATAGTCAAGTAGAAAACTTTATCTTGTAAGAACTTGTTCAGAAGGTTTCTGTTGTATCTTAATCTGTCACTGTGGGGTTTTAGAAGGGTTACTAACATCATTGAAATACTGTGGAAGAGAAATATCTCCTAATGACATAAAAAATCCATATAAAATTACTTTAAAAGATGAAAACACCATATAAATACAAAGCAGGGGTATAAACCAAGTAGTAATGAACCTAGGAAACTAGCTGTAGTTTTCATGTAAAGCCTAATTCATTAACTTTGAATCATGCTGAGAGTTGGACACTTAATAACTGAACCAAAAAGTAAAACAGGAAAGTAGGAATATGAAACCATGAGGTGATATTTAGGAGGTTTACAGTCTTGAGCTTGATGACCATTAGCTAGAATCCTTTGAAATTTAGAAGGTAGTCTGGTAAACTGGATCCTGAGGAAGGTGACCAGTGAGGAAGAGGCATTCTAGAGCGGTGACTGGTATGAGAAGACTGAAGCCTCCTGGGATGGGGAAGTATATCAGGGAGAATGATAGAATCTTCTCTGAGAAGGAAGCCTCAGAGTAAGGATTTTTTTTTTATTGAGTTGGTAGTTGTTACAGAGTGTGCAATGAAAGGAGGGTGTCTTTGAATAGGGTCTGTAGGGGGCGGAGCAAGATGGTGGAAGAGCTGGGTCCCCAAGTCACCTGTCCCCACCAACTTACCTAGATAATTTCTTTCTTTCTTTTTTTTTTTTTTGATAACTTTCAAATCATCCTGAAAACCTATGAATTCGGCCTGAGATTTAAAGAGAGAACAGCTAGAACGCTACAGAGAGAAGAGTTTGTGCTTCTAACAAGTACAACTCATTTTTAGCCACTCTGCACTGAGCAAAATGATTAGAAAGAACCCACACAAAAGAAAGAATCAGAAACAGTACTCTCTCACAGAGTTACAGAATTTGGATTACAATTCGATGTCAGAAAGCCAGTTCAGAAGCACAATTATAAAGCTACTGGTGGCTCTGGAAAAAAGCATAAAGGATTCAAGAGACTTCATGACTGCAGAATTTAGATCTAATCAGGCCGAAATGAAAAATCAATTAAATGAGATGCAATCCAAACTGGAGTCCTAACGATGAGGGTTAATGAAGTAGAAGAAAGAGTGAGTGACATAGAAGACAAGTTGATGGCAAGGAAGGAAGCTGAGGAAAAAAGAGAAAAACAATTAAAAGACCATGAGGAAAGGCTAAGGTAAATAAATGACAGCCTCAGAAGGAAAAATCTACCTTTAATTGGGGTTCCAGAGGGCTCCGAAAGGGACAGAGGACCGGAAAGTGTATTTGAACAAATCATAGCTGAGAACTTCCCTAACTTGGGGAGGGAAACAGGCATTCAGATCCAGGAGATAGATCCCCCCCACTAAAATCAATGAATAGGGTCTATAGAAGTGAGTTTTTTGGGGAAGAAAGAATGCCTGATCTTAACAAGTAGGATGTCCTGCCATTAGAATTTTTGAATCTCTACTCTAAGGCTCTCTGTGTTTCCTTTTCTCATTCATTTTTATTTTCATGCTTTGTCAGTTTCCTTCATTTTTCGCCAATTTGTGATGCCTGAACTTGCTCAGTTAACTTTGGAAATAAGTAATATAGAAAATGTCCCTTCATCTCCTTCTCTCCCTCATTGCTCTCAAGGACAGAACCAGAATCCACATGGAGATATTCTCCATATGGATCTGGGTGGAATTTAGGACTATCATTATTGTATTCTAAAGGATCAAGGTGCTAAAAAGTGACTGTAGGGCATCAGATTACTTGGGAATACAAATATAACATAGTAATGTGGTTAAGAATGCAGACTTTGAGTCTAAAATCAGTTCCATCGTGTCGGACAATGTATTTAACCTATTTGTACCTCTTATCTGTAAAGTGACCTAAGAATAGGTCCTATGACATAGTGCTGTTGTGAAGTCTAAATGTTTAGATAGTTCATGTGAAGAGTTTAACACAGTGTCATGTAGTAAGCATTTAATACAAATTAGCTGTTGTCCTTATCATTACTCAAACTTGACTCTGACCTCTTGCCTTTTGTTTAATTTAAAGATTTTGTTTATTTATTTGAAAGAGATAACAGGGAGAGCACAACCAGGGGGAGGGACAGAGGGAGAAGAAGAAACAGGCTCCCCGCTGAGCCGGGAGCCCAATGGGGGCTCAATCCCAGGACGCTGGGATCAGGACCTGAGCCAAAGGCCTAACTGACTGAGTCACCCAGGCACTGCTGACCTCTTGCCTCTTACTAGCGATAGCTATCTTAGAAAGTTGTATGGGGAATGAATAAATGTATTAATGTTTCCCAGTAAATTCTAAGGAGTGCTGTTTGGTTTGCATTTTGCACACCCAGTTGTTATTTTTATGTTCCTTCTGTGAGTCTCTATTATTTGCTTCCATCATATGGATAGAGAAACAGGTTCAGGAGGAGAAGGGAGTGTTCAAATTTCAATCTGTCTCACATCCTTCTTTGTTTGAGGCATAGGTTCTTTATTCACTTATCATTCTGAGGGCTTTACTTATCTTAGACTACAGTGTAATATCTTGTCCTCTAGATTTGGTGCTTCCAGATGTGAGTTATCAGGTGGAATCCAGTGAGAGAGATCAGTCTCAGAATACGGACTCCCAGGGACAAACTCTGCTGCTTTTTCTCTTTGTGGATTTTCAGAGCGGATTTCCAGTCCAGCAAACAGAACTATGGAGTAGGTATAGGGGCTGCTAGTTTGGGTGTGCTTAAATGTTAAGAGAGTAAAGAAAGGGAGACTATATATAATGCACATAATCTGAATTACATATATTTCTGTAGAATAATGAATTTTAATGAAAAACCTTGCTTAAATAAGTTAAACAAATGATATGCTCTATGGAAAAGGTTTGTATCTTGAAACATCACTTAAATGATGACATTCCCAGATTTAATTGGCCAGATATCAGTGGATACTTCCTATAATGCTCTCTACGGTCTGTTACTTCAGATGAGTGGTTCTCAACCTTAGCTGCATGATATATACCTGAGGAACTTCTAAGAAATGTTCAGACCTCACCCCCAGGGATTATGAATTCCTTGGCCTGAGGCAAGACTCAGATATCAGTACGTTTTTAAAGCTCAGGCCTGAGAACTGTCCACCACATTATTGCTTTTCCAGGTGGACTCAAAAAATGTTATTGGCCTTACTTGGCCTTGATACAGCATCTCAACTACAATATAAGGAGGTATGGGAGTATATTGGTGTGAATGACTTTATGTGATTGCCTCATAAACCTCTGGAAATTGTCCTTGCTTAAGATAACTTGTTATCAAAAAGGTTCTGTTTAGTGGTCCATGAGTCAGAATCACCTGCAGTATTTGAAAATGTGCTGAGCCAAGGATTAACTCAGTATTTTGTTATAATGTAAACATATGGTATAGCTCAAGAATCTGCATTTTTAGCAAGATTCTCAGGTAATTTATAAATATAGTAAAGTTTGAAAAACACTGAGTATGAACAGTATTTGGCTTGTGCATTTTAATCCAATAAGCCCTGAGATATAGATTTAAGTGTTTCTTTTTTTTTAAGATTTTATTTATCTATTTGAGAGAGCAGGGAGGAGAGGAGGAGATGGAGAAGCAGACTCCCTGATGAGCAGGGAACCCAATACAGGGCTCCCTTCCAGGGCTGCATCCTAGGGTGCCATCCCTGGGATCATGATCTGGACTGAAGGTAAACACTTAACTGACTGAGCCACCCAGGTACCCCAAATTTAAGTGTTTCTCAATGCCCTCCTAAACTTAGAGGGAAGTAAGTAGCAAGAAGTGGAGCTTACAAATATCTAAAGAAAGGCTCATAAGCCTCCCTTTTGATGCTTCTGATATATTCCTGTGTTCTTTCTCTGTGAGCCAGTGTTTTTTCTTGGGACTCTACTCTCCAGCCATTCCAGTGCTGTTTGGTGTGGCCTGCTCCTACTGAATCATGAGAGAAATGAGACAGCTTATATCCCCGGATCAGAAGAGCTCATGTTGACTGGTGCCAGCTATTTATTGAACAAACTGTTGTCAGCTGTGGAGTTCTTCCTACTGCCTGCCTTCTATGCTTCTCCAGTCTTTTCCCAGGATTATATATTGTTTAGGCAAGAAGCGCACTGCTTTCCTGGGCTCTGGCTTACAACTCTTTATTTGAAGAGCTGTTGTTGGCTGTTGCTCCGCTGTTTCATTCATCAAGGCCATAGAATGGGAGCATAGGAGAGACCCAAACTGGGGCATCTCGGTGGTTCAGTGGTTGAGCATCTGTCTACCTTTGGCTCAGGTTGTAATCCCAGGGTCCTGGGATTGAGTTCCACATCAATCTCCCTCTGCCTATGTCTCTGCCTGTCTCTCTCTGTGTCTCTCATGAATAAATAAAATCTTAAAAAAGAGAGAGAGAGAGAGATTGAGAAGAAGAAGAGACCCAAACTAATGAGGCTTCCATCAGGGAGGACAAAATGAGGATGCCTAGGGTTGTTACTTGGCCTGCACTCAAGTGGACAGAGGCTGATAAGAGAAGCCTCTTAGTATAGTGGAAACGACTTTAGGGTGGAGTCAACAAAGCTGGGTTTAATTTTAGTTCTGCTACCAAATTCCTTGGTGATTTTTGGGAAACAAGTCACAAACATCATCTGATCTTCCTTTTTCATATATTTAACATGAAATTGTTAGACTAGATGCCACAAAGTCCCTTCCAAGTCTAAAGACCCTCTGAAGACTTAAGATATACTATCTTTTGGCAGGGTTTTTTTGTTGGTTGTTTTTTGGTTTTGGTTTTGGGGTTTTTTTGAGGTCTGCTAGAGGGAATTACCACGTTCAGTCTTCCCTAGGATGACATAAAGTCTGACACCATTTTCTGATTCCTATTGAACACACCTAAAGAACTCCAATTCCTTTAAAAAAAAAGCGTTTTCTGTCATTTTTGTAGTACTGTGATAGTTTATACATCTGTTTGGTTTGACCCTATAGCATTTCAGGTAATGACACTCAATATTGGACTAAATAGAAGTTCATCACTGCATTAAAAAACATACTAACTTTAAAAAAAAGGTTTATTTATTTGAGAAAGAGTGGGGGAGGGAACACAGGGGGAGAGGCAGAGAGAGAGAAAAAACCCTAAAACAGCCTCCCCACTGAGAATACAGCCCAGTGACAATGATGCTGGGCTTGATCCAGAACCCCCGAGATCATGACCTGAGCCAAAATCAAGAGCCAACCACTCTACCAATTGAGCCACCCATGCACCCTCATCCTCTGTATCTTTTCAAATTTCCTTACACATCTGGTAGTTTAGCCTTTGAAAAAGGATGTATGGTAAAGGAAGGTAGATATAAATATATGGTTAGAGATACAGTAATTTTATCTTTTTTTCCCTTATCCTTTCTCATATCCTTGAAAGCTTTCTCTAGAGCTACTTTTAGGAAACAGATTGTGCAGAACTACAGTCTGTTTCCATGTGTCTTAAAAAAAATCACTTAACTGGCCTCCTGCCCACCTTGTCATGGTAACTTTTCTATGATTAACTCATTATTTTGCTACAACGTTAAAGGCATCTGGTAGTATCAGCAGTTTTAGGGGAACAAACTTGTAGCTTTTTAATTAAATGTCTGCTTTCTAAAGGGGTCTAACTGATTTCTTGAAGCTATTCTTAGCACCAAACTATAGAAAACAGTAATCCATATGATAGCATCATAGCAATAGTGATATTTTCCCTTTGAATATTGCAATATACATTTCAAAACACTTCATAGATACTGTCTCAGTTTGTCTGCATGACATGCCTGTTAGAGCAGGTGGTATAAAGCCAATTTTAGTTTTGAAGTGAGAAAAGTGAGGGGACTTGGTCACCAATAAGTGGTAGAATTCACTCTAGAATCTATGTTCCTCAGACCCCTTTGAGTAGACCACATTTTACATTCCTTTCTGGGAAAGCATCATGGTGCCTTGGAGTAGAAAAGGTACCTTCTGGTTTGCATTTTTAATGCAGCCCTGAGAAAACCAGCCAGCTGTAGGCTGCTTCACCGTAGTGCCTTTGAACAGACTATGCAGGAGAGAATAGAAAAAAACACTGAAAAAGGAAGAGTTAATTAAATATTTTCTTGGGATCCCTGGGTGGCTCAGCAGTTGAGCGCCTGCCTTCGGTGCAGGGCATGATACTGGAGTCCCGGGATCGAGTCCCACATCAGGCTCCCTGCACGGAGCCTGCTTCTCCCTCTGCCTGTGTCTGCCTCTCTCTCTCTGTATCTCTCATGAATAAATAAATAAACCTTAAAAAAAAGAAAAAAATATTTTCTCAAGTATAAAGTGAAATTGTCTTCCTATGTCTGTAGCCTCTGGGTCATCAGTGCTGCTAGCCTATTGTTAGATGACATATTTTGCCTATCATTCTTACCTGTTAGCTTTTCTGCTGAGCAGTGGTGCCTATGGTTACTTTACAGAAATAGCCCCCATTTTAAAAGACTTTATACAAGCAGTCTCAGAGTCATCTTTGTGAGTGTTAACTTTTTCTGTATCACAGCATACATGAAAGGATTGAGACCTTGATGATAACACTGGCTCATCACAACAGTGATGCTCACACAGGAATGGATAAACACACTCTCCAGGAGGCTTTTCCTCTTCCTCCTTCTCCTATCCTTTGAGAGTCACCAGTATCATTTTTTATAGTATGTGGTATATATTTCTGTTTCTGATATGAATTAAACAAGATCCCTTGCTTGTTTCTTCAAAAATAATGTCAACCTTCACATTAATTTTCGAAGCTTTCTTTCATTTGTAAGTGGAACTCGGTGGGTTTGAAAGTTGCTGAGTTAGTGGTTTTGGTTTTGGTTTCATCTAAAAAAGTAATTATTTGTGGATAGGCAAAAGTGGCCTCTTGTTCCTAGAGACTTTGACTCATAGCACATAACAGCAGTCTTGAAGTGGCCATTCTCACTCAAGGTTACCAATATTTTTCCTTCCCTTAGGAGTCTACACGTTGCTCACTGCTCATCTCAGTACCATCCTCACAGAGAGCCACAGTGTAGTGCAAGATTCCATCCAAGTTGCTGTGGACCAGGCCTTGGAGCAACATTACCAGGCTAAGGTAATAAGAGATTCATTACTTGTTTTCTCCTACTGTCTCTAAGAAAAAAGAACCAGAGAATATGACAAAGCCTAAGAGCCCTCCCTTAATGCCTCTTCCTCTTTTGTCACCTTGGCTGATCCTTACACTGCCTCTTGCCTAGGAACTCAAGCTTTAACTTAGGATATGTCACTGTAACCAGTCTTATCTCCTAATAGATGAATTTGAGTAAATGGGGACAAAATAATATAGAAAAATGACTAATAATGAGCCTCTTCCTTATCTGTCTATCTTCCCTTCCCACATATACTTCTGGAACTACTGCTTCACTAAATCTTACATTCTTCCCTCATTTCCTAATGCTTTCTAACATCACTTTCTCTTCCTATATGACTTTCTGATTTATTCTGTCCTGTGTACTTTTGGCAACATATTGCTTAACTTCATATGGCTCCCCTTTCAGGGAAATAACAACCACTAAGAGTAAAGTTGTCCTTTATATATGGTGTGATCTCACTAAGCATTGTTGATAGAGGGGGAAGAATTGTTGAAATTCTGCTCCTACTGAAATCTTTAATTCCTTTGGGATTCTCTGACCCAGCAGCTTGGGATTATTATAAACAGTCATCTCTGCTTACTTGTTATATTTCTTAGGATCATCAGAAATTGCAGGCCTCACTCTCAGTGGCTGTAAATTCCATCATGAGTATCGTGACTGGAAGCACCAGCAGTAGCTTCCGAAAGATCTGTCTCCAGACTCTTCAAGTTAGTAGGAAATTGGGGCTGCTTAATACTGCCAGAATTTTAATGATATTCTACTACCTATCATAGGAATATGTTCAGAGTTTTTAGAAACATTATTTCATTTTCTCATACTGTGATCCTACATAGTATAGGCCTGTGGTCTTTTAAGAAATATTTATTGAATGGATAGTATATGTATACTATTTTATAAATGAGAAAATAAGTTACCTAAAATTTCTACTTGCTTTAGGTCACAAAGCTAGTTACAGTTAGAGCTAAGACTAGATCAGTGATTCCCAGTTCTCTGTTGAAGAATGTTTTGTTACCTCATGGTGACAGAAAACATTGGAAGTAACTGAGTAGCCTTATGTATTACACGTATTTGGCAGTATGGAATAGTGTAACAATTGAGATCAAAGACCTAAGTTCAATTCTTGGCTTATTTACTTACTGGCTATGTGGACTCAAGCCTGTACTTAATTTCTCTGAGCTTCATCTATACATTGGAAAAAATAATAGTACCTCAGTGGGTTATTACAAGGGTGAGGGCTAAGTGTGAACATGCATAGCACATGGTAGGTACTGAATAAATATTAGTTTCTTTCTTACCTTTAAGGAATGTGTGCTGACCAGTTGGTATTATCAGTGGGGTGACCCATTCATTCCATATCTTTTGCTTTATTTTTTTTGTACTTTTTTCTTAAAAAATAGTATGATACATTCAAAATTTAAAATAGCTAATATTTATCACTATAATTTAAAATTTTTGCATATTATCTCATATAAGTTATGTTGGATATTGTAACCAAAATATTCTATATTCATATATAATTTGACATTTTCCTGCCATTTCAACTGTCTTAGAATTTGTATTAGTTACCTAATTCCACTGCACTGGTTTAATCTAATTTAATGAACCATTTCCCTAATGATAGGCATTTAAGTTGCTTATATTCTTTTTGCCATTATAAATAATATTGCAGTTAATACCTCTGTGTGATAACTTTCCTCTTCTGAATTATTTCCCAGAATAAATCTCTATAAGTGGAATTACTAGGTCTAAGAGTATAACATCTTTATAATCTAGTGCATCCTACAGCTTCAGCTTTCTGGATCATGTGGATAGCACAGGGTCAATAAGAATGCTGTATTGGCATTCCTAAGGTCAGCCCTAAGTTTTGTATTAACAAGCCATGAGATCTTAGATGGGTCATTTCTTCTTTTTGGATTTCAGTTTTCTCATCTATATAATTAGTATGTTGTATTAGATGATTACTCTTGTCCCCTTAAACTCTAATATCCTGTTATTCTATACTAAAAAGCAGAGGTTATTACCCATTCCCTATGGATATTATCTTCTTCCTTTCTTCCCTAAAAGACTTCTGAGGAAAAGTTCTTATATCAGCCTTAGTTGAATATAGTGGAACCTCTGCTCTCTTGGAACTTGTTTTAGAAGAAAGAAATTTATATAACCCCTTTATGAACAGATGGATCTCTGGAATATATATTTCCTATAGAGATAAGAGAACAAAGGCCTTATGTGAAAGATCTTGCTTAAGTAACAGAAATTGGAAGACATAGGAGCCACAACTACCTGTCTCATGCCAAGTATCCCAGTATCACAGGCCTTCTCTCTACTTCTCCTGTATCCATAGGAATTAAGGAAACTCCTAATACAATATATGAAGGATGTCAGTGGGTTGCCTTCCTATTTGTCTCATCCTCTTCTCGTATCCTGTGGATACCCTCCTTTTGGTTGCCAGTACTAGAATTCAGCATGTTCCATCTCTGGCCCATTCTAGGCAGCTGACACTCAAGAGTTTGGGACCAAACTGAATAAATCATTTCATGAGATCACCTGGCATCGATATCTTCCCTACTGCTCATGTGAGATGAAGCAGGTAAGTATAAAGTATTAATCAGTACTTTGGTGGAAATCTTCCATATTGATGTGTGAGAACTCTGTATACAGGGTGGTTAGGTGCAGGTACTTTAGATTGCACAATCTGAGATTAGTTTTTCAGCAAGAAAGACTGGTTTAAGAAAATTTTATAGAATATAGTATTACACAGAGGTCAAGAGCATGGCTAGATATTGCTCGAATTCCATTTCTGCCACTAATTAGTTGTGTGGTATTGTGGAAGCTATTCAATCTTTCTAAGCCTTAGTTTCTTTATCAGTAAAATAGGAATAATGCATACCTAAAGTGATTGTTGGAGGTTTGAATAAAATATTTCTATCAACTAGAGAGGAAAGGTTTGTACTTTATGGAGCATCAGGTAGGATACTAAGAAGAGACTTGCCTTGGGAATGGAGAAAAATTAAACCTCTGCCAAATAAACACTCCTCTGCTTAAAAACAGAAGCAAGACATAAATCAAGTTGTTTCCAAGTAATTCAATAGCATCACAAAACAAAGGTCAAGAATATTTATAGAAGTATTAGAAATATCCAGCAACCACCAAGGTAATACTCACAGTGCTTTGCATCCAATCAGTATTAACAGGTATGCTGAGAAGCAGGACTATACAACCCACAGTGAAGAGAAAACTTAATCAGTTGATTAATTATTGAATCAAAACTGATCCAGAACTGACACAGAAGATAGAATTAGTAGACAAAGACAATAAAAGAGTTGTTATTATAACTGTATTCCATATGTTCTAGAGGAAAGACTGAACATATTAAGTAGATATGTGGAAGGTTATAAAAAAAAAAGACCCAAAACTAACTGTAAGGATGAAAATTATGATATCTCTGAGGTGGAAATTAGACTGGATCATATGAATGGCCCATTGGACACCTAAGGAGAAACACATAACAATAGAAAAACTTTGAAATGAAATAGATCTAAAATAGTAATTGGGATGCCTGGGTGCCTCAGCAGTTGAGCATCTGCCTTTGGCTCAGGATGTGATCCCGAGGTCCAGGGATCAAGTCTTGTATCAGGCTCCCTGCAGGGAGCCTGCTTCTCACTGTGCCTATGTCTCTGCTTCTCTCTGTGTCTCTCATGAATAAATTAATAAAACCTTTTAAAAAAATAATAGGGACCCCTGGGTAGCTTGGTCAGTTAAGCATCTGACTCTTGATTTCAGCTCAGGTTGTGATATCAGGGTCATGAGATTGAATCCTGCATTGGGCTCCATGCTTAGTGCAGAGTCTGGTTAAGATTCTCTCCCTCTCCCTTCTACCTCCCCACCCCCTGCTTGCACATGTGCTTGTTCTCTCTACCTCTCAAAAAAAATTAATTAAAAGGGTAAGATTTCTTTCCAAATAATTATAATAAAGCATAGAACATCTGTGACTTATCAGACAGCTTCAGGTAGCCTAAATATATGTATAATTGGGGAATCTGAAGAAAAAATGGAGGCAGAAAATATATTCGGAGGAATAATGGCTGAAATTTTTCCAAATTTGATGGAATCTATAAATGCACAGATCTAAGAATCTTAAACACCAAGCCCATAAAACAAAACTGCACCAAGACACATCATAATTAAATTGGTTAAAACCAGTGATAAAGAAAAAATCTTGAAAACAAATGGTTGGGGAAAGCTATTTACAAGGAAACAAAGATAAGGATTACAGAAAATTTCTCATCAGAAACAGTATAAGCTAGAAGAAAATGGAGCAACATCTTTACAGTACTGAAGAAAAAACCTTCAACCTAGGATTCTTTACCTAACAAGAATATCTTTAAAAGAAAAATGATGAAGGACTACTGGGTGGCTCAGTGGTTGAGCATTTGCCTTTAGCTCAGGACGTGATCCCTGGGTCCTGGGATAGAGTCCGTCATCGGGCTTCCTGCCAGGAGTCTGCTTCTCCCTCTGCCTCTCTCTCTGTCTTATGAATAAATAAATATTAAAAATAAATAAATAAAGTAAAAAAAAGATGCAATAAGGACTTATTCTGACATACAAGAATTAAAAGAATTCAGATGAGAAATGTAAAGGAAGTCCTTCAAACAGAAGAAAAGTGATACCATCTGGAAACCTGATTCTATACAAAGGAATGAAGAGTACTGAAAATGATGACTACATGGATAAATATAAAATTTATTACTTAAATCTCTTTAATACATAATTAACCCTTTAAAGCAAAAATAGCAATAATATATTATGAGGTTTATAAGCTATGGTAAAGTAAAATGTATGACGACAACAACAGCACAAAAACCAGGAGGAGAGAAGTGGAAATATATTGTTGTAAAGACTTATACTGTGGAGTGGTGTAATATTACCTGAAGGTAGACTGGTAAGTTAAAGATGAAAGGAACCATCAGAAATAATACAATAATACAGGTATTGAGCCACGAAAGGAGATAAAATGGAGTCGTAAAAAGTATTCAACTCAAAAGACACATATGGTTAAAGGACCACTATCCAAAAACTCACAATAAAAAAAAAAATTTAAAACAGGCCAAGACCTTAACAGACACCTCACCAAAGAAGACATAAGATGACAAATAAGCACATGAAAAGATGCTCCACATCATATGCCATCAGAGAAATTCAAATTAAAACAATAAGATCCCTCGATCAATGACCAAAATCCAGAACACTAACACCACCAAATGTTGGCAAAGATGTGGAACAATAGGAACTCTCATTCATTGCTGATAGGAATGCAAGATGATACAACTACTTTGGAAGAGTTTGGTAGTTTCTTAAAAAAATAAACATATGCTTACCATGTGATCAATAATCATGCTCCTTGGTATTTATCCAAAGGAGTTAACACTTGTGTTCACATGGAAACATGAATACAGACGTTTATAGCAGCTTTCTTAATAATTGCCAAACTTGGCAGCAACCAAGATGTCCTTCAGCAGGTGAATGGATAAATAAACTTTGGCACATCCAGACAATGGAATATTATTTTGCACTAAGAAATAATGAGCCATCAAGCCATGAAAACACACAGAGGAAGCTTGAAGGCATGTTATTAAATAAAAGAAGTCAATATGAAAAGGTTACACACTTAATGATTCCAAGCTTATGATATTCTAGAAAAGGCAAAACTCTGGAGACAGTAAAGAAAACTCAGTGGTTTCCAGGAGTTATAGGAAAAGGAGGAATTAATATACAAAGCACAGAGGACTTTTAGGGCTGTGGAACTACTCTGATTCTGTAATAGTGGATACATGTCATTATACATTTGCTCAAAGCCATAGAACATACAACACTAAGTAAACTCTAATGTAAACTATGGACTTTGAATGATAATGATGTGTCAATGAAGGTTTATTGTTTGTAACAAATGTACCATTTGGATGGGGGATGTTGATAATAGGAGAGGCTATACCTATCAGGCAGAGGGCATATTATTTTTAAAAATAATCAAAAAGAGGGCAGAAAAAGAAAAGAGAACAAAGTACAGATGAGACAAATAGAAAACAATTAGCAAGATAATATATGTAAATTCAGCTATATCAGTTATATTAAATGTAAAGGGCCTTTACAACTATTTACATGAAAAGGCAGAGATTGTTAGATTAAGTAAAAGCAAGAGCCAACTATATGCTGCCTATAAGAATCCCACTTTAAAATAAAGACTGGGTGTTATACTATATGTTGGGAAATCGAACTTCAATTAAAAAAATAAAGACAGAAATAGATTCAACATGTAAAAGATGGAAAAAGATAATACCATGCTTAAGATATATACCATGGTATATCACTAATCAAAAGAGCACTAAGAAGGGTACCTGGCTGGCTCAGCTGGTAGAGCATGCAACTCTTGATCTCAGGATTTTAAGTTTGAGCCCCATGTTGGGTGTAGAGATTACTTAAAAATAAGCTTAAAAAAAGAAGCACTTGAAGAGGCTATAAAGTAGATTTCAGAGCAAAGAATATTACTAGGGATAGAGAGGGTCATTTCATAATGAATAATACAATACAATGTAATGAAAATAATAGCCCCAAACATTCATGAAACTTTTGAGAGAACTTTATTTTTTTTTAAAGATTTTATTTATATTGGGCAGCCCGGGTGGCTCAGCGGTGTAGCGCCGCCTTCAGCCCAGAGCCTGATCCTGGAGACCCAGGATGGAGTCCCACATCAGGCTCCCTGCATGGAGCCTGCTTCTCCAACTCTGCCTATGTCTCTGCCTCTCTCTCTCTCTGTCTCTCATGAATAAATAAATAAAATCTTTAAAAATCCATGCAGGGAGCTTGTTGTGGGACTCGATCCCGGAACTCCAGGGTCACATCCTGAGCTGAAGATAGACGCTTAACTGCTTAGCCACCCAGGTGTCCCTTGAGAGAACTCTAAAAGAAACGAAAAAAACTGATGGAATTATAAGGAGAAGTAGACAAATCCCCTATTATATTTGGAGATTTCAGTATACTTCTATTAACAATTGGTAGAACAAGTAGATAGAAAATCAGTAATCAGACTTCTATGGAAGTCTTAAATAACACAATGAATTAACTTGACCTAACTGATAACCATAAAACACTCCACCCAACCACAGCAGAATATCCTTTTCAAGTACAAAAGGGACATTTAACAAGATAGACCCTATTCTGAGCCATTAAATACATCTCAATAAACTTAAAAGGATTCAAGTCATACAAAGTATGTTTTTGACTACAGTAGGAATTAAGTAAAATCAGTGACAGAAAGATACCTAGAAAATTCCAAATATTTTGAAATTAAGTAACACACAAATAACCCATGGATCAAACGCAAAATCAAAAGAAGAATTAGAAAAATAATTTAAATGGAAATGCAAGTTATCAAAATCTGTGAGCTGTCTCTAAAGCAGTACTTAGAGGGAAAAATGCCTATGTTAGGAAAGAAAAAGGTCCCAAATCAATGATCTCAGCTTCCAATTTAAACTAGAACAAGAAGAGTAATTAAACAGAAGAAATTAAATAATAAAGTCAGAGTGGAAGAGAATAAAAAAGAAAACAGAAGAACAGTAAGGAAAAATCAATGAAACTTAAAGGTGGTTCATTGAGAAGATTATAAAATTGATAAACATTTAGCCAGACTAATCAGAATAAAAGAGAGAAGATACAATTTTCTATTACAGAAATTAGAGAAATAACATCAGATATTAAAAAGATCATCAGAGACAATTATGAACAATGTTACTTCAGTAATTTTGACAACTTAGATTAAATGGACAAATTCCTTGAAGGACAGAAATTACTAAAGTTCATTCAAAAAGAAATAGCTTTAAGAGCGCTTCAGTGGCTCCATTAGTTAGGCATCTGCCTTTGACTCAGGTCATGATCCCAGAGCCCACATCAGGCTCCCTGCTCAGTGACGAGTCTGCTTCTCCCTCTTCCTTCTCTTCCTTCCCCTCTGTCTTTCTTCCTGCTCGTTCTCTCTCTCTCTCTCTCTCTTTAAAATAAATAAACAAATAAATCATTAACGAGAAGAAGAAATAGAGCTCTATATATGTGGCAGTTCTGTCTATTAAAGAGATTGAATTTTTAGTTTAAAACCTTACCAGAAAAAAAAAATAAAAAAAATAAAACCTTACCAGAATATTGGAAATACTTTTTTTTAAAGATTTATTTATTTATTTATGATAGAGAGAGAGAGAGAGAGAGGCAGAGACACAGGCAGAGGGAGAAGCAGGCTCCATGCTGAGAGCCCGATGCGGGACTGGATCCTGGGACCCCAGGATTGCGCCCTGGGCCAAAGGCAGGTGCCAAACCGCTGAGCCATCCAGGGATCCCCCTGAAAATACTTTAAAACCCTCAAAACCTAAGCATAAGAAAACAACCAACTTTTAAAATGTGCACTAGATTTGAACACACATTTCACAAAAGAAGATACACAAACAGCAAATAAACATATAAGAAAGATGCTTAACATTATTAGTCATTAGGGAAAATGCAAGTCAGAAGCACAATTTCACACCTACTTGGAATAAAAAGACTGACCACACCAGGTATTGGCAAGGATGTGGACCAACTGGAACTCTTATTCCCTATTTGTAGGAATAAAAAGCGGTATAACTCTGGAGAGTAGTTTGGCAGTTTCTTTTCTTTTCTTTTCTTTTCTTTTTTTTTTTTTTTAAAGATTTTATTTATTTATTCATGAGAGATGCAGAGACACAGGCAGAGGGAGAAGCAGGCTCTGTGCAGGGAGCCTGACATGGGACTCGATCCCGGGTCTCCAGGATCAGGCCCTGGGCTGAAGGCGGCACTAAACCGCTGAGCCACCAGGGCTGCCCAGTTTGGCAGTTTCTTAAAAATTTACATCATATGATCCAGCTGTTCTACTCCTAAGTATTAACACAAGAGAAATGAAAGCATATGTGCACACAAAAATTTATATACTAATGTTCATGGCACCTCTGTTGTATAACCCCAAACTGGAAACAACCCAGTGTCAACAGGTAAATGGATAAACAAATGGTTCATTCAATGGAATACTACTTGGCAATAAAAGGAATGAACTGTTGATATGCACAATAGCATGAATGAATCTCTAGGTAGCCATGCTGAATGAAAAACCTTGAAATATTGGATCAGGTGTGATAGCATCCAGGGGAAAAAAGCACTTACAATACAAGAGTACATACTGTTTGCATTTATATAAAATTTTTCAAAATACTAAGTAATCTTTAGTTACAGATCAGTGTTTGCTTAAAGATGGGAAGTATAACAGTTAGAGGGAGGGTGCCTGGATGGCTCAGTCAGTTGAATGTCTGTCTTCAGCTCAGGTGATGATCCTGGAGTCCTGGGATGGAGTCCCACATAGCATCAGGCTCCCTGCTTAGCACCTCCCCCACTCATGCACTCTCCCTATCTCTCTCAAATAAATAAATAATCTTTAAAAAAGTTGGAGGAAATGATCATGAAGGTCAGAGGAAATTTTTGAGGGTGATGGATATGTTTGTTATCTTGATTAGGATGATGGTTTCACAAATATGTATATGTGCCAAAACTTAATTGTACATCTCACATAAATGCAGTTTATTGTAAGTAAGTTATATTCCAATAAATTTGCTATAAAAAATTAACTGTTTCTGACAGAATAATAGGGCCTTTTGCACTTCTACTTCTCTCCCTCTCCTACTTTAGTTTGCCTGTTTGGCGAAGTTTAGGTGCCCAGACACTCAAGGATCACAGCATCTCATTGATTTGCTTATCCTCTGGTTTGTAGTCAGAAAAGCTAGAGGACAGGAGTGAATCCCCGTAAATGCTCCCTTCACCACACCTTTTATGTACCTTCTAGGAAGCACTTTAGCATGCATCCACCATTCCAGCAAGAGTGGTTTCCCTGCAACTTGGAAAGCTGTTGTCCCTAACTTGAACAAACAAATTTCCACAAACTTTAAAGCTTAAAAACACCAAAATTTATTATCTCACAGCTCTGGAGTTTAGAAGTCTGAAATCAGGAGCACCTGGGTGGCTCAGTTGGTTAGCCTTTGGACTCTTTTTTTAACACTTTTTTTTTTAAAGATTTTATTTATTTATTAATGAGAGACACACAGAGAGAGAGGCAGAGACACAGGCAGAGGGAGAAGCAGGCTCCATGCAGGGAGCCCGATGTGGGACTCAATCCCCAGTCCCCAGGATCATGCCCTAGGCTGAAGGCAGTGCTAAACCACTGAGCCCCACCCCACCCAGGCTGCCCTAGCCATTGGACTCTTGATCTCACTTGAGGTCTTGATCTCAAGCCCAGCATGGAGCCTACTTAAAAAAATAAAATAAAAAAGATGAAATCCGAAATCAAAGTTTTAGGAGAACCATGCTTCCTCCAAAGGCTCTAAGGATCCTTCCATTCCCCTTCCAACTTCTGGTGGCTCCAGATGTTCCTTGACTTACAGCCACAACACTTCAGTCTGTGCCTCCATCTTCACATGGCCCTTTTTTCCTATGTCTGTCAGATTTCCGTCTGCCTCTTTTATAAGGATACCTGTCATTGGATTTAGGGCCTACTCTAAATCCATGATGGTCTTAAGATTCTTAATTACTTTTGAAAAGACCCTTTTTTCCAAATGAGGTCACATTTATAGGTTCTGGGGGTCAAGGCTTGGACATTCCTTTTTGGGCGTCTCACTTCATTCACTACAGCTATCCACACCTTTAGATTTCTAGGGATGGGTTCAGGGTAAGCATGTGCCATTATCATAGGACCTAGGATGTATGTGGGTAGGATCCAGAAGTGTTCAGCCTGTGAAGACCTTTTGCTTGGGCCTTTCTGATATCACAGTGAGAACTCATAAGGAAATGATATGACCTCTTTTGCCCCATTCTGTTGCCATAGTGATGGCTCATAGCCTCAGGGCCATTTATAGCCCAATTAATTTGGCAGATGGCTAGTGAACTCAAGGTCTTGTCCAGTAGTCATAATAGGTCTTGGAAGAAAGGAACATTTGTTGAATCCTTAATCTGTGCCAAGATTTCCACTTTAATACTACAAAGATCCTAAAAAATAGGTTGTAGTTTCCCATTTTATAGATGACTAAACTGGTTAGAGAATTTTCCTGATTGGCTCAGAATCACATAGTCAGCAAATGGCAAGGCTAGGCTCTCCTGGTACCAAAGCCTAGTAACCTTGTTACCACATAGGACTGGTATAGGAATGTTCCACACCATATAGCCCAGGGAAGATGAGTGATCAGAGGCACTCATGAGCAGAACCTGTCTGCACTCAAGATCATTAGTTTCCCTCTGGTGAGGTCGTTTTTTTTTTTTTTTTTTTTTTTTAAGTGATAAATAACTTGGTAGTGGCACAAGAGTGGCACCCAGTGGCTTAGCTAAAAACTACAAGATCAATGATGAAAGGTCAAGTTCTTTTACCTCTAGACCAGTCCCAGTTTCCATTTTTAAACAGAATAGAATAGCTGACCTCTTGAATAATAGAGAATAAAACCATCCATTATATTTTTGTTATATGGTTTTATTATATGGATATTACATGGTTTATGGAGAAGTAGAAAAAATGAGAAAATATGTATTTAGGCTTATAGAATATATTTAGGAAAATGCCATTCCAGGAGTGGAGATTTATAGCCTGGGTGTGAGAACATAGGACAGTGGGCCATGAAAGAGCAGACTAGGCAGTTCTTCAGGGCTAGTGTCATAGATGTGCATAGCGGCTAAGAACATAAACCCATAATAAACAGGAGCAGTAACAGGGAGGTAGTTTTGTCAGGAAAGGTATTGTTTCTCTGGGGGAGTAGACCAGAATTAAATATCTCACAGTGTTAAATCCCAGGAGGTGTGAATATAGGGTTGTCTCATCTGGGGAACTGATGACGGGTGTGCAAGAACTCCTCTAGGGCTGAGAGCTTTATATCTGAGTGTGGGTTATTTCATTGGTGATACCAGCTTCAGGGTAGTAGAAGGATTTGTCTATTACATGAGACTTTCCAGGCAACAATGAAGTAAAAGAGTCAAGCTTTCTCTCAAAGAAGAAAAAAATTGTCTGGAAGTTTTCTTAGTACTGTTTTTTTTTTTTTTTTCCACACCATTAGGGCTATCTTTACTCTTCTTTGTTCCTTGGAATGTACTTAGAAGTTGAGACTTGATTTAGTAAAGAATTCATGATAATTTTTTATTGAGTTGCAATTCACATACCATAAAATCTACCCTTTTTAAAAAGATTTTATTTATTCATTTGAAAGAGGAGGAGAGAAAGCATGAGCAGGGGGACGGGCAGAGGTAGAGAGGGAGGCAGTCTCCCCACTGGGCAACAAGTCTTACCTGGAACTCTGATCCCAGCACCCTGAGATCATGACCTGAGCTGAAGGCAGGTGCTTCACCGACTGAGTCACCTAGATGCCCCCAAACCTACCTTTTTAAAAAAGATTTTTTTATTCATGAGAGACAGGAAGAGAGAGGCAGAGACATGGCAGAGGGAGAAGTAGGCTCCATGCAGGGAGCCCAAAGTGGAACTCCATCCCGGGTCCCCAGGATCATGCCCTGGGCCGAAGGCGGCACTAAATTGCTGAGCCACCCAGGCTGCCCTACCATTTAAAATTGTACAGTTCAGTGACTTTAAGTATATTCATTGTGTTATGCAGCACTCACCACTAAATTCCACAATATCCCCATCATGCCAAAAAGAAACCACGTACCTATTTGTAGTCAGTCTCAATTCCCCTTTCTACCATCCCCTGGCAACTACCAGTCTTCTGTCTCCATGGATTTGCCTATATGGGTATTTCATGTAAATAGAATCACATAATAGGTAGTCTTTTGTGTCTGACTTCTTTCACTAAGCAAAATGTTTTCAAGATTCATCCATGGTAAAAAAAAAAAAAAAAAGATTCATCCATGGTGTAGCATGTGACAATGCTTAATTCCTTTTTATGGTTGGATAATATCCTTTTGTATGGATATACCACATTTTTTCTATCCATTCATCAGTTGATGGACATTGTGTTACTTGCACTTTTTGGCAATTATGAATAATGGTGTGAACACTTATGGGTGGACATATGTTTGTAATTTTGGTTATATATCTAATAGTAGAATTGCTGGGTTATATGATAACTCTGTTTAACTTTTTTTCTTTTTTTAAAGATTTTTTTAAAAATTTCATTCACTTTTTAAAAATTTTTATTTATTTATGATAGTCACAGAGAGAGAGAGAGAGGCAGAGACATAGGCAGAGGGAGAAGCAGGCTCCATGCACCGGGAGCCCGATGTGGGATTTGATCCCGGGTCTCCAGGATCGTGCCCTGGGCCAAAGGCAGGCGCCAAACCGCTGCGCCACCCAGGGATCCCTCATTCACTTTTTAAAAGATTTTATTTATTCATGAGTGAGAGAGAGAATAAGAAACATAGGCAAAGGGAGAAGCAGGCTCCCTGCAGGGAGCCTGATGTGGGATTTAATCCCAGGACCCCAGGATCACAACCTAAGCCAAAAGTAGACCACTGAGCCATGGGGTGCCCCTCTTTTTAAAAGATTTTAAGTAATTTCTGTACCCAACATGGGGCTCGAATTCACAACCCTGAGATCACAAGCCACACAGCTTACCAGCTGAGCCAGCCAGGTGCCTCACTATGTTTTAACTTTTTGAGGAACTTTTTAAAAGATTTCATTCATTTATTTGACAGAGAGCGAGAGCACATAAGCAGGGGGAGCAGCAGGCAGAGGGAGAGGGAGAAGGAGGTTCCTCGCTGAGCAGGGCGCCTAATGCGGGGCTCAATCCCAGGACCCCAGAATCATGACCCCAGCTGAAGGCAGCCACTTAACCAGCTGAGCCACCCGGGTGCCTCCTTTTGAGGAACTTATAAACTCTTTGCTAAACTGGCCACTTTACTTTCCCACCAGCAATGTGTAACAAATGGTTTCAGTTTTTCCACATCTTCGTGGTATTGTCTATTATTACTGTTATTTTATTTATTTACTTGTTTTATTACTATTATTATTACCACCACCATCCTAGTGGGTGTAAAGCGGTTTTGATTTGCATTTCCCTAATGAATAATGATGTTGAGCGTCCTTTTGTGGGCTTATTGACCATTTGTATCTCTTCTTTGGAGAAAGGTCTCCAAATCTGATAACCATTTTTAATTAGGCTATTATTTTATTGGTGCCTGAGACTGCAGGTGCCAGGCACTATTGTTGAAGTATAAGAGTTCTTTATTCTGGATTCAACACAATTGAATCAGATACAATTTGCAAATATTTTCTCCCATTCCTGTGGGTTGAATTTCTTTATAGTGCCCTTTGAAGCACAAAAGTTTTTAATTTTGATGAAGAGGATGTCTATTTTTATGTACTTGTGTTCTTGAAAAACAAGAAGCTAGAATTGGGTTCTGATCTTGGTAAGAAATTTTGTTTATCTGTCCAAATTGAACCAAGAGTGGCAAGGCTTTGAAAGGCAACAGAGGACCACAAAATGTACCCTGTGGTTTCCCAGGTTTGACCTCGGTCTGTTATAGTTTGAGTACTTACCTATGCAAGACACTATGCTAGCTGTAAAGGGATGCAGGAACAGTGAACCTTACCCTTCAAGGAATTTAAAGTGTGGAAAATAGGGTGCCTGGGTGGCTCTGTCAGTTAAGTGTTTGACTTTTTAAAAAATTTTTATTTATTTATGATAGTCAGAGAGAGAGAGAGAGAGAGAGAGAGAGGCAGAGACATAGGCAGAGGGAGAAGCAGGCTCCATGCACCGGGAGCCCGACGTGGGATTTGATCCCAGGTCTCCAGGATTGCGCCCTGGACCAAAGGCAGGCGATAAACCGCTGCGCCACCCAGGGATCCCTTTTTTTTAAAGATTTTATTTATTCATGAGAGACAGAGAGAGGCAGAGACACAGGCAGAGGGAGAAGCAGGCTCCATGCAGGGAGCCCGACATGGGACTCAATCCCGGGACTTCAGGATCACACCCTGAGCCAAAGGCAGTGCTAAACCACTGAGCACCCAAGCGTCCCTAAGTATTTGACTCTTTATTTCAGCTCAGGTCATGATCTCAGGGTCCTGGGATCAAGACCTGCATCAGGCTCCACACTGGATATGAAGTCGGCTTGAGGTTCTGCCCCCCACCAACCCTGCTTGGGAGTTCTCTCTACACACACACACACACAGACACACACACACACACACACACTTTTTTTTTTGAAATAATGTGGAAAACAGGCAGATAAAAATGATAAACAAGGGCAGGCAGTGCATCTTCAGAGCCAAAGGAGCAGGGTAGTTGGTAAGCAAGTGACCAGAGTGCAGAGGAGGAAGGAAATGCCTAAAGTGCCTGGGATGAGCTGCAAATGCTCTGACAAGAGGAAGCCTTGATTAGGGCAGGGTAGGGGGACTCCCATGAACCAAGAGGAAGTAGAGTTCCAGGTAAGGGAGGATAGCCCCGTGAGTTCTACAAGCTACCAGGCACTCTCTCTCACTGGGGCTTGTTCATGTTCCTACAAAACTCACTTAGTACTTCTGATTTTTAAAACAGCTACTCCCAGAGAAAAATGCAGAGCAGAGCACAGAGGATGCACATGAAAACAGCAGCCCTGAGCAACTTGCAGGTAAGGCTTCAGCTTTTCAGGTGAATCCAGGACCAACACTCAGAAGTAAAAAATGTTGACTTCAAGCTTTCAAGCTACACCTTCCTCCACAGCAAAATCCTGGGATTTAGTTGGCTCCCACCACCACTTTGGGTGTTCTCGGACAGCGGCGGGGGAAGGGCATTCCCTCCCCAAAGCTGGTATGATAGAACTAGAAATTCCTCATAAATTTTGTGCAGTTAAAGATAGTGGCACATGAAGGGGCGGGTCCCTGAATTCAGCTGGTTCCTTTGTGTCTTTTCTCCATCATTACTGCCGGTACTGCAGCTCTCCCTAATTTTGGTTACTCCTCTGGGGCTCTGGAGGCTACTCCTGGGCACAGAGCACCACCTCAACTTTGATGTATATTACAGGGAGTTGTTGCGTGTGATGTTGGTGATTATATTGGTCTTTCCACCCTCCCTCCAACACTTACACAGTGGCAGAAGGTGTGTAGTGTGTATATGGCTGGAAATAGTCACAGCCACTGGTGCCTGAGCCTGAGAGTCCAGGTGTCAGGCACTATTAGAAGGTTTTCATGATTTTTAAAAAGATTTATTTATTTTGGAGGGAAAATGTGAGCATGAGCACATGGGGGGGGCAGAGAAACTTAAGCAGACTCCCCACTGAGCACAAAGCCCAATGTGGGGCTCAATCTCATGACTCTGAGATCATGACCAGAGCTGAAATCAAGAGTCAGATGCTTAACTGAGCCACCAACGTGCCCCGATTCTGAGCTTTTAAAATGGAGTAATGCTCTTAATTCTCAAAACAATCCTATGAGGTAGTGTTACTATTCTTATTTTATAGATAAGGAAACTATTGTCAGTAAAATTACTGGAGGTCATGCAGGGAGTAAGTGGAGAGCCAGAGTTCAAACCCACGTGGCCTAGCTCCAATCTGTCTTCACACAGCCAAGACTACCAGGGATGCATTGTCAAAACTATGTGGACTTGAGGAAATTTGGGGACTGATTCTAGTAACCATACTTTGTTGGTAAAATTCCTCTTTCCAGGGTCACAACTACAACATGCTGCATGTTGTCCAGACTAGGCCTAAGAGGTGTTCCTGAATCATTCTGTCAGTTGAACCTTGTTTTAAATGTGGTAGGGGCTGTTGCTACTGAAAAGAACTCTGCAGTGAAGGCTTGTATAAAGCAAAGAATCTATTTTTATAAATACAGATTTGGAGATTTAAAAGAATGGATGTATACCACATACAATTCATTATTTATGCAGCAAAGAGTAAAAAAATACTTTTTTAAAAGGAAGAACTTAGTATTTTATCCAGCACCTGCTGTGGACCCAGGGGAGGGGATGCTAAACTTGTCCACAGTGACCACTGTGACAGTGGTCCCCTTTCACAAGAGACCACCCAGGCTCAGAGGTTGCTTTGCAGGAAAATAATTTCATATGCTGTCTCTATGTACAATATAAGCCTTAAAACCTAGGCACTTATAATCTGGTAGAGCCACTGGAAGACTGCTTGAGCTGCTCTGCTTTACAAAGCTGCAGCTCTAGTCACCATCAATTCTATGTCCCATGTCCCCACAGTTCTGCTAAAGAAAATAAGTTAGATGATGCCACCATGCATCCGTGGTCTGTTCACTCAGGAGCCTTTAGCCATCAGTCCTTTACATCGTCTTCCTCGCCTTCTTGTCAGCGGCTACTCCATTCTTTAAAATATCTACCCAGCCTCTGCCTACTGACTTCGTGCCCAAACTGTGTCAGCGTGGCATTAGCCCTACTGCTTTCTCAGGACCTACTTGCATCATCACCATTTCTGCACCTTTAGTTTCTCTTCCGAGTTCTGTCCCCTCAGCAGGGCAATCCCTTGTTAAAGAGGAAATATCCCGTGATCTTGAACTACTTCTCTTTCTCTCCATCACATCTCAGCCATGGTTCTCAAAAAAGCAAGCTGTTTCCTCTCCTATTTTCCTCCCATTCTCTAATTCTTCTTTTAAAAAAGTTTGAGAAGCACACAAGTGAGAGAGCATGAGGTGGAGGAGGGGCAGAAAGAGAGGAAGAAGCAGGCACCCTGCTGAGCAGGGAGCTCAATGCAGGACTTGATCTCATGACTCTGGGATCATGACTTGAGCTGAAGGCTTAACCGACTGAGCCACCCAGGTGCCCCCCAACTTCTTTTTTCTTTTTTTTTTCTTTTTTTTTATTTATTTATGATAGTCACAGAGAGAGAGAGAGAGAGGCAGAGACACAGACAGAGGGAGAAGCAGGCTCCATGCACTGGGAGCCCGATGTGGGATTCGATCCCGGGTCTCCAGGATCGCGCCCTGGGCCAAAGGCAGGCGCCAAACCGCTGCGCCACCCAGGGATCCCCCCCCCAACTTCTAATTCCAACCCAGGCACTTGCTTTCTCTGTGGTCTCTGCACTGCAAATTCTCGTTTGGGAAGACTTCCTAAGTACCAAATTGTATATTTATTTTTACTGTGCCTGAACTATTTATAGAATTCATTCAGCACTGTAAGACTGTGACTCACCTCATTCTCCCCTCTGATCTTTCAACTAGCTTCCTTTGACCACCCCTCAGCAGTGCTTGTATAGCACTCCTTCCCTAGCTGCTCTCTTCTATCCCAGGCATTGAACTTTGCTCTGGGCTCAAGACTTTCCAGTTGGCATGAACAGCCCAGGCCTCTCTTGAGTGCCAGGTGGGAGATAAATCTGCTTACTAGGCAGCTTCATGTGGAGGTCCCACTGGTACCTCTGTCAGGATTAATAGCACCACTTCCCATCCAGTTTTTCACATCTAAAATGAGATTCATTCAAGATGCCACTCATTCTCATGTATTACACCTAATCTCTCACCAAGGCCTGTTGATTTGGCCTCAGTTGACCCCTAGTGGTGCCTGTGTCCATTCCTGCTGCCTTCACTCTCCTGGGGTTTTGAGGACTTTCTCTTTTTTCTGTCTCTCCTTTCTTTTTCTTTCTCCTTCTCTCTCTTTCTCTTTTTCTCCTTTTCTTTTTCTCTTTCCTTTCTTTCCCTTTTTTTTGCTCTTTCCTCTTTCTCTCCTTTCTTTTTCTTTCTCTCCCCCCTCCCTTCCTCTTTCTGATTTGAGAGAGTGAGAGAGTAGAAGAGCATGTGCCTGCATATGCCCAAACACTCAGTGGGGAGGAGCAGAAGGTGAGGCAGAGAGTCTTAAGCAGACTCCACACTGAGCACAGAGCCCCATGCAAGGCTTGATCTCATGACTCAGATTAAGAACTGAGCTGAAACCAAGAGTCAGATGCTCAATCGATTGTACCACCTAGGCATCCCAAGGTCTTCCTATTTCTAATTTGACGCTAAGCTACACCTTTGACATAATAATCACTCTAAAATAGAAAATTAAAATCTCCAGTGCTTATTAAAATTCTTCAGTTTCCTACAGATAAAAATCCTTTTCTTAGTCTTCTGATTCCTACTAACCCCTTCAGATTCATCTCCTAGGGAGCCCTCCCCCCCATTTTGCATTTTATGCAGGATATTAATTAATGCCTTTGGGTATTTGCCTCTTTCTGCCTGGAATTCCTTTTCTTTCCCTTGTTGGTCTGGCTTATTTCTCTTCCTTTAAAACCCAGCTCTGAGGGCAGCCCCAGTGGCGCTCGGTGGTTTAGCGCCGCCTGCAGCCTGGGGTGTGATCCTGGAGGCCTGGGATCGAGTCCCACGTCAGGCTCCCTGCATGGAGCCTGTTTCTCCCTCCTCCTGTGTCTCTGCCTCTCTCTCTATCATAAATAAATAAATCTTAAAAAAAAAAAAAAAACAGCTCTGACTTCTCCTCGGGGAAACCTTCACCTCTAGGAATGGTTAGCAGCTTTATTCTATGTTCTATCCCTGGGCTTCATACACACTTCTGCATCCCTCCTGGCATTTGCTAGCTTCACCCAGGGAACACCTCATTGAGCTACATTCCCAGGACCTGCTCAAAAAGAATCTATGGATCCTAACTCACTTTAAATTTGCACACGTGCATCAGTTAATAGTAGGGAGAATGCCACTGGGCATTGCTCAAGGCACTGTGAGCTACGAAGGGAGAGGTGATGCTGGCTTTCAGGCAAGGAGGTCACAGCGTGGCAGGGAGGAGCTGGTTAGTGCAGACTCCACGAGGAATCTGTATGCAGATGAATTGAGTGGATGCGAGCCCCAAGTAAGACTGAAACGATTCTGCAGCCTCAGCCTTAATTCCCAGAGCTGCCAGGTTTTGATTCCGACACACCTGTTTGAAAGGAATTTGAGGTGGGAGGGCTAAGAGAGGGGGGACCAGCTCCTCCCTCTCTCCTGCCCTTGGTGTCTTTCTAGCACAGGGTCGCGGGCGCAAGGTAAGTGGGCTTGTTTTCGTCTAGGGACCGGCGGGCAAGTGGAAAACAAGACGCTCAAAAGGGGCAGCCTGCGGCGGGGCATGAAGGAGACGCGGACCTTCCCCTCTGCCAAGGCCTCGAGGCAGTCAGAAGCCGCCGCGTGCCGCACGGAGCCCACAGGGGCAGGGGCCTCCCCGACATCTGGCGGGAGCAGGGAGAGTCCCGGGGGCGGCCTGGAGGTAACCGGGCGAGGGTCGCGCAGGGGAGGTTAGAAACGGCCGCTGTCGACGGGTCCTCATCCCGGGCTCCCTTTCCTCCCGCAGGACTCGCTCTGGCTGCAGGAGGTCTCCAATCTGTCCGAGTGGCTGAGCCCAGGCCCTGGGCCCTAAGCTGGGGTGCCCTCCCGGCGCTTCCACACCTGCCGGGCGGCTGTTGGGGCCGCGTGCTGTCTGTTGTTCAATAAACCAGCTCTGCGTGCGCCGCATCTGTTTCAGTGTTGGGGGCGAGGGCGGGGGCTGGGTGCCCGCGCTGCCCGATGACGTCACTCGCGCGTCCGGCAGGGCGCGGGTCGAGCGGCGGCGGGATCGCGTCATTGGTGCGCGCCGCGGGTCCGGGCGCGATGGCGGCGCTGGGCGGGGATGGGCTGCGCCTGCTGTCGGTATCGCGGCCGGAGCGGCAACCCGAGTCGGCGGCCCTGGGCGGTCCAGGCCCTGGGCTGTGCTGCTGGGTGTCAGTGTTCTCCTGTCTCAGCCTCGCCTGCTCCTACGTGGGCAGCCTCTACGTCTGGAAGAGCGAGCTGCCCAGGTGCGGGGGCTGCGCGCGCGGCCAGAACCCGCGCCTCCGCGAGGCGGGGCTGTGGGCGGAGCTTGGGCGAACTGGGGGCGGGGCCGCGCTGTCCAGAGTCTGTGGGCCCCCAGAACTTACTGCTCCCTCCGTAGGGACCACCCTGCCGTTATCAAGCGGCGCTTCACTAGCGTCTTGGTGGTGTCCAGTCTCTCGCCCCTCTGCGTGCTACTTTGGAGAGAACTCACAGGCATCCAGGTGCGAAGGAGGCGGGGCAGAGGGCAAGAGGGGGAGGATCTCAGGGGTCTTTTAGAAGAGAGCAAGACTGATGCCTCCTTTCCTGTGGCTCAGCCAGGCACATCCCTGCTCACCCTGATGGGCTTCAGGCTGGAGGGCATTTTCCCAGCAGCACTGCTGCCCTTGCTGCTGACCATGGTGAGTGCTCGTTTTATTTTTCTCGTTATTAGCATGATGTTCCTGTCCATGGCCTTTTTTTTTTTTTTTTAATCCTCATTGTGCCTTTTGACTGATGGGCAACAGAAATTGTGAGATGGTCCTTGGCTGTTGGTTATACATGGGTGGGAGATTGTCGCTGAGAACAGGAAGCTTGAAATCTCATGAGACTTTTGCTGGGCACGGGTAGTGGATTTTGGCTTAAGCCTTTCCTTTGATCGCTTGTTTTTCTATTCCCAGATCCTTTTCCTGGGCCCACTAATGCAGCTCTCTATGGATTGTCCATGTGACCTGGCAGATGGCTTGAAGGTTGTCTTAGGTGAGTCCTTAGGGCTTAGGGAGAAAGTAGGCACAGGCAGCCCAGCACAGTGGAGCAAGAGAATAAGTGGGCTCATGGTGAGACTTAGATTTGAGATGTATGAGTTACTCTTCGTTTCCTTATCAGTAAGATGGGAGCATGTAGCAGACAGCCTGTAAGAGTTGCTTTGACAGGCCCCTAGGAATCCCCAGCAGTACTTTGTGTGGACTGATGAAAGTTGCTTTCTCTTTTAATATTTGGCTTCTTCAAACCAGAGCTGGTCTTGAGTTAGGATTTTGATGCTTCCAGAATTTACTACCAGAATACCCTGCCTTAGCTACTAATACTTTTCCTTTCAGCCCTCTTAAAACATTGTTTTATGCTTTGTGAGATAACAAAGCTTGACTCTTATCTGTTCTCAGGAGCATTGATGCCAATCTGAGTTTGGCTAAGGAAAGATTGTGGGAGAGGGACCCTTGGGGACTCTAGGATCTTTTTGTTCAATAACTAGTCACTAATTCTTGGTCCTGAATCCCCCCACCTTCAGCCCCTCGCTCCTGGGCCCGCTGCCTCACAGACATGCGTTGGCTGCGGAACCAAGTGATCGCACCCCTGACAGAGGAACTGGTATTCCGGGCCTGCATGCTGCCCATGTTAGCACCATGCACGGGCCTGGGCCCTGCCGTGTTCACCTGCCCACTCTTCTTTGGAGTTGGTGAGTTTGTCTAACCTGGTCCTTTTGAGATGTTCCCAGCATGAGAGCCAAAAATGGGGTTTGGAGCAAGGGCGTGGCCTATAAAGCAGGCATGAGGAATGTGACATGGTTCTTGCCTTTCTCGCAGCCCATTTTCACCACATTTTTGAACAGCTTCGTTTCCGCCAGAGCAGTGTGGGGAGCATCTTCTTGTCTGCAGGTGAGTCCTAGAAAGCTTGCTTGGGGCAGTCCTGGGTTGGGGTGTGTAAGGGTGTCCCCAGTAGCCATTCTGGAGGAAGACTTGGGGACAGAGGGCTCTAGTACTGGAAGGGCCCCTGGCCGTGGGAGTTGGGGTGTAGAGGACAGCCATAGGTGCTGGGGCAGGCAGCCACTGCCCTCAGGGGGAAGGGGATGTCTCTGGCTGATGGGTGTGCAGTGTTGGGGCAGAAGAGCATACAGGTGTGGTCACTCGAGGCCTCCCCGTCTCCAGCGTTCCAGTTCTCCTACACAGCTGTCTTCGGTGCCTACACTGCTTTCCTCTTCATCCGCACAGGTTGGTCCTCAGTCTCTCACGGGTCCCCCTGGGGGCTCAGGGGTCCACAGGAGAGGGTGGGAGAATGGGAATGCTGTGTTTGTTGTAGGAGTGACAAGTTTCTTCTACTTTGGTCTTTGAGACAGACAGAGCCAGGGCTTTCAGTCTGTGAGGTCTGAGAGGTGGAAGGGAGCAGGGGCCATATGGTGTGTGTGGGTAGTCCTTGATCTATTTCAGGGATATGGGTGATTAGCCCTGGGAGGTGGTGGGGATGCTCCATGAGCTGCTCTGTCTCCCCTCCCTAGGACACCTGATTGGGCCAGTTCTTTGCCACTCCTTCTGCAATTACATGGGCTTTCCTGCTGTATGTGCGGCCCTGGAGCATCCGCAGAGACGGCCCCTGCTGGCAGGCTATGCTCTGGGTGTGGGACTCTTCCTGCTTCTGCTCCAGCCCCTCACGGACCCCAAACTCTACGGCAGCCTTCCCCTTTGTGTGCTTTTGGAGCGAGCAGGGGACTCAGAGGCTCCCTTGTGCTCCTGACCCATGCTCCTGTACATGCTCCTATGAACTCTCACGGGCTCCCCAGCCCCTCCCCATCAAGGGGTACTGCAGAGGGGAGGAGCTGGCTGGGGTCCCCGAGATCTCAGGAATTTTTGTAGGGGATTGAAGCCAGAGCTAGTTGAATCCCAGGGACCAAGAGAAAGGAGCAGATATCCAAAGGGTGCAGCCCTTCTCCAAAGGAGGTTGAGGAGCAGCTGGGAGGGGACAAGGGGCAGGTCCTAGGAGCTGTGCACTCCCTTCCTCACTTTGGACTGCTGCTTTTCTGAGCTCCTCTGCCCCCTTCTGCCTCTGAAAAGCTGCTCGGGGGTGGAATTTACAAAATCCCTCCCCCCAACTTCCCAGGGTTTTCTCATTGTCTTTTTGCATCAGGACTTTGTATTGAGATATTAAAGAGATTTAACTTGGGTAACATGGCCTTGGACCTTTGGGAATCGATCTACTTGGGGGTCTTGTGAGTGTGCCTGCCACCTGTCTTGGCTACCTTGTACACTACCCTCTGGGAAGTTCAGCCTGGTAGACTTAGGTCCCTGAAGTAAAGGATAGGATGGGGTCCTCTGGCTGCCTTGGGTCTGTAGCTTTCTCCTCTCTTAGCCACACCCCAACTCCTAGCACAGGTGGGCCTGGGACTGCAGGTGCCAGGTGTGAGCTCAGCAGAACCTAGCACCTGTGTCTTGGCTACCAGAGTCAGGGAATGAAACCTAGGCCCGGACCCCAGTGATGGAACCTCCAGCCTCCAAAGGGTAGAGGGTTGACTGTGGGGCCTCCACCAGGACCTCCCCAAAGTCTACCAGCCTCAGGTTGCACAAGCAAGAATAAACATTCAAAATGGTAAAGGAACCAGCTCAGAGTCACCTGGGAGTAGAAGCTTTTCTGCTTGGACTTCTGCCACTGTGCTGCTAGTCTGGTCCCTAGAGGAGCTCAGAGCAAAGGCTGCAGCCCTGAGAGTAGCAAGGACCCTGCTGAGCAGCACTGGAACCCAGGGTTCTTTCTTAGAACTCTCTAGTTCCTTCCTCTTGATTTTAGAATGGTTTCCATGTTTTTATTACCCTGCCCCTGGGTCTTAACTTTTTTAAAAGAATATTATACTCTCAGTTCTCACTCTAAACTGAAGGAGGCTGTTCCTAGTCCCATCCCCTGAGGCTGGTGGTTGAAAGGAAATGGAAGTGCAGTCGCTCCCCAGGGTACCCCCAATTTGGCTGTGACTACACTACATGCACCTGGATCTAAAAGGTCATCATGATAGTCACACACCTACCTTGCTATGGAGAGCTTTCTTGTCTTCCACCCTGTGTAGCATCTGTTGGGGAGGTAGAGGGGGTGAGCATGGGCCTGTTTTAGAGCGTACCTTTGGGATCTTGAAGTCCAAAGAGGAGAAAGCCCAAAACCACCCGCAAAGAGCACTGTGCTGGCAGGGTGCTGGGGGTGAACTGCCTGCCTGGTCCCCTGGAGATTGTGCTCTACCTCTTCTTCATGCTCCTGCTCAGGAATTACCCAGCACCCCTATTTCACCTTCCCTGTGGAGTTTGGGGGTGGGCAACAGTGCAGTGATGCACGCAGGGTTGCTGTCCTGCAGGTGAGGGATTCTCCCTAAGGCTTAGGAATAGGAATGGGCAGGATTAGATCTGGAGACTCAATCCAGTGCTCCTAACCTCCCACTAAAATCCTCACCCACAGGTTCCCACATCCAAGGGTTTTGCCCACCTCCTAGATGTTGGTGCCTGTTTGCATCCAGTCCTGAACTAATGGGGTGGTAGGTTTTCCCTGGTTTTAGGAAGTAAAGCAGTATGGTTGGGAAGCAACTCCACTGACAGCTTGAGTATGAATGCTCTGCCTCTTACTAGCTGTGGGGTCCTGGACAAGTTATTTAACCTTCCTAGGACTCCATTTCTCTGTCCATAAAATGGATGACTGATGCCTTGAGTTAATGGGTGTTAAATGCTTATAACAGCCGAAGCTCTCAGTACAGTTAACTAATTCTGTTAGGGTGTGTATACCATAGGCACTCTGTAGTGGCTGAAACCAAGGCCACTATTCTCCTACTCTCCAAGAGTTAGATAAAACTAACCTGCCCTTGCTATGAGGAGTCCCAGTAGGCAGCCCTGCCCCTCTGCTGAGTGGCGCAGGGTGGGGGGTTGGGGTACTGCACAGGACCCAGCATAGAGGGCAGGGGAAGCCAGTTTTATTGAGCGAAGTTCTCAGGACTTGGAGCTAGATCTCCCCCTACGAGGTAGCACCCCTAAACCTGCTCCCCTGGGTCTTAGGCCCTCCTACACACCATCACCTGCAGTCTCCGACAAGGAGAGGAATCTTGTTTGGCAAGAGATGACTATGTGAGCAGCTGTCCAGCAGGGAAAGACAAATGGCTGGAGGAAAGGAATGTGCCACAGCAGGCAGTGTTTCTCCTGCCACAAGCAGCTGAGGACAGGAGCTCCAGGGCTAAGCCTTTCTGCTCTCAGGCATGGGCTGGCCTGGGCCTGCCCTGGCAGCACAGTGTCTATTGAAGGCTTGGGGTGGGGATGGCCAGGCTGCCAATCTGGGGCAAGATCACTCAATCTCCAGGATGAGGTCATCGCCCTCCAGTGTCATGTCTGTGGTTACGTGGACCTTGCGGACAGTGCCCTCCATGGGTGAAGTCACCACAGTCTCCATCTTCATGGCACTGAGCACACAGAGGGGCTGGCCCTTGGCCACCTTGGCCCCAGCTGCCACCTTGATGTCTATCACCTTCCCAGGCATGGGTGCCCCAATCTGGCCCTTCACATCCTTCAGGGCCTTGGGGTGGAAGTGCATTTCCTGTAGACAAGACAAGAGGGGGAGAGACATGAGGCATCGGCCCTACCTGTCCCCACCACGTGGCTGGCCCTAGGAGGGGCTGTACCTTCATGGCCTGAGTGTCCTTGACCAGAATGGACCGCAGCTGTCCATTGAGCTCAAAGAAGACCTGCCTCTGGCCAGCCCGGTTCAGGTCACTTATGGCCAGAGCCTTGATGTGCAGTGTCTTGCCCCGCTCCAGCTCCACCTGCAAGGAGGGCACAGAGACTCAAGAGCCGGGGGTCAGGGGCAATAAAACACACCAAGTCTGGGTAGAGCAGCCCCCCAACCAAGTCCCAGGCAAGTCCCTCAACCCTGGATCTCAGCTCTTCACTTGTGAAGGCCTAGCCTCCTCATCTCTCAAGGGTTTTTTGGGCACCGACAGCTTGTGAGGCAAGGTGACAGCCAAGCCAAAGCCTGGAGCTCTAGATGTGCTAGTGTCCTTAGGGATGCAGGGGTAGGGCTGAGGGGGGGAGTGTAGATAGGGGCCAGAGCCACTCACCTCAAACTCCTCTGCAATTTTGGGTCCCTGCAGGAAGAGGCGGGTATTGAGGCTATCCAGGGGGCCAAAGGTAGCTGTGAAGTCCTTGAAGTGGGCAAAGACGTCTGGATATATGGCTGCTGAGAGCACATCTTCTGGGGTCACCTCCTCCCCATGCCGTTCAGTCAGCTCCTTCTCCAGCAGCTGCAGATCCAGTGGGGGGAGGGAGGCTCCTGGCCGCCCTTCTACCCTTGGCAGGTCCTTTAGCACCTGGGGAGCAAAGCAGAGGGTCAGGCCTGATGCCTGCACCCAGTCTCCACCCTCAGGCTGTGCTGGGCCTTCCTACCTTAGAGCGAAGGGGCTCAGGGAAGCCCCCGTGGGGAATGCCAATGTAGCCCTGCAGGAACTCCACCACGGAACGGGGGAAGGACAATTCTTCTGCCTGGGCTTCAGCCTCTGCCCGGCTCAGCCCATTCTGTACCATGAACTGGGCCAGGTCGCCCACGATCTTGGAGGACGGGGTCACCTGAGAAGAAAAGCCCCAGGTTGGGATGCTTGGCATCTTATGGAGGCCCAGAGGCAGGGATAAGAGCACTGGGCCTAGCTCACCTTGATGAGATCGCCCAGCATCTGGTTGGCCTCCACATAGGCCTTCTTGACTTCCTTGAACTTGGAGCCAAGCCCCATGCTGTGTGCCTGGAAGTGCAGATTGGTGTACTGGCCGCCTGGGATCTCGTTCTCATACACGTCCGAATTGCCAGACTTCATGGTGGCCGTGCAGTCAAAGGCCGCATACAATCCCCGGGCCCCCTCCCAGTACTCACTGTAGTCAAACACACGTTCCAGGGGCACCCCTGCAGGGAGGCCAGGAGAATTTGCTAAGTTCCCAGGTGTTCCTCCTCCCAGGACCCCGGAGCCAGGTTAGGTCCCATCTTGGATGTGGGTGATAGAAGACAAAGTCAGGAAAGCTCATCTGGATTCAAGCATAGGCCAGACTCTACTAGAACTAATAAGGTCCACAGCTGCGAGGGAAGTGGCCATGGACTCCCGCCGTTCTTACCTGTGTCCAGGGGAGTCCCTCGGGTGCAGGCCACCAGGGCCCCCATGCTGGGCTGTGAAGTCATCCCGGACATGGAGTCAGATGCCACATCTACCACATCAGCCCCAGCCTGGGCACAGGCCAACATAGCTGCCACACCTGCCCCTGATGTGTCATGGGTGTGGATGTGCAGTGGAAGGTCGGGGAACCGGTCCCTGAGGGAGCTGACCAGCATGGTGCAGGCTGTAGGCTTTAGCAGCCCTGCCATGTCCTGGGGCAAGAAGGAAAGAAAAAGGCTGGTAAGGAGGGGGTGTGATGGGGAGACAGGCTGGGGGTGGGGTGGGGAGGAGAGATGAGTAAGGGGCAAGGGGGAATCCCAGGGTGGGGGGAAGGCACCTTGATACACAGGATATGGGTGCCAGCTCGCACCAGCTCTTCCGCCAAGCCCATGTAGTACTGCAGTGAGTATTTGGTGCGGTTGGGGTCGGCCACGTCACCAGTGTAGGAGATGGCAGCCTCCACCACGCCACCAGCATTGCCTGCAGCCTCCATGCCCAGTAGCAGATTTGGCATGTAGTTGAGGGAGTCAAAAACCCGGAAGACGTCCATGCCATTCTCCTTGGCTACCTCACAGAACCTGAGTGGGTAGGAGAGCGCACCCTTCCGATAAGGGTCAACCCCATCCCACTCCCTCCTGCACATCCCTCTCTGGCTCTGGCCTGGCAGGGGGAGTGGCACCCCAAGGTGGAAAAGGCCTTCTCTGGGGCAACCTGGCTGGGCAGAGCCACCCTAGAGGCATTGGGCATCCAGCAGAGCTGCCCTGCCCTAGTCATGTACAGTGCAGTTCAGTCGGCCCAGGTCAGAAAAATCGGCTGGGGAGTCTTTGCAAGAGTGGCAGTCCTGAGGGAAAAGGAGCACTGAACAAAGGAGTCCTGAGGTCTCCACTGCCCCCGTGAGCTAGAAGTCCTTCCAGTTCTTCTATGATTCTGCACTCCATGAAATTTCCAGATAGCCGCCCTTGCTGGGTACAGCTAGGAGGCTTGGTGTCAAGCCCTCCACGGGGACCACAGGCCATCTCACTGTGGCCCAGCACCCGACCACGCAGTACAGTGCCCACCCGACCCCAGGCTCACTTGAACACCACATTGTCAGGGTAGTTGGTGTAGCCCACAGCATTGGCCCCCCGCAGCAGCATCTGAAACGGGATGTTGGGGATGAGCTCCCGGAGCTCCTGCAGCCGCCGCCAGGGGCACTCGTACAGAAAGCGCATGGCAACATCAAACGTGGCTCCTGCACAGGGACCGAGAAGTCCAGGTCAGCCCCTCGCTTCCCTGGGACTCCACCACACCCTGCAGCTCTGCAGCCTAAGCCTCCAGCCCTCGAACCATCCAGCCCTCTTCAAGATCTCTCACAGTCCTGTCCCAATCCTTGAAGACTTCCCTTTGCTGCTCACTCAGCGTAGCTCAGGATCAGTGACCTCTGTGCCCCCTTTCACCTGCCACCAAGTCTCTGTGCTGTAACTAACAGGCTGGTGGCCACTCTCTGACCTTGAGCATACCAGGGTCTTAGCTCTGCGACCTCATGCCCAGCACCAGGCCTGCCCAGAGTGGGCACCAGGCATTGCTGAACAAATGAACACCATGCCTTGTTCACTTCTCACTGGTTTCCTCGATGTTAACATCTCCAGCTTCTGGAGTGGCCAGTGGCCACACTGGATACCCAGTGCCTTTCAGCTGCTGTCCCACATTCCCGCCCTCTTCCAGCCTACCTCCCCAGTTCTCTATGCTGAAGAGCTTGCTGAAGTTGTGGGCAACGTAGGGGGCAATCTTTTTGAGATCATGGGTTCGCACACGAGTGGCCAGCAGCGACTGGTGGGCATCCCTGAAGGTTGTGTCCATGAGCAGCAGCCCCTGGTGGTTCCTCACAGCTCGAGCAAAGCCCTCAGGCCCCTCCCGCAGCAGGATGTCTCTGAAACCAGCTGGGGGTGGGCCTAGGGCAGAACTGGGCATCAGCACTCATCCTTCAGGCAACAACCTCCTCTTTGTGTCCCCAAGTTGGCAGAAGGAATCTCACCTACCTATGGGCACCGCAGGGACAACAGGGTCCGTGGGGCTGGGGCTGGCCTTGACAGGGATTGGGGTGGTTGGTCCGTTCACCATGACATGACCTAGGAAGAGAGTGGGTAGTGGGGTCAGGACAGGCTGGGGAGTGTCTGAGGGCAGGAATGACAGTAGATGGGCCTGAGGATAAGGGGTTCCTCCAGGATCCCCACTCCTCCAGCTGGCCCCTGTCCTCTCCAAAGCCAGGGCCTCCTGGGTCCAGGCAGTGGGAACCTACTGAGGGCTGTGTGGGCAGACGAGGGGGCACCTCTAAGATCAGGAGCAAGGAAGGTGGGCAAGGTGGGAGAGTGAAGCAGAGGAGGTGGGGTGCAGGACCAAAACGAGGGCAGGGACAGTGGGTGCTAGGAAGCTCTTCTAGACGGGGCCAGGAGGGGAGAGCAGGGCAGTCTGGGGGCCAGACCGAGGTAGTGCAGCAGCTTCTGAGCCCGGTTCTGCGCAGGCCGCAGCTGGAAAAGCTCCGGGTTCTCATCGATGAACTGGGTGTCCACGGTGCCTGCCAGGAACTGCTGGTTGTTGAGCACATTCTGCAGGAAGGGGATGTTGGTCTGCAGGATAGAGGTGGGTGGGAGGGTGTCATGATGTAGCAGGGATGGGGAGAGAAGAGGCTGAAGGGCCAGCGTGGGCCAGCATAGCTCCCCCACGTTCCCCAGGATACTAGGCTGAGGTCTGAGGCCTCCCTGTGGGATAACCTCCTCACCCACCCCCTATTCTGGCAGAGTCCTGTAAGTTGTTAGGGGGCTGAGTCCACTTCCTCCCCTCTTGCTCACTCCAGAGGATGTGCCGAATCAGCTCCTCCTTCCTAAGGGATCTGGAAATAAGCACCTCCCCTTCACACAACCTAGAAACTTGGTCAGGCCTTTCCCATAGCACCATGACAAAGTAGCTATGCTCACCTTCCCAGCCATGCTTCTTGACAGATGTCCCCTACCTTTAACAACCCCCTTTCCTGCAACCCCTCCACTCCCCACAGCCACACTTTGGTACCCTTGCTAAGATCCCTCCTTGTGGCTATCTCCTGTGGGCTCTTTCCCACCCTTCACTTGCTAATAGCTCCCACCTGGACCTTCTCGCCCTGGGCTTCCAAGACCTCTTGCTCTCCTCCCCAGTCCCCACTGGGGGCTCCTTTCACCCCTGCAGGATGGAGTTCTCAGAGCTGTCACTGGGCCTCTTCTCCTCACACAGCACATTCTCCCTGGGTGGCCTCATCTTGGGCTTCCAGCTTCAGAGCCAAGACCCTAAAGTAGAAATGCCTCCTCGACCCCTCTCCTTGTGTGGCCCTCACCCACCTCGTCAAGTCCAAAGTCAGCTTCCTTCACCCAGTCCTCCTCTGCCTTCTGCTGAGTGCCTCACTGTCCATCCAGTAATCCAAACCTACACTCCATCGCCCCCAATACCCACTCCTGTGTCACTGGTCAAGCCAGATGGCTCTACCATGGCCATCTCTAGACTCTATGACCCCTTGTTTCCAGGTCATGCCTTCTGCCACACTTCCAAGTCATGGCCACCTCCAGCCTTGCCAAAGTCGCCATGTGTTCTCATGCCTCCACTCCTTTGTGCCTGCCTGGGAAGCTCTTCCTGGCAGTCTGAACTTGAAGGCCTTCATCTGTACCTCCCCCTTTTTAGTAGGCTTCTGTGGGGTCAGCTGTTGGAAAGTGCCTCCCTAGGCCTCAGCTTTTGCATGTCTGCCTTCTTCCTATACTTGGGAGCCCTGGGAGCATTGTGCTGCCTTGGGTAGCTGTATCTGCCCGTTTTGTACACAAGATCCCTCATTTCTGCTCATTAACTTATTGGGTGACAGCATGAAGCTGGAGCGGGCCAAGTCCAACCTAGAAGCCACACGGGGGCCTGGAAGCCGGCACACAGAGATGTCCCGTGACTGCCAGGCCACGTGGGTGGGATTCCAGCATGCAATGTGCCTGTGACCACACAGCTGTCACTTCAGATAAGGCACCTCCATGTCACCCATTCATGGCCTCTGTTGGCAACTTCAACAGGGACTCCAGGCCCTGCATGGGCTGAGGAGCCCTGCTGCTACTCAGAAATTCTACCTGCCCCCCTCCTTGGGCTCCTGTCACCTGGAGGCCCAGATGGGAAGGTTGTCTCCCCCACAGTCATTGCAGACCCAGCCAACATTGCCTCATGCCACTGGTGTGACAGATCTGCCTATCTGTCCCTGAAACTAGTGGCTGCCCCTCCTAAAAAAGAGATGGAAACATTTCAACTGGACCAAGGCATGGCATCTGAAGAGATAAACTCAATTAAGCCATCTAAAGAACCTGGAACCGCACAGGGATAAGAGGCATTCTCAGAGGCCTCCCCTCTTCCACCCTACATTTCCCATTTGTAGGCCCCCCTCCCCCCTTCATAACTCTGTGGGGGATGGGTGGTCCTTATGTACTGTGAGCTGGATGCCAGCAGGAACCAGGCCCATCTGGTTCCTCAAGTACCCTAACTCCCAGCACAGAGCCGCTTGATGGATGCTAGTAGATTTGTATGTTTAGAATGAAACATTCTGGAAGGTGAAATGAGGAACAAAGATAGCCCATGCTACTGAGCACCAGAGTGGACCTGGGCTGGAATTCAGTGCCTTCATTTTACAAATCCAACAGCTGAGGCCCAGGGGGTGGCAACAGTTAAGAACAGATTCCAGCTGACAGGTAGCCACCCTCACGGGCCACATCGCTACTCTCGGCCCTAGGAGGGAAGTGTATGTGCAATTAATACCCCCTGGCCAAGATGGGTAGTGTTTCAGTGGTTAAATAACTTGCCCAAGGTTACCTGCTCTACCAGGCAAAATCAGAATTCCATGTTTCCCAGGGGGCTGGCCTACCCGGCCCTAGGAATCATGTCTGAAAGGAAGGGAAAGGGACGGGAGTCGGGGTGTCCAGGTGGCCTAAGGACTAGAAGAAACTTGGAGAAAGTGGTGACTTCCCCTGTTTCCCAACGGCCGAAGGGTCCGAGCACTCAGCGCGCCCACCCAAGCCCCGACGACCGGAGGCAGGAAGCGAGGAAGCGGGGATCTCAACCGCCACCGGGAGACGAGCCCACCCTGGGCCGCTCTCCCAGAGAAATGGCCCGACCGGGGCACAAGGGGGAGGGAGGGGCTGCCGGCTCGGCGAGGACCACTGACGACAGCTTCAAACAGCGTGCCACCGCCGGCCTGCTGGGAAACGGCGCCGCGCAGACCAATCGGGCCGGAGGCAGAGACCGGTTGGCTCCCGAGCGTGCCGGGCGGGGCAGGGAGCCCGGGAAGGGGAGGGAGGGGCGGGGCACGGCGCCAGCCGGGAGGCCGAGCCCTCTCGGCCCCACCCCGCAGCAGGCCTGCCGGGGGCGTCGCCCCAGCCCCTCACCCCCACCCCAGGCCCCTTGCCTGCTGGGGACCCTCCACGTGACTCGGTGATGCAGAACGGTTATGACCTTCAGCGTGTGTCTGTGAGGGTCCCAACAGTGCGGGTTTGCGCCCGGCCCTGTCTGTGGGTGCGGGGACTTGTGGGTGTGTGGGCATGTGTGGGTGTGCTGGGGAGGGTGCCCAGCGACATGTGACACAGGCTCCCGTCTCTGGGAGATGGTGAAGGGGCCCGCGAGCTGGCGCTTTGTCTGGCTGTCTGCAGAGTGACGGTTCGCGCGGCGGCGGCGGGCGCCCGTGCGGTGCAGGATGCCGGGGCGCCAGGGTGGCCGGGGGCGCGCGCGCCTGTGCCAGGGTGAGTGCGCTGCGGCAGCGCCGGGGGACTGCGCGGCGGGCCCGCGCCGGCCCGGGCCTCGGGCGTGACCAGGAGCCACCCGTGGGCGCTGCAGTGGCCGCGTGTCCCCGTGACCTCGGGAGCCAGCCGGCCCGGGTGGATCCCCGTGCGCCCCTCCCTGTCCGCCCTCCACGTGCGTGTCCGCGGAGCGCGCGCTCGCGGGCGCGCACCCGCCTGCCTGTCGCCGCCGCCGCCGCCGCGAGCCGCCGGGAAAAGGTGCCGGGAACCGAGTGAGCCGGGGCCGCGGGCCCGAGCGCCATGGGCAGGAGGGCGCGCGGCGGGCGGCCGGTCAGCCCCTGGCCTCGCCCCCGCGGGAGAGCGGCCTGGAGTCGGCGGGGGCCGGCCAGGCCCGCGGGGAGGCCGGCCCGCGCCCCCTGAGCTACAGACACCAGGTGAGGGGGCCGCGGGGCACAGCAGCGGTGGATGGCCAGGGAGGGGCGACGGGAGGGGCTTGGGGGGGCGCCTTCCCCGGCGGGGGAGGGGATGGCGCGGAGGGAGGGGGCTGGCGGTTCCTGGAGACGCCAGAGAAAGGAAGTTCCGGGACCCTCCCTGCTCTAGTGTCCACCTCCGCTTCCTGCCTCACGCTGCACCCCATCCCCAGAGCCAGGACCCCCCTACCGGCTTGGGAAATGTGACCTTTACTCTGGGGGGGGGGCCTGGCCCTGCAGGCCCCGGCCTTCTTTCAGCCCTGGGGGGCCCCTCGGGCCTCTGACCCTGACCCCCACGTGGGCCAGACTCTGGAAGCTGGCCCTTGGGACTGGGCCACGGGCACAGCCAACACCTGTCCCAGCCCCACCTGTGCCTGGGGCCCTGGCCCTTCCCTACAGGGCACTCACCATGGCCCCGCCACTCCTGCTGCTGCTGCTGGCCAGTGGAGCGGCCGCCTGCCCCCTGCCCTGTGTCTGCCAGAACCTTTCCGAATCGCTCAGCACCCTCTGTGCCCACCGAGGCCTGCTGTTTGTGCCACCCAACGTGGACCGGCGCACAGTGGAGTTGCGGCTGGCTGACAACTTCATCCAGGCCTTGGGGCCACCAGACTTTAGAAACATGACAGGGTTGGTGGACCTGACGCTGTCCCGAAACGCCATCACCCGCATCGGGGCCCGCGCTTTTGGGGACCTGGAAAGCCTGCGCTCCCTGCACCTGGATGGCAACAGGCTGGTGGAGCTGGGCGCCGGCAGCCTACGGGGCCCTGTCAACCTGCAGCACCTCATCCTCAGTGGCAACCAGCTGGGCCGCATCTCACCTGGGGCCTTCGATGACTTCCTGGACAGCCTAGAGGACCTGGACTTGTCCTACAACAACCTGCGGCAGGTACCCTGGGCCGGAATCGGTGCCATGCCTGCCCTGCACACCCTCAACCTGGACCACAACCTCATCGATGCACTGCCCCCGGGTGCCTTTGCACAGCTCGGCCAGCTCTCCCGTCTTGACCTCACCTCCAACCGCCTGGCCACACTGGCACCCGACCCGCTCTTTTCCCGGGGGCGCGACGCAGAGGCCTCGCCTGCCCCCCTGGTGCTGAGCTTCAGCGGGAACCCCCTGCACTGCAACTGCGAGCTGCTGTGGCTGCGGCGGCTGGCCCGGCCTGACGACCTAGAGACGTGCGCCTCCCCTCCAGGCCTGGCTGGCCGCTACTTCTGGGCAGTGCCCGAGGGCGAGTTCTCCTGTGAGCCTCCCCTCATTGCCCGCCACACACAGCGCCTCTGGGTGCTGGAGGGCCAGCGGGCCACGCTGCGGTGCCGGGCCCTTGGCGACCCTGCGCCCACCATGCACTGGGTTGGCCCCGATGACCGGCTGGTTGGCAACTCCTCTCGAGCCCGGGCTTTCCCCAACGGGACCCTGGAGATTGGGGTGACAGGCTCTGGGGACGCGGGGGGCTACACGTGCATTGCCACCAACCCTGCTGGTGAGGCCACAGCCCACGTAGAGCTACGAGTGCTGGCCCTGCCCCATGGTGGGAATGGCAGCACTGAGGGGGGCCGCCCTGGGCCCTCGGACATTGCTGCCTCAGCCCGCACTGCTGCTGAGGGCGAGGGGACACTCGAGTCTGAGCCGGCTGTGCAGGTGACGGAGGTGACTGCCACCTCAGGGCTTGTGAGCTGGGGGCCGGGGCGGCCAGCAGACCCCGTGTGGATGTTCCAAATCCAGTATAACAGCAGCGAGGACGAGACCCTCATCTACCGGTGAGGATGCACTTTGCAGCCCGCAGCCCCTGCTTCACTCCCAGCTGCCCCTCCTCACCCCTCCCGGACTCAGCCACCTCCATTCACCCCTCCTCAGCTTCTGAGCTGCCTGCAGGGAGAGGGGAGGGGCAGGCACCAGGGAGAGGTGGGAAGTGCCCCATGAAGTCTCTTGGTGTGGCTGAGCAAGTACAGGCTTTCTGGCATCTGGTCTCTGCATTTAAGCACACCAGCCTGGGCCACACATACGTGTGTTCTTTCTGGCTCTGACAACGTGACTCTCCACCACCTCCCTGGCTTGCCCTGGGCTTGTGCATCAACACATATGCCTGCCTGTCCCCTTGCACTGTCCCCAGCTGCACACATGCATGCCTGTCTTGGCTTCTCTGCCTTCTTGAGTAAACCGACAAGGCCCATGTGGTCCTAGGGGAGAGGAGTGATCTGAGCTGGACCTGGGAGCATGCAGTGAAGGTGGGAGGTGTGCAGTGAAGGGGTGTGAGCTGGGGCCAGGGCCTGGACCCAGGCTCTGATCAACCACCCTTGCCCACAGGATCGTCCCAGCCTCCAGCCACCACTTCCTGCTGAAGCACCTAGTCCCTGGTGCCGACTATGACCTCTGCCTGCTGGCCCTGTCACCTGCCGCTGGACCTTCCGACCTCACAGCCACGAGGCTGCTGGGCTGTGCCCACTTCTCCACACTACCGGCTGCACCCCTGTGCCACGCCCTGCAGGCCCATGTGCTGGGCGGGACCCTGACCGTGGCCGTGGGGGGTGTGCTGGTGGCTGCCTTACTGGTCTTCACTGTGGCCTTGCTGGTTCGGGGCCGGGGGGCCGGGAATGGCCGCCTCCCCCTCAAGCTCAGCCACGTCCAATCCCAGACCAATGGAGGCCCCAGCCCCACGCCCAAGGCCCACCCGCCACGGAGCCCACCACCTCGGCCCCAACGCAGCTGCTCCCTGGACCTGGGAGACGCCAGCGGGTGCTACGGTTATGCCAGGCGCCTTGGAGGGGCCTGGGCCCGGAGGAGCCACTCCGTGCATGGGGGGCTGCTCGGGGCTGGGTGCCGGGGGGTGGGGGGCAGCATGGAGCAGCTGGAGGAGAGTGTGGTGTGATGGGAAGGGAGTCAGCCCAGGGTGGGCTGGGGAAGGGGCAGAGGACATGGGGTGGGCAGCTGCGGGGCCTGGTGGGTCAGCGCTGCCTGGGAGTCTCTCCTGATTTTACCCTTGGTACCTCAGGCTCCCTTTGTACTTGGCAGGACAGGGGGCCCTATCCCTGGTTCTGGCCTCCAGACCCGTGTTCCTCCAACAGGTGCTCACAGCCACCAAGGCAGGGGCTGCAGCCACCAAGCGGAAGTCTTGTTTTTCTTTATAATAAAATTGTTGGGTACACCTCAGTGCTAGCCTGTCTCATCCTGCTAGGCTCCCTGAGAGTGGAGGGGAACGCGTGGGCCAGTAGAGGCACACAGGACAGGGTCAGGCCTGGGGCTGCTAGCCCCATAGAGGTGGCCCAAACAGCCTGGGGTGTGTGCCCTCATCCTCATCTGTCTAATGGCCAAGTGCTTGGGGCTGGTACCTCCTGTCCCAGGTGAGCTGGACCAGCACCTAGAGAAGGGGAAGGGCTGTGACTGAGCCTCTGGGCCCTGGGCCTATGTCTGTGAGGGAAGAGAACACCCCTTCCTGGCAGGACATGGAGGGGATGTGACATCCTCATGGAGGCATGGATGTCATGGTGCACAGAGTGGCAACAGGGGCACAGGGGATGTGGCACAGCCCTTCAGGGCAAAGGGACCTTGTCTGGTAACAGTCTTTTAACTCAGTAGGAAGGCCCCCATGGCTTCCATCAGGGACAACCTCTTTCACCGTCTTTCAGGGCATCTTCTGGATTTGTAAAATGTTATCCTGGAGGGATTGGAATATGCTTGGAATCCCACTGCCCTATCAGCCCAAGACCTTCTGGAAGGTTCATCAGTGCTAGAGGCCCTGAGCTCCCAGCTGCTCCACTGATGCCCTCCACTCCCCATCCTGTGGCTTTGCTCTGGGCTTATCTTGAAAGACTGAGTCAAACCCTTGCTGGACACTGGAGGGGTAAACACTAGGAAGGGGGTGCCCACACCCACAGGGCCACTGCCCTGCTTCTGTTCCCCACCCCGAGGAGCTGGAGTTTGGGGGGAGTGGGCATGCCCTGCTCTGCCTCCTCTCGACCCAAGACCCCTGCCAGCCTCTGGCCCCGGGCACAGGCTCTGCCAGCCTTTGAACAATCACAGCTCCAAGTGTCAGCTGAAGGAAGTCCGTGCTCCAGACACAAATACTTGCCGATGTGTGGCTCTCTGCTGGGCTAGGTGCACCCAGATGCTTTAAGAACATGCAGGTGCCTGGGCCTCACTGAGGCACCCCATAGCCTATAATGGTGCCCAGGTCGTGGCAGCCACAGTACATGTGCCAAGGGGTGCATGGACATTTATCTGAGGCCCACCAGGGTTCTAATGGGCAGCCCCGAGGAAAACTGGAACAACAGGTATGTGTGTGCACACGTGTGCTAGCCAAGCTCACACACTTGTGGGTTTGCACGGTGTTGACATATGTGCGCTTGCCCTCCCAGCCCCAGAACACATACCTGGGTGTGGCTCAAGAGAGATCCTGGTTTAATTAAATGAAACGAGGTCCTAAACAGAATAGCAGGAGAGCATGGGCCCTCTAAGGGGCTGTAGGGTGAAGGCAGAGGGGAGGGAGGGCCCATGGTGTGTAAGATGAGAAGGTGCAAGGTGCTGCAAGGTGCTGGGTGCGGGAGGCTCTAGAGGTGGCAGGAGCCAGCGGCCTAGTCAGGGTGCACATTTGGGGAGGACTCTGGTGCCCCAAGGAACCAGAAACACGTGTCCCAAGGCTTCCTCCTTGTGAGCCACAAGGCTCTGGTCTCCCTTCTCCGCCCTCAGGGCTCTCAGACACTAGGTGTGCAGGAGCCTGCCAGCTGTAGGGCAGGTGAAAGGCCCAGTGGCCCAGGGGCACAAGCACAAGGGCCAGCCGGGCTTACCAGTAAGAACAAGAGCCACAAAGGCAGGCAGGCAGGGCCACGGTGCATACTGGCCACCCGGCCCCCAAAGCACCCCTAAGACACCATGTGGGGAAACCCAAGGCCCCTCAGAGAGCAGCACATTGAACACATGACGCCACAACACGTCTCTGTATTTGTGCAGAGAACAGCCCCCAGACCAGGAGCCCCGAGGCTTCCCACAGAAGTGCACAGAGACGCCCCAACACCCAGGGAACAGCCATTCCCTCTAAGGTGGGCCAAGGGCCTGAGGAGAAACGGCTGACCAAGCCTTGACCCCACAGGTACGCTTCCTCCCTCCTTCCACACCACGTGCTTCGAGAGGCTTCTGCACCTACCAGGGCTCCTGCCAGGACACACCACATAGCCAGACCAGCAGGTGAGAGGACAGTACTGCCCATATCCCCTGACCTCACCAGCCGAGCCTGGACCCCAGGCAGGACTGGAGGCAGCCGAGAGGAGAAGGTGACACAAGGGGGACATCAGCCAGTACCTCAGCACACACACCCTGTGCCTCTGTGCAGGGCAGGCCAGAGAGGGCATCCTCTGCATTGGGTGCCATCCTTTGGGCACTCCCAGGAGAGGCTGAGGGCTGGTCTGCCCAGAAACCACCCCCATGGTTGGGCCGGGTGGCACAGTCCACTGAGGGCAGAGCCCTCCTTCCTGCTCTTGTGCCGCAGAGTGTCTGCTGGCAGCATCTGCCCAGGGGATGCCCACATATATGGAGGCAGTGCTGGCCTCAAGGCCAAGGCAGTATGTGGCTGTGGCTTCATCTCTAGCTACAGACGGGGCATCGAGGGGCTGACGAGCATCTCAGGTCCTTGCCTGACAGCTGGGCTAGGAACGCTCTGAGGGTGGGCGATGTGCCCCACTCTGCCCTTGCTCAGGCCTCCCAGCTGCAGCCTCCCTTCCTCGCTGTCCCAAAAGCACCAACATGATGCTGGTGCCAGGCCAGGGGATGGGAGCTGTGAGGGCAGACAAGGGTCTCATTTTATGCCCAGTGACCTCATCCACACAGGCTTGTGCTCTCACCCAGGGTTTTCCTGGGACTCAGAATTCCCGAGAGCTTGTTCAAAACTGGGGTCTCTACCCCAACATGCGGGATCAGAATTTCCAGAAGGAGGCCTATAATATGTGGATTGAACACAGACTCCATGTGATCTCACCTAAGAAGGGCAAGAAGGAGTGTGGGGCTCCCCGGAACAAGTCTCCTGTCTCTGGCCGAGCGTCCCCTGAGCATCTGATGCCGAGGCCTACTCCCAGGAGGCTGAGGGGCCTGGCACCAGCAGAGGCAGAGCAGTTGGGAGAGTCCCCGTGCAGCAGAGGGACAGAACTGAGCGGGACTGTGAGCGACTAGAAAGCAGGCAAAGCATACAGCCTCTCTCACCTTTACACCTCGGACTCGGAACTCCGCAAGGGCTCTGCTCATCTTGGTGGCGGCCGTGGGGTGGTCTTTGCCATGAGCAATGACTTTGACGAGCAGGGAGTCATAGTGCGGGGAGATGACAGCTCCTTGGAAGGCAGATGCATTATCCAGGCGGATGCCCATGCCCTCTCCGCTCCGGAACACCTGTGGGCACAGGTGAGCAGGGTCAGGAACTGGGTCTTAAGCAGGAGTCAAGATGTGCCCCAACCCCACCCCAGGCTGGACAAGGGCAGATGTGGCAGGGGGCTGTTCCTAGCACAGGTGCACCAACTCTGGCTTGTGAAGTTCTGCCTAGTTTTCACCAACAAAGCCAGGGGTGCCAGTGCGTGCTCTGGGTGCCAGTCACTGCTTCCTTCTCCCTGAGAGCTGGCAGGGGAAGAGGCAAGAGGGGGAACAGGGGAGGCCCTGCTCTTCCCAGTCCCAGGGCTATACGCCCAGAGCTCAGGGCTGACACAGAGCTCAGCAGAGCACAGACAGGGGCCCTGGGCAGGCAGAAGCCAAAGCCCCCAACCTCCCACCCGCCTTCCTGCCTAACCCTCTTGCCTTTCAAATTCATTCATCCCACAGCATTTGTGGGCACCAGGGTGAGCAGCTAAAAGAGGGTCCCTGTCCACAGGGGGCTCCCAGCCTGCTGGGCAAGGCCGTAGACAAACGTACAAATTCAGATTAGTGACAGGGACACTGCAGGGCATGAGCAGGCCAAGGAGGGAAGGCAAGCTGAGGGGTTTTGTTTTAACATACACAGTGAAATGATGAGGAAGGCCTCGGTGTCCCCTCACTTTCCCCTCCTTCAGAAGGGGAGAATGGAAGGGAGAGGGAGGAGAGGCAGAAGAAAAGCTGAGAATGGCAAGAGGGGCTGGATGCAGAGTTCTCGGGAGAACAGGTGCATACTCGCATGTGAGAGAGGGAAGCAGGGCAGAAGAGGACGGGTCCCAGAGGCAGATTCGGGGGGTGAAGCGGGGGTTCCAAGTCCAAGGCTGGACAGAGACAGGGTCCTGGGGGGACAGGGGTTTAGGATGTCTGGGGTAACTGGTACACACATGAACATCTGTGACGAGGACAGGGGTGAGTTCCTGCAGGGAGAGCCTTCACCTGGGGCCGGGGGACCCCTGTGAGGCACCAGTGAGGTAGGAGGATGAGGAGTGGGAGGGACAGCCCAAGGGGCTTGGGACACCCACTGCACCATGTTTCCGCTTCTAAGGGACACAGGCCTGTGTTCGATAAAAAGGAACTTAATAAAATATTTAAGGGTGAACACTCAGCTGTGAGCAGGAACTGTCAGCTAAAAATATTCTGTGGTAAACCAGGCTCAGAGGAGCCAGGCCTTGGAAGTGGAGGTGCAGGAAGGCAGTGGCGCGTCGCAGGGCTGCCCCTTCCCCGCTGAGGGCAGAGAAGTCAGGGGCCGGCCCACTAGACAGCACTCCAGCCTTAGCACTTGCCCCCACCTATGGACTTGAATTGTTCCAGAAATGGAATTCCAGTGGCAGCTGTCTCAGGACTCCCAGAATTCTGCAACTGTCAGAATCCAGATATTCCCTTTCCCTTCCCACATCACTTGTTCCTCAGAAGCCCAGTATTTGTCTCAAAATCATCCTGGGCTTCTCCCTGGACCAGAACCTGAGCTCTCGCACATGTCCCACTTCCTTGGAGGCTCAGGCCAGATGGGGAGGCAGTAAACCTGCAGAGCTGGGAGCAGCACTGCTGATGTGCAGGTTCAAGAGGTATCCTTAGCCAGCATGAGCTAGAGGGCCAGGAAACAGGCACCCCAGCAGTTCAGAGGGCTCCTGCCCCAAGCAGATCCAGAGGCTGGGAGTGGGGAGGGAAGGCGTGTGGAAGGGGGGCTGTCTGTGCTGAGAAAAGAGAGGGCGTGTGGGAGATACTCCTGGGGCAGAGGCATGGCAGGTCCACCTCCACAGCTGGCCATCTAGCCACTGGTGGCCCAAGCCTGCCTCTTCCCTGCCCTCCACAATTTCCCTGACTCCCTCATTCATCCTTTAATGGGCCCCTCCACTGGGACCCACTGGCCTATCCCCTCCACTGGGACAACTGGGCCCCAATTCTTTGCAGTAATCCTTGGGTTCTGCCTTGCCAACTACATAGGACAGAGGCTACTACTCTGTCTTTGGGCTCTTGAAAGAAGCCAAAGTCCAGGGCCTGGGCTTTGTTTCTGGGGAGCTTACTTTTGGCTCCACCTAACTGGTCTGCTCCCTGTTCTGCACGATTCACTCACTGGTTTCTTCGTCTGTGTTCATGGCAGTCTCCCCCTGGAAGGCTCTCCCTTATTTTTGGACAGAGCCTGGCTCCTGTGTACCCTAAGCCAACCGAAGCGAGGGTTCTTACTCCCTGCCGGGCCCACAGGAGGGTCTTCCCACCCAGACTGTGCCAGTGCATGCTCCATTGGAATGCTGGCCTACCTCGATTCGGCCAGTGTCTGGCTGGAAGCTGCGTGCAGGGTCCTCGGTGGTGACCCGGCACTGAATGGCACAACCGTTGATACGGATATTCTCCTGCCGCAGGCCCAGGTCAGGCAGGCTCCGGCCCTCGGCCACATGGATCTGGGCGTGAACCAGATCCACACTGCAGAGGGGGTAGGGAGAAGGGGAGCATGAGGCAGGGGATGGATGGGGAGGGTGATCCCCATCCCTGCCTGCCAGCTCTTCATTCACGAGCTGGGGCAGCAGGATCCTTCCACCCAGACCTATGGCCCCTGCCTGGGCCCATGGGGGCTGGGAACTCTGGGCAGTGGGAGTAAGAAGAGGGCAGCTGGAGGGGGGGCCAGCTGAAATATCTACATCTACCTGCTGTCGTCCCTCCCACCAAACGACGCCTCCCCATACTCTGCCCTAACCTCTCCCTAGGGTCTCTCCATCCTCCCACCTCCCCCGGACCCACCCTTGGTGAAGCCTGATTTGAAGGCTCAACTGCTCATGCTGAGAGTGGTAGGTACTATGCCCTGATGGGGGAGGAGGGGCGGTTGGTGGGAGAGCAGGGTTGTGAGGGCTGTAGGGAGAGGCTGTGAGGGGACATGCTTCGGTGAGAGTGCCTTCCACCCAGGAGGTGTGTCAAGGCTGGGCTCGTGCCTGAGACCCCAACCTAAAGAAGATCTCAGTGCACAAAGCTCTCCAAATGTGCATGATTTTATAAGCTCAGCCTCACTGACTGCCATGCTCCTAAGGACAGTGACAAATCCAAGTGGAACAGCTATTAAAAAAAAAAAAAAAAAAAAAACTCAGGGTCATAAATGTATTGTCACTGAGGCTTGTGGCAGGGACAGCCTGTAAATGGCACTGGAAGATCTTCTCCCGGGTCCTGTACTTGCCACTAAAGCATTTCATGGGAGTGACAATGACTACCGGGCGTCCCTATGTCCACGTACCACGAGCTTAAGGCTGTGTTCCAGCCTGTGTTCCACAGTGATACTCTGAATCTGTCATTCCCATCAGAGGAGGAGCCTGAGGGTCAGAGAGGCTGCAGCTCACCCAAGCTTTGCGTGGCCAGTGACCAGGTAGGAACCTGCACCCTGGTCTGTGTTGGACACAAAACCCCTACTCCAGAGCAAGCACAGGCTTCCATCCTTAACAGAGCAGGCTTGTGGCAGGCCCAAGATTGACAGTGAGTTTATAGTGGCACAATGGGGCAAAGTCTCATGGAGTCAGAATCTGAAGCTGGAGCGGCCACCTCAATTCAGCCTTTACCTCAAGAGAACAAGGCATCTGGAGGCCTGTGTGTGCCTGCTGGGCAAAGGCAGGCGCCCCCACAGCATCCTCAATCTCAGGTGGGGGTCAGGGGAGGAACAAACTGTCAGAAAAGTTCCAGCGTGAGATGTGCTGGCCCAAAGCCAGGGCTTCACACTTAAATGGCTCAAAATATGATCCTGAAACAACTGAATGGTTTATAAAAGGAGCAGATTTTTTAAAGGTCTGTACTCAGTGCTTGTGGAGCACAAACTGATACAAGCAATCTGGAAACCTGATTAGGCTTTGCTCGGGTAACTGCACTGTAAGAGTCTATCCCCACAACTCTTCAGGGGCGAAGGAAAAGATTTAGACACAAAAATGGTGTGACCACCCTTTATGAGCCACAAAAACCAGAAACGACCTGACCCGCTAGCAATGGAGGGCCATTTTGGGAAGTCATGAAACACACATCTACAGTTCTAGAAAGACTACTGGCCTGGAGGATGCCTTCAACTAATACTAATTTTAAAAGTAGAAGAGGAACTCTACACATAACATCTCAATTGTGTCAAAATATGTATATAGTAAAATAAAGATGGAACAAAACCAGGAGAGTTAGGGTCGACACTGACAGTTCTGCTGGGCTGGCAACTCTCTTGACCTGAGCCTCCACTCCTCATCTGAAATATGTTAGACTTTCCTCCTCAGCAGCCTGGTTCTGAAAGTGGGGCTCTGAATCGTTTTTTTTTATTTGCTCCTTCATTTTTATGATAAGCATATGATGCTTTTCTTTCTTTTGTTTTTAGAGAGAATCTTAAGCAGGCTCCAGGGCCCCATCCCACAGCCCTGAGATCATGACCTGAGACAAAATCGAGAGTCAGCTGCTTACCCGACTGAGCCACCCAGGTACCCCACATGTAATGCTTTTCTAATAATTTTTGTAAAAAGTACCTAGATCCTTAACTGCTCTCTACCACAGTGGGGGGTGGGCCGAGCCCCCACTAAATGCCCCCCCAATATGTGGATTTTATGGGAAACCTGGAAGCTGCCCCGCCCTCAGAAGTGCCCCGCCCCTGAAGCCCCACCCACTCACTCTGTGATCTCCTCGGTGACTGTGTGCTCCACCTGCAGGCGTGAGTTGACCTCGATGAAGTAGTGCCTGCCATGCCGGTCCACCAGGAACTCCACCGTGCCTGCGTTCTCGTAGCCCACCTGTGGGGCGGCCGTGTCAGCAAGACATCAATCAGCAGGGCGGGACCGACTGGGCCCTGAGTGGGCCCTGACAGCCACTCTGGCTCAGCCACAACCATTGGCCGGTTCCAAAAAGAACAGACTGCACTCCCAGCCTCAACAGCCCTGCCCCTAGGGCAAGCGCCTGCAGCTCACGCCCCTCCCTTCCCCCTTGGGCTGAAGGGGCTGAAGTCCCAGCCTCTGGCAACTGCACCCAGCTTCTCTGAGGCAACAAGTCAGAAGCTGCCACTGGCTCTGCACTCAGAACCCTCCCCAGTGGACAGGCCCCACCACGCACCCCAGTCTCTGCTGGACCTTCTCATTCTCAGAGGGTTTTCAGAAAGTTCCCCTCTGCTCTACGCATCACCAGGACCTCTGACCATGACCCAAAGAGGTGTCCTCTGAGAGGAACCAGCAGTGATGATCCTTCTAATACAAAATTTAACCCTCTTTCCAGTCTCACTCTGGTCCTGCCAGAACCTGAGTGAGCTCCCTCAGACCTGTTACAGAAGGACACGCTGCCTAAGCCAATGAATTAGACCCAATTCCAGGTAAGATTACTCATATGAAATAACCCAAATGGCAACTCTAAATTAGATCCTAACCAAGCCTTATATTAACTGTGTCTGAAGCTTCCCTGTGAGTGCTGACCCTCTCTTTCAGCTGGGGAAGGTCATAGAATCATCTGCTGCCCGAAAGGTCTGAGGGGGCCAGGCTCTGCAAGAAGAGCAGCACCCGGGGGCCCACCTGGGTGCCGAGGAAGGCAGATTTGAGAAGATGCTCTCACTCGGGGCCCTGGGAAGGGAGGTAGAGGTGGGGGCAGGATACTCCGACTCTGAGAGGGGGTGGGTTCAGGAGGGCCCAGAAGAACAGAAGGGGGGGCCCCCTGCTACAGGCCTGGCCACGGCAGGTGCTCTCCTGGGCAGGCCTGGGGGCAGGTCACTGTTGGGGAACCACCTGCCATCTCCTACCTCCACGCCCCAGTAGAGCAAAGACTGGCAGGAGGAGGAGAACCTGAGGATTCGATGGGTGGCAATAAAGGTGATGCAGGGGCCAGTCAAGAATGAATGATAGGAAATGCCTTAGTAATGTTTCTTAATCTTGACAGAATCCACTGGATCTCATTCCTTTTGTTTCAGGAGTGAGGCAGTGCCACGCAGAACTCCCATCTGTGCAGAGGGAGTGGCTGGAAACCTCTTTCCCTTCCTCTTCTCAGCCTTTCTGGACTCCAAGCTTGGTCTCTGGGCCTGGCACCTCTGCTCTCACACAGCAAGGATCCAAATCCCATGTTAGCACTTTCTCCTCCCCAGAGAGTCCTCACCTCTGTCTCCCAGAGCCAGTCACTTGGGGCCTCCCTGCTCCCTAGCAGATTGTCCACATGTGGACATGACTACTGGTCACGAGGCCTAAGCTGGCAGGAGTTCAGAGGAAGCCACAGGTACAGGCTCCTTATCTCCATGAAGGAGACTGTCCCAGAAGGCCCCTGCCCTTCACCTGCTTAGCAAGTTTGACAGAGTCACTGGTGAGCCGTGTCCGAAGCTGGGGATCCAGGTGGGCTGCAGGAGCAATCTCAACCACTTTCTGGTGCCGCCGTTGGATGGAACAGTCTCGCTCATAGAGGTGCAGAATATTCCCGTACTGGTCTCCTACAGTGAAAGGTAAGCTGGCCTCAGTGTCTCCTGGGACCTAAACACTTCCTAAATACCCACCAATCCCATATAGCCTCCCAGGGCCAATCCATGCTTGCCCTCGGCAGTTGGGGCAGTCAGGAGGGAAACGGTCAGCACCAAGGCCAGGGCCCTGACCAGTCCAGCCTCCACGGCTGGCCTTCCCAGGGGAGGTGCTTCCTGAGGGGTGGCTCCTGGACACCAGCTGTGGTGAGCCCAGAAAGATCAAGCCCACTTGGCTCCTGCCTCGTGTGGTGGCCCCGTGAACGCCCCCACTCACCCAGGATCTGCACCTCGATGTGGCGTGGCTTCTCAATGAACTTCTCCACAAACAGCGCCCCATTCCCAAAGGCGGCCAGGGCCTCCGAGTAGGCCCGGTTATAGCTTTCCTCCAGCTCCTGAGAGGGCAGGCAAGCTGAGCAGACACTGGGCCCTGTAGCTCAGCCTCACCCTCTGTGGGACCCCCGCCCACTCTGGGAACCCCAGGCTCTGTTCTGCAGGTGGCCTCACAGGCCAGCGGGGCTCCCTGCTCTGCTCCCAGCCCTGGGCTTCTGCTCACCTCATAACTGTGCACGACCCTCATGCCACGTCCCCCACCTCCATAGGCGGCCTTGAAGATAATGGGGAAGCCATAGGTGTTAGAGAATTCATGGGCCTCGTGCAAGGAAGTGATGGGGGCATCTGTGCCAGGGACCACAGGGACACCTGTTGGGAGAGAGGCATGTGGGTCCTCTGTAACAGGCTGGAATCTCTGCCCGAACCCATCAGACCCTCCTTAGACAGCCCCTCCCGAGCTGTGCGGGCCATAGTCGCTTGTCCACCACATGTACCTGCAGCAATGGCGATGGCCCGGGCCTCCACCTTATCGCCCATCTTGCGGACCACCTCAGGGCTCGGCCCAATAAACCGAACCCCTGCATCCTGGCAGGCTTGGGCAAAGTCTGCTCGCTCTGACAGGAACCCGTAGCCAGGGTGCACTGCATCCACATTGTTTTCCTGGGGGCAGGAGCAGTCAGAGACATGCAGCATCTCTCAAAATCTCTCACACAGGTCCAGCCCAAAACCTGTGGCTCAAGCATCTCCCCCCACCTCATCTGGTTGGTCCATCCATCCATCCATCCATCCATCCATTCATTCATTGATTCATTTACCCAGTCCCCTATTCACAGACACTTACTATGGGCTGCCCTGGGTGGGGGGAAGGCACAGGACTCAGGCCTAGCCCAGCCCAGCTCACCTTGGCCACCTTGATGATGTCTGGGATGTGCAGATAGGCCTGCACTGGGGCAAGGCCGCGGCCGATGAGGTAGGCTTCATCTGCTTTCTGCCGGTGCATCTGGCCTGTGTCCTGCTCCGAGTAGACAGCTACAGTGCGGATGCCCAGCTCTGTGCAGGCCCGGAACACACGGATAGCAATCTCACCTTGGAGGGAGGGGGCAACGGGACCAGATGTTAGATTCCTGGGTCCTTAACAGAAGCAGAAGGGGAGTGGAGAGCTGGTGCGCAGGGCAAGCGCAGAACAGAAACACTAAGGTTGGGCTAGACACGTGGCTCCTCTTGCTGGCCCCAAGGGCACTCACCTCTGTTGGCCACCATAACTTTCTTGATGGGCTTGTACTCCAGGCGCCGGACATTTGGGGAGGCAGCAGGGGCAGTGGAGCTTCGGTGGATACCCAGGAGCCTCAGGCCCCCACGGACGGTTTGGAACTTCAGCATCTGGGAAGTCAGAGCTGGGTTAGAGCAGCTTCGGCAAAGAGGGTCTCCCAGGAAGAATGAGAGTCCTACCCCACCCTGCCCTTGTAGCGGCCCCACGTGAAAGCCAGCACCTCACCCTCCTCAATTCCCGGCCACACCCAACATTCCCTTGGGGGCCACCTGGCTGTAGGGAAGGGAAAAAGCCAAACCCAAACAGAACCCAATCTCACCCTAGCACTCTAATAACTTTCACAACACTCCAAGCTCTTAAAGCAATTGTGGGGACCAAGCAGAGACCCTGAGTGCCCTCAGTGTGCACATTGTCAGAGTCCCCTTCAATGCCTTCTGTGAGGCCCAGCAGCCTGGGTTTTAGGACCTCTCCACACCACACTGGCCCCTGTGTCCTTCCAGAAGGGTTCCACCTGGCCAGGCAATGAGGGTAATGACAGATCTCTCGAGGAGCCAACCTGCATCACCGTGCCCTCTCAGGAAGCCACACCTCTGTCAGACTTTAGAAGCAAGGACTTGTTCACACAGTGGCAGAAGCCTCCTTTTCTACCAAGGGTTAAAGTGCACTGAACTTCAGATATCACCGCATTATCTCCCCCTCACGGATCCACCAGCAGCCCAAGCCTCTGAGATCTGCTTCAGATAACAGGCCCACTAGCCCAAACTACCACATAGGGTTAAGTCAAGAAGAGGCAAAGCACTCCTTTAGAACAAGGGCGGCAACAGAGCAGTAAATAGGTGGTTAATAAACCATGAGCAGTTTCACCTCACCAGAAATCACCAGGGACAAAAGAGAACAGGGAGGTGCCACTTCGCCTATTAAATTAGCAACAGTGTTGTAAAACAATCAGATTTAGTGCTGGTAAGGCCTAGGGAGACAGACACACAAGGTGAGGTCTGGATATCAGGGCAGCTCTCTGGAAATCCTATCAAGAACCTTTGAAATATTTATGCCCCTTGGCCCAGTGGTTACCATTCTAGGAATCCAACACAAGGAAATATTCTTTTTTTTTTAATTTAATTTTATTTTTTTAAATTTTTATTTATTTATGACAGTCACAGAGAGAGAGAGAGAGAGAGAGAGAGAGAGAGGCAGAGACACAGGCAGAAGAAGAAGCAGGCTCCATGCACCGGGAGCCCGATGTGGGATTCGATCCCGGGTCTCCAGGATCGCGCCCTGGGCCAAAGGCAGGCGCCAAACCGCTGCGCCACCTAGGGATCCCAAGGAAATATTCTAAAATGGGAACGAAGATGGATGCAGAAAGATGTTCAAAACAGCATTATTTACAATAGAAAATAATTAGAAGCCACTTAAAGATCCAACAATAGGGCACCTATACAGACATTATAAAATCATTAAGAATGACTATTTGCACAACTCTATTTACAAGGGAAATGCTTATAATGTGATGCTACAGAAATTAAAAAGGTAAATAATACGATTTCATGAAGCTTTTTTTAGGTGAGGAAAAGAACTAGAAGGAGCTCTGTCAGACAACATGTCACTCATTCCTGTATTCTAGAATTGGTGCGGTGTTGTTCTTTTCCTTCTCTATCTTCTCTAAACAGTCTATATCTTCTCCACTAGGGGTGTATTATTTACAATTAGCACTAAGGAGGCATATACGGAAGGGGGAGGAAGATCTTTGCAGAAAAAAAAGGTAAGGGGAGCGCCTGAATTGTCTCCCTGGGGGAGGTAAAGGACTCAGCATTTGTCCTGTGAAACCACAGGCAGTAAGGCTGAGCCCCCTCTCCCTCACAGTGGGGCCACCTCACCTTCCTCATCTCTTGGTTAACGAGACGGCTATGGGTCTTCCTCACCTGTGTACAGATGAGCAGCCTCACAGCTGAGGGGCAGTGGCACCAAGATTCTCAAACCTCCAGAAGTTTCAACTATTTTCCAGGGAGGCCAAGCTTTTCTCCCGCCTGGGTGGGTTTGCTCCTGCTACCACTTAGGCACTTACCTATCATCTTGTGTGTAAACACCCCCTTCTACTCCTGCTCTCTTTTCCAAATACAGAAAGGGATCACTGGAGGCTGTGTGGAAGGTGGGCATCAAGTGCCTCTCAGCTCACAGCTAGGAAAAGAGGGAGCCTGAAACACCCACGCAGGCCTCAGAGCTCAATCCACCATGACTGATCTTCACAGATGCCGCCCCCCGCCTCTGGGCTGGGACAGAAGCCTCCAAATGCTGCTGAACCCGCATCCAAGCAGATCAAGCCCTGGGGTACAGCAGAGAGCCAGGCAGAAGTTCACAGAGAAGGGATCCCTGGGTGGCGCAGCGGTTTGGCGCCTGCCCTTGGTCTCGCGATCTCGGAGACCGGGGATCGAATCCCAAGTTGGGCTCCCGGTGCCTGGAGCCTGCTTCTCCCTCTGCCTGTGTCTCTGCCTCTTTCTCTCTCTCACTGTGTGCCTATCATAAATAAAATAAAAATAAAATTAAAAAAAAAGAAGTTCACAGAGTAGATCAGGGCCCTCTCCCTGAAGTCAGAGCACTGGGGAAAGGAATGCAGAGAGCAGCCCCATCCAGCCACTGGTGGCCCAGCATGCAAGCCTGGAGTCCATAGGCCTGGGTCTGCCCCAGCTGAGATCCAGGCTCCCAAGACCTCATGTCCTCATCTGTGAAACTGGAAACCACCACCCCCAACCTCGGTGGGTCATCCTGGGGGCCACTGAGCCCGTGCCCTGAGCATGGCAGGATTGCTGAGACACTAGCACTTGCTTCCCAGAAAAGAACAAGGGCAAGAAGGTACTCCATCTCCATGCAGCCCCACACAACCCACATTCCTGCGCACACTCCGCAGCACCAGGGCCTGCCACCCCAGTGTGCCTGGCCCATGCTCTCCCCATAGCACTCACCCTGCAACAGCCAGGCACCCACAGCGGCTTCTGCCCAGGGAGGCCGTGGACAGCTGGCTGCTCTGCCTGAGGTCACTGGCACTGGGATACAAAGGCCTCAGGCACTAGAGTGCTGGAAGCCTGGGTGGTAGCCAAGACTGAAATCAGGGGAAGGGGCGCCCCCAGTGGCTCTGGGCCCGAAGCAAGGGGAGGCAGAGAGGTCCAGTCATGAAGGCAGCAGGTGACTCACAGCCTGCCCTGACCCCCTGGGGCCAGGAAAGATTGCAAGGGAGGTGGTCTGAGGCAGGCTACCAGCCAGCAGACAGACAGCAGGCAGCCATGACTGATTTAGGACCTGCTGCCACTTGGGGTTAAAGGCACAGAAACATCAGTGAGCAAGGAGAGCGGGGTCTGGGAGGCTAGGAGGGCGGAGCTCGTGTGGATGACAAAGGACACAGGTCATGCTGCCCCGCAGAGCCCAGGCAGAGCTGAGTCACACATGACCCTGACCCCCCACCCCTCCTGCCCACCAATGCTAGGCTTGGGACAGGAGCACACAGAGCTGAACTAAAATGTCACCTCAGGGGGATCCCTGGGTGGCTCAGTGGTTTAGCGCCGACTTCAGCTCAGGGTGTGATCCTGGAGACCCAGGATCGAGTCCTGCATCGGGCTCCTTGTGTGGCATGGAGCCTGCTTCTCCCTCTGCCTGTGTCTCTGCCTCTGCCTCTGTGTGTGTGTGTGTGTCTCATGAATAAATAAATAAAATCTTAAAAAAAAAATGTCACCTCATTCCCATAACATGTCCACCCTTCCTAGAACTTTGCTAACTCAGTACCCAGCCTCTCCCCTTGTCAAATCCCACTCTCCTCCTAGACCTGAAACCCAGGGGTGTGGGGGTCAGGTGCCTGGTGCTTCCTGAGACCTTTCCAGAATCAATTACAGTTGAGGGAAACCTGCAGGACAGAGGTGGGTTGCCTCACAGAGCCCTCTCTTCCGGGAAGTAGGACATTGTGGGTCATGTGTGAGAGTCCACTCATGGTATGTTGAGTTTGAGGGATGGGCCAAAGGGAGGCGTTGAAGGGAGGTGCTGAGTGGGCAGATTCTACTGCTCCCTGAATCTTGCCCCATCTCCTAACCCTGGAGGGAGGAGAGGCCCTGTGCAGTGCTGGGTGGGGGTGGGGGTAGGGGGGATGCTGTGGAGGCAGGAAGCCATGCCGCTGGAGGCTGGCGAGATCTACTGGTAGAAGTGGAGTCCCTGAGATGGGAGCAGAGGGCAGTGGGGAGGTCTCCAAGTACCAAACTCCTTTCCCACAGCCCTCCTAGAGGGGCTGCCTCTGGCATTAAATGGGGCCCCTTGCTCAGAGATCAAGCCCTGGCATCGTGGAGTCACCTGAGTCCCAGCCTCTCCCCACAGTGGCACTTTCCCAAAAACAGCCTCTGGAGTGCCAGCCTTCCCTCAGACACTGTTCCAAGTGGCATCCTTGTCATCCTCACACCAGGGCAGAGAACACCCAAAGGTGCTGGTCACAGGGGAGTGGTGTGGGGTTGGGGCCAGGCTCCCACTGTGGGTTTTTGGTTAGTGGATGGTAACCACAAAATCCTCAAACTCATTGATAATCTGGCTAAGAATCTCCCTTAAAAGCTCCAAGGGCCTCGCTAAACAAAACTGGCATCTTGGAAAGCTCTCATGTTGTTGCATTATGACCTTCCCTGATCCTCCCTGATAGAGCTGGAACCCTTCAGCCAGCGAGGCTGCTTTCCTGGACAGCACAGCCTTGCTGGCTGGATCTCCTCAGGAGAGGCAAGGCTGCTCAGATGCTATCAGAGCAAAGAGCCTCTGGTTATCTGCCCCAGGCACACCATGTTGCCTTGCTCCATGCTGATGATGTGCATGGGTGAAAATCTTCCCTAACATCAGCGATGGGGAAAGAAATAGTAAGAGAAAAGCAACTACTGTCACCTGCAGATCTCTTACCCTGGTTTCCTCTCCAGAGAGCTGACAGTCCCAGAGAGGCCTGTTTGCTATTTTTTGCAAATGCCAGCTGACAGATCTCTTTCCTTGGCCTTGGGTTGTACATTAGAGACAGGGAATAAGACGGCTTTGACTCTCACTTGGGACATGTAAACAACGCCTTGCCGGCAAGCGTGAGGCAGAATGAAGCAGGGAGTGTCTGAACACCTGCTTTCTCCCTGCTGCCTCTCAGTGTGACTCCACACTTTCTACTTCTCCCTGAGCTTCGATTTCTCCTCCAACACTGGATCAATAAGCTCAGCATTCTCCTTCGAGAAGGCAGTGATAACAATCAAGTCAGGATGGTGCCTACAACAACCCGTGGAAGGAGGGAGGGGAAAGGTGTGGACACCTTCTGCCCAATCTCGATGATCTGCCCGCTTTGCTTCTAGGACATCCGATGCTCACCAAGCTCTGCCTACATGCCAGGCCGGTGCTGGCGGGTGGGGACACACGCTGACCAGCACACCGAGCAGTGCCTCTACTCTTTACCAGGTAACTGAGCTACGCATGGGATGTTCTGCAAGTACTAACTCAGGTATCTCTTATCATTCCCTGGTATGGATAAGGAATCCAGTGTAGGGGTATTACAGAACACCCCAGGTCACCTAGCAGGGCTGGTTTAGAGCCCAATTTGTACACTGCCCTCCGAAGCAGGAGCTCTGATCCATGAGGGCATTTGGAGTCATCACAACTAAAGGAGTAAGTTGTGGCTTTCATCAAAAGTACACCATGACAGGTACTTGGAAACCAAAAATCAAAAATCACAGTCTTGATAAAAACTGTGTCACTGGTCTGAACTTGCAGCAGGGCCCCCAGGGGCACTCTGCCACTTCCCACCAGGGAGCCGGCTAGCAGTGCCAGCCTTCATGTGTTTCTGGTAAGCTACAGCAGCTTCAATTTGTCCAATAAATAGTCAAAATGGCACTAGAAGTCCCACCACTTCAGACCTAGACTACATCTCCCAGGCTGCCTCTTGCAGCAAGGAGCAGCACAAAATTCTGCTGTCAGGCCACTGTTGTCCAAATTTTGGTCCACACAGTACGGCCACTGTGCTAAGGGTGGGTGTACTCTCAGCCAGAGGAGCCCTGCTGGGACCAGGCTAAGGCAGCCACCTGCATGGTCACTGTGGCCAAGCGTCAGGCCCTGGAATGCTCCTTCAAGGATCTGTACTGCTTCCACCCTAAATATCCCTGGTCTTCACATGGCATCTCCTACAGCCTTAGGGGGCAGCTGTGGGCAGGAAGCTCACTAGAAGGGAGAGCCGTGGCTCTGCTTTGGGGGTGCCTGGCTGATGGCAGTTTTGGAAGCCCTCAGTCTGGACTGCCCGCCACTCGTTCCCAAGCCCTTCAGCAAATCCACATCAGAGGTATGTAGGGGGGCAGCAAGAAGAGGTGAGAAGGGAGAGCAGATCAGAAACAGGCCCCAGGAATCTCCAAATGAACTAAAAAGACTCCTGTATATCTACTCCCCCGACCCTCCCCAGCACCAGCACCCCCACCAGGCTCCTTCCCCGGCCCCCAGCTGGCCTCTGCAGGGCCAGCAAAAGCAGGTCGAAACCAGAAGGAAGAAGTTCTTGGCAGAGGACTCCAGCCATGGCAAAAGCAAGCCTCTGGTGGATGGGGCCGCTCTTGGGGAGCTTTCTCTCCAGGCAGCTCTTGCACTGTCCTAAACGTGTCCAAGACGGGGCCTCAGGACTGGTGGCCAGCAGGGACAGATGAAAGGAAAGAACTCAGCCGGTATCAAAGAGCCTAAGAGAGGCCTGACTAGGGCTATGATGTCTGGGTAGGGGAAGCTGAAGGGAGGACACAAAAACAGTGAAGGTGACAGACAAAGTAGAAAGAGCGAGAATACCAAAGTCAGAGACAGGAGTGGAAACAGCATGTGGCCCAGGGCAGCACAGCCGGCTGCTGCCCTAAGTGGCCACAAGGGTTCAGAGACACACCAGCATGGCCCCACAGGCCCCTCCTGCTCCCCTGGCCCTCTGATTTCAGGCAGCAGGCACAGGGGAGAGGGTGGGACAGCCACGCCAGAACAAATGGTGCTGTGTGAGTTGCTGGGATGTGCAGGCAGGGGGACGGAGCAGGCTCAGAGAAAGGAGGCGAGGAAGGGGTCTGGTCCTGCAGGGAAGGACAGGACTGAGGAGGGGGCAACTGGCATAGCAACTGGCATAGCCTCTTTCAAGGACAGGGAGCCTTGCAGGGCGAACAGTGCCCCCTGGTGCAAAAGGAGAGCTACTGCTGACCTGCGCATGCTTGCCTAGGTACCAGCTTGTCAGAAGGCCACTGGCCCTGAGTGCTCTGAGTCCTTTAGGACTCACTCAGAAGTCAATCCTGGACACCCACCTCCTCAGTGAGCTTGAACCTCCCTGGAAAAGCTCTGTCATTGTCCTTGCCACACCCCACTGTCTTCCTGTCTATGGAGGATGTCTATAAGGTCCTCCATGGCACAGCTGTCCATGGCAAGAAGCACTTCATGTCCTAATGATTCGTTGACCCATCTCATGAGCCACTGTGAGGACCTTGGGGATAGGATCCTCAGTTTATTTTGTCTTCTGTTGACTTCCTAGCACTCTGTACTGTGCCCGACACCATGACTAAATGTCTGGGGAACAAATGAACAAACCAATGAATGAATCCTCCAGATCACACAAGCTTCCAGAAATATTATGGCATGCTAATGCAAACGGTCATGACCCCTGCTAGGAGCAGCACACACAAGTTAGTGGGGCATACAACACAGATTAGAGCCCAAAGGGTTGATAAGGAAGTTTAGTTAAAAGGGCAAGGTCAGCAAAAAGCACCTCCCAGATGGAAGGTGGGAACCAGGAGGGCTGAGCAAGGTGCTCAACACTAAAGACTCCATTCTGGATGGTGGCTGGATAGGAAGACAGGTACCAGAAGGCAGCAGGGATGCAGGTGGTCCCGGAAGCTCCTTGATCCCTTCACAGGATACCACCCCAGCTGGAGAGTCACATAGGACCTCCTCCCCCACTTGCTCACCCAGTTCACTCCAACCCCAAGGTGGCAGGAAAGTGAATGCCAGTGTATGGAATGAACTGTGTTCCTCAAGGAACTGTGTTCCTTCTACTCTGTGGAAGTCCCAACCCCAGGCCTCAGAATGTGATCTTAGCGGGAAACAAAGTCTTTGCAGGGGTAATCAGTGAAAATGAAGCCCCTGGGGTGGCCCTAATACAATATGCTTGGTGTCCTTATAAAAAGGAGATATTCTGACACAGAGAAAGACAAAGAGAGGGAAGATCATGTAATGACACACAGGGAGAAGACAGCCATATGTCCAGAAAGATTCATCTACAAGGATTGCTAGAAAGTACCAGGAGTCAGAAGATAAGTAAGGACCCCTATGGCTTTGGGAGGAAGCACATGTCCTGCCAACACCTTTAGACTTCTGGCCTCCAGAAGTGTGAGATAATAAATCTTTGTTATGAGTTCTGGGGACTTTGCTATGGCAGCCCTAAGGGAACACATGCCCAGGTTCCCCACTAATGACCAGGACCTACAGAGACTCTAAAACCAAGGACCAGGTTGGGGGGCACAGGCTGATAAAAATGCCCCCTTCTTTTACCTGCTCAGGTTGACACAGGCCACAGCAGGGCCTTCAGAACAGGGAGCTATTTAGGATTGTGATCAGTGATCCCTCCAGGGAAGGCCGAGTGGGAGGCAGCAAACACGAGCAGTGAGCAGCGCCAGCACGAGCACCAGCTGCATGAAGAGCAGGCAGCCAGCAGGAAACCCTCCTGAAGAACACCAGGACTGAAGCATCCAGGACAAGGAAGCGGGGGGAGGCAATTTGGGCGTGAGGCAGCTGGAGCAAAGGCCAAGGAGCAAACCGCCTAGTGGATGTACACTGAGGCCAGAGGCAGGAATGAAGGTGCTCAGGAAGAGGCCAAGGGCAGACACCTGGACTCTGACAGCAAGGGGCAGGGACCAGATCCCCTGGGTCAGGAGGTGCCATCCAAGAAACCAGGCAGGGAAGAAGAGTGCTGCAATTCAGCGGGACCACTCTGCCCATCCTGAGGAAGGTGATGTGAGGAGGAAAGATGAGAGGGTGGAAGACAACTGAGGAAGACATTCTAACATAGGCAAGAGACAACAGGAACCCAGAAACGCAGCAGCGGCAGTACCTCCAGCACCTCTTAGATAAAGGATAGTGGCCACAAGTAAGGATGACTCATGACTCTTGTTTGAAAAGTGGGGATGAATAGCGGTAACACCAAGTTAAAGAACACAGAAGTGGCTGTAGGTAGAGAGCAGCAAAGAAGAGCAACACCCACAGCCCTCATAAGGGCCACCCGGTCCTGAGTCCCCTGTGGTCACACACAGCCCCCCCACCAACCCCACAACAGTTCCTGTGCCCTGAGAGCACGGGTCTAGAGCCGCAGGAGGTGAGACCCAGGCAGGCTAGATGATGCTATCTCCGGCCATCAGGCTCTGGAGAGGCTCCACCTGGGGTGGGGACAGGCAGCAGAGACAGCCTGTGAAGCCCTTGAGTCCCGCCATGCCCAGGCTTTCCAACCTGCATCCACGTCAGCCTTCAGCATGAATGGACAGCCAAGATCACCAGCTATTTGAGCTCACCCCAAATTCACCAAAACAAATGGAGAATAAAAAACAAGAAACTCTCAGAAGAGTAATATGGAGAGCAGATAGTTAGAAAGAAACTATAATTAATCTCAGAGAAGTAAGAGAAGCTATTGCATTGAGAGGCGGCAGCTATTTTAAAGGCAGGAGAAAGAGCTCTAGGAAATTAAAAATAGTTTCAGACATTTTTAACGATAATAAATAGAAGAATGAGAAGACAGTTAAGGACATTGCCCAGAGAGCAGAACAGGAAGACTGGCACATAGCAGTCCCAGGGCTGAGGACGTGCAGTGGTGGCGAGGGTGCTTGGAGATGCCAGTGTGACGCTGCGAGTCCCACCTGGCAAGGGGACCCAGCGGTATCCAACAGCTTCCTGCATGAGTTTGCTGGCACCACTGTCATAAATCATCACAGACTTGGTGGCGTAAAACAACAAAGGTATATTCTCTCTCTGTTTTAGAGGCCAGAAATTCAGCATCAAAATGGTCCAAATGGAGATGCTGGCAAGGCTACACTCCTTGCAGAGGCTCGGGAGGGGGTGTCCTACCCCATGGCACCCTGCTTGTGGCACCTGGACACCTCTGCTTATGGCCATATCCCTCTGGTCTTGGCCTCTGTGGGCACTTGGCCTTCCCTGACATGTGTATTCTCCCACCTCTATCTCCCAAGGACACGTGTGACGGCATTAAAGGGTCCCTGGATAATCTGGGGTCATCCCCATGTCAAGGTCTTCTACTTCATCACCTCCACAAAAACTCTCTTTTAGGGGTACCTGGGTAGCTCAGTGGTTGAGAGTCTGCCTTTGGCTCAGGTCATGATCCCAGGGTTCCGGGATCAAGTCCCATATCGGGCTCCCTGCAGGGAATCTGCTTCTCCCTCTGCCTATATCTCTGCCTCTCTGTGTCTCTTATTAATAAGTAAAATCTTTAAAAACAACAATAACAACAACAAACAAAAATAACAAACTTTTTTCATTAGAAGGTGCCATTTACAGGTTCCAGGGACGAGGACCCGGAGATCTTTGGGGGCACTCATCCAGGCTACTATGCTTCCAAAAAGGAGACTGAGAAGGCATGTAAGAGTCTTCAACAGTGACACTGAGCCAGAAGCTACTTCTGAGGGAAGACGTCCTCCAAACTACAACTCTCCACCTGGTTAGTCTACCAGTCAAATGTGGGGGCAAAATAAAGACCCTTTTCAGGCACACCCAGCAAAGGCAAGTTCACATCCCAGGAGCCTGTTGGCCTGGGAAGCTCCTGGGGAGAGGAACTAACAAGACAAGGGAGTAAACCAAGATGTGGAATGCGGGAGCCAGCAGAGAAAGAAGCAGGGGACCTCTAGGGAAAGTAATGACAGAGAACCACTGCCCTGGACAACAGCAGAAGTGGGAAGGCTCCCAAGGGTGGGGGTGGGGGAGGCTCCAGGGGAGGGGAGGGAAGTCAGGGAGTTAAGTAAACAACTAAAAAAAAAAAAAAAAAAAAAAGGCTAGATTGCCTGAAGTCCCTGAAAGAATGGAGAGGGGATAGCAATTTACAATTTAGGGATGAAGAATGAGGCAAATAATAACTCCAGGAAACTGAGAAGGTATACAAGAAAATGTTACCATGTATACACTTGGAAGTTCTCAAGTATGACTATTAATACTTGATTTTAATAATGTGCAAACTGAAAATGTACTTAAAAATGGTTACCTAACCAGGGAAAGTGGGTACAGGTAGGGGGCTTAGGCAGAGGTAAAAGCAAGCAAAATCTTCCATAGCAGGAGCCCAGCAATCAAAAGTCCTGTGTAAATAGGGTTGTCAGCAGCTAGGAGTAAAGAGTTTGTCTTTGGGGAGACAATCAAGGAGGGCAGGTCAGAGAGGGGACTGAGGGAGTTTTTATAGGCCTCATGACACAATTTGACCACCCCAAGTGTCCACATGTATTATTATGATAAAATTACAGCTAAAGTTAACAAAAGGAAACAGTTCCTACAAGCAGTTCCAATTTCTCTCGCTGTTCTTCCAATCCCATCCCTCACCTCTTTCCTCCTCCCCTGATCCCTAGGTGTGTTACCATAAGCCAGTTGCTGGGGTGCTCCCCCTTTATAGATTTTACGCTGATTAGATAGATATATGCCCAGAAAACATACACCTGTATTTTAATTTTTCCATAAATTATATACTGTCATTTTTTAACTCAGTTTTTTCACCCAACATATTTGGAATCTATCTACATTGATACAAGTCGATCTAGCTCATTAATTTTAATGGCTTCATAACAGTATACATATCACAGCTCATCCATGCCCAAATGAGGGACACAGAGGTTGTCTCCAAATTTTAGCTATCAAAAACTGTATATGGATTGGCAAATGGATCATTGTTGAAACTGGGGGACAGATACATGAAACTCACTGTACTATTTGTTCCATTTTTATGGATGTTTGGAAACAACCATAATAATATCAATTAAAATGTTAAAAATGAATAACCTTGAATCCGTGTACAAAATATGCAGGAATTTCTCCAGGTCCTACACATGGAATTGGAACTGCTGCCCCAGATGGCAGACACATTTTACCGGTTTTTTTTTTTTTTTTTGAGAGAATGTGTGCACCAGTGGGAGGGCAAAGGCAGAGGGAGAGAGAGAGAATCCCAAGCAGGCCCCACGTTCAGTACAGACCCTGATGCTGGGCTTGATCCCACGACCTTGAGATCATGATCTGAAATCAACACTCGGAAGCTCAACTGACTGAGCCACCCAGGTGCCCCCAGCTGGCGCATTTTAAATGTCAATACTGTGATGCCTGTGATTGAGTGCCTGCCTTTGGCTCAGGTTGTAATCCTGCAGTCCTGGGATCGAGTCTCCACAGGGAGCCTGCTTCTGCCTATGTCTGTGCCTCTATGTGTCTCTCATGAATAAATAAATAAAAATAAACAAATAAATAATAAATGTCAATACTGCCAAATAGCTCTCTAAAGCAGTTGTCCCAATACTTCACACAGCTACCAGAAGCACAGCAGAATTTCTATTTCCCCAAACCTCTGCTAACTCTTCTACTGTTAGATTTTGATTTTTGTCAATCTCATAGGTAGAAAATCATTTCTCTGATTATTAGTAAAGTTGGATATTTTCTCAAGATTGTTGAGATTATTTTTAGATTTTCTTTTTTATGAATTGCCTGTTCATATCATTTGCCCCTTTTTCTAATGGACTGGTTGTCTTTTCTTTACTGAGTTGTATTAAGTCTTTATGTATTTTAAATATGAACCATTCTCCATTATACACACAGCAGGCTTTGTTCCACATGACAGAGTACTTAGTCCTACAAAGAGGAGAGGGAGAGAAGAGACAGTAAGAGACAGCAAGCCCAGGGAGGGTCCCCCTGGCACAGGTGAAAGACTGACGTGGAAGTCGATAGAGAATGCCTCCCTCCTCTGAAACCAAAGTACCTACATTTCCTGGAACAGTCCCAGTGGAAATATGCCAGTGCCTAGCCACAGGCAGGATGCAGTGGCACCTGACACACTGAGCAGGCCACAGCCTGAAATGACCAGTAGCTCTTGGACTCTGGCTCTTCAGGCTGAGGAGCCCAAAGACATCACATTCCAGGAGGCACAACCAGAAGAGCAGCAGCAGAAGGAAGATAAATTTGCAGATGGCAGGGCATCCTGTTCATATCCAAACTCCCTGTTAGCAGCAGCTGTTCCAAGAACCAGGAATAATTAGTCCAAGTTGCATCAGAGACGACTGATATTTAACTTTAAGAAAAATGTCTGGCCAGTCAGATCAGCAAAAGATACAGATTAGACAAAGAAGTGGTATTTCCCTCTGAGGGGGCTTTTAAAAGAATTGAGACAGTTTTCTGAATGAATGGGCTTAGGTCAAGTGACTCTTTTGGAATAGCAAAATGTTAGAATGATTGTATGAGAATTCTTGAATTTTGGTTGTGATTATCCTCAGGAAATGGGGAAGCAAAGCAGTTTTCTACCTGTATTTTGGCATATTCCTACAAAATGTTGTTTTAATATTCTTTCTTTAGAGGAAAAAAAAGCAAAAGTGATGTTTGGAGTTTAGATATTTTATTTATTTATTTATTTATTTATCTGTTTGTTTATTTATTTATTTATTTATTTAAAGATTTTATTTATTCATGAGAGACACATACACAGAGAGAGAGGCAAAGACACAGGCAAAGAGAGAAGCAGGCTCCCTGCAGGGAGCCCGACATGGGACTCGATCCCGGGACTCCAGGATCACAGCCTAGGCTGAAGGCAGGTGCTAAACCGCTAAGCCACCCAGGGATCCCCTAGATATTTATTAAGTATGTTTTACTTTACAGTGTACCATGGATCAGAGACCTGCAGCCCACAGCACAACCTGGCCAGAACCGTGAGCAGCAAGATCACTTACCTCAATCTCTTCCCACACTCGTGACTTCACTCTCACCCAACATAAAACTAGCTGAGGGCTGCCATTCAGTTAAAATCTGATGTTCGGGGCAGCCCTGGTGGCTTAGCAGTTTAGTGCTGCCTTCAGCCTGGGGAGTGATCCTGGAGACCTGGGATCAAGTCCCATGTCAGGCTCCCTGCATGGAGCCTGCTTCTCCCTCTGCCCATGTCTCTGCCTCTCTTTCCTTCTGTGTCTCTCATGAATAAATAAATAAAACCTTTTAAAAAAATAAAATAAAATCTGATTTTCGGATAAATAGTACTTTTTTTCAAAGTGTGAGTATATACCATGCAGTATTTATTGGGGTATATTACAAAAATAATTTTTTTAAGATTTATTTATTTATTTATTCATGAGAAACACACACAGAGAGAGGCAGAGACATAGGCAGAGGGAGAAGCAGGCTCCATACAAGGAGCCCGACGTGGGACTCGATCCCAGGTCTCCAGGATCACACCCTGGGCTGCAGGCGGCGCTAAACCACTGTGCCATGGGGCTGCCCGGTACATTACAAGACACCATGAGAAACAGGGTCTGCCTGCCCAGCTGAGGACCCCCCGCGAGCCACACAACACAGATGCGGCTCACTCCTGCTGGCTCCCACTGGCTCCTGGACTCTGCTTCTGTCCAATTCTGTGGTCAGTGTCATCACACCAGGAGCTACAATCGGCCACAGTGGGCAGACATAGACCAGAAATTTGCAAACTCGGTGATCAGGGCCCTTTCCTTACCTCTCAGACAGCCACTGAAAGAGAACCCAGATGGCTCGAGTATCCCACCTTGACACAGAGACAGGCAGGGGGGTGGCTGCATGAATGGCACCCCTTCTCCATTTTCTTTTTGGCTACAGAACCCAAATAAAGAGGCCTCTGTTTCTTTTGTAAAAGCCTGATGTACAAGTGCCTAATGCAGTTAAAACATGAGGGTGAGCTAGGAAAGAAATGAATTTGGCACTCTCCATGTCTTAAGGAAGTTCAGAAGCCATTCCGCAACACCAATTAACCTGTGAGAATATCAAACTAGAGATTCTTTTGATAATCTCATTTAACAACACAAAAATTATTCTTTTGTTTTCTAAGGGACTGATTTCTTTGTTCACATCCTGACACCCTGTCTCCCCCTCCTTCCCTCTTAACCAGTACAGGCATTTGCAAGTTGAAGTGTGAGGATTTAAAATAATAGCTGTTGGATATAGATGCGAAATGTCAATTCTACAACAGAACTACCTCCCCACCCTCTTCCTGCTCTCCCAAATGACACACACACCTCAAAACCCAAACTCAACACTTCTTCCTGTCTTCCATCTGCCCAGGAACCAGGGCTTCAGTTTGGGGAACATCTTCAGCTCTTCCCTCTCCCTCACCCACCATCTAGTCAAGGAGGCCTGTCAGTTCCTGTCTCTAGACAGGAGGCCTGTCATGTTCTTCTTCCTTTCATTTCCAAGAACATACCCTAGATCATCTCTTTCATGCTACTTCAACTAGTGCAAAAGGCTCCTAAACATTGCCAACCATTACTCTGGGTTAGCTTTAGCTACCAATCTGCACTATACACTAGTGGTAGTTAGCACCCCAAATACAGGCCTTATTTCACTCTCCTCCTCTCCCCACCCCCCCACCCCCACCCACAGGTAAGCTCTCCCTCCTGCTGGCCTTTTCCTCATCAGCACAACCTGCCTTTCCAGCCTGATTGCCCATCAGTCCTCAGCCTCCTGAATCTTGTAACTCCAGCCAAACTGCCTCCTCCTTGTTCCTGAAGAATCCACGTACTCTCCATCTCCCTTGGAGCAGTCTTCCCCAGGATGCCTCCACCTTAACACCCTTCTCCTTGTGCTGACCTGTGCAAAGCCTCCGGCTGGGTTACGCATCTCATTTTCCTTTCTCCTAAAATCGCAGCAGAACTTGAATGAAGAGTTTTTTGTGGTCATATTTAAAGCTCTAAAGCCCCGAGGACAGAGAGAGCAGGAGAGGAGACCACAGCCACACAACCTGGAAACTGAAAGGCAGCTGATATCTGATCTCAGGTCATCTATCTGGTGGTGGGGAAGACTGGGGTTTCTCCACGGAATCCATGGAAGACTAGGAAGCAATGGCTCTGGGGCCCCTGGGACTGGGCTGAGCTGCTCCTCTCATGTCTAGAGACTACTCACCTCTTCTGCTCTCTCCTGAAGAACAGACATTTAGTCTCTGGAGAGGGCAAAGCCTAGGGTCTACATTGGCGGATGTGAGGCACAGTCAAGGGCCTGGCTATCTGGTCAAAAAGGGTGATGGAAGGTTCAGTCAACCTCCGCATGCTGTTGCCTTATCCTCCTCTGCTCCCACAACACAGCAGCCCATCCTTCCCTCCTTGGAGACCTGACCTTCTTAAGGGGGAAGACCTCAGGATATTGACACTGAGGGCCCCCAACAAAGGGCACACATATCACCTACTGTGCAGCTTAGGAATCGGACTCCCAGGCAGCTTTTAGCCCCTGGTAGCAATCATGAGCAGGCCACCAAAGGTCACTGGGCAGCAGAAGACAGAGGCCCTAAAAGGCAGAGACCAAAAGAAAGCAGCAGAAAAATGCAACTGGGAGGAAACAGCCTGTGCAAGGGAAAAAAGGCAAACACACATTAATATCCTCGGAGAAGTCAGGAAAGACTACAGTACCAGCAAATCAACAGGCAACTATGCACAGATTGTTAAAGGCCCATTCAGAGAGCTACCAGAGCTCTTGGAAATTAAAAATATAGAAACGGAAGCAGAAAGACAAACAGGAAATGGGCTTGAGATGAGAGCAAAAAGAATCAGAGGGCTGGTCCAAGCGCTCCATTGACAGGAGTCTCAGAAAGAGAGAACAGAAAAAAACAAAGGGGTTACAGTAAACTCAAGAAACTCCCTGCACAGGAACACATTTCCACAGAAGGACACACCAAGAGCCAACAAGATGGATGAACCCCAGACCCACACCAGGCGTGTTGTGAAATTTCAGGTCCTATGAGTTTTCAGAAAAGGAGGAAAAGGGAGAAGGACAAAAAAATCAGACATCAGCAAGGTTTAGGATTTCTCAACAGCAACTCGGGAGGCCAGAAAAGTATAAAGCGATCCTTCAAAATTGCAAAGGGAAAACTATTTCAAACCTGAAACTCCATATCTAGCTGAACTATCAGTTATGTGTACAGGTGAAATAAAGACAGGGGCTGCCCAGCTGACCTCCCTGGCACTCGGCACTCCTTCTCAGGAAGCTACTGTAGACAAGCTCCACCAAAACAAGGCAGTGGACAGGCCAGAAATGCAGCAGGAACTACAATGAGAGGTGGCAGGAAGACCCCAGAGCATAGGCCACATAAGGAAAGGGGGCGTGCTGGGGAAGGCAAGGGCCAGACTGGAACCCCTCCGTGGACACCCCTGTCTCTAGGGGACCTGAAGGAAAGCAGTGGCAGCATTTCTACTGATGGGACCCATGGTGAGTCTGGCTGAACACAACTGTGAGGCAGGGAGGCAGCATGAATGACACCTTAGCCTGAGCCTTCCATTCCGGTGCACCAGCAGGGGAAGAAGCCAAACCTGCCCCACTCACAGGAGTTCTGCTATAGAGACATAAAGTTGCTCTGATGAGTGTAGAATATTCCTAAAAGCAGACTCGAGGCGCAGGTAACAGCAGGTGCCTCTGGAGAAAAGACGTGAGGAAAATGTCTATCTTTCACCGCTTACCCCTCTGACTCGACAACATGTGATTGATTATTCAAAATATGAAGTAAATACAATATATGACAAAGAGATCCACCCACTCTCAAGACCCCTCCCACAGGGAGTCGTCCCTGGCTCCCCACCCATGTCCCAGACATGGCCAGGGAAGGCTCTGGTGTCTTCCTGCTTCTCACTGAGCACTAGGTAGCTAGTGCTGGCTGAGGCTGGACCTCCAGTTCTTTTTTTTTTTTTTTTTTTTTTTTTGACCTCCAGTTCTTTTGTGGTCAGATCTCACTCATCACTCATCTTTGAACTTGCTCCAAGAGCTCTGCAGTGGGAGGGGGGGCGCTTTCATTTTCTGCTCATTGGATGCCAGGCTTCCTCTAGCTTGCTTAATTCACACCACAATCGCAAGGGATCACCCCTCACTATACTGATAAGAAAAATCAGCCTCAGGAGGACCCACAGGGAGAAGACAACTCAAAAATCACCAAACCTATCCAAATCCAGAACCCCGTTTTTCACAAGAGTATCCAGTTTGGTGCCTGATTCACAGTAGGGTTCCAGAACTTTTAAACTAAACCAAAATGCAAGTTGGGTTGGAATTTTGGAATTAAAATTTTCCAGGGGATCTTCCCATGCTCTGAGACCCAGAAAAAGAGGCAGAAGGTGCTCAGTGGCAGGTAGCACCTCCGCCCCCAGGACTGCCAGCATCAGCCATTACAAAACAGTAGGAGTTTCCTCAGGAAGTCACAGACTTAGCCTACTGGATTACCCCCTGGGGGACAGGTCTGTGTGGGTTGTTTTAAACACCTTTATTGAGGTTGAATTCACACACCAGACAGTTCACACACTGAAGTACAATTCAGTGGTGTTCAGTCAATGGAGCTGTGCGTCCATCACCAGAATCAATTCTAGAACATGTTCACATCCCTTAGCTGTCATCACCTCACCTCTCACTAAGTTCTCTATCTTTCTGGATTCGCATATTCTGGATGTTTTGTATAAAAGGAATACAAAGGTTCTTCATGTCTGGCTTTTTTTCCATTGGCACAAGGTATCCGAGGTTCTTCCATGTGGCAGCGACTGCCAAGTCCTATCCCACTATAGAGACAGACCATGTTTTACTCACCTGTTCATGAGCTGATGGACATCCGGGTTGTTCCCACATTTTGGCTGTTAGGAACAAGCTGCTATGAGCATGTCTGTGCAGGTTTTTGGGTGTACCTGTGTTTCATCTCTCAGCTAGGTACACATTGCTAGGTCCTGGTGACTCTATGTTTAACTGCTTGAGGGACTGCCAGACAGTTTTCCACAGCAGCGGCTCCATTTTATATCCCACCAGTTCCTCCACATCCTCACCAGCCTCTGCTACTGTCTTTCTTTTTAAGTAGCTGTCCTAGAGGGGACAAAGTTGTACCTCACTGTAGTTTTGATTTACATTTCCCTGATGGCTAATGATGTTGAACATATTTTCATGTGCTTACTGGCCATCTGTCTATCTTCTTTGGAAAAATGTCTATTCAGATCCCTTGTTGGTTTTATTTTTTTTTTTAAGTTTTTTTTCCCCACCATTTTTTGTTAAGATTTTATTTTTTATTTATTTTATTTATTTTTATTTTTTATTTTATTTATTTATATTTATTATTTATTTGTTTGTTTGTTTCTTTATTTATTTATCTGTAATGAGATACAGAGAGAGAGAAAGGCAGAAGACTTAGGCAGAGGAAGAAGCCGGCTCCAGGCAAGAAGCCCGATGTGAGACTTGATCCTGGAACTCCAGCATCATGCCCTTAGCCGAAGGCAGATGCTCAACTGCTGAACCACTCAGGCATCCCAAGGTTTAATTTATTAGAGAGAGAGAGAGAGAGAGAGAGAACTCGTGAGCACAAGTGGTATGGGGGCGTGGGGCAGACAGAGGTGGAGGGACAAGCAGACTCCCTGATAGACACAGGGCTCGATCCTATGACTCTGTCATGAAAAACAGGGACTCTGGATTTTTAAGGTGGATTATTTGTCTATTTTACTGTTGAGTTATAAGAATTCCTTAAATATTCTAGATAAAAGTTTTAGATAGAAGTTCCATATCAGATATAAGATTTGCAAAATTTTTCTCCCATTCTTTGCATTGCATTGCCTTTTTGCTTGACAGTGTCCTTAGCTGCTACAGAAGTTTTTAATATTGATGAAGTCTGATTGATCTATTTTTTATTTTATTGCTTGTGTTTTTGCTGTTGTAGCTAAGAAACCACTATCTACCCCAACATCACAAAGATTTATGATTATGTTTCCTTCTAAAAGTTTTATAGTTTTAGCTCTTGCATTCAGGTCTTTGATCCATTTTGATTTTTGTCTGTGGTGTAAGGTAGGTGTCCAATTTCATTCTTTGGCATGTAGACCTCTAGTTGTTCCAGCACCATTTGTTGAAAAGGCGATTCCTTCCCCATTAAACTGTCTTGGCACCCTTGTCAAAAATCAATTGACTGTAAGTGTGAGGATTTATTTCTGGACTCTCAATTCTATTCCATTGATCTATATGTCTGTCTTTATGCCAGCACCACACTGTCCTGATTACTGTAGCTTTGTACAAAGTTCTGAAATCAGAAAGTGTGAGTCCTCCGACTGTGTTCTTTTCCAAAATTATTTCGGCTGTCTGCTTCTCTTGCATTTCCATGGGGACTCTAGGATCATCTTGTCAGTTTCTGCAAATAAAGGCAGCTGAGATTGTGAGTGACCCTGCATTGCATCTGTGGATCATTTGGAGGGGTACTGCTATTTTAACAGTATTAAGTCTCCTGATCCATGAACATGGGGAATCCTTTTATTTAGGTATTCTTACATTTTTGTCAACAATGTTTTATGCTGTTATAGGTTTTATATTTCTTTCGTTAAATTTATTCATAAGAATTTTATTCTTCTTGATGCTATTCTATATGACACTATTTTCATTTTCAATTTGCTCACTGCTACTATATAGAAATACAATTGATTTTTGTATATTGATCTTATGTCCTGCAACCCTGCTGAACTCTTTTATTCATTTTAATGGGTTTTTAGTGGATTCCTTAGGTTTTCCTACACAAGATCATGTCAGCTGCAAATAAAGATACTTTTACTTATTTTTTTTCCACTCCATATGCTTTTCGTTTCATATCTCTCCTAATTGCCCCGATGAACAAATTTTAAACTGGTGACTGATGGGCAGGCTGGGAAACCGGGGCTCCAAAATGGCGGATCATCCCGCCAACCCTCTCCAAGATGGTGGACTTTCCCACCACTTTCACTGCGGCCTCCAGGTCACCACCAGGAAATTGAAATTTTCCACCCAGGAACTTCACAATTGGGAACTGTCCATCACGGGCTTCTCCCACCCCATAACCTCCATACCTTACCTAATATGGACACAAGCCTATGTCCTGCCTCAACCCGATAAAAGGACCCTGCCAACTCCCTCCCAGCGGGAACCCCCCCCCCAGTCGTGGAACCTCGCGGAGGGTGCTTGCAATAAAGTTCATCTCTTGGATCCACTTGCCTTGTAGCCTCTTTTCTTACCACCATCAACGGGAGCAACTTTACAGTGACTACTTTGGATTTGGAGGTAGTGCCGTCCCAAAAAATAGCAGCTGCTCTGACCCACAGGAGGCCAGAGCCCTCATTCCTCTGCTTGTCATGCCTGTTGAGTAGATGTCTCCACACAGATTTGGCCTTTAGGAGAGGCTTCCTGGTTGGTTAGGCTCTGCTCACCTCCCCACATCCCTCTAGCTCTGTGCCCAGGGAATCTGAGACCTGTGAAAGACTCCCTTTGCAGGCTGGTTTCCCGCATGCATGTTCAGCCACGGGGAGGCACAAGCAGGAGAGGAGGGTGGAGGAGAGCATGGGTGTATCTTCCTCACTCTCTATGGGGTTAGATGCCAATACGGACTGGAGGTGTGTCCTGCCACTATGACAGTCCCTGCTGGGCACTTCTGCCTCCATGTTTCCAACCATCTCTGGAGTCTAGAGGAAACACTGTTTCCTCTCCCAACCTGGAAGTAATGGCTTCCTACTGCTGTCTGTCCTGAGTGCCTCGACTGCCCTGGTTCAGTGCCTGATTTGCTTTGCCTGATTAATTCAATTTCACAGAATCAGTGTGTGACCTCCACTATACCTGGCCAGCCCTTACCGCTCTTCTGTTAGATACCACCACCACCCCCAAAATACCCCTATGGGAGGACAGGTAGAACCTGGCTCACTAGAAAACTTGGTTCTCTGGGTAAACACTCACCAGAGTGTCCAACTATGAGTCAAGGAGACAGTGAGGAAAATCAAAGGCAAAGTGCTTCAATTCCTAGAGGGAAGAAAGTAAACAGCAACCCAGACAGGATACGACCGTGAGGCTGCTGCGCTTGCTCCCTCTGTTCTTGACCCCAGAAAAATACATCTCTGTGACCCCCTGATCTGACCTTTCACCCTCTGCTTTGGAATTTGAGCACAAAAACTGGACTAGAGGCTTTTCCAAGACAGAGTTGTAGGCACTCGCTATTGTTGGCATCCTCATGACCAAAACACATGGCAAAGTGTCAGAACCATTGATAATACCTGGGCTTGCTACTGGGTGCCAGCCACTGCATTAAGTGCTTCACATCATTCCATTTAATCATCCAAAACCTTGTCTGGCAGGTGTTATGGCCCCAGCTTTGTAAGTAAGGAAACAGAAAATCAGGATAAATAGCTTAGCCATGGCTTCCAAGCCCAAAGGCACCCATACCCCAGTCTGCCTGTCACCCCAAACTGTGCCTCACTCAGGGCACTAATTCCCAGGGGCCTCCTGTGGCTCCCATCCCAGCTAGGTTATTAGTTACCACTCTCTCCCTTTCCTGCTTATCAATCTCCAACTATTTTTCCAAACCATCACACTCGCCCCAGCCATACCTGGGCATTCCATCACTGTGTGAAGAGCCTCCTCCCCCCTCTACCTGGATCAGCGTCACACTTGTGTCACCCTCTCTATCACAGCCTTCCCTTGCAGGCTAACTGTGCTCCGTCACAGTGGTGGGAGCCTGACTGAGTACGCAGCTGATTGGAGCAGACAGAACCTTCCCCTAGGATGTTCTGGAACTCGGCAGAAGTGACCAGAGGCTCCCAGTGGCCTTTACCCTGCTGTGCACGCCCTGGGAAGGGAGAGCATGGTGTCTGCCAGGAACTCTGGCAGCTCCAACCCTTCACCTACTGAGCAGGTTCTGATTCGCCGAGACTCACACTTATGCTCTCCTGATAGCAGGGGATATGCTCATTTGAATATACTTTCTCTGGGGATCCCTGGGTGGCTCAGTGGTTTGGCATTGCCTTTAGCCCAGGGCGTTATCCTGGGGTCCCGGGATCGAGTCCCACATCGGGCTCCCTGCATGGAGCCTGTTTCTCCATCTGCCTGTGTCTCTGCTTCTCTCTCTGTCTCTGTGTCTCTCATAAATAAATAGATAAAATCTTTAAAAAAAAAATGAATATACTTTCTCCTCAGTGTTGAGAAATTAGATTGAGAATTCCCTGGGAAGAAAAACACATCCTAGCTAAGAACTTCAGCCTTCATGAGGGACAGGCTTTCAGGACCTAAGATAGTAAGTGAATTACCAAAGTCCCAGGCAACAGACTGCCTTTCTTATCTTCTTAGTCCCAAATCAAAGGGACATCCCAACCCACTCCAGGAAGTCTCCTCAGGGCCACCCACCCTGCATCTGAGGGAAGAGGTCATATGTTATAATAGTTATGAAAACAATAATTAATTACAGCTGTATGTGTCTGTATAGTGCCAGACCGCTGGACGAGGTCATCTCCTAACACTTAGGAGGTGAGTATTGTTTCATTTGACAGTTTTATTGAGCTGTTAATCTATGTACTGTAATTACATTCAACAACAATATACCTCTGGCTCTCTGCCATTTATAAGGTACTTTAAGAGATACTCTCAGGGATCCCTGGGTGTTCAGCAGTTTAGCACCTGCCTTCAGCCCAGGATGTGGTCCTGGAGTCCCGGGATCGAGTCCCGAGTTGGGATCCCCGCATGGAGCCTGCTTCTGTCTCTGTCACTCTCTCTGCCTCTCTCTTTGTCTCTCTCTCTCTCTCGAATAAATAAATACAATTTTAAAAAAGAGAGAGAAAGATACTGTCATTTGCTACTAACAGCAACCTTGCCTCAAAGGAAGGGCAGGCATTACCTCAATTTTACAGACAAGGAAAATGGAGCTTTTTCCAGGCCCATCTGCTGACCCCCATCACTTCTTGAACTCCTTGCTGCTGCCTGACATCACAGTGTTCTTTCAAGCAGCTCACTGTGTCAACAGTCCCAGGAGTTGGGGCTTTGGAAGGATAAAGGGGAAAGCAGCCAGACCCTTTTGCTCCCCCTCCCCCGCCCCGCCACTGTGAGGTCAGGCAGGAGAAGCTTTGATGAAGTGGAGGTGGGGGCCAGATGCTGCTGTAATTCCATGGAAAGGGCAAAGTCTTTGAGTCAGAAAAGTTAGGTTCAAATTCTAGCTTTGCCACGGGCTCGTCAAATGACCTTGGGGATCACTCTGCCTCTCTGCACTTGTGTGATATAGTGATAACAGAATTATTAAATTTGGTTTTCCTCCCTGGTTCCTGGAACAGAGCTCCTAAAACCCTCTGAATTTCTTGAGTGGTAGGAGAGAAGGGAGCAACTTTTCTTATTCATAATAAGCCCTTTTCAACCACACCTGACTTTATGCTAAAGTAGTGATGCTTGGTGGGCTCCTAGATGGCTTCAGGGTGAGGCTGCTTGCCAGAGGAACCAACCACATGAGTAGAATGATGGAACTTCCAGCTTCACTTCCACTTGGAGGGATGAGGGACCAGAGATTGAGTTAATCACCAATGGCCAATGATTTGATCAACTGTGCCTACATAATGGAACCTGCATAAAAACACCAAACAGTGAGGCTCAGGGAGCTTCCAGGATGGTGAACACATCCACATGCCAAGAGGATGGTGCACCCCAATCCATGGGGACAGAAGCTCCTACACTCAGAACTCTTCCAGACATCACCTATGTATTTCTTAATCTGGCTGTCTATCTGTATCCTTTACAATAAGTTGGTAATAGTAAAGAAAGTAGTTTTCTGAGTTCTGCGAACAGTTCTAAAAAATTATCAAACCTGAGGAGAGGATTACGGTCATTTCCAATTTATAGCTGGGTGGTCAGAGGTCCAGAAGGCCAAGTTTTATGTAGTGTCCCCTGTCTTGTGGGACTGAGCCCTTCACCCATGGGGTCTGCACTAACTCTGGGTAGTGTCAGAACTGAATTGAATTGAGGGATACCCTTTGGCGTCTGCAGAGAACTGAAGAATTGGTTTGTGTGAGGGGAAAAACCCACATATTTGGTGTCAGAGGTATTATGAATAAAAAACAGTTTGGCACCTGTTAATCCATCAATGAAACAGCCTGATCCCCCAGCACAGATGGCTGACAATTTAGCAACCTGCCACATGAGAAACCTCAGATTGACCCTCTTTGGTTTCGTAAACTAGAAGCCATAGTATGTATTCCAAGGACTAGGATTAGATTTCACACAATTGGAGCCATCAAATGTCTATTGAGAACCTATAGCCCATAAGAAACACTTGAGGGACAGAGGATCACGTAACAAATGCAGGGCCTCTCCCTTCGTTAAACTTTGTCTGGTAAGGAGACAAGACTACCACACTTGAAATGTAAGGGATATTAAACAGCCAGCATAGCAAAGGAACCACTTGGGGGAAAAGGGAAATTGGAGAAGGGTAAAGCAGCTGAGAAGAGCTACATAAGTGGCATGGAGGGAACCACCCCAGAGGCCTCAGCAGAGGTGGGTGGCACCTGGCCCACAAGACATCAGCACCCGCTTGCTTGGTGTGGACCAGTGGTGGAGGGAAGAACAGGGAGATAGCCTCTTCCTGTGAGCATGGTCTTGCCTGATTAGAGTCAGGGTTGGGTGACACCAAGTAGATGCTGATCAGGTGAGAAGGCTGGTATGGAACCAAAAAAAGATGAAACTGGAGAGATTTAGTGAAATGACAGGCAGAGAAAGTGTTCATTCATTGATTCATTCATTCACTCAATAGTGACAGCCTTTGCAACATGCCAGGTATCGTTAGGCACTGGAGATAACAGCTGAACAAGAGAGAAGAGGTCCCTGCCTTCAGGAAATTTGCTGCTTCCTTCTAGTCAGGAGCAGACCAAGTCCGCAAATGAGATCATTCCAGATCCAGCCCTTCAGATTAGTAAGCACCGATGGTCCTCTTGCTTTGACTTCTTCCTGATGACAGGTCTCCCTCTGAGTCACCCAACAGGAAAGAAAGTCTAGAAGCCACACCCTTCCATCCCTGGTCCAGAACACCAGGAGAAAAGGCACATTTCTTACCAACTTCTGCAAATGTTGTTAAGCAAAGGGAGATGTAGGTCCTCCTTCTCACCTGTTCCTTGAAACACACACACACACACACACACACACGCACACACACACACACACAGAGTTACTCCCTTCTTGAATCTTTATCCCATGACCTGGAGAATCTAGCCTGCTGCAGTAAGAGATAACCAGGAGCCATCTGGTGCCCTTAGTTTCTCCTCCACCCGAACCAAGGGAAAGGTTTTCTTCTAAGCAAAAGTTTTGTCCCTTTACACCTGTGCAACAGGTTCTGCTCAAATGCCAGAGATTCGTTCTCCTGAAAACTGGGTAGTTTCGTGCTTTCCCTTCACTGTTCTCTAGGACATAATCATAAACTCACCTCCTGAAGAGATCTGATCTTGGCCCTTCTACTTCCCAGATTCCTAAAGGAGAGCCAGGCCTCCCTGTTCTGCAGCTCCAGAGCATCAAGGCCCATTCTGGCCAAGGAACTGGAGCACAGCACATGTGGGCTCCCGAGCCCTGGCCTGGTGCTGTTCTCAGAGCAGACCCTTCCCCTGACCACTTGCTGCATCACCATTTCCACAAGGGGCCCTAGTCAAGGGAACCACATGGCCTTTCCCCCAACTTCATCACCACATAAAGGAACTCTGGCCCAGAGCTCTGGACCCATGGCACATCTTCCTCTGTCCCCAAGGTCTCAGGCAGAATCCATTTTCATTGTCATGTAGGGTTTGTCCACTTTGAGCTCCTTCGTCAAATACCTATACCTGACCAGAGCTGTCCCCACAGGCCTGTGAGCAATGATCCAGCACACTCGTCCCCTGGATTCCTGTCTCCAATGACTGTTCCCAGAGTCCCTCTGCCATCTTCTTAAGTAAAAATAGACTGCCAAGCTCCAAAGGAAGAGAAACAATAACTACACTGCATACACACCCCCACCCAGGACAGTACCTGGGACTGTTGAGAGGTGGGTCCTCTTACCGTGGCAGTTGGTCTGCAGAGTCCCAGAGAGGCCATGGTGTTCCTGGTACCGGAATACCCAAATCTAGGCCCTCTGCCCGCTTCTTGTTTATAACTGACTTTCTAGATTAAGCCTCTGTCAATGACTTTCTAAACTATCCCCTCCCTACAGCTCAGAGGAGAGAGAGCTGCTTGTGAGCCAATCTCTGGCTCAGGAATAGACCTTGAACAGCTTGTTTGAGGGAAGGGAAAAAAACAAAACCAGGTCAGGGGTGAGCTTGGAGAGGGCGGTCAGAACTACTGCCTACAGGTTAGCAGGAAGGATTAAAGGGCAATGGTGTTTGGCTTTTACAAAGGAAAGAGGGACAGGGACAGGAGAGCCAACCAGGTGAGAGAGCTTCTGGCCTAAGGAAAGGAGCAGAGGCTTTGACAGAAGAAAAAATGAGGACTCTGAGGTCCTACTTCTCCTCCTGCTGAGACCTCAATAAGTCTCAGGTTGTCCCCTTGAGATCTGGAGATATCCTGGTCCTTTCTGCCCTGGGGCCAGGAGACAGGCTTCCTCACAAGGGCACATGGTACCTAGTGGCTCTTGTGAGCACTTAGCCTGGTCTGACTTCATTAGCAAGGTTTTTAAATGCTTAAATATAATATTAAACCCACTCAGATCAGGGCACCTGGGTGGTTCAGTGGTTGAGCATCTGCTTTTGGCTCAGGTCATCATCCCAAAGTCCTGGGATCGAGTCCTGTATCAGGCTCCCCACAGGAAGCCTGCTTCTCCCCCTGCCTATGTCTCTGCCTTTTTCTGTGTGTCTCTCATGAATAAAGAAATAAAATCTTAAAAAAAAAAAAAACAACACTCAGATCAATACATTGAACATAGTGTTATCCCAGAGACCACTCTAGTCCAGAACAGGGATAGAGTGCCTACCCCCTGTATGCCACCCCGCTATCACCAAAATAAAAACCAGCAGTGGCTTAGCTCGGATAAGAGTGCTTGGAGGAAGCACAGTCAATAACTCACTATTCTATCTTTGCTTAGCTTCCTGAACCCAAGATTAATTAGTCAGAGATGCCTTCCCTGCTTCTGAGTGCTCAATCCTAGACCAGGCAGGTGGCATCCAGAGAAGTGGGAAGGATGATCCTGCTAATGAAATGTGGGCAGCACGCCTGACCTGGGAAGAGGTTCTAAGTCAGGTGGAAGTCTGAATGTCAGGAGTCTCTGGGAGACCCACAAGTTAAATGCAAACTCAGCATGGGAGGGAACCTGCTTACTCCTCTTGGATCCAGGCCCTCACCCTGCACAGGTACTCTGTTCCCCCTTTGCCTACAGCTTTCTCCAGAGCTGACAACAAGCAGCTTTCTTTATTTTTTTTTAAAGATTTTATTTATTTATTCATGAGAGACACACACACACACAGAGAGAGGCAGAGACACAGGCAGAGAAGTAGGCTCCACACAGGGAGCCTGATGCAGGACTTGATCCTAGGTCTCCAGGATCACACCCTGGACCGAAGGCAGCGCTAGACCGCTGAGCCACCTGGGCTGCCCCAACAAGCAGCTTTCTGCCTCCCCTCTAGTCCATCAAGGAAGGGGGCTAACCTCTAATAAACCCTGACAAAGGCAGGCAGCTGCAGATCCCCGAGGTGGCCAGTGACACTCCAGAAGGGCCCTGCCCAGGAACAGTAAGAGTAAGAGGGTCTGCTGGAATGCCGAAGTAGGAAACCACAGAGGCTCCCTGCATACAATGCTCTGACTTCTGAGCTGAGGAGGGCTTTGTCCTCCCCCTGGCATCAGGTCAAGCACCCAGGATGGCTATCCCAGCTGAAGGTAGAACAGTGCCACATCCACCTTGAGACTGGCTACCTAGCTGATGGGCCTGCTGAGAGGGTGAGCCAGAGGGAGCAGCTGGCTTCAGGCTGGCACACAGGCCTCAGTCTCATCCAGGGGCAGGGCCAAGAGCAAGATTGGTCTGAGGGACATTTCTTAGAGATCTTAGTCCAGCACTTGCACACACCTTACCTCAATCTCCCTACACCACAGGGATGAAGACAGAATAGGAACATTTACCCCCCTGACAAAGGGGAGCAGAGACCCTCCTAACATAAGTGCAGAAACAGGTCCTACGACTAGACAGTTGGAGACTACCTGGGGAAAGGCAGAAACTCTTGGTGAGTGGCCGAAATCAGGAAAGATAGGACTGCCTTCACCAAATACTTAGTATGCTGGCAACACGGGTTACAGAGTGGGGGTGACACTTGCTGCTCATGAGGACGAGTGAGCATGAGAGAAGAACAGGGCTTTGCTGTGAGATGCACCTGGGGTGGGTCGTAGCTCTGTTCTGTGTGTGTGACCCTGGGCAGGTCCCTTAACCTCCAAGTTTCATTTTGGTCATTGGTAAATGGAGATTGACAACCCATACCTTGTAGAGTTATTTGTGGGGGGTCAATGGATCTGATTACTATGAACAGGCAGCTTCAACTTCCAACTGTTCCCAATTTTTCTCATAAAAGTAGAACCTTCTTTATGAGAGAATAGGGTAGATGAGAAGGAGAAATATATCCTAACATTCTACTGTTTCTCCGACTTTTGTTAAATCTCCCAGCATTGAGGAACTCAACAAAAGAAGCACGAGGGTAAGGGGAAAAATTAGTAATGGAACCGGCCCCGTTAGATGATTAGGTACATGCCCTCCTTTCTCTGTAAGCTCCTGGACATTCACAGGCATCACAGAGGTGCCATGAAATCTGGTACCTGTCTCCCCATAGCATCCAGGTCAAGACAAGATCAAGGAAGCAAGTAACCTAGCTTTGAGTGGGGATAGTCCCAGGGGCAGTGTTCTGAGAGCTGAGAGGACCCAGGCCGCCCTAGGTTTGGTCGGAGGGGGTCGGGGAGAACTTCCAGTGGTACTGGAACGCTTTTCATGGGCCCCAACTGCCTCTGCGCATGCTTCATTTCTAGCACACAGAGATCAGGCCAAAGACCAGGAACCTTTAGAACAGGTGTCTACTCATCCAGATTAGAAGCTGCCTGAGAATGGGGCAGCCTGGGTGGCTCAGCGGTTCAGCACCGCCTTCAGCCCAGGGCGTGACCCTGGAGACCTGGGATCAAGTCCCATGTCTGTCTCCCTGCATGGAGCCTGCTTCTCCCTCTGCCTGTGTCTCTGCCTCTGTGTGTGTGTGTGTGTGTGTGTCTCTCATGGATAAATAAATAAAAATCTTAAAAAAAAAAAAAAAAAAAAAGAAGCTGCCTGAGCTTTGGCCCAGGTCTTCCGAAGCTCTGCCTGCAGTAGACACTTCACAGGCTATAACCGGACCGCAGCAGGGATACCATCACTGCCAGCAGCAGCACCTTGTTTTCCGTTTAGCACAGTGCAGCCTGCCCAGCTGTCTCTAAGGCAGTGGGGATGCAGAATGATGGAGGGAGAGGGGTGGTCGTTGCCCTCAAGGCACTCAGGGTCAGGGAAGACTAAACACATATAGAAATGAAATGAATTGCTCAGCAGTGACTACAGTAAACAATACCACACTGTATATTTGAAAGTTGCTAAGGGAGTAGATCTTCAAAGTTCTCATCACAAGAAAAACAAATACATATATAAAAAAAAAGAAAAACAAATATATACCTGTGTGGTGATGGATATTAACTAGACAATGTGATTGTATCACAATACATACACAGTGAATCATTGCCTTTTATACTTGAAAGTAATAATGTCAATTATACATCAATAAAAAAAGGAAAGGGGCGCCTGGGTGGCTCAGTTGGCTAAGCATCTGCCTTTGGCTCAGGTCATGATCCTGCAGTCCTAGGATCAAGCCTGGGTTGGGCTCCCTACTCAATAGAGAGTCTGCTTCTCCCTCTCCCTCTGCTCCTCCCCCTGCTTGTGTTCTCTCTCTTGCTCACTCTCTCTCTGTCAAATAAATAAATAAATAAATAAATAAATAAATCTTAAAAAAAATAAATCAAGGGGGAAAAAATGCCAAATGAAGTGTGGTGGATACTATCAGATAGAAATATGTAGATAGGATGATGGCCTAAGCGGCAGGTGTCAGCTCTAAGCTAATGGTAGGCAAAGGGGGAATCGAGGACCCAGAAGAGTATCACAGGAGGGAGCCTGAAAGATGAGAAGAGGGACAGGTGGTCTGGAGAGAAAGGAGGAAGGGCAGGCATTCAGGAAGAGGGAGCAGTGTGATAGGGACACCACCTGGCTTTGCGTGTTCACAGCCATGCACAGCTTGGCATGGCTGGGCAGCAGGTGCCAGAACAAGGCTGGGGAGTAAGGCAAGCTCACTGCATCAAAGAGAAACATAATCATCTGTGCCACTGCTTTCAATCTAAGAAGAATATCCAGCATCAAAAACTGCACCAATTAACTTTCTAGACAGTTGTAAAATACTGCCAAGGCCACCAATGACTACTACTTCATAGTTGTTTTCTTACTGTAGAAAAACAGAAATGGGGATAGAGAGTAAGGGTCTGGCTCAGTTAAACCAATGGCAAAGATATTCAGTGCTGTTCTGGTTCATGGGTCACTCCGATGTGGAAACGACACTGTAGACCCAGGGTATAACAGACCAGATGTCCAAGACACCAAGAAGGAACCATATCTGTCTGTGCTCTGCTCTGGAGGTAGAGAGGCAACCAACAAGAGGCAGAGCTTGCATCTCTCCCATGCCTTTTGTCTCACAGCAGCAGGACAGCTGGACCCTTCTAACGGCCTTGTCCCCCTTTCTTCTATATCACCCCACATCCAGCCACAAAGGCAGTGAGGTTCTATGACTTCTATGGGGCAAAGCAGCTGGTAGAATGTCTTTCATTTATTCAAAAAACTTATAAGGAATGGCTGTTGGGTAATGAAAATGATGCCAAGTGTTCTGGAGAAGCAAAGAGGGAGAAAGCAGCAAGGAGCAGCAAGCCAATCATTTTGAGATACCAGTTCCAGGCCAATGAGCAAAGGCTTCTGGATTGATTCAGTTCAAACCTGATGTTGATGACCCTCACAGTTTCCAAGAAAGCCCCCATTCCCTCCTTCCTCCCCACACCTTCCTTCATTAAGCACCATACTTGGAGCTTTTGGAACAGCGTTGAACATGTAACTCACTTTTTGATTGGGAGTTTCCGTGACTCTTTGAACTTTCACCTCCTGGTCTATAAAATGCAGAGGGATCTGAGTCATTTTGTGGAGTTGCTCTGAGAACTTAATTAGGTTACATATTTTGGAAATACTTAGGAGAGTCTGGCACATTAAAGATGTCCAGGAAAAAAAAAAAAAAAAAAAAGATGTCCAGAAAAGTGACCCCAATGGTCAGCCATTGTGATATCAACCTTATTCCTTCTCTTCCCTTCATACCCTGGGGCTCAATATGAGAGGTAGAGACACAACCACTGCCGGGGGGCGGAGGGCAAGAACAGAATGTCAGGGGTGGCTGGGTGACTCAGTCCATTAAGTGTCTGCCTTTGGCTCAGGTCATGGTCTTGGGGTCCAGAGATTGAGCCCCATATAGGGCTCCCTCTTCCTCTGCCCCTCCCCCACAACCATCCTCAGCTCGTGCTCACATGCACACGCATGTTCTCTCTCTCAAATAAATTAAAAAAAAAAAAAAAAGTAGAGTGTCAGTCCTATGCAGGATGATGCCTGGAAAGAGGAATGGGCTCTGAATCAGAAAAACCCTGATCCTACCTCTGCTACCACTAATCAATGTTGTGCCAAGAAACAAGTCACCTTGCACTCGGGCTGCAGTTTCTTCAACTACTAGGCCAGGGACAATAAGACCATGCCTCCTTCACAAGGGCAGTGTGAACAAAAAATAAACAAGAAAATCTCTACTCTGTGCACTGTGCTACCAAAATGCCAGGCCCTATGGAGAAGTCTAGTTGAGGAGGAGGGAGGAATTAAACAACAAAGTTAAATCAATATACAGTAAGACAAGCATGAAAAGAACAAAACATCAAGGAACAAATTTAACAAAAGAAGTGCAAGACTGGTACACTGAAAACTACAAAATATCATTGAAAAAATTTGAAGATCTAAACAAAAAGAAAGCCATCTCATGTTCATGGATCAGAGACTAAACATTGTTAAGATAGCAATATTCCCCAAAATGATTCAATACAAACCCTAACAAAAATTGCAGCTTACTTTATTTATAGAAATTGACAAGATGATCCTAAAATCCATAAAGGAATACAAAGGAACCAGAACAACCAAGAGAATCTTGAAAAAGAACACAGTTGGAGGATTCATATTTGTCAATTCCAAAACTCATTAGGAAGCTACAGTAATCAAGATGGTGTGGTACTGGCATAGGGATAGACACATATATCAATGGAATAGACTTGAGAGCCCTTAAGACCCTCATAGTTACAGTCAATTGATCTTCAACAGGGTGCCAAAAACAATTCAGCAATGATGCTGTAACAACTGGATAGCTACAAGCAAAAGAATGAAGTTGGACCCCTAACTCACACCATTTATAGACATTCACACAAAACGGATGAGACTTCAATGCAAGGGCTAAAACTATAAAGCTTTTAGAATAAAATATAAATTTCTGTGGCTTTGGTTTCCTAGCTATGACAGAAGATATATAAGCAACCAAAGAAAACAGATAAATTGATTCCATCAAAATATAAAAAACTTTTGTATTCTCAAGGACACCAAAGAGAAAAGACAACTACACAGAATGGCAGAAAGTTTATACAAATTAAGTAATCTTCTAAAGGTTTAATATCCAGAATATATATATTTTTTAAAAACCCTCTTACACCTCAAACACAAAAATACAAACAACTTCATTAAAAATAGGGAGGAGATTTGAACAGATATTTCTCCAAAGACATACAAATGGCCAATACATACATGAAGAGATGCTCAATGTCATTAGGAAAATGCAAATCAAAACCACAATGAGATAAACTTCACACCTACTAGGGTAGCTATAATCACAAGACAGATAACCACAAGTATTAGTGGTGATACAGAGAAATCGGAACCCTCACACACTCCTGATGGGAATATAAAATGATGCAGTGGCAGCCCGGGTGGCTCAGCAGTTTAGTGCCACCTTCGGCCCAGGGCCTGATCCTGGAGACCCAGGGTCAAGTCCCACGATGGGGTCCCTGCATGGAGCCTGCTTCTCCCTCTGCCTGTGTCTCTGCCTCTCTCTCTCTGTGTCTCTCATAAATAAAATAAAAAATAAAATAAAATAAATTTTAAAAAATGATGCAGCCACTTCAGAAAATGTTTGGAGTTCCTCAAATGATTAAATACTGAGTTACCATATGACCCAGCTCCTAGATAGATACACAAGAGAAATGAAAATTTATGTCTACACAAAATGTGTACACAGAGGATCACAGTAGCATTGTTCATAATAACCAAAAAGTAGAAATAAGCTAAATGTCCAATTGGTGAATAAACAAAATGTGGTATATCCATATAATGGAATATTATTCAGCCAAAGGAAAAAAAATGATGTACTATTACTTGTGACAAAGTGGGTGAGCTTGAAAACATCCTAATTGAAAAAAAGCCAGACACAAAAGGCCACATACTATATGACTCCATTTATATGAAATGTCTGGAATAGGCCAAACCACAGAGACAGAAAGTATATTAGTGGTTGCCAGGGGCTAGAAGAGGGGTGAGTAACAGAGAGTGACTGCTGATGGGCATAGTGTTTCCTTCTGGGGTAAGGAGTATGTTCTGGAATAGTGGTGTTGGTTAGACAACACTACATATACTAAAACCACTGAATTATATACTTTTTTAAAAGGGTGAATTTTACAGTATGTGAATTATATCCCAAATAAAGCTATCATAAAAATGAATTTTTAAAACTAATGTATATTTGGATGCCGAGGTGACTTGGGGGTGGTTGGGCATCTGCCTTCAGCTCAGGGCGTGATCCCTGGGTCTGGGATCAGGTCCTGCATCGGGCTCCCTGCATGGAGCCTGCTTCTCCCTCTGCCTGTGTCTCTGCCACTCTCTTTGTGTCTCTCATGAATAAATAAAATCTTTATAAAAATAAAAATAAAAAATAAAAGTAACGTATGTTAAAGCTTGAAAAGTTAAAATCCGGGCAGCCCAGGGGGCTCAGCAGTTTAGCGCCACCTTCAGCCCAGGGCCTGATCCTGGAGACCTGGAATAGAGTCCCATGTCAGGTTCCCTACATGGAGCCTCCTTCTCCCTCTGCCTGTGTCTCTGCCTATGTCTCTGCCTCTCTCTCTCTCTGTCTCTCATGAATAAAAAAAATTAAAAAAAAAAGTTAAAATCCTCACACAAATAAAAATTCTATATGCTTGCTTTTTAACCACCAATCAGAAGCCTATATGCTCCCTGACCTCAGAGAGTCTTCTAGTAAGGGGAAGAGAGCTTTCTGTGGGCAAAGCAAATTCAGTGCTAGGTTACTCTGGGATGTGGTACCCTCATTTATATTGATTAGTGTTTTAAAATAATAATAAATATATTATAGGTTAACAAATACTTTTCATAAAACACAACTATATTTTTAAAAACACTGAGGAGAGTGATATTATTTTACATTTTTGCAAATCTCCTTAATGTCCAGCTTAATAGAAGATACTGGATTCTCACATCTGTGCTTCTACATTCAATTTGTTGTAGTAAATGATGCTCATGAAGAAAATATGGACAACTCCCCCCAATATGTATTAGCCAAAAGAAGGAATATATATGTATATATATATTAAGGGAGGAATATTTTAGTAGCCATTTCAGACAATGGTGGATACTCCTGTTTAATACACCAAAACTTGACCAAAAGTTATTAATGATAACGTGAAATAGGAAACCCTATGAGCCTTAATGTACTCTGTTATGTTAAAATCCACTGGCCTATCTTGAAAAAATAAATGGGCCTTATACCAAACATAATTTTGTAACCTTACATACCACACTGGTCATTTGGAAACATATTGGTTCACTGAGTTATGCTGATGCTCAAGATGGGGACACATTTTATAATAAAATGCCAAGATATCACATGTGTGATACTACCACCAATATCATCAGGAAAGTCTAAGGACTGAAAAGCTGCCCAGCTCAAGATGTTAGATAAAAGCTTTCCAAAATTCTAATTGTGGCTTGACAGCTCCATGATCATCAGCAATAAATGCTATTAGTTATTTTCTTTGAAGCAACAGGTTCACTACTCCATTTTTTGAGAAAAAGTCTATCGAATAACCCAACTCTGAACAACCACAATTGCCAGTTGTTCTTTCAAGTAAAAACAACATTCCCTGAAAAAGGTGACTATTCAGCTGGCTACCCAAACCACCTCAGAAGCACCTGTCCTCATGCTACCTAGTGTAGTTCAGCATGCAGAGTAACTCCCCATCTCACCACACAGGCTATGAAGGACATGTACACATGCATAGAGTTAATGAAATGAATGTTTTTCTTGCTTTGTCAAGGCCACTCTTAAGTAAAGCTGGCTCTTTGGAACAGCAAACTTGTGGAGGTGAAGGGCTCCATGCCTGCCGGATAGTCTGCTGCCACTGTCCTGACTCCTGCAAAGGAACCAGTTTTGCCCACCTCTGCTTTTGCACCATCAATGCAAATGTCAACATAGTGAAACAGACAAGGAACCTCTTGGTATCATTATGAAAATTATTCTGACTCGGGGACTCCCTTGTAAGGGTTTTAAGGACCCCACTTGAAGAGATATTTGTCTAGGAGACCACTCCCTGCAGACTGGGAGAAGGGAAAACCTTTAAAATAAAACAGACTTCTTCACGTGGTGACGTAAGGAGAGGCGTCAGAGGTGAGCAGAAAATGAGACATGACCTCTGTTCTGAGTCAGGGCAGGAGGCTGACTCAATGCCCTTTAACTGACAGTCTGAAAGGGCCCAGGAGTTTGTGCAGAAAAGATGGCTTGCTGTGGTTTCAAAATCTTACAAACAAGCTCCCTGCCTTTTTGCTCTCTGACCCCACTCCACCTTTCCATTCCTTTGACCTCAATATAAAAGGTGCACCTTCAATTCTTGGGATGGTTCTCCCGTTTCCACACCAAAGAGGGCAAAGTGGTAAACTTATGCAAGTTGGAGGAGAGCAAGAAGGCTAAAAGAAAGGAGAGCTGCAAACCCCATCCTCTGCTGTGGCCCAGCCGTCCCCAGCCTCGGCTTGCCCCACATTCCTACTACATTCCCTTCCTGCCAAGTCAGGGCCAGCCTAGATCCCTGCCAACTAGCTCCTTGGTTCAGTGTGAACAAAGGGGGTGGGGGGTCTCCCCACTTGTCCTTCTGCCACAGCTCAAGTCTGCTGGTAGGGAAGGCCCCTGCTCTCAGCACCTCTGTTCTCAGCTCCCATCCTACAGCAACTAACACAAGACCCCAAGTTGGCTCAAAGCCCTATCCTCCCAGGATATTCAGTAGAACTACGTGAAGTCAGAGTGGGAATGGATTTCTCATCCGAGATGTGATGGTTGCAACAGCAGCAGCAGAAAAGCCAGGGCCTGAGAGTTCAAATGCAGAAAACAAAGTGCCATTCAGGCCCCCAGCAACTAACAATAGGCCCTTATCCTGGTGTCTGGTGTAAGCCAAGACCTGCTAAGCAGAGCTGGAGTGCCCAGTGGGTAGTCCTGGGGCAGGTCTGCCCCTAGGATGTGTGGGGCCCCTGGCAACTATTTTAGGGGGATAACCTCATCTATATAAAAAACTTGAGTCACTCACGCTTAGCACCGTCAGCACCATCTGGCTGGCCCAATCTCACATGATCCTACAAAAGAAATACTATGACCACCAGTAGGGCCACCCTCCTGGAACTGGGCCCAGACATGGGACCCTGGAACAACCTCTTAGGACATCTGGTTATCCCTGCACAAGGCAGAGTTGAGAGCATCCCAGAGGGGCGATGTGGATCCCACCCAGGGTTAGGAATGGCCAGCAAGAACGGCACTGGAGGGGGACACAGAAGACTCACAGGGAGGTACCCCACACGTGGGGCCCCCTGCGGACCACACATGCCTGGCCTAAAGGTGGCAATGACCCTTGGATGCAGCCACAGTGGTGGGCTTGAAGGGTTAAAGGACTGCCTTCAAAAAAAGGCTAGGAACTTGGAGCTGGGGTGCTGCTTGTCTCCCAGCCACCAAGCACCCGGGCGACCCAGAAATGGCTCAATCTCCCCACCCTGCACTCATCCCTGCCCAGCTCTTTCAGTGAGGGCAACAGGTAAGGGGCCGGGAAGTAGAACCTAAGAAGACTTGAATTCTCTGTGGAGAGGACTGCTGAGCCTGGGCCACAGTACATGCTCAATAAACGTGAGGAAAGAAGAAGCCCGTATAATCCACAAACTGATGATCTGCTGCCAGGCAAGAAAGCATTTTATTCAACTTGAAACAGATCCTGGCCCCCAGGGGCATTACTGCTGTCACCTCAGTGACCACACAGGGGCTGGTCAAGAGTAGTGCCATCAGAGGTCCTAGGGCACACCAGTGGAAAGGGGCTCACCAGGTCTGCAGGTAGCCCCAGGAACCTAATCTTAGCTAGGGACTCAGGGCAGGTGAGGGGAGCACAGTGGCTGCCACAGCTCCTCCCACCCTCCCCTTCAGTTGACGGAGAGTTGAGCTGGAGTCCCTAAAAACTGCCTGCTGTGTAGGCAGATAACCACGTGGCAGCCCGCCCAGTTAAGGTGCTCCCCTTCCCCACCATGCTTTTCTTCCTAGGACTTATCACAGCTGTAATTAAACAGTCACTGGCTTTCTGCCCATCTGCTCTGATGCCAGGCAACCAGGCCTTCATCCTTCTGGTTCCCTGTTGTGTGTCTCCAACAGGTAACATGAGGCTTATAACACGAGTACTCAATAATTAGTTGGGGGTGCTTGCAAGTCTCTCTCAGCTACACAGTGGCCCTGAAGATGAGCACCAGCTGCAGACCACGTGACCAGTGAGGCCATGTCCAGTGACCACAGAGACCAAGGACCATTCAGCCCAGCCCACTATCTCCTCTCAGCAATGGGCAGACCAGGTTCACGGCTATGGACAGAGGCCTATTCTGCTTGTTGCCAAGCAGTTTTCTATGTGTGGTCCGTGTTCCTCACAAGGTGAAATAGAGCCCTACCTCCTGAGTGACATGGTTGGCTGGACGCAGCAAGGAACTCACCCCACTGCCAGGCCCGAGACCACAGATTATTCATCTTGGCATCCCAAACCTAGCCGAACAGGAAACCAAGCAGGCACTGGGTAAATCTCTGTGGAAGTAATAAGCACTTAAGGGAGAAACCTAGCATTGCAGACTGTCCAGGGGATTTGGTGGCAGAATACTTGGGTCCCAGGCCTGGTTCTTTGTGACCATCTGCATATTGGAGCCCCCGGCCCCCTCAGAACATAGGTGAACGTGCTGTGCTTGCCGTGCGGGTTTTCTAAGTTGGCCTTCACCTGCCTGGGATAAGAAGGATAAGGAGAATTGATAAGCTAAGAAAAGAGGTCAAATCTGAAATTCCAGAACTAAGCTCCAGGGAAAACTGGAACCAGGCCTGGAGGGCTGATTGTAGGTTACAGCAGCTAATGTGTCTGTTGTGTGTACATTGCTCTCAAGCTGTGTTTGCTATGTGTTTGCCTTAGCTAGGCCTAAGCTTAATCTTTTTTTTTTTTTTTTTGAGATTTATTTATTTATTCATGAGAGACAGAGAGAGAAAGAGAGGTAGAGAGAGAAGCAGGCAGGCTCCCTGCAGGAGCCCAATGCGGGACTCGATCCCAGGACTCCGGGATCATGCCCTGAGCCAAAGGCAGATGCTCAACCGCTGAGCCACCCAGGTGTTCCAGCTTAGAATAATCTAACACCTAAATAAATGCATGTCAACTGCTGAGATGGATGTAAGTCACCAAAAAGGGGAAAAGGTCTCAAAAACTGTTCATTCTTGTGTAAAAAGGCAGAGATTATTTTTTGCCTAGACGTGGGTGGCCTGGGACAGCGGCACGCACAGCCAACAGAAGGCTGTGGCAAAGGTCTCTGGAAGGCCCAAGACGACCTCCAGCTACTAGAAGGGAAGAAACTGGAATCCTCTCAGCTCTCTAAGTTATAAATGTTTTTATCCCTCTGGAACACCCCCCATCCACTGCAAAACCTTGACTCAAAATGCCCAAGTCCCTTTCAAGGCAGCAGCCTGTGTGCTCTCTAGGTGGTAAGGGAAACAACAAATGAAATCCTCTTTCCTCCTCCTAAATCATTTTGCATTAAAGGAAAGTCACATGAAGGCAATGAAGACAATCAGAATTCGTGTTTCTACTGGCAGCTCCTACAGAAGGGAGGTGAGCAAACCACCAAGCCTCATGTCTACTTTTTTTTTTTATTTTTTAGATTTTTTATTTTTATTTATTTATTCATGAGAGACACAGAGAGAGGCAGAGACACAGGCAGAGGGAGAAGCAGGCTCCTCACAGGGAGCCCGATGTGGGACTCAATCCCTGGACCCGGGATCACACCCTGAGCCAAAGGCAGACGCTCAACCACTGAGCCACCCAGGCGTCCCTCATGTCTACTTTTAATGTCTCTTTTGGGGGGTGTGGGTGGGAAGATGAGAGGTGAAGGAATAAATAAATAGAATGAATAAAATGTTTCTCCACCCTCTAAGCCTCTGGATGTTCTGTTCACCCTAGCCTCAAAGCAGAGCCCCACTCGAGTGGAAGCCTGCAACACTTCTGTCTTCTTTCTGAAGATTAGTCTATCCAGAAGTGCCTCTAATGTGGGAGCTCAGGGAGGAGACAGACCAAGCCCCACAAGCCTACAGGCCCATGAGCCTTCAGTGCCCACATAAGCCAGAGGGTTTCAGGAGAAACCCTGGAAAAGACTCAGACAGTCCTGGCACCATGGGCCCAAGGGGACTGCCTCAAGCCATGTCTCAAGCCATCAGGTTGGTCTCAAAGGGTAAAATGAATGAAGAAAAATTTTCTATTTTCAAATTCCCCCTTCACTCACATCCTTAAAGAGCGTCTTTTTGGAACTTGAGGGAGGGGCTTCCTGTGTGCTATCAGAGGCTCCCCTGAGATCTCCAGTTGCTGACAAGCTGTGAAGGAACAGAAGCCATTGCTTCCAGGGAAAGGGTGGAGGATCAGGGTAGTGACAACACTGGAATAGGCTCTAGGCCAGAGGCAGTGAATGGGCCAATCCCAAGGATCTGTGCTAGGAATAGCAAACAAATAGAAAAGAGGGAGAGGGGGCTCTAACTCCCAATGCTGAGACTAAAATGAGGCCTGGCAGTAAGGGGCCTGGCCCAGGCTCCCCCTCTGAATGAGGTCAGAATCAAAATCTAGGCCTCAACTCCTTGGGGAAGAGATACCGTATTACTCAGGAGGAACAGGAGTTTATAAAACAGGCATCAGGGGGGATCCCTGGGTGGCGCAGCGGTTTAGCACCTGCCTTTGGCCCAGAGCGCGATCCTGGAGACCCGGGATCGAATCCCACATCGGGCTCCCGGTGCACGGAGCCTGCTTCTCCCTCTGCCTATGTCTCTGCCTCTGTGTGTGTGTGTGACTATCATAAATTAATTTTATTTTTTACTTTAAAAAAATTTATAAAACAGGCATCAGGTCAAAGGCACATCAGTGACCCCAAACTTCTGCAAGTGATACTGGTTTGATAATGTCAGATACAACCTTGAGAATGCCGGTTACCACAATGCCTGGCACCAAATGCTCATCAAATGTATATGTGGATGAATGGATTCCTAATAATGCTGGTTCGATCTGGAGTACTCAGAGTAGCAGAGGCAGAGAGATGGTGCTTATGCAAGTAAAATGGAGCAAAGAGGATCACTTTACCATGGACCCAGAATATGTCATGCCTCTAATTGGGGCATAGAAGGAGGGGGAAGGGAGAAGGGGGAAGCCAGGGAGATGTGTTCTCAGATTCCACACGCCAACAAGACAGACCTCAGCTGTCACAGCAGACACCCTGAAGAAAGGTGCCAAGCTATTCATCCATAGGGCCATTGGCTCCAGAACTTGCCATATGAGGCTGGGAGAAATACAGGAGACAAGAGAAATGGCGTGGACCTAGACCAGGTGAGGTGTTTGGCCTGTCTTCCAGAAACCTGTTGCAGCTTCAGAAAGTACAAATGGCCAACTCCCGGCAATGGTTTCCTGTCAACTCCAGGCTCTCCAAAGCACCCCTCTGTCTTCACTGTGCCCTCCTCCAAGCAGCCTTACCTGGGGATTTCTTCCCTCCACACGGGAGAACTATGACCTCCTGAGGGAATGGCACTGGGCCTGGACTCACATTTGTTCAGTACAGAGAAATGTGATGCAGGGTGGCCAACACAAGATGCCTTACTGGGTCGGCGGCTTGACTGCCCCGGATTGCATCCACTCATACACGTGCCTCCACTGTGTCATAAGGAAGACAACGCCCTCTCACTAGGGCATCAAGAAGTGTGGCAACAACCTTGCTACACACTCAACTGTTCGCTAAAAAAAACCACCTCCTTTACATCTCTTCAAATATTTGGGCAGGCTTATCTTTTTCTTCACTACAGCCTAAAGCAGCAGTATTGTACAGAGGAAATTGAAGAAAAATGAAACAGAGGCCAAGGAAAATTTTGTCAAACAGAGATGAACCAAGATGTTCTGAGCAAAGAATCCTGCTTCCACACCCTGGGCATCATGTCAGATGCCAGCAGTGAAGGAAAAATAAAAGGAAGGAAAGCTTTGCAAAGGACACCACAGAAATGGACAAAGAGAAAACCCAGGCCAGAGAAATAAGTGAATGCACGGCCTTCTGGCAGAGGGTTCTGTCTTGTTCTGTTGGCAGTAGTACAGCAGCAGGGCCGGGGGCACGGTTTGGATGTTAGGGCAGAGAGAAGAGTCTCTGCTGCTCCATCCCTGGACTACTTGGGGCAAGTAGATCACTCTCAGGAGTCTCAGTTTCCTCAAGGTAATGCTTTTGACCTCCAGAAGAGACCACAGTGGAGCAGAACAAATGTAGCTGCCGTTATGACTTTACTATTGATCTCTATTATATACATTTAGTTTTAAATGAGGGAGGTAGGGAATCAACCAGCAGATACAAAACCACCCAAGAACTCTCCTCTCATTTTTCCCACACTTTGGAACGCTCCCTGAGAATTTTAGACTGACAAGGCTCTACAAAGAGAAAGCTGCCTACCCCCTACATGATTCACAAAGGGGCTCCTTCCCTAGCCCCCAGCTCAGTTACACAGCAAAAAGGAGACCCAGCATCTTCCTCATTACAATTCCTCTGTGCTTGTGAATGAAGCTGTGGGTCCTTTGTCTGCATAAAGCCCACCCAGCATCTACAGTCTACAGTCACAGAATAGACTTTCTGAAAAAGTAAGGGGATTTCCGACAGTCCTAATTTAAATCAGAGTGGAGAGGTGCTTCAAATCTAAATAAACAGAATAATGACAAGAAAGATAAACAGCTATAGAAAGATGTACTTTCATTCAACAATCTCCTTCCTCAACCTAAGATAAAAAACATTCTTTCAGTCTTCCTAGCGTCAACTAGGAAAAACAGTAGCCACCAGCTCTGCTGGATGTGCATCCATAACTCCAAGGAGGAGTGCCTGCTTATCCTGTGCTTTCCTATCTCTGATCCACACCCACATCCCCTCCACATGGCTGCGGGTGACATGTGCATGAGTTGTTTGCTGTCCACGGGAGCTGAGGGCCACTGGCCTGTCCATCACTGAGAAGGCCTGTTACTTTTGGCCTATATACCTTCTCCCTGATGAACTGTCCTGCCCAAGTTTGCTGTTAGCTATAAAAGGGGTTTCAAAGAAGGACACAAGGAGTATGCAAACATCCTCATGGGAAAATAACTCCCAAGAGAAAAGCAAGGTACAAGTCAGTAATATTAGCTTTGTAGTAGACAGTTGCCTGTCACTACTGCCATGTCTCACCTCACTCAAGGTTGCTGAGCCATGAATGCAGCAGAGAAAAGGGACCAGATACCACTGAGCAGCAAGAAGGCAGCCTAGTGAACATCTCTGCCACACACAAAGGGAAAGGAAGAAGTCTTAGAAGTCTACCACTTCCTTTCCACAAAAGAGCCATGTCATAGATGAAGGTTTTAATGGGTCACAGAAAAGCACACTGTGTCAAGATTCAGAAAATCATGAGGCCAAAAGAGAGAAAAAGAAAGAGAGAAAAGTTAGGAATTACGGAGGCGTTGACTTGGCAGAATAAATGGCGAACACTATTTATTCTTTCTTCCTATTTGCAAACAAGACAGACATGATCCTTGAACAAAAGGACAATGGCATCCTAGGCTCCTATCTCAGAGAAAGTGTCTAAGAAGCTATGTGGAAAGAAGTGATCGAAGCCAAACTAATTCAAGATGCAGAGAATATAATAAAAAGAATGACAGGGCAGCAAGATTAAATAAAAAGAAGAAGCTCCTTTGCAGATTTGGAATTGTCTGGAGGCTCCTAAAAGCTAAAGGCCACAGTCCAGTGAAGACCATTATCTGAATCTTGCTTACAATTACCAAATATTACCTTTGTGATCAGAAAAGCCAAGCACACGGGACGCCTGGGTGGCTCAGTGGTTGAGCGTCTGCCTTCAGTTCAGGGTGTGATCCTGGGGTCTCAGGATCAAATCCCACATCAGGCTCCCTGGGAGGAGCCTGCTTCTCCCTCTGCCTGTGTCTCTGCCTCTCTCTCTGTGTCTCTCAGGAATAAATAAATAAAATCTTAAAAAAAAAAAAAAAAAAGCCAAGCACACTATATTCTCTCTGGAAAAAATATATACATAGCTCACAAATGTAAAATGTAAAGCTCCTACTGAAGGGCACATAATTTAAGAGATATTATCTTTTTTGAAACAATCTTGAACAAAAGGTAATTGTAGCCAATCTGCAATTGCCCCCACTAATGAAATGGGAATGGCAAGCATAAGTAATTTTACAAATGTTTCTAGAGTACCTCTGAAAGGCCTGGCATAGTGTAGGAAGCAGAATTTTTTTTAAATGATCAAATCATGGTAAATTGATAGGCCCAGGGACTAGGTACATGATCAATTAGAAAAGTTTGGCACCTGGGCCTAAGAAACATACACATAGTGGTTACAAGTATATACAAAGTGTATAGGTGCGCTGACAAGGAGTAGAAGAAAATCTAACATTAAGCCTTCAGTCTACAACTTTACATTTTTTTTTAGGTTTTTCCCCATCATTTTAGTATTTTAAAGTGCACAATTCAGTGGATTTTAGTACTTCACAACGTTGTGCAGTCATCACCACTAATCCAGAACATTTTTCTCTCCCCAAAAAGAAACCCAGTATGATTTTTTTTTAAGATTTAATTATTTAATTGAGGGAGAGGCACAGGGGGAGGGGCAGAGACAGAGGGAGAGAGAATCCTAAGCAGGCTCCACACCTAGAGCAGAGCCTGACACGGGGATCAATCCCATGACCCATGAGATCATGACCTGGGCAAAAACCAAGAGTCAGATGCTTAATTGACTGAGCCACGCAGTCACCCCAGAAACCCAGTACTGTTAACAGTCACTCCCCACTCCCTCATTTCCCCCACCCCCCCCCCCCCGCCCCTAGCAACTATCAATCTACCTTGCTTCTATGACTTTGCCTACTTGGACATTTCCTTTTTTTTTTTTTTTTTAAATTTTTATTTATTCATGATAGGCACACAGTGAGAGAGAGAGAGGCAGAGACACAGGCAGAGGGAGAAGCAGGCTCCATGCACCGGGAGCCTGACGTGGGATTCGATCCCAGATCTCCAGGATCGCGCCCTGGGCCAAAGGCAGGCGCCAAACCGCTGCGCCACCCAGGGATCCCTACTTGGACATTTCCTATAAAGTCCATATACTACATAGCCTTTAGCACAAGCTTCTTTCACAGAGTCTAAAGTTTTCAAGGTTCATCCATGCTACAGCATGTATCATTCCTTTTTATGGCTGAATAACATTCCGTTTCATGGATATACCATATTTTATCTATCAGTTGATAAAATTTGGGTTGTTTCTACTTTTCGGCTGTTATGAATAATGCTGCTATGAACATTCATGCATATGTGACTGTTTAAATATATAATTTTTAATCATCCAGGCTGGCCTCCCTAATTATGCTTTAATTAGTCAGGGACTTGAACCCAATAGTCTAGACTCCAGAGCTTGACTCCCAGTCACACCACTGGACTCTTCTTCATTCCTATGCTCTGACATGGAAGGTAACAGCAGCCCAGAAATGTGCTAGATGGCAGAAGAAAGCTGCAGAAATTTGAAAGTCACTGTTGACAATCTATATACATGAAGCACTTAGCTACAGGGTCAGAAATCCACCTAACTGAATGTACTCCTTCCTGTCTTCACAGACCAATAGAAGGGAGATTATAGATAATCAATGGAAAACTCTATAAATTGACCTTTTGAATCCTATAGTAAAACACACTGCTGTAAAGCTAAATGGGACAAGGAGAACGACAAGTAGACAAGCACTTACACAACATGCTCCCTGTAAAAGTTCATTTGCTCATGCAAAAAAGAAAAGAACAAAAGGGCACCCAGGTGGCTCAGGGGTTAGGTGTCTGCCTTCACCTCAGGTCATGATCCCAGAGTCCTGGGATCAAGCCCCGCATTGGGCTCCCAGGTCAGTGGGGAATCTGCTTCTCCTCCTACTCATGTGCACGCTCTCTCTTGCTCTCGCTCTCTCTCTCTCAAATAAAATCTTAAAAAAACAAAAACAGAATTTAGAGGGCTAACTTTGGGTTTTACTCTCCCTACTTGGAAGGGCTAGATGAAGTCGAACCTACTGAAGGTTAGAGAGTGGTGATAAAGGCAGGAAATCAGACCATGGGAAACAAGCAATGTTTGAAGAATCAAGACTAAGAGAAAAAAGAAAAATATGTAAAGAATAGGAGAAATTCACGTGAAGGAACAGGAAGGGAAGAAAATCTAATACAATAAAAACACATAGAAGAATTTATGTCTAAACTGGCCCAGACAGGGCCACCCTACCCCTGGGTGGCTCAGTGGTTGAGAGTCTGCCTTTGGCTTGAGTGTGTCCCGGGGTCCTGGGATTTAATCCTGTATTGGGCTCCCCACAGGGAGCCTGCTTCTCCCTCTGCCTATGTCTCTGCCTCTCTCTGTGTCTCTCATGAACAAATAAATAATGACTAAGAAAGAAAGAAAGAGGCCCAGACAACACACTAATGGTGTGTGATGAGCATAACATGACAGGCAGATAAAAGGGACTAAAGAGAACAAAGACCACCCAGGAGCAGGGGCAGAACCACTGAAGAGGTTCATCCTCCCAGGGGTACCTGGGTGGCTCAGTAGTTGAGCGTCTGCCTTTGGCTTGGGGAGTGATCCTAGGGTCCTGGGATTGAGTCCCACATCGGACTCTTCACGGGGAGCCTGCTTCTCCCTCTGCCTTTGTCTCTGCCTCTCTGTGTCTCTCATGAATAAATCAAATCTTAAAAAAAAAAAAAAAAAAAAAAAGAGGTTCATCCTCCAAAATGTGTAGGCAAAGTAGTCACTGAATGAAGTCACGTATGAAAGTACATTGGAGGATCCCTGGGTGGCGCAGTAGTTTAGCGCCTGCCTTTGGCCCAGGGCACGATCCTGGAGACCCGGGATCGAATCCCACGTCGGGCTCCCGGTGCATGGAGCCTGCTTCTCCCTCTGCCTGTGTCTCTGCCTCTCTCTCTCTCTCTGTATGACTATCATAAATAAATAAAAATTAAAAAAAAAAGAAAGTACATTGGAGATGGTAAAGTACTACAAAAAGATGATAATCTGTATATATACAAAATAATAAGTAGGAGGATGCTGGGAAGATGGCAGAGTATGAAATATCAGGAATCTGACTTCCCTCCTAGACAACTACACTGGTAGAATCTTCTGAAGTAACTATTTTGGAATTCTGGAGTCTACTGGAGTCTGTTGAAGTTTGAAGTCTGCAATTTCCATGGGAAGTCTTGGGGGGTAAGCTGCGGTTAATTCCTGTCTATTTCGGCTTTTAGCACAGTAGCCTCTATGTAGCCCCACCTCCTAGCCACAAGGCAGGCACATGTTCCTAGAACAGGATGCACCCAATATGTGGGAGCCAGGGCAAAGAGGACCTTGACTTTCAAATACTGATGATCTGTGCTCTGATCATAAATTGCTGCTTCTGATCACAGAGGTGCAGACAGAGGTGAGAAGCCATGGTTGCTGTGCTTCCCTCCACGGTTGCAAGCCCCCTCTCCCTCCAGTTGAAGTGACTGCTGGGGGATTTTGAGAACATGTACAACTGCATATGCGAAATTGGAAAGTGACTATGCACTCTGGGAAGATGCACAGAAAACACCTAAAAAGACCTTACACATACACCTCAGGCTGATCCTTGGCAGAGGCAGCCTACAATAATCATTTTTAAAAACAACAAACAAAAAGAGCAAACCCTAAGAGGGAGTTTCACACTTTTGGAATCAAATGCTCGGTAGTCAGCGACAAAAAACTCAGGAGGTGTACAAAGAAACAGAAAAGTATGGTCCATTCAAAGGAAAAAATATAAACTATCCCTGAGAAAAACCTAATGGCAGATTTACTAGATAAAAACTTTAAAACAACTGTCAAAGATTTTCAAAGAACTAAAGAGAGATATGGAAAAGGTCAAGAGAATTAATTATGTGGAAAAATCAATAAAGATACAAAAAAAAAAAAAACTAAAAAGAAATAAAAAAGAAATTCTAAAGTTGAGGGACACCTGAGTGGCTCAGTGTTTGGCTCAGGTTGTGATCCCGAGATCCTGGGATCAAGTCCCCCATTAGGCTCCCCAGAGAGAGAAGCCTGCTTCTCCCTCTCCCTATGTCTCTGCCTCTCTATGTCTCTCATGAATAAATAAATAAAATCTTAAAAAAAAGAAATTCTAAAGCTGAAAACTACAATACCTGAAATGAGAAATTCACTACAGCAATTCAAAGGCAGATTTGAGGAGGCAGAAGAAAGAATCCATGAACTTGAAGACAAGACAATGGAAATTACCAAATGTGAGGAAAGAAAGAAAAATGACTGAAGAAAAGTGAACAAACAGAGCATAAGGCTACTGTAGGGTTGTCAAGCACACCAATATATGTACTGTAGGAGCCCAAAAGGAAAAGAGAGAATATCTGAAGAAATAATCCCCCCTGCAAAAAAGGAATAATCCCAAATTTGATGAAAACCATGAATATAAGCACCCAAGAAGCTTAACAAATCCCAAGGAATATGAAGTCCAAGAGACCCACACAGATAACATAAAATTTAATAAATTAATTAATTTAATCTAAAACATAAAAATTTTTAAAAAGAGATTCACACAAAGACACCTTATAATCAAATTTTCAAAGGACGAAATCAAAGAGAATCTTGAAAACAGCGAGAAGCAAATTGTCACAAATAGGGATCTTCAACAAGATATTTAGCAGATTTGTCATCAGAAACATTGGAGGTCAAAAAGCAGTGAGGCAATATATTCAAAGTGCTAAAAGAAAAAAAAAAAAAAGAAAACTATCATGGGCAGCCCCGGTGGCGCAGCGGTTTAGCGCCGCCTGCAGCCCAGAGTGTGATCCTGGAGACCCTGGATCAAGTCCCACGTGGGGCTCTCTGCATGATGCCTGCCTCTCCCTCTGCCTGTGTCTCTGCCTCTCTCTCTCTAGCTGTGTCTCTATGAATAAATAAATAAAATCTTTAGAAAAAAAAAACTATCAACCACAAATCCAGTATCTAGCAAAACTGTCCTTCAAAAGTGAGGAAGAAATTAAGGTATCCAAACAAAAGGGGACAGGGAATCTTGCCCTGCAAGATATTTTCAAGGAAATCATGCGAAATCATGCAAAATTATATGAATAGATACTAGATAGTAATTCAAAGCCACGCACAGAAATAAAGATCTCAATAAAGGTAATTACATGGGCAATTATAAAAGCTAGTATTATTGCAACAATGCTTTATGATTATACTTTTTGTTTTCTACATTATTTAAGAGACTTAAATATTCGAAGAAAAAAACAGTTACTAGTGTAAACACTAGTATTACTACAACTTTAGTTTATAACTTCAAATCTTCTCTACATAATTTAGAAAACTAATGCATTTAAAAGAATTATTAGTTTATATTTTGGGGCACACAACATACAAAGATATAATCTTGTAACATCAACAACTGAAAAGAGTGGGGACAGAGCTATAAAAGGGCAGTTTTGTATATTATTTAAGTTAAAACGGTACAAGTGAAAATTAGACTGTTATATATAAAAAAAGAAAAGAAAATTAGACTGTTATAACTTTAGTACATTAAAAGTAATTCTCATAGTAACTATAAAGAAAAAGCTATAGAATACACACAAAAGGAAATGAGAAAAGATTTAAACATTTCACTACAAAAAAATCAACTGAACACAAAAGAAAAAAGTAATGCAGTAAATAAAGGACAAAAAACTACAGGGCATATAGAAAACAACACAATGACAGAAGTAAGTCCTTCCTTATCAGTAATTTCTTTAAATGTAAATGGATTAAACTCTGCAAACAAAAGACATAGATTGGCATAATGGATTGAAAACACATTGTCTACAAGAGAATTACCTGAAATCCAAAGACACAAACTGACTCAAAGTGACAGGATGGAGAAATATATTCTGTGCAAATAGTAACCAAAAGGTTACTATTAGCAGGGTGGCCATACTAGTATCGAACAAAATAGATTCTAAATTAAAAACATCACAAGAGACAAATATATATTAATAAAGGATTCAACACAGCAAGAAAATATAACAATTATAAACACAATTGATCATCAACTGACAAAATTGAAGAGAGAAATAAACAGTTCTACACTAATAGTTGGAAACTTCAATACCCCTCAAAATAATGGATAGAACAACCAGACAGAAGAGGACTTACAGAACATAATAAACCAACTAGATCTAACAGATATATATAGAATACTACCCAATAACAGAATACACATTCTTCTCAAGTGCACATGGACATTTTCCAGGCCACAAATTAAATTCTGATTAAAAAGATAGCTATCATCCAAATATCTTCTCTGATCATAATGGGATAAAGTTAGAAATCAATAAAAGGAAAAGGAAAATTCAGAAATTTGTGAAATTTAACAACACATTTTTAAATTTTTTTTTTTTTTTTTTTTTTTTTTTTTTTTTTATGATAGTCACACAGAGAGAGAGAGAGAGGCAGAGAGACATAGGCAGAGGGAGAAGCAGGCTCCATGCACCGGAGCCCGATGTGGGATTCGATCCCGGGCCTCCAGGATCGCGTCCTGGGCCAAAGGCAGGCGCTAAACCGCTGCGCCACCCAGGGTTCCCCAACAACACATTTTTAAATCACCAATGGACCAAAGAAGAAATCACAAGGGGGAGGGGAGGAGAGGAGAGGAAGAAAGAAAGAAAAAGAAAAAAAGAAAGAAAAAGAAAGAACTCAAATCAACAACCTAATTTTATAACTTAAGGAACTAGAAAAAGAACAAACTAAACTCAGTAGAAGGAAGGAAATAATAAAAATTAAGAACAGAGATAAATGGAATAGAGAATAGAAAACATTTAAAAAAATCAAAAGTTAATTCTTAGATTCACAAAATTGATGAAAATGTAACTAGATAGACTAAGACAAAAAGAGAAAAGACCCAAATTACTAAAATGAGAAATAAAAGTGGGGATATTACTACTGATTCTACAGAAATAAAAAGGGCTATGTAATAACTATAAACAATTATACATGACAAATTGGATACCCTAAATAAAATGGACACATTCCTAGAAACACAAAACCTACCAAGACTAAATCATGAAGAAATAGAAAAATCTGGAGTATCTGTGACTAGTAAAGAGATTGAATCATTAATCAAAATTTCCCAACAAAGAAAAGCCCTGGACCTGATGGCTTCACTGGTGAATTCTACCTATTTAAAGATGAACTAATACCAATCCTTCTCAAACTTTTTTTTTTTTCCTTCTCAAATTTTTACAAAAATTGAAGAGGAGAGAGCATTTCCTAACTCATTCTATGAGGCCAACAGAACCTCGATACAAAAGCCAGATAAAGACACCTATAAGAAAACTAGATCAATATCCCTTAGGGACACTGATACAAAAACCCTCAAAAAACAAAACAAAACAAAAACAAAAACAAAACCAACAAACAGAATTCAGCAGCATATTATAAGGATTATTCACTCCACCTTATCGGAATTTATTCCTGGGATGCACAAGTTCAATATATGAAAACAAATCAATGTAATAGGCCACATCAACAAAATGATGGAGGAAGGGGATCCCTGGGTGGCACAGCGGTTTGGCGCCTGCCTTTGGCCCATGGCGCGATCCTGGAGACCCGGGATTGAATCCCACGTCGGGCTCGTGGTGCATGGAGCCTGCTTCTCCCTCTGCCTGTGTCTCTGCCTCTCTCTCTCTCTCTGTGACTATAATAAATAAATAAAAATTAAAAAAAAAATGATGGAGGAAAAAAACAATTGATCATCTCAACTGATGCAGAAAAAATATTTAACAAAATCCAACATCCTTTCAGGATAAGAACATTCAATGAAACAGGAATAAAAAGAAACTACCTCCACATAATTAAAGCTATATATAAAAAACCCACAGCAAACATAATACTCAATGGTCAAAGACTGAAAGCTTTTCCTCTAAGATCAGGAACAAGGCAAGGATGCTTGCCCACTTTTGCCACCGCTGTTCAACATGGTACTGGAAGTTCTAACCAGAGCAATTATGCAATAAAAAGAAATCAAAAGCATGCAATTTAGAAAGAAGGAAGTAAAGTTATCTCTGTTTGCAGAGGATATGATCTTATATGTAGAAAACACAAAAGAAACCACAAAAATGCTATTAGGATAAATAAATTCAGCTAGGTAGCAGGATACAAAGTAAACACAAAAGTCAGTTGCTTTACACATGAGCAATGAACAATCTGAAAAGAAAATTACAAAGACAATTTCATTTACAATAGCCTCAAAAAAACAAAATACTTAGGAATTAACTTAATCAAGAAGGTAAAAAACTTGTACAATAAAAACTACAACACATTGCTGAAACAAATTAAAGAAAACATAAATAAATGAAAACATCCTGTGTTCATGGTTTGGAAGACTTAATATGATTAAAATGTCAGTATTACCCTACGTGTTCTACAGATTCAATATAATTCCTAACAAAATCCTAATGACTATTTTTTTTCAAAAATAGAAAAATCCATCCTAAAATTAATACTGAATCTCAAGGGACCCCAAATAGCTAAAATAATCTTGAAAAACAAAAATAATAAAACTGGAGGACTGACACTTGATGATTTTAAAACCTACCACAAAGCCACAGTAATCAAAATAGTGTGGTACTGGCATAAAGACAGACATATAGACAATGGAATAGAAGTGAGAGCCCAGAATTAAACTCACATATATGAGCAAAGGATTTTTGACAAAGATGCCAAGTCCACTGCACGGGGGAAGGATAGTCTTTTCAACAAATGGTGCTAGGAAAACAACATCTTCATGCAAAAGAATGAAGCTGGACCCTTACCTAACACCAGATGCAAAGGTTAACTCAAAATGGATCAAGGACCTAAGTGTAAGTCCCCAAACAATAAAACTCTTAGAAGGAAACATGAAAAAAGCTTCATGCCATTAGTCTTGGCAATGATTTCTTGGATATAACACCAAAAGCACAGGTAAGAAAAGAAAAAAATAGACAAATCAGACTCCATGAAAACGTTTAAATTTTGTACAAGACAATATTCCCAGAGTAAAAAAGCAACCTACAGAATGGAAGAAACATTTACAAGTAATATATCCAATAAAGGACTGATATGCAGAATAGATAGGACTCCTAAAACTCAACAACAAAACAACCCAGTTCAAAAATGTGCAAAGGACCTGATCAGACATTTCTCCAAAAAAGACATATAAAAGGCCACTAAGCATATGAAAAGACAAAGTATAATGGTGGTTTCCAGGGCGGGGAGATATATGGGAGGGGAGAATTGAAGTTATCGATTAATGGAAACAGAGTTTCACTTTTACAAGATGAAAAAAGTTATGGGGTTGGATGGTGGTGACAGCTGTACAACAGTGTGAATATACTTAATACCACTGACCTTTACATTTAAATATGATTAAGATGGCAAATTTCATGTTCTGTGTATTTTACCACAATAAGAAAAAAAGGAAAAATAAAATAAGTAGCTTCTTCAGTATCCAGACAACAGATGGACCTTATAAAAATGGGTTTTTATGGGCAGCCTGGGTGGCTCAGCGGTTTAGCGCAGCCTTCAGCCCGGGGTGTGATCCTGGAGACCGGGGATCGAGTTCCATGTCAGGTTCTCAGCATGGAGCCTGCTTCTCCCTCTGCCTGTGTCTCTGTCTCTCTCTCTCTCTGTGTGCCTCTCATGAATAAATAAGTAAAATCTTTTTTAAAAAAATGTGTTTTTAAGTTTAATTTTTTGAGAGAGATAAAGTGTGGGGAGGTGCAGAGGGAAAGAGAGAGAGGGAGGGAGAGAAAAAGAATATCAAGCAGGCTCCATGACCAGCACGGAGCCAGATGCAGGGCTTGATCTCACATCCCTGAGATCACGACTTGAGCTAACTGCCACCCAGGCACCACAAAAAAAGGTTTAAAACAAAAGATCAATTTGGCAGCAGTAGAATGACAATGGGATATTCACACAGTCTCCACAGAAATGCAAAAATGTGAAAATTATGGAGAATTTCAGAAATCAAAAAGGCAAAATACTTGGAAAAGCAACTATGCAAAAGCAGGAATCTGCAACCAGAGACAAGGGGGACTAGAGTTTAAAATAGGATATCATTTTAAAAGTCCATTAAGGCAGGTATCAATAATTGCCTATGTGTTATTCCTGCTCTCTAAGCAACCCTAACTGTGTAGTGAGTGCTAGAGTAGACCTAGCCCTCAGCCAGACTTACTTGATACAGATGGGTCAACCACAGGCCTTTAAATGAGAAGGGCAGACCCCAGGGATTCTATCTTCCATTACAAATTCAAAGTACCTTCCAGGACAAATCAATGGCAAATAAGTTTAAAATGAGTGAGTCAGGGACGCCTGGGTGGTTCAGTGGTTGGACAGTTGCCTTCAGCTCGTGTCATGATCCCAGGATCTGGAATCGAGTCCTGCATCAGGGTCCTGCGAAGAGCCTGCTTCTTCCTCTGCCTGTGTCTCTCTGCCTGTCTCTCTCTGTATCTCTCGTGAATGAATGAATGAATGAATGAATGAATAAATAAATAAATAAATAAATAAATAAAATAAAATAAAATAAAATAAAATAAAATAAAATAAAATAAAATAAGTCAGATTTCCAGGTTCGACCCAATCATCAAAGTACTACAGCTCTGGGGGAGTGACCCAAACCATCTCCATAACATCACTGTGATGCTGGTGGTCTTATTTTCAAGTGTTAAATCCAAAGACCCATGAGAATGGGACCCATATCCTAGGGATGAAAGGATCCTGCCTCAAAAGCACTACTTTAAAGTTAAACAAGAATTTTTCTAGCTGGGTCAGATAAACATTGATGAAAAATCGAAACAACAGGCCCCAAATGGAATCACTTGTGCCAAGCCCCACATCAGCAAGCCAAGATTTAATACCAAACCTAGTTGCAGGTTCCACCTCTCCCGGAAATGTAATCTTAAACCACTCAATCTGGACTTTTCTTTGTCAGCAGTAGTGAGGTATCTACCTGCCTGATAGACCCCATTCCATCCCCCAAAGAAAGGTGAAGTAATCTGTTCTTTCCTTGTCCCTGAACCTTTTGCCCATTTTGTATAGCTCTTTAGAGCTCCTTTCTACTTGCTAGATGAGATGCTGCTCGACTCAAGAGCCACAAAATAAAACCAACTAAATCCTCAAATTTACTCAGTTGAATTTTGAGTTTGTTTTTTTTAATTCATGACTCCTGCAGATAACTAAAAATGCTGAATAAAATACCTGTATATATTTCTTAATTGTTTTTTCATTTAAAAAAAAAACTTGATTTTTAAAAATCTTCTTAAAAGTGTTGACAAGCTAGCAAGAAAATAAGGAACACTCAGATCAAAATCTAAGTGGAGGAAGAAACCAGGAGGGACAAGTAAACACTGAAGCCTTTGCCCTGAGGGCATCTACAGAACCAGATGATCCTTCAAAGCTTCAACAAACACAAGGGCACAGCTCAGAGCCCACACAAGGTGGGGAGTCTATAGAGGTCTTAACACCAATGCAGCTGGGACTTTGAAAGGATACTCTTTTTGCATGAGAGTGAACCAGAAATAAACCTATCTACCTCCTCACTGGCAAGAGGTATCTGAAAAAAAAAAAAAAAAAAGTGTCTTAATCCCTGTTACTGAACAGTTGGAGAACAACAACCCCCCCCCACACACACACACAAAAGTTGTAGTTACAACCCCCTCCCTTTGTAGTTACAAACAGCCCTCAAAGATTTGCAGTCCAAATTCCTACTACATGGGTGATCAGAAAACATTGCTCTAATACTGCTGATGGGAAGAAGGGTAAATTATCACAACCATGTTGGAAAAATTTCCCGTAAGCTAGAAGGGTCAGACATGCCAGCAATTCCACTCCTAATTTATTCCCTGGTGAAACTTGTGCTCATGTATACCAGGAACCATGGACAAGAATGTTCACAGCAGTGCTGTTCCTCAGAGCAAAAACATCAAAGTAGACCAAAGGCTTCTTGGCAGGGGAAAGGATCAATACGCTGTAGTGCATTCATACAGTGGAAAGTTACAGAACAATGAAAATGAAGGGAGCTAGGTGCATCCACATGGACACATTACAGACACAATACTGAGTGAGTCAGAGGTCTACAGTATGACTCCATGTCTAGATGTTCAAAAATAGGCAAAACTAGACAGTAAGTTATTTAGAGATTGGTCACAGGTGGTAAAACTCTTGAGAAAATCAAGAGACAGGGTGCCTGGGTAGCTCAGTCTGCCAAGACGCCGACTCTTGGATTTCGGCTCAGGCCATTATCTCAGGGTCATGAGATCGAGTCCTGCTTCTGGGTCTGCACTCAGTGGGGGTCTGCTTGAGATTCTCTAAGTAAATAAATCTTTTTTTTAAGATTTTATTTATTTATTTATTCATGAGAGACACAAAGAGAGGGGCAGACATAAGTAGGAGAAGCAGGCTCCTCACAGGGAGCCCCATGCGGGACTCGATCCCCGGACCCAGGATCATGCCCTGAGCCAAAGGCAGACATTCAACCACTAAGCTACCCAGGTGCCCCTAAGTAAATAAAATTTTAAAAAAAGAAAAAGAAAAAGAAAATCAAGAGAATGATTATTACAGAATAGCTGCTGTGAGGGTAAGGCTCTTCAATTGGGGTGTGGGGCTATACATAGGAGATTTATATGGTCCTAGCCTTTTTATTCCTTAACCTGAAGGATGGAAACATAGGTGTTCATTATTTTGTTTTAACGTGTGTGTGTGTGTGTGTGTGTGTGTGTCTATGTTTTAAATACCTCTTCTATGTGATATATTTTGTGGTAAACATATGGCAAAAAAAAAAAAAGAAGGAAAGAAAGAAACTATGGAACGTTATGCAGCTATTAAAGAGTGAAGCTGACATCTGTACTGATATGGGAAGCTCTCTAAAACACAATGATAGATGAAAACAGCATGGAGCAGAGAGTGTTGGAGGAAAAAAGAAAAGAAATAGATTTATATTTTAAACAGACCCATCATCTCTAAAAGGATAGACAATATACTTTATCCAGAGGTGGCTTCTAGGGAGCAGAACAGCGTTACAAGGGAAAAAAGAACAAAACAAGGCTTTTATATATGTCATGTCAAGATTACTCAGCTAAAATACATACTTTTTTCTTTCTTTTTTTTTTTTTTTTTTACCACTTGGTAAATTTGTTGTAAAACTATTAGGTTCAGCCTTCTGCGCTCAGGGCTCGGGGTCTGCTGTCTCAGTCCCTAAAACCCGATGAAGTCCAATAACAGGTACAATTTTGAAGTAAAAAAAAAAAAAAAAGACTATTAGGTTCATGGGTAGTGCCTCTAGGGCCACTGCCTGGGCCACACCTGGGCATTCTTTGACTCATCCATAGTTGTTCCACCAGACCTCAGTTTCCAGGATGGAAGGCACATCATCATCCCAAAGATTTCACTGCAAGGGTCCACCAGTCCATCCAAGCCCAGAATCCCACAAGGACCTGATGATACTGTAATATAATAAATATGAATTTGGCCCTTATTCTCGGGTTTCTGGCATAAAAAGTTCTAAAACCCTTGGAATTTCCTGAGTGACAGGAGAGAGGTATCTTTTGTTATTCACAAGCTCTTTTCAGCCCCACCCTTAGGCCTTTAGGAATGGGAGAGGGGCTAAAGCTTGAGTTAATCACCAATGACCAATCACGTTTATGTTATGAAACCTCCATAAACACCCTAAACAACAGAGTTCAGAGAGCGTCAAGTAGACATCCCCCCAGCTCCACGAGGACAGAAGTTCCTGTGCTCAGGATACTTCTGGACTTTACCCAAAGTCCTCCTTCATCTGGCTGTTTGTTTGTATCCTTCATAATAAATAAGTCAGTAAACATAAGTAAAGCGTCTCCCTGGGTTCTGTGAGCCATTATAGTAAATTATCAAACCCAAGAACATGGTCTTGGGAGCCCCCTATTTACAGCCAGTCGGTCAGAAGTACAGATGGCAGCCTGGCACTTGTGACTGGTGTCTGAACTGGAGGTAATCTTGTGCAATTGAGCCCTCAACCCATGGAGTCTGCACTAACTCCATGTGGTTAGTGTCAGAACTCAAACTGTAGGACACTCAGTTAGTATCAGAGAGTCAGAAACCTGGTTGGTGTTAGGAAAAAACACCATACATTTAGTGTCTACAGTGCTGTGGTTAAACACCATGAGAGATCTTTGGATGGGAACCCATCAATGACTGGAACCTTGTGTGTACTCTGCTTGGCTGGCTGATCTGGGACAAAAATCTCAGAAAAACAGTGGCTCCTGTGGGAAATGTCCTCCTGGGACCATAAATCTGCTAGGAATGGCTGTATTTGCCCTTTGCTCTAGATAGACCCTTCATCTGCTTCCTGGGGAATAAAACCTCTTTAAGCTATGTTCTCGCCTTTCGGAGAAGCGAAACAAGCTAGGATAGAGAAGAAAACAGACTCAGAGTTGTAAAAACAACAGAGAAGCCGGAAGCAGGATTAGACTCAGAGCTTTGCTTAGAAGGGAAAGCATACCATCCCCTCACTGGTGACCAGTCTCAATGTACTGACTTCCCCTGTCCTCAGCAGGTGCCCAACCTGTCTGTTCTGCTCACCAAATACCATTCCAAAGCCCCAGCACATGAAACATGAAAACAAAGCAGTTGGAAGAAGAACAGAAACCAGAGTTGTAAATGCATATTCTGAGTGTGCTAGGAGGAAGGATCCTCCTCTCCAAAATGCCTCCCTCACCTCACATTTTTACAAAAAAAAAAGTAAAAAATAAAACTATTCAAATTTAACCTCCACAAATACACTGTTTTGCTTAGACTAAGTCCCAGTGCTGGCAGGCAGTTTCAGCTTCCACCTGCCCTGCCTTGGAAGTAAAGGGAAAGCTCCAAGTACCTGGAAGCGGTTCCTCCTGCCAGCCCACCTAACCAAGCAGCAAGGGGCTCTGGGAGGCTCACCAGGCAGACAATATGCGGTCTCTCACCCAGACACTGTCAGTAGCACCTGCTCTAAGAGGGAGAAAAGGAACAGTCCTATGAGGCAACAGCTAGAGAGATTCAGGAATTAGAGGACTCTGTTTGATCTCTCTCTAGATGTTTTCTCCAGGTACGTCTTCAGACTAGCTGCTCTGGTCTCAAGCAAACTCAATTTTCTCAGGAAATTGTGAGTTAGGCTTAACAGCCCAGTCCAAACACCGCATTCCATTCCAATTCCCTATTTCTATGCCTGTCCAGTTAGTCTCTTCAGCTTGAGGAATGAGGATGCTTTCCCAGCTCTGCATCTCAAGGTGGAGGCAGAATTGAAAATTCGTGCTAAGTCCTTTCTGCACTCCACCCATGGTAACCTTTCTTCTCTAGCACTCTGTATTTGCTTCTTCCTGCCCATTGCCACCTGGTCCAGTCCATGTGTACATCAGGGATGTCTGAGTCGCAACGACTGCCTCTCAGCTGGTCTCCCACCCTGACAACCTGCCTCTCCCCATTCTGGGCCAGTCAGCACGCTACTTCCAGAAGAGTTTTTCAAAACCCCATTCATCTGTGGGTGGTTGTCTGTTCAAGCATCTCAGAGGTTTCTCATTTCTCAGATCCCAGCAGGCTGCTGGGCATCACAGAAAGAATTCCCCCAACAGGAGCCATTCTTTCAACAAGTTTCCTAAGCACAGAGTCTGTGGGTTCAGCAGTGAACCTAACAGGTGCAAATCTCCATCCTCACAGGGCTTCCATCATCTTCCTCCCACCAGTGAGGCTGGGGCATCACCCTTCCCCATGCATGGCTCTTCTTATCATCATGACTTTTCTCCATGTGCCACCACCTGGATGCTGTCCTCTCCTCTCTGTAGAGGTGGCTTTTAGGCAAACAGGCTTGAGCAATGGAATGTAGAAAGGGCCCACAGACCCTTCTGGTGACTCACCTCAAAATATCCATAGGCCCTAACTAACCAATGGGTTACTTGCAACCACAGCTTGGCATAGTTACCAAAAAAGGGAGAATTCCAACAGCCCCTACCCACTGCCTCGCTGCATCTCTGCTCTGCTGCCCTGTCCTCTGCTACCTTGCTGCATTCTATAAAGTGCTATCTCCTTTGTTCTGCCTTGGACAAATCCTTTTACCACCCAGCCTCCACTCCACATCTGGAGGCCTTCCTCTGATGGGAGAGACTCCCCACTTAGACACCACACTCTCTGCCAGCCCAAATGACCCCCTTGTCTCTGGGACAGCTCTCCCAAGAAGTCCCTCCTGTGTGGCCACCCACCTGACACAGTCCCCCTCAAAGTGCAGGCCTCCCACCTCCTGTCTCCCACTCTATAACATGTTCTCCCTGTGGCTCCTATCCACTAGCACCATCAACACAGCCACTATGATGATGTGTCTGCTGGGTGCCACTTTAAAAAGTGATTTCGTTTAATTCCCCCAATGGCCCTGTGAGGATGGTTTCACTGCCTCTATTTTATAGATGAGGAAACCAAGCCTCCCAGGAGTTCAGGAAACTGCCAGAGTGACAGGACTGGTAAGGGGCCAAACCCAAACTCCACTCCTGACTGCCTGACTCCAGAGCCCTGCTCTTAACCACTTCTCTGGGAACTGCCTGCATTGGGCAGCTCACCTGACAGAAGCAGCCCTCAGGGGGGAGGAGTTATAATGCTTCATCGTTAACAGGCACTACTTGAGCGAGCCTGTATTTTGCCCCAGCACACGCATGCATTTTCTCTCCCGAGCCATGGGATACACAACCAAAGGCAAGGGCCACAGCATTGTCAGATCCTCCTATAGCCCTACAGGATTTAGTAAAGAGCAATGCCTGCCACAGATGCACAGCAAACGCCTGAGGAAAGAACAATTTCTTGGAACACCTCACAATCATAACCTTTGCCTTTCTCAAACTATTCAACTGTGAAACATCTGTAGGCTTAGGTCATGGGGAATGTATTCTGCCAAATATTCAACTGCCGTTACTATCAGAGATAAAATGGGAGGGAAAGGGAAATATGACTTGGGTCAGTAAAAACACAAACAGTGGCTTTGCAAACCAGCTGGAAAAGAACAGTCGAAAGCCTGGCAGGCGGAGCAAAACCTTCAAGTCTTGTAGAGATGGCCCTGCCTTCGGCCTCTGGCAACATGGCAGGGAGGAGCCCCCAGCCCTGAGTGAAGGCTCCTGGTTGGCCAAAGTCCAGTGCCAACAAATGGCTCCTATGGGAGGAGCTGCAAACCCCCATCGAGAGTTGATGAACTAAAGTAGGAAAGACTGAGTTTCTGAGTGATCTCTTCAGCCCATACACTGTGACACGGCCACATCACATTCTAATCCTGTGTGACAGCAGGAAGGTCTCAACGCCAGGAGTCAAGTTGCTGCTTTCAAAGCTTCCTGGCAGAGCTGGTTGAGTCACTGAACCCCTCCAATCTCTGATCTATCATTCATAAACAGCGAAACCATGATCTTGACCAGTGTCTGTGAGGACTATCCAATGAAATGATGAAACTGTAAAGTGCGGTACATATATGAGGAGTGTTACCAAGAGAAACAATAGAATATCAGCAGATGATGTTCCATGGTGTCCTGGGAAGTGCTGATCATGATTAGCCCCCAATATTTGGTGAAACCTGATGACTAATGGTCAGGGGAGAAGCTGCCACTATTAGGTTATAGCAACAGTGCTATTTTTCAAAACTTTCTTTTTTTCTGTATTGTAATTCCATTCTGCTATCCACAAGCAGTCAGTAAAATTTTGTAAAATGTCCAGTAATATTTTTAAATGCTGTTTTTCAAAGTTATTAAACTGGTTAGTCTGCATGTTTCAGGCAAGATGGTATAATAACCCTTAGACAGGGAGAATGAGATGACACACACAAGAGTGGATAGACAGCTGACCAAAGAAGGAAGCAACCCAGACAGGTTTCATTCATTTAACAGATATTTTGGGGGGCCTATTACGTTCTAGGTTTGGTAGAAAATAGAATAAGCATTCCTTAGGTATTTCTAGAAATACTTCGGGAGGGGAACATGGTAAAAGACAGACTTCTTGCAGAATAAGTGTGAAAAGACCTCAAGTAATTGTTATTTAAGGATTAAACTGATATGTTGTCCCTGATGACAGAAGAGATCCAAGCTATCTCAGACTCAAATGTCAAATACATTGAAAGTTTGCCTCATCTGGTACCTGTGTTCATCCCACTGCCTCTGGCCTCTGTGGTTTGCAGGGAGAAATGAGCTCTTAATCTTATCAAAGATTCCTTGTTTGTGATGAGTTGCTTAAGTGCTGCTTTAAAGATTCTTTTTTTTTTTTTTTTTTTTTTTTTTTTTTTTTTTTTTTTATTTTTTTTATTTTTTTATTTTTTTTTTTTTTTTTTTATTTTTTATTTTTTTTATGCTTTAAAGATTCTTTATGAGATGCCTAATGTGGCTTTCTTTGAGTTTTCCTATTTGGAGTTTGCTGGGCTTCTTGGGTACATAAATTACTGTTTTTCATCAAATTTAGGAAGGTTTTGGCCATTATTTCTTCAAATATTTGTTCTGCCCCTTTCTCTCCATCCTCTCCTGCTAGGACTCATTATGTACACACTTTACCAGAAAGCCACAGGGATGCCTGGCTGGCTTAGTGGGTAGAACATGCGACTCTCTTGGTCTTGAGGTTGAGTTCAAGCCCCATCTACTCAACCTAAGTAGAGGTTACTTTATTTTTTTTATTTTTCTTTTTTTTATTTTTCTTTTTTCTTTTTTTTTTATTTATGATAGTCACAGAGAGAGAGAGAGAGAGAGAGAGAGAGAGGCAGAGACACAGGCAGAGGGAGAAGCAGGCTCCATGCACTGGGAGCCTGACATGGGATTCGATCCCGGGTCTCCAGGATCGCGCCCTGGGCCAAAGGCAGGCGCCAAACCGCTGTGCCACCCAGGGATCCCTAGAGGTTACTTTAAAATGGAAATTGAGGGCAGCCCAAGTGGCTCAGCCAGGGCAGCCTTGGTGGCTCAGGGGTTTAGCGCCGCCTTTGGCCCAGGGCCTGATCCTGGAGACCCAGGATCAAGTCGCAGGTTGGGCTTCCTGCGTGTTGCCTGCTTCTCCCTCTGCCTCTCTCTCTCACTCTGTGTGACTCACTCTCACTCATGAATAAATAAATAAAATATTTTAAAAAAATAAATAATAATTGCAGTTTCAAATTCTCTAGGATTGGAATCTTAAACCAATCAATCTAGAATATGCTGGTCAGCACCAAAGAGGTAATCTGTCATCTGGGCCTTTGCATCTCCCAGAGAAAGATAACGTAATCCATCTAATAAGATCACCAAAGGGAAGGTGACTGATCTTGAACAATTTCTTCTTTTATTCTGCTAATAACTCCTTGCCTCACCCACCCCCTCCTATAAATACCTTCTTTTAAATACCTGGTACGACACCTCAGAGCTCTCCTCTACTTGCTAGTTGGGATGCTGCCAGATTCATGAATCATTTAATAAAGCCAATGAGAAAAAAATAAATAAATAAAGCCAATGAGATCTTCCAATTTACTGTTGAATTTTTGTTGTGTAATAATGCTGATAGGCTTGATGGTGTTATGCAGGTGTCTGAGGCTCTGTTCATTTTCCTTCATTCTTGCTCCCTTCTGTTCCTCTGAATGGATAATCTCAATGACCCATCTTCAAGTTCACAGATTCTTCTGCCTGCTTTATTCAGCTATTAAGCCCCTCTATTATAGCCCCTTTTAGCTATTGTATTTTTCAACTCCCGAACTTCTTTCTGGTTCTTTTTTTAATAATTTTTTTAAGATTTTTTTTTTTAATTTATTCATCACAGACAGAGAAAGAGAGGCAGAGACACAGGCAGAGGGAGAGGGAGAGAAGCAGGCTCCATGCAGGGAGCCTGACATGGAACTTGATCCCGGGTCTCCAGCATCACACCCCAGGCCGAAGGCGGTGCCAAACTGCTGGGCTACCAGGGCTGCCCCTTTTTTTTTTTATATAATTTCTATCATTTCTATTTGCTGAGGCACTGTTCTCATACTTAGTTTTTTAGACATGTTTTAACATAGCTGATTTAAAGTCTTTATAAAAGTCCAACATCTGAGCTTCCTTGAGTACAGTTTCCTTTGGCAGCTTTTCCTATGCATGTGCCATTCTCTGTTTCTTTGCAGAATTCATAATTTCTGTGGAAAATAAGATTTAGTCATTTCTCTTGAGTAAATTTTCCTTGGATTGCTGCAAGCCTTTAATTTCCAGAGTTCTGAAAAAGATTATTTTTACAATTTTTGCCAATTTTTTTCATTTCTTTAGAGAGGAGCATCTTTTAAGAAGTCTTTATTCCACTATTACCCAGGAATCTATATCATGTATGGCTCTTAGAAAATGGTTTTCATCCCCCTAAACAATTTGTTGGAGAACTGAGGTAAAAGAGAGGAAGTCTGATAATTAAACACTATCCCTGATCTTATGTCCCACATAGTATTATAAGTTGCACCCTTCTATTTTTTTTTGTGGAGGCCAAGAAAAATTAAGGCCATCCCACCTAAAGTTTAGCATTAGCACAAGTACAGCCATCTTAGGCTCCTGTGAATAAGAGCTGAACTTTATGGGAAAAACTGCAGAATGTCCTCAATGTCCTCGGCAGGTAATCCCATATCAGAAAGACAACAGAGCCCACGCCCATGGTAGAAAGTCTCATATTAGAATGAGAACAGAGCTCAATGCCCTTGAAAGCCCCACATCAGAATGTAAACAGAACTTGGAGAAATTCTTCCACCCTTCTGAAAATCCCCTAGACCAGCCTGTAAAAAACCCAGCTGTAACCCCCTTCGGGGTTCAAGTCCCTGCTCCGCTGTGTCGGGCACACTTGGACCCAAGCTCGAGCTTGCTAATAAACGCTTGTGCACTTGCATCGGTGTCGGCTCCGTGGTGGTTTCTCGGATTCGCACAACATTTTTAAAGCTGATTATTCAAAATTAAAAGACACAGCAAAACAAAACAATTTAAACACATAATTTTATAATTCCAGCATCCAGGAAAAAAATGTGGGTATAGCATTTCAAAATAACCAAAAAGATGTTATACATTCTGTTTTATAATATACCTTTCTCAAATAAACACATCTTGTTCTAGGGTAACAAATTTAGAGCAACAGTTTGATTAGGGTACATGGGCTATTTTTAAAGCTGCATTATATAGACATTGAACAGACTGCATATGTAACAATACTTTTTTGATGTACATTTTGGTTTCCCATTTTCTTTTTTTTTCCTTTTTAAAGATTTATTGTTAAATAATCTCTACACCCAGTGTAGGGCTCGAACTCCCAACCTCAAGATCAAGAGTTGCATGCTCCACCAACTGAGCCAGCCAGGTACCCCAGTTTCCCATTTTCTGCTATAAAAATGCTGATCTGAACAGCCCAGTTTGTGTGCTTGCCCCATTATACTTTATGTTACATATCTAGAACTGGAATTGCTATATCAAGTGCTGTTTATTTACATTAAGTTTTAGGTGAGATCTTCTATATATCCTCTGCCATTTAATGTCCTGCCCCACGGTGGAGCACATCTTCCTCCCTCTCTGAACAGAGATTCTGCTAACTCAGTGATTCACTGCCATCATCAATATACTCTTTATTATCACACAGTGCTGCTTCACCACCTGAAGGGGAATCTCAGAGCCAAAGGTAAATAAAGACTGTATTTCAGACTGCAGAGCAGAAATCTAAGACAGTCCCCCACTCAAATTTCCTTTTCTTGGAACTCCACAGACCTTCACTCTTACTCACGTGGGGTGACGTCAGCATTGGCCATCACAGGAGAGGTCAGGCTGCATTAATAATTTTCAACCAGGTCCCACTAATCACCCACAAGTTTCCTGAGGCCCCACCTAGTGACCAGGATGGGAATGCAAGTCCACATCCATTTATCACCTAACATCAAATCTATAAATAGAATTTGATGGTAATGGCCCCTCCAAAGAGATTGGTAGCTCTCCACCGTAAGGTCGGGAAAAGCCAGGGTTCTTAATATTTCCAGGAAGGTGAACTGAAGAAAAGGAAAAAGGCAGGCATGGGTTCTTGGTACCAGGATTTCTTGGTAACCAAGCCTGACCAGAAATCACCAGTCTCTGAAGTACCAGATTCCCTTTCTCTTCATTTGAGAAGATGTAAGAAATGGAAGCCGGGGGGGGGGGGGGGGGGGGGGGGGGTTAGGGGATAGAATGTTAGACCTAGACTCCGAAGACCAAGACTCAAATTTTCGCACTGCTGGGTCACTGACCTGATTTTACAGCTATTCCTTGGTCTAACAAAGCCTTGGAAGTACACAGAATCTCAACTCCACCTATTTCGTACTTTAATTCCACCTATTTTGTGACCATAGTACATGAGAAATGAAGCCTTAAATAGGCTAATTGAATCTAGTGATCCAGTCATATAGTATGGCAGCCTGGGTGGTAAAGTGCAGAGTTTCATGGGAAGAGGATTAGGTAATGTGATGCTTCAATCTGGGACATATGGGCTGCGAGACTATCCCCATTTGGGGGCAAAACAGCAATGAATCAGGGCTCTGCCTAGCAGTTGGACTGAAAGAAAAAGAACTAATTTTATCCTGGCTAGGATCTCTTGAATTATAAAGAAATGTCATCTAGTTGAGAAACTCCTCAAGTTCCTTAGGAAAGTAACTTATTACAGTTTGAAATCACAGCATGATTTCTTTGTTAGGCAAGATTCTCTAATTCCAGGAAGATAAAGCATTAAGAATAAATATACCCAAGAAAATAAAAACCATAGTATTTATAATTTTGTGTTAAGAAATCTGTATGTTATTGGGACGCCTGGGTGGCTCAGCAGTTGAGCGTCTGCCTTTGGCTCAGGGCGTGATCCCAGAGTCCTGGGATCAAGTCCCACATCGGGCTCCCTGCATGGAGCCTGCTTCTCCTTCTGCCTGTGTCTTTGCCTCTCTCTCTCTGTGTCTCTCATGAATAAATAAATAAAATCTTAAAAAAAAAAGAAAATAAAAAGAAATCTGTACATATCTATTATTTTATGTACTTTAATTCAAGGGAATTCAGTCTGTTCAGAATAACAAGTTAGTCTCAAGATTCCCAATTAACATATGTAACTGAGTAATTGGTTCAGACACAATTTTAAGCAGGAATTTTATTAAGTTTAAAATCAGTATGGCAGATGACAAATAAGCTCAAATATGCCCAACATCAATAGTGACAAAAGAAATTCACATTGGAACCACAAAACATGAATACACATCTTTTAGAATGCCTAAAATGTAAAAGACTGACCATATCCAGTATCAGTGAGGTGTGGAGAGCCTGGAGCTCTCATACACAGCTGGTGGAAATGTAAAATGGTACAGCCACTTTGGAAGAAGGTTGGGCAAGTTCAAGTTACACACATGCCTACCATATGATCTAGCCACTCCACTCTTACATGTCTACCCAAGAGAAAAGGAAAGATATCCACACGAAGACTTGTACACAAACATTTATAACAGCTTTATTTAGAACCACCAAAACCTGGAAAATGAGTGAAACAACCAACAACAGGTGAATGGATAATAAACACACTGTGGGGTACCCACATAATGGAATACTACTCTGAAGCAAAAGGGAAAGAACTACGGATGGATGCAACAACATGGACAAACCTCAAAAAATTATGCGGAGTGAAAGAAGCCAAACAAAAAAGGATACATACTCTCTGATTCCACTAATGTAAAATTCCAAAAGATGTCAACTAATCTACAGTAACAGAAAGCAATTTAGTGGTTACTTGGGGCTGGGGGAAGCAGAAAGGGGTGGAAGGGAAGAACTACCAAGGGGCATGAGGACATATGGGAGGTGATGGATGTGTTCATTATCTTTTTTTTTAAAGATTTATTTATTTATTTATTTACGAATGATAGAGAGAGAGGCAGAGACACAGGAGGAGGGAGAAGCAGGCTACATGCTTGGAGCCCAATGGGGGACTCAATCCCGGGACTCCAGGATTGCGCCCTGGGCCAAAGGCAGGCACTAAACCACTGAGCCACCCAGGGATCCCCGATGTGTTCATTATCTTAAGTGTGGTTAAGGTTTCACAAGAGTATACATATGTGAAAACATACACTGTACACTAAAGATGTGCAATTTATGTTAAATACACCTCAATAAAGTGAGTAGAATAGCTTTCAAGTGGTAAAACATAAGAATGTTTAAGAAAATTTGTCAGCTTAATTTATTAGATTTACAGGAATTATTTAAGCATTAGAGATATTTGTTAAACAGACAATGGAAGAGTTAAAATAATTAAAGAAAGTTGAATGTAATTTATAAATTCAAGTTACAATTTTCTTTTTTTTTTATTAATTTTTTTTTAATTTATGATAGTCATACAGAGAGAGAGAGAGAGAGAGGCAGAGACACAGGCAAAGGGAGAAGCAGGCTCCATGCACCGGGAGCCCGACGTGGGATTCGATCCCGCGTCTCCAGGATCGCGCCCTGGGCCAAAGGCAGGCGCTAAACCGCTGTGCCACCCAGGGATCCTCAAGTTACAATTTTCAAATGAGTTAAGTTTGCAAATGGAACCAAGTATTAATCAGAAAGTCCCTTCAGGGATCCCTGGGTGGCGCAGCGGTTTAGCGCCTGCCTTTGGCCCAGGGCGCGATCCTGGAGACGCGGGATCGAATCCCACGTCGGGCTCCCGGTGCATGGAGCCTGCTTCTCCCTTTGCCTGTGTCTCTGCCTTTCTCTCTCTCTCTCTCTGTGTGACTATCATAAATAAAAAAAAAAGAAAAAAAGGAAAAAAAGAAAGTCCCTTCAAATTGACTGTCAAAATTTTCTAGAATCATAAATAGAACAGAAAGATCTGTAGGCCCTACTTAAAAGTTAAACTTAAAAGACTAGAGGCATCTGGGTGGTTTAGTTGGTTAAGCATCAGACTTCTGATTTCGGCTCAGGTCATGATCTCAGGGTTATGAGATCGAGCCCCATGTCAGCTCGAGCTGGGCATGGAGCCTGCTTAAAATTCTCTCTCTCCCTCTTCCTCTGCCTCTCTCTATCCTCTCCCTCTCTAAAAAATAAAAGACTAGCCTTTGGGACACCTGGTTGGCTGGAAGAGCTCAAGACACTTGATTTCAGGGTCGTGGGTTCAAGTCCTACACTGAGTGTGGAAACTATGTAAATAAATAAACTGAAAATAAATAAATAAATAATAAATAACAAAAGACTAGCCCTTAAAAGAACAGGCTGGTTTTTCAGTTTGTGACGTTAACAAATTGAAAATCAATCTTTTTTTCAACCAAAGTTACTTCCAAATAATCTTTGTGTGACACAAAAGCCCAGGGGAAGGGGCGGGGGCCTGCATCACAAACCTCACCCTGACATTCCAGTCACCTAAAACTCACCAAATCACTTAGTCTCTGACCTTCAGTTTCCTCATCCATAAGAGAGGAATCCAGAATAAACAATACATTTATTATTAGTGATTTCATATTAATAAATTTCATACTGGTAAACAGCACATTAGTAAAAGCAGTGATATGCAAATACAAATGATCAGCAGCAGGATATCACTTCAGAGAAATAGCCTTTCCCAGACCCCTGGCTGACTAGGGACAGACATGTGAAAGGTGCCACACGTATCCTCAGAGACTAAGCATGACTCAGCACAGACAGATCATGGAATTTTACCCAAGGCCTCAGCCAGGGATGAATGTCCGTGGGGAGGGGAGCTGCCACATGTGGAGTTTGGCCCCATTCCCACACAGCTGGTGGAAATGTACTTAGAGTAGTCTTCGATACCCACCCACACCCACCCCCTTCTCTGGCCTGCAGGCAAATCAGGATGAGGAGCTGTGGACAGCAGCAATAAGGGGCTGCTGGGATGACCTCAGTTACACCTACCGGCATTCTGCTTAAAAAAAACCAAAAAACCAACAACATCCCGTATCCCCCTCCCTCCAGGATCACCAAGGAGACAGCAAAGGAGGAGAACAGGGCAGCCACCTCCCATGGCAGTCTTAGTTCCAGTAACTAATAAGCAAAACTCCAGGGACTCAGCAGGGACTTAGGGATGAAGTGCCAGACAAGCCTTAACAAATTAGATGAGCTGGTAAAAGGCAGCCCTTCTTGGCAACTAATTTTCCCTTGCTACTGATGGATTTGAGGGAAGATATACAAGAAAAGAAGACACTCTTAAAAGGGGGGGAGGGGGTCAGAATCTTGGATACTGCTAATCAGCCTTCTCTGGGCCCCAGTTTCTCAGCTCCATAAGATAGGTGGTTTGGGGCCTTCACCCAACTTTCCCACCTCTCCTCAAAGGGATGCAAGTAAGAGCAATAACATTCAACTCTGTCAACCAAGAACAGAAAGAGAAGAGCAAACAGAGAACAGGGCAGTGGAACCTTTATGGAGTAGAGTCCATCAAAAATTCACATCCATCTGCCTTTACTCCACCTGGTTCGCATATAATGAGTTTATATATATATATAAGTAGGCTCCACACCCAATGTGGGGCTTGAATTCACAACCCTAAGGTCAAGAGTCACATGCTGAGCCAGCCAGGTACCCTACTCCACGTGCTTTTCAAAGCAAATGCAATCCTAGAGTGGAAAATGGTCCAAGACATAGGACTAGAGAGGATCATGGGAACATATCAGAAAGCAGGACAACTCCTAAGTCATGAAGGGTCACCTGAGAAGAACTCCTGCACAATGGGTGGAAACCCAAGAAAAATCCCAACACAAAGGAATCTCCATTCTGAGCACAGAACCTGAGCCATGGGGAAAGTTGTCCCTGGGCCACAATGTCCCCGGGGCCCCCAGCTACAAAATGAGGATAGTAACTGGCCTGCCTCTGGATGTACAAAGAGCAACATTATTGGTGTCTGAAATACAGGGGGAATGCTAGACAGAGTGCAAGGACCGTGCCCAGCTAGGATGTTCATGTGGATTAGCAGCAGGAAAAAGTACTGGATCGTTAGGTGGACTCTGCCCAGAGGGCCTCGGCATTAGGCTGAGATGCACCCAGATCAGTGCATCAGGGGAAACCTGTGTGAGAGAAGCAGCTGGTTATATAGGACAGTGCTGCCTGAGCACTACATGGGAGAAGGTCCAACTGCACCCCCTGGTCCCCTTATCATTTTGACTCCCAAAGCCTGAGTGTCATTGTCTGGAAACATGTGTCAGGTGTTTTTACAGCCAGCTGACAGAGCCACCTCCCAGATCCAGCTTCACACTTCCCAGAGTCCCCCACTGCCCAGCCGTCTGTTCTACTCATTGACTCAAGGGGTCTTCCCAGGAGGTGCCCAGCTCTAAACATGCTTCTTGTGGTCCTGGGAAGCCTCACTGCCCTCCCCTTGACCAGCATCCCAAGCCACACACGCTTCCAGAAGTCAGGCCTCCTGCTGAGGCTGCCGGCTACCAACTGTGGCTGGCAGGGAGCCAGATGTCACTTTCCTGTGTAAACCAAGAGAGAGATCAGGTACAGATGACAGTCACTTGGCCTTTTTTTTTTTTTTAATTGAACTTGATAACTGATGTTCTAGGACTGCTAACATCTACAACTGCTCCTGAAGAAGACCCACACACATCCCACCGACCTGGATTCAGGCACGGACTTACCCTCAGTGTTCTGTCAGTTCTCAGAAAGCAGCTGCTATCTAAAGTAAAAGAAAAAAGAAGTGTTATCTTCATTTCTCCGAGCATTCCCCCAAAGAACCTAGGAGTGGCAAGAACATATATTTAGAACCCAGAGAGATACCTGTTGCTTTGCTTCCACCTTAGGGACTTGGGACAGCGGTGGGGGTTGGGAGCCCAGGACAGCACAGGGCTGAGAGCACCCTGGTTCTTTTTTTTTTTTTTTTAAGATTTTATTTATTTATTCATGACAGACACAGAGAGAGAGACAGAGACATAGGCAGAGGGAGAAGCAGGCTCCACGCAGATAACCTGATGCAGGACTTGATCACAGGACCCCGGGATCACAACCTGAGCCAAAGGCAGATGCTCAACCACCAAGACACGCAGGTGTCCCAAGCACCCTGGCTCTTATCCAGCCGTCTGGGCCCCACCCTTGACGCTCAGCCACCCATTCCCATAACCACTCAAAGCCTGTTTCCTCGTCTGTGAAATGGGAATGGTAACAGCATCCAGCTGTTCCCAGTGAGGTAACACAGACAAAGCACTGGCACCAAGCCTGGTACAAAGGATGCTCTCAGACATTAGCCAACGTGCTTATTAGTAAGAAGCTTAAAGTAAGACCTTTCCTAGCACCCACTACATAAGAACAAGAAGTTCTAGAAATGTGTATTGTTTTATCTGAAGTGCTTTCTCTTCCTGCCCACCTCCAGCCAGCCCAGGCCCACTTTCTGGGCAGAGCTGTCTCTAATCCTTCAGGAGTTACTTCCTCCCCTTTGGATTCTCTGAGCCTGGTTCCTATCTCACTAAGCAACCTGACACTAATTAAGAACTGTCTTACGTGACCTGAGAGCTGATAGGTCTCCTCTTTCCCTGTTTCTTCAGATCTTTTCCTGCAGAGATAATACACACATACACACATACACACACACACACACACACACACACACACACGAGAGCACACCCCTTGTTTAGATCCATGGAAGCCCATAATTTTTCAGATTTCTACAGACTTTTTCAGTTTTTTTGTTTGTTTTTAAAGATTTTATTTATTTATTTGAGAGAGAGAGAATGAGCAAGAGCGGAGGGAGGAGAAACAGACTACCCACTGAGCATGGAGGTCTACAGAGAGCCAATCCCAGGACCCCCTGAGATCATGACTGGAGCCAAAGTCATACGCTTAACCAACTGAACCACCCAGACACCCCTTGTTTTAGAAAGGCCACATCTGTCTGTCAGCTCTAGCCACTGGTCAGTAAAGAGCAAAATGGAGACACAGGCCAGCAAGCCATCAAATGTACTGAATCCATGTTCTAAGAAGATCAGTTGCCTTGATAGATTATTTCAAGACTAGAAATGAATGTTTGAGGCATTAAATTCAATAAAATATTTATCGAGCACGTATCTTGCACGAGGCAGCCTGCTAGAAGGCACAGGCTCTGTTCCCCAAAGGCCCAAGAGCAAGTTGTTGAGGGCTAGCAAATAGAGGATGAAAACGAAGGGGCACCTGGGTGGCTCAGTTGGTTAAGTGTCTGCCTTTGGCTCAGGTCATGATCCCAGGGTCCTGGGACCGAGCCCCACATTGGGCTCCCTGCTCAGTGGGGACTCTGATTCTCCCTCTGCTGCTCTCTCTCAAACAAATAAATAAAATCTTCAAAAAAGAAAGAAAAAGAAAGAAAGAAAAGAAAAAGAAAAGAAAAGAAAAGAAAAGAAAAGAAAAGAAAAGAAAAGAAAAGAAAAGAAAGAAAATGGGGTCATGCTTGAGAGGGAGCCAGGGAGACTCCAAGCCTGGTGGCCTGGGGTGGACATGTAAATGAGGGCCTAATGGTACTTTTGGTGTAGAGTTGTTGTCATGATCACATGAAGTGATAGATGGGGAGAGGGGCCTTGCAAGGCCCCCTGCCACCATACAGTTACAGTAACAGCACCATAAAGGTTGGCTTTTATTGTTAATAACAATAAATTATTAGTTATCATTACTGTTATTAAAAGAGAGAGCCCACTTCCAACTGAACAGACTTGGCAAGACTTAATACTGTAAGAAAGCCTGAATCTTGACAAATAATTTCACTTTGATAGGACAAGGTACGAGGAAAAGCCCTGCAGAAAACAAGGTCACCAAGGAACAAGAATGGGGAAAGGACACAAAAAGAAAGTCTGGGATGACAGCAAGCAGTCTTAGACGAGGGCTGAGGCAGAAGAGGGTACCTGAACAGGTATCAAATGGAAGAAAAAGCCCAGAGATGGCCTCACATCTTTTCATTGAGTAGGGAAGAGGAAATGGTTCTTCTTCCCATCATTTCCCTGTCCCTTATGGTGTTCTACTCCTTTGGCAGTTCGGCAACATGTCTAAAACCAAGACTAGAAGCAGCTAGGGCAGAGACCAAGGAGTGGTCAGTCAGGCCCAGGTGAGGTTTCAGAGTAAGCAGGCAAAATGGCCCACTTCTGCAAAGTAGGTCTCTGGCGAGAGAGCAGCCCCCAAACAGGCACACTCTCCGGATGTGAGGGGTAGGGGCCCTCTCAGAAGAGGGTCAGATGCTGTTGGGAGGCAGCCAAAAAGAAGGCCCACACTAATCCTCAAGAACATCTACTAGAGGCATCCAGCTCATGCAGAAAAGTGCTAGCGATAAGATCTACATGGTCTGGGGTCTGCCCAGGCCTTCCTCCCAGATGCACTGCCATATGACAGTCATCGATGCAGCATCCAAATGTACTCCCTTCCTGGTTCCCCAACTTCCGCCCTTCCTTCCTCATTGGTTTCCAATTTGTGCCATTTCCAGTAATTCACCTGAAACATTTGTCAACAGCACTGACAGGACACAGGGCAGAGGTACACGGGGAACTGCAATTTGGAAAGACCTGGGTCTGAGATCCACCCTGCCATGGTCCCAGGGCCTCTGTGAGTAGCACTGGGAGGACTGGAACCTAGCACCATATGTGGGGTACTGGAGTGCCAGATGTGAAACAAGGAGAAAGCAAAGAGCAGGACAAAAAAGGGCAAGTGGCCTGTATTCATAAACCAAAGGTAGCAGAGGTCCAAGAGGCTACAGCCACCAGGGCAAACCTTCCTGAAGGACGATCTTGGAAGTGAGTACTGGCACAGAGGGTCCATCAGGCTGGAGTAGGCTTCGGGAGAGAGTAGGAAAGAAGGCACAGAGGGGACACTGGGACAAATTGTGGAAACTTTTGCTGGCAATCTAATTCAATTCAACAAACAGATATTGGGCAACAATTGTGAACAAAGCCACTTCCAGCAGGGCAGCCATTTAGAAACACAAGATGCTTCCCCACAAGTTGCTCACTACAACACAGACACAACCTGTAGCTCAGGCCTGCTGCTGGGCCCTGGGCACCCAACCAAGCACCCTGGCACCTGTGGAACCCAATCTCACTTCTGGCTTTTCTGCACCTTGGCAAGTGCCCTCACCTTGTTATATCTCCTAGAGAAGCCTCTTCTAAGTGCCAGACCAAACTTCTATCCAACTGGAAAGCACTACTTCCCCCACATTCTCCTCCCATCTTCCTCAACCTTTCTCTGGCGGGTTCTAATGCGTATAGCTCACCTCTCCTCCATGACAAAACCTGGACTGCTCAAATCCAAGCACTGCTTCTTCACCGTGGGCTCCAGTGGAATTGAAGGAGATTCACGACTCATCTCCTCCATAAAGCCTGCCCCAGTCCAGCCCCAGCCAGCCCATTTCTTCTCTCCCTGGCCTTAGTGTGTGGTTTGCCCTGATTTGTGGGCCTTTACTGAATTTCCTCTTCCATGTCCCCCTTAGAGGCCATACCTCACCCACACTGGGTTCTCTACAAATACCTGTGCCATGTACACTCAGGGCTTAGTTCTGCTTCTATTTCTCTCCCCAGTTTGCCAGCAGTCCTAGGGCAAGAATTAACTTCACCTCCCAAGTATCTCAATGCCCAGTCTAGGGCTCCCAACAGGGTAGGCGTGCAAAAGAATGGGATGGAGAGTTCCTGAATTAGGATGGTGAATGGACAAACAGAAGAGCTCCGGCTGTGAGCAACTACACATGTCCAGCACATCCACCCTCACCGTAAGTGTCTGCATCACCGGCAGGGGAAGGGTGGCATGGAGAAGCCGGGGCTGCCGTTAGGAGAGAAGGCAAGGACTTCTTGGTAAAGACACTGGAAGCTCTAACTGTGATCTGGCAAACACCGGCACCTCCTGGAGCCTTGGCTTTCTCAGCTGCGGAATGGGGACAATGGGCCCTGGCCTACTCTCTCTCACAAAACATTTTGATTTGTAGGGCTTTCAGAGCTGCCGGGAACCTAAGGGACTTGGCCTAACCCCAGCATTTAGGAGATGAGGAAAGAGCTTGTCAGAGGTGAAACAACTCAAAAGTACACAAAACAAGTTCCGCTGGAAAGAACCTGCCACGGCAGGTCCACGAAGCCTGCCCGGTGCTCCTGATTCCGTGCCCAGGAGGGCACCTCCAGGACCACCTGCTGCTCCTCACCGCCCCGAGGCCAGTGCACTTTGTAAACTGCTCCAGCCTGTAGAATAACGGGCTGAGTGCAGCCCCACCTCCTCCTCACTGAGCAGCCTCGGGCGAATCACTGCTTTGCCTCTAAAACGAATGCCCGACCGGATTATTACAAGAATCCCTACAGCAGGCGGAGTGCAGGCACTTGGAACACAGAAAGCCCTCGCCCGGCACGCCACAGCTTCCTTCAGGGCTGAACAACTTCCAGGACGCTGGGGGAAACTTAGGCTCCCGATTCTGACAGACTTGGGTTCGAATCCACAGGGACCTCTCGCCCGGGGCATCCGGGGGTTCCGTGCATCAGTTTCTCCATCTGCAAAATGGGCTCGAGGGCAGGGATAAGGTCGCCGGCGACCGCCAGGGACGCGGAGCTGACGAGGCCCGGCTGCGCCCGGGCGGACGGACACCCGCGGAGAGGCGGGACGGGGTCTAGGCGAAGGGTCCCGGGAGCTCTCGCGCGCCGTGAGGCGGGCGGAGGCGGGCCCGCGCCCGCCGCCCCGCGGGAGGGGGAGGGGGAAGGGAGGGGCGGCGCACGTCGCGTCGCGCACCGCCCGCCGCCGTCTCCTCCAGCCGTCACTCGTGGAGACCGCACCGCCTTGGCGCGCACGACCCTTACATAAGCGTCCCCCACGGCGGCGCTGGCGCACGCCCACGGGCTCCGACCCGTCGCGAGGAGAGGAAGGTGCGCAGCGCCGCCGGCACTCACCTCCTCGCCTCCGCCGCAAGTCGTCGCCACCGTCTCTACCGCCGCTGCCTCCACTGACAGGGAACAGCTGCGGTCTCCGCGCAACCGAACTTGCTGCAGTCCTGGCCCCGCCTTACGGACTTCTTATTGGCTCAGACAGCCCAACCCCTCCTGTTATTGGGCAATGACGACCGTCACTCACCGCTCCCGGCTCAGGACTCCTCCCTACCTCCCGCCTACCCGTCACGTTTAAGCCTTGGCGCCCCACGTCGGCTCCGCCCCTCGCGTCGCCGGCGGGCCCCTGGATTGGTGAGGAGGCTGGGAGAGCCAGCCCCCGGCGCACCACCGCCTACTCCCTTGCCTTTAGAGCCCCACGTGGGCCGCGGCGCCGGGGCCTCCGCCCGCAATAGGCGGAAGTAACCGGGTTCCGGCACGCTGTGATTGGCTATCGGCGGGGGTGGGGACGTGCGATTCATTCACCCGAGTAGCACGTGTCTCCCAAAGCCGCAAGCAAAACAGATCGCACCGAGACCCGGAGATCCCGGCTGGACGCGGATGCAAGGAGCGGACCGGGAAGAGGGCGGAGGAAAAGCGTTTGCGGAGCGGGCGGGAGGAAGGAGATGGCAGTTGTACCACAAGAGTGATGGAGATTGTGTCGGTTAGCTGGGGTGGGGGTGAGGGGGCGATGAGCAGGAGTCCATCTCTGTGTGACCTTGGACAAGCAACCTCACCGCCCTGAGCCTCAGTTTCTTAACCTGCAAATCGAGGCCCCTGGGGACCTAGAAGGTCTAGAAGGCCTGATTAAACAGAAAGCTTCATAAACTAGGCTCTGTACCAGCCAAGGGGATATGGAAATGACCAAAACGAAGCAAAATCTCTGCTTTATAGTGAGAGAAAAGACAGACGATAAACAAAATATAGGGTACATCGTGTGGTACTCAGGACATGGAGGAAAAATAACCTCCCTCCAGACAGTAGGGAGGATCAAGGACTATGAGAACATCTTGTTAACTAGAAATTGCTTATTGAGCATGGAGAAATATTTACAACTCCATGCTCTGTTGTGTCTGTTAATGTTTGTCTCTCCCAACTTTCTTGTCCTTCCTTCCACCTATTGGCTGAACTTCAACATAGGTCAATCCAACACAGTTATTTTAGTAGCAGAAAAAGGATTAAAATCCTAATTCTCCAGATCCACATATTCATTCAATTAACAATTCATTTGACTGTGGGATGCCTGGGTGGCTCAGTGATTGAGCATCTGCCTTCAGCTCAGGTCCTGATCCTGGGGTCCTCCAATGGGATTGAGTCCTGCACCGGTTTCCCACAGGGAGCCTGCTTCTCCCTCTGCCTATGTCTCTGCCTCTGTGTGTGTGTGTCTCTCATGAATAAATAAATATAATGTTTTTAAAAATTCATGTGATTGTGCACCTACTATGATCCTTGTGCTATGCCAGGACACTACTGTGAAGACATAGCCCCTGGCATCACATCATAGAGCTCATATTCTATTAGATGTCCAAGTCCTATGACTCTTTCTACCTCAGAACTTTATGCCAGAAAGCATTAAAGCTGTGTGATCTTGGGCAGAGCCCCTCCCTCTCTGGATTGAATTTCTTCTTAAAAGCGGTTGGGCTTGATGGACATTGAGTCCCTTTTACATGGTTGTCCCTGTTACTATTCTTCTAGCATGCTTACCTTGTGATTTCGACATTTCCTGCCTGTATCTTATCTCCCCTACTGTGTACATGTAAGATGCAGACCCTGGTGTCCCTCAGGAAAGACAAGGGTCCTTCTCTACAGCTGGCCATGCTATAGATGCTGCGACATGTCAGCTCAGTCCTGGCTGGTCCCTGTGAACCTGTGGGTCTGGAGCAAAGGTTGGGTGACTCCAGCCAGGTTCAGGTAGTCCCCCATATCAACACCACCAGGTAAAGGTCTGAATGAAGAAACTAATTGAGAACTAGAAAATGGACTGCTGTGAACCAAAAAAGTATGGATTTTGGACAGTTAGCTCAGACACATAAATTATCTAGTTCAAATGAGATTAGGAAACAAGATACTTCTCCATCTGGCCTCTGTCCTACCCTCAGGCTGATTTCCCCAGAAAGACAAAGTTAGAAGGTGTATTGCATCCCAGATAGAGAAAACTGCCCAGACAAAAACCTTGGGTGGAGAGCCACAGTGGCTAGAGAAAGCATCTCTCTGTTTGGGCTTCCATACCTCTAGTGATAGAATCTCCTTGGGACAGGGTGCTGGCTAGTGGGAAACAGATTCCTGAGCCCCACTCCATGGTTCTTATGCATATTGATCACCAATATGACCAGCAGAATACCACCTGGGTCTATTTTTGTTGGATGAAATCCCTGCATTGAATTGCTAGTTTAAGAAGCTCTCCAAATGGTTCTAATGTGGGTCAGTGTTGAGAACCACTAATAGACCAAGAGAAGTTACTCTCTTGATTTCCTGATAATAAGACCCTCCCTGGGGCTCTTTAAAAGCAAAACTGATGGGGCACCTCGGTGGCTCAGTTGGTTAAGCAACCAACTCTTGATTTCGGCTCAGGTCACTATCTCAGGGTCATGCTTGTCCCTCCCATGCACCCCCCACCCCACCCCACCCCGCCCACAACATACATGCACGTGTGCGTGCATGTGTGCGTGCGCGCGCAGGCGCGCAAGTGCACTCTGTGTCTCTCTCTCTCTCAAGTGAATAAACAAAGTCTTTAAAAAACAAAACCAAAACAGATGGCTGACTCCCTGGTCCCTGATTCGTAAGGGTTCAGTAAGTCTGGTGGCCAGGCACAAGAATCTTTTTCTCTATCAAAAGCCCCCAACTGAAAAAAAAAAAAAAAAAAAAAAAAGCCTCCAACTGATTCTTTTTTTCTGTTTTAAGATTTATTTGTCCAGAGAGAACAAACAGGGGGAGGGGCAGAGGGAAGGAGATAAGCAGACACCCCACTGAGCACGGAGCCTAACATGGGACTCCATCCTAGGACCCTGAGATAAGGACCTGAGCCAAAGTCAGACACTTAATCTACTGAGCCACCCAGGTGCCTCTCAAGCTCAACTGATTCTTGAAGCTACAGAGAGCTTGGGAAACTTCGCTGAGTTCCTAGGGGGCTATAGGGGAAGGTGATGTGAGAGAGATAGGCTGAGATCAGCCTGAGAATGCTAATGAGGAGTCTAGCTCTGGTGTTTAGGGCCCAGGCAGCATAGTTCTGGTAAGAGAGTGTGGTCTAGGGGTAGCTGCAGAGCAGCTTATGGGCTCCTGTTAAACTAGGATTATGTCTGCCTTATTGCTTCTTAGTATCAATCACTTTCTGGAAGTTTCTTGGTTTGTTTCTTGCTTCTATTCTCCCAACCCCTTCTCATATTTGAATGTTACCACTACAAGAGCTGAGTCTGGCACAAAATAGATGCTTAATAAGAGTCAGCAATTGAAGGAATGGGAGTCATCAGCCCACTTTTAGTGGTTAAAACCAAGGGAGGGAATAAGACAGCCCCTGAGGCTGAGTAGAGTCCACCAATAGAGAAGGCACCACATTTAAGAGGAAGGGAAGAGTTAAAAAGAGGGCAAGGGCTGGCAGGAAGAGCAAATTCTGAGGTGGGGGGGGGGGGGCATCTCCAGGGCCCCAGACTGGAAAGGAGGACTGAATGGCAAGAGACAATGAGTACATTCACTCTGCACCCATTTTGGCAACACGCAATAGAAAAAGGAGCTACTTGCCCCACCCTCAAGCTGCTCCTAGACCAGATGGGGAAATACACCTCAAAGCATATGATTTTAGAATAGTTTGTGCTGTGCTAGAGAAAATGGCCAGAGTACTATAGAAATCCAAAGAAGGTGTCACTGACCCCATGAGAGGGGTGTGGAAGGCTTCCTGGAGGGGGCAATACCTATCTATGCTAAGTCGATAGATAGATTAGATAGATAGATAGATAGATAGATAGATAGATAGGCAGGCAGATAGAGAAAAGTTGAGAACTTATTGGGTAAATTTATTGATAAAAAGAATCCTATACACAGCCTAAACAAAGACAGGGAGGCATGATAGGATCAAAGCATGGAAGGGGTCAGTGGGGACTCACTAACAAGTTCAGGAAGCATTGCCTGAGGGGAAGCTGTGGGGAAGTCCAAGAACAGTTAGAACTCAGGAAGCTTGAATAAGCAGAAGCACCCAGGTGGATGAGGACTCCCAGACAAAACCATGGACCCCTCAAACACTAACAGCCACCATGAACCCACCTCTCCGTGTTGATAGTTCAGAAAGCTGGCTTTGCCCTGAGGATCTCACAAGGACAAACCAGATATCCCAGATCCCCTGTCCAGGGAGACAAAGGAAAGTCATTTTTTTAAAAAATTAACCAAATTCTGGCAACTGGAACCTCAGATAGCTTGTCTGCTGGCAATACCTTAGGGTTAAATCCTTAATGATGGAAAAAGGAGGCAAGAAGAATGCACAAAATAGTCCTTTTCCACAGGTTAGATAGTGTGTCTTCTAAGCAGCATAGAGCCCCCAGTGCGTGTGTTGGGGGTAGAGGTGGTTCAAGAGTTTTCCTCCCTGCAGGTCCTCAGGGATCCAGGTTGCTCCACCATAAACACTATTAACTCATGCTGTACCTTGTGATAATGAGGAAAAGATGCTCCTCTGGCATCATCCTAGTGGTGAGATCCTTCTTAGGACAGCAGCAGAGTCATGCCAGCATGTGACTGAGCTGGCAAAGCATGGGTTGGATTGCAGTCCCAGCTTGCCAAGAGTGGTTTGTGGAAACTGAACATCTGTGTGAGGTTGCCCTGGACCCTTGCCATGGCCACCCAAATACAGTTTTGGAATTGGGGGAAACTAAAGCCCAACGCCTCACCATTGCAATCTCTAGGCTGTTAACCATGTATGTAGACCTCCTACTCCTAGGGACCCACCCTGTCTTTTTGGTCTCCTTTGACTCTGGCTAATCAGTCCACTGACCCTGTGAAGCCCATGCCATCATGGGATCTCTAACAAGACAGTCAGACCTTCTACCCGCCAAGGTGGGCCTTGGTCTAGCAAATTCCAGCCCCAGCACTTCAGGCCCGAAGTAAGACTGTTGCTCACAAGGCAGAGAAGGATCAGATCCCACTCTGAGCCACAGCTCCTCTGATTCTGCTGCTGAGGCTCAGAGAAAGGAATTGAGTTCTCTCTGGATTACATAGCTAGTCAGGGGCAGGGGCAGGGCCAGGACCAGACCTCCAGTCTCTTGATCCCCAACCTGTAGTCTTTTTGCTCCAATGGCTGCCTTGGGGGGAAAAGAGAAGGCAAGAATGTGCAGAATTCAGATTTCAAAGGAAGGAATTTGGTTTGCAATCTAAGTCCTATAATCACAGACCTCAAAGGCAAAAGGGCCTTGAGCAATTATGTTTCCAAGATTTCCCCTAAGAAATAGATCACCTAGGGCATGATTGTATAGACAACTTCTCAAGCCCCTGTGGGAACCTGTTCATGCAGGGGGCTTGAGACGGGGACTAGCAACTGTTTTTTTTTTTTTTTTTTTTTTTTTAACAAGGGAAGTTTGAGATGCTCCAGCTGGACCCACTCATTTTACAGATGAGGAAATAGGTTCACACAATAGGAGAAGGGACAGGCTCACCATCAATTGTCATCAGGGCCTGCATATTTGAAAAACTGAGAGAGGGACGCCTGGGTGGCTCAGCAGTTGAGCGTCTGCCTTTGGTTCAGGACATGATCCTGGAGTCCCCCTATGGAGTCCCGCATCGGGCTTTCTGCATAGAGCCTGCTTCTCCCTCTGCCTGTGTCTCTACCTGTGTGTGTGTGTGTGTGTGTGTGAGAGAGATGAATAAATAAATAAATAAAATCTATTTAAAAAGAAAGAAAGAAAGAAAGAAAGAAAGAAAGAAAGAAAGAAAGAAAGAAAGAAAGAAAGAAAGAAAAAGAAAAACTGCGAGAGCACCTATATTATCAGCTCCGGGACCTTATACCAATTGATCCCAATTGCTTTGTTTTTTTTTTTTTTTTTTTTTTAAAGATTTTTATTTATTTATTCATAGAGACACAGCTAGAGAGAGAGGCAGAGGGAGAAGCAGGTACCATGCAGGGAGCCTGATGTGGGACTCGATTCCGGGTCTCCAGGATCATGCCCTGGGCTGCAGGTGGCACTAAACCACTGCGCCACCAGGGCTGCCCTGCTTTGTTTTTTTTAAAGATTTTATTTATTTATTCATGAGAGACACAGAGAGAGGCAGAGACATAGGCAGAGGGAGAAGCAAGCTCCTTGCAGGGAGCCTGATGCGAGACTTGATCCCAGGACCCTGGGATCATGCCCTGAGTCAAAGGCAGACACTCAACCACTGAGCCACTCAGGCGTCCCCATCCCAATTGTTTTGTATGTAATGTAGAAATAATCCTCCCCTGGTTTCTTGGGACCACATAAAGGAAGCCCTAAGTGCAATACCTGGCACAAAACGGGTGCTCAGAACATGGGAGCATTTTTTTTTTTTTAAGATTTTATTTGTTTATTCATGAAAGACACAGAGAGAGGCAGAGACATAGGCAGAGGGAGAAGCAGGCTCCTTGCAGGGAGCCCAAAGCGGGACTCGATATGGGGACTCCAGGATCATGCCCTGAGCCGAAGGGAGGCACTCAACCACTGAGCCACCCAGGTGATCCATGGGAGCTTTTATAATCAATATTATAATAATTTTTCATTCCCTTTGTTTGATTTCTCCAAGCGATAATGCGGCCAAAGTCGGGCATTGAACCTGATAGCCTGCATTCTGGCTTCTTGGAGGGAAATGAAAACCAAAGCAGTGAACACATCTGGTACTATTATTCCAAAGTAAAAAAAACTAGTTCCCCAAAATGTACTGTATAATAACTGCTGCTCAAGCAAAGAGATTTTCCCTATCCCCAAACCAGATGTGGTCTCCCATTCTCTTTCCTGCACTCTCAGCACTTGGCGTCTGTTTTAAGGTGCCTTCCTTTATGTATATGAGAATCCCTCCTTTTCCCGGGACAGTGATTCTACCCTGTTCTCCTTGGCCTTACTCTAGGCATCATCAAAAAAAGTCTTGCCTGCAGTGTGTAGATGTGGATTAATTTCATTGGCTCACTAATAAAAAGGAGTATCTGGATGGCCTGCCTCCATTCGCAGCCTTCCCGTATCTCTAAGTCCCGGAACCCACTTCAGGAAAGAGATACCAAGTGTTTCATTAATTTCACGGCACATTATTTTCCCCCATTTTAACCTCTCTGAAATGGACTGCATTTTCCAATGAATGAGCAGTGAGTATTCTTTCTTTTTTTCTTTTTTCTTTTTTTTTTTTAAGATTTTATTTATTTATTTATTTGAGAGAGAGAGAGAGAGAGCACAAGGCAGGGTGGGGGGAAAGATCATGACCTGAGCCTTAGGCAGACACTTAACCCACTAAGCTACCCAGACACCTTGCGTATTCTTTCTTAATGGTGTATGAATTAATGCTACCTTTCCATCAACACCACCTTAGGTTTGATTAAATAAGGTATTTTCCCCCACTTTGTAGCTGAGAAATTATAGGCACACGAGGTTAAGCCACTTACTCAAAGTACAGAGCTAGCACACAGAAGTGCCAGGCTCCAAACTCAGGCAGTGCGAAGGCTTAAAATACAGATCTGGGGCCCTTAGGTGGCTCAGTTGGTTCAGCATCTGTCTCTTCATTTCAGCTCAGATTGTGATCTCAGGGTCTTGGGATCCAGCCCTTAGTCTGGCTCCATGCTCCGCAGGGAGTCTAAATTTGGGGGATTTCTCTCCCTCTCCCTTTGCCCCTCCCCCTGCTCGTGCTGGTTTGTGAGTGCACATGCTCTCTCTCTGTCTCTCTCTCAAATAAATAAATATTTTTTTTAATAATAAATAATGAATTTTTTAAAATAATAAAATTCAGGTGGGTAAGCACCTCCATGATGACCCCCAGTGATCCCACCCTCCTGGTGTTCAAACACTGTGAGGATTCTTCCCTGGAGGGCGGACTGGACCTGGTGACTCACTTAGGAGGGACAGAACACTGGCAAAAGTGATGGGAGGTCGCTTCTGAGACTGAGCTCCCCAAAGACTCTGGCTTCTGCCTGCCTACCATCTTTGCCCTCTCATTTGCCGGCTCCAATTGAAGCCAGCCACCATGATGTGAGCTGCCTCTTGGATGAGACCCACATGGCAACAGCCAAAAATCAACAAGGAAACTGAAGCCCTTAGACCCTCAGGCCCTCCATCTACAAGGAACTGAGTCCTGCTAACAACCCAGAGTGACCTTAGAAGTAGATTCCCCCCAGCTGACCCTTGAGATGGCTGCAGGTTCCTGATTGGTCCAGGCCTGGATTCCTGCCCCTTGGAAACCAGGAGGTGGTACATGAATGTTGCTTTTAGTCACTAAGTTTGGGGGTAATTTTTTAAGACAACAATAGACAATTAATAGTCTCCAATATTTAGGACAAAATATTTACTGCATTGTGTCCTGAGAACACAGAGATGAAAAGCCTTCAAGGGACACCCAGTATCAGGGAGAAAGGCATATGTATGTGGTTGCTGCTACTGTGTTTATTGAGTGGGCTGGGGAGGAGCTGCCTCCCTAACCCTTGCAGGGGGGAGAGGCAGGCTTCCAGAGGAGGTATCACTGAGCACAGCAGTGTCTGGAAAGGCAAGAGCTTCCCAGGGAAGGAAGGAGGGCATACATCTGCTTCTTGCCCTCCATGGATTTGGGAAATGGTAGGATTACACACTTGGCAGGAGGGTATTGGGCAGCTCTATGCTTGACAAAGCGTGAGTGATTCACTCCAGCACGTCCCAGAAGTCTGAGTCAGCAAATTGTTCCTGGCACAGGCTTCGGCAAGAGCAGGGGTTTGAGTCCACTCAAACTGGGTGAGGGTGGTGAAGGTTATAGAATGGCTTTGTTGCCTTTCAGCCAGAACCAGGGCTGCCCTGTGGGTCAGACATTAGAGGTGTGGTCAGGCTGGGAGTAAAGAGGCTTGTGTGCAGGTCACAGTCCAACTTTGGGACAGACTGGGGCAGGAGATCAGGCCCTCCTTCTCCTTTCTCTTCTTTGCTCTGGCCCTGCCTTAGTTCCTCTGGCTGGGAGATGAGCCCGGAGGGTATCACAAGACCCTTTGCCCAGGGCAGGCCTAGCAACCCTGAGAGAGGAAACAGAGCAAGGCCAGGCCTGGGGAGAGGTCTGGGACGAGCCAATAGTTGCAGGCAGCGCTTCCCTGACTCCAGACAGGGCGATTTGTGCAACAGCCCAAAAATAAAGGAAGACTCCTGGCTCTGGGTCCTATGTCAACCACCAATACCGGAGCAGGGCAGTAGAGTGGTTGAAGCACGGGATCTAAGGCCAGGCTGACTGAAGAGCGAGTCCCAGGTTTGCCTCTTACTGAATGTGTTCTCGGGTCAGGTGCTTCATCTCTCAGCTTCTGTTTCTTGATCCTTGAAATGGGAATAACAATGTTCACCTCAGGACTATCATGAGTTGAAATGCAGTGCTGGGGGGCAGCAGGGGCAGGGGTTAGCCCCAGAATGAGGAAAAATACCCATAAAATAGTAGTTAAAAAAGAATGGCCAGATGTGTGAGGTCCCTTTCAGTCCTCAAATTATATGATTCTGGGTACCTGTTGGTCCAGCCCAAGTGCCTCTCTCTTTCTTTTGTCTTGGGAGAAAGAGCTGCTGCTGGTAGTCTGGCTTTTACACATTCATGATTTCATTGGGTTTTCACAGCACCCCATTTTGGAGCTGACAAGATGGAGCAGGAAGGGGAAGGGATTCATCTAGGCTAATGAATAATTTCCGGTTGCAGTCAAATAGCTAGAAACATAACATTTACCATTTAGCCATTTTATGTATAATTAGGTAGGGTTACATATATTCACAGTGTTGTTCAAACAGTCTCCAGGATTTTTTTCTTTTCTTTTCTTTTTAAAGGTATTCTTTATTTATTCATGAGAGACACACAGAGAGAGGCAGAGACACAGGCAGAGGGAGAAGCTGGCTCCCTCTGAGGAGCCTGATGCAGAATCTGATCCCAGAACCCTGGGATCAGGCCCTGAGCCAAAGGCAGACACTCGACCACTGAGCCACCCAGGTGCCCCCAGGACTTTATCATCTTGCGGGACTGAAGCTCTATAGCCATTGTACTGGCCATTCCCCACCCCTGCCCCTGGCAATCACGGGGCTACTTTCTGTTTCTGTGATTTTGACTCTTCTATGTTGGAGCTGTCCTGTTTCTTTCTTTTTTAATTTTTTTTCTTTTTAAATTTAATTTAAAATTTTTAATAAAACTTTTTATTTTTTTAGGACATACAGTTGGCAGGATCTGTTCATGCAACTTGGCCAGCAGCTGGGGCATTTCCACCCTTGGTGTTGCTGGTGTAAATGACTTGAGTCTGTGCTTTGAAGCCAGTTTAATAAGTCCTTTGCTGAGATCCTGGGGAGGGGGCTTCCCTGGCCAGGGGACCTTGAATCTTCTCTCAGAGACAACAGCTGGGGTTCTATGCTTGTAGTTGAGAACTTCACAGTTTGTCCTATGTCACTCTGTCACACATTGAGCATGCCCCCAACCATGCCTTTGGGCCCCTTCTTTTGGGCCTTGCCCCTAGATTTGCTCACCAGGTCTTTGTCTTTCTTGGCTGACTTTCAGGCATCTCTCTTCTTGTCATCCTTGGGAGGCATTGTGAAGCTCAGAGATTGGTGGCCACCCTGGCAGCCTCGCTAAGATGTCGGACAAAAAAAAGAAAAAAAAAAAAAAAAAGAGCTATCCTGTTTCTTAAAGGCACATCTCTGTTTTGCTGTTGAGCCATCTGTTCTCAGCATCAATAGAATAAATTTGGACAGCCAGGGCTGCAGGAGTTCAGGGGGGGCCAAGCACTTCAGGGGTGGAGAGATCAGAGAAGGCTGCAGAGAAGAGGAGGAGAAGGAGGAGGAGGAGGAGGGGAGGAGCAAGAGGAAGAGCCCTGTACCCCTTGCCCTAGAAGGCAAAGAGAGGCAGTGGTGACACTGACTCAGAGATGCTTGAACCCTGTGGCCTGCACTTTGGTTTATGATGGCCACCTCAGCAGTACCAACCTTTGCCCCCAAGTAAGTTCCCATCACGTGGGTGGAGACTCCAGGCCATCTCAGAAGCCACTGGCCTGCCGAAGGGCTGTAGCAGTCCTGTGCTTGCAGCCTCAAGAACCATGGGGCCAGAGCCACGCAGCCAGTCCTTGCGACGGCCACAGTCCTCCTACAGCAAGCTCCAGGAGCCCTGGGGGAAGCCTCTAGAGAGCCGACTGCGCCGGGTGCTGAGCCTCAGACAGGGGCAAGAGAAGTCCAGGCCCTCAAACAGAGGACCAGAAAGGCTGGACACACCCGGTCAGGAGGGGCTGCCAGGGGGCCTGGAGGACACAGAGCAGCTGATCCAAGCCCAGCAAGGAGACAGCCGGCGGTGGCTGAAGCAGTATCAACAGGTTTGGCTGAGGGTTGTTGGATGGAGGAGCACTACAGGGGGAGGGTGGGGATTCCATAGAAAGGGATCCAAGGTAGCAAAGGCTCAGAAGTAGAAACATATAAGGCCAAGAACCAAGAAGACAACAGAGCTGTCTGGAGGTGAGGCTGGAAAGAGAGGTGTCCAGGCATCATATTTCAGAGAGCCCTAAATGCATTTGGAATTTATCCCACAGGCACTGGGGAGTCCTGGAAGGTTTTACAGCAAGCTAGTGATGTGGTCAGAGCTGTTTTAAAATGATTAATCGGGCAATATGTTGGATGGGTGGATTTTGCTAGAGGCAAGGAGATCAGCCAATAAAACTTCCCCAGGGTTGCCTCTTGTGTTCCTCTGACCCAGCAAAGGGGGCATCCTGACCCCCTTGGTGGGAGCAGCTGGCTCCTGGCCCTGCCTCCTTCTTCTATTTTTTTTTTTTTTTTTTTTTTTGCCTCCTTCTTCTAGGAGAAAAATTTCCCAGTGAGCAGAGCTCTTGTCTCTGGGGTCTAGCACCACCTGGTGGCTATAGGTGGAAAATACCTGAAGCCTACCAAGCAGCTGTGAGACAGGGACCCTGATTCTCCCCCTCCTCTGTCTTCCAACAGGTAAGGAGAAGGTGGAAGAGCTTTGTCTCCAGCTTCCCTAGTGTGACCTTGAGCCAGCCAGCCTCCCCACAGCCCTCTCTGGGCACCAGCAGCTAAGGATATTGAAAGTGGTATTGGCCCTTGCTGCACCCAGGTCAGATGGCCATGTCTATTGACCTACCTCTTCCTGGCCCTCTGGACCCTTCTGCCGTGGACTGCTCCTGCCTTCCTTACACGGTGCACCAAGGCCTCTGCCACCAGCTCACCCCTTGGCCCTGGCCCTGCACTCCAAGACTGGCTCTCAACAAAGACCTCAGAAGGGCAAGAAGAAAGGGGCTCAGCTGTTTCTTGGTGGATTCTGCCCTGTGGGCATGGAGGCACCCCTGGACAGTGACATGTATGAAGGCCTTAGAAGCCTGCCTAGAAATAAGGGTGTCGATACCCCTGACCCCACACAAGACCAGTCTTGAACTTCCAGGACAGAGCTCAGTGAAGCCAGACCTATGGCTGAGAGGCTCTTTGCCTGCCCACACCCCTACCCCTGCCATCCCCTGCCTGCCAGCAGCTAGTGGTAGGCAAGGCTTGGGTCTCCCTCCCTGACAGTGAGCTCCCCAAGGGCAAGGACAGTCAGGGCAGTCATCGGTACTGGAGCCCTGTAGCTGAAAGGCCCAGACCTGGATATGCTCACTTGTATCCTCAGTGTCCCAATGAAGTAAGCAAGGGAAGCTTTCCCTCCCTGTGTGACAGAGGTGGAAACTGAAACCCAGAGCAAGGAAAGAATTCTTGTTTTTGGCACCTCCAGCCCCACCCCCACCCAGTTCAGCCCCAACCTTGGGGCTGAACACAGGAATAAAAATTGCTGAGCTGATGTCAACAATTTGCCTAGTGATTAACTCGTCTAACAGGGGAAAGCTTGGCTCAGAATTTGCCAGAATGGTGGAGCAGGGGCACCATAGGCAGGTCACCTATGGGTCCCCAGGAGGCTGGTTCCTTCTTGCCACTTCTCTTGACCTCACTCCATGGAGGATTGCCACCTCCTCCTGTGCTGACCTCCAGTCAGCTTTGGGGGACCCACTTTGCCTTTGTGCTCACCCTCATGAGGCCCAGAAAGAGCACGGGCTCATCCAAGGCCACACAGAAGGGAGGGTCTTACCCCCAAAAACCTGAGCATTTTGAGAGGCACTGGCATTTCTTGTGGGGTCCCCAGGGCTCTCGTGGCTCAAGCAGACTGAAGGTCAAAGGTGAGAGGGCAGGGGATCCCAGGGTGGCACAGCGGTTTGGCGCCTGCCTTTGGCCCAGGGCACGATCCTGGAGGCCCGGAATGGAATCCCACATTGGGCTCCCGGTGCATGGAGCCTGCTTCTCCCTCTGCCTATGTCTCTGCCTCTCTCTCTCTCTCTGTGACTATCATAAATTAAAAAAAAAAAAAAAAAAAGGTGAGAGGGCAGCTACAAGCATCCTAGTGTAAGGTCTGTCCTGGGATGATGGGGAGACCCAAGGGTTCAACCAGACAGAAGGGAGGTTCCCTGTTTCCGCAGAGCCCAGAACCCTGGCAGGACTATTGGGGAACAAGGAGGGTCCTGGGTAAATCATGTCCCAGAGAGACACTGGGATCAGAGACCTGGGTTCCTGGCTTGGAAGCTGGACTCTGGGAGCTGACCAGAAGCTTCCGGCCCAACTAGTCACAAACTTTAGATGCCCACTGCTCTGCTGCCTTCTGCAGTAGCCTTTTGGGTGTCTCTGGGGAACTCCAGGCTCCAGGAAGCACAATCTGAGTCTATAGCTCCTGCAAACCCTCTGGATGTCTGGAAGAGGAAACTGAGGCCCAGAATGTGAAGGTGTCCTCATCACCCTCTAGGTCTCAGCCCTTGAGGCTCCTGGAAGCCTCTGTGTCCCCGAGGATTTTTCTAGCCCAACTCTTTGCTGTTCTCTTTTTTTTTTTTTAAGATTTATTTATTCATTCATTCAGAGAGAGCGAAGAGAGAGGCAAAGACACAGGCGGAGAGAGGAGCAGGCTCCACGCAGGGAGCCCGATGTGGGACTCGATCCCGGGTCTCCAGGATCACACCCCGGGCTGCAGGCGGCGCTAAACCGCTGTGCCACCGGGGCTGTCCTTTTTTTTTTTTTTAAGATTTATTTTTATTTATTTATGATAGACATAGAGAGAGAGAGAGAGAGAGAGAGAGAGGCAGAGACACAGGCAGAGGGAGAAGCAGGCTCCATGCACCGGGAGCCCAATGTGGGATTCCATTCCGGGCCTCCAGGATCGTGCCCTGGGCCAAAGGCAGGCGCCAAACCGCTGTGCCACCCAGGGATCCCCTCTTTGCTGTTCTCTTACTCACCATGCTCTGTGACGTTTGTTCAGTTAGTAGCTTTTGTCATCCACAAGACAAAAGGTTCCATGGAGACCTGGCCTGCTCACCACCAGGACCCCAGTGCCTGGTTCAGAACCCAGCCCATACTAGGTACTCAATAAGCTGTTGTTGAGTGAATGAGGCACTGGCCCAAGGTCACTCAGTAAGTTGATGGCTGGGTGGGCCTACAGCTCACAGGTCTGGGGGCTCCCACTCAGGCAGAACAGTTCTGCCTCAGCCTTACCGGCAACTCCATCATCAAGGAGCACTATCTGGGGCCCTTGGCAGAGGCCTTCAACAAATCATGCACACACTCTGATAGGTTGCTTCCAAAGGTGGCCTCAGCCCTCCATCCTATGGTTCACACCCTCTTGTGTTGTATCTTTGCCACACCTCCCACCCAGAGAAGTATTTTATTTTCTCTCCCCTTGAATCTGGGTGGGCCCTGTGACCTGCTTGGACTAACTGAATGCAGTGGAAATAATGTTCTGGGTCTTCTAAGTTTGGGCCTTGAGAAGCCTTCCAGCTTCTGTTTCTGGCCTCTTAGAAGCCAGCTGCCATGTAGAGGAGTCCAGGTGATCCTGCCTCTAAAGTGTCCCCTAAATAGGTATGTCTGTATTCTAATCCCCAGAACCTGTGAATTTTTCCTGATACAGAGAAAAGATCTTTGCAGATACATCAAACTAAGGATCTTGGGATGAGGTGATCATCTTGTATAATCTGGGTGGGAGGGGCCTAACTCCAACATGAAGCTTCCTTAGAAAGATGCACAAAGGAAAAGACGTAGAGGCCGAGGCCATGTGAAGGGGGAGGCAGAGAGTGGATTGAAGTGACCACAAGCCAAGGTTGTACCCAGCCACCAGTAGCCACTGATAGAGTCAGGAAGGATTCTTCCCTGGACCCTCAAGCATCTCAATCTCAGACTTCTGGCCTCCAACACCAATAAATTCCTGTTGCTTTAAGCCACAGAATTTGGGGAATAGGTACAGGCTCCCCAGGAAACTAAAACAGTGTGTTTGTGTGGTTCTACTTGGCAGAGACTGGCCAGATGGCTAGGCAACATTTCCCAGACTTCCTTGCAACCCAGTATGGCTGTGTGGCCAAGCTCTTGCAAGCAGAATATGAATGGAAGTGGCATGTGTTGCCCTTCCAGACCCAGCCACTAAGCCTCCCTGTCCAGCCCTCAATGCTTCCCTCCTCACTCACAGGCCCGCCCAGTGCAAAGGGTCTAAGGGGGCTTTGAGGCTAGTGGATAGTGATGACCCAAAGCAGAGCCTCTTGTCTCCCATCTGGACTGTGAAGTGGCTGCAAAATAGGTCTTGGTTGTGTGGAGCCTCTGATTTGGAGCTGCTTGTTATAGCTGCAAGTCTATCCCAACTATTTCATGTCAGCTCTGTGTGATTCCTTGGGGACTAGAAACCCCCAGAAAGGACAATTCTCTTTTTGCTCACTTTGGACAGTGTCTGCCTTGTTGTAGGTGCTCAGGAAACAGTTGCTGAATTACTGAGTGCTCAGCAGCCAGACCTAACATGTGAGCAGGAATTAGCCAGGCGGAGGGAGGGAGTAAGTGTTCCAGGTGGAGGGAGTGGCCTGGAAGGTCTAGAGTGAACACAATGCATCTAGGAGGTTGACCATTTGAACCAAACCATTTGAATGGTCTATGACAGAACAGAGGTCCCTGGGCAGCCCAGGTGGCTCAGTGGTTTAGTGCTGACTTCAGCCCAGGGCGTGATCCTGGAAACCTGGGATCGAGTCCCACATCGGGTTCCCTGCATGGAGCCTGCTTCTCCCTCTGCCTGTGTCTCTGCCTCTCTCTCTGTGTCTCTCATGAATAAATAAATAAAATCTTAAAAAAAAAAAAAAAAGAACAGAGGTCCTTGTCTCAGGCTCTGGACATACGTGTTGCCTCCCCCCAGCACCTCCCCAGATGTGCCCTCTGCAGGCCTTGCTTGTCTTGGTTTTGTTTGCACATGAAGACTTCACTCTCGTGGGATAGGCAGGCCCCTGGGAGGACCCCTGGGCCTCGGGTCAGGCTCTGGGACTGCCACTCATACACTCATGCCCCTGGGGCTTCAGTTTTCTCATCTGTCAAAGAGAGAGAATAACCTTGCTTTGCTACCCTTTGGGGTGGGGTGAGGTGACAGGAGGAAGCATAGGTATCACTAGGATGGAGCTGGGAGCTGGGCTGGAGCCTCGGCAGGGGCTTGGGTTCAAACAGGGTGAGAAAGAGAAAGAGGGGATCTAAGGTTGCTTCCAGGTGGGCCAGCAAGCAAGCCAGCAAGCAAGCAGACCTCCAAGGACGTTACCGACATTGTGGGTCTGAATGGAAGGAGGTGGCTCCCTTGGAGGCCTCCCAGATATGCATGGTAGCGGTGACCTGTGTGGAGAGATGACCCAGCCAGCACAAAAGCCCCAGGCTCTCTAAGGGCCAGCATGAGCCCAAAGATCACATAGAGACCTGTGTTCTGTATCTGATGCCCACAAGGGCAGAGCCTCCCAGGCCTTTCCCCTGCCATGGGGGCTGAGAGCCAGGAGCTATAGGAGTCTGACACCCTTCAACCCACTGCCTGCTCAACATCCTGCCCCTCTGTGCATGCTTCCAGAACAGGAGAGCTCGTGGTTTATCAAGTCTTGCTCCTTCCATGTGACTTCTGCCCTCAAGCTCACAGTCCTGCTTGAGAGGGGGACAGATGAGCAGACAGACAGATGGCCAGCTGCTCTGTTTCAATGCAGAATGGAGTAGGAGCTCATGAGGCTGATCAAGTAGGAGGCCACGAGTCCTGAACCAGTGCACACTCTGGGCTTGGCTGGACATCTTCCCCAGCTTCCTGCAGCCTGCAGCCATGCTGGAGGGGAAGAGGTTGTCCTCTGGGGAAGGAAGAGGGAGGGCAGATCCTGCAGGTGGAATGGGGCCACTTGGTGTACTAAGGGGGAAGGCAGCAGGGCAGGTGGGAAACATCGTGTCCCCAAGCACCTCTCAGAGCAAGCACAGCCAACCCAGCTGCAAGGGCACTCAGAGCAGTTTGGTCTCATCTGTTCAATAAATATAAAACTGGTCCCTCCTCACAAGGTTGTTTTAGTTCTTCCACATTAATGCATGTAAAGCCTTTGGAGCGTTTGGTCCTCAGTTTTTTTTTTGTTTTTTTTTTTTTAAGATTTTATCTATTTATTCATGAGAGACACAGAGAAAGAGGCAGAGATACAGGCAGAGGGAGAAGCAGGCTCTCTGTGAGGAGCCTGATATGGGACTTGATTCCAGGACCCCAGGATCACAACCTGAGCCAAAGGCAGATGCTCAACCACTGAGCCACCCAGGCATCCCTGTTCCTCAGTTCTTAATAGCCAGGTCCAGAACATTCACCTTATGTGACCCTGGGTGGGTCCCTTCTCTGGGCCTCAGCAGCCTCCCCTGGGAAATGGGGGTGCTAATAATAGCATCAGACTTGCAGTTTGTTGGGGACGAGATGGGCCGAGGCACACATGCACTGACCCAGGGCCAATGCACAGAAGTGCCCATTCAGTGAGAACCTCAGGAAGCCTGGCGCTCAAAGCCCGATGTGTCCTCAGCTCACCTTGGCCTGGCTGGGCCTTGGCAGGGCCGTGGGCATTGGAATCCAGGAAAGTGGGCCCAGCCGCAGACCAGACAGCTGCCCCCAGGCTTCCCAGGACACTGTCTGTCCTCTAGCATCAATGCAGACATGGCGTGGGAAGGCCTCTCCTCACCCTGCACTGTCTGTGGTTGTCGCTAAACCTCCCTGCCCCACTCCCCACAAGGCCCAATCTCCCTTCTCTGAGCTCGACACAAGCAGTTAGTTCAGCCAACACTCAGAGCCCTGCTCTGGTAGAGACTTCAGACGGGATAACATGCACAGCCCCTGAAATTCCCCACGGTGACAAACACATAAATGAACCTGCATTCCAGGAGGTGGCTCAGGGAGTGGGTGTGCCCAGAGAAGGGTGAGGTTAGCTTTTGCAGGGTGGGTGTCAGAGAAGACTTTTTGAGGACCGGACAGCAGAGCAAGTATGCTTGCCCACAGTGGAAGGTTGGGAAGGGCGTGCCAGGCAGAGGGAAGAGCATGGGCAAGGACATGGGGATGTGGCATAGCTGGAGTGTGAGGAGATCCAGGCATACCTCATTCAGTTTTCCTGGGGAATGAATAGGAGTGGGGAAGGCAGGGACAGGTCCACAGGGGACAAGGCTCAAAGGACTGGGGATGGCACTTCACCCAGGGAGCTGTCACAGGGTTTTCAGTAACAAAGGAAGAAAGATAGCTTAAAGATTCCCTGTGACCACTCCAGCCCAGAGCGTGGTGGGAACCCTCTGGGAGGAGTGCAGATGAATTGTGTTGCCATTTTACAAATGAGAGTTTTGAGGCCCCAATGGGCTTGAATGGGTCACACCCAGTGAGATGACCCGGGCTGAGCGCTCTATATTTCACATCCTATCTCACCTGTTAGGCCCAGGTCCCCACATGCACCTTGGCTTAGCTCCACCTTCTGTCTTCTTTCCTCTGCTGGATTCCACCATCTCAGCTAGTAGCTCCTAGCAGGAGGGGTGTTTGGCCCTCCCCTTCCCAGGGCAGGCTTTAGCCCTGAGAGCTGGGGGTGGATGAGTGGGTTAGGATGGGTGCCAAGGAGGCTGCCTGCAGGTCTGGGCCCCTGCTTCTGCCCTTGGCACTGGACACCTTCTCAATCTTTCCACATCTTCCTCTTACTCCCGTTCTCACCTCCACCCCGGAGGCAAGTAACCCACCTCTGCATCTTTGCTGGCACAGTTGCTGCCTCTCAGAATACAGACATCAGACACAGTGACTAGTCAGTGTGCATATGATAAATATCCATAGGCTATGGATGATTGGAAGGCTAGAATCCAAAACTGTTCCCAATGTCTGCCCCTTCACCTTCCTACAGCAGAAGGGCACCGGGGATTGGTTCCATGGGGAGCTTAAGTGAGCTGGAGCCTGCCCAGTGGGCTCCCTGCAGCCAGTGGAGTCCCTGAGAAAGGACACTCCTCCTGGTCAGATTTCCCAGGTGCTCCACAATAGAGACTGTATTCCTGGAATGGGGGCTGGGGCAGCCTATTCCCAACCAAGAATCCTGGATCTTCAGAGACATCAAGAAGGGATTTGGTTGCTTGGCTCAAGGGGCTCAGTTACCCATTTGCTCACTTGTCGTGTGACCTCTGGGAAATCCTCCATCTTTTCAGGGTTTTACCTTTTTTTAAATCTGGAAAATGAAAGGATTGGATGGTTTTCCACGTACAGCTCTTTCTGTTTCAATTAACAAGAAACTCAACCCAAACTAGTTTAAGGGAGAAAAGAATATGTTGGTATACATAACTGAAAAGTTTAGACATAGACTGGCTTCAGGTACAGCTTGCTCGGGGGCTCAAAGCCATCCCTAGGACCTGCGTTATCTCCCTCTCCCTTTCTCCATCTCTCTCTCAGATTAATTCTCACTTCATGATCTCCTCATGGATCTACAACAGCTCCCAGCCCTTATATCCAAAAGTCCACAGGGAAAGAATGCTTATCTCTCTCCACAGGCTCATCCTTGAACCAGTCACTGTGACAGGTAATGTAAGGCTCTGACTGGTCAGGTCTGAGTTGTCTTCCTGGGAATCACATGGGACAGGATGAATTCTCCAACTCAAACATAAAGCTTTTATAGGAAATAGTCAATTTCCCAAGGTCACACAGTCCCCCCCCCTCCGTGTAACACAGCCCCCACCCCCTTACATGTCCCAAACCTTTTCCCAGTCATCTGGTCCAGCCTAACAACTCCAAGCTTTCCATAGGCAGGACCAGAAAGCTTGTTGCTCGGCGTATCAGTCAGAGTCCACCAGAGAAACAGAACCAGTGTGAGACATATATACATACAGATTTACTATAGAAATTGTTTCATTAAGAGGCTAAGTGCACAGTTGGCAAACTGCAGACCCAGCAGAGCTAATAGAGTAAGTTCCAGTCCAAGTCTGGATCTAAGTCCAAAGCCTGTAGGAAACCAATGTCCCAGCTCAAAGACAGGTGGGCAGAGAGAGTGAATTCTGCCTCACTCCACATTTTGTTCTTTTCATACCTTCAACTGATCAGATGAGGCCCACCCACACTGGGGAGAGCAAGCTGTACTAAGTCTACCAGTTCAAATGTTAATCTCATCCAGAAACATCCTCACAGATGCACTCTGAATAATGTTTAATCAAATGTCTGGGCCTTCCATAGCCCAATCAAATTATGCATGAAATTAACCTTTACAGCTTATCCCCTACTCTCCCCATGCCACTTCCACTAGCTAATCTTGTTGGCCTCATCTTCAAAGTTCATCCAAATTCTGAGAACTTGCCTTCCATTTTAGTACCAAAGCCCTGAGCTAAGTCACCATCCCCTATCATTAGGACTATGTCTGTGCTTTCCTATCTGGTAACCCACTTCCAACTCAGCCCCTTGCCATCTACTTTTCACGTTTGTCCGGGGTTATGACTCTAAAGCTAGGGATCCCTGGGTGGTGCAGCGGTTTAGCACCTGCCTTTGGCCCAGGGCGCGATCCTGGAGACCCGGGATCAAATCCCACGTCGGGCTCCCGGTGCATGGAGCCTGCTTCTCCCTCTGCCTGTGTCTCTGCCTCTTTCTCTCTCTCTCTCTCTCTCTCTGTGTGTGACTATCATAAATAAATAAAAATTTAAAAAAAAGCTAAAGTCAGATCCTAGCAATCTTCTCAAAACTCAGAAATGGCTTCCCTACTTATGCACTTCAAATCTCATGGCATACACCACCCAACACCATCTGGCTACCTTTCAAACCTCATCAGAGGCCTCCCCTCACCTTGTCTCTCAGCTGCGATCACAACAATCTCCTTGTTGTTCCTTAAGCATATTGACATACTATCCCACCTCAGGGCTTTTACATTTACTGTTCACTCCACCTGCAAAGTTTTCCTGCAATACCTACCTTACTTCCTTGCAATCTGTTTTTTGTTGTTGTTGTTGTTGTTGTTTTAAGATTTTCTTTATTTATTCATGAGAGACACAGAGAGAGAGAGAGAGGCAGAGACACGGGCAGAGGGAGAAGCAGGCTCCATGCAGGGAGCCTGATGTAGGACTTGATTCTGGGACCTCAGGATCACAACCTGAGCCAAAGGCAGATGCTCAAGGCTCAACCATTGAGCCACCCAGGCGTCCCTCAATCTTGGCTTATTGATTGCCTCATCACAGAGGAATTTCCTGACTTTGCTAATTTAAAACAACTCTCCTCTTCTCATCCTTCCTCTCTGCACCTTACCCACTTATTCTGGCCAACATATTTTCTTACTCCTATTCTCTCTGCCATTAGAAATTCAGCTTTATGAGTCAGGAACTTTTTTTTTTTTTTTCCCAGCAAAAGTGGCTCAACTTTATTACAGGGAAGCTAAGGAGGAGCGGGGCAAGTGAGGGTCTCTGTCAGGAACTGCCATCACTGAGCGGGACTGCCAGGCCCCAGGTCTCTCTAGAAGGCAGGAGAGGATCAGCATCCTGCTCCCTTTGGTCCATCATGGGCTCAGGGGTCCAGGCCCTCACTACTTGGGGCCGAGGTAGGAAACGGCCTTTCCTGTTTTCTCCTGGGTCCCCAGTAGAATGTCCACGCTGTGCTCAGAGTTGATGGAGACCTTCTTGTTGGGCAGGTCAGTGTCAAACTCAACTCCTCCCAGCTTGTTGAGCACCCGACTGACCGCGTTAGAGCATCCTTCACAGGTCATGTCCACAGAGAACTCGTGCTTCGGCATGACTGTGGATGGCGGGTGGTGGTGGTGGTGGTGGTGGTGGCGGTGGCGGCGACACTTCGACACTTCGGCAGGCTCAGGATCGGAGCGCTGGCTCGGCGGGGATTCCGGGGCTGGGCACCGGGGAGGGCCGCCCCTCCCGCCAGGCCCCGCGCCACCGGCCCGCCCGCCAGGAGTCAGGAACTTTATATTCTTTCTGTCCTGTTGTCCCCCCAATACATTATGCATAGTAGGTGCTCAATTAATAGTTGTTGATGGGGACACCTGGGTAAAATGAAAATGGAATGGGAGAAAATATATGCAAATCTTATCTCTGATAAGGGGTTGATATTCAAAATGTATAAAGAACTCATGCAGCTCGATAGCAAAAACACAATATCTTTTTTTTAAATTTTTATTTATTTATGATAGTCACACAGAGAGAGAGAGAGGCAGAGACACAGGCAGAGGGAGATGCAGGCTCCATGCACCGGGAGCCCGACGTGGGATTTGATCCCGGGTCTCCAGGATCGCGCCCTGGGCCAAAGACAGGCGCTAAACCGCTGCGCCACCCAGGGATCCCTCTTTTTTTTTTTTTTTTTGATAAAAACACAATCTCATTAAAAAATGGGCAGAGGATCCGAATCAATTTTTTCCCAGAGAAGACATACAGATGCCCAAGAGGTACAAGAAAAGCTGCTGGACATCACCCATTGTCAGGGCAATGCAAATCAAAACCCCAATGAAGGGGTGCCTGGGTGGCGCAATTGGTTGGGCATCTGCCTTGAGCTCAAGTCATCCTGGGGTCCTGGGATGGAGCCCCAGGTTGGATTCCCAGCTCAGTGGGGAGTCTGCTTCTCCCTCTGCCCCTCTCCCCCACCCATGCTCTTTCTCTCACTCCCTGTCTCTCTCTCTCTCTCAAATAAATAAATAAAGGCTTAAAAAAAACCACCACAATAAGATGTCACCTCACACTTGTTGGCAATGGCTGTTAGCAAAAAGAAAAGAAATAAATGTTGGCAACGATGTGGAGAAAAGGGAACTCACCACTCTACTCAGCCTCAGAGTTGTTAGTGGGAATCTTCTCTGGATCCCACTTCTCTGGGTGGGTGGTAGATCATCTTTTGCTATTCATAATAAGCCCCCTTTCAACCACACTCCAAGTTTGTGCTAACTAGGAGACATGGAAGCTGGGGGAAGAGTTGGTTGTCAGAGGAAAAGGCCCTGTGATCAGACAGTTGGAATTTCCAGTTGCACCTCTGGACCTCTGGGGCAGAAGGGAGCTGGAGATTGAGTTAAATCATCAATGGTAAAAAAAAAAAAAAAAAAAAATCATCAATGGTGAATGATTTAATCAATTGTCTTATGTAATGGAGCCTCCATAAAAATTCTAAACAATCGGATTTGGGGAACTTCCTGGTTGGTGAACACTCCAAGGTACTGGGAGGGGTGGTTCTCCTGGAGAGGGCATGGAATCTCCACATCTCTTCCACATACTTTGCCTCAAGCTTCTCTTCCATTTGGCTGTTCATCTGTATCCCTTATTATATCTTCAGCAATAAACTGGCAAACAGAGTGTTTCCCTGAGTTCTCTGAGCCTTTCCAGCAAACTATTGAATTTGAAAAGGAGGTCTGGGGACCCCTGATTTATAGCTGGTCAATCAGAAGCAGGTAACAACCATGACTGGCTTTTTTTTTTTTTTTTTTAAGATTTTATTTATTTATTCACGAAAGACACAAAGAAGCAGGCTCCCTGCAGGGAACCAACCTGATGCAGGACTCAATCCCAGACCCAGGATCACTTCCTGAGCGGAAGGCAGACGCTGAGCCATCCAGCATTGCTCTGTGATTGGCTTCTAAAATGGAGACAATTTTGTAGAATTGAACCTATTGCCTGTGGGGTCTATGCTAAATCCAAGTGGTTAGTGTGAGAACCGAATTGTAGGACACCTAGTTGGTATCGAAAGTTGGTGGATTGTTGAATGTGAGGGAAAATCCACACGTTTGGTGTCAGAAGTGTTGTGAATATAGAGAGAAACTGCTTTTCTTTTAGATGGTTGTGAGAGCTCTCTGGAGACACAAGTGGAAGCATTTGGGGGTGAAGGGGCATAACACTTGTACCCCATTCTCAAATAATGTGTATATAGGTGTGGGTATAAATGTATGTATATGTGTGAATGACAAAATCAGTGTGGCAAAAACTGGTAAATCAAGGTGAAGGTGTACCATCCTTGCAACTTTCCACAGGTCTGAATTTTTTCCAAAATAAGAATTTTTTAAAGTAAAGCAATATGATAACTTTGCAAAAGGAGAGGCAATTGGATAGTATGTGTCTCCTGATGGAAGAAACAGTACCACCTATGAAACAATCTTGCCAAAAAATAAAAGTTGAGCCTGTATCTTATTATACTTCTAGATCCAACTCCGAATTTACAAGATCCCCTTGGGGACAGAGAAATATGTTATATTACACCTCAGGGCTGCAATCAGCAAAATCCAGGCTATAGTGATCCCTAAAGGACAGGCCAAGCTTTTTTTCAAAAAAGAAGTTGTAAAGAAAACAAGAGAGATGAAAGGGACCTCTAGAGTAAAAGAAACCTAACACATTAGCCGATCACAGTGTATTTGGATACTAATTCAAACTTTTTTTTTTAATTTTTTTTTTTTATTTATTTATGATAGTCACACAGAGAGAGAGAGAGAGAGAGAGAGAGGCAGAGACATAGGCAGAAGGAGAAGCAGGCTCCATGCACCGGGAGCCCGACGTGGGATTCGATCCCGGGTCTCCAGGATCGCGCCCTGGGCCAAAGGCAGGTGCCAAACCGCTGCGCCACCCAGGGATCCCTCAAACTTTTTTTTAAGGAAATTCTTTAGGAAATATTTGGCGCTTTGAATGTTGACCAGACAATTTGATGGTGTTACAGAACTATTCCTGGGAGGCGGGCATGAAAACTATACTATTATATTAATGAAAAACTCCTCATCCTTTAGATTATTCTTGCTTCTTGTGGATAAAATGATGCACCATCTGGGATTTGCTTTAAAGGTGAAAGATATGGACAGGAATGCAGATGAAGTAAGAGCAGCCCTGAATTGAAGCAGGGGGAGTGGAGAACTACTACAGCTATTACATTTGTTGATGTTGATGGTGGAGATGCCCCCACAGGGCAGGTTTCCGCACAGCAAAGGACATGTGCCATCCTTAGGACAATCGAAGACCCAGAATCTGACCCCTGGAGGGGCAGAAGCCAGGTGGGATGTTTGGAGTTCCAGCCAGGACCAGCTGAGGTGGGAAGGAACACTTATCTCTGTATATTTAGAAATTTGTAGGCGGTGTTTATTTGTTGCAAAGTCTGGGTCCCTTCCCCTGTGGGTGCTAGAAGCCGCAGCGGCCAAAGGACATGCACTGGAGGCAGCTCAGGAGGGGGTGGCTTGGGGTGGGGCTGAGGGCAGGGCAGGTTCCCTGGCTGAGAAATAGCTGCTGATTCACTGGGGTCAGAGGTGGCCTGGCAGTGGGAGGGCTTGGGCAAGGCCACCGACCCACTGCGGGGGCTCAGATAAGCACCATCTCTCTGGACCTTGGTTTCTAACTTGAGCAGTTATGTCCAGGGGCGCCTGGCTGGCTCCATCAGAAGAGCATGTGACTCTTGATCTCGAGTTCAAGCCCCACACTGGGTGTAGAGATTACTAAAAATAAATACGTTTTACTTTTTTTTTTTTTTAAGATTCTGTTTTTGTTTATTTATTCGAGAAAGAGATCACAAGCAGGCGGAGGGGTACAGGGAGCTCAATGAGGATTCAATCCAGGACCCCAGGATCATTATCTGAGCTGAAGGCAGACACTTAACCAACTGAGTCACCCAGGCACCCATAAAGAAACTTAAAAAAACAAAAGACAGGGATCCCTGGGTGGCGCAGCGGTTTAGCGCCTGCCTTTGGCCCAGGGCGCGATCCTGGAGACCCGGGATCGAATCCCACGTTGGGCTCCCGGTGCATGGAGTCTGCTTCTCCCTCTGCCTGTGTCTCTGCCTCTCTCTCTCTCTCACTGTGTGCCTATCATAAATAAAAACAAACAAACAAACAAACAAACAAAAAAACAAAAGACAGTTACATCCAGTGTCAGACAGACCCAGGTATAAATCCTGACTTTGCCACCTGGGCTGGCTCTGCTGTGACTCATGGCAGGCAGACTCCACTTTCTTTCTACAAAATGGACACAATAAAGGGACCAACATTATGGGTTGTCCTCAGGGGTCAGTGAGACAGGTGTGGAAGTTCTTAGCCAAGGGTTCGATGCTCCAAGGGCACTCACTACATCAGACCTGCTGGTGCCCCTGATGCTGTCTCCTGATGAAGATCCTTCCAACTCTAAAGAGACAGAATATGTAAACCTGTCTGAAAAGACCATAAAAAAAAAAGACACTATAAACATGGTTAACACACAGGAGACAGAGGAATAAAGGAAGGAGATTAAAGGAAGGAGTGGAAGGAGATTCCACTTAACAGTGGAAAATCTGCCAAATACTACCTCAGTCAGGTCGGCATCAACAATGATGAGAGATATGACAAACATGGCACTTAACCTCTGTTGTCTTCCCTCAAAGCCCATGGACCCCACCTAATCATGAGCAAATGGACAAATCCTAATTGAGAAACATTCTACAAAATACTAACCAGTTGCCCTCAAAAGTGCCAAGGTCATTAAACACACACATGCAAACACATAGAAAGTCTTAGAAACTGTCACAGTCAAGAGGAAACTAAGGGGCGCCTGGTGGCTTAGTAGGTTAAGCATCTGACTCTTTTTTTTAAAGGATTCTTAAAAAATATTTTATTCATTTATTCACAAGAGACACAGAGAGGCAGAGACATAGGCAGAGGGAGAAGCAGGCTCCCCGCAGGGCATTTAACGTGTGCTAGCCTCACCCTCAATCCCAGGACCCCAGTATCATGACCTGAGCCAAAGGCAGACAGACGCTCAACCACTGAGACAACCCAGGTGCCCCAGCATCTGACTCTTGATTTCAGCTCAGGTCATGATCTCAGGATCTTGGGATCGAGCCCCACATTAGGCTCTGCACTCAGAATGGAGTCTCCTTGAGGATTCTCTCTCCCCTCCCCCTTCTTCTGCTCCTCCTCCAACTCTCTCTCCCTCTCTCTTCCTCTATCTCTAAAATAAATAAATAAATCTTAAAAAAAAAAAAAAAGGAGAGAGAGAGAGTTGCTTAAGAAGGTACAGGGAAACTAAAGGTAACATGGCCTCCTGGATGGATCCTGGGACAGAAGGAATGCCTTAGAAAGGAAAGACATCTGGAAAAGTTCAGGCTTTAGTTAATAATAATGTGTAAATATTGGCTAATTAATTGTGATAATTGTGCTATATTAATTAACATTAAGGTGTTAATAGAGAAACCTGGGTGTGGAGTATGTGGGAATTCTGTTCGACCTTCGCAAATTCACTGTAAGCCTAAAACTATGCTACATTAAAGAGTCTCAAAAGAGGGGCACCTGGGTGGCTCAGTGGTTGAGCGTCTGCTTTTGGCTCCAGTGATGATCCCGGAGTCCTGGGATTGGGTCTCATATGAGGCTCCCCTTGGGAGCCTGGTTCTCCCTCTGCTTCTCTCCCTGTTTCTCCTTCTGCCTATTTCTCTGCCTCTCTCTGTGTGTCTCTCATGAATAAATAAATAAAATCTTTATTTTTAAAAATTTTAAAAAGATTTCAGGGGAGGGGAGCCTGAACTCCAGGATGACGCCTTGAGCCAAAAGTAGAGCTTAACCACTGAGCCATCTAGGCGTCCCAATAAATAAAATCTTAAAAAAAAAAAAAAGTCTCAAAAGAGAAAAAAAGACAAGAGGCAGCGTGGGAGAAAAATATGCAAACGTCTAAAACAAGATTTGTGGCCACAATACAAAGGAACTACCAGATATAGGCAAAGGAAGGAAACAGGAAAATTCACAGAAGACAAACAGATCAGTTCTCATGTGAAGATGTCCTATGACACCATAACCAGAGAGATACAGATTAAAACAAGAGTGAACCACCATCTTCTCACCTGACAAGAAATTGATGGTGTTCAGGATTGATGAGGACACAGCGAAATAGTCAGTGTCTGCAGAAGTATGAACTGGTGTAATCTCCAGAGGAGGCAATTTGGAAGTAAATTTTAAAAATTAGTACACAAACCCTGTGTGTTTGTTGAGGCATTATTAGTAATAATCAAAACTAGAAACAGCCTTGGTCCATCAATAGGAGACTACAATGCTCCCATAAAATAAAATACTCTGCAATAGGGCAAAAACATGAGGTCGGCCTTTTGCACAAATAGTACAATAATCACAGGTAACACTGTGGCATTCACCTTCACCATGTGCTAGCCTCACCCTCAATGTTATTTTCACAGCTCTGAGTTAATCGCTATTTTTTTTTTTTAAGATTTTATTTATTCATTCATGAGAGACACAGAGAGAGAGAGAGAGGCAGAGGCACAGGCAGAGGGAGAAGCAGGCTGCATGCAGGGAGCCCAATGTGGGACTCGATCCTATGTCTCCAGAATCAGGCCCCAGGCCAAAGGCGGCACCAAACTGCTGAGCCACCTGGGCTGCCCGTTAATAACTATTGTTAGCGATTTTTATAGATAAGAAAATTGAGTCACTGAGAGATGAAGTAACTTTCCCAAGGTTATACATGTAGTGAATAGCAGAGTGGGGATTTGAACCCAGGCAAACTGGCTTGAAACAGCAAAAATAACAGCAAAATATATATGTATACACCCAAATCTGTGTGCATATATATATATGCAAATACATAAACAAACATCTGATAAATGTACTCTTCTTTAGAGGGTGTCCCATAGCACCAGCCAAGAGGGTCCTCGGCTTCATGCAGGGTAGAAAACAAATGTGAGCCAAGAGGAAGTGAGAGCAGAGTTTATTGAAAACATAGAGTACAGGGATCCCTGGGTGGCGCAGCGGTTTGGCGCCTGCCTTTGGCCCAGGGCGCGATCCTGGAGACCCGGGATCGAATCCCACATCGGGCTCCCGGTGCATGGAGCCTGCTTCTCCCTCTGCCTGTGTCTCTGCCTCTCTCTCTCTCTCTCTCTGTGACTATCATAAATAAATAAAAATTAAAAAAAAAAAAAAAGAAAGAAAACATAGAGTACAGACAGAGACAGAGCATCTGGGAAACCCGGAAAGGAAGTAAGAGTGAGTTTTGCCTTGGCCTATGGCCTGTGGTTTTATAGAGGATTGTGGTCTGGTACATGTGTCTTCTCAGGCATCCTGGAACAAAGATGGGTATTTAGGCGTCCTCCACAAGTCACTTAGGCCCTGGAGCTAGGAGTCTCGGTGATGAGTCAGTGGTCTTCGAAAACTGTTTATAACAACCCTGCCCAGTCACTCCTTAGATGTTATCTGCTGTGCTGGAAGACTCCAAAGGAATCATTAAACCCTTGACCTCTACAGGAGGACACACATTATCTGTTCTACAACACATGCATGAGATGGAAAGGTAGGGCTAGTAAGAACAAAAGCAGGAAAGAGCCAAAAAAGCAGTTTTTCATGGGGTCCCTTTAGTTTCCCTGTCTCAGCTGCTCTGAGTTTCAAAGTGCAGTGAATATCCTCCTTTAGCCAAGATCAAAAATATAAGGCAAATTTTCCCCAAGACTACAAAGCCTAAGTGTCATGGAAAGTGCCCAGTGCTAAATTGGCAGTATTAGGATTTTGCTGCCATTGAGCAGAATCGTGGGCAAAGGGAGCTGAGTCTAGTTATTACAGAGTTAGAAATTCGGGTGTTCATACCAATTTTTGTGTTTCAAATCTTAAACGGCAGCCATTTGTTTGATGTTTCACACCGTGATAGAGTTTCTGTAATTTAAAAAAATTTAATGAATGTATTTCTTTTTTTTAAGATTTTATTTATTTATTCATGAGAGAGAGGCAGGGATATAGGCAGAGGGAGAAGAAGCAGGCTCCCTGCAGGGAGCCTAATGCAGGACTCGATCCCAGGACCCCACCATCACAACCTGAGCCAAAGGCAGATGCTCACCACTGAGCCACCCAGGTGCCCCTAATGAATGTATATCTTGATCATGACTATCAAATAAAAAGCAAAATGGACCAAAGGCCGTGAGGTTGTCCAGGGCCTTTAGCAGCTCTAGTATTTTGCTCTTGTTGTTGTTTTAAGATTTATTTATTTTGTTTTTTTTTAAAGATTTTATTTATTTATTCATGAGAGATAACAGAGAGAGAGAGAAGCAGAGACACAGGCAGAGGGAGAAGCAGGCTCGATGCAGAGAGCCTGACGTGGGATTCAGTCCCGGGACTCCAGGATCACACCCTGGGCCAAAGGCAGGCACTAAACCGTTGAGCCACCCAGGGATCCCCCAAGATTTATTTATTTTATTTATTTATTTATTCATGAGCAACAGAGAGAGAGAGAGAGAGAGAGAGGCAGAGACACAGGCAGAGGGAGAAGCAGGCTCCATGCAGGGAGCCCGACGTCAGACTCAATCCTGGGTCTCCAGGATCACGTCCTGGGCTGCATGCGGCACCAAACTGCTGCGCCACTGGGGCTGCCCACCCCCCCAATATTTATTTATTTTGAAAGAGAGAGAAAGCTCACATGCAGGGGACAGGGGCATGGGGAAAGGAAGAAAGAGAATCTCAAGCAGACTCCGCACTGTGTGCAAAGCCCGACTCAGGGCTCCATCCCATGACCCTGAGATCATGACCTGAGCCACAATCAAGAGTCAGACACTTAAAAAAAAAAAAAAAAAAAAGAGTCAGACACTTAACTAATTGAACTATCCAGGCGCCCCAAGGCAGCTCTAGTTTCTTAAAGCCAAATGATGAAGAACCCAAAAGATTTTTTTAATTGTTTTTTAAAAAATTTATTCATGAGAGACACACAGAAAGAGGCAGAGACATAGGCAGAGGGAGAAACAGGTTCCCTTCAGGAAGCCTGATATGGGACTTGATCCCAGGACCCTGGGATCACGACTTGAGCCAAAGGCTTAGCTGAGCTACCTAGGCATCCCAAACCCAAAAGATTCTTCCCCCATTTGAACTAGAAGCAGCCAGCTCCCTCTCTGTCCCTGCAGACGGTCCTCACTGCACACCCAGGTAATGATCATAAAGGGACTGAGAAGGGGACCAAAGGTGACAAGACTAAGCCCCACCTTCAAAGAACACCTTACCATTTCTTGTACCCATTCTGTGCCAACCCTGTGTGAGGCATCAGGGTGACGATGGTGACAAGAGTCCCTATCATCAGAAAGAGACCAGGGAGCCCAAGAGGCACAAAATTAGCCATCGTGATAGATTTGGGGTATCCCTACTGGGCGGTGGCCCGACACAGTGCAGGCAGTTAAAGAATTCACCCAAGGCATAACCAAAGAAATAGAAGTTTATTGAATCTGCTGCAAGATGCAGCGGGCAGGACAGCAAAGAGGAGACGGTCTGGTCAGGGAGCCAGTTATAGGGCACAGTGAGGGAGTATGGGGATGTATGGAATTTCCTCTTTTTTAGATAATTGTGTCTGGGTTGTCAATGGCCCAGGGGTCAGTTAGGGCCTAGGGCTTGATGGTTGCTGTGGGCCCTCTGCCTTGTTCAAGTTTCCATTGCTCAAGCCTATTGCCTAAAAGCAGCCTCTACAATAGGTTTGGTGGGAGCTCAAATGGGGTAAGATAAGACACACAGGAGGGTGGGGCACCTGAGGGGCTCAGTAGTTGACCATCTGCCTTTGGCTCAGGTCATGATCCTGGAGTCCCAGGATCGAGTCCCGCATAGGGCTCCCCATAGGGAGCCTGCTTCTCCCTCTGTGTCTCTGCCTTTCTCTCTGTGTTTCTTGTGGATAAATAAATAAAATCTTAAAAAATAATAAAAGACACACAGGGGCGCCATGGGAGGTGGGCAGAAACAACATGCAGGATGAGGATGGGTCATGACAAGTTCTGAAGATTGAGCATGAGTTTGGCAGTCATGGAAAACACCAGTCAGGCAGCTCCAAAGGTCCCTGAAGGGGTGTGAGTGCTCTTTACCCCAGACGGCTATGTGAGATAAAGTCAGGGGGAGACAGGGTTGAACAGGGTGCTGCCCAGGGTGAAGACTCCAAGGCTGAGAACAAAAACCAGAGGTCCACCCCAAGGGACAGTGCCACCTGGTAGATCCAAGGGGCAGGCATGAGTCTGTGCACGAGATGCAAGCACAGGGGCCAGGAGCCTAGACTGGATTGTATCCTCTCCAAATGCATATGTTCAAGCTTAACCTCCAATGTGACTGTATTTGGAGATTGGGACTTTGGAGAAGTAATTGAGGTCAAATGAGGTTGTAAGGGCGGGGCCCTAATCAGAGAAGACTGGTTTCCATTTGAGAGAACAACACACCAAAGAGCACTTTCTCTTCCTGGGCACCTAGAGGAAAAAGGTCGTTTGAGGACGAAGTGGAAAGTGGCCCTCTACAAGCCAAGAAGAGAGGTCTCACCAGAAACGGACTTTGCCAGCACCTGGATCTTGGGCTTCTGAACTCCCTACGAGAGAACCAGTTCCTGTGGTGTAAGCCACCCAGTCTAAGGTATTTTGTTATGGCAGCCCAAGCCGACTAAGACGCTCAGGTGAGGCAAAGAGAGGAGGACTGGGTACACAGTTTACAGGGCTTTATGCAAAATATAAGTGCTGAGTCTTTTTGCAGAAATTATTGTGAATTTCAAGGTGGCAACAGCAGAGCATTCAACCGTGCACAGGCTGTACACCCGAAGACAGCCCTGAGGACGGTCTAGGGTGGAGGCCTTGAACTACTCCATGGGTGAGGAGTCTGCACCGCACGCTGGGAGCCTCAGGTAGGCTGGTGCACGAAGATGGGTACACGCAACCCAATCAGAAAGCAAGCAAAAGAATGCGGTTGGACTTTAAACTGCGTTGCACAGGAAGTGCTGTAAATACACGTAAGAGTGAGGAATTCTGCAAAGAAGCGTGAGGGTGAGAAACAAGCAGGCTGGCAGCTGGGGACACCTTCTGGGTGACGTCAACATTCCTCACCCTTCCCCTCACTCTCGGAAAGCAGGTGTGTGAGCCCGGCCTGGACCACGTGACAGCACCACCGGCCAAACTGGATTGGAGAAGGGTGGGTCACCTGATCCGCGCCAGCCAATCAGCGCTGACTCCAGAGAAAGTGGCACAGGTGGGATTCTCGATGCTGTTGACCCGGGAGCCCTGGGCGGCCTTTCTCCTGGGTGAGGGGGCTGCAGAGAAGGAAGGCGGGGTCGGAGCCACAGAGGGAAGCCATTAGGGTCCATGACAGCCTCCCTGTCCCCAGCTCCTTGTCCTTTATGGACATCTGGCTGCATTGCCCGGGCTCCTTGAGACACAGCATGTGTTTGAGACACCCCCCCTTCTGCTTCAGCGAGCTTGAGTGGGCTGCTATGACTTGCTGGGGTGGGACAGGGCTCCCAGAGGAGCTGGGTTTCCAGGGATGAGCAGGAAATGGGAAGTGGATGACATGGTGTGAGAGTGGGGTTCCTGGTGGGTGCTCTGCCGAGAGCTTCCTTCACACTCCCTCAGGTTTGCTATTTTTACCCAGAGCTCTCTCAGTTCCCAAGTGAGAGGCAATGGTAAAAGGGGGTGGGAGAAGGAAGAATGGATTTATTAAAAGACTGGATTTGGATCAAACTGTTTCTCTTCATTTCTGAGGGGGAACATTTCCTTTCTGATCCTGAAGAAGTCCCTCCTCATTTGATTTTCTCCTGTGGGTCCTTTAAGTCATCTGTTCATTCATCAACTCATTGCTCTTCCACTTCCTGTTTTTCCTCATTATTGTTATTGCTACTGCTATTACTAGTCATTTGTTTGAATCTCACCTCTGCTACCTGCTAGTGTTTGCTCTTGGTCACATTTCTTCTTTCTTCCTTGCTTATGTGTGTGTGTGTGTGTGTGTGTGTATTGTATATATGTGCACAAATAACATGGACACTATATATATTTCATATATATAAAATCATTTGATTTATTCTCCTACCAGGTAAAAGTAAAGACCACGCTTAAGTACGATCAAATTGTAGGAGCATCAAATACATAAGCTCCCTCCCATCAGGTCTCATTTATAATTTGTCAGAAAAACCACGCTTTCTTTAAAAATAACTCCTTTATGGGGCACCTGAGTGCCTCAGTCTGTTAAGCATCTGAGTCAGGTATAATCTCAGGGTCCTGAGATGGAGCCCCATATTGGGCTCTGCACTTCCCAGGGAGTCTGCTTGAGATTCTCTCCCTCTGCTCCTACCCCCACTTGTAGGCATCCATGCCCCCCCCCCCAGTCTCTCAAATAACTTTTTTTTCAAATTTTAAGATTTTATTTACTTATTCATGAGAGACACAGAGAGAGGCAGAGACAGGAAAACCAGGCTCCATGCAAGGAGCCCAATATGGGACTCGATCCCAGCACCCCGGGATCACACTCAGAGCCAAAGGCAGACACTCAACCGCTGAGCCACCCAGGCATCCCTCTCAAATAAATTTTTAAATATTTAAAAAGTCATTTTTTCCAGCATTATTGAGATATAATTGACTTAGAACATTGTGTATGTTTAAGGTATACAATGCATTGATTTAATACACTTAAATAGGGGATCCCTGGGTGGCACAGCGGTTTGGCGCCTGCCTTTGGCCCAGGGCGCGATCCTGGAGACCCGGGATCAAATCCCACATCGGGCTCCCGGTGCGTGGACCCTGCTTCTCCCTCTGCCTATGTCTCTGCCTCTCTCTCTCTCTCTCTGTGACTATCATAAATAAATAAAAAAAATTTTAAAAAATACACTTAAATATTGCAAAATGATCTATCCCACCAGATAACACCTCCATCACATCACATGATTATATTTCTTTTTTGTGATGAGAACATTTAAGATTTTCTCTTGCAGCAACTTTGAAGTGTATAATACAGTGTTATTGACTGTAGTCACCGTGCTATACATTAGATACTCAGCAGTTATTCATCCATAACTGGAAATTCATACCCTTTGACCAACATCTCCCCAACTCCCCCCACCCTGCCCCAGTAATCACCACTCTACTCTGTATATCTGAGTCTAGCTATTTTAATTCCATAAGTGAGACCATATGTTGTCTTTCTCTGACTTATTTCACAGTGTAATGTCCTCAAGTTCCCTCCATGTTGTCACAAATGGCAAAATTTCTTTCTTCTCCATTGTATTTGCCCTCTACATCTTCTTTAATCATTCATCTGTTGGTGGACACAGGTTATTGCTGTATCTTGTTGGCCACGCTCTCTCTATACCTCAGTTTCTCAATTAGCACTGTAGGGGCTGATAAAGGAATTTGCATCGTGGGAGCATTTGGGAATCAAAACATGTAACACACTGAGAACTGTGCCTGCCACTGAAAGCCCTCATAATTGTGGGTTCTTGATTTTTAAAATACTAACAAAGCACCTGCTGCATGCTGGGCCAAAAGAGATATCTGAGAAATGATACCTGCTCTTCAGTTGGCCAGCATCCTGTAGAGACAGGCACAGAAAGAAATACTTTTGGGGCACCTGCATGTCTCAGATAGTTAAGCCTCAGACTCCTGATTTTGGTCAGGTCATGATCTCAAGGTCATGAGATTGAGCCCAGCATGGAGCCAGCTTATGACTCTCTCTCCCTCACCCTTTGTACCCACCCCCACCAAAAAAAAAAAAAAAAAAAGAAAGAAAGAAAAGAAAAGAAAAAGAAATACTTTCATGACAGACTTTATATGTTGATAGGCTAAAAGGAAGGCCCAGGTACTGTGGGAAAGGAGAATGGCTGAATTATCAGGACAGTTCTAAGAGGCATTGCAGAAGAAGGTTTTGGAGGATGAAGAGGAGTTTTATATGGAGAGAAGCAGATAAAAGGCACTCCAGGCAAAAAGGAATTGCATTGAGCAAAAGCCTGGAGGCAAGAAAGGCTTTGGTGTGTTTGGGGAATAGTAAGGTATTGTGGCTGAAATTTAAAATGAATAGCCCGAGGGACAGAAAGGACCAGATAAGCTGAAGATAGGGGTGAGAAGATGCCACAAAAATATCTGACCTGATTTCTGGCTTCCCAAGACATTAAGAGAAAATATTTTGCCACTTCCCTGGCTAGAAAAAGAAAAAGCAGAGTCTTGGGACGCCTGAGTGGTTCAGCAGTTGAGCATCTATCTCCCTTCGGCTCACAGCGTGATCCTGGAGTTTCAGGATCAAGTCCCACATCGGGTTCCCTGTGAGGAGCCTACTTCTCCCTCTACCTGTGTCTCTGCCTCTCTCTGTGTCTCTCATGAATAAATAAATAAAATCTTTTAAAAAAATAAAAAAGAAGGGGATCCCTGGGTGGCGCAGCTGTTTGGCGCCTGCCTTTGGCCCAGGGCGCGATCCTGGAGACCTGGGATCGAGTCCCACGTCGGGCTCCCGGTGCATGGAGCCTGCTTCTCCCTCTGCCTGTGTCTGTGTCTCTGCCTCTCTCTCTCTCTCTGTGACTATCATAAATAAATTTTAAAAATTAAAAAATAAAAAAATGGAAAAAAATAAAGAATAAGAAGAAGAAGCAGAGTCTTAAGAATTATTCAGAAGAAGAATCTTTAGTCATTCATTTTTTCCCCCATGGAAGCATCCAGGTCAACCCTATTCCAGGGTACCTCGAGGGGGAGGGTGTAGCATGATTTCTGCAGCTAGCCACCTTGCCCAAGTCCGGGTTCCATCTCTATTGTGCTGGGTCCTAAGGCCTGGGTAGGACAGATTAGAGCCAAATGGAGTATCAGAGTTTAGACTGTAGGCATCGCGATGGAGCTGATCTTGCACAGTGCCAAGCCCTGCCCCAAATCCTAGGTCCCCTAGCCCACTTCCTGGGCTCATTCCCTTCATCTTGTCAGGACTGTTCTGGCTCTGCATTAGCTGCTTGCTCAGCACCCTGCTGGTGATACCTGCTGCCACCTCCAAATGCTTTTTGTGGCTGCCTTGCATCCTGCTTGCGCCTATGAGGTCCTGACACCCTATCCTGGACATTCTGGGATGGAGGGTAGCCTCAGCTATCACTCAGCACCTGGGGAAGGGTTAGCAGGTACATTCCTGTTGTTCTTTTGCCCTATTTTAACAGGGGCTGTTGGCAATGGTGCCACACTTTTTTGGTCTTCCCCCCCAAACATGCTGAGCCAAGGGAATTCCAGGCTTAGGGTGGTAGGGAAAGGATTTGGGGGCCAGGGTCATTTAAGGCTTTCCTAAGGCCCCAGGTTCTTCTTCTCCTGAAGGCCTCATCCCATAACACATCACACAAAATGTATCCACATGTCACAGTAAAGAGGATTCTTTGTCATACTATGTTGAGGTACAGTTTACTGGTTGGCAAAATATTTGTGCATGATCAAATAGCAACTTTGGTTTTCTTTTCTTAGTTTGAAGGCAATAATTTTTCCAGGTGTCAGTGTTATAGGCCCTTGCAAACTGGATCGGAAGCACTGGCCTGTCTTTGAAGAGCCTCCCACAGAGGTCCCCCAATCCCTTGGCCCTCTGGTAGCCTCCTGCTCTGAGCCCCACATGTCCCCTGTCACAATCCCACCCTTCATGACAAACCTACAAATCAACATTCTCGTTAGGTATGAGGGACTTGTCTCCCAGTCCAGCCCAGGCATACTGCAGGTGCTTAATGAATGGGCCTCGATTCTCTGCTCATGAAACTGTTCCTCCTCCATCAGGGCCTGGAGATTGAAAGAGCCTTAGTCTGCAGGACAGACCTGACCTTGTGCCCTACCCTTCCTGGGAGCTGCCCCTCCATCTCACCGCTCCTCACAGCAAGCCTGTGAGATAGAAAGGATGAGGAGTGCCCATTGTACAGATGAGAAAACTGAGGCTCTCAGGTGGGGTCCCTAGTAGCAAGAAACCAGCTGCAAAAGGCAGATGGAGCCCCAGTTGCTAGTTATGTCAGCAGCTAAACTAACAGTAGAGACAAAGTCTCAGAGTTAGGCTGTGATCAGGAGAAGAGCAAGGTGCCTGGAAGAGCACAGGCCAGAGGCAGGGCCAGGAGAAGGCAGGGGGAGGCCCAGGCCCAGGGAAGGAAGCCCCAAGGTTGGTTGGATCAGCAGGCTGGAGCCTTGGAACTGAAGCCCAGAAACTCCAGATCTGCCCCTCACCCACTTACCGCACTCATCCCAGCAAAAAGATTCCTTTGGATGTGCATTTATACTCTTAAAGTCCAAATTACAGGGACACATCAGGCCCTGCTTGGCCCCTGCCACAGCCCCATCTTGTTCCATTCCCTTCTGCAAGTAAATTTCATCCCCTCAACAAATATTTACAGGTCACCTCCCAGGTGCTGGACACGCAGGGTTATCAGCTCAGATCCTCTCCCTGCTTTCAAGGAGCGGTCATCTTTCAGGCCTTAGCTTAAAGGTCACCTCCTCCAGGAAGCCGTTCCCCCTCAGATTGGGTGAGCCACATTCCTTTGCACTCCCACCATGCTCTATGCTTCTTCATCACATTGTCTTGTACCTGCTTGGTTACAAGTTAGCTGCCTCTCCCACACTGTGAGCCTCAAGAGGATAGGGTCTATCTCATTCATGGGCCTTTAGACTGGCCTTCGTCTGAAAATGTGGGTATTTAACATGCCAGCAGGTGAACGGGGCAAAGCAGCCTTGAAATCACCACAGGATCTGGTTTCCCCATTGGCCATGAAATGGTAATAAGAGCCATCACTCACAGAGCCACACCCCAGATTCTAACTTGTCTAAGAAGGCAGCCAAGGTTGCTTTGCAGTTTGAGCAAACTGAGGCACAGAGAAGGTAAAAAACTTATCCAAACTCCCAAAGTGACTCTGGCACTTACCTAAGCTTCTGAGGGTTATGGAGAAGGTTAGCAGATGCCAGATACTTAGTGTGAAGTAGGTGCATGCTTAAAAGCGGCTACAGTGGATGTTCCTCGAGAGGGGATTCTTAGGGCAGAACTTGAGGCTTTGAGGTCCAGGAGAGTTAGCTTTTCCTTTGGGAGGTGGAAGCAAGAATCCACCTGTTTTTCCTGAGTTCTAGGCCTCAAGGGATGGCATCCATGTCTCCACAGGTGACAGGCTGCGGAGTCCGGCAGTAAAGGGGGTGTGGGTGACTTGAGCCTAAGTAATTCAGGGTGATAGAGTCACTGAGTGGGGAGGATAGAAGGAACGGTCCAGCCAGGCAATGTGTAGGGTGTCAGGATGGAAAGAGTCCCTCAGAGACCACCTGTAACAAGCCATACCCAGTGCTGAGTTCTGTACCAGGCACTCTTGGTTTGCTTTCCTTTGATGGGGATGCTTTCAGTTTGAGAGACTCTGACCATGAGAAAGTTCTTGTTTATGCTGAACTGACATCTGCTTCCCAAAGCTGCTTCTGACAGGTGGTGCTCAAGGCCCACTTGGATCACACCTTCCTTTTCTCCCTGCAGCCCTTCCGGGAGCTGGGTAAGCCATCCAGACCTTTCTGGTTTTCAGCCAAGATTCCTGCCTCTTTCTGCTTTGCCCCAAACCTGACATTCAAGGGCCTTCAGGGCCTGGGTCCATCTCCTTCACAACCCCCCGCCCCAGGCTTCTGGCCCACAACCTCCCTCCCTGGACCAAGGCCCCACCAGCCAGTTAGCTGGGTGCTGAGCACACCAAATGGTCATGCCTGGGACCCTCCTCACCTATGAGGTCCTCCTGTGTCCCATCTCTTCCCTGTGAGGTTACAGGCTGATGTCAAGTGTGGCCTTGGCTGAGAAGTCTCCTTCGACCTCCAAGTCAGGGCCTCTCTGTCCCCAGACTCCCATGGCACTCTGCCCAGTACACTGGCACAGGTTGGGGTTCATGCCAGCTGTATTAGGTTTCTGGGGCTGCTGTAACAAATTACCACAAACTTGGCATTAAAACAACAGAAGTCGGGATCCCTGGGTGGCGCAGCGGTTTGGCGCCTGCCTTTGGCCCAGGGCGTGATCCTGGAGACCCGGGATCGAATCCCACATGGGGCTCCCGGTGCATGGAGCCTGCTTCTCCCTCTGCCTATGTCTCTGCCTCTCTCTCTCTCTCTCTCTCTCTCTGTGACTATCATAAATAAATAAAAAATTAAAAAAATAAAAATAAAAAATAAAACAACAGAAGTCAATTCTCTCACAGTTCTGGAAGCTGGAAAGTTTGAAATCAAGGTGATGGCAAGGCTGGGTCCCTCTGGGGAGAATAAAGTAAGCCTCAAAGCTTGAGGGAAAATGTTTTCCAAGCCTCTCTCCAGGTTTTGGTGGCCACCAACAGCCCAGGCTTGGGCTTCTATGTCCAGCCTCTGCACCATCTTCACACACCTGTGTCTCTGCATCTGTAATCTTCCTCTCTCTCTTCTTAGAAGGCCCCTAGCCATTGGATTTAGTGCTCACTCAATATCCACAGTGATCTCATCCTGAGATCCTTAATTACCTCAGCAAAGACCTGATTTCTAAATAAGGTTACATTCACAGGTATTGGGAGCTAGGACTCAGATATATCTTTGAGAGCGAGGGGGAACACAATTTGTCCAGCTACGCCATGCCACCAGCCTAGGAGCATCAGGGATCAGGAACAGTATCTCCTTTGCCTCTCCATCCCTGTGGAAAATGCTTGTTGGTAGAGCATTATTGACTGACTCAGTGACTGGGAATCCAGTGTGCCTAGAGCAGGTGCCTGGGGGGTGCTAAAGGGTAAGCGGATGGAATGGGGGGGCCACAGACACCATGGTATAGCTTCCCTGCCTCCGCAGCCCCAGCTTCTCTGGCTAGAGAAGGGGCCCCTGCCAGCCTGCCCTCTGGTTCTACTGAAGCTGAGCTATGAACAACAGCATGTCCCCAGAAACTGGGACATAGTGGGAATCTGGGGCCTTGTGGGTGAGACCCGGGCTGGAAAATAAAGGATGAGGGATTGTGGGGTGGGGGGAGGTGGTGGTGGTGGATGCCAGGCTGGTCGCACCACTCTTTTTACCTGAATGGAGGCAGCAACAAGGTTTGGCTGAGGACACAGATAGACCCAGGTGTCCTGTCCTGCCCTCCACAGGTATCTGGGGCCCTTGTGGCCTCCCACCTCCCACACTGGTGTTTTTCTGGCAGCTGGGAATGCCAAAGATGTGAGCAGAGGTAATATGAGGACAATCCCAGCCTGGTGAATGTAGGCCCTAAGAGCTGATGGGCATGGGGGGTAAAGGGGGAGTCACAGCAAACTGGGCCTCTGAGCCACAAAGGCAAGTGGACAGAGAGACATTCTTCAGGAGGACTGTGAGACAGGCCTCCCTGGGCACATCCTGGGTGTGCCCACCTTGCCTTACATCCAGAGCTGCAGTTTTCACTTGAATTTCCTCTGCCCTAATGCCAGTGGCAGCACCCCCCGCCCCTAGACCAAGGGGTTCTGAGCTTGAGGCAGTCTGGGTGTCTTGTGGGTGCAGACACAAATAGTCCTTGGCATGGAGGGTTACAACAGAGAAACTAGGAGAACAAGTCCTGCCTCCCAAAAGACACTTGCATCTCCAGGCCCTCCCTAGTGTGAGTCCCAGCCCCTTGGCTTCATACTCTCTGCATCCCAGTGGGCAACTCTCCAAGGAGCCGTGCTGGATACAGCTGCTCGGGTAGCCACTGCCTTATCCTGCTGTGGAGGAGGGAGGCATGCAGGATTGGGCACAGTGGGTGCCCTCAGGTGATGGTACCATGGGATCCCCAACTGGGAGCAAAGGGAAGCAAAGGGGCTCCTTGGAGAGAGGGGGTTCAGGATTTGAGGCCTAGGCTCTAGGGCTCTATGTGGACAGTGCTTTTGGTTTTCCTGGACTTGGGTTCTCTGCCAACAAAAAGAGTCAATTACAGCATCAGCCTGGTGGAATTAAATGAGGTAATGAATATAAAGAGGGTTTGAAACAGGTCTGACAGATCCCAGCTGTTGTGGCTTTCACTACTGGAATCCCTTCATGTTTGGATTCTTATAAAGTTCCTCCCTATACGTGACCAGAAAAACTATGAACACAAGAGCATCCAGTTGCTCTTTCCTCCCTTGCTGGATCTCAAGGGGGAAAGGGGGATCGGAGAAGTCAGGGAAGGCCAGGCCGGATCTCCCTGGGAAGCTGGGGAGCTCGTAGTTGGAGAGAAATACCCTCTGCACAAAGGGGCAGCATGAGGGTAGAGAGTGGGAGAGCCCAAGCAGAAAGCCAGGTAGAGAGAAATCTGGGGAGCAGCAGGCATGGGTAAGAGAAGGTAGGAGGAATGAGTTTTTTGCTGAGCATTATGAATGCACTTCTTTGGCATTTTTTAGAGAGACTTCTGGAAAAACATAAATAACTTTTCAACCATTTCAGATGCTAGACTAGTGTTTCTTGAAATGCTTAAGTCAGAGTCTCCAAGTAGCATATATTATCAAAAAAGAGCATCACACAATCTCCCCAAGGCAAGCTTGTTCTGGAACTACACTCTATTTTATGAGCCTCATGGATGGCAGAGCAGGAATGATAGCATCTTTTCTTCCTAACTGCTTGTTGTGCCCCCAAGATAGACCCTAAATCTGTCTATTCCTCTTCCTGATAAAACTCTGTTCCATGCTCTCATCCTCTCTGCTCAAATCCCGCAAGCTTCCAAACTCTTGCCCC